>NC_047046.1:68383842-69746342 GCF_011762595.2 Tursiops truncatus
TTAGCAACATCCCTGGCCTCTGCCCACAAGATGCCAGTATCACCACTACCCCTACCTGTGACAACCAAAATCACTGCAGACATTGCCAGCAGTGCCCTGAGGGCAACACTGCCCAAGTTGATAACCACTGATATAGTCCAACCTCTTCACTGCAGATAAGGTATCTACAATACAGAAGGAGGAAGAGTCATCATCACAGTTACACCTCAGTCAGGAGCAGAGTCAGCAGTATATCATAGTTCGTTCCTATGCTCAGTCAAATATTTATTTGAGCTATTATTTCATTTATTATGCCCTTGAAAATAATTTTGCTCCAACATATTCTCTCTGGCTTAAGCACACTTTATACCATCACAGGAATTGAGAACTAAAAAAATGCTCTTGATTTCTAAATTTTGAAGGAAGATAAACGTCATCTTATATTTGCCGCATAAGATAACTGTATTAGGTAGGGGTCAACAGAACCCTGTACAGAATTGCCTCATGTGATTATGGAACCTGAGATATTCCACAACCTGCTGTTTGCAAGCCAGAGACCCAGGAAAGCCAGCGATCAGGTATGAAGGCCTGAGAGCCAGGGAGCTGATAGTGTAGATTCCAGTCTGAGTCTGAAGGCTTGACAACCAGCAGCGCCACAGGCAGAAGATTGATGTCCCAGCTCCACTGGTCAGAGAGCTAATTCTTCTTCTCCTTTTTGTTCTATTCAGGCCCTCAAGGGATTAGATGACACAGACCCACAATGGGGAGGGCAATTTGCTTTACCTCAGTCTACCAGTTTAAATGCTAATATCATCCGGAAGCACCTTCACAGGCACACCCAGAAATAATGGTTAGTCAAATATCTGGGCACCCCATGTCCCAGTCAAGTTGACACACAAAATTAACCGTCACAGTAACTTCATCCATCCAACAAGCAAAGACAGGGAAAGAAGAGAGAGCAAATACACTCGGCCACTTGCAATGTATCTCACTTCTAGATCCTCAAGTCACCTAATCAGTAATTACTGTTCTATAAGCATTCCGCTTTTCTGTTGAGCATTTCAAATTGCCACACCCACATCAAAACATCAGTCCCTAAAACATTCCCCTGAGAAGAGCAGCCATTTCCCTGTTAGACTCCCCAAACCAGAATCCCTTGTCTAAATATATCAGAGAGGCTGGTTTCAAAGTCCAGAATACACCTTCTGGAAGCTACTATCCACGGTGTTTTTTTAAATCTTTGGGGACCCAGCACGTGTGTAGGTTGTGCCCATCCTACCATCCGATGCTGTGCAGTGTTGCCTGATGGGCTTTAGTGAAGTAGACTGTGTTGCTTCTCCGGATCACGTGTCATAATCTTAAGGTGCCCTTGACATTTTACAAAGACCTAATTTCTTCATTTGATAATTCTAACACCTTGGTTCAGGAAAATGCCAATCAGCTATGCAGTGCTGCCTGCAACCAAAGGGACACGCCCACCACCGCCAACAAAAATAGGGGTGAAAGACAATGAGGAGTTGTAGCTCTGTTTTGATTCGATTTTTGAAAATGGGAGCTAACTCAGAGAAATGGAAGAGAACTGAACTGAGACGTAGAAAGCCAGTTTTCAAATTGCCACTTGACAACATAAGGCTTCAGACCAGTGGTTTTCAACAGGAGGTAAATTTGCCATCCAGGGGACATCTGACAATGCCTGGTGACATTGTTGGTTGTTACAGCTGGGGGAAGACAGAGGCCTGAGATGCTGCTAAACATTCCATAATACACAGAACAGCCCCGCATGATGAAGTGTTACATCCAGCCCCAGATGGCAGTAACACCGTGTAACTCAAGCAAGTGTGTCTGGGGTTCAAATTCCACCTGTAGCCTGTATTAACTTCATGGTCATGGGCAAGTTACTGAACATCTATAAAACACAGTGTTAACAGTACCTACTTTGTATGGTTGTGACTATTTAATGAGTTAATGCATATAATGAGCTTAGAACAGTTCTTGGTAGATAGTAGACGTGTATTAAATATTGGCAATTACAATATTTTTAAGGAAGCCGACCAGGATTATGTGAGGCATTACAGGACACAGAGGACAGTAACATTATCCAGTGTAGGGGTGGTCAGCGGATGTTTCCTGGAAGATGTGGTACCTGAGTTACATCTTAAAAACTGACAGATGTTAGAGGAATTGTATAAAACCGGAGGCAGGGAGGCCATTTAGGAAGCGGTTAACAAGTCCAGACTAAAGCTGAGCGTTGAAACCAGGGCAGTGGTCGTAGGAATGGAGAAGAGGTATAAACAGCAGAATTCAGTGATGACTAGCTGTGAGAGAAGAGAAATCAGGAAGGAGAGGGCCGATGCTAGTACTTGAACAAGTTGCCTACACTCTCGGAGCTTCAGTTTTCCTCATGCATGAAATGGAGATAATTGTACCTACCTAACCAGATTATTATAAAGATTAAAGCAATTTTATTTAAAAACCCATAGCATAGTAGCACACAGTAGACAATAAGCAGAAACTCTCACTATTATAATTATTATTAACAATAATTACAGCAGCCCTGGAAGGGGTCCCTAGATGACAGCTAGCCCAAGAGACAGCATCAGGAAGAGATCTGCCCAGTGAGTGTTACAACCATCTACTTAGTGACAGAGCCATACATTGTAGCTGCTTTTAAGCAGCAACGAATGTGCAGAACAGGGCAAAGTCTACCTGTAAAGACCATCCAAGTGATCATGCCTTAGCATTTTCTGAGTTCTTTGGCATGCAAAGAAGGGCTAAGAAGATTGGGAAAAATTGGAAAACAGCACACTGATCTTCAAAGAGCTGCCAATCTAGTGGAAGCAATTAGGTCAAAAGCTTGGGAAAGCAAGTAACGCATTCAACAGGAATCCAGCGAGAGCCAACGAACATTATCTTGATCAGTATTATGAACAGGACAGTGAGGCAAGGTGGAGAGGGTTAAATAAGAAAAGTTCCTGTCATTGTACAACTGAAACTAATATAATGTTATATGTCAATCATACCTTAATAAAAACAATAAAGAAATCATTTTTTTTAAAAAAGAAAAGTTCCTTCAGGAAAAGATTCAGAAACAGCTCATTCAAAATATGAGAGAATAGCCTCACTATTTCAATTCTCTTTAAAATAACTTCATTTGAAAGCTGCTTATAAATAAAATTGAAACCATACCAGAACAGTATATTGTCTCCTTTTACGTTTGTAAAGAAGAATCTTTCTTCTCTACTAAGTTCAACGATTCTTCTTTGTCATTGTAGTTTATATTTCTCAAAATATTCCTCTTTGTCTCATAATATGGTGTGAATCTTATAGCAGTGAAAGGAAATACCTTTCCTAGAAGTGTCCACTTATTTACTCTAAGTAGGTGGCGATCAAAAAGGGCCCAAGGACAAGCCCCTTTGAATTGTTGAGTTCTGATGGGGTTCTTAATGGAAGTCGTAAGTCAAAACCTCATATAAAGAGAAAAAAAAAAAGACCAAATTGCCTTTTGTAAGTGTCTCAGACTTTCTTCCTAACAGATGAACAAATGAGTGGGATTTCTACTCTTCTCCATCCCTTCCCCACTAGCTAAATGAAACCAGATATCAAATAGATGATTGTAGCGTGGGCACCATCTGAAATAGGTTATACATAATTTTTTACCAAATGGAAAGAGCTGAGAAAACATATTTCATTCATTGTGTAAAATTTATAGTTTCTTTCATTCTGGGGAAGTTCCATAAATTTTTCTGAAAACTTGCAATATATCTATGAGAGCAATCTTATGCTCCATCAACTGAATCAAGATGTATCAATTTCTTTTATACACACTGAAGACTCTTGAATCGTCAGACCCAAGACATATTAACTGGCCAGATAAGACTGAAAAGATATATGAACAAATTACAGATGGCCTGCATTAATGTCAACAGAGAATCGAGCTTTTGAGAGCTAGAGTGACAGCTCTGATGTGCTCCTTGGGATGAGTTCTTTGCTGTTGTTTTTAGCAATTCCATTTTCAAATCTATGATGGCAACCACTCAAAAGTACTTCTTAAAGAGAGTACCTGTTGCTTCCTGTCAATCTAACATTTAGTGGGCCAATGTTTGATGACCAAGATATTAGAATATAACCCTGCAATCATACTATCTGAATTGGTCAAAATGCTTTTGCTCCCCTCCCAGCTGGTCTCAATAAAGGTAAATATCCTGAAAAAGATATATTTGCAGGATCATTGTCACTAGGATTAGACTTGCTTAGAGACCACATTTCAATCTCGGTTAAATTCAAGGAAAGATTTCCTCAATTGTCATTAAAACAGGACTTTTGGTGAGGGAAAGGCCAAGAATAGGAATACAAACAAGAATGGAAAAATATATATAATAACTTTATTCCTTTAAACCCTAATGAAGAATTCTGAAAGTATGTTTTTATAATCTATTACTAAGAGAGAATATAGGCATGAAAATAACAAGTTCTATTAAAGACATCATTTTCAGCACTACTTGTCTTTCCTTCACCTCTCATTTAAACATAATATTTCCTATGGACTCCTGATGTTATTTGAACAAATGACATTCAACCTCATCTCTAAAGAATTGCCTTTCCATTGTATTTTATAAACAATCACAAATTTGGCTGTAACTGAGGTTTTTCGATCCCACAACAGCTGGACTTGAGAAAATGCTTTTCATATTCCTGAAGGGCCCACTGTATTATGGGTCATTGGAATATATGACAGTGTGCCTGGACATGGGGGGAAGAAAAAAACCTCACAGGCTCATGATGTACTGACTTGACATCACAATTCTGAATCCTGGGATGTAGAATTAAATAAATTATTACTTAATTTGTTTTTTGCTTTACGTGCAAAAAATAACAACAACAAACAGGTCTCCAAAGCCTACAGATTAAATGTCTGAAAATGCAATTTAGGAAATACCTTGAGTAAGATGTTTTATGAATATAAAATGGAAAACCAGATATTTTGAACTGTGAATGAGACAGATAAACACATTAAAACACATTAGAGTAAGGCCAGACACTATAAAACCCTTAAATGAAAATATAGGCAGAACACTCTATGACATAAATCACAGCAAGATCCTTTTTGACCCACCTTCTAGAGAAATGGAAATAAAAACAAAAATAAACAAATGGGACCTAATGAAACTTAAAAGCTTTTGCACAGCAAAGGAAACCATAAACAAGACGAAAAGTTAACCCTCAGAATGCGAATAAATATTTGCAAATGAAGCAACTGACAAAGGATTAATCTCCAAAATTTACAAGTGGCTCATGCAGCTCAATAACAAAAAAACAAACAACCCAATTCAAAAATGGGCAGAAGACCTAAGCAGACATTTCTCCAAAGAAGATATACAGACTGCCAACAAACACATGAAAGAATGCTCAACATCATTAATCATTAGAGAAATGCAAATCAAAACTACAATGAGGTATCACCTCATGCCAGTCAGAATGGCCATTATCAAAAAATCTACAAACAATAAATGCTGGAGAGGGTGTTTGGAGAAAAGGGAACCTTCTTGCAGTGTTGGTGGGAATGTAAATTGATACAGTCACTATGGAGAACAGTATGGAGGTTCCTTAAAAAACTAAAAGTAGAACTACCATACAACCCAGCAATCCCACTACTGGGTGTATACCCTGAGGAAACCATAATTCAAAAAGAGTCATGTACCACAATGCTCATTGCAGCTCTATTTACAATAGCCAGGACATGGAAGCAACCTAAATGTCCATCAACAGATGAATGGATAAAGAAGATGTGGCACATATATACAATGGAATATTACTCAGCCATAAAAACAAATGAAATTCGGTTATTTGCAGTGAGGTGGATGGACCTAGAGTCTGTCATACAGAGTGAAGTAAGTCAGAAAGAGAAAAACAAATACTGTATGCTAACACACATATATGGAATCTAAACAAAAAATGGTTATGAGGAACCTAGGGGCAGGATGGGAATAAAGATGTTGACCTGCTAGAGAATGGACTTGAAGACATATGGAGGAGGAAGAGTAAGCTGGGACAAAGTAAGAGGGTGGCATGGACATATATACACTACCAAACGTAAAATAGATAGCTAGTGGGAAGCAGCCGCATAGCACAGGGAGATCAGCTCGGTGCTCTGTAACCACCTAGAGGGGTGGGATAGGGAGGGTGGGAGGGAGGGAGACGCAAGAGGGAAGAGATATGGGGATATATGTATATGTATAACTGATTAACTTTGTTATAAAGCAGAAACTAACACGCCATTGTAAAGCAATTATACTCTAATAAAGATGTTAAAAAAACACACACACATTAGAGATATATACAGAAAGCTGTATTTCTCATAATAGAAAAATAGACTGCTAATGTTGGTATAAATTAGTTAAATATGTAGAAACATAAAACTAAACTTACGTTTTCAATTCTCATGCAACTATAAATCCAAAAACATTTATAAATTTAAAACAGAGCTACAAAACCAATAAAAATCAAATTAGTAATAAGTTAATGTTGTGTACAATGCTTAGCGGCATCGACATCACCATTTACAATGCAAATATTGTACTGAATGAGAATTTGTACAGAATCATTTGGGTCTGAACTGTCTATTCCACATTGCGCCATCTGATGACTCATTTTCTTAAATGATATTTCCCATTCAATTTATTGCAAAACCGTTTGCGTATGAAATTCACTTAGTGAATCATTCAATATTATTAGATGTATCTCTTTAATATTTTTCTCATTAGCAAGTGATAATAAATTAATCAATTAAAAGATTCATCATAATCATAAATATAAATGAAAATGCAGGCACTGAAATTGTATGGCTGTAGTCTGTTTCAAGATGATTTTCCGTATGGTTCTGTATGTGCTTATATTAAGAGTTTTATTTTTGGCCTAAAAAATTCAAAATACAAATATTCTCATGGAGAACTCAAGGATCTCTAAGAATAAGTTACAGAAAATGTTTGTATGCATGTGTGGAATGCTTCACGTAAGGCTCTACCTAAGTATTCCTATTATTTTCTTATTCAGAGCGCAGTCTGTCTTTTTCAGCAGTTCTATTTAATGATTGTGGATACCGTGTAGTCAATTTTTGCTCCTTCTTTTTTTGTTGGTTATTAGATGTCAAATTGGATTAGAGTTTTCTGAGTCGTGGTAGTCCTACAGATGGGGGAAAATAAAGTTATATGTTCTTTTAGTGTAGAAACAAGTGGGCAGCTACCTCCCCCTAAACCACCTAGAGGAATTCTTGCTAATTTCAGGTCACTAATTATTGTCTCAACTTCAAGAAAAGAAGGATTTAGCTTGTTCATCTTGTTTCTTCTAGACATTTGGGATCCAGAAAGATCATGTATGCATCCAATGTCAATCTTCCCCCAGAGATCCTGTCCAATGACAATGATCCCCGAGTTATATGTGGATCAAACGCTTCCTAGGAGCTAACCACTTTTGGTCCTAACCTAGATATCCCGACAGAAGGATAGAGATACACATCTAGCTTTCAGAAAAGAAAGCTGTGAACCAGTTCTGTCTCAGACTTCCCTCCACAGTCCAAGGTCCCACTTGCACCCAATTAGCCATAGGTCCCAGGAGATATCTGCCTCAGAAGAAATGATATATCAGAATTGGGAGGGAATAGAGAGGAGGAGAATTCTTGGATTCCTGTTCTGAAATCTCACAAATTACTCATAGGATGAAGTATATACTAGTTACATTAAAGTCTAACAGTCAACTTGCATGCCTACTACTTTCATAATATAATACAAAATACAAATCAACATAATTACTATTCTGGTCAAATCAGAATTTAGTTGATAGTCAATAGAGCAAAACTGTTTATTCTTTTATCTGCTTTTCTATCAACATAACTTATAATTCAAAGAAAATGATGAAAGTATTTACTCCAATGCTTTTTCCATATCTTATTCTAATTATTTCTACAAGTAATATCATTGGAACCTGAAAATCCATTTTTCTTGGTTGGTTGATTCTATAGTTATTTTTCCCCTCGACTGCTTTATAAAAATATTATTCTTGTTATAACATATATCTCAAAATTTTAGATCTACTTTGGTTTGTTTCAAAGCCTTAACCACTAATCAATTATTAATGTGTTAATACATTAATATTAATATATTATCGAAAGTATCAATGAGAATGATCTATTTATTATTTATGAGAGTGATCTAAGTCCTTTTCATTGTCCTGGCAAGCAATTCAAACTCCATATCCTACAAAACCCTGATATAACCTGACTTCTCCTTAGTTTTTCAATCTCACATTCTGTCATTCTCTCCTGTCTTATATACCCAGACTTTCTTTCCCATTCTCTTAGAAACCAAGATCATTCCTGTCTAAGGGGTTTTGAGCTTTTGTATTATCCTATCTTTTGCTTAACTGGATCCTCTATTTCCTTCAGATCATAATTGAGATATTACCCCCTCAGAAAATCTCCTCTGACCTCCAAACCAAAGTGCACAACCATACATTAGAGTTTTCCTTTTCACCAACAGCACTGTCACAATTAGTAACTATATATTCATATGTTTATTTACTCATCTTCTGCCTCCACTTTGTATAATTTATTTTATCAATATATATCAACTGCTTGCATACTGCCTAGCATGTTATGGGTGCTCCAAACACACATATTCAATGTATGAATGAATCCAACAAACAGTAGATGTAATTTTCTTGCCCCACTACCTACAGTGCAGCAGAATGATAAAACTGAAAAAAACACCATATTACTATTTTAAAATATAGTGCATTAATAGAAAATTTGAGGTATCGTAAAACCAACAGATGAGGAGAAAACTGCCACTGAAAAGATGCCTTATTACTCATTGCTCCCAAGGGGAGGGGCATGACATGCCACAGGGAGGCACCCTGGAAAGCACCAGGGTTGGCTAAAAGCAAGGGGAGAAGCAGAAGCTTTGGATAAGAGATTTTATTGTGGTTTCTTCAGGAAGGAATGGGTGAGGCAGGGTAAGCAGGTTTAGGGTTGGCTAGTTTGAATAATTTCAGCAGACCCTGGAGCATAGGAATAGTCCCTAGTTGTCTGGTATCTGACTCTGGGATGATTATGTTAGGTGGAGAGTGGCTCAGAGTGCAAGAGCCTGATAGAAGTGGTGTTTGGGGTGTGGGCTCTAGCTGGGTTGGTCTGTATTTGAAAAAGTGCACTCGCAGGTTAGCTGTTTACTCTGCCTAGGAATTGCCAATCCCTGGGAGGCGTCCTCCACGGTCAGCATGGCGCCAGATATCAAAGCATCAGAAATACAGAAAATCAAAGACATGGTTAATACAACTAGCCTGATGGGCAAGCCCCCTGACATCACTGAATCTCAGACTTCAGAAGTGGAGATAACAAAATTCTCTTCTCAACCTCAAAAAATTGGCCAATGACAGGTGTGAAGGTACTTTGAAAACATTAAATCCATTTATGAAGATATTTTATTATTTTATAAAGAACAGCCCACCAAGAACGCATGAGAGCTGGATTTTCTTTCCATACTGTTGATGTTTTTATTCACAGTTGTTCCACTCTCCCCCATCCACCTTGTGAAATTACTAGTCTATTTATGTGAGAGAGTCGGCAAGAACAGGAGGAAAAGGTCAGTCTGAAGCCAGGCAGGAGAGCGACAGGAAACAGACCTGGCCTCATTAGATCATCCTTTAAACGACTGAGCTAAGCAGTCACTGTCATGACCCTAGGACATGAGGGGTGACCAAACTATATACATGTAGTAGCTATTTGAAAACACTTCTTTATTCACCATGAAAACTCACTAAAACAAGTCAGCGAAAGGTCAAAGAAAACAAGGAGAAAATATTAGTTGAGCAATTTTCTAATTATCTGAAGCAATAATTATATTAAAAAGAATTCATAGAAACTTGAAAGATTATAAATATTTATGTAAAAAGTAAGTGGAGAAAGAGACTTTCAATCCATCAGCCCCTCTCATTTCTTCACTGTCTTCCTTATGAAGGTCAGATTCCATGGTAATCACTACTTTGAATGTTTGGTCTCAAGAAAATGGGTAAATGTCTCTCACACCACTTCTATTTTCTCTACAAAGTAAGGAGGCTTTCATCTTCTGACAGGGCAGTGGCAGGAAGAGGAGGATTAGAACTTTGAGGGGAGGGAAAAAAAAAAACAAACAGAGACCTTCATGAGGCCTCCCTATACCTAGAAATCCTGTTAGCTTTGTCGGAACAACTCAGTTTTCCTCTAAACTCTCCACATGCCTATTGCAAATCCTCCCCTCCTTTCTCTATTATGCATTCAGTAGATGAATTTGTAGAGAAATAGAAGCTCTCAGATAGGAACATGTCCATTTCCCTGAGACCAACCATACATGCCTTCTTCATCTGTATCCATTCTCTCTCCTATTTTGGACAAGAACTTGCTTCTATCCCAGACCGATCTAGTTTCTTCTTAATAACATACACTGTGATTCTTATAATTCAACTTTTCCCTCCCTTTTCACAGTTATTAAATGCTCTCAATCTGTCCCATTAAAACAAATAAGAAATGAAGCAAATATCCCTCAACCTTTCAACCCCATTTGGTAATGCACTCTCTTTCTCACAACCATATTTTTCAAAACACTCATCAACACCCTATGTTTCAATTTCTCACCTTCCATGCATTGTTCAATAACTGTCAATCTGGCTTCCTGCTTATAAATCTTCCCAGTACTGTTCTTCCAAGGATCACCAATGATCTCCATGTCATTAAAGCCCATGAATTTTGGGGTTTTTTTAATATCTTTATTGGACTATAATTGCTTTACAATGTTGTGTTAGTTTCTGCTGTACAACAAAGTGAATCAGCTATATGTATACATATATCACCATATCCCCTCCCTCTTGAGCCTCCCTCCCACCCTCCCTATCCCACCCCTATCTCACAAAGCATCCAGCTGATCTCCCTGTGCTATGCGGCTGCTTCCCACTAGCCAACCATTTTACATGTGGTAGTGTATATATGTCAATGCTACTCTCTCACTTCATCCCAACTCCCCCTCCCCGCCTCATGACCTCAAGTCTGTTCTCTACATCTGCATGATTATTCCTGCCCTGCCATTAGGTTCATCAGTACTGTTTTCTTAGATTCCATATATGTGCGTTAGCATATGGTATTTGTTTTTCTCTTTCTGACTTACTTCACTCTGTATGACAGACTCTAGGTCCACCCATCCCATTACAAATAACTAAATTTCATTCCTTTTATGGCTGAGTAATATTCCATTGTATGTATGTATCACATCTTTATCCACTCATCTGTCGATGGACAGTTAAGTAAGCCTACGAATTTTGCCTAGCCCTCAACGTACCTCACTTATAATCAACATTCAAATTGCTTCAGTACTCCCTTGTAAGTAAAATAATCTTTTGGGGGATTTCTTGATAAATAATCTCCAGATTGGGAGATTGGGATTGACATATATACACTAATATGTATAAAATAGATAACTAATAAGAACCTGCTGTATAAAAAAATAAATTAAATAAAATAAAATAAAAATAATCTCCAGATTTGTTTCCTATCTCTCTGACAGTATTTGCTCAATTTTCAAGTTTGTCCTCTTCTACCTAGGCCAGTAAATACCAGAGTTCTTCAAGAGCCAGCCTTGAGTTCATACATTTTCTCAATGTCTCACCCCTGAAAAATCTCACTTATTGCTGCAGCTTTAATTACTGCTCATTTTCAGAGGACTCACAAATACCTATCTTCATCCTAAGCTTCTTTTCTTAGCTACAGACCTGCTTATCCGAATGCATACTTGTGATTCCTCTTCAATAACTCATAGAAATGTCAAAGTAAGCAAGGTGAAAACCAAGTCTCCTGATCTTCCCTGACACTGACCCTCTTCCAGAGTTTCCCATCACTGTAAGTGGCTCACCATTCAGCCAGCTGTACAAACCAGAAATCTAAGAGTCATCATCAGTTTCCATCACACCTTTCTTCACCAGCCCCTGTGAGTTTCATCTCCTATAGATTTCTTTAATCTACCCATACCTCATTATCTTCCCATCATCACCCTGCTCTAAGCCACCACCATCTTTTACTTGACTACTCCAATAGGG
This sequence comes from Tursiops truncatus, assembly GCF_011762595.2. Taxonomy (NCBI): domain Eukaryota; kingdom Metazoa; phylum Chordata; class Mammalia; order Artiodactyla; family Delphinidae; genus Tursiops; species Tursiops truncatus. Next base: position 68,395,933 of record NC_047046.1, read on the forward strand.
CACTGTTTCATCTACTTGCATCTCCTCTGGCTCCTCTTTGAGTCCCAGGGTTACATTACCACCCTAATTTCCTGACTATCCCTGGTTAAAACTCTTGGGGGCTTTCCACTGCATTCAGGATAAAGGCATGGATGCCTTCACATGGATTCTTTCACATGGTCCCTACATGAGCCATAACTAGTGCTAGCTACCCAGCCTGGTCTTACCGCCCCCCAACCCGACCACATCACTGTACTCTTTCAGCTGGTCCCTGGCTTACCTCCAGGCCATGTGCCCACCATTCTCTCTCACACATTCTGGGTTTTACCTATGCTGATCCCTTTTCCCAGAGCGATTTTCCTTCCTCACACTCCCTGAATAACTCCTGCTTATCCTTGGGATCTCAGTGCAACTATCATGTCATTAGAGAAGTTTTGCATAACCTTTTTGATGGAGTAAAAATACTACGAATACCACTGTAGAGTTTTAGAGCACTATTTCTTCTCAATATCCCTCTTTGGGAAACTTTATTTGGTGAATGTCTCTTTTTCCCCCCGCTATAGTATAAATTGCACATGGGCAGCAATAATGTCTGTATTCCTCTTTATTTTATCACTATCATTTAACATAGTGTTACATTTAGCTTAGTTCTTGACATGTGTGCATTCATTTAACAAATATTCTTTGTATTTATATTATTAATGGATATGCAGAAATATTAAGTATACTATAAATGAATAAATGTATTAATTTACTATTTGCAATAAACCTAGGTGCTAGAGTGTATTGTCTGAGGTCCTATAGCTAGTAAGTGTCAGAGACAAGATTCAAATTCAGGTTTCAAAGCCAAGGATTTCCACTATAAGACACAATTTTATAAGCCAAGCATACTTGGCATCCCTTTACTTCAGTAGTTCTTAACCCTGGCTTCACGTTGCAATCACCCAAAAAACATTTTTAAAATGTTGATACCCAGGTCCCATTCCCAGAGATTCTATTTAGATTGATTTGAGGCTGGGTCTGACTATTCATGGTTTTTTAAAGCTGCCCAGGTGATTGTTATGTGTAGTCAGGGCGGAAAACATTTGTTAGAATGACAAAACTAAATTAAGTGGAAGTAGTGGCCTGAAATAATGACGATAAAAATAAAACTTAAAAACAGAAAATCAGGATAAGAAGTGGAAGTTCAGGTTGTTGGCTTATGATTTCCAATTTTATTTCTTTTCAATTAGTTGTTGCCATTGTCTTTTCTTACTTGGTTAATAGTCACTTGATGTCTTCAGGTCCTCTTCCCTGGAACCTATAAATGTTATCTAATAAGGAAACAGGATCCCTGTAGATGTGATTAAATTAAGGATCTTGCTATAGGGAGATTCTCCTGGATTATCCAGATAGGCCCTAAATCCAACCACAAATGTCCTTACGAGAGAGAGACAGAGCAAGATTTGACACAGACAGAAAACCAGAAGGCAGTGTCAAGCTGGAGCAGAGATTAGAGTGATGAAACCACAAGCCAAGGCACGCCAGCAGCCCCCAGAAGCTAGAAGAGGTAAGGAACTGGTTCTCCAGTGAGCCTATAGAGAGTGGGGTCCTGCCAACCTGTGAGATGGACTTTGGACTCCTGACCTCCAGAACTGGGAGAGAATAAGTTTCAGTCGTTTTAACCCATCAAGTTCGTGGTAACTTGGAACAGCAGCCACAGGAAACTAATACTCCTGGACTCTGATAATATGACTATAATATACTTTCTACCTATTACAAATTTTTCTAAAATCATATATTCTAAGGCAGTAAAAGTAAAGGGACCATAGGGTATTTTTCTGTCTTGGGTCAGTTTCACTCTTTTCAAACTCCAGCTTCCCCAAAAGTTTTTCCCAAATAGTCCTGGGTGTCCTCTGGGATATCTCACAAATGGCCTGAGAACTGGCTGCTTCGGCTCTTAAATGATGTTTGTCATTTCCTACCTTTCATGCTCCATATCACTGTGGCAATATCTCTGGCCACTGGTAAACCCAACAATCACCTCTCAAGGGTCCCACGATTATTAATGACATCTATCTGTATGAATGAAAACTAGACTAAAACTGGATCCATGAACTGGGCTAGTGAGGGTTCATTGTAATATTGCTTTCTAACAATTTCCTTGATTACACTTAAGAAATTATAGTTTAAAAGGCAGTGAAAATTTGAGATAGGACACATTAACTGGTTTCGGAAATACTATCCACACACTATGAAACTATTAGTTTCTCTGAGAACGTATAATCTTATTCTAATTGTTAAATGCTACATTGCCCTGCAACTCTAATCTCAGTATCATCAAAGATTCTTCACCTGCAGTTAGATTAGAAAAATCTACAACATCTTATACATGATTATTTACTTTACAGCCCTCTATGGTGACTTGCAATCTCAAAGCAAAGGATTATTTGGTTTTTACCTGTAATCACACCTGAGTATGCGATGGCAGAAATGCCAGCCATTACTGATAAGGCTTTTTTTTTTTTAATCTTAAGGGCTAAGTGTGTTTATTTCTCATTATAAAATAGTTCTATCTTGCATTGCTCACTTACCAAGTGAGTGATCACTCAAAGAACTAAATTTACAGACTAATATCTGCCACTGGCCAGAGTCTTTCAATCTCTCTGAAGAGAGAGTGATCATTCTGAAATGATTGATCTCCCTGGCTTATGATATACACACATGTACATCCAAGAATCAGATCATTAATAACACCATGATTAACATTTATATATTTAATTTCAGTGGTAGGTGCAAGGCTTTTTTTCCCCTTAAGTTTAAACCTCAAATCACACTAATTCCCTTTTATTATTATTCATCCTTATAATTAATCAAGTATTTATCAAGCTCCATTTCCTGCCAAAGTCTGTAATATCTGGCAATATAAATAATTCTTACATTGATATTCCATAAAACCATAACAATATTAAAATAATTGGACAAATAAACTGCTTCTATATATGTTAATAATCATAATAGTGAATATGTTATAGACATTGGGAATTCCAATAGTTGAGAGCAGTGCTTATTAAGAAAAAGAATCTACAAAGGAAATAATTAAAAGTAAAACCAAGCCATTATTGTCACAACTAAAGATTGTTTTCTTTGCCATCTCACATTGTCTAATAAAAGACACACTCTGAGAAGATGAGAGTGGAGGTGATTGATGGGAAAGTTTCTCAAAATTCTGAGAAGAAAGTAAGTTCTGGGAATTTAGGGCACCATGAGCAGGGTGCATTAAGATAGATGAGAATACTATATCTGGTCCAAGAGGCACTGAAAATGACCCTTAATGAGAGGATAGATAATCATAGAGAAATCAAGGAAGTGTTCTGTCTTAAGGGGAATCCTGAGAAATTGAGAATTAGAGTAGGGGAGAAAAGGCTAATTTTCATCCATTTACTGAAGATTGATGTCATCAATAAAAATGTAATATTCATGTCTGGTCTGACTGTTGACTGTGATGACAGGTACACTTACTGTCTAAAAAATGTTAGGGTTTTATAAATATATCATTAATTAGGGTTGTGAATTGTTAACACAACATTTGCTAAGCATCTAGGAAGAAGTAACCCAATTGCAAAGGGGATTAATTAAAAGATTAGGCATTGGAATGACCTTGCTCAAGACTGCTGAGATAGAAGTAAAACACAGGTTATATCATTTCCATTTTGAACCTAGAAGTGTTCAGCCCAAGGAGAGTTAATTATCTTCCCTGGAGGACACCAGAAAATAGAAATAGACTACGAATTTGACTTCTGTTCTTTGCTCTTTTAAGAAATTTAAGGCAAACTTGACATACTGTGAAAATCTTTCATGTTTTGTTTCATTCTAGGTTTCCTGATTTTTTAATCTAAACTGGAGAGCTAATCACTCTTAAATATGATTATCCAACGCTCCTTAGCTTCAGACTCGTTTAGACAGCTAACTGCCTAACTGATACCCCTACTTGAACGTCTGGCAGGGAATTCTACCTCAAGATAATGAAAATGGAACTATCCCCCCAAATACATGCACATGTGCACAAATGTGTACACACACACACACACACACACACACACACACACACACACACTGCAAAACCTTCTTTGCTTCTACTTTACCAACAGTTCATTACATCTATCCAGTTACTCAGGGCAGAAATCTGAGTCACCATTGACTTATTTTATCAAACATCCACTTATTCCTCTAGGTTTCCTGATGTTTCCATGTGAAATCAGGGCAGGAAAGTGCACGGAAAGCACCCGACCACTACATCCCCCTGCTGAGCCTGTACAGACATGATTAAACAGTAACAGTACCCATTCCTGCTAACCCTAAATTCACCATCACCCAATTCCTCAAAACAGCATTCCTTGCAGACACCACCAGGTGACTGGAATTGACACTCAAGAGGTAACCTGTTTGTCTTCCTAGTCCATGAAATTTCTGTTTCTTCCTTTCAATCATGACTTCCTCACTCCTGGATCTCATTATTTATCTTCTGGACTACATACATGACCCTGTGACCAATCTCTGTGCCTTTAGTCTTGACCCTGTGAAATTTACCCTCAGTACTGTTGCCAGAAGGCTCTCTCTAGAAATGCAAATATGACTGTACCAGTTCCTTCTTGAAACCCATCCTTTTCCCCTATTTCTCCATTAGAGAAATTTAAAGTCTGTAGTACAGTTTAAAAAGTTCTCCATAACCTGCATATGCCCACCTCTCCACTCTCACTCTCACCACTTCCTGCCCCTGGTTCAGTGCTTTAGTGAAACCAAACTACTTGCAATACCCTACATTTTTCATGCTGCTTCCTCCATCGTGCCTTTGCTCATGCTGTCTCCATTACCAGAAACATCCTGTTTACCCTCATGCCACATAATGTACTCTTTACCTTTATGTCTCAGCTAGAGCACTGATTTCTCATAAAATCATTCTCTGATCCTATGCACCACCCCCCAACACACAGACACACACAGATACACACAGACACACACACACACCTCAGGATGGGAACTTCTATCTGTGCTCCTACTGTACTCATTTGTGCCTCTATCATGACACTGAAAATATTCTCCTGTGGTTACCTATTTTAATGACAATATCTCCTTGGCTACCCTATAAGGATAAGGACCAGTACATGTGGACTTTTGAGTCCCTAAATCTCCACTTCCTGCCTTCAGTCTTGACAGACAGTCTATTTAGCAGGGACCCAAGAAATGTTTGTTAAAGTGAACTGAATCGAAACTACAGTAAATATTCTGATATCAAACTTCCTGTGTGGATGTTGCCAATCTATTTGTATTTGCTAAGCATTATTTTATAACCATGGAGGTAACTGTTATTTTTCTATTTCTTTCTAAGCAGAGTTTCTATAGCAGATGCTCAGGTTGTGATATTTAAATCTGTCAGGAAGTGGAGACAGTACCACATTCATTTGCTAGGGTTGCCATAACAAAATACCACAAACAGGGTGGCTTAAACAACCGACATTTATTTTCTCACAGTTTTGGAGGCTAGAAATCCAAGATCAGGATGTCGGCAGGTTAGGTTTCTTTTGAAGCCTCTCTCCTTAGCTTGCAGATGGCCAGTTTTTGCTGTGTTTTCACATGGTCACCTCTTCATGTGTGTGTGTCCTAATCTCTGTTCATACAGACATGTCATATTGGATTGGGTCTAATCCTATGATCTCATTAATCTTAAATACCTCTTTAAAGGCCCTATTTCTAAATACAGTCACTTTCTGAGAAACTGGTGGTTAGAGCTTCAACACATGGATTCTGGAGGAACACAATTTAACCCATAACACATGACAATCCATGTCAGGGAATTTTCTTTAACAAGAAAAGCATATATATATATATAGATATGATTTACCATATATATTTATATTATATATATGGTAAATGCCTCAATTTAATCTCCATACTACAATATCTATAAGTCAAAGCGGCCAGATGCCTTGAGATGCACACAAGTATATTTAAGGAAGCAGCAATCTGACAGAGTTAGGTGCTAAAAAAACTTTATAAACTTCTACTTAAGTGTTTTGAATTTAAACTTCTCGGTGTGCTCATTATTATTTTTTCTTCTTTGAAAAATTACACAATGGCTGTTTAAACAATGCTTAAACATCTAGCCAACTATTTCCTGTCATTGGTCCACATAACCAATTATTTCATTTAATTAAATGCTTTCGGATTGCTGTAACTAGCCAAGTCAGAGACATTGGCCAAGCTTGTTTATAAGTGAATTCTTTGGCTATCAACATAGGGCAACAGCATTAGCAAAAAACTTTAATAAACAAAATGCTCCAATAGGTTAGGCAGCTTGTGATTATAAATTCAAACAGAATCAGGAAACTGCTGCTTGAATTTAGTTATAAAGTCTTAAAATAGTTGAAAAAAATTAAGCCAGCCAATTAAATTCAGACTTTTTAAAAAGCATTTTCAAAAATCAGACCCAATCACCGTTTGTCGTTGTTGTTTCCTTATTAGATAGACAACACACAGTTGTTCATTTTAGAAAATTAGAAAATTACAGCAAAGACGAGAAATTAAACTCACACCCCTCTTAACACCACAGGGTATTTCTGGGAAATGTCAGAGGAGCTAGAGTCTGAGCTACATCCTCTCCAGAGAAGTAGGTCTGTGGGAGGTGTGTATTTATGTGTGTTTTTAGTGCTAATATTAAATAAAGTCCAAAAATATTAGTTTAAAAGCAATAGGCACCCACTCCTAGGTATTTGCCCAAGTGAAATAAAAACCTATGTTCCCACAAAAATCTATCCATGAAATGTTGACAGTAGCTTTGTTCTTAATCACCAAAATTGGAAACTGCCCAGATGTCCTGTAACTGAGAACTGGATAAAGAAACTGTGGTACATCCATACAATGAAATATTATTTAGCAATAAAAAGAAACAAACTATCGATACATACAACATAGATGAATCTTAAATATATATTGCCAAGTAAAAGAGGTCAGACTGAAAAGATTATATAGTATATGATTCATTTAAAGGACATTCTGGAAAGGTAAGACCATAGGGAGGAAAACAGGTTAGTGAGTGTCAGAAGTTAACAGTTGAGGGAAGATTTGACCACAAGAGATAGCATGGGAGAATATTTGGGGGGAAAGAAATGATAGATTTGCTCTGTACTTTGATTATGCTATTTATATGACTCCCTGCATTTGCCAAAACTCATAGAACTTCACATCAAAAGGAGTGAATTTTAATTTCGTTTCTTTTTATGGCTAAGTAATATTCCATTGTGTATATGTGCCACATCTTCTTTATCCATTCATCTGATGATGGACACTTAGGTTGTTTCCATCTCCTGGCTATTGTAAATAGAGCTGCAATGAACATTTTGGTACATGACTCTTTTTGAATTATGGTTTTCTCAGGGTATATGCCCAGTAGTGGGATTGCTGGGTCATATGGTAGTTCTATTTGTAGTTTTTTAAGGAACCTCCATACTGTTCTCCATAGTGGCTGTACCAATTCACGTTCCCACCAGCAGTGCAAGAGTGTTCCTTTTTCTCCACACCGTCTCCAGCATTTATTGTTTCTAGATTTTTTGATGATGGCCATTCTGACTGGTGTGAGATGATATATCATTGTAATTTTGATTTGCATTTCACTAATGATTAATGATGTTGAGCATTCTTTCATGTGTTTGTTGGCAGTCTGTATATCTTCTTTGGAGAAATGTCTATTTAGGTCTTCTGCCCATTTTTGGATTGGGTTGTTTGTTCTTTTGTTATTGAGTTGCATGAGCTGCTTATAAATTTTGGAGATTAATCCTTTGTCAGTTGCTTCATTTGCAAATATTTTCTCCCATTCTGAGGGTTGTCTTTTGGTCTTGTTTATGGTTTCCTTTGAAATTGAGCTATTTGTAATGAGGTGGATGGACCTTGAGTCTGTCATACAGAATGAAGTAAGTCAGAAAGAGAAAGACAAATACCATATGCTAACACATATATATGGAATTTAAGGAAAAAAATGTCATGAAGAACCTAGGGGTAAGACAGGAATAAAGACAGAGACCTACTAGAGAATGGACTTGAGGATATGGGGAGGGGGAAGGGTAAGCTGTGACAAAGCGAGAGAGTGGCACGGACATATATACACTACCAAACGTAAAATAGATAGCTAGTGGGAAGCAACCGCATAGCACAGGGAGATCAGCTCGGTGCTTTGTGACCACCTAGAGGGGTGGGATAAGGAGGGTGGGAGGGAGGGAAACGCAAGAGGGAAGAGATACGGGAACATATGTATAACTGATTCACTTTGTTATAAAGGAGAAACTAACACACCATTGTAAAGCAATTATACTCCAATAAAGATGTATAAAAAAAAAGGAGTGAATTTTACCACATGAAAATTTAAACTAAATTTAAAATGTATTAGGCAGAAGAGTGTATTTTATATGCTTCCCCTTTGTGTTTGGTATATATATATATATATGTCATATACCAAAAGTCAGATGTCATATATATGTATTATATATACATCTATATAATATATATCATAAAATTCACACAATTATGCATGTTGTACATGTATATACACCATTTCTGGCAATAAACAAGAAACTCTTCAGAGTGGTCATCAGTAAGGAAGAAGATTACAGGTCCCAAGGTATATTGTTACATTGTTTGAATTGCTTTCCACATTGATATAGTACTTTTCAATTAAAGAAACACCAAACTGAAAGAAGAGATAAATATTTCAATGTTGCAATGTTGGAAACTTTTAAGGTAAATTTTCCTTTCTGACCAGACAAACTAAATATCCTCTTTCCTTGAATATGGGTACAATTAGGTTATGGAAAAGTTCTGACAGTTCCCTGGTGATAGAAATTGTCTGAACGTTGGGGTGGCACACTTTCCCTGGCCCACAGGAGATTTTAACAATTACTCCATGGTAAGCAGCACAAGCTGAAAATCAATGAAGGCAGAAGCAGCAGGTTGCTCCATGGTAGATATGGCCTCAGTCTCATCAATAGCAGTCAGCATCATCTTTGAAAGTAAAAAAGACTCAAAAATATAGGAGCTCAGTGCACAGGATACCCAGTATGGTTGTCAGCCAAAACTTCACATACATGAAGATGTCTTAAATTTTCCATTTAAACTGCCAAAGACACGTATTAGAGTTGTAGGATTAACTTGTCATCAAGAAACCTTTAAGCAGCACAGTTGCACAACTGGGCTTTGCTACGCCTCTAACAATTGGACACAGTACTGGCTTTCTCCTCCAGGGTTGTACAGGATGCAGGAGAAAAGCGACTGCCTCACCGATGACGCATCTCAGACATCCAGTAAGCTTTGTCTTGTTCTGAAGAGAAGGTTCTAGAACTGCATCTTAACAAAAAGTAACATAAAGACTAGAATTTTTTAATCCGTATGTTCATATGTATGTATATCTGAATGAATATACATTTCTGGGTTGTTCTATGCTCCCTCAGTTGGTAGTCTTATGAAATATTTCACTGGGAAATTTCCATTTCATTCTGCCTATATTTTCATAAAAGGAGACTGTGTTTATACAGTAGGGACACAAGAAAACAGCTGTTTGATCCAGTGTGAAAAGGGTGCTATTTTTGTGCAAGAACACAGCTGTGTATCATCTCAGAAGCTGTCTTTAAGAATTTTCCTACTTGAAACATGATGCCAGAAACTTAGAATTTTTTTGCTATTTTTGTTCATTTGTTTAACCTTTAATTGAGAGGTTCATATTATTACAATTTTTGAGGATATAAATCCTTCATCAGATATAAGTGCTGCAAATACTTCCCCCATTTCCTTTGCTTGCTTTTTCATTTTTTAAATGACGTCTTTCAAAGAGCAGAAACGTTGATTTCTATTAAAAATGATTCTTATTTTTTGTTTAGTGCATTTTAAATCAAATCTTATAAATATTTGCCTATATCAAGCTTACAAAGCTATTCCCCTATGTTTTCTTCTAGAAAACATTATAGTTTTAGATTTTATGTTGAACATTATCTAATTTGTGGGTGTAGAGCTGTTCACATTCCTTTATTATCATTTTAATGTGCATGAAATCTATAATGACATTCTTTCTTTCATTTCTGATATTAGTTTTATGTCCTCTCTTTTTTTGATTAGTTGGTGTGATTAGATTTTTTTGATGTTTTCAAAGAACCAGCTTTTGGTTTTATTGATTTTTCTCTACTGATTTTCTGTTTTCAATTCCATTGATAACTGCTCTTATTATTTCTTTTTTCTGCTTACTTTGGATTTAATTTGCTCTCCTTCTTTTTTGTTTGAGGTATTCTTGTTTTTAGTTTTTTTGTTTTTTGTGTTTTTTTGCTCTTCTTTTAGATTATTGATTTTAGATCTTTTTTTTTTGATATATGTATTCAATGCTATAAACTTCCCTCTAAACACTGCTTTAATTTTATCCCACAAGTACTGATAAGTTTTCATTTTTATTTAGTCCAAAATATTTTTAAAATCTCCTGAGATCTCTTCTTTGATTCATGTACTATTTAAAAGTGTGCTGTTTAACTGCCATGTTTTTTTTTTTTTTCCAGCTATCTATTATCAATTTCTAGTTTAATTCCAATGTTGTTTGACAGCAGACAGTATATGATTTCTATTCTTTCAAATTTGTTAAGGTATGTTTTATGGCCCAGAATGTGGTCTATTTTGATGAGTGTTTCATTTGAGCTTGAGAAGAATGTGTAATCTGCTGCTGTTAGATGAAGTAGAGTATAAATACCTATTATATCCAGTTGATTGATGGTGTTGTTGAGTTAAACTATGTCCTTACTGATTTTCTACCTGTTGGATCTACTTTTGAAAATAAAGGGTGTTGATATCTCTGGCAATAATAGTGGATCTATCTATTTCTCCTTGCTGTTCTATTAGTTTTTATTCCCATATTCTGATGCTTTTAGGCACTTACATGTTAGGGAGTCTTATATCTTCTTGGAGAATTGACCACTTTATTATTATGTAATGCCCTTCTTTATCCCTAATAATTTTCCTTGCTTTGAAGTTGGCTTTGTCCAAAATTCATATAGCTACTCATTCTGTAACTTCACATATATATGTGTATATATATGCATTCATCCATGAAATCAGGGAATATACTCTTCTGTGTGATTCTAATTCTTGGAAATTTGTTGAGATTTGCTTTATGACTCAGTCTGTGGTCAATTTTTATAAATATTTTGTGTGGAGGGGAGGGAAGTACGTTCTGCAGTTACTGAGTGGAATATTAGGTTAATTTTTATAATCTTGCTCTTCAAATAAATTTATATCTTTTATCTATTGAGAGCAGAGTGTTAAAAATATATCATCATACTTAATTTACTACTGTTTTTGCTCTGTATATAAGGAGACGTTGTTAAGTACATACAAATATACAGTTGTATTTTCCTGATAATCTACCCAATAAAATGATAGTTTCATCAGATTCATCTCCTTAAGTTTGGTGTTTAGCTTTCTCTTTTTTTTCTCCTGGATTTGACATGGGACCACTTGTTTCAAAATCATTTAAGATCACCAAGGAACTACTGAGGGAAGAGAGTATGAAACCACATACTTATTATGATACTATTTAGCTAACAAGGAACTCAATGACATGCTTCATCCCTTTATTATTTAGTTTTTACTATATAACAAACTACTGTGAAATGCAATATCATAAAATAATAAGCATTTATTAATAATTATGAATCTGCAGATCATCTGCACAATTGTTCTGATTTTCGCCAGGCTCACCCATGCATCTACTGTCAGCTGGCCGATGGTCTGTGAGCTATGCAGTCCTGAAGATGAGCAGGTCTTCTCTCCATGAGGTCTCTCATTCTCCAGCAGGCTTGTTCTGTGCCAGTGGCAGAAGTTCAAAGAGAAGTCTGAAATAGTGCCAGGCCTCCTGAGGCCTACGCTTACAACTGGCACAGCGTCATTTCTGTTGAATGTATTGGCCAAAGCTAGTTACAAGGCCAGACCAAACAAGAACTGGGGAAATAGAACACCTCTTGATTGGAGGAACTGCAAAATCACATTGCAAAGGGTGCAAATAGAGGGAAAGATAAAGAATTTGGGACATTTTTGCAAAAAGTCTGTCGCATATCCAAAACTTTTGGGACCTGCAGTGTAACAGAAAAGGAAGGAATGGGCCAAAATGATTTACTTCCAGTCATGCTACATGATTCCTTTCTCTTTATTCTTACTTGTAAAATGAAATTATATTTAAATTATCCCTGTAATTAAGTATAATATGAATGGAGGAAATTATAGAGAAAATAGGGAAAAGAGAATGGAAAGGTAATCTCAAACCTACATTTTTCACCAAATCAACACTAGGAATGATTTGCTATCTTTCCTGGTACGTAACATTTAATTTGGAATTCATGAGTTGGGATGAGACCATCTAGTGCTACTTTACATTTAACCTGGATCCACTACTGTGTTTCCCTGTGGACCATTCTAAAAGCTCAAATATATTTGAAGTCCAGAGTATGAAGGTATCTAGAATTTCTGTTTAAGAATAAAAGATTAAGCAGAATCTTGGCTCTTCAAGTGCCCTAAAAGGACCCTTGCCTTTGCTGTGGCATAACCCTCCCAAGACCTCTACCTCTAAATCTCTAATTGCCTTTAAATGACTGATTATGGCTCAGTCAACCAGGGATTTATCTAAACCTTTCTTTAACCCATTTAAACTTTCAGCCAGTGCAATCTCTTGGGAGTATCAGGTTTCATACGTGTTTTGAGAGCTCCCAACCCTTCAGATGTAATTATTTTCCTTTGAGTGAAATAGAAAAGTATTTGGTACTTATGGTTTTCAAATCCATTTAGAGAAAAGACTGCAGTCCTATAGTTCATGTTAAAGTTAAAAAAGAAAAAGAACAAGATGGTGTATGTGTGTGTGTCTATCCAGTGGCTTTTGTATTTTGTAATATAAATTAACTTCCTCCTTAAAATTCTTTATGAACTTTACTTGTTTACTCATATTCTAATAAAGTTGGTAAAACTATCTTTTCTCAGTCTATAAAAAAGCAATGTTCATCACTTGGGTTTTCTCCACGCTCCCTCAGCTCTGGTACATGAAAATAAGGCATCAGGTTACCATTTTACAATTGTATTTTTATTCTTCTTTTAGAGCCATTTCCCATTTTTCTCCTATTGAAAATGTTCAAGAAAAAAACCTCATAACTTCCTCACTTCCTGTGGGACTTAACGGCTGCTAAAGATAATAACCATAAGAATATGTACTGTAAGCTCTAATAATGTTTCTACAGTTTCCAGAATGAAACAATTTCATAGTCAAGAATTTGAACTATAGGGCTTCCCTGGTGGCACAGTGATTGAGAGTCCGCCTGCCGATGCAGGGAACACAGGTTCGTGCCCTGGTCCGGGAGGATCCCACGCGCTGCGGAGCGGCTGGGCCCGTGAGCCGTGGCCGCTGAGCCTGCGCGTCCGGGGCCTGTGCTCCGCAATGGGAGAGGCCACAGCAGTGAGAGGCCCGTGTACCGAAAAAAAAAAAAAAAAAAAGAATTTGAACTATAGAGTTTAAATGGTAAAAATTAAAGGAAAATAAATTCTTAACAGCTAACTAAGGTTGTTAGAGTGGAGATTTAGCTATATAAATCTATATATCTCCACTTATAAATAATAATATTTAGGGATTGGCCTGTTTTCAAGATTTTTCTTTCATTTCTGAGTTTTGTTTCAAATATTAGTTATATTATCAAAATACCAGGGGTTTAGGTCATACTGACAGATTCACAGGCACAACTCATGAAGAAAAGAACAGTGATTCCATCTATCTCTCCTGTTGTTCTCCTCTACTATAAATTACGTTGGGATGAGAAGAAAAAGTGAGTTATAATAAATTTCAGCTGAAGTATCTCAGAGAGCAGAAACTTGCCAAGTATGTTTGATGAAAGTGCATTGGAAGATTCCTGTCCCGGAAGTAAATCCTGTAATCTGCAAGGGGTAAGCCTGGGGGAATTGAGACTCCATGGGTGAGTTAGAAGGAGACCCCTCCCCTTCCCCATCTCACATTAGCACTCTCTCAGACTCAGGAAACATGTGCCCTGCAGACCACTGAGAACTGGACACAACTCTTTATGACATTCCTATTCATTATACTAGGTAAACCCATCTGCAGTGTTCTTACACTGCCCATGAGAGAAATGATGGCAATCAAGAAAAGAAGGTAACTTTAGACTAAATTACTGCGTTGATAGTTCACGTTGCCCAGACTCATGTAATAAACTGCCAACCCTCCATGTTCTTCTAAAAACCTAAGTAACCTCTATTCTTACAAGAAAGATCTATTGTTCAAAGTACAAATGTTTATATGTATCAGTTTGATATAAGTTACTCCTAGCATAATGTGAAGATTAAGGCTGGGCTGTTTCCATTTCAAAATGGAAATAGGAAGCATATGGTTAGTTGTAAATTTAGAGAAAACCCAAATAAAAATATGATGAGCCCTTCATTGATTATTAATTCCAAATCTAAGCTAGAATGATTGATAAGTACTCATGACACCCCTTAGAAGCGAGCCTCTGAAGAAAAAAGAAAAGGCCCATTCGTAAATTACTCAAAGCTACTGCTTGTACCAAGGATAGGTGCTAATGTTTTATTTATTTTATTTATTTATTTATTTTTGGCTGCACTGCACGGCATGCAAGATCTTTGTTTCCCGACCAGGGATCAAACCTGCATCCCCTGCACTGGAAGTGTGGAGTCTTAACCAGTGGACCTCCAGGGAAGTCCTGGTACTAATATTTTGATATCACTTTTTTGTATAATCTTAGCTACCAAGGTTAATGAACCTTGATTAAGAATGTCAAGAGTACACTGTTGGTGGGAATGTAAATATTGGGGCAGCCACTGTGGAAAACAGTAGGAAGGTTCCTCAAAAAACGAAAAATAGAGTTACCATATGATCCTGCAATCCCACTCCTGGGCATATATCTGGAGAAAAATGTAATTCAAAAAGATACATGCATCCCAATATTCACAGCAGCACTATTTACAATAGCCAAGACATGGAAGCCACCTAAATTTCCATTGACAGGTGAATGGATAAAGAAGATGTAAAAAATATATACATATCTCTCTCTCTCTCACACACACACACACACACACACACACACACACACACACACAATGGAGTACTACTCAGCCATAATAAAGAATGAAATAATGCCATTTGCAGCAACATGGATGGATCTAGAGATTATCATACTAAGTGAAGTCAGTCAGAGAAAGACAAATATCATATAATATTGCTTATATGTGGAATCTAAAAATATGATACAAATGAACTTATTTACAAAACAGAAGCAGACACAGACATAGAAAACAAACTTATGGTTACTGAAGGGGAAGGGGGAGGGATAAATTAGGAGTTTGGGATTAGCAGATAGAAACTACTATATACAAAATAGATAAACAACAAGGTCTTACTGCAAAGCACAGGGCACTATATTCAATATCTTGTAATAAACTATAATGGAAAAGAATATGAAAAAGAACACACACACACACATATATACACACACACACACACATACATACACACCCGTATGTATAACTGAATCACCTTGCTGTACACCAGAAACTAACACAACATTGTAAATCAACTGTACTTAATTTAAAAAAAAAAAATGCCAAGAGTATTTCCACACAGTTTGCAGCCCTAGGCCAAAACCAACAATGTTGATGATAAAGACTTCAGGTCCAAGTCTACACTGTAATGAATTCCCATACATCTAATGTTCCCCTGAGTGCAAGAGTTAAGTACAGTTGATACGTGTGGCCTTCAGAACTTCTCAGAGAAGAAAGCCCACCCTTTACAACTCAAATGCAAAACGTGTATATACAACATCTCTAACATTTCTTCTTCCCTGAAATACACAGGAATAAGGAGAACGCAGTCAAAGGCTGCATTCAGCATACGGCCCACAGACAAAGAGAAACCTTGCTAAGGCAGCACTGTTTGAAAGGTGCTGCTTGCATGGACTGCGAATCTGGTAAGAAATGTTCTTACCTACATATTATATGATGAAAACGAAGAAACAAATAAGCACACAAAAAATCCATTGCGAAGCAATCAACATATTGTAGAATAAGCCACATTCTATTTACCAATCAAATTCAGTCTAAACATATATATTAACACACGTACACATGTAAGAAGGTATACGTGCGTGTGCGTGTGTGTAAACAAGACAGAGGCAGAGAGAGATAAATATCTGAAACTACCAAAAGAAAATACTGAACTGGTACAGATACAACGTCAGGTCTGGTTAAAGGAAACACCTCTGTCCTGGAGCAAGGTTTTTTGTTTTGGGGGCTTTTTCCACCTCTTGCACTAAGTATGTCAACTTCTTTACCCCTTGCCACTCTGCATCTAAATGTCTGTTTTTAGGAAATACGTATACATATAGCTGATTCATTTTGTTGTACAGCAGAAACTAACACAACATTGTAAAGCAATTATACTCCAATAAAGATATTAAAAAAAGGGAAAAAAAAGAAATTTTCATGCATTTAAGTATGTAGAGGAACTATGGGGATTTCAGTACTAAATCTTTTTGTCTGAAACTGCTTAAAGTTTGTATTTTATTTACAGTGTCCTTCATATATTTTTCTAAAGTTCTAGTTATTGATTTCCTAATTTGCCTCTCAAATTCCTATAATGAAGAAATAACTCTAAACTAATATAGAGTTTAGTTTATATTAGTTATAATATATATATAATATATATAATATATATATATATTATAGAGTTATAAATAACTCTAATTCTAAAAATGCCTATCATATCATAGATATCTATTATTATATTATTTAGTTGGTACCTTGTGGTCAAATCTCCTTATAACATTTTAACTCATTACTCAAGCCCTTGCCTGGCCAACTTGGCTATCTAACACCAATCTCTCTCTCTCCCTCTTCCCTGCCCAACCCTTTCTATTTTTTCCTTCCCTTCAGCTACTGAAATTTTCTGAGAAGCAAAGAAACTTGCTTAGGACAAAGAAATTATCCATTTCCAAATGCCAGGCAAACAGAAATGAAGAGTCTGATCTATCAACACTGGGCCACTGTTGCCGCTGAAAACTAATCTCACAAAGATCTGGAGATGTCCTCTCTGAACCTGGTATGTGAATTTTTGTTTTATTTTGTTTTGTTTTCAAGAAAAATGACCACATTGCTTTTAATATTATAATCCGTTAAGGAAGTACTCTATTTGGGCTCCCAAGTATTCAACTCCTAAGGAAGGATTCATACTTAATTTATATCCTCAAAATGTATTCATTATTCTTAAATGCTGGTCTCCATATCAGAGCATCTGGATAAGGAGATCTCTTGCTTTTGAAAAATGCTGTGCCTAAATAATTCTTCCCTTCATGACAAAGGTAGTCATGAATCCAAATCACCCATCAGGATCTCCATTTCTTATAAGATGAATTCCTCTTCAAGGTCCATGGGGGCCTTATTTAGAGCCATCTTAACCTATCACAGAAGTTCATTATGAAAGCAGTGAATCTCAGAAGAAAATCAATTGGTGTCTTGATCATTTTCTTTCCAGGAGGATCCTTATCCTTTGTGAGGATATATCTACTTCTTCCCCATGCCCATTGCTTTATACCAAGGAAAATTGAGGAAAGGGAGTCTTTGTCAAACCGTTAGAAGATGCTCTTACATATTTCCCCCTGAAGCAATGAGTATGTACCGTAAAATTATTTTTTAAAGGGATACTGCAATTGATTCTTCCCATAATAGCAGAAGTCTGCTCTAAGGTGGTTTACTGTCTACAGCTCTAGACACAGAAGTGGCGAGCTTAATTTTAAATTCTGCCTTGCTAGTCAACATTCATCAGAGACCACTGCACTGCCTCCCAACCATTTTCAGGTTGGAATACACATAAAAAGTGATTATATCCATTTGATGCACTGGGATAAACTGGAATGGATTTGAGAGTGTCTATACAGGGCTTGGTAAAAAAAAAAAAAGTTACATTCTTAATGTAAAATAGTAATGTTAGAAAAATAGAATAAAAGTGGTAGAGTATTCATGATTAAGTTTATATAAAACTTCTAAATATAGACTTTCCATTTTTTTTCTTTAATGACAAACTTGAGTTTTCTTTCCTAAAAATAGACATTTTATGTTTGACTTTGTGATTGAGCTGGCTACAGGCAATTCCTAATCATGATTTTAATGATAATCTTTTTTTCAAATCCTTGAGAGTCACATCAAAAAAAAATTTATTCAGAGATAATAAAAAATTTTAAAACCGCTTTTCCATTTTTATAGTGCTTAAAAACTAGCAAGTTGAATCATATTTTAAAAATCTAAACACACATCCTTTTCTGTCACTTACTAACGTAATCTTGAAATTTCTTATAGTAATGCAAATGGACTTCAAACCCACATAAACTTTTGTAAATGAGACATTTCAAAATAATGGAGAACATTGAATTTGCAGAATATGGGTTCATATTCAGAGAGGTCATACAGCAGCTACTTTGTATACACCAACAAAACACCGGACACAAAACAGACAAATTCAGGAGCTCACTCCTAAAATAACACCCTCCAGGAGTTTGCTCATGGCCTCCCTGACTGCAATTCAGCATGAGCTGCATTCTCTGCTCTGTGTTCTGAACGTGAACTATTCCAGCAGCAACCTGGGCTGCTTTAGCTGGATGTCAAAGTCGATTTCTACAAGCTAGAGCATCCCCATAGTGCCCAGCAGGCACTTTAGAGCAAGGACAGACTGCCAGGTGTGGCTCCTTGAGCTCCTGCCTGATGACCCAACCTTGGTACCCCCAAGACTAACATAGTAGTTCTCAAAGTGTGGTCCCCAAACTGAGAAGAGCAGAATCAGCAACTAAAAGATTATTAGAAATGCATATTCTCAGGCCCCACTCGAGACTTACAGAATCAGAAACTCCGGGTGTGTGGTCTAGCACTGAGTGTATTAAACAGTCTTCCAAGCCTTCTGATTCATGCTCAAGTTTGAGAATTACTGGGCTAAAGGAATCAATATTCTAGGGAACACCTGTAATCCATTCACAGCACAAAGTTTGGGAGCCTCCTTTAAGTCTTCTTGTTGTTGTTGAAGAAGAAATTATATCGATTTCTCTAACCTTTCATATGAAACATCTTCAAGGTTGAGGGACATACAAAGAAGTCTGTGTACTGTGTAAAAGTCATCATCTGGACTACTTCCTGTATAGCTGCACCACTGCACTTGACTCAGCGGCCCAGAGTTTTATAGGTACACATTCTATGCCCATTTATATATGGGCAACAGAAGCAGAGTAAGTCACTGCTCAGGTAGTGTTATCCAAGAAAGACCATGAAAACCTTTTCCAACCCCAAAAAGAAAAAATCTCCAATTTACCGTCCATGGTATCTAATATCCCAGAATTAAAGATTCTAATTTGGAATAGGGCATTACACCTCCAGAATTGCTCCTTTAAAATGCAGATACCTTTGTGATGAGGAAAATATACCAATTATCCATCAACACCTTAGCTTATAAGATTAATTTTGGATACCATGTAACACTTTGAGAGAATGGGATAGAAGACAAGAATGGTTGGTATTGGGTGAAGGGGAAAGAAAATTAAGAAGGCAGAAAAGAATAATCACAGCAAAAGACAGTCTCTGAAAATGGATCCTGATGGGCTAAGAGTCAGTGTGATAATCTTGGTTGTTCCAGTGCATATTGAAATGAGGAGGAGTTTTTTTAAGAAGGAAAAAAAAGAAGAAACTTTCACCTGTGCGTTTTCTCTAATATCAGCTCTAGTGAAATCCTTCATTTTTTCCTCCTATTCACAATGGCAAATGTTAACTTGCCCATATGCCTATGATCAACTAGAAATTTGTTTTCACCTCAGAGAGCCTTTACTTAAAACACAGGAAGAATTAGACCAACCAGCTGATTCCAGGCAAATGTTAGCTCATCCTAGAATATCAGGAGCTAAAGCATTCTTTATACTGTGGAGTTTATAGTTCAAAACACTGATGCCTGTTTGCTTATTGTGAAAATCATAAACCTGTTTCCAGAATTCTCAAAAAGAAGGGGAGAAATCTGAGAGTCAACAAGTGGAATGAAAACTAAAAAGGTAAGGCACTTTACCTAAGAACACATTGGAAATTTTACCATTACTTTGTTTACCAGAAAGCACTAGCTATCTATAGTATATTTGATTCATCTACAGCATATTTGATGCCAGGGACATTTCCTTTGGCCTTAGGCACTCTGAAAGCAAAAAAAAATATTACAGTTATTTTTAAAAATAAAATGTCTCCCAAGAATGCATTTCTAACTTTCTGTTTCTATTCTTCACAAGAAATATACACCAACCACCAATAACGCTATCATCACTGTCACTAAACAGTGGTAGCCAAAGCCGGTGTTGGTTGAGGTAAAATATTTGAGGCTAGATTTAATTTTTAGTTTTTTTTTTAAACAGGCAAAAGGTATATATGTCAGGATACTTCTATTCAAAGGATTCTTTTGACACCCATATTTTTTCTTACCCAAAGATCAAACAACATTTTGTTTGGCAAACCACTTCTGTTTATAGCATTTCTCTTATATGGTTTCACCTGTCTGTTTGTGGCTTGAATATTTTTTCACACCTACAATCCAAACTAGACCCTCCACCAATTTGTGAGTCAGAACCTTGAGGAGTTCTTGCCTCCCACTAGGCCCCATGCTTCAAGATCCCAGATCTCTCTTATGACCCGTCCTATGGTAGCAATGATTGTGAGGATGATTTCCAGTTGGAACTCCATTACCTCCTTTGAAGAGGATTTAAGGGTCAGGCCATTCCTCAGGCACAACATTAAACACTAATCTGGCACAGATGTTGCCTACAGATTTCTCATTGAAACTTTGCAAACATTTTATAACTCCATGTGTTTCAACAACTGTAAAAGTCATCTTTTTCAGAAGCGTTCACACAGATCTCTGTCAGATGTGCTTGAGGACAAGAGTTTATCATCATTATTTTTTATTGCTATCGTCTTCCTAGGAGAGAGAAATTTACTAAATGTGCTATAACTATTAGGGAACTTCGGCCATAGGGAATTTAAATAACATTTACTGAAATGTTCCACGCTGATATTTTTCTTACAGAGAAACGATAATCAAGATATTTTAATAAAGATAACATTTCCTTTATTCTGACTGTTTCTTCTATCTGGAACACTTTTTCTCAAGATACATCTTATCTACCTTTTCCTTCTCTTTCAGTTCCGGCTCAAATGTCACCTTTTAATACGATTTAACCTGACCACACCATGAAAATTTGCAACCTGTCCACTGTATTCCCAATCTGCCTTACCTTGCTATATTTTTCCCAAAGCATTTATCTTCTTTCAATATAAAAAAGCAATTGTTTAATAGGTTTGCTGTTTGGTCTGTCTCTACATTCTGCAATGAATACTCTACAAAGGCAGGGCGTTTTGAGAGCTTTTTCCAGTAATGTTTCCCCAATTAACATATGGCATGGCATATGGCGGTCACTCAATAAGAATCTGTTGTGTGAATGAATGAATGCACGAATGAATGAATCAATAAGTAAACTAAAAACAACAGTGAATGGCCACAACTTACAAGTTTTAGTTTTTATGTAAAAGTCTGTCTTCATAAATTAAAACGTCACATTTGTACACCTGATTTCGCATTGTGAAAAAGGCCCCTTTACCTCAGTAATGGAACAAAGACAATCTGAAAAACTAAGATTCTCCAAAAACTTTAAATTATCAATAAACATGTTATTGTTTTATGCTAGAAGTTTTATTCTAGAAGCATTAGTTAAGGAAATCTTCAACTTGAGAAATCATAAATTTCTCAGATTTGTCATACACCTATTTTTATCTTCATTTAGTTTAAAATTCCCTAAGTTGGGAATCAGAAACCTTCAAAATAAATTTTCACTGTATTTACCAAAGATTTGATGTGGCAGTTGAGTCTCTGATATGGGGCTCAAATACAATTTAAAAGTGGCACCCCAATTTTTTTCTTCCTAAAATTTTAGCTTTGGGGATGGGCGGAGAGAGTTTTAACATCCAGTATCATCTACACTCTAAGCATGTTGTCATAATATGCATGTTCTCCAATTTAAGGTGTGCTTTCAATTTCCAGGCGTCATTCAGAAATTAAATTTCATTGTAAGTGTAAGATTACAGTGAAAACCATAATTATTGGTTTAATTTCTTGACTGTATTTAAGTTGACTAGTTGGAATCCATTTAAAAAATAAAGGTAAGAATCTTTCAAACATTCGCTTAGTCACCTTTACATTTATTCATTCCAGAACAATAATATATTTATGTTTAGAAAAACTTCTTTAAAGAAGGCTTTACACTTTTTGCTGGAAGAAGTTTTGTGGCTAAGTCATTTTTTTTTTCAAATTTCTACTTAAAAAGCATTACCTTTTTCAATACTTATCACCTTTCTCAGCTCAAAGCAAAAGGAGAAAAGCAAGAATAGAGAGGCTGCCAAGATCATTTCCCTGCCTTTGCTTGCCAACAACTGCACGAAAGAGCTCCAGAAGCCCCAGAAGAGGGAAGAAAGAAGCTTCGATGTAATATTGTTCCAGGTTTTTGTGCATCTCCAGCAAGCTCCTGGACTTTTAGCCACACAGCTCAATGCCATAAAATCCACTGAGGTCCCCAAATCATGCCCCTCCTGTTCTTGCCTTGTTACCACATTGTGGACAGCTGACTACTTTCTCTAGACTACACCTCATTTTCAGGACACTTAATATCAGCAATGTGGCAGGAATTTCAAGATACCAAGGGCCAAGAGACCAGTTAAATTGCTATTCTACTGGCCCTATTCTCTACAAATACATTACATAACACTTAGATAATCCTAATATCACTCCACCTATCCGCAGAATTTGATGAATTTATTTGCTCCTTCTTGAAACACTTTTTTATGGTTTTTATGATACCTACTCTTTCAGTTCTTATTCAAGCTCTCCTGGTTGTCCTCTACTCAAATCATAAAAGTTTGAGTGCCCCAGGCACAGTCCCCAGATGTCTTCCATTATTAATTCATTCCTTAGGTAATCTAATAGATCCATGGCTGCAAAGACCATCTATATACACTAACACAAATTTGCATTTGCAGCCCAAACACTTCCTTTGAAATTCAAATACCGTATTTTTTTTTTTTTTTTTTTTTTTGCGTTACACGGGCCTCTCACTGTTGTGGCCTCTCCCGTTGTGGAGCACAGGCTCCGGACGCGCAGGTTCAGCCGCTCCGCGGCATGTGGGATCTTCCCAGCCCGGGGCACGAACCCGTGTCCCCTGCATTGGCAGGCGGACTATCAACCACTGCGCCACCAGGGAAGCCCCAAACACCGTATCTTTAAACAGTACTAACATCTCCATTTGGATGTTCAGTAGGCAGCTGGGCTTCAGGGTCAAACCTGAACTCCTGATCTCAGCCACCAGCACACCTTCCCATGGCCTCTGTGACACCCCCAAGGACCTCCTCTTCTTAGAAAGTGAAACTTCTTCTAGTTGCTCAAGCCCAAAGACACAGCTTTCATCACTGACGCCTCTATTTCTCGCATGACCTAATAATCCATCAGCAAATTTGTTGGCTCTACTTTCACACACTCATCTGATCAGAAACCTTGGGTGGTCCCCCATTTCACTGAGTATCGAAACCGAAGACTTTACAAGATCCTATATGATTTTCCCCCTCTACCTCTGATTCTACCTTCCACAGCTCTCCTGATTCACTCTACTCCAGTGACACAGGTAAGGCATGCACCCTCCCATGCCAGAGCCCTGGGGTTTACTTTCCTTCTCTTTCCTCTGTAGTAGGAAGTGGGAAGAAGTAGGAACTGAACGGCTATCAAGCCCCACCAGAAGCAAAACTCTGGGCAATTTTCTAACCCCTCACCATCAATTTCCCTATCTGTAAAATAAAATTCCCACTTAAGAAGGTTACATAAGGATTAAATAAGCTACCTATGTTAGAAATGAAGTGTACTGCTCGGCACACAGAAGATACTCCGTGGATGTTAGTTCTGTTTAGGAAGCATTAGTTGCTGGTAACAGAGTTTGGTTTTGAGGCCAAATCTTTGTTCAAGACATGATTCCTAGCTCAGGCTCTTCTAGTCATGTAATATAATATTTCTGAGAAAAAAAAAAAAAAGAATGAAAACACAATTTACTTCCTGACATTGTGAACCATATTTCGTCTTCTGGAGACCTATACTTAAATGCCAACCCAAATTATATGACTGAGCCCTGGGGACCCACTCTATGGCTCTGAATGAGCTTATGTTATATCTCAGAAGGGAATCATTAGGAGCCATGCTATTTACATACAGACTGTAATATTTAGTGAAAGTCTAGGAGTTTAAATATTAAGGATTTCTTGGTGAAATTGCAAGCTTTGTGACTGAGGCAGTAGGGGAGTTACTGAAACAAATATGAATAACAAAAGTACCAGTTTCCTTCAGAAAATGAATGTTCATATTTCCTTAAGCTGTTAAAAATACAAGTCAATCTGTTAGTTTTCTAAATCAAAAATACATTGAAATCTTTGATACAGAGATTACTTTTATTGGCTTTGACAGCTTAAATGCCACTGGGCACAAAGATCTCTCCACATAGTAAAAGGCAAGTTATTCCACACATTTCTAGACTGTGACCAACTGACAGTGCATTGCTAGCATATTTTTGAAAACGAATAACTTTTTCAAGGAGATGACTAAATGAACAATTTTCCACAATTTTAGCATTTTGTTTGGAAATAAATGTATTTTTCCCACAAGGTGTTATCAATTGTTTTCTTCCCTCAATTGCTTTCTTCCCTCACTTCCTCTCTCATCTATTTTCCTGTGTCCCCTATGGAGGTTGATGTTTTATTGAGAAGTAGAGAACAGTATACACATACACACGCAAACATACACACACACACACACACACACAATATGAGTAGATTTAAATTTTGTAAAATAGTGTTAGTTCTTACATCTGAGTTACCACAGGATGGGTTACAAACCCTCATCCCAATGATGCTGCCATTCCATAAATATTTTTGGAACTCCCCTTTTGGAAGCACAATTTTAGGAATCTAACACCCTAAAGCCCGTCTTTCAACCACAGAACTGCTTGTTCATTTTCTAGGTCTGCCGTAACAAAGTACCCCAAACTGGGTGGTTGAAGAAAACAGAAATGTATCATCTTACAGTTCTGGTGGCTGGAGGTCTGAGATCAAGGGTGTCAGCAGGGCTACACTCTCTCTAAGGAGAAATCCTTCCTTGTCTCCTCCAGCACCTGATGTTGCTGCCAATGCTCGGCATCCCTTGGCTTGTACGTGCCTCTCTCCAGTCACATGACCATCTTCTCCCTCTCTGTCTTCACATCATCTTTCCTGTGTACATGTCTGTCTGTGTCCAAATTTGCCCTTTTTTATAAGGCTTATAAAAAGAAGTCATATTGGATTAGGACCCAAACTAATGAACTCACTTTAATGGAATTACCTCTGTAAAGATCCTATTTCCAAGTAAAGTTACATTTGGAGCTACTGGGGGTTAGGATTTCAACATATCTTTTGAAGGGAGATAAAACAACCCGTAATAGCTGCCTTTTTAGAAATATAATTTTTCTTCCTTAAAATTTTCAAAACTATATTTAAACATGAAACACTGTATGGGCTTCCCTGGTGGCGTAGTGGTTGAGACTCCGCCTGCCGATGCAGGGGACACGGGTTCGTGCCCGGGTCCGGGAAGATCCCACATGCTGCAGAGCAGCTGCGCCCGTGAGCCATGGCCGCTGAGCCTGTGCGTCCGGAGCCTGTGCTCCACAACGAGAGTGGCCACAACAGTGAGAGGCCCGCATACCACAAAAAAAAAAACAACAACATGAAACACTGTCAGAAATACCACTTGAAAATATAATATCATAAATGTTTTTTTAATAGTAGCTATGATATATAGATATATGTACATATAAATATATATGGGTATATATATAGATACATCTAGATACATCTAGATACATCTAGATTTTTATATATATATGTGTGTGTATATATACATAGTGAGAGAGAGAGAGAGAGAGAGAGAGAGAGAGAGAGAGGCTCTCTCCCTCTCTACAGAAATACATATATATTACATCTACGTAAGGATAGGAGCCTCTTAGCTATTGTAAGAAAGGAGAAGGGGAGGAGTGTTAACACTTCATCTGATTTGTCCTAATTATTTGCTTGCTGTTTCACATTCATTTAAGATTCCAGGAGCTGAGATCTACATAACTACCATGTCTAAATCTTCAGAACGCTCCCTTCTCCTAAACTAAGTCTTGAGATCGGACAGTATTCTCATTAACAGTCTCGCAAACATTATTATCTCAGTGACTGAAATAGTTTGTGCCAGAATTTGAGGAGGTAAAAATCCCATCAATGCCTTCCTCATTAAAATAAACTGATCCAACATGATTAATTCCTAGTTTGCTTAATATTCTCTACTACTGGGTGGGTGAGGCATTATGAGAAATTCCTTAGTACCTGGTAGGTTTTATTTACACCAAACAGATGTTATTGCAATGTCTTGGCACTAGGAAAACAAAAACAAACACTTGTCTTCGTAAAAAAGAAAAAAAATCCTCAGAAAGTAATCTATTTGATGAACCTTTTGGGTACAAATTTAGAATATCCTAAACTAAAGGTCTGTGGATTATACTTAGTATGCTGATGGGAAACCAAAGAATGGAGACTTATAACAAAGTTGCTAAAGAAAAGATTGTCACATTTGGAAGTATCTCATGTTTATAATATTACTCAAAGCACACATGGACTTCAGAATACTATCTGATCCTGATTTTTCTTAAAAAACAAGAAGGGCCCAAAGTTTTAAGAGGACCAAGTAGATGCCAGAAGTAGTTCATTCTCTATTCCTAGAACAGTTACACAGTGAAAAGATTTACATTTCAAAAGAGAACTGCAGGGACTTCCCTGGTGGCACAGTGGTTAAGAATCTGCCTGCCGATGCAGGGGACACGGGTTCGAGCCCTGGTCCAGGAAGATCCCACATGCCACGGAGCAACTAAGCCCGTGTGCCACAACTACTGAGCCTGTGAGCCACAACTACTGAGCCCACGCACCACAACTAGTGAAGCCTGTGCGCCTAGAGCCGGTGCTCCACATATGAGAAGCCACCGCAATGAGAAGCCCACGCACCACAACGAAGACCCAATGCAGCCATAAATAAACAAACAAACAAACTGCAACATTTTACAGAAATACAAACATTGACCCAATGTGAAGTTAAATGATTCCCAATACAGTATGGCATTGAGGGAAAAATCAAAAAACATAATGTCTCTTCAGGAGGGTGCAAAACACTGAGTGAGCAGTTAATGGGAATTCCACGATAAAAAGGCTACCTAGCCAACAAGGTTGAGAAAGGGAGCCCAGTCATCCTCACTGAGAGATTCACAAAGCTTTTGGAACAATAAAGCTTTGAAAAACTACAGTGGAAAAAAATCAGCCTACTTCTCTTTTTCTTCCTCTCCCCTTCCCTCCCCACACCCTCTCTTTTAAGTCTAACACTTTGAAAATCATTTTTCTAGAGGATCAAATATTCTTTTATTTAACACCCATGGGTATCTCATATCCTGGAAAAAGAACAAGCCAGAGTATTTCCCCTTTGGTTTCAAGCAGCTTCCAAGACTCATTTCCGTTCAAGAATAAGCTGAACGAGTAGAGCTCTACGAGACCTACTTCCGTTTCTATCTGAATTTGAGCATCAGGTGACTTCCTGTTTGTTATGTATCCTCAACGCTAAGATGGGGGAGGAAGCTTATAATTTATCCTTCGACAATAATTCAGGAAAGCCAGAACAAACTCTCCAGGAGATTTTTTTTCTCAAAGCCTGGGATCTCCTGATAATGTGTCTAGTATTCTAGCAAGTTCAGGCAATATCAGCAGAAATATGAGATTTGATGTGTTTTCAGAGAAGGAAGAAAGCCTGGGAAAAGAGGAGGGTCAAAAAGCAGTACGTAGTCTCTTCCTCCTCTATTCAGGCTCCATCTCAAACATCCAGGTCCTGCAGCCCGCTCTTAACTCTGCTGCAACCATGCTTCTCTCCTGCGCCCTCCCTAGGGCAGACCCTTACCATTTCACCCAGTTAATTTCAACTTGCACTTCAGGTCTCAGTGAAATCATCACTTCCGCTAGGATGCCATCCTTAAGCCCCCGAGTCTGAGTTTGATTCTCTCCCCTATTCCTTCTCATAGCACAAAGATAACTTCCCCCACTGTGACACTAACCACATTTAACTATTGCAGATTTAGGCCTTTCTCTTCCCCAAGCGATCTGATCTTAAGAGTGGGACCTATACCTCAATCACTGTTCATCTTAGGTACCTATCACAGCGCCCGCAAATAAAAGTGCCTAGAAAAGACCTGTTGAATGTGACGGTCTTTGAAATTCCACCACAGCTCTCTCTGCTCTACAGCTAAATCTGGGAAATGGTTCAGAATTGCCAGCAGAAATGGCTCCCGCAGGCCACCTTCTCCCCTCCATTCATCCCTCTTCTGCCTAACTTCTCCCTTCTCCTCCCTCTACTCCCTGGTCTAAGGCAGTTATTGTTTGAATCCATTCTCCATCCCTCCTCCAGCCACTTCCAGAGTTATTGTCACTGCAAACAGGTCACAGATTCCATCCCTCTGTCATCCTGAGCTACAGGGGAGGGAGGAGGAAGGAGTCGGTTGTTCAAGGATCCCTCAAATGAGTAAAGTGTTCATGACATGAGAGCTGTAAGGGCAGAACCAGCGAAGTGCTGAGCAAGAGAACTCCAAGTGGAGAAGTTAAGGTGAGTTCTTTACTTTCTACCGTGTGTGTGTTAGGAGTAATGGGTGTCAAAGATCATTATAAATGGTACACTGAATCAGAGGGAATAGTCAATATTAGCATAAATTACATTATAGGAATAACATTACCATTATAGGAATTACATATTATTATATTATAGGAATAACATAATAAGAAAACTCAAACTCTGGTTTGTTCATATAAAAGTAGTATTATACTATTTGCAATAATACTACTCCAATTGCAAAAATATGTGTGCTTAATCACCATACGCAAATCATCATTAAATATTAGAATAAGGTGTTAGTTTTACTTCATTATGCTTGTTCATGCAACTCCATGTGTAAATATATAAATGCATACAAATACAAATTACACAATTACATAATGATTATGCAACAATGTATTGTGTGTATATATACAACAATCTATTATTTACACGAACATTTGTTCGGCCTTTTCTTGCACAAACAGTAAATAGTGCATGTCAATTAGAAAGGCAACAGTGTAGCTGAAAAGCAAGAATTACCTTTTACAGGTGCTTCAAAAAACAGTGAAGACTTATAGTGTCAAATATTAGACATAGAGTGAAGGAAAGGCAAGAAGCATGGGTGGCTCCAAAGTATCTCTCCTGCAAGACCGGGTGTATGGGCTTAACTTCCCACATCAGGATGGGATGGTAATAGCAGAAGCAGTCAGGCACAGTGTTGAGCAGAGGGGAATTGTATCTTGATGAAAGGACACTTGCAAGTACCTCCCTTATCTCACCTACACTCAAAGGTAAACCTTCTCTGGAAGGCCCCTTGGCATATGAAAAATGGGGGAACAAGGAAACAAAGGATTAACTTTTCCTGGTCTACCCAAAGGAAGCTATAGGGTATTCAGAATATTATGATATCTATTCATGTTTTGACATGCAATAAGTAAACTTTAATTACACTATCAGTCTACTGGAAAAGTATAATTGATAAGAGATGGATAGATACACATAAGATTTTTAAGACTAGTAACCTTGAGATAGAGGGAAATAAAGCATGTTGACATAAGCAATTTTGCAGTCCAGACCACAGAGCACTGCTAGTTATTTTTAAGCCAAACACAGAAGGTACTTATAAAAGGGAAGGGAAGAAAAGAGGGGATTAATTTAGATAGTTTACAGGAATAAAGGATGCAGATAAGTATAGAGCTTAGACTGTAAATTGAAAAAAAAAAGGAATAAATCATGGATTATAGGTAAAATGTATATATCTATTATACATAATAGATTAGATTGATAATTGATGATGGGTGGAGTGTTGATGGAAAGACTGTATAGAAATTTTAAAATATGGATAGATACACAGATAAATTAAAACATGGGTAATATACTTATTAAGCCAGGTCTACAGAAAACCATTTTTATGTCCTGTTTAAGAGGCAAAAAAGAATATTGCACTCATGGGGTCCAACTGCTAAGTAACACAGATTTCAGCTTTCCTGTAAGGGATACCAAGAGATAGTACTACAAAGATGGAGTTTTCTGACCTTTCTACTTTTGTGTTCAAAGAGAGCTGAAGTTTCATGATGAATCATCCTTTCCCCTCTAATATTCAACTTGTGCTCTGCTAGAAGCTGCTCCAAACCATGGAAGCAAATCCATCTATTTAGAGAAATCTGCCCTAACATCCCAGAAACGTTTCCATCTGTAAATTCTGAGATCTTAAAATTAGAACCTGCTACCAGTTATGACTTTAAACTACATACAAGTTCTAGGAGTACTCCAGCAAGGCAGACAATAACTCCAATGGCACAAGATGTGAGTATTAATACGTTTAAATTCTGGGATAGATAATAATAGCAAGTTTTTTTAAGCAACAAGTTTTGTTAATTTCTAGTAAAACTTTTACTACAAGAATAGGTGATTTAATTTTTTTTCTTGAATAGATAAACGGGAACAGGAGACAAAACAATAAACGTGAGGAAAAAAAGTTTATTGGGATATGAATCCTGTATTTTAGCAAGCAATTAATCAGAAAGGGAATATGTTGTCTAAGAGTATTAATTACCTTGCTTGATCTCTGACTCTGCTAAGAGTGGAGATTTTTTCTAACTTTCAAAGCACTGTGAGAAACAAAAATGATTTTTCTAAGGGTCTTAATTATTTTTTTGGATTATATGTTAAGGGTTTTAAGTTTTGGAAATAGCTGAGACAATCACTTTTTCCTTTCTTTTCTTTCCTGCTTTATATTTTTCTCTTTCTTCTTTTGAAGAAAGGAAATCCGAGCCATCAGATGACTTTTGGTTTTCTTTGTTTTCATTTTCTTCTCTGGAAAATTTAGAGAGCTGAAATTCATTCTTGCCAGTTACCTTCCAAAATAAAAAGTGTATTTCCCAAACTAGGGGTTCTTGATCATGGCTCATGCACATTTAGAACAACCTGGGCAGGGGGGTGTTTGAAAATATATGGGTGCCAGGGACCCATCCTCTCAGAGTCTGATCTGGTTGGTTTGGTGTGGAGCCTGACTATGGGTACAGTTTTTATTTTAACATCTTTATTGGAGTATAATTGCTTTACATTGAGGTGTCAGGTGCTGCTATACAACAAAGTGAGTCAGCTATACGTATACATATATCCCCATATCCCCTCCCTCTTGCGTCTTCCTCCCACCCTCCCTATCCCACCCCTCGAGGTGGTCACAAAGCACCGAGCTGATCTCCCTGTGCTATGCGGCTGCTTCCCACTAGCTATCTATTTTACATTTGGTAGTGTATATATGTCCATGCCACTCTCTCCCTTCGTCCCAGCTTACCCTTCCCCTTCCCATGTCCTCAAGTCCATTCTCTATGTCTGCGTCTTTATTCCTGTCCTGCCCCTAGGTTCTTCAGAACCATGTTTTGTTTTGTTTTTTTTAGATTACATATATATGTGCTAGCATACGGTATTTGTTTTTCTCTTTCTGACTTACTTCACTCTATATGACAGGCTCTAGGTCCATCCACCTCACTACAAATAACTCAATTTCGTTTCTTTTTATGGCTGAGTAAAATTCCATTGTATATATGTGCCACATCTTTATCCATTCGTCTGTCGATGGACACTTAGGTTGCTTCCATGTCCTGGCTATTGTAAATAGTGCTGCAGTGAACATTCTGGTACATGACTCTCTTTGAATGATGGTTGTCTCAGGGTATATGCCCAGTAGTGGGATTGCTGGGTCGTATGGTAGTTCTATTTTCAGTTTTTTAAGGAACCTCCATACTGTTATCCATAGTGGCTGTATCAATTTACATTCCCACCAACAAGAGGGTTCCCTTTTCTCTACACCCTCTCCAGCATTTATTGTTTGTAGATTTTTTTATGACGGCCATTCTGACCAGTGTGAGGTGATACCTCATTGTAGTTTTGATTTGCATTTCTCTAATTATTAGTGATGTTGAGCATCCTTTTTTATGTTTGTTGGCAATCTGTATATCTTTTTTGGAGAAAGCTCTATTTAGGTCTTCTGCCCATTTTTGGATTGGGTTTTTTGTTTTTTTGATATTGAGCTGCATGAGCTGCTTGTATATTTTGGAGATTAATCCTTTGTCAGTTGCTTCATTTGCAAATATTTTCTCCCATTCTGAGGGTTGTCTTCTGGTCTTGTTTATGGTTTCCTTTGCTGTGCAAAAGCTTTGAAGTTTCATTAGGTCCCATTTGTTTATTTTTATTTCCATTTCTCTAGGAGGTGGGTCAAAAAGGATCTTGCTGTGATTTATGTCATAGAGTGTTCTGCCTATGTTTTCCTCTAAGAGTTTGATAGTGTCTGGCCTTACATTTAGGGCTTTAATCCATTTTGAGTTTATTTTTGTGTATGGTGTTAGGGAGTGTTCTAATTTCATTCTTTTACATGTAGCTGTCCAGTTTTCCCTGCACCACTTATTGAAGAGGCTGTCTTTTCTCCACTGTATATTCTTGCCTCCTTTATC
Organism: Tursiops truncatus; assembly: GCF_011762595.2. Lineage (NCBI taxonomy): Eukaryota > Metazoa > Chordata > Mammalia > Artiodactyla > Delphinidae > Tursiops > Tursiops truncatus. The sequence goes on from NC_047046.1 coordinate 68,428,726, forward strand.
AAAGATTAGGTGACCATATGTGCATGGGTTTATCTCTGGGCTTTCTACCCTGTTCCATTGATCTATATTTCTCTTTTTGTGCCAGTACCATACTGTCTTGATTACTGTCACTTTGTAGTATAGCCTGAAGTCTGGGAGCCTGATTCCTCCAGCTCTGTTTTTCTTTCTCAAGATTCCTTTGGCTATTCAGGGTCTTTTCCTTTTTTTTTTTCCTCTGAGTTTTGCCTCTGTTTTGTATAGCGAACATGTAATTTGGGGGTAGTAGTCTCATCTTTCCCTTATTTGCCAGAGCTCTGAGGTGGATGCTATGCCAAGATTAAGCATTAATTTAACTATCTACCCTATATTCTCTTATCTTTTAAATACTCCATCCTAAATTCTGCTGTCTTTGAGTTGTCACTTTTCCCACAGCAGATGTGTAGGGTGTATGCCATTTTATCTACCTCATCTACTGATAAAGGAGATCGAGTAAGAACTGCAAAGCCAAGATATATAGCTAATCATAACTAGATGTTGAGAGTTCTCAAACAGAAAGCAGAAAGAGAGATGCTGATCAAACATGTCCAGAAAAAATTTGGACCCCAGTGATAAGCTGATTTTTTTTCATTTTTCCAGACATTGTGTCCCCTAATGCCATTATATGAGATGGGTTGTTATTTAGGAGAGAGTCAAAATTAGAAGAAGATTGTAAAGTGGAGAAATGTGGGTTTTTTTACATTTCTTATGTAAACCTCATTTATAACACTATCACACACAATCACCATGTAAGTAATAGCAACACTGGACTTAGATTGATGGAATGACTAGACCTAGACACCAAATAAATTAAATTGGCACATTATATAGAACTGATGTATGTAAAAGTATGGAGAAGGTCAACGTAGTCAGGACACATGGAAGAGACATGTAGGCATGTTTGCTTCTGGGACCAGCACATATGCAGACCCTCAAATCTTCACTGGCATGCACAGCTATAAAAGTCACTGCCTTTGTGAATAAGGTCCATGACAGGTTTCTGGTGCCCAACTATCTTCCATAAATCTGGATCCATCATGCACATAGACTGGCCTGGGTTTGAGCCAAGTGACGGCCCATTGGTGTCAGCGCACCTCATCGATCTTGCAGTTACGCAATCAATACGTGAACAGATTACGAGGCACCACACAGTTCACTCAGCATAATCGCACTTCACATTTACCACCTTCAGCCTTATTAGGTCAACACAGGTGACTGCAAGCACATCTCTCAGCACTGGACAGTAGAAGTAGAGGAAGGGACAGTTACCCACACATTTTGAAGAGTCCTGCCCCAAGAAATGCCAAATAGGCTCCAAGGCTAACTTTGAAGTTTTGTTTTGGTTTTTTTTTTTACTAAGTTGCAAGTGTCTATACATTTCCATAATATTCCCACAAGCAGGATACAACTGATATGTTCCCCTAAGGTTCTGAGTCAAGCCAGACTTTGTCTTCCTTAATGTCACCTTAGAAGCCCACAGAAGCCTGCTAGTGAGAAGTGGACCCTGATCCTCTTAAAATGCCATTAAGCATTCAAAACAAAGCTAATAGTCCTGGTAACCCTAGAAAACTGGCAAAACCTTGTTTGAGGTTACAGTCATTTCTCCTTTCCACCAGAAAACTATTCCCAACAAAACCCTAAATACACCTGGCAGAGTTTCTGTCCCTCTAGTTTTTGCTCAGGGAGATGTATTAACATCTACATTTATATCTACATTTACATGTCCACATCTATCTTACAGGTAGTCACAGACAGTCAAACATATATAAATGTGCATACGTATGTGTGTATGTATACGTTACACTTATATGGCACCTGTAATATAATATATTATACTGATACCTGTTATACTTTTCATCATGATGTCCAGGATTAAAGAAAGAGCACAGTAATAAAAGTTACATTTTAGGAAGCAACAATGTACAGCTGAGCTCATTAACATTACACACAGTACAAAATTCCTGAATGATACTCTGTAACTATTGAGTTCATCAGCAGTTTTGAGCAGTGTCTAAGCCTCCCCAGGGCATTTCCAGAAGCGTAACATTTTCTCATGCCCACAATAGGCTCAAAGTAAAAATTGTGTACCCCTGGGTTCCAGGACCATGTCAGGTTAACTCAGTGCCAACCTTGTTACTAGCACAAGTTCACTTCCTATCTGACAAGAACAACAAAGATCTTTTCAGGTGGTGACTTTGGTGAGGGAACAAGATAGTAATCCTCACCAGGCCCCCTCAAAGGATGAACTAGCCACTGAAATTAAGGTGGGGGTGGGAAGGGGGAGAGTGAAAATGTTATACACATGTTAGGTTCAGAACCATTTGAAAAGAATTGTGAGGGTCAAGAGGTGTGTGTCCACATAAAGTGTGAGTTTCTTCAATAGCCTGGGTCTGCTCTTTGGTGATCCTGGGCTTCTATTTGCCCACAGAATAGACTCATATCCTTAGAACAATCAGCCAGACAGGCAAAATTAATGGCTATGGGGTAACTGAATCATTTCTGAATGTTCAATGTCTGTTTCCTTTCATTCTAGTCCCTATCTTCAGCTGATTAATTATAGGATTAAATTAATTCATGCTAAGTTGCTAATGATTATCACAATTATAACCTCCCTAGAGAGGGACTGGTTTTGGGTTTGGAATTAGCTTGTTACCCCAAATAAACTGGTAATCAGCACAATATGTGTGAAAGTTCATTGACTCTTTCCACTTGACTCTTTCCACTTGGCAAATACACATACACTCCAATCAAGATGATAGAAGTTTTTAACTAGGAACCTGGTTTCCAAAAAACTGTCAGTTGCTAGATTTTATCTTCATTATATTAAGAGGGTAAAAATCTCAACCAAAATATTTTTTGCGTCTTTCAATTAGTAAGTAACTATTGACACTTACTATACATACCAGACCTTACGCTAGGTGCTGGGATAAAGGGACAAACAAGATGTAGCCCCTGCCTGAAGTTAACAATGGAAAAGGGTTCTTAAAATGACTTAAAATTTCTTAGAAGTAATTTAAGAAATTCCCCTTTTCAAGGGGAATTTTAATTCAAAAGTTTTAACTGTAAAAAAAATCATGCACACAGAAGACTTAATAAAAAGGTATTGCTTTGGACTGAATGTTTATGTCCCCACAAAATTCACGTGTTAAAACCATAATCCCCAGTGTGATGGTATTAGGAGGTAATTAAGGTTAGATGAGGTCATGAGGGTGGAGCCTCCATGGTGGGATTAGTGCCCTTGTAAGAAGAGAGCAGAGAGCCTGCTCTCCTTCTCTCCACCATGTAAGGATACAGCAAGAAGCAGTCTGCAAACCAAGAAGAGAATCCTCACGAGGAACTGAATCTGCTGGCACCCTGGTCTTGGACTTTCCTGCCTTCAGAACTATGAGCAATAAATGTTTGTTGTTTAAGTCACCTGGTCTATGGTATTTTGTCATAGCAGCCCATGCTGACTAAGATATAAAGGAAAACTTTTTACAGACTTTTAGAAAAGAAGTAAAAACGCAAATACCCATTTAACCATCATGTTACCATGTGCAAGATAAGAAATTGAAGATTGCCAGTAACTTAAAAGATCCTTTTGTACCTTCCTTAAACTAATCTCTCTGCCTCTGTGCCAGAAATAAATGACCACCTGACTTGCATATTAATTATCAAGGTTTTGCTGATATTCTCATTAGGTTTCCCAAATACACTTTTTCATGTTATAAGTTTTTGACTCTATATAAATGGAACCCATACTGTATACTGGATGACTTCCCTCTTTTACGCAATATTACCTTTGAGAGATCTATGATGAAGCCCGTAGCTAGTTTCTTTCTCATAGATACATAATATTTTGTTGTCAAATATATCACCATGTACACACCAAGTCTACTGTAAATGGACATTCAGATCATTTCCTCTGTTTTGGTTAATAAAAAACAGCTATAAACATTTCTATGTTCGTCCGCTTTGTTCCTACTCAAAATGTCTTTAAGGAATACACCTGAGGTTGGAATACCTGTATTGTTGCCCATAAACATGTTCAACTTTACCAAATAATACCAAACTATCATAGTACTTGGAATCATACCGCCAGCATCAAGCACAGATGTCTCCACCACTCTGTGTACTAGCCAACACTGGGCATATTGATGTCAGACTTTTAAATTTACCAGTTTAGGGGTGTATGTCTATTTTCCTAAGTACTAATGAAATTGAGCATAATTTCATAAGTTTATTGACCATTTGGATTTATTCTTTTGTGAAGTACCTATCTCAGTCTTCTGACCATTGTTCTGTTTTGTTTTGTGGGGATTTTTTTTTGCCATTTTCTATAGATTTATTGGAGTTCCTTACATACTCTAGATATTTGCATTCCTCAGTTATATGTCTTCATGCAGTTTGTGGCATGTTTCCCCTTTGGGTGTTGTTTCCCCTCTATAGTGCCTTTAAGTAAAGGGAAGTTTTGAAAATTTTAATTTTAATGTAATCTAACTTAGTAATATTTTTCTTTATAGTTAGTGAGTATTGTGCCTTAAAGAAATTTTTTATCTTGTAATCATGAAAATATTCTTGAATATTAACTTCTGAAAACATTATAGCTTTGGATTTTACATTTAAGTCTTTAATTCACTTGGAATTGACATTATTACTTATGTTTTGTAGAGGAAACGTGTATACAGATTTGCATACACGTTTCCTCTTTTCTGTACCCTTTACTCCTTCCTGAATCTCTGACCTTCCATCTTGTATCATTTTCTTTCTGCTTCAAGTATATCCTTTGTGGTTTCTTTCAGTAGAAGTCTGATGGTGAAAATTATCTTCAGCTACTTTTTGTTAACCAATGTATTTATTGTACTGTTATACTTGAAAGACAATTTTTTGGCTGGTCATACAATTTTGGATGGTTACTTTCTCCTAGCATGTCATTTCACTGTCTTTTGCCTTCCCTTGTTGCTAAGAAAAAGAGAGATGTATTTCTAACTCTTTCTTGTTTGAAGTAGTCATGCTTTCCTCAATGCTTACCTTTAAAATCATCTCCTTGTATTTGATGCCTTGTCTAAACACCATATTTTTTATTTATCTGTTTTGGATTTGGGGGATTCGAGGGTGGTGTCTTTCATCAGTTCTTGAAAATTTTTCTGCCATTATGTTTTCAAATACTGCCTCAGCCTATTCTTTATCTTTTTTCCTCTGGAATTCCATTTAGACATGTTGTAGACATTCACACTCTTGCCTTCATGTCTCATAACTTCTTTCTTATATTTCCTATTCCTCAATCTCTCTTTGCTAAATTGCACACCATTTGTTTTAGTTTACAATTACTTTACAGTTTACATTTTTGTTTCAGTTCTACTCTAATGTTCCCTTCTTCCACTGGATTTTTATTTTTAATATTACTGTTTCTATTTCTAGCAGTTCTACTTGACTTGTTATCAATTATGTTTGATTTTTCTTTACTGTTCCATGCTCATAAGTTTAAGCTTGTCCTTTATTTCTTTAAACATAGTAATATAAGCATAGGTATTTTATATTCTGTATCTGGAAATTACAATATCTGTAGCTTTGGGGTCTTTTTCTGATAGTTCTTACCCTCAGTACTTTCTTTCTTTCTATGCTTAGTTATAATTGCAAGAAACATTTGAGACTTCAAATGAAAATGAGTTCCTTTAAGATCTATATTTGCCTCTGCCTGGGAAAACTATCAGTCAGCAATCATTTTAATTAAAATTTCTGGATCTCAAAGGTAACAAAAATTTAGGCTGCAAAGCTGCATGAGGTCAACCTGGTATTTCCAAATGTTTACTAATGTTATTTCCCCCCTCATCTTAACCTCATATTTTAGATCGCTAATTCCTCTTGAGGTCCCACTGGAGAATGACAGATATTATTTCTGGATCACCCTCTAGGGTACTAGCTTTAAGAAGTAAGGATTTCTAGATTTTGTCTTTTTTTTCCCTCAAACTCTTGGAGACCTTTAAAATAAAACCCAAGTTCATAGGCCCAGCAAATGCCTTCAAGTGAAAGTCAGTTTCACTGTTTACTTCTTCAGGTCCATGCCTTTGATTAGTTTTTTTTTAACCTAAGAAGTCCTTGTTTTTCTGAAATGTGTCAGTTCATTCAATATTTATCCAGGATTCTTCTTTCGGAGATGGATGTCTATCCAGGTACCTCATCTACAATATCATTGAAAATAAATATCCTCAGCAAATTTCTAATCCTTTTAAATTCTGTATTGTATCATTCTATATTTGAATTTGGATTATTCTATTTTATCATACTTACTCAATTAGGCAAGTGGAAAATTTAACTGATTTGACAAGCAAAAGGGAAATTTTTTCTGTAGTAGTCAATAGACTCTATATCTAAACAGTCCATTATGCCCAGTGAAATTTGGTTTTCAACTGTCTCCGTTTCTATCACTTACTCTTCTTAGATATTTTCTCAGTATACGTTTTATAAATTACTTAAAACACCTCCTTTTTGAGACTTTCACCAATTAATTAGACCAAATCTGTTGAGACTATACTCGTCTTCCTCTTAATGATGTCCTCTGGTGAATACTCATGAAATAGTCTGACCTGATGTCATTTTTAAGGGTACAGAACTTCCAGAAGTCTATCTTTTTTTTTTTTTTTTTTTTTTGCGGTACGCGGGCCTCTCACTGCTGTGGCCTCTCCCATTGCGGAGCACAGGCTCCAGACGCGCAGGCTCAGCGGCCATGGCTCACGGGCCCAGCCACTCCGCGGCACGTGGGATCTTCCCAGATCGGGGCACGAACCCGTGTCCCCTGCATCGGCAGGCGGACTCCCAACCACTGCGCCACCAGAGAAGCCCCAGAAGTCTATTTTTATGTCTTTCACACTCCTTCTTCTAATGTGTCCTAAAATCCATTTGAAAGAGACATATCCTTAAAATCTTCATAACGTCTTCATCCACTGATCCATGATTGATTGATTGATTCTCTCCTTCATTAATTTATTCACCCAAGTACTGTTGGCTGGGGAACTTACAAGCACAAGCTTATGTTTGTGGAACCACTAAATTATGTAAGACAGGTATTCTTTAAGATTGATTCAGCTGTAATCAGTTAATATTTTATCAAAAAAAGACAGAAAATTAAAATTTGAAAAGCATTCCATTTAAATCTATAACTATACCCAATGCCAATACTAGTATTAGTAGTGACCAGCAAGTCAAGAGTTTGGTTGAGGTAACTTAGTCCACAGGAAACACTCAAATTATATCCACATTAGACAAGGTTCAACTCAAAATCAAACTAAATAGCAACAGAAATGGTTTACAAACATAAGTTTTTGTAAATACCCCTTCCATGCCATCCTTGATGAAAATTCCAGATTCCTTCACCGAAAGAGGAAATCCCTTCAGGTCACCCTTCTCTGTTCTATATTCAGGCACCAGAAACAATATACCTACCCCAACCAGAGGCCTGTCCCTTCTATATACAAATCAATGATTTTCTGTTCCTCAGGAATTCAAGACTATTCTATATATGTCCAAAGGGATCCGAGCTCTCAAGAGGTAGCATCTTTAACCTCTACAGGTCCTTGCAAACCCATCAATTCCAGGTATATATGTCCTCTTATAGGCAACACAGCAAGAAGAAAGTAGAATAGCCAGATACTTACATGTCTGAGACCAAATTTTGACATTTTCTGGTTAATTTTCTTTTCTATTTTCCAACCTAGTAACATAACAACAGAATGAAGGGGAAAAAAAGAATTTCCTGCCCTTCGGATTCCTAAAGGTAAACATAAGCAGCAGCTGGTCTGCATAGCTGTACCTGTCTGAAGTGGCCTGTTAATACATAATTGGTTCATCTTGAAGGGCCAGCTCGCATACCCTGCACAAGGCAATGGCATTTAAAGAATGGATTTCAATTGCCATCTGAGGTTAAGTTTAGAGGCCATGCAACTAAGAACCGTTAGCTTTGTCAGACCAAACTGCACCCAAGGGTTCAATGGATGGGTCTGAGTAAATCTCTTTGACTTGGCTCATCATTGGCAAGGCAGGATTCAGAAGCATTTATCATTCCTATGAAGTTGATGCCCAGAAAACCAGCCTAATTAAATACTTTATTCTGCTTCCAAAATCAACGTGGTTGAATAGTTCTAATGTTTGCCTGAAAAACATCTATTCTCCTTAGTCTGTTTTTTTTCCTGGTACCCAGAGATTAAATTCTCCCCTCAAAGAATGAACTAGTTCCAAATCTTTTGCAGGTCTGCAGTGTTCTGCATTAGTGTTTCCAACTTAGGGTTCTTCAGTATAGTTGTTAAGACCAAACATCAACTTCTTAATTGCAGAGCAGAAAATTAAAAAATGCTGATGTTTCCCATGCATCCAAGCATAAAAGTAGGCCAGAAAAGTGCCAGGACATTAATTTGATGAATCAGTTGCTTTTATTTTATCACTTATATAAATTAACCATGTGTTGTTAGTTATTTTCTCGTCTGAATAAAGCTAAGAAGAATTATATTATGGTCAGATTTTCAGTGTTTATATCCCAATGTTTAGGAGTGCCAAGGAAATTTTCTAAATATCTTTATCATAAATACTTCATTTCTTAGATCAAAGATCTACTTAGATCTTTTTATCCTTTTGCCATTCTTATTAACATTAGAATCAGGTAATTTAAAACATTCTGAATATAAGACATTCATCTTCATGTAACAGAGATACATGAGGACTGGATTTATCTTGATAAACAGACTCACCTACTGGCTCTTTGAGCTTGTCACCGCAACCATATCCATCTCTCCCCGTATTTAATATTCCCATAAAGTTTTGTGATGAGTGGAAGCTGCATGGGAACCTCCCTTTGAAACTACACTTGCAAAATGTCAGGAAATCTTAAACTTACTATAATGATTATACAAATAAAAATGTATTTCCTCTTACCCTCATTTCTTGTTGTATCTCATTAGATAATACTCTTTATATAAAATATCTAACATTCTTATAATGGACTTTTAAACCTCACTTTAACTTTCTACTCTTTGTGTAAACTAGGTGTGTTAATTTCCTTGGGTTACCATTAAAAACTGCAATAAACTGAGTGCCTTAAAACAAAAAATATTTATTGTCTCATTGTTCTGGAGGTTAGAAGTCTGAAATCAAGGTGTTGGCAGAATTAGTTCATTCTGGAAGCTGTGAAGAGAAGAAAATTATAGGCCAATATACCTGATGACCGTGATTGCAAAAACTCTTAATTAAATACTAGCAAACTGAATTCAACTGAATTCAATTCCATTATCAAGTAGGAACTATCCCTGGGATGCCTGGATGGTTCAAGATCCACAAATCAATCAGGTGATACACCACATTAAAAGAATGAAGAATAAAAATCAAATGATCATCTCAATAGATGCAGCAGAAGCATGTGACAAATGCCAATACTTTTCATGATAAAAACTCTCAACAAATTAGTTATAGAAGGAACTTATCTTAAAATAACAAAGCCCATATGAAAAGCCCATGATTAACATCATTCTCAATGAGGAAAAACTGAAAGATTTCTAAGATCTGGAACAAGGCAAGGATGCCCAACATCATTACTTATATTCAAAATAGTACTAGAAACCCTAGCCACAGAAATTAGGTAGGAAAAATCAATGAAAGACATCCAAATTGGAAAGAAAGAAATAACAACTGTTTGCAGACGATATTATCTTATATGTAGATATATATTTCTTCAATGTAAAAAAAAAGATGCTAGGAAAACCAGACAGCCACAGGAAAAAAAAAAAGAAAACAAAACAAAAACCCAGAAAGAAAGAAAAAGAAATTGGACCCTTATCTTATACCATATACAAAAATTAACTCAAAATGGATTAAAGACTTAAACATAAGAGTTGAAACATTAAAATTCCTTGAAGAAAGAATAGGATCAAAGCTCTTGACTTGGACTTAATAATTTCTTGGATTTGACTCCAAAAACACAGACAACAAAAGTAAAGCTAGATGGCGGAGCAGAAGGATGTCCTCTCACTCCCTCTTGTAAGAACACAAGAATCACAACTAGTTGCTGGACAATCATCGACAGGAAGACACGGAAATTCACTTAAAAAGATACTCCACATCCAAAGAAACAGGAGATGCCAGAAAGAGATGGTAGGAGGGGCGCAATCACAGTAAAATCAAATCCCAAAACTGCTGGGTGGGTGACTCAAAGACTGGAGAACACTTATACCACAGAAGTCGACCCACTGGAGTGAAGGTTCTGAGCCCCATGTCAGGTTCCCAACTGGAGGTCTGGCAACATGAGGAGGGATTCCTAGAGAATCAGACTTCGAAGGCTAGTGGGATTTAATGGCAGGACTTTGACAGGACTGGGGAAAACAGAGACTCCACTCTTAGAGGGCACACACAAAGTAGTGTGCACATTGAGACCCAGGGGAAGGAGCAGTGACCCCAGGGGAGACTGAACCAGATCTACCTGCTAGTGTTGGAGGGTCTCCTACAGAGGCGGGGGATGGCCATGGCTCACCATGGGGACAAGGACACTGGCAGGAGAAGTACTCCTTGGCCTGAGCCCAGGGAGTCTCCAGTGTCGGATTGCCTCAGGCCAAACAATCAACAGGGAGGAAACCCAGCCCCCCACATCAGCAGTCAAGTGAATTAAAGTTTTACTGAGCTCTGCCCACCACAGCAACAGTCAGCTCTACCCACCACCAGTCCCTTCCATCAGGAAACTTGCACAACCCTCTTAGATAGCTTCATCTACCAGAGGGCAGACAGCAGAAGCAAGAAGAATTACAATCCTGCAGCCTGTGGAACAAAAACCACATTCACAGAAAGATAGACAAGATGAAAAGTCAGAGGGCTATGTACCAGATGAAGGAACAAGATAAAACCCCAGAAAAACATCTAAATGAAGTGGAGATTGGCAACCTTCCAGCAAAAGAGTTCAGAATAATGATAGTGAAGATGATCCAGGACCTCGGGAAAAGAATGGAGGCGAAGATGGAGAAAATGCAAGAAATGTTTAACAAAGACCTAGAAGAATTAAAGAACAAACAGAGATGAGCAATACAATAACTGAAATGAAAACTACACTAGAAGGAATCAATAGCAGAATAACTGAGGCAGAAGAACGGATAAGTGACCTGGAAGACAGAATGGTTGAATTCACTGCTGTGGAACAGAATAAAGAAAAAAGAATGAAAAGAAATTAAGACAGCCTAAGTGACCTCTGGGACAACATTAAACACAACAACATTCACATTATAGGGGTCCCAGAGAGAGAAGACAGAGAGAAAGGACCCAAGAAAATGTTTGAAGAGATTATAGTTGAAAACTTCCCTAACATGGGAAAGGAAATAGCCACCCAAGTCCAGGAAGTGCAGTGAATCCCATACAGGATAAACCCAAGGAGAAACATGCCAAGACACATAATAATCAAATTGGCAAAAATTAAAGACAAAGAAAAATTACTGAAAGCACCAAGGGAAAAATGACAAATAACATACACGGGAACTCCTATAAGGTTAACAGCTGATTTCTCAGCTGAAACTCTACAAGCCAGAAGGGAGTGGCATGATATACTTAAAGTGATGAAAGGGAAGAACCTACAACCAAGATTACTCTACCCAGCAAGGATCTCATTCAGATTCGATGGAGAAATCAAAAGATTTACAGACAAGCAAAAGCTAAGAAAATTCAGCACCACCAAACCAGCTCTATAACAAATGCTAAAGGAACTTCTCTAAGTGGGAAACACAAGAGAAGGAAAGGACCTACAAAAACAAACCCTAAACAGTAAAGAAAATGGTCATAGGAACATACATATCGATAATTACCTTAAATGTGAATGGATTAAATGCTCCAATGAAAAGACACAGGCTTGCTGAATGGATACAAAAACAAGACCCATCTATATGCTATCTACAAAAGACCCACTTCAGACCTAGGGACACAAACAGACTGAAAGTGAGGGGATGGAAAAAGATATTCCATGAAAATGGAAAGAAAGAAAAAGAAAGCCGGAGTAGCAATACTCATATCAGATAAAATAGACTTTAAAATAAAGAATGTTACAAGAGACAAGGAAGGACACTACATAATGATCAAGGGATCAATCCAACAAGAAGATATAATTATAAATATATATGCACCCAACATAGGAGCACCTCAATATGTAAGGCAACTGCTAACAGCTATATAAAAGGAAATCAACAGTAACACAAAAATAGTGGCGGAGTTTAACACCTCAAACCAATGGACAGATCACCCAAAATGAAAAAGAATAAGGAAACAGAAGCTTTAAATGACACAATAGACCAGACAGATTTAATTGATATTTATAGGACATTCCATCCAGAAACAAAGATTACACTTACTTCTTAAGTGTGCACAGAACATTCTCCAGGATAGATCACATCTTGCATCACGAATCAAACCACAGTAAATTGAAGAAAACTGAAATCACATCAAGAATCTTTTCTGACAACAACGGTATGAGATTAGAAATTAATTACAGGGGAAAAAAAGTAAAAAACACAAACACATGGAAGCTAAACAATAACGTTACTAAATAACCAAGAGATCACTGAAGAAATCAAAGAGGAAATCAAAAATACCTAGAGACAAATGACAATGAAAACACGACAATCCAAAACCTATTGGATGCAACAAAAGCAGTTCTAAGAGGGAAGTTTATAGCTATACAAGCCTACCTCAAGACACAAGAAACATCTCAAATAAACAATCTAACCTTACACCTTAAGGAACTAGAGAAAGAAGAACAGACAAAACCCAAAGTTAGCAGAAGGAAAGAAATCATAAAGATCAGAGCAGAAATAAATGAAATAGAAACAAAGAAAACAATAGCAAAGATCAATAAAACTAAAAGTTGTTTCTTGGAGAAGATAAACAAAATTGATAAACCAGTAGCCAGACTCATCAAGAAAAAGAGGGAGAGGACTCAAATCAATAAAATTAGAATGAAAAAGGAGAAGTTACAACAGACACTGCAGAAATACAAGGCATCCTAAGAGACTACTACAAGCAACTCTATGCCAATAAAACAGACAACCTGGAAGAAATGGACGAATTCTTAGAAAGGTATAACCTTCCAAGACTGAACTAGGAAGAAATAGAAAATATGAACAGACCAATCACAAGTAATGAAATTGAAACTGGGATTAAAAATCTTCCAACAAACAAAAGTCCAGGACCAGACAGCTTCACAGGTGAAATCTATCAAACATTTAGAGAGGAGCTAACACCCATCTTTCTCAAACTCTTCCAAAAATTGCAGAGGAACAAACACTCCCAAACTCATTTTGAGGCCACCAACACCCTGATACCAAAACCAGACAAATACTACAAAAAAAGAAAATTATAGACCAATATCACTGATGAATATAGATGTAAAAATCCTCAACAAAATACTAGCAAACAGAATCCAACAACACATTAAAAGGACCATACACCATGATTAAGTTGGATTTAACCCAGGGATGCAAGGATTCTTCAATATATGTAAACCAATCAATGTGATAAACCATATTAACAAATTGAAGGATAAAAACCATAAGATCATCTCAATAGATGCAGAAAAAGCTTTTGACAAAATCAACACCCATTTATGATAAAAACTCTCCAGAAAGTGCGCACAGAGGGAACCTACCTCAACATAATAAACGCCATATACAGCAAACCCACAGCAAGCATCATTATCAATTGTGAAAAACTGAAAGCATTTCCTCTAAGATCAGGAACAAGACAAGGATGTCCACTCTCACCACTATTATTCAACATAGTTTTGGAAGTTTTAGCCACAGCAATCAGAGAAGAAAAAGGAATACAAATTGGAAAAGAAGAAGTAAACCTGTCACTGTTTGCAGATGACATGATACTATGCATAGAGAATCCTAAAGATGCCACCAGAAAACTACTAGAGCTTATCAATGAATTTGGTAAAGTTGCAGGATACAAAATTAATGCACAGAAATCTCTTGCATTCCTATACACTAGTGATGAAAAATCTGAAAGAGAAATTAAGGAAACACTCCCATTTAACAGTGCAACAGAAAGAATAAAATACCTAGGAATAAACCTACCTAGGGAGACGAACTGTATGCAGAAAACTATAAGACACTAATGAAAGAAATTAAAGATGATACCAAGAGATGGAGAGATATAACATGTTCTTGGATTGGAAGAATCAATATTGTGAAAATGACTCTACTGCCCAAAGCAATCTACAGATTCAATGCAATCCCTATCAAATTACCAATGGCATTTTTTATGGAACTAGAACAAAAAGTCTTAAAATTTGCCTGGAGACACTAAAGACTCGGAATAGCCAAAGCAATCTTGATGGAAAAAACAGAGTTGGAGGAATCAGACTCCCTGACTTCAGACTATACTACAAAGCTACAGTAATCAAGACCATATGGTACTGGCAGAAAAACAGAAACATAGATCAACGGAATAAGATAGAAAGCCCAGAGATAAACCCACGTACCTATGGTCAACTAATCTATGACAAAGGAGGCAAGGATATGCAATGGTGAAGACAGTCTTCAAGAAGTGGTGATGGGGGCTTCCCTGGTGGCGCAGTGGTTGAGAGTCCGCCTGTCGATGCAGGGAATATGGGTTCGTGCCCCGGTCCGGGAAGATCCCACATGCCGTGGAGTGGCTGGGCCCGTGAGCCATGGCCACTGAGCCTGCGTGTCCGGAGCCTGTGCTCCGTGATGGGAGAGGCCACAACAGTGAGAGGCCCGCGTACGGAAAAAAAAAAAGTTGTGGTGCTGGGAAAACTGGACAGCTACATGTAAAAGAATGAAATTAAAACACTCCCTAACACCATACACAAAAAGAAACTCAAAATGACTTAGAGCCGTAAATGTTGGACAGAGCACTATAAAACTCTTGGAGGAAAACATAGGAAGCACACTCTTTGACATAAATCACAGCAAGATCTTTTTTGATCCACCTCCTAGAGTAACGGAAATAAAAACAAAACTAAAGTAATGGGACCTAATGAAACTTCAAAGCTTTTGCACAGCAAAGGAAACCATAAACAAGACGAAAAGACAACCCTCAGAATGGGAGAAAATATTTGCAAACGAATCAATGGACAAAGGATTAATCCCAAAAATATATAAACAACTCATGCAGCTCAATATTAAAAAAACAAACAACCCAATGCAAAAATGGGCAGAAGACTTAAATAGACATTTCTCCAAAGAAGACATACAGATGGCCAAGAAGCATATGAAAAGCTGCTCAACATCACTAGTTATTAGAGAAATGCAAATCAAAACTACAATGAGGTATCACCTCACACCAGTTAGAATGGGCATCATCAGAAAATCTATAAACAACAAATGCTGGAGAGGGTGTGGAGAAAAGGGAACCCTCTTGCACTGTTGGTGGGAATGTAAATTGATACAGCCACTATGGAGAACAGTATGGAGGTTCCTTAAAAAGCTAAAAATTGAATTACCATATGATCCAGCAATCCCACTACTGGAAATATACCCAGAGAAAACCATAATTCAAAAAGACATATGCACCCCAATATTCACTGCAGCGCTATTTACAATAGCCAGGTCATGGAAGCAACCTACATGCCCATCGACAGACGAATGGATAAAGAAGATGTGGTACATATATACAATGGAGTATTACTCACCCATAAAAAGGAACGAAATTGGGTCATTTGTAGAGATGTGGATTGATCTAGAGACTGTCATACAGAGTGAAGTCAGAAAAACAAATATCGTATATTAACGCATATATGTGGAACCTAGAAAAATGGTACAGATGAACCAGTTTGTAGGGGAGAAATTGAGACACAGATGTAGAGAACAAATGTATGGACACCAAGGGGGGAAAGCGGTGGGGGAGTGGAGGTGGTGGTGCGATGAATTGGGCCATTGGGATTGACATGTATGCACTAATGTGTATAAAATTGATGACTAATAAGGAACTGCTGTATAAATAAAATTCAAAAATTAAAAAAAAGAAAAAAAAGGTGATGCTTGCAAAAAAAATAAATACTAAAGCTAGACAAGTGGGACTGCATTAAACTAAAAAGCTTCTGTGCCCAAAGGAAATGACCAACAAAATGAAAAGGCATCTGTAAGTCTACTTCTTTTTTGTAGATAAGTTCATTTGTACTCTTTTTTTTAGATTCCACATGTAAGCGATATCATATATTTGTCTTTCTCTGTCTGACTTAATTCACTCAGTATGACAATCTCTTGTTCCATCCATGTTGCTGCAAATGGCATGACTTCGTTCGTTTTTATGGCTTTTAACACTCTTTTCAAATTACTTCATGATCCCAGCAAACATATGACCAAATTTAAGATTGAACATACATCAGGCTATATTTCAACATGCCTGTGAATCATCCAACACAGTTCCCAGAAGCATAAAGCACTCTTCATCAGTAAAAGCAAGTTATTTTACTACATATTTGGTGCAACTAGCATAGCCAATGAGTTTTCAACACAAACTGAAATCAGGAAGCAATTTTATTTTAGTTTTCTGTTGTTTTGCTATTTCAAGAAAGATTTTTTCTTATCTGTGGTCCTTGTGCTCTTCTGTGGATATATTTTAACCCTGTAACTTACATCCACAAAAGATGTTTTGCAGCAACCCACTCACACAGACACCAGCAATGCACCACCGTAGGCTCTTCCCTGGGGCAACTATTTCACAAGTCACTTCTTTTTTAAAAAAAATTTTTTTAAGTCACTTCTTTAAAAGGGTTTGGATCAGAGAAACCAACTCTCCCCATAGCTATTACATGACTCGTAAATTAGAAGGCTCATTTTTTGACTAAATCATCAATAAGGTTTAAAACAGGCAAATACATTATTTTTAAACAACTGGTACTGATTTTGCTTTTTATGTCGCATTTCTAGTCTATCCAGTTTCTCTTCTCCCAGCATTTAAACAACACTAGCACTCCCATTCATATATTTTATATACAACATAATTTGGTAATCAAGTATTATAAGAAGCTATTTTTCCTGAAGCATGAAAATGATAATCACAGATCTGTGACCTGTAACATCCAATTATAAATGTTTTATCCAGAAATAATGTCCAAACAGGTACACTATTTCAACTCAAGATTGAATTGCATGCATTCCAAAAGAGTAAATGCATAAAATAAATTTGGGGAGATTCATTCATCCTGCATAGTAAGAGACAATAATAAATGTATTTTTAAAAAATCTTTATGCTTAAAGTTGGATCTTTAGGTTTTTAAAAATAATTTCTTGCATTACAGGAAATAAAATAACAGCAAAGAAAAGGAAGTAATGGGCATGCATTCTGAAATTATTAATAAAATAATTTTATTAATTGTAATTATAATCACATAATCTTGCTTGGGGTATAAATCAACATAGGGTTCAGATCAACTGACCATATAGTGCATACAAGTATGTGCAGAGTCAGCTTATAGTTAAATCATGAATTTTTGTTCTATTGCCCTTTAGACCTATTGCAAGTACTAAGTATCCTCACACTGCCCCTCCTTACTTTCATTTGCCCAGGATGCTAAGTATACAAGGCATGAGCACATTTTTGTTTCCTACCACCAAAATAAGTTTACTTGACCATCCCCTTGGACGCCTGTTTGCTTCAAAAAAATTGAGAACTAGATTTTAAATATAAAGTTTCTAAATCAAAAGTTATTTAACATTTTAATATTTTTCATATAACACATAAGTATTTATAGAGCCTAACAGTGAGACACTCAAAGACAGGGAGGTTCCCATAGTCAGAAGGAATTGCCTCTTTATAGGATGCATGAAGGGAGCCTTGAACATTTGTCTCATGTATTTTACATCTGTATGTGCTTCGTAAGGTCAAAGGCAAACAATGCACCCATTCTCAAAATATTCCTTCTTATGTGTGATTGAAAACCTGGAACCCATCCACTCACCCTACCCCACCACACTCAGAGACTGTACACAAACATAGACCTTGCCTAAGGACTGAAACAACTCTCTTAAGAGTAATTTATCACTAGGTCTAGCAAGTGATCGTTACATAGTTTGGGGTCAGGATTGGGCATGTTTTTAAATGCCAGAAATTCATGAATTATACAATGTATAAAGTAGGAGGGAAGAAATGCAAATGAAAGGAACCAGTAATGGCTTGAAACACTTATCTCCACTGTGATAGTTATTCATAGGGCTGATGTGGGGATTAACCTAACTTATGTGAGCAAAATGCACTCAACCCAGAAGTATTCCATAAGACAACAGCCATAAAAATATATTTTTAAGTTACTGCTGAGTAATTGACAAAATAAAGAAGTATGTCTCCAATACATTCCAGAAGACAGAATTCAAAGGGAACCAAACTATGTCCACCCTGTACTCTTCTGCAGGAATTTAGAAACCAAAGCAGGCCCATTACCCCATTTCTTCAGCAGTTGTCGTTCTGCCCAAGGTAACCATGCTTTTTAACTACTGAACAACTCAGACTTGGAAAATATACTGGAGTTACTTAGGTAGATACAGGTTATTAGAATTAGGTTTTACTGGCAAGAGCAAAGAATTACCACAATGTAAATACATAAGAGTTTAATTTTCCATCAAATAAAATGTACCAGAGGCAGGTTGCCAGAGCCGATAGGGTGGATTTACAGTATCTGGTGTTTCCAACCTTTCTATTTTACTATTCTCAGTGCCAGCTTTCTTCCTGAAACTCTCACAATTGTCCCAGATGACTGCTGAAGTTTCAGCCATCACAACTGAGCACTAGGCCAAGAAGTAGCAGGAGGGAAGAAAGGCAAAAACCACACGGCTCTTATTTGAGTAAGTCATCTTTAAAAATGTTTCCCAAAGTCCCACCCAAGCACTTCTACAAACCTCTCCTTGGCCACACTAGATACAAGGAGGTTCAGGAAATATAAACTTTCAGCAGGACATATTAACTCATCAAATAAATTTAGGGTTGTGTCCCTAAGGAGGAAAGAGAGGATGCTCATTGCTTAACAATTAGTCATCTCAGGCACACTGAGAAGAGGACAGGTTTTCCCAAGGTTTGGTGGACACTGGCACCATGCATGAGAGGAAGGAAGTACCCCTGCAGAGCAGGCAGCAGAGCCAATTTTGGAAGAGTAGATGTACAAAAGGGATACCCAGGGAAAAGTGTAACTTTTGGCTGCTTTTTCCTTGGGCTGAAAGAAAAGCCATACATGACTTCCAGCTCTAGATATTTTCCTTACCCTACAAACATAATTCCTTTTCATTCCTCATACCCTTCATTAAGATTGGGTACATAAAAAATGCAGTTTTGTGCAGTGGTATTTAAAGAATAAAGGGAAATCCATAGCTACGCCTAGCTGGAGACGGGGTGCAAGGCACAGATGATACTTCACAAGTTCTGTGCTCATCCTCCCCTTGAGGTGACACTTGTGCAGTGGATACAGCCTTAATTCAAAGGCAGTGGGTTTTCTGGGAGCTGCAAAGATGACCAATGGTGATATGAGCAGGAGATGGGAGTCCCTGGGAAGGGAGCTGGGGCAGGCACCAGCACAGACGCTGTAACAGTGAATAGCAACGGAGAATGAACAACAGAGGAAGAGCTCATAGAACAGGCTCCCCAGCTCCCCCCAGGGCTCCTCTTCCCAGTGTGTTCGGTTGGATGGCCTGTAGAGGAGCGAGAAAAACTAATTCTTGAGGTATAACCTCCATTCGTCACACTGGAAGTATTTCGGTTGTCTACTATTTTATTGTCATTATAATAGTAATGCAGGTAAATGGTTTAAAAACATTTGAACGGGAGAGAATATGTAAATTGGTAGTCAATGTAGCTCCACACCTAGCAATCCTCAGTGCCACTCACAGGGTTAAACACTATTTACAGTTCCTTATACACGCTTTCAGAATTTGCATGCATATACAAAAATAAATACTTTAATAAACAGAATATAAAGAGGAACAATCGTATACGTAGCGTTCACTTACAAAAATGCCATCCTGTTAGGTATTATTCACTTCTGTACCCTGGAATTTCTCGTAACACATTCTCTGAGATCTTTCTGTATCAACATATATGGGTTTACCTTGATCAGTTTAAACTCTGCAGTATTTTTATATGCATAATTTATTCAAAGAGTGCTCTATTGAGGGTATTCAGGTTGCTTTTGGTCCCTTTTTCCCATTACATCAGTGTTGCAATAATCACCCTTGGATTTGTGCAGTATGTACACATGGTAAACTCCTACCAATAAAAATCTAGGGCCAAAAGATATATGCATCTTTTAAAATTAAAAGATATTGCTGGAAGTTTCTCCAAAGAGATTAGACCAATTTTCACTGCGCACAAGAGTGCATAAATGTGCCTGATACCCCACAGTAGGTCATATATGACTATGAGAATTTTTGCCAATTACAATAGGTGTCAAATAATCTATCCTTGTTATGACTTGCAGTTTTTAACTGTATTTTGGGGAAAGTCCATTTTTTCGTCAGCTGCCTGTTCAAATTTAGCACAATAACCACTGCAACACCCCTCTCCCCACTTGATATAAAAAGGCCTAGAAAAGGGGAGAGGGGTTCACTTTGGGGGTACACAGAGCTGTGACTAGCCACAGGGAGGGAGCAAGAGGGATGATGGGATCTTTCTCCCATCAGGTGGGTGTTTGCTGGACCACAGCCTGTAGCCTCTATAAGAAAGGCAAAGACAACTGCTGGCTGGCCCTTCACCTCTACAGGCTACTCCCAGTAACTGAGCAAGACAAGCCTATTCTAGTGGAGGTAACAGTGAGAAATGAGGTTGTAGTTACCAAAAATGACTGGAAAATTCTCAAAGTGGACTGAAATATCGCTAAGATCTATCTGGTGGTGAAGGAATTTTGACAAAGCCAAGTTGGACATATCTTTTGAAAAAAATAAAAGAAACTTTTCTCATTCATTCTCATTTGAGACTCTTCCAACTTTTTGCCTGTGCATGAGTATATCTGCAACTATATATGTGTAAACATGTGAAACTCTGGGGGTGTGTGTGTGTGTGTTTCTCTCTATATATATATCAGTGACGTCCTAAATGAACAAATCATTTTGTTCAATGCAACACAATTTTTTGGTTCATTGGAAAATCACCTTGATTATCTTATGCAGTTCTGTATTTCCTCATTCTAAACTGCACCTATGGTCTTCCTAGCAACATCTAATGGCTACCTTACTAACCCAAGCTTCACTGAAATCAAAAACTCAAAAGTCCCTTTGAAGCAGGGTTGGCAGTCAGGCAGTACACACTGTTAAAATACTGAACATTTTTTATACTAGTTGGAAAACATCTGTTGTTTAAAGTTTCTGTCTCCCTCGCCTATCCCACCCATACCAACTCTTCTGTAATTCACGGAACTTCTCCAGAATCCGGTTTAAAAAAAAAATGGGTTGATGCCTAGCCCTAGAACAAGGCCCTGTAAAACTACCGCCAGTGCCCATCTGGATTAATTACATCATAATGTATTTAAATATCACCGCTCTTTGAAGAATTATGCACAACAGCATCTAGATTATTAGAGAAAAACATTTGAACACACAAAGGTCACTTCGTACTCTAGCTTAAATTTCCAAAATCAAGTCATTTGCAAGTTTGGAGTTTTTTCAAAATTTAAACAAACAACTATCTACAATTAAATTACTTGTTAGTTTTTATAAAGGGCTATCATTCTGAAGGTAAACTGAATTGATCTTTAGCAAGTTTTTGAAGCTCATTAAAAAACTGATAGCACTGTGCATTCACATAGGGTAAATGAGATTTTAGGTTCCCATGGCAACTTGATCACATCAGCAGAAAAAAAAAATTTAAACAAATAGGAAGGCTCTTCTATATCAATTCTGTTTAGCTTATCATTTCAGTTATTCCCAACCTAGATGTCCACCTTTGGGGAGTCACATATTCTGGTAAATTCCCAGGCTGCTGTTGACAAAAGGATGAGAAACAACATAATGCTAACCCTGTTGAGTTCTGAGAAAAATCAGTCTTGCATTTATTATCTTAGGGAGAGGCACCATTTTTCTCTCCATAGCATAGCTTTTGTTCTATGTCCCCTGAGAAACTGCATATACTCTGCTAGCTACCTTGTATTAGCTTTACTGGTACACCTAAAACACTCAAGTATTGATGGTGGCAAATGTCTCAGCACTTCAAATGAGTAGACAAAAGAGAGCCTCCCTGTGATGAGTTTGTCATCCAATCCTTGGTTCCCAAACTCAGGACCTGTTTGATTAACCAGATCAAAGTCATCTGGGGCCCTTGCTTAAATAAGAGTCCCAGACCCCACTCCAAAATAACTGAACTAGAATATCTAAGAGTAGATGTATGAAATCTGAATTTTTAAGAAATAGTCTAGTTGATGTCTATGCATAACTAGTTCGGAAAATTAATGACCTATTAATTAATAAATCATTCACAAAACTGGCTTCATGGTTTTTCATGAACGAATTGGTTGACTGAATTGATGAGCATTAAAATTCAAATAAAAGGGAAATACTGGAGTGTTGACAGGAAAAGCTAGCACCTGACTACCATAATGCCTTACTGTTAGAGTGCAACATACTGATATTTTCTACTCTGTTCTACTTCATAGTTTTATAAATATGTTATTCACAAGCTACTTAATTAATTTCATTCCCTATTTAATAGATCCTGACCCACAATTTGAGAAACAATGACTTAAGGAAGTTTTTCAAACATACATGGCCTGACATAGCCTACCTGAAAGATTCTGCTATAGCAGGATTCAGGTGATTCCCTGGCAGTGTATATATTTAACTCTCTTAGGTAAATCTGGTATGCCTGAAAGATATACCCCAAATCAGGCTGTGATCAGACCACAGGAGGTCAATCTATTGTAGAAATATCAGTTAAGAGTGTGAAATCAGAACAAAATGAAATGGTTCCATGATCAAGTAGAGATACCCCTTTCATAAGGACCAGAGTTCATAAATCCATAGAATTGGGAAGTCTGTTGCCTGCACAGATGGGAGATGGACAGTAACTTTTATATTTTTGAGCATCTCAGTTCTATACTTCCAATATTCAATCTTCAAACTGGATAAGATATAATCGACTAGGTTTCTAATTTCTAACTTATTCGTTCATATCCTTACTCTCTAAAATTATAAGTAAGTTATCATGATTGGCTTAGGGTTGTCCCAAATGCTAGACTCAAGTATCAGTAACTAATCTCTTAAATTGCTTCCTTGGATGATTAATCACATCCATTCGTGAGACAAGGGAGTATGTCTCTTTCATCTATCACTTAGTTCTCAGTGCTTAGAACTCTGCTTGGCATACACTGGGTAGCAATACGTATCTGAATAAATTCAGTACCTAGAGATTTCACTAGAATAATCCAAAGAAGGTAACCAAATTTCTCTTATTTTAACTTCTTCAAGGAGGCTACAACATGTTCTTATCTATGGACAACATTAAGCATTTAATTTAACTGACTCTAATAAATTGGCGGATAGAAAAATATACTGACATTAACAAGAGTGCCAGGTACATAACATCTTCAAGCTTTATCTCTCATCTTGTTGATATGTTGGGATAAATATAAACACTGAGACTAGATCATTTTTTAGGCATGTTTAGATGAAAACTTGGAAAAGCATGCATGAAGATTTCCTTTACATCATCTATAATTGCAAATAAATAAATAAACCAAAACAAACAAAAAAGCAAACAACAATGGGGAAGGAATAAACTAAATGTCCGATGATATAAGACTGATTAATATGGTATGTTTTACTCAATGGAATATTTAGTTATTAGAATTAACCAAGGATATAAAATAATAAAACAAAAAGGTATGACATAATATTAAAAACACACTATTTTCACAACTATGTCAAATAAATCACCTAAGGGTAAAATATATAAATCAGAGTGTAAACAAACCTAAAAATGGTTGTGCTGGCATGATGTAGTAGTGTATTTTTTTCCCTTTCTCTTTTTCTAAAGTTATTTGTATATTGTTAGTAGAAGATATTTATTAATTGCCATGGCAGCCTCCATTTCCCATTCCTACAGAAAGTTCCACCAGGTGTTAGCCTGAATTGACCTACCATGAGATACTGGAATGGACCTTGATTAGTGTAAGCCTACAGGATATTCCATCCTCCTAGCCAGAGTTATTGGTTCAGGAATAAATATATTCACTTAAAATTATACCCTGAAGGTTAGTTTTTATAACCCTATGTTTAGTACCCCTTATCTTAGCCTGGCTTCTCTTGAAAACATAACCTAAAGCAAGAATTAAAGTGGTAGCATTCTATCTGTAAGGTATAAACCCTTGACAGGGGAGAGAAAAGGGAAAGTAATCATGAGAAGATCAAAGCAATGTTATGTGATACATTATACTGACTACCACTTCACAAGGTCTAAGATACGCAGTTGGTGACTCGGCAGGCCTGCAGGACTATTCCAAGATGAACTTCCTCTCTGCTGTACCTCAGGAGACATCCCTCTTATTGAGTGCCGTATCTGGGCTGCTCTTCATGAAGCAGTAGCCAGTACAGTAATACATTAGGCAACATTGTTCTGCATTTTCCCCCTGCCTCAGTTCCTCTTTCCTCCCCACTGCCTTCACTGTCCTAAACTTGTACCTATATAAAATAAAATGACATTAATATTTGCCTCAGTTTCTCCTCTCAAGAAGCCTAGGATTAATGTAAACAGACTAAATGCTCCAACCAAAAGACACAGATTGGCTGAATGGATATAAAAACAGGACCTGTACATATGCTGCCCACAAGAGACTCACTTCAGATCTTGAGACACAAACAGACTGAAAGTGAGTGGATGGAAAAATGTATTCTATGCAAATACAAATCAGAAGAAAGCCAGAGTAGCAATACTTATATCAGACAAAACAGACTTTAAAATAAAGACTGTCATAAGAGACAAAGAAGGACACTACATAATGATCAAAGGATCGATCCAAGTAAAAGACATAACAATCGTAAGTATATATACACCCAACATAGGTGTACCTCAATATATAAGGCAAACGTTAACAGACTTAAAAGGAGATGCTGACAGTAACACAATAACAGTGGGGGGACTTTAACATCCCACTTACATCAATGGACAGATCATCCAGACAGAAAATCAATAAGGAAACACAGGCCTTAAATGACACATTAGACCAGATGGAGTTAATTGAAATTTATAAAGCATCCCATCCAAAAGCAACAGAATATACATTCTTTTCAAGTGCACATGAAACATTCTCCAAGAGCACATGCTAAGCCACAATGCAAGCCTCGTTAAATTTAAGAAAACTGAAATCATATCAAGCATCTTTTCTGACCACAACACTATGAGGCTAGAAATCAACCACAAGAAAAAAAAAAAAAAACTGCAAGAAACACAAACAGGTGGAGGCTAAAAAATATGCTGCTAAACAACCAACGGATCACAGAAGAAATCAAAGGAAATCAAAAAATACCTACAGACAAATCAAAACGAATACACAACAATCCAAAACCTATGGGATGCAGCAAAAGCAGTTCTAAGAGGGAAGTTTATAGCAATACAAGCTCCCAAGTTCATTCTATGAGGCCACCATCACCCTATACCAAAATCAGACAAAGATATCACAAAAAAAGAAAATTACAGGCCAATACCACTGATGAACATAGATGTAAAAATCCTCAATAAAATACTAGCAAGCTGAATCCAACACTACATGAGAAGAATCATACACCATGATCAAGTGGGATTTATCCCAGGGATGAAAGGATTTTTCAATATCCACAAATCAATCTATCTGATACACCACATTAACAAATTGAAGGAAAAAAAAAACATATAATCATCTGAATAGATGCAGGAAAACCTTTTGATCAAGTTCAACATCCATTTATAATGAAAAATCTTCAGAAAGTGGGCCTAGGAGGACCATACTCAACATAATAAAGGTCATATATGACAAATGCCCAGCTAATATCATACTCAACAGTGAAAAGCTGACAGCATTTCCTCTAAGATCAGGAATAATACAAGGATGTCCACTCCTGCCACTTTTATTCAACATAGTTTTGGAAGTCCTAGCCACAGCAATCAGAGGGGAAAAAAACCAAGAAATAAAAGGAATAAAAATTGGAAAAGAAGTAAAATTGCCACTGTAGATGACATGATACTATACATAGAAAATCCTAAAGATGCTACCAGAAAACTACTAGAGCTCATCAATGAATTCGGTAAATTGCTGTATACACAATTAATATACAGAAATCTGTTGTATTTCTATACACTAACAAAATATCAGAGAAATCCAGGAAACAATCCCACTTACCATCTCATCAAAAAGAATAAAATACCTAGGAATAAATCTACCTAAGTTGGAGGCAAAAGACCTGTACTCCAAAAACCATAAGGCTCTGATGAAAGAAACTGAAGATGACAAACAGATGAAAAGATATACCACATTCTTGGATTGGAAGAATCAATATTGTTAAAATGACCATACTACCCAAGGCAATCTACAGATTCATGCAATGCCTATCAAATTACCAAAGACATTTTTCACAGAACAAGAACAAAAAGTTTTTTAACTTGTATGGAAACACAGAAGACCCCAAAGAGCTGAAACAATCTTGAGAAAGAAGAATGGAACTGGAGAAATCAGGCTCCCTAACTTCAGACTATACTACAAAACTACAATCATCAAAAGAGTATGGTATTAGCACAAAAAGAGACATATAGATCAATGGAACAGGATAGAAAGCCCAGAAATAAAGCCACCCACTTATATTCACTTAATCTATAACAAAGGAGTAAAGAATATACAATGGAGAAAAGACAGTGTCTTCAATAAGTGGTGCTGGGAAAACTGGACAGCTATACGTGTAAGAATGAAATTAGAACATTCTCTAACATCATATACAAAAACAAACTCAAAATGGGGTAAAGACCTGAATATAAAACCAGATACTACAAAACTCGTAAAGGAAAGAAGAATAACACTACTGCAAATCTTTTTTTCTGTGATATGTTGCATTTATACAATGGGCCGTGAGAAAGAATAAAACCTTTCTTTGATTATGCATAAGCCATTTGTTTTAGGTTTAGGTTACTTGATTGCTACCAACATTTGCCCATTATCTATCAGGAGACTTGTGAGCTTCCATTGCAACAGAAAGCGTCACACAAAATTGCAAACTGACTCATGTTTCAGCGATAAAAAATTGTTTTTGAAAACAACTTAACTAGGATTACAGTTGCTATTAAAAAAGGAAATTATATCACTTTTAAGTATGTTTTGTGATATTTTCTACTATCATAACATAGTTTTATAAAATGTTAGAAGTAATTATGTAAGTAATAATTTTTGTAATTCCTTGAAGACACAACAATAATCCAGTTAAAAGCCTATACCGGGGCTTCCCTGGTGGCGCAGTGGTTGAGAGTCTGCCTGCTGATGCAGGGGACGTGGGTTCGTGCCCCGGTCCGGGAAGATCCCACATGCTGCGGAGCGGCTGGGCCCGTGAGCCATGGCCGCTGAGCCTGCGTGTCCGGAGCCTGTGCTCCTCAGCGGAAGAGGCCGCGGCGGTGAGAGACCCGCGTACCGCAAAAAAAAAAAAAAAAAAAAAAAAAAGCCAAAACCAAAAACAACCCACAACTGGTATTGTATATCTTGCACAGCATTACAAATTATAATTAAGTTCTCTAATTCATTAAAAACTTTTTTCAATTTTATTGAGCTAATGTACTGAACTGTATAAGTTTAAATATATAATGACTTGGCATATGAATATTATGAAATGATAACCATAATAAGTTTGGTTAACATTTGTCACCTCATATAATCACCAAAAAAATTTTTTTTCAGTGATGAGAAGTCTTAGGATCTACCCGCTTAGCCACTTTCCAATATACCATAAGCAGTGTTAATTATAGTCATCATGTTGTACATTACATCCTCAATACCTAATTTATTGAAGACTTTATTTAGTTAAAAGTCTTACTTGTTGGGCCAGGAGCCTTTGATTATTTTGTTCTATTTCGAGGCTTCTGTTAGTTCAGAAATGAAAAGCTATCCTTTTCCACTCTGCCAAGGTTTTTCACAAAAAAGGAAAATTCTGTCCCGATTTCTGACTTTCTCTCATTCAATGCTTACAAATTAAGAGGAAAAGTTAATGTTCTAATGATATCAAACTCTTTATGTGGAATAAGTGTAAAATATACATACTTCCATGTTCAATTATTCTCACATTTAATATAGGAGATTACCTATTTTAAGTAGAATTACTTCTAATGAAAATGTAATAGGGATGGCCTCCAAGTGACTAGCATTTACCACCGTAATGAATAATTTCCCTTAATTCATATGAGCATTAAAAGGGTGAACTTCCTTCTACTTGTCAAGAACCTGCCTCTGAAGAACTGAAAACTCTGTGAAGATGTAAATGATGCTGATTTCCAGCCTCAGGAGAAAATAGGTTTAATGAACATCATTTCCACCAATAGAAAACCCAAAATGTTGAGGCTACATGGGGAAATATGGAGAGAGAGGTTCCAGGAGCAGAACATTTCACACAAATAGCCCAATTTCACCTAAGCCGGTCAGGTAATTGAGAGAAAATTAGACCATCTGGCTGGCCCTACAGACTGAACCCCCTTGGTAATCGTCACTCCACCCGTGAAATCATTTTGTCCTCCAGCGTCTTAGAACGTTCGCCACCTGAACCCCTCACTCGGCGGATAACTTTTCCAGGGTCTGCTGGCTGGTCAGTGGTGGAAAATTTAAACCTGATCAGCATGGCTCTAATCCCTTGTGCCAAACCACCCCCGTGGATCCCAAAGTAAGTCCCTGGTGTCACACGTCTATAGTGCAGGGAGAGATTAAGCTTCTCAGATGTGACAAGACTGACTCACATGCACAGGACCACCAGTAGCTGTGGGCCATCTCCTCATCCCTCCAACTACCAGGGTCTCTCACCCTCAGTCGGGAACTTAGGACAAAGAGAAGCTACCTGACAAAGACAAAGGCTCCTGCTTTGCACACTTCATGTCACAGAAGATTTTGCCACCCTTGCCTAACGAAATTGAAGTGTCATCTATAATGCGTACGCTTTCTTCTTGCCAACCCTGAACTCACCAGAAATGCTGCAAATACCAAATATTATGTGGTTGTCAGCCTCTAAGATGGCCCAAATGCTAGCTGCCTTCTCATATTCACACTTTTGTCTAATCCTTTTCCTTTGAGAGTGGGCTGGACTTTGACTTGCTTTTAATGAAGAAAATATAGCAGAAGAGATGGGATGGCATTTCTGAGATTAGGTTAAAAAAAGACTCTGTCTTCTGTTGTTGGTACTCTCTCTCTCTCTCTCACTCGGTCTTGGACTGTGTTGCTCCAGGGGAAGCCAGCTGCCATGCCATGAGACAGCAGTGAGGACATTGCTACTAACGGCCACCTGAGTTTGGAAGCCATTCCCCTACCTGAGCCTTGAGATGACAGCAACCCTGGCCAACACCTTGACTGAAGCCTCATGGGAAACTCTGAACAAGGACCACTGGGCTAAGCTGCTTCTGACATCCTGACCCACGGAAACTGTACAATAATACATGTTATTGTCTTCAGCATTTAAGTTTTGGAATAACTGTGTTACACAGTAATAGATAACTAAAGCACAGCATAAGGAATGTTTATTACGCATCAGAGATGAAGCTAAGCACTTTACATCTCATTTGCTTTTCACAACCACCTCATGAAATAAGTAGTATTATTATCACCCTTTTGCATATTAGGATGCTGAAGTACAAAGAAGTGAAATAGCCAGGAGAGTTTCATCTGCTTATGAATGAAGTACCTGGGGTTTTATCAGAGAATTTCTAAATACAGGGTTTGGCATGTAGTATGTACCACTGAATCTGTGTTGATTGATTCATTGGTTCAACATGATCATGTCCAAAAAACTGCAATGAGAGAAAACAAAAGACAAGTTCTGTTATTTATTTTCAATGGTAACAGACCTGGAGGAGTGAATCACTCCAATGAAGAATTAATTAGTGTGCCTCTTTTAATGTAGTGTTCATCTGAGACTTCTCGTTTTCTTCTAAGATTAATGCCTCTGGATCGTGATCCCTCGTACCTAAGAAGTGATATAAAGCTGGACAGAGATTCAATAGTCTCTGTCATTCACTACGTCTGTCTGTAGCGTGGAGCCCTGGCATAAGAGTAGGCGGCTGAAGGCAGCATTACTTCCGTGACTCCTTGACCTGCTAGTCCCTGCTTGTTCTTCCAGTTTCTGCATCCTTTATCTTTCCACAGTTTGGGATACAGATTCCCCTTAACAAGTTCAGTCCCTTACCAGTTCCCAATCTCGACCTGACCAGTGTGCTTTGAGGAAGTTCTGACCCCACTAACTCGGGGTCATCATGGTTAGCTGTCAAAGCCCAAATAAACATGTGCTGGAGCCTTGGAATTGGCCTCTGCCCAAATCTCAAGGCTCTGTCTCCAGCTGGTTACTTTTCATAATGGCTTGAAAAAGTTTTTAAACTTTTTATATATTTACACACTACTTATGCAGCTCATGGCCCCAATTTGTCCATGCCAGTCCACATCTAGAAATAAGAGACCTGTGCTCTGACTTTTTATTATAACTTACAGCCAGAGGACCAGCTTGGTGGTAAACGACTTTTTCATGTTGACAGCTCACCAATCTATCTGCTAAGACTCCCAATCACTGCCTCCCCATTCCTGTGCTTCTCCTACAATCGTATTATTCTTTATTTTGACTCCCCATCATATACTACTTACCTGAGCAATTTTAACATAAAATCCCTTAGATACTGTACCATACACAACATCTTGAATATTCTTTCAACCCTGTCTGGAACAAGTGTGTAAGATGATAATTATTCATATTTATGTTATCATCAGTAAAAAGAATATGAAAAAATTGTGTTAAATTAGGAATTGTGCTAACTCTGTGTGCTATATCACCTATTCTTTTTAACAATAAGGTAGTTTGTATCAAATCTATTTCAGAAATGAACAAACAAAAGTTCATCAAGCTTAGCAAGTTGCCCAGTTGCAAAGCCAATGAGTGAAAGAGTCTATCTTTATCCCAGGTTTCTATGGATACTTCTGGCTATTACAGAGTATCTGGTATCATACAACACCTTCTGCCCAAAACAACTGTAAGAGCTGGGTGAAATACAAAACAGATAAATGAACGCACTGGAGAGCCACCAAGACATCCAGACACTGAGATGAGTCCAAAAATACATTGCTACTTTAGAGAACAGAATGTTGATTTTCGGGGCTAGGGAGGGTGAAAAAGTAGATATTGGCCAAAGGGTACAAACTTTCAGCTATAAGGTTAATAAGTTATAGGTTTTAAGGTACAGCATGGATACTGTATTGTATACTTGAAACTTGCTAAGGACTAAATCTTTCTTTTTGTGTTTTTTGCGGTACGCGGGCCTCTCACTGTTGTGGCCTTTCCCATTGCGGAGCACAGGCTCCGGACGTGCAGGCTCAGCAGCCATGGCTCACAGGCCCAGACGCTCCACGGCATGTGGGATCTTCCCGGACTGGGGCACGAACCTGTGTCCCCTGCATCGGGAGGCGGTCTCTCAACCACTGCACCACCAGGGAAGCCCTAAGGACTAAATCTTAAGCGTTCTCACCACAAACACAAAGAAAAGTTCAAAAAAATGCAGCTACTCTTACCCTTCAGGACTTAGGCCAATATCACAGTAGGGCATAGAAGCCAAGAGTTTCTGGTAGTCTCATTGGACTGGGAAAGCAAAACTGGAATTCAGAATTATCAAGGCAGCCAAGACTTGAGGGGTCAACCTCTGAAGAAAAGAGAACTCCAGGGAAGTAAGCTTGACATACTGGGCACAATTTTCCCCTTGAGGCATCTGCCAATTCATAGCTGGGAATATATCTGGCATGACACACAGAACCATAGAAAACAGGTGCTGAGAAGCTAAAGAACTATATAGATACTTCCCAGTCTCACAGTGATGAGGAAATAAAACTGGAATACAGAACTTGCCAAAACGGAGAAACACTAAAAATAATGCCAGTTTTTCAGTTGATCCACTGAAGGGTCATCCTCAAGGAGAAAGGGAAAGCCTGAAATAGATACATCTTGACTAGATCAAGGTTGATCTACCTAAACTCGAATGACCTGCCCCCCACCCCCACCCCTGCCACCAAACTGAATCCTTTCTGGAAGAAATGCTATTATCTAGATCCTCTTCATATTCTAATACCCACTTCAGGGACTTGGTCAAAATATTAGCTGACATGCCAGGAAAAAACACCACATGAGCAAAATAAAGGAAAAAGAAAGAAACAGTGATTCAGATTTATTTATGGGCATTGAAATAACTATAGTTTATATACTAAAGAAAAAAACTAAAGGATGGAAATTTCACTAGAGAACTGGAATATTTTAAAAATCAATGGAAACCCTAGAACTAAAACATAAAATAGCTGAAATTAAGAATCTGATAGATGCATTTAACAACAGACTAGACAGAGATGAAAAGAGGATTAATTAGCTGGAAAATAGGTAAAACTGATGCACAGATAAAAAGGATGAAATACAGAGAATAGAGGGCAAGAGAAACATGAGACATAGTGTAGAGGGCTAACATAAATGAAACTGCACTTGCAAAAAGAGCAGAGAAATAACAGAGAATCAGAAATATTTTAAAAGATACTAGAAATTATGAGACTGGCCTTGAAATACTGAAACCAGAAAAAAAGACAAGAATGTCAGCTATCGTCAAATCCATTCAACACTAAATTGGAAGACCTAGCCACTGCAATAAGAAGATAATAACAGCAAAAGAACAGGGAGAGAAAGAGGGAGGAAAATGAAAAGGATAAATAAAATGTGAAGATTCAGAAGGAAATAAAGCTCTGTTTGCAGATAAAATGATTGTGTATGAGAAAATCCAAAATATTTTACAAATCAACTATCCAAATTAATACATGCCTTTATCAAGATCTCTGAATAAAAGATAAATTCATAAAAAATTATATTTCTATATACTAGCATCAAACACTTCAACTGTAACATTTAAAAACAACAGTGTTTACAAGAGCAATAAAAAACTCATATATCTAAAAATATCTAATGAGAGATATATAATACAGCTATTGAAAAAAATCTATAAACAAACTGAAACAAACTAAAAAAGACCCAGATAAATGGAGAGATATACCATAGTCAAGGACTGTAATGTTCAATACTATAAAGATTTCAATTTTCTCCAAATTGATTTATAGATTGAAATCCAAATCAATATAGTAACAAAGTCTTTCTTTGCATGTGTGTCAGTATGTACTATAATTGACAAGCTGACTCTAAAAATATATGAAAATACCATGGGTCAAAAAGATCAAATCAATTTTGAAGAACAACAAAGCTGTGTAATAACACTACTGTACATCAATGCTCATCATAAAGCTACAGAAAATTATTTAATATATATTGTCACAATATATATTTTGCAGAGATAAATAGACCAGTAGAACAAAACAGACCAGAAACAAACCTACTCATATGCCACCTAGTTTATAACAAAGATGCCACTATAGTATAAAACGGAAAATTATCTTTTCTTTAAATGGTGCTGAATCAAATCAATACCCAGGTAGGAAAAAAAAAAGGATTTTTGATATCCATATCCATATGGAGAAATACAACTCCAGATGAATAATCTAAAACAATAAAGAGTCTGGAAGACAACATAAGGAAATACCTTTATGACCTTATATATGTAAAGCATAAAAAGCACTAATCACAATGGGGAAAAAAAAAGAAAATTAGACTCCTTTAAACTTAAGAACATCTGTTCATCAAAAGACTACAGGGCAGAATAAAATAGCAGACCATGGAGTGGAAAACGATACTTGGAATGCATAAATATTGCAAATAACTCATCTCCAATATACATATCGGGAGCTGGAACATATTAGTAAGATAAAATCAGACAATCCCATTGAAACTGTCTCGACTTGAATAGACATTTCACAAAAAATATATATTCAAATGGTCAATTAGAATATTAAAATAGTCTCAACATCGTCAGTTATCAGGACAATGCTAATTAAAACCATAATGAGATACCAGTTTGCACTAGAATACCTAGTTATAAAAAAAGAAAGAAAAACTGATAAGATCAAATATCAACTCAGTTATGAACCAACTGGGACACTCATACACCTTTAGCAGGAAACAGTTGGGCAGTATCTGCTAAAACGGAAAATATACAAACCCTATGACACAGCAATTTCTCTCCTAGACATATATCCAGAAATTAATACATATGTGCACCAAGAATGCACATACCAGCATCCTTCATGATAGATGAAACTGGAGACAGATCAAATAACTATCAATAGGAGATAAAAAATTGCAGTGGAATCACATGACCGGATATGCTCCCATAGTGAAAAAATGGACTATTGCTGCATGTAACAAAATGAATCTCGGCAACAGCAAAAGAAACCATACACCAAAGAATACATAAAATAGGATTCCATGTATACACTATTCAAAACCGGGCTAAATGATTCTATAGAATTAAAAGTTAGGATCGTAGCTACTTTTGAGGGATGCTGAGTGGTGGGCAATAGAAAGAAAGCTTCTGTGCTGCTGCTAACATTCCCTATTTTGACCTGGGCAGTGGATTCACAGATGTAACCGCCTTGTAAAAATTCATCAAGCAGCACCTTTAAAATGTGTATGTTTTATTTTATGTATGTCTTACTCAATAATGATGTTTCCCAACCACAAATTTTAGCCTCAGCTCTTGCTCTTAGACCTGGCCATGCTGCCTGTTGAAGTCCCTGACATGAAAAACCAAGAAATTCTTATTAACCTGCCTCTGTCATGTGCCTAATATCTGCCTTATAAACCTGCTTGGAGGTTTTCTATAATTAATTGTCTTCCAATCTTTCCATCTGCTCCCACGCCAGACTCCTGATCCTGCCTCTTTTATATTCTTGTTACAAACACAACCTTGGGTTAAGAAGGGAACTCCAGAGCAAGCGCTGATCTTTAGATGAAATGGGAAAGCACGCGTTTTCTCCCAATCCTCCTGGCAGAATAACAGCCACAGTCTCCAAGGGGAAAGTTCATTTCAAAGTGCTCCCAAACCAATCCAAATATTACTTTAGCTTGAAGAACACACTTACACAGCATTGAGTACATGGTGGGCAATTTACAAATGCTTATTGGCTAAGCCAGTGCATTTGTTGTCTTAATAAAATTCTCTGAAAATATATATTTTTTTCATCTTATATCTCTAATCCTAGGGAACTTTCCACTTCCCACTTTCAATGTGTTCAGGCTGCAATATTAGCTGGAGACTTTACCACAGGGGAGAAGTATAGTAGTGATGTCTGCATTCCTGTTAGGAGAAACAGCAATCACTGCATTTTACATTTAGTTGGCTTAGTTTACTTTTAATTTGCCTCTATATTTAAAATCATGCCTGTTTCTAATGCAACTGGGAGAAAGGGAGGTGACGGGAAGGAGAAGTTAACAGGAACACAATATTATTCAACTAAATTAGAACTCTGTGGAACAGTACTGCTGATTAGGGATGGTAGAAAGTCATTACGGGTGAATGCATCGATTTAATCTAGAGGAACGTGTGACTGGGCACTTATCTACTCTGAAAAAGGTTACTGATAAAATGATGGATCTCAAATCTAATTCACTAAGTCTGGCACATCACAGAGAGCCCCTCACTCAGCGAAACCGCAGACCCCCTACTGTCTCATTATGTCCTTGGAATCCAAAGGCCCCACTGAAGCAAAGCCTAAAATGGAATTATCCCAGCTTGCTGCCTCTGAGTTTCCCATTTACGCCTCCTTCTTCAGTGTTATAGCCACATACTAATTACCAGCACTCTCTATTTCATTTGATAATAATCCAAACAGAGGCCAATCCTAAAAGAAGCAAGTAGGGGCGAGGAGAAAAGAAGAGGTTGGGAGGATATAGATTGCTGTGTGTGATAGCAAATAAGGATTTAATCAAACTGGACTCCACGCCCAGAAAAACAGCAAAGGGAAGCCAACTGTCCACAAAACCAAATAAATGCATTTCTAAAATGAACGCTCATGAATGTGGATGAAATTGGGCCTCTCCTATTACTGTAAATTTGCATAGGCACTGCAAAGACCACCCCAAGGGGAATGGCCAACAGTTCTTTTGGTCCACGTGCCCCAAGTTTTGTCCCTGCAGGCTCCTCAAGCCTGGTCTAAACCTGGGACAGGAATGTTGCCCGCTGCTCCCATACCTAGGCTCTGCCTCGAGTTAGCTGAGTTTAAAGCACTGTGGGCACTAGTCTGCATCGTCTTTGACAAATCTCTACCACATGTGGCCAGTCTAGGCTGCTAGTACTTCGTTCTTATTTTAATTCCCCCATAGGCTGAAAACCAATCCTGGGTACAACCTGCTTAATTGCCTTTCACCATGTTCTTGCTAATTACTGTTCCCAGAGTCGGGGTATCTTTCTTGTTTCTATTATATCTGAGCAGGCTCTGTCCCCACAATAGCTCCCTCATGTCCCTGGGCTTAATTCTCCACTTGTTAAAAAGGAATTTCTCCGCATTCCCCCTTCCACTACAGATGTGCAACTCCGTTCTCAAATGTTTCCCAGATTTCAGGTCTTTTGTCTCATTTACAGATTTGGCTTCACTGCCAAGTGCTTTCTAATTAATGTTGGTTGGGTAGTTTTTTATGTTTCCATCTTCACTTTCTTCCCAGGATATGGTCACATATGTAGTTACCTCCTCTGCGCCACTGAAGCTTATAAACATTGCTTGCCCTGCTCTGTCAAATTCCTGAGAGAGTGCAACCCAGCTGGGACCGGAGCCTCAGGGTCTCATTTGCTTGAGAAGACAGCTTGGATATACGTCCCTTATATCTCCTTGAGCCAGCCTCCTTAATTTATGAGTCAAATACACTGAGTTCAAGAAACATGCCAACTAAAAAGTCTGATCCCTGTCTGGTGAAACCTGAATGTTTGCAGCCCCACTCCCCCAGCAGACCAAGTTCATATGTTGAAGCCCTAACCTCCAATGTGATGAAGACAGGGTCTCTGGGAGGTAATTTGGGTTAGATTAGGCCCTGAGGATGGGGCTCTCATGATGGGATTATTGACATTATAAGATGAGGAGGAAAGATCTCACTCTCTGTGTACATACACACCAAGGAAAAGCCATGTGAGGTCACAGAGGAAAGTGGCCATCTGTCAGTCAGGAAGAGAGCCCTCTCCAAAATTCAACCCTCCCTAACCTTGATCTGGAGCTTCTCAGCCTTCAGACCTGTGAGAAAATAAATTTCTGTTAAATTTCTATTGTTCAAGCCATTCAGCCTGTGGTACTTCGTTATGGCAACCAGAGCTAATATACCACCTCACCCCTTTGGATATTTAATGGAGTTTCCTGTGTTGTCTCAGTCTGCTTTCTTACTCTTAATCTTGGCTGAGGAAATCTGGCAGGCTCTTTCTTGCGGCTCCCACCAGAGTATGTTGTAAGAATAGGGCTGCATTGCCTATGGACTTCTAGGATGACTCTGAAGAGTCCTAAGGCATCATGAATGTGCTTTTGCGTGGAACCCAGTCATGATGAAGTGTGCTGTGATCTGATTAAGTCAAGGAGAGCAGCCAGAAGGTCAGTAAAACGCTTGGAAGCTTCCTGTATGCAAATAGATTGCTCTGCTTTCTCATCTTGGTCTGTGATGATAGATAGGCAGAGTTATATGTCAATCAAATTCACATCAAAATATGGCTAATTCTCTACATTATCTGGTAAATTTTGAATATTTTCTACTCTACTTTTGATCAGCCTACCTCAATGGCACATCTCCCTCTTAGTAAATAAATATGTGTTCAGGTATAAAAAACTCACCCTCTAAAATCAAACATCTATTCTAAGGTTATAAATCCCTCAAAATACATATACTTCTTTAACTCACTGTTTGACAAATGTTTTCCTAGATTAAGATCCTTGAGCTACAGGATTTTATAAACCATGTTTTCTATACCTACTAGTACTAAAAAGAGCACTAAAATCACAGATTAATTAGAAAGGTCTTTTTTTTTAATTTAGTAAACCTAATCAATATTTATCCAAAAGCAAAATCTCCTTATATCTGCCTACTCTGAACAGTTTTATTTTCCTATTATAACACCTGCAATTGATAAGAATCAACTGTGTCCTTAGCATGGATTGGGTACTCCCCATATGTTATTTAACTGAATGTTACAATTACTTCATGAGTTAGATTTCATTTATCCTCATTTTATAGATAAGAAAACCAAGACTTGGAGAATGTAGGTTAACCAGCACACAATTAACTATCAAGCAACCAAGATGGTGTATTACCTAAACCTCACTGACTTCCAAATCCATGTTATTTCTTTTATGCCAGTTTTCAATTTTAGGTGTGTTCCTAGGGATCCTCTTAGAAGCTTGTTTGTCATTCACATTCCTACAACCCACCCCCTAGAGATTCTGATTACTAGGGGATTTTTTTGTTTCTTTGTTTTGTGTTTGTTCTGTATCCAACTAATTCTAACACAGATTATCTGATAACCACACAGGATAAACTGCAATGAATGCCTTTAACTCTTCTGCTTTACCAATCAATTTACCAACTTTTCTCTCCCAGATAGTTGTTGTTTCTAGCCCCACTAAAACTATTCAAGTTCTTCCCCAAGAACTTAACCTTTGACTATTGAAATCCCCTCTTAATCTTTAAGTTTTAGAGAGCCAGATGTCCCTTTACCTCCAGGCTGTCACTAATTCTGCTCTCGGTAATCACCAGATCAATTTGCTCACAAGAGTAGATCTGAACTTCTTCTTCTCCTGGCTATAAAATCTTTCAGTATGCTAGAAGTTCAATTCCATTTAGGCTTTCCATGTTCAGATGCAAGCCCAGATGAGATACTGTCTAGATGAGATCTCTATCCACTTTTCTTTCTTATTTTTTTCTGATTTCATCTAGTGGTTTCCTCACTCCTGCTATTGTATCATCTTACATTTGTCTCTTCAAAGTCTTCCTGCTTCTAGTCTCCTCCACAGGACATTCATTTGCATACCACTGCCATATATGCTTTCTCCAAAGATCTTTCTCTGCTTCGAAATCTGCAATATCTCTAATTGCCTTTAAAATAAAACCTAAACTTCCTAAGCTGATAATTAAGATCCTCCAGTCTCCCATTTATATTCCCAACCTCAACTCCCACTAGAACTACGATCTCTCTGCTTACTGCCACCCAAGCACATCTTAAAATAGCCCACTTTCATTCTCATATATTATTTTCTTCTGTAGAACACTGGTCCCTCTTTTTGTCTGCTTACCCAGAGCCCCTTCTCCTTGAACTATAACTTCTAGGATAAGTTCTTTCTCATTTATGACATATTCCCAGACCACGGTGGCCTTCCCTCTTCTGAACGCACAGTGTTTACTGCCTTCTTGGAAGAGTAAACATGTATTGCCTTACCAAAGCTCTTGTAGTGCTGCCTGTATTGCTACTTAATTTTCTAGATTTTTTTTTTTAAAGAAAGAAAGAAAAAAATCATTTGTTTTAATGATCTGGGAATGCTAGGTAAATAAATCTTTTGGTTCAGATAATCTGAATAACAACTTCAAGTCACTACTTACTGCACCTGACATAAATACATCATCTAAGTTTTAGTTTACAGTTCATCGTATATTAGTCACCAGGCAAGTACTGCCTATGCAGATTCATTTATGTATAATAACATAGATGGAGTACCTCTGTATTCATCTCTGGATAATTATCTCCTTATTTATAACCTTCTCCTTAGAATATTAGATGTTAATTTCTACACACAGGAAATAGGATAGTAGACAGTGTCTCTGTAACTAAAGAGATAATAAGTACCTTATCTCAGAATGTATAGCTTTGTTGAACTTCTCTCATATGTCTTTAAACTTATTTTCAATATCACTTTCTACTTATGTTATTGCTTTTTATTAGCAAAGAACAAAGTCATGTCTAATAGAAATGTAAATTTCAAACAATATAACACTTATTTCTAATAAAGATGGCAAAAGAATGTTCCGAAAGTCGAGCTATGCTCCCAGTAACAATTATAATTTCTCTCTAGCAAGGTTAGCAGAGGGACCAAGGTTCTTTGGGATTCTCTAGAGTACAAAGAAACCCTGAAAATACCTGTGTAACCCCAGCCTAGAAACCCACACCCTTCACCTGCCATCTTTGATGCTTTGTCCTTTCTTTAGCTGGAACATAAGTAGTTTAGGGGCACAATGTTTCCTGTTCAGAGAATACTTTTCTGAGATTACTGTTTACATTAACGTTTACACTCAACAAAATGCATACGCAATGCGCCACCAAGCTACTAAGACAGAGTTCCTCTTACCTAGGATGAGCCCTCACCATGATACAAACACAGCCAGAAAATCTCAGATCTAAGTGAATAGCCACTTTTCTCAGTTATGTCCACTCCTAACTCCTGGTAGATCCTGCATCTTTTCACTTTCTGTCTCCAGGAAGCTGTGACCACAAAAACCCCACAGCCTGCTTAACTCATGTTACATACCCATGACCCACGGCCCCCTTGTCATTGACACCCTCTCTAACTTGGTGGAAAGAATACAATTCAGTTCCTTCTTGCTCCTCTTTCCTTTAATAGCTTTTCTGTTCTTCCCCCAAATGGTTTACAATTCCCATCAACTTCTTCCATTGGCTTCCAGGAATGTGAAAGGACTATTCTTCAGAACAAAGCCCATGATCTGAAAATCCAGAAGCCCGTACCAAAAAGGTCCTAATAGCACATTTAAAATCATCTAAAAGGAGTGCTTCTTTGAGAAAACTGCTAATTAAGCTGAGATGCAATATATTTTACATGCACATTCTACATGCTGTATATTTACAAGGGATGAGCAAGATTAATCAAAGAGATAATGATATTTCTTATTACTCAAGTGTCCACAAATAAATGGTATTATTAATTCAAATTCAAATTCAGAAACATAGCATTCTCCACTTACAACTGAACCCTAACTATGCAGGTCATAAAAGAAGCTACCAGAATTCTGAAGTTAACCTCAATGTAAAGCTGTAAAGGAAAGTAATTAGGTTGAATAGAAGCTATGGCTTTAAACCAAGGATGGAGAGTCATTTTAAATAACAAACTGTCAATATTTGCAGAAAACTGAGACTTCACAAATAATAAGCAGTGCTATTCTCTCTGTGAATTGTGGGCCAATTATTATAAATATTGAAATTCAACAATTCATCACTAAAACTATCCTTTATTTTAGCTGTTTTCATCTGGTAGTAAATAAATATCATATTTGTTGGCTAAAGCTAGAAGAAGGAGAAACGCTTTTTTTTTCCCTGATGAATTTAGCCCAGGAAAAGCATATCAAAATTACATGTTTACAGAGAAAATAACTTGGCATCCGGAAAGACCAAAAGATGTTACAAATGTAATTATCTCAGTATCAGCACCACATGGTGATATTGTCAGACTGAGAGTTGGGGGTGGAGGGAAGAATCTGCTAAGATGAAAAACGCAAACAGGTGATCTTGCTAATGGAAAGATGGATCTGCATACCTCTTTGGAATGGCCACATTTTTTAACCTATTTCTATTTTTTTATGATTTCAGATTTATTCATGTATCGTCTTTTATCTGACCGTGCAGATGAATTCAATTTTCCTCCAATAATTTTGGCAAAACATCAGGTCATTAGTACACGCTGGCTGATTTTAAAAGTAACATCCTTATAACACTGCCAATAAAAAGTGGGGGAAAGGCAAGACAAAATATGCAATTATTTCACGTTTATAGCAAGAAAGAGTTACCAGCTGTGTGTAAATATTTTCTAAGTTTATGTTTTTGCCTCTAACAGGGCACACTGCTGTTTCCGGGTGGGCTGAGTTGTCAGTGCAGAATCAAAGTTAGAGAACAGTCCATCTGTTGCTAAAAGAGCTGTTGCGAGGGGGGAGCTCAGTGGCCATCGTTATCTAAATATTTCCTCCATGTACCCAAATTCAGTGTTAACATTTTTTGAAGTCCTAAAATTATGAGGAGGTTTTTGGTTTTGTTTCTACTAATTTTACAGTTCCTCATGTGGTGACCCAAGGCTCCGTAACACAGAAATATTTCCTCATAAAAGTTGCCCCTCTCTCCTCCGTGACAGCAAGGCTTAGGAAAAAACTTAGATGTTCACCACCTTTGTGGAGGCACACCTGGGCCCGCCGTCCCAGACACAGGACAGCTGTGAAATCAACACTCCCCCCAATGAGCGAGAAGATGCATTCCCTGTCCAAGGTACCCGCCAAGCCTCGGGAAAGAGATCCTGGCACCCACAGAGGGACAGCTGTGCTACCAGCTCTCTGACTGGAAAGAAAAGGGGAGAAAGTTACAGAAGCATCTTGTAAACAGCAGAACAAGAGATTTTCATGCAAATGTTTTTTAGGATGCTGAGGCGGATCAAATGAAAAATGGATGGCTCAAGTGAATTAAGAAAAAAACTAAAATTCTTGTGTTTTTTTATTATAATAAACAATGCTTCACTGCTTAAAACTTGGATTGGTCTTCATTTCATAACTGTCTTCCCCAGTCAAGGACAACTAGACTCAAGTGAACAAGGTCACTCCACCATTAATGCTCAGAGCAATGATGAAGAACCCAGGTTCGGAGAACTTTCCTTTTAAGTCACTTCCTGGGGAGCAGAGCTCTCTCTCCACTCACCTTCCTTGCTTTCTGAGTTTCCCCAGGGGGACAGCACTCATCACTCTCTGTGAAAGAACCAAACTCCTCCCCTAGGGAGTTATAGCTGGATTTGAGTAGGTTCTTCCACATTTTTCACACTCAAAAACAGTCAATTGTAGGTAATACTTTGTGCCCGGGGTATCAGATATGGTAGTACTAATAAGAAAAAAAATGCACCCGAAATTCAAATTTTTCCAAACTGGACAAATGGGTTTCACTGTTCCATCCCAGGGAATGATAATACCTTCACTTAGTTGCACAAGTCAGAAAATTGTGTATCATCCAGTATTTCTTCCTCTTCCTTTAACTCTGAATCTAATCGATCATAAATTCCTAGAGCTGACACCTCACGATTACTCCTCATAATTCTCTGCTCCAGCATTGTTGCCTTGGTTCAGTTCTCCATATCTTCTCCATGAAGCAAATGAGTAGCATCTTCGCTAGAGAGCTATTTCATACTTTTCCTCTTTTTGTAAAATTCTAGTACTGCCTCTCCCTTTTTATATTGTTTTGGTGATTTTCACTGTGGTACACTTCTTCCTACTGGATGTTTCCATTCAGCATCCAGGGTACTTCAAAACTGTGTCGTAAATAATTTATTTGTTCATGATTCTCTAATCTTGCCTGGGCTCAAGTGGGTGATTCTTCTGTTGCATTCCCTGGGGTCACTCATGCAGCTGCAGTTATCTAGAGGCTTGACTGAAGCTGGAAATCCAGGATGATTTCACTCCTGCATCTGACCTCTCAGCTGGAAGGCTGGCACAAGTGGAGTTTGGCTGGGCTTCTCAAATTCTCCCTCTCCCTCTCTCTCTCTCCCCCTCTCTCCTCATCTCTCCCCGTCTCTCTCTCTCTCTCCCCCACCCCCCCCCCCCACCAACACCCCACAACATGGTGGCACAGGCTCTTTTCAAGGTCAGTTCAGGCAGGGTTCCATAAAGAAAGAAGGAGAAAATGACAGCTTCTTAGGACCA
This sequence comes from Tursiops truncatus, assembly GCF_011762595.2. Classification (NCBI taxonomy): domain Eukaryota; kingdom Metazoa; phylum Chordata; class Mammalia; order Artiodactyla; family Delphinidae; genus Tursiops; species Tursiops truncatus. Next base: position 68,472,480 of record NC_047046.1, read on the forward strand.
AACCTTACTTTAGTTGATGGCACCCACATGCACAGAAGTTTTAATTGTCTTTTTAGCATCTTGCTCTTAAATAGGATCAGATTATCAAGGAACACCAGGCATTTGAGGAAATTATTTAATATGAAAGTCAGAGACCAAAGCAAAACTACAGAAATAATCAATCTGAAGGAGTCACAGAGACACAGAAGAAAAATAAATAAAAATAAAATCACACCCTCAAACATAACAGAGTTCCATTTCAAAAGATAAATATTCTGAGAAATATTTTCAGAAATAAGACATGCAACAGGAGGATTAGAAGGTGAAGTCAAAGGCGTAGAGAATGGACTTGAGGACACGGGGAGGGGGAAGGGTAAGCTGGGACGAAGTGAGAAAGTAGCACTGACATATGTACACTACCATATGTAAAATAGATGGCTAGTGGGAAGCAGCCGCATAGCACAGGGAGATCAGCTTGGTGCTTTGTGACCACCTAGAGGGGTGGGACAGGGAGGGAGGGAGGGAGATGCAAGAGGGAGGGGATACGGGGATCTATGTATACATATAGCTGATTCACTGTGTTATACAGCAGAAACTAACACAACACTGTAAAGCAATTATACTCCAATCAAGATGTTAAAAAAGAAAAAGAAGGTGATAGCACAGTGGATAAAATTAAACTACACACATTGGGAAATTCCAGAATATTGGAGACTAAGAGAAGATCATACAATTTGAGGAGAGAGGAAAAAAACAGTTATCACATCAGGATCAAGTTTCAAAATATCATCAAACTTCTCCAAAGCCTTCTCCTAAACATTACGGAAACTGAGAAATTCCTTCAAAGTTCTGAGAAAAAGTAACTTCTAATCTGCAATGTTTTACCCAGACAAACTCTTAATTATGGTGCAAGAGAGAATAAAGATGTTTTTGCCCCTTAAAGATCTTTAAAAATATTTTTCCCATGCATGAATTTTCAAGAAGATATCAAAAGACATGCTCTACCAAAATGAAGTAAACCCAAAATGAAAAACATGGGCTCCAGGAAACAGAGATTCTATCACCAAAGAAAGGCTAAGGGATTCTCTAGGCTGATGGTTAAAGGAACTCTCAGGATGACAACTATACAATACATCTAGAAACCAATTAATTCAAACAACAGCTGATCTGAAAACCCTGGATTTTTTCCAATAAAATGAAATTGACAGAATATCTCAGGTGTTTTAATATATTGACAGAAAATTAAATTAGTGCTCATTTTGTAGAGAATTGGGTAAACAAACAATTATCAACTCTAGGAAACAAAAGGATGTTGTACAGAAAAGAAAAAGTAATCCCAGTAAACTACCTGCTCATCCAGGTACAGTGTTTACCTATATAAATACTGAATATTATTCTAAATATTTACTAAAATCATGATATAAATATACTGGGAGTCTAGTGGGCAGGGACAAGTAATATACATGTGTGGGCTAGGGAGTGAAAAGATAAAACAAAATTTAATTCTCATCTTTCATAGTAGGAAGTAAACAGGTAATGCTTAAAACTGGTAAGTCAAAAAGTAGCAGTGTATGCATGTTATTCATAAATACAGAGGTACATATGAAACAAATCAACTGAAGGAATTGAAAGTAATTGCTTTGGGAAGTGGGAAATGGCGGGGGCAAGAAAACTTTTTGTTAGCTCAAGCCTTATAGAACTGCATGGCTATTTATATATATAACTTTGAATGAGAAGCGGATGAACAACAGTAACGTTTGGATATTCATATTGTGCGTGTCTTCCACCTTTACTTTCTTTCTAGTTGCAGATATTGCTGCCAGTGTGGCAAATGAGACTTTAAAATATCTCAATTCATCCTTCGGTGGGCATTAAATTCCTGAATGTTTTCATTTAGTTTGCTACTTTCTCTTCTCTCTCTATATTTATTCCTGGACAATCAGTGGTCAAGTGATGCATTTATAAGGAGTCAAAGAATAAATGAAGGTGACAGAGTGTATTTAAATAGGGAAGCTGGCTGATAAAGGCAACAAGTGTTCTCAAGAAACTACCTCAAGACCAAGCAAATGTATCTCCTTGTCTCTGATTCTACCTCCCAGATAAAATTGCATGCAGTGGATGGTCAGAGAGTTATAACTAACCTGCGGGAAATTACTGACAAAAGTAAATAAATTCTATATGGGCCAAATTGGGCCAAACTGTTTCATTAAACTAGTTGGTAGCATGATGCTTTCTTCTATCTGTTGATAGGAGGATCAGATTTCTCAAATTTATGAAAATAATTTAATTTCTCAAACCTAGATGAAAGAAAGAAAATGGAAGAAGGGGGTCCAGGGTCCAGGAGAAATTTGTCTTTTTCCAACTCATTGTCAATGCTGTCCCACTGTGAAGCAATGAGTTTTTGTTTCTTGTGTTTGGATGGCATTTCTGCTTAGGGAATCACCACATTTTGATCTTTCATTCCTTTGGGGAAAACCAGTGAAAAGTGCTTTTATAAGTTACAGTTCTGACATTTTTAGGATTCTGTTATTTGATTAAAAAGCATCAGAGATCTTCTGTCTGGCAGCGTTTACTGCCTGTAACAAAGCAATCAGAAACGCAACCGAAGAGTAATTTATAAGGGGTCATAGATTCATTCACAACAAATATTGTTACTGGTGCAATTCCACACAGAAAATGACATACACCAGAGATCTGTTTGACTTCTTCTCTTGGGACCCATGACCCTCAATTATACTACAGGGGAAAACAATTTATAAAGATGGCATTTGGCTCCTTTGAATGAGACCCAAGTGAAACCTTGCTTTCGGAGCTCTCTCCATGGGAAGTGTGGTGTGGCACGATGTAAGAGTTGCTCTATATGACACCTTTATTGTCTTAAACCATGTGGTCTTTAGATGCCTAGGGGACCCCAAGGCCTTTCCAGGTGTTCCATGGGGTCAAAATCATTTTCATAATATTGAAATATTATTCATTTTTCACTATGTTAACATGTGCGCTGATGGTGCAAAAGTAATCGTGGGTAAAACTTTGGTGCCTAAGCATAAATTGAGACAGTGGCACTAAACTCCTCTAGTTTTTCCTTGTTTGTTTAGTAACAGCTTTACTGAGATATAATTCACATAAAATACAATTCTCATTTGTCAATGAGAGTGTTAGTCTGGATGGTCCCCACGGTTTCTTAACATCTTTTCTCTGAAAACACTGGAAAATAGCTTAGCTAACAGTGGTAATACTAATGTGAGCCTCTCTGGTTAAGAAAGTAGAGGTTAGGGAATCAATGACTTCTGATTTTAAAACAAAGCGTATAACCGATCAGTTAAATTGCGATAGACTTGTTAAATTCATTGCTATTGGTGATTGCAGCAAGAAAGCAGGTGATGCAATCTTTCCTGGAGGGTAGTAATTTAGGTTTCCCCTTAACTCTTCTCTGCTCATTGCCCTTGTAGATACAGACCTTGTAAAACTGGCTCCACTTAATCAAGTGGACTTAGAACAATCCAGTCTGATGTGCAGACAACAGGTCCATCAATTAAATGTTAATTAATATAGCTGTCTCAAGATTAGTCCTCTAATCAGCCCAAGTTGATCAGAATAGAAAATCTGAATAAAGCTTGTATAAAACAGAGTGTGAATATTTAGAAGCAAACAACCTCCAATTTGGAATTTCAGGACCTGTTTTATAAAAGGTGTACCTTTCAAACACAGAAAAAGAAATGCTTCCCTAAGGAATTCAGATGACAAATGAGCCTCTTTCCACCCTGAACAACATTCCATCTTTGCAAAGTGATACTGTGATATATGTACTGCCATCACCTTTGACCAAAAATTCAACTAATTTTAAAGAAGACTAGCCCGTACTCTTCCTCAGAAATGATCACTCAGCCATTACATTCCTTATAAATATCTGTGCTAAGAAAATGTCTTTCCTGAAAGCAACCTTTTTTTTTTTTCATAAATAAGGCACAAAATTTGTGACACACAAAAATCCGTGGGTCTCATTTGGGGCCTGTCACACTGACAAGTAAAGGATGGGCCACAAATGCATACCTTTCACTGTCCACCTGAGCCTTCAAGCACTCCGGGTTTGAGCAGTTGTGGACTGTTGAATTTAGTGCATTGTACTGCTCACTGGCTCCTGGCAGTTTTTATCTCTTCATCACTTCAAAGCTAGGTTTGTTTTTGTTTTGTTCTTCACTCAGAGAATTTCGATTACTGTTACAACAACAATGCAACTCACATATTTGTGTCACTTCCTACATTTTTATTTCTCACCATCAAAACAAATGAATATTCTGGTTTCTTTAAAAAATGGTACATTTTATAGATAACCGCCTTCATAAAAGCTGGCATGTAAGTATACCATCAACACTGAATATGTAAGATTCTATTGCCTCAAACATCAAAACCAGAGATATTCTGGGAGGTTTTGCTAACAGGCTGCCTTTTGGGAAAAAAAAAATCATTAGAATACTGGCTTATCCTCAGTATTTTTAAAGGGATACTCCAGTAGAATATTCTTGAACCCATGAACCCAATACCCGGTACATGAATGAATTTAAGTCTTGAAATTGAAGTTGTGAGGACTGTACTACTACCTCAGAAAGTAAGAATGAGGACATAAGTTAATGTTGTTTCTTACCCTCTTGAACTTCTGGCAATGAATTTGGGATCTTAAGTCATACTGCTAACTGTCTGCTCAGGGAACCTTCAGAGCTATTCAATAGCAAGGAAACAACAGAGCATGATGAAAGAGTGAATGAGCCTTCCTATGTCTTATGGAGAGTGATTTTTGATATCGCAGACATGGACTGAATGTTCAGTAAATAATTCAATAGTAACTCATGTATTAAAATCATCACCATCACCGTTATCAGTATCACCATCATCGTCATTTCCATTGATTCACTGCCTACTTACGTAAGTGTTTTTATACACATACTATGGTTTGTTTGCGAAGGTGGTCACAACTGTTCCCATATCTATGAGCCGGTGCCTTTGCAGTGTGGCTTTACCACTTTTCGCATCAAGAAGCAGTGTTTATTTTCCTCTCTTCTTGAATCTAGTCTGGCCTTGCACTGATTTTTCCGGTAGCATGTGGAAGAAGTGACTTTCTGTGATTCTTGAACCTCAGTCACATGAGGTCTCACAGCTTTTGCAGCTTCTCACTGTTCAGTTTTGTGACCCTGAAATCACCGTGTAGGAAGCCAGGCCTAGTTTCTCGGCAGATAAGAGACCAGGTGGAGGGTTTGAGAGAGAGAGACAGAGAGAATGAGAGAGAGAAAGAGATTCAGGCAACAAACACCAGACATAAAAATGAGGCCATCTTGGACCATCCAGTCCCAGTTGAGCCACCAGAGAGCAGCCACAGGGGACACCACAGCAAGGCCACCAGACAAAACAGTTACCTGATCCCAACTCAAATTGCTAAGCCACAGAATCAGAAGCAGAGAAATGATTTTTGTTTCAAGCTACTAAATTTGGGGGTGGTTTGTACACAGGAATAGATAACTGAAACATGTCCATTTTCTGATTTACTCCCCCATGGAACACTGTGTGCTTTCCAGTTCTACAGCACTCCCTTTGGAATGTCTGTTGAATATTTATTATATACTTGAGTGCCCACAGATGGTCTGGGTTCTCATAACACCATTACCACTTTAGGTGTCCAAAGCCCAATTCTCTTTTCCTGAGTCTTCCAAGGACTCTGGTCAGTTGTGAAAGAGTGGTTGTCCACATGAGGAGATTTAGAAAGTAAGCTGAGCAGTCCTGAGGCCAACAAGTGTGGGCTTCCTGCTGACTGCAGTCTTCACTGGTCGGCCATGAGAAGGATGACATAGCCTATTAGCATGGCTGGTGTAACCATGCTCACTGAAGTGAAGACTGGTTCCCTCAAGTAGAGACCAGATCATCTTCAGGGTTGGACTAAGCTCTCTTACAGGGACACAAAACTAGACCAGGTATTGCTTCACACATTTTCTAAAATAAACTTTAAATCTCAATGAATCTGACACTTGTTCTGAGTTTCTACACTGTCAGACTTTCCCTAAGGCAAAGGGTGACTAATGTCTATCTCTCTGGGAGAAGAAATGCAGTAAGTAGCAGAGTAGAAGAACATAGCTTTCAAAATCTTGTTCTGCCACACTGTAAATAATGTACTGCAATGTGGAGGGATGCAGGCTCAAGAAGAAATCAGAGAAATCGGAGACCATCCCTACTGGTCAAAGGAGTCAGGTAAAACTTCATGGAGGAGGCATGACATTGACCCTGTCAATCACGAACGACTTAAATTACCAAAAGTACAATCAGCACTATCAGGCTTTTCATGAAGACCATATAATCAATATGTTTGGATGCGGACATATCTTGAGCTCATTCTGAAACGTTTACTGGGTTATATTTATTCCTGAACAAAGCATTATTTACAATCCTAATACTTCACATTTTTATTCCACTCCACGTTTGAGAAAGTAGTTTTACAGACATTATCTCAATTGATTAACAATAAGTTACTGTCATAGGCGGTAGTTTCATCATTCACGCATGCTATCACCAGCCAGATTTACTGACTCTGTTTTGAAGTAGTTGGTGGTTTTGCTCTGTTTGGTTTTGTTTTCTGCTTCATGCACATACATGCTTAGGACTAAGTCTGAGTTGTACAAGGACAGCAGTGGCTATTAACCTTCTGAGAGTCTCTTAAATCTCTCATTTTTAGTCTTCTCACATTTGGAACATAATGTTTCTCCCTTATGGGTGTCAGTGAACCTTAACACATGGATGTGCCATTTTAAAATATTTCTGACCTTTGCTCACTGCTGACCCACCTAAACAACAAGAAACTTTAGTAAAACCCTGTGCCTTCCCCCCTTCAGGTCTCCTGGTGCTCGTTTCTTATTATTTGGCTCATCTTCAGAGCATGTAGTTTTTATTCCTTGTCCTTCCCCTTACAGATTGTGCAACTGAATTCACCCTTTCCTCAATTCCTAAGATGACTCTTTATCCCATAGAACTTATTAGGCTGGCATTCTTCACTCAAGGCTGCATGATTGTATTTTTCTTTTAACCTTAATTAAAAGATTAAATGTTACTTATTACATTCCACCTGGGATAGAGCAAACTTAAAAGGGTATCACTCTCACTCTAACAAGAAAAATATGGATAATCAACAAAATCTTAACCTTTTTTGAACCCAGCAAGTGCTAAAGTCACACCTGAGATCTAAGGAAAAACAGGTACCTCCACAGAAAAATGGGACACAAGCACCAACTCAGGGCATAGGATGAAGACAGGACTTCCCTATAAATGGCTTAGAAGACTACTTTAACTACTGGCTAAAGACTGAATGTGAGCTAGTATGAGATTATAGAATCTCTGGAAGCTACAACCCCATTGGCAGGACCTTCACCAGTGATCACAAGAAAGACCAAGGTCGTGGCAAAAGACAAGAGGAAGCCTCCATTGTGGCACAGGCCTAGATTTGGGGAGTGGCTTTCTCTCTAAAACATACACCAAGTCCCATCCGGATCTTTTCCATTAAGGAACAAACACTTCAAGTAGCTGGAGGAAGGGCAGTAAAGCCCTTGTTGCCAGGATATATATGAAGACCCACCCTGATTATGGGAAGGGAAAATGGAAAAACTCTCTACCCTGGAGAAAGGTAGAGGTATTCTAGTTCTGGTGTTAGGGCCTGTCTAACACTGAGTCTAGAGTTGAACCTCTCCGCCCACCAGGCTATCAGGCACTGAGTAACAGGCAACAGCAGTCTGTTGCCAGGAGAAGGTCAAGAGTGTGGAGAGAGACCTCTCTGAGGTGCAGGTATAAAGAGAAAGCCTAAAGCTGAAGATGAAACAGACCCTGAGAAAAAACTCTCCAGCAAATCAGTCCCCAACCTAAGTACAAGGCAGCAATACAGGAATTTGAAGTTGGTGGTGAACAGAAGGTAAGCAGAATAACAACAAAACTCAAATTCAGTCCAACTCCTTACAAGATTAATACAACACTTCACTTGGCAGGCCTAGCAAAAGATGAAGTGTTCCCCTTTCTAGGCCTAAATACTATTTATCTTAGTCTCTACTGTCACACTCAGGATGACCAGCTTTCAAGCAAAAAGTGCGAGATACACAAAAATTTAAGGAAAAAAACAATTCATGGTCAAGGGACAAAATAACCAACAAAACCAGATTCAAAAATGAACCATATATTAGAATAACAAACAGAATTTAAAATAAATATGATTAATATATTTTAAATATGCTAGTGGAAAAGGTAGACAACATGGATAGGTAGACAGAGAATTTCAGCAGAGAGGTGGAAACTCTAAAAGTAAAATGGAAATATTAGAAATAAAATAAACATTTTAACAGATATGAGAAATACCTTTGATGATTTCAGCACAGTCAAGGAAGGAACCAATGATCTTGAAGACAGGTGAGTAGAAACTGTCCAAACTGAAACACAAAGAGAAGAAAGAGTGGAAAAGAAAATTAACAAACATCCAACAGCTGGAAAAAATCAAATGACCTAATAAATACATAATTAGACTCTCAGAAGGACAAGAGAGAACAAGCCAGGAGAAAATTTAAAGAGATAGTGGCTGGAAATTTGCAGAAATAATGACATACACCAAATCATATAGCTAAAAAATGCAGAGGTTCCCAAGCAAGACAAGTAAAAAGTAACACACACACACACACACACACACACACACACACACACACAAATCCCTAGACAAATCATATTCAAATGTTGAAAAACAAAGACAAAAGGAAAAATTTTTGAAAGCAGCCATGGGGTTGTGGGAGAAGAACATATTACATTCATAAAAATAAAGATAAGAATTATAGCAGATTTTTCATCTGTGCAAAACCAAAAAACAATGATGTGAATGTTTAAAGTGCTGAAAGAAAAAAACTATCAAATTAGGATTCTATACCAAGTAAAATATCTTTCAAAATGAAGGATAAATAAACTTTCTAAAGTGTTTGTTTTTTCAGGCAAACAGAAACTGATAGCATTTGTTTCCAGCAGACTTGCACTACAAACAAACAAAAAAATGTTAAAAGAGTTCTTCAAACAGAAGAAATATGATACTAGACAGACTTGGATGTACACAAAGAAATAAAGAGATCTTGAAAAATAAATGAGGGTAAATATTAAATCTTTCTTTTCCACAATTTTAACTGACACAAAAGACAACTGACTGTCTAAGGCAAAAACTGTAGCAATGTCTTCTGAGTTTATGAGTTGAGTTAAATATATGAAAACAATAGCACAAAAATGGGAAGGAGGAAGAGGGAGAATACTGTTATAATGTCCTTACTCAACACGTAAGGCGGTTAATATTATTAGAAGAGAGGCCATGGTTAATTGAAGATGTAAACTCAAGGCAACCATACAAAAAAATTTAACACAGTTATAAATAATTTACCAAGAGTAGAGATAAAATAAATAAAATATTCAATCTAAATACAGGCAGAAAAGGGAGCATAAGGAACAAAGAACAGAAGGAACAAATAGAAAACAAATGTAAACATAGTAGATATTAATCTAGCTGTATCAATAATTAAATGTAAATGACCTAACAACAGATTAAATATAGCCATCTGCAAGAAATCTATTTTAAGTGTAAAGACACATACAGGTTAAAAGAATAAGGATGGGGGAAAAAGATATACCATGTAAATGCCAATGAAAAGAAATCCATGTTGGCCATGTCAATATTAGACAAATTAAATTTCAAAACAAGGAATATTACCAGGAATCAAAAGAGGCATTACATAGTAGTAAAGGGATCCATTTAGCTTAGCAAGAAAACATAATATTAAGTGCATATATAGCAAACAACAGAGCTTCAAAATACCTGAGGCAAAGACTGATAGCAACTGAAAGGAGAAATAAACAAATCCATAATTACAGCTGCAGATTTCAATATTCCTCTCTTACTAATTGAGAATAAGTAGAAAAAAATTATTTAATAAAGATCTGAACAACACCATCAACTACCTTCATCATATTCACATTTATAGAACATTTCACCCTACAACAGCATAACACACATTTTTCTCAATAGAACTTTCTCACAGAATACTCACAGTGGTAGGCTGTATTATAGGTCATAAAACAAACCTTAACAATTTTAAAAGAATGAAAATAATGCAAAGTGTGTTCTTGGACCTACTGGAGTTAAACTGAAATCTTTACCAGAAAGATATCTAGGAAATCTCCAAATATTTAGAAATTTGTTGTTAGGTTAAATTTTTACTTTCTTTGTAGGTCCCTAAAAGGGAAGGGGGGATATTTGAGAAAAAATACTTTATTTATTTGAACATAACCATTTGAAAACTAGTGATACACCGGTCAGAATGGCCATCACCAAAAAATCTACAAACAATAAATGCTGGAGAGGGTTTGGAGAAAAAGGAACCCTCCTGCACTGTTGGTGGGAATGTAAATTGATACAGCCACTATGGAGAACAGTATGGAGGTTCCTTAAAAAACTAAAAACAGAACTACCATACGACCCAGCAATCCTAAGAAAACCATAATTCAAAAAGAGTCATGTACCACAATGTTCATTGCAGCTCTATTTACAATAGCCAGGACATGGAAGCAACCTAAGTGTCCATCAACAGATGAATGGATAAAGAAGATGTGGCACATATATACAATGGAATATTACTCAGCCATAAAAAGAAATGAAATTCGGTTATTTGTAGTGAGGTGGATGGACCTAGAGTCTGTCATACAGAGTGAAGTAAGTCAGAAAGAAAAAAATACCGTATGCTAACACGTATATATGGAATCTAAAAAAAAAAAAATGGTTCTGATGAACCTAGAGGCAGGACAGGAATAAAGACACAGACGTAGAGAATGGACTTGCAGTTGGGGGGAGGGGAAGCTGGGATGAGGTGAGAGAGTAGCATAGACATATATACACTACCAAATATAAAACAGATGGCTAGTGGGAAGCAGCTGCATGGCACAGGGAAATCAGCTCGGTGCTTTGCGACCACCTAGAAGGGTGGGATAGGGAGGGTGGGAAGGATACACAAGAGGGAGGAGATATGGGGATATATGTATACGTATAGCTGATTCACTTTGTTATACAGCAGAAACTAACACAACTTTGTAAAGCAATTATACTCCAACAAAGATTAAAAATATAAATAAATAAATACTAGTGATAATTCAGACTAAGTCTGGGCTGACCATTATATGATTATTTAAATAAGAATTAAGTAATCTGGGAAACTTTGAAACTACTGGGGAAAAAATGTTTATTTGTAAGTTTTTTTGAACATATTGCACATATTATATGCTCATTAGTATTGTATTAATAGGATACACATTGAAAAAATATTTTTTGCATGCTATATAGTCAAAAGTATGCATTGCTAAGACTATAAATATTTATTATTCATTAAATTTATATCAAAGTAAGTTCTCAAATTTTCACTTGCAATTAACCAAGTCCTTATCAAATACGTACACTTTTTAAATTTCCTGTACTTTGTGATTAGTTTGTTCCACTTTACACACCTTAAAATAATAAAACTATATGTCTCATAAATATATCCTTTAATAAAAATGAACTGTCAAAGGGGTTTTTCTTGAAGATTATTTTGAATTTTTAGGTTTTTACTATGTTCAGTTATTTAAGAAGGATGTTTGCAGTGCTGTGTGTCAACCATTGTGCTAATAGACGAGGATAGAGGTTCCAAAGAATAATATTAGCTATTGTTTACTGAGTACTGGACATTCAAGGCACTATGCTAAGACTCTATGTATTATCTTAGTTAATCCTTTATCACCTCCCTGTGGTTATTATTTTTCCCATTTCACAAATAAGGAAATAGAAAATTGAAGAGATTAACTTTCCCCTTGACACGCAGCCAGGGAGTTGAAAGTTTAATACAGATCTGTTTCCAAAGTCTGTGTTCTTACCTGTTCCCTAAGACAAGATCAGTTTCCTCATGGATCTTGCATCACAATGTAGTTGAAGACACAAGGCATGTATACAGATGGGTGAATTATAGCACAAGGCAGTTGATAATAATAAAGGTACCTGGAGTACCTAAAGTACCTGGAGGCCTGGAGAAATGTGTTTAGTGGTTAAGACTGCCTGAGTTTGGAAACTGCTCCAGCATTTGGATGGCCCTGGGCAAGTTATTTAACCCTCTTACCCTCAATTTTCCCATCTGTTAAATGGGAAAAATAGCAGAGGCTATCTCATAAAGTATAATAGAAAGTCCCATAAAGCTGTTGTAAGGATTAACCAAAATCATTCTTGGAACATAGTAAACACCACAAATATTAGCTATAATTTGACAACTAATTAACATCTTTCCACCCCATTAGATTGAGAGTTCCTTAAGGGCAGAGAAAGGTTCGTCTGATTTGCTCAGTTTCATCACTAGTACCAGGCCCAGTGCCCAGCAGCGTAAGACCTTGGTAAATAATACCTAAATAAAAGATTCCAGGTGGTAGAGAAGAGGGGCTTTGTGATTGTTAATAATAGGAACCAGGAAGGACTTTACAGAGAAGATGGAATGAGAGCCAGCCCTCGGATGATTTAGTGATTTTGAATAAATGGAGAGGAAAGAGAAGTTCATTTGGGGAAAGTGAAATAGCATTTGGAAAGCTAATAAGGTGAGAACAGAAAACTTCTATTTGGGGGACAAAGAGTAGACAAACCTGACGGAGGCAGAGGATTCATGTAGGAAGCAATGAGGGGAAAAATCTGTAAAAGGAGACGAGAATTGGAATACAGGGCCTTAGATACCAGGCAAAACAAGCAATCCTCTTACTTGCCTTCTTTCAGCCTTTGCATCCCAGGAAGGGCTTATATTCGCTCCCTCTTCATTCCCGTGGGGATAAGACTCCAATCATTATATTTTGACACATATAAGCTACCCAGTGCCACTAGTACTAGGAAATATGAAGAGTCTTATAACACAGGTTTGGGTGTCAAGGCTAAAAGGCTCTGCTAAAGTCTTGTCCATGAGATCCGTACAGATTACAGCATTAAGAGCAATCATTTCTGCCTCCTGAAGGATGCAGGGCTTAGGTAGCTCTGCAGGAATTCAAATAAATCTCTCTCCTGTGACACTGAAAATGAATGAGAGATTGTTGCCAAGATTCTTAATGGTCCCATTACATGGTATTACTAATGATAATAGTCAACTCTGTCTCAAAATTGCACAAGGAAGGGGCTGGCTGTAAGCTTTCAGCACCTGAAAATCAGTTTAGACGTGCAAATTTGAATAATTTGAACAAATCCTCCCTGAGACAATTAGGAAACTTAGAATACAACCCATGTCAAGCCTATGCATTAAGAATGGGGATTGTAAACACTACCTCGCAGTTGGCTAGGTTTCACTTGAAAACCAGAGAACACGGAACATGGAAAATTCTCAACATCAGGAATGTCATTCTCAAAGCATAATGTCCTCTACTCTAAGGCTGGCTGACAGCAATAAGCACTATTATTTTTCTTCAAAGATAATGATCCACTGAAATCACTCGTGCCATTTTACTCCCCTCTAAATAGTAACTGTTTCTTCTCACCCTAATTTTCACACCCTTTTACTATTACTCCAAGACTTTCAAGAGTAGTTCACAATTCTACCACTTAATCATATGCCTTGACTTTCTAAGCACTGAATTTCACTGCTGAAACTGCAAAAAAGTACAGAACTCCCCTTTTTTGCCATTTGCCATCCTAGCCAACTCCTTAGGACTGACTTTCTGCCTTGGGTTAAGCGGAGAACTGAGACCACATGTAGCCCAGAGTTCGAGACTCCTGGCTCAGTGTTCCTTCTACTATGAGACCTTACCTTCATGCCATGATTTAACGTGTAACTCTGTCCCCAAGATTCACAGTTTTTAAAAAATTTATTTATTTTTGGCTGCACTGGGTCTTCCCTGCTGCGCTTGGGCTTTCTCTAGTTGCAGCGAGCGGGGGCTACTTTTCAGCGCACGGTCTTCTCATTGCCGTGGCTTCTCTTGTTGTGGAGCATGGGCTCTAGGCATGTGGGCCTCAGTAGCTGTGGCACGCAGGCTCAGTAGTTGTGGCTCATGAGCTCTAGAGCACAGGCTCAGTAGTTGTGGCGCACAGGCTTAGTTGCTCCGTGGCATGTGAGATCTTCCCGGACCAGTGCTCGAACCTGTGTCCCCTGCCTTGGCAGGCAGATTCTTAACCACTGCACCACCAGAGAAGCCCCACATTTTTAAGAGAAACTAAGTAAGAGGGAAGTGTATAAACCTCAAGAAATGAATCACTAAAGGTTGTACAAGGAGACATTCTGGACACCTGTAAGTCATTTTTTGTAAGAGGTCGTCTTCTTTTCAGTACCTCCCTGGTCCTGTCTACTCAGAAAGAATTTCCAAGTATCTGAACTGTGTAAATTTTTCTACTTTACAGGTTCCTCAGAGAGGCTCAGCATTCAAAAAGAAATGTTTATTCATTCAACAACCAGTTTGATCACCTACTAATCCCAGCCATTCTGATTGCTAGGGGTACACAAATCAAGACAACTTTTGGATGCAAAGGGTTCTCAGGTTAGTCTAGAAGGCAAACGTTTGAATGATGATAGTGCTGCATAACAAATGTTATATTTGAAGGAGTCCTGGGGTGCCAATATGAAGCAAAAGAATCTATTAGCTAGGAAGGTTAGGGAAGTTTTCAAGAATGACACGCACCAAAATAGAGTCTTTGAGGATGAATTTGGAATTAGCCATAGGGAAAGAGGTAGAAAAGGAATTGCAATTGGGAACACAAGCAAAGTCATGGGAGCATATGTCATCATAATGTGTCTCGGGAATCACAAATAGCTTGATATGGCTACAGCACAGATTGTGAAAGAGGAATAGAGACTGATGAGGCTAAGAAAGTAGGCAAAGAGATGCTTTGAATGCTAATCTAAGGACTTGAATTTTATCCAGCTGTGAGCTACGTTCTACTTGCCAGATTCCAATTTAATTAATAGGTTATTTTTATAAAACAGTGAATGAAAAATTCAGGATTCTAAGGACCTAAAATCAACTATACAACTGTCTACTGCCATTTGGATATATAACAAGCATCTGAAATTTAATGTCACCAAACAGAACACTTGCTTACCCCATCCAATCCATCCCTCTCCAGAAAGCTCTTTCCATCTCTGTAAACGGCAATACCATCCCCCCAGCTGTTCAATTCCAAAACTTAAGAGTCACCCTGCATTCTGCCATTTTCCTTATTTTCCACTTCCAAGCCATCAACAAGTCCTGCCAGCACTACCTCCAAAAATTATTCAGAATCCAACCATTTCACATCAGTTCCATGTCTATAACTCAAGCCAAGTCTCCTCATCTCCCATTTGGAACACAAGAATAACCTCTTAACCAGTCTGTTTTCCTCTCCTTCTTCCCTCATTTTTCTCCACAAAGTAACCAGAATGATCTATTTTTCCCCAGTTTCATTGAGATATAATTGATATACAACATTGCGAATGTTTAAGCTGTACAGTGGGTTGATTTGATTCATTTCTATATTGCAAAATGATTACCATCAAAATGATTGTGTTAGCTGACACATCATGTCACATAATTACCATTTTCTTTTTGTGATAAGAACACTTAGGATCTACTCTCTTAACAACTTTCAAGTATATAACATATTATTGTTAATTATAATAACAATGCTTTCAAGTATATAACACATTGTTAATTATAATAACAAGATCCTCAGAACTTATTCGTCTTCTAACTACAATGAAATATCTGAAAAAGAAGTAAAGAAAACAATCCCATTCACAGTAGCATCAAAAACAACAAACTGCATAGGAGTAAATTTAACCAAGGAGGTGAAAGACGTACGCTGAAAACAATAAGACTTTGGTGAAATAAATGGAAGGAGACACAAGAAAATGGAAATATATTCCATGTTCATGAATTGGAAGAATTATTATTGTCAAAATGTCCATACTACCCAAAGCTGTCTATAAATCAATGCAACCCCTGTGAAAATTTCAATGGCATTTTTACAGAAATAGAAAAAACCTAAAATTTGTATGGAACTACAAAAGTCCCTGAATAGCCAAAGCAATTCTGAGAAAGAAGAACAAAGCTGGAGGCATCAGAGTTCCTGATTTCAAGCTATACTACAAAGCTATAGTAATCAAATCAGTATGGTACTGGCATAAAAACAGACACATAGGCCAATAGAACAGAATCAAGAGCACCAAAATACCCACAAACATACAGTTAACTAATATTTAACAAGGGAGCAGAGAATATACCAAGGGGAAAGAATAGCCTCTCCAATAAATGATGGCAGGAAAACTGGATATACACCTACAAAAAATGAAACTGGACCGTATCTTACATCATATACAAAAATCAAATCAAAGTAGATTGAAAACTAGAATGTGAGACCTAAAACTGTAAAACTCCTAGAAGAAAATATAGGGGATAAACTCCTTGAAATTGGTCTTGGCAATGATTTTTTTGTACTTGACACTAAAAGCAAAGGCAACAAAAGCAAAAATAAACAAGTGGACCTATATCTAATTAAAAGGGTTCTACACAGCAAAGGAAACCATTAACAAAATTAAAAGGTAACCAGTAAACTGGGAGAAAACACTTACAAATATCTAATAAGGGGTTAATGTTCAAAATATATAAAGAACTCATACAACTCAACAGCAATAGCAAAAAGACAATGTGGTTAAAAAATGAACAAACATTTTTCCAAATAAGATATTCAAATGGCCAAAAAATACATGAAAAGGGTGTTCAACACCACTAATCCTAAGTGAAATGCAAGTCAAAACCACAATGAGATACCACCTCATACCTGTCAGAATGGCTACTGTCAAAAAGACAAGAAATAACAGGTGCTGGCAAGGACGTGGGAAAAAGGGAACCCTCATGCAATGTTGGTGAGAATGTAAACTGGCACAGCCACTAGGAAAAACCACATAGAGATTCCTTAAATATTAAAAATAGAACTACCATATGATCCAGCCATCCTACTTCTGGCTATATAGCCAAAGGAAATGCAACAGGATATCAGAGAGATACCTGCACTGCTACGGTTTTTGCAGCATTATTCACAATAGCCAAAACATGGAAACAGCTAAGGGTTTTGTCAAGGATGAATGGGTAAAGAAGGTGTGTTTTATATATTATAAAATATATATGTCTGTGTGTGTATATATTCATATATACAAAATTCACTCATAAGAAAGAAGGAAATCCTGCCATTTACCACAACATGAACGGCTCCTGAGCGCACTATGCTAAGTGAACTAAGTCAGACAGAGAAAGACAGATACCATATGATATTACTTATAGATGAAATCTAAAACAGCCAAACTCGTAGAAACAGAAAATAGAATGGTGGTTGCCAAGGGCTGGGGGAGTGAGGGAAATGGGAAGATGTTGGTCAAAGGGCACAATGATCTCTTAAAATGCAGATCAGATCGTCATTCTGACGTTTAAAGCCTGTCAAGGGCTTCTCCAAGACCATCTGTTTGGAATCCTACTACTCTGGGGTCTTGGACATGTAGTTCATCACCATGAGGATTTATTCTTCCAGCTACTTGGCTCCCAGTGGCTTATTGTCAAAGAGAAAGAAAAGAATTAAACACTGGAAAATATTTATTAGACAATCTGGATATTCCCTAGATATGTTAATACCAAACCTTCTGATGATTCCTTGTATTCTATTCTATTCTACCTATTATAGGATGTCACCCTCTGAAACAAGAAGGGAAGGAGCTGAGACAGAACTGGGTAATGTTGCTGTAAGTTAGTACATCTCACTATCCCCTAAACATGTCTAGTTCTGAAACCATACTTTAAGTGTATTATATGAGTAATTGGAGGAACATAGTTTTAATGCAGCAGTTTGGGAGAAGTGCTTATGAAAGGGGTGTGCGTGTGTGTGTGTGTGTGTGTGTGTGTGTGTGTGCAAAAAAAGAGGAAGCAAGAAGGCGACAGAAAGAGAGAGAGAAATTGGGGTGGGGGTGGAGAAAAAGAATGATTTCTCCCAATCTGTAACACACACACACACACACACACACAAATATATATATATATATATATATATATATATTTGGATATATTTCCAGATATGCCTGTCTTGAAATAACGTTTCTCAAGATGCTTTCAAAGGTATAGCCATCGTGAAGCTAAAGTTGTTTTTCTTTACAATCCTAAAATGATTTGTCACTCTGTTACTGGTACCTCATTCGATTTCATCACCAGGAAAATTAATTTAATGGCTGTTTACAATTCTGCATGACACTGTCTTTGTGTCCTATGGTCCTAGAAAGCAGTTTGGCAGCACAGAAGGCAGTTTGGCAGTGGACTGATCTTACTTAAATTTTGAGTAGCAGATTCTACTACTGCTGGATGCTTGTGAATACCAAAACCAAGAAGGATTATTTAACACAGCTTCATAGTACTTCCTTATTTATTCCTGAAGAGATACAGCCTTACAAACAGTCGACAAGCCCAAATACTCCCATGAGCTTTAGAAAGCATGCAAATAAGGCAGGCCAAAAACGGGTTCTAATGCACAATACATTTTTGTATCTTTTTGAACCTTACATAGATTGTACTTGAGTATCTTTACCCATATAATTTTCCTGTATCATCAGGGTTGGATATTTTACGTCCCAACTTCTCTGAGAATGTGCTACATTTTTAAAGGTCAAGTGCAAAACTGTTCACCTTGACAGCTGCCCTTACAAATTTAGAACCGAGCTTCCTCGTAATGGGTAGGGGAAAATGTATACAGTCTTCCCATATAAGAATAGGTTTCCCGGCTACCCAAAAGTAGGGCATTCCTATGAAATCTTTCTTAAGCTGAAATGTCATAAAATGAAGAAGCAATTACCTTAGGAAACATCTTGCTAAGGGATGCACAAAATAAATGAAGATAAAGCACAGATGCTCACACACTGTTCAAAGCTATGGTGTCTTGATACTGAGATGTGGAATGCAGTTCCCTGAGAAGGAGCTTTGGCGGTACCACTCTTGCTTCTCCAGATTCCGAGTGCCTCTCTAACTGCTCCCTGCTAAGCAAACATTGAACGCTTTTCTCACTTTTCACCTCTTTTAGTAAAAGTGGAAATCCCCTTTGAATTCAGTTAGTGAGAACAGGTACTAATATAAGTCTTCTGTAAAAGCTAAGTGGGGTAAAGCAAATTTTCGAAAAGGTCTTCCTTTGAAAGACCTCCTTAATTTTTCTCGTTAAGCAACTTTCCCATCTACCTGTCACAAATAATAATAGCTAAGAATTACAACGAGTTTGAGACTGAAATTCAGGTCTTTTAATTCTAAGCCCCATGCCCCTTACAGTGGACTTTGCTGGCGTAAATGTATGTAGATTAAGGTCAATGGTTCTAACCTAGTAAAGGTGTTGATATGAAAGCAGAAAAAAGATATGAGCCTAAACATCGGAGCATTCTACTTGAAACTAAAATATCCAGCTTATGATAAAAAACCTGTCACTTGAAGCAGCAACGTTTTCCATATTCTAGAATGGAGACTTCTTTAAGACTTGCTGCTTGTTTGCTTACAGCCAGCTCCCTCCCTGTATGGATTAATTATCCAAGCAAGTATTCTTGGAAAAAAAACACCCTTGGCACCATTAATCCAAATGCAGACGTTTGGGGCCACTATTTGATGTATCAGTCAATAAACCATTGTATTTAGAAAACTTTTTGTTGTTTGTTTGGGGGGGAGGGTTTGTTTTGTTTTATGAGGAGAGGGTAGGCTAGAAAGGGAATTGTTCATTTCTTTTAAAATGAGAAATTGATACGAAAATATCTTTTTTCATATAAACTTAGATGACACTGTATTTGAACTGACGCTAAATCTTGTGGCAAGAGGAGTAGTATTTTTATTGTGTTTTGAAACTTATTTACAAGAGACAGAGTAAAGGACATGCTTTTACAAGAAAGCAGAGAATCATCATTTACAGATGCTACCAAATACGCCACAAAGTAATACCCATAATTAACATTGTCACAGCAATTTGGAGCTTACAAAGAAGTTTTTATTTACCCAATATTGTCTCGCTTGATGATGTAATTTAGGAAATATAGCTACTTCTACTTTACAATGAGAAGCCTACTTTACCGGTTCTCAGAGAGGCTCGGTAAGGAATGGAGGCAGCTCTGCAATTCAGAGCTTCTGATCTGATTCTGACTCTTTCTATCTCACCACAGATCACAGCTGCTGCCTCTATATATTCAAAGACACTGAAAGAGACCAATCATTCTTGGCCCTCAGCTTTTGAAAGTCCCCAGTGTGTCCTGGCATTTCCACTTCCTACCAGTTTTTCCAGTGATCTTTTTGGTAGGTTATGCCTGTCAATGAAAAACTGTTGCCTGCCATATCAGTAAACAAATGATGTCACAGCCATCAAGCCATCACATGACAGCCACCCCACAGTAAGCCATGAGGGCACTCAGGATAGAAACAGAATGCCCACCATCAAGACATCAGCCACTGCAGCCACCCCCAAATGGCACACCCTGAAGAGACTCAGGAGGAGAAAGCACAGGATACTGGCCCCAGAGAGCTGAGGTGCATATCAAAGGAACAATTTCCATAAGCCCAGACTTTTGCATCTTCCTATGCATAGAAAAGTGCAAAATTCATTAACCTGAGATGTCTAGTTTTCTCTAATTAACAGTAATCTTTTGATGTTCTGATTACCTGGTCTTTTTTTTTTTTTTTAATTTATTTATTTATGGCTGTGTTGGGTCTTCGTTGCTGCTCACGGGCTTTCTCTAGTTGCAGTGAGCGGGGGCTACTCTTCACTGCAGTGAGCAGGCTTCTCATTGCAGTGGCTTCTGTTGTTGCACAGCACTGGCACGCAGGCTCAGTAGTTGTGGCGTGTGGGATCTAGAGCGCAGGCTCAGTAGTTGTGGCGCATGGGCTTAGTTGCTCTGCAGCACGTGGGATCTTCCCAGCCCAGGGCTCGAACTCGTGGCGCCTGCATTGGCAGGTGGATTCTTAACCACTGCGCCACCAGGGAAGTCCTGACTACCTGGTCTTTGTTGCAAAAACCCCTATATATCCTGGCTCCCCCCTACCTCTTCAGAGCAGTCTCTCAGAACTATCGGAGACGCTGTGTTCCAGGCTGAAGTCCTCAGCTTTGTCTGCCAAATAAGACATAATTCTTAACTTTCAGGTTGTGCATTTTTTTCCGCTGACATGTAGTATCCTCAAACAATGTTCCCTCAGTCACAAAAGCATGTTGAGGAGGGGACACCATGGTTCCATTGTTTTAGGAATCTCCCCTTCTTTCTCTAATCTAATATGGAGGAGCCTGAAAATGCAGCTCTTGGAAAGGACTGCTTCCTCTCTCAGTTTCCCAAAGTATCAGCAAAATGTGTAAAATCTGGGCTTCCCTGGTGGCACAGTGGTTGAGAGTCTGCCTGCCGATGCAGGGGACACGGGTTCGTGCCCCGGTCCGGGAAGATCCCACATGCCGCAGAGCGGCTGGGCCCATGAGCCATGGCCACTGAGCCTGCGCATCCAGAGCCTGTGCTCCGCAACGGGAGAGTCCACAACAGTGAGAGGCCCACGTACCGCAAAAAAAAAAAAAAATGTGTAAAATCTTCAAAAAAACTAAAGTCCTGGGTTTGAGTAAATTTAAGCAAAGTGTATATATTTCAGCTCTTCATTTATACTTTAGAGGATGGTTTTATTAAATGCAATCGTATCTGTGTTTACCCAGCATTCAAGGAAAAATACAATAAATCTATTACGTGAAGACATCATGAATTGAGAATGATCACACAAGAGTCAGATTCTGGCCATCTCAGGCATATATGGTGAGACTGGTCCTTTAGTTCATGACACTAGCTAAAATTTCAATAATCACTCACAGACCTCCCACATTTCCCAAGAATTACATCACTTCTCGCCATCCTGTGACTCGGGATATAACCACAAACAAAAGAATAAAGTTTTGATCAACTGGGATAAGTAGCTTGGAAAATAATTTGAATGAATTTATCTCACAATCCAAAGCCTTCCTCCAATAATTTTTCCTTAAATTTTAATAGTTACGGTTTTCACATAATTGAAGTCTGAATGAACGAAGGCAATCATTGTAGCTCTGGTAACTTCTCACCATCATCAATCTCCTATTCCCCAAATTAAATTCAAATAAAGCTTGTTCAAAATATTGATTTAAAAGGGAAACATCCCAGGCTAAAGAAATCAGAGTTAGAAATACTTATATTTTCTAGCCCTCTGTTCTCAGGATATAAATAGAACTGCCAACAGCATGATCGGACAGAAGTAAGGCCCAATGACATAATGGGTGCAATACAAAGGCTACCCCAATTCTTCAAATTCACCACTCTTACTAATAACACATTTAATGGGGGGGAAATAGGAGAGCAAAAGAGCAATACAAACGTCACCCCGTAGTTATGGTATACTTCTGCAAGAAAGTAAATCAAGAGATTAATTTACTACTCAGGCAAAAAATTTGATGATTTCTTTTCTTCCTCTTTCTTTTACTACCCTTTTCTGTCCAAAAGACCTCTAATAAGGTTTAAGTATCATCAGACTTTAATTTGTACCCTTATAGTAGAAAATTAAATTGCAAAACAATCTTCCCCCATCGTTACTGCAAATATTTAAAATTTGTTCTTATAAAACATTCTTTTTGAAATATATTTTCCTCCAATGTGACTTGCTGTAATTTCTCTAATGAGAAAAGCCATGTATAAGATTCTTTCCCTGCCTTCCTTCTGAAATGTCTTTGCTAATTGAGATGCTTGAAATGACCTTGGTTTCAAGGAGTATCTGCTGGCTAATGGAAGTTACCTTTGACCTAGATCTCTGGGAAAGGAAGATGCAATGAGCTTGAATTGATTTTAATGGTAACAATATACACCCCAGAGACTTGGGCAAATGTGTGGGTGGAAGATCTAAGAGATCCACTCAATTCAGCCCAAGTTCAAATGTATGTTCATCTTATACTATCATGCTCTGGCTTTTACTTTGAAAATAAGAACCAAAGTTCAATTCCTGTGCAAATTAAATGTAAATATTTATTACTTATCAACATTTCTCAATGAACTGCATTTTGTTGTATGAAATCAAAGAGGAATAGAAATCTTCACAAGCATCGATGTAATTGGGCTACTTATTTTCAATCCCCAGATTAAGAATGATTTTACCTTGCTCACTGGATGTACTGATCAAACCATCCAAACTTTATACGAATGTATCAAAGTTGCAAATAAGATTTCTCAAGGAATTACAAGGGAGGTAGGGAAACAAGTGTAATACATATGAAACGATCAGGTAATATTATGAACACATATCATCAAGTATAGTCAGAAGACAACTTTATAGGTGATGAGAAGAATGGAAGGCAAAGTATCAGAGTCTTCATGGAGGCGGGAGAAATATGACAGACATATGGAAAGATCATTAAGCTTTGAGTAAGTAGAAGGCCACAGAAGAGGGAGAACAGAGATAATTTGCTGGGGTTGCTAACCAAAGCTATGATCCTGTTGTTCTTATATTGCATTGGTTCTAAAACAATTAAGACTTAAAATTTCTAGGATCTTTTTTTCATATTTTAATGTCTCAGAAATGAGGATGCAAATTACAGTCAATAGCATGTCCTAGTCTAACTGGTGCTGATTTTCTATTATGATGGTACCATCACGGTCCTCAGTGGTTTGTTCGTCAGTCGATGGTATCTTACATCTGAAGATATAGAGAATGTATAATCATCTTATAACCTAAATCACAGAAGCAGTGAACACTGGACTGATCCTCTAAACACTGTAAGGCTACATGATCCTGGCTTGTGATTTACTTTACAATTCCATTATATGCAAACCTGATTTCACCCTCTTACAACAAGAGGGAATGTGCCAGTTATCAGCTTATTACCTCTCAGTTCCAAATCCACCCTTCATTGCCTGCTTGTGAAACTGAAACATTTCTCCCTTGCCATGTGACAGGATGTTAATCTCCGTCAGTAGAGAATATGGGAAGGGACCTGGAGAAGGAAGAGTTTCTCCTCCACGTTCTGCTGTGCTTTTATTTTTTAATTT
Source organism: Tursiops truncatus (assembly GCF_011762595.2). Classification (NCBI taxonomy): domain Eukaryota; kingdom Metazoa; phylum Chordata; class Mammalia; order Artiodactyla; family Delphinidae; genus Tursiops; species Tursiops truncatus. The sequence continues at coordinate 68,496,551 of NC_047046.1, forward strand.
TTTTTGCGGTACGCGGGCCTCTCACTGTTGTGGCCTCTCCCGTTGCAGAGCACAGGCTCCGGACACGCAGGCTCAGCGGCCATGGCTCACAGGCCCAGCCGCTCCACGGCATGTGGGATCTTCCCAGACCAGGGCACGAACCCGTGTCCCCTGAATCAGCAGGCGGACTCCCAACCACTGCGCCACCAGGGAAGTCCTGCTGTACTTTTATTTTTCCTGCTCCTGCTGCACGGGGCTGGAGGTCACGACGCCCAGGGAAACTCATCCCTAGTGAATTTCCAAGAAAGGTCCACAGGTCCCCCAGCTGGCTTTCTGAAGGTGAGTTCCATGAGCTTCCTGGTGTCTTCCTAGTGACAGCTTTTTGGTCATGGCTTCCTAGTGAATTCAATACCATCCTCCTCCCCTGGGAAGCCTCCCAGTGAATGTCACTGGCATCCCAGCAGACAGTTCTCTAATTTAGGATTAAAATAGATCTCATATACCAAGAGGGAAAACCTGATAGACTTATCAGTTAGCTTTCTCAGTTAAGGCCCATCAATGAGAGCAAAATTAAAAGTGCATGGTTGTGTTGGGGTTGGAGGATATGCAGTAAAATGGGTTGATTGGGGAAAAAAAAGAAGTTAATGAAGAGATAGATATATGTGCATGATTGTTAAGGTGTTTCTAAATGATCATAAACCACCTAGAAAGCTGTTCTCTCTCAACTTCTGTTTCAGGAGATGAGCCTCATTATCAGAACTGTTCATGTTTTTTACTCTTGATCCTGGACAGAAATCATCCTGATACGTTCAGATACAACAAAAAAAGATCCTTCTACCACTAGGAAGTTTTTTTCAGCATAACAGTAAACATTCAGAGGATTCCAAAAAAGAAAAAAAACCCCAGATATTTAACACTGGAGAAACAAACAGTTGCCTGACAGTTGATTTAATGTTTCATTTTTTTTCAACCAGATGCTTTAGTATCTCATACACACTTTCTAACTATTTTGGTACAATATTTCCTTGTACAGCTTAGTATTTTAAAGGCTGTATTGTTTTAACATTGAAAAGTACAAGAAATGTGAAAATAAGAAGTAAAATGATTTTCCTTTCTAACTCAAAAATGCAATGAACAGATTCATGGCTTTTAAAGAAAAGGAAAGCATTAGCACAGGTGAATTACCATCCGAACCTCATTTTAAAAAAATCACTTTGTATTCTCTTTAGATTTTAGTTTTCCCTTGTATTTGAAGATCAGAATGTAAGATATTTAAACTTCAGCTGAAGGACTTTTAAGGCGTTCTAAAGTATTAGGTTACTTTCATAAAATAGTTTCTTCCTTATTTACCAATTTAAAAATAGTGTACAAATTTAGTCTAAAGTTTTCAAAAATTCTTAACTTCTCTCTGAACATGAAAACCCTTTAATCTTAACAATAAAACTGTCTTTTACTCATATTATCCTCCTTCAAATTGATAGTTGCCTTAGTCATCTATCATCTTGTGTCTGACACCGTTTCTTTTTTTTTTTCATTTCCCAAGTATATTTTTTGGTCAATGGAAATTCTGTCAGGATATTATCTCTGGGCCTTCCATATCCTTATTCTCTTTTCTTACCCTTTATTTCTTTAAGTCAAAGATAAAAGAATTCAAAAAGACACATGTGAGTTTGAGCAAAAGAGCTGTTCATATTGAACAAGAAAAAGATTTCATTCAGATACTCTAAGATAAACTTCGAATGGTTAATTTATCCATTCTCATAGAGTCGTTTTCAGCTCAAAGCCAAGGACAGGAGCAGAGGCTCTTACTCTGATTTTATTGTGTTCGGTGTGTTCTGATTGAACTAAAGCAGTGAAATACAGGCTTATCTTTCCCAGCTGGAGGCCATCAGAGAAGGCCCTATTTTGTGCATATATTCACAAGATTATTCACATAAATAATTCCCTTTAGATCTGTGCTATATTGTCAATTCCACCAGCACCGTGATACAGGCATTCCAATGCTCTCAAAAAACCTGTGAGGACATAGCATCCACTTCCACTAACAAGAACAATGCTGGTAATTCTCTGAGTGTGAGATATGCAAAGAATACACCCTACCATCTGCTGCACTTGTTAATGAAGGTGTTGCCATCACAGAACATGACACTGGGAAGGAGCCTTGGTGAGCATCTAACTCCTCTGTTAAAGATAAGAAAATTAAAGGTAAATGAGGAGGGGTGACTTTCCCAGAGTCTCCCCAGGAAGCCAGTTGTGGCAGAGCCAGGAGCAGAATATCTGTGATACAGGGCTCTTTGTATGTCAATATACTTGTCTAACTAGCTTCTAGTCAAAATTAAAATCATGTCCTGTTGTCCTTCTTTGGATAATGTTAATATCATTCAAAAATTTCAGGCTTCCCTGGTGGCGCAGTGGTTGAGAGTCTGCCTGCCGATGCAGGGGACACGGGTTCGTGCCCCGGTCCGGGAAGATCCCACATGCCGCGGAGCGGCTGGGCCCGTGAGCCATGGCCGCTGAGCCTGCGCGTCCGGAGCCTGTGCTCCGCAACGGGAGAGGCCACAACAGTGAGAGGCCTGCGTACCGCAGGAAAAAAAAAAAAAAAAAAAATGTCCTGCTCCCCTACAAATCCAATCCCCAAAATATTCTGTTGTGCTATTTAGATTTGTTGTTATCACCAATAAAGAAATGATGAACTAACACTTGTCAGCTGAGGAGGAGGAAAAAGGAATCAATGACTTCTGAGGGTAAAGGAATGTGAGCAAGGGCAGGTTGAAGCTCACAGATGCAGAGTTTCTGGAAAGCCCCAGGCCACTGCCTCTGGACCAGCCTGTCTAATGAACTAGAAATCCCATTATTCATGCGTCCTTTGAGATATTTAGTCCGTGTCACAATCAGAAAACTCTGTTGTGGGCAGAGAAATTCATACGAATCGGGAGCGTCATTAGGCAGCACTGTGTGAGTTACAGCTCTGCACCCTTGAGCAACTGGAAAAGGATCTATACTATCTGTACACAAATATAGCTAAAATAAGGCAGCAGAATGGTGTCAAGTCCTAAGTACATTTCACTTATAGATGACTTTAGAAAGGCCCTCCTCCCCCCGCCCCCCCAGAAAGAGAACCCCACTATCTCATTGAATCTTAACAAACAAATCTTTTAACGTGTATTAATGGTAGACAGACTGAACAATAAAACAAATTGAATAGACCCAGGAAGCAAGCAGGAATACTTCAGAATTCTCCACCAATGTCCAATTCATTAGCGGGGACTTTAAAGCACGTTTGCAGGCATTCCGAAATCCTGTTATGGACTCTCCTTTAGTTCATCCCCTCAGCCTGGCTCAGTGTGTGTCAAATGTTAGTTCACATAAGGACTACTTGTTATGCAATTCTGACCATAGGCAACTTTGCTTTATACCTTAGACTTTGAAATCTCTGCTACAAGTACAATGCATCTCCATCACCTTTGCAGGTGGAGCCAGGACTGGAAATGTGGAGCCATGACATTAAAGCCTTTATGTCCAGACTGAGGTGGACATTTTGTCCATTAATGTCGGGGTGGGGGGGGGTCACGAAGATTTTTGAGCAAGCAAATGGAGGAAAGTTTACCAGTTTCCAGATCATTTCAGTGGTCTGGGTATGAGACAAAGAGGTGCTAAACTGGGATGGTTGTAAAGATGTAAAGGAAGCAAGAAGCATTACAAAGGAAGATCCCGATAGCCGACTGGATATGAATGGAATATTGATAATGTCGCATAGTTACTAAAAGCAAAGTCTTTTTTATCTTACAGATCTGGATTAAACTCCAATTCCCACCACTTTCTAGCTACATGATCACAAACATTTACTTAACTTCCCTGTGATGATTAATTTTATGTGTCAACGAGGTGTCCAGACATTTGGTCAAACATTATCCTGGGTGTCTGTGGGAGTGTTTCTGGATGAGATTAATGATTTCTTTCCAGAGCTGGTACGACACATATATCACAAATTTTGTCAATTGATTCCTTTGGGGCTTTGCTTTTGATCCTCCCAAATAAGCTTTTGGAAATTGCAAAGCTCTCTTAAAACACCCAACTTGTACAAATCGGATGCCCCAGCACGCAAGACCATTGCCTCTGCCTCATAATACACAAGGTGAGCATCTCCTTGCTTCTCACACTTTACATTTCTCCAATAACACTTTGCCAAGGACAGTGGTCCTCCCTGCTACTTGATCAGAGTCTGGATGAAAGAAAGAGAAGGAAAAGCACACATTTAATATCAAAATATCGCTCCGCCACAAATAAAACATATGATATTTATCTTTAGGGTCCCTTATACCTCTGTTTCTTGTTTGTCCTACTTGCACTTCATCTTCTTTGTCAAGGGCCATCTACCCCCATGATCTTGCCTTTTACCAAAAACTTCTTTAGAACAAGATTCTGCCATCTTAGACGACCCTTAAGTACAAGTGGCTGAAAAGGCTTGAGCACTAAAACTTCCAGAGTAATTTGCATCTTAATAGTAATCAAAGACTTGAGCTAAAAATAAAACCCAAATCTGCAGTGATGGAATTGCCAGAATCAGTTAACTCCCGAGTAGACATATTTTAGACCAAGGAGTCTTCCCAGAATTCTAAAAAATTATACCAATAGGTAACTGTTTCTCCTCCAGACATTCCAACAATATATTAGGAGAAGTGTTGCCTTCCTGGACAGTTCACTGTTTCATGTTCTAAATTTAAGAGACATATGAAGAGAATGCAAATTACATGTTGCACACTCAAATAGGAGGTATGATAAATAATGCCAAAGTACACTCCTAATTAAACTACTTGAAATTAAAGTACAATTGTGAATCACCTGGTGTTTAACTGAGAGGTGACTACAGAGAACCTGCTGGTTTTATCTAAAGACTGACTTAATGCAACTATTAGAGTGTGAAGGCATTTCACGGCTGGGAAAGTTTCTAAAAGTTACAAAAGGTTGGGTTATGATATAATACCATGTGGATAAACTGGAGAAACTGAAATCGACACAATGAAGGTCAAATAAGGTTGAAAAACTACAGAACAGAGCAATGATACAAAATGAACAATAATATGGAACATTTAAACTAAGTCACGGTCACAGAAATAATGATTCATTCAGACTGTGATGAATGCAGATAAATATTGAATGTTGCCCTCCTTCTACTCCTAAAAGGCAAATGCCTTTGATAAGCAGTATAAGTAGAAATATTACCAGCTCCACATACATAGCAATTATTTCAAGATTATATACTCTTTTTTTTTTCTTCTTACATCTTTATTGGAGTATAATTGCTTTACAATGTGTAATTTAATTGTTTAATTTAATTTCTAATTGTTAGAAATTGTTTATTTGTTAATTGTTTAATGTAATTAACAATTGTTTACTGTAATTAACAATTACATTAATGTAATTAACAACTGTTTAATGTAATTAACAATTGTTAATTGTTTAATGTAATTTAATTGTTTAATTTAATTTAATTTCTCCAAAAGAGAAATTAAAAGGACACAGAGTAGAATTTCATTCAGGACAGAGAGAACAAAATTTTTTTTAAGATTTGAACTGAAAATCTCTGAAGGAAGGAAGTTAAATAAGGGTTGAGAGCTTCTGCCAGTGGGAACAATGATTGGGGCCCAACATAACTGTTTTGAAACATATGAGCAGCCATCAAAAAATACAAAAAATGTGGGGGTATTGGGCCTTGATGACTCAGAATTTGTAGAGAGATTTTTTCAAACAATGGGATTAGATTATAAACAAATTTTAGAAATGAAATTTTAAGCCAATGAATAATTGGTAACATAAGACCTCCTGAAAGAGTAGAAAAAGACAATAAATAAAATTGATATCAGGCTTCCCTGGTGGCACAGTGATTAAGAATCCGCCTGCCAATACAGGGAACACGGGTTTGAGCCCTGGTCCGGGAAGATTCCATATGCTGCGGAGCAACTAAGCCCGTGCGCCACGACTACTGAGCCTGCGCTCTAGAGCCCACGAGCCACTACTACAGAAGCCTGCACACCTAGAGCCTGTGCTGTGCAACAAGAGAAGCTACTGCAATGGGAAGCCCATGCACCGCAACGAAGAGTAGCCCCCACTCACCACAACTAGAGAAAGCCTGTGAGCAGCAACGAAGACCCAATGCAGCCAAAAATAAATAAATAAAATAAATTAAAAAAAATTGATATCAACATTCTAGTACAGTATAACTCTTTGGGGGATAATTGGAGCATTAATAAAAATTGCACTTTGGAGGGAGGGAAAATGCGAGTTGCTCTTCACCTTGTGTAAAGTTTCAGCTACACGAAGTGAATCAGTTCTAGAGAGCTGCTATACAACATCATGCCTGTGGTTAACAATACTGTGTTGTATGCTTTAAAAATTGTCAGAAGGATAAATCACATGTTTAGTGTTCTTACCGCAGTAAAAAAAAATTTACACTCATCATGACAGCATGGGGAAATAAAACGGGCAGTTTTAAAACATCAATTAATAAAATCCTGCAAAATTTTGCCCACCCTCAAACCACATTCTTAAAAAGCAACAGAACATGAGATGTTGCTTCCAAAAGTTGACACATGGTGTTTTTTTCAATATTACTGAGTGCAAAATACCATGATAATCAAACTACTAAAATAACATTAATGATATAGTATTACCTTACATTTGTGTGATACCTCACCATTGTCAAATCTCTTTCATTTCGGCTTTATCCAGGTGTTTCAAACCATTAATTGCCCACAAAGTCCTTGTTCTCCTGAATTCTGACCTTATGCTCCTTATGTATGATACTTTGTGACCATATTAGCCAATGAGCTTAATCGGCATGAGTTGTTGCCAATACATCACACAAGCTCTGTTGGTAATTTCTAGAATGTTTCTCAAATTAAGCTGTGCAATGACATGGAGAAATGCTAATTACATTGAAAGGGGTGCTGCAAAGTTCTCAAAACACAATTAATCTTAATTTCCAAAACTGATCCTTATGTTACTTTCAGGCTATCATTGCAATGTAAGGGATGAAAAGGGAGGAGCAATAAAATGAACAAATGAACGGGCAGCAGGATCACAAAACAATAGAGCATCACAGCTCTATGAAGGACTGCTTCTGTTAAGGAGACTTTCTAAATAGAACTAAAAAAAGATAGGTTTGAAATAGTTTGAGACCTGTTATTCACTCATCTTTGAACTAGGTGCCATGGAGCTACCAGAAAAATCTCTGCCTTCAAAAAATACAATTCTAATCAGAAAGATAAGAATAACAAATGTTAAAGGAGAAAACTACAGAAGGTAGTAAATAAACTATGTAAATAAACATAGTGATAAACTATGTGGTACTCAACATTCATACTGTAGAAGCTCAGAACAGGGGAGATCTCTGGGACAGAAGTACCTTAAGATGTGGGAGACCATAGTCTGTATGGTAGAGATAAGCAAGAGTGCCTTCCTGGTAATGAAATCAGTGTAAATCAAGTGATGCATGCAGAAACGTGCAGAGCAGGGAAGGTCTCCTGTAGGAGAGAGTATCTGACTGTTATGGAAACGTCTTCAGAAAACAAAGGTGGTGTCAGATTCTGGGGGGTCATGAAAAGCTCACAGTTAAGTGAGGCCTGGCACAGTGACAATGTGAAATAATTGTAGGTTATTACGTGCAGAAGTAACATGATTAAAAGCATGGATAAAAAAGGCTGAGCCTCACAGAGAATTTTTCAAAACTCTGAATACTACTCTTGGTCTACTCAGAGTGCCATTGTACACACTGGATGCATTCGTAATATTCCCAAGGCCTAAGTGTAGCCTTACGGTCAACCATGCATAAGGTTTTTGTGTGAAGATAGTTTCTGGAATGTCATTAATAGGACATGTCTTTGGGTTACTTTTAAGTAAGGAAATGTATTTGTAGCACAGCCAGGGAAAGGCTAGTCTTCTTGCAGTAACACATTCTTACCCGAGGATGCCCACTTCTGCACTGGTATCTTGGGTGCCAATCAGTGACTGTCTGCCCAGTTCAAATCTGCATCTGTAGCAATACTGGCAATGGTTCTTTAACTTGGGAATTTATGAGGACAGCATGTCTCCAACAGGTGGGAATGACTCAACCCACACAATGGGGACTATGAGTTATGGTGCAGTTAATTTTAGCCTATTTGTATAAAACAAATGCATAGTAATGTATAGTAATCTGCAATTCTTCATGAAAAAGGGGTGACATGGTATGCCTAGTGGAAGGAATTTTGTCCAGTCTATATTTCTCTTGATCTAGGTACTGCTTTTAGGTTTCCTCCATATTGTTCTCATCTCATATACTATAGAAGTCACTGCACATGCACAAAGCTGCCTTTCCATAAGGATCTTGATTAATTTTATTGTCAGGAAGACAAAACTTCCCTTCAACATCCATTGCAAAAATGTCTGCCACTGGTTTCTTACTGGAGAAGGGCTTCTCTTTGACTTTTCATGCTGCTGCAGACTCAGTTTTCTGATTGTACTACTCTGCTAATCAGCCTGCCTCTGTGTTCTGCCTGAACTACAGCAATCAGGGTTGTCATGAGCCTCTGTACTGTTACCACCTTTGCTTCCTAAAGATGTTTCCCTTATATTCAGGTGTTCTCTTCCACTGCCAGACCTTACCTGCTCTACATATGTCTGCACTCATTATGTGATTTATACTGATTCATTCTCCAACCTCCTCCCATTTTGGCTGAAAAGAGTAACTTCCAGATTTGAAGTCCAAATTTAAAAAGCCATCCTCCAGTAAATGGAAACATCATCAAAATTTTACTTTACAGATAATATTATTAGTCATTTATCCCTGTGATAAAGATCAGTATTTTATTACTATTTAACCATTTCACACCCAATGTAGCACAGTAAAACTGTTTAGCCCTGTCTTTCAAAGGCACAGATTCGTAATATGCATGGAACACATTGGAGTTAAACATGCAGCTGCTCACAGCTGTCCCCTTACCAACAGATGGAGTCACCCACCAAACTGTCATCTCCTGAAGGCACTACAGACTACACAAATTCTGAAAGAGAATGTTGCTTAACCTAGGCACTTTAACAGAAAAAGAAAAAAATCCCTTGGCTTACCCGTGTTAATTTACCAAAGCAGCGTCAAATAATCTCTTTCACTGATTTAATTTACTGGATTTCTTTTTTTTTTTTAGAGACTTGTCTCTCTCTCTTTTTTTTAATTTATTTTATTTTTGGCTGCATTGGGTCTTCACTGTTGCGCACAGGCTTTCTCTTGTTGTGGCAAGCAGAGGCTACTCTTCATTGCAGTGGAAAGGCTTCTCATTGCAGTGGCTTCTCTTTGTTGCAGAGCACCGGCTCCAGGCACGTGGTCTTAAGTAGTTGCAGCATGCGGGCTCTAGAACGCAGGCTCAGTAGTTGTGGCGCACGGGCTTAGTTGCTCAGCAGCATTTGGGATCTTCCCACCCCAGGGTTTGAACCCATGTCCCTTGCTTTGGCAGGTTGATTCTCAACCACTGCGCCACAAGGTAAAGACGATTCATTGGATTTTTACTGAACAACTACTACGTGTCAAACACTGTGGCTAAAAATGCTTCCAACAGACATTATATCTTAAGCTAAAGAAGGAACAGACACAGAAGCACTCCCCTGAAATCACACATCTCCCTGAACATATACTAAAAAAATGGAATGATTTTAAAAGAGTAAATTATTCATATATGGAATCTATTAAAAACATACACTTCAATCAAAAGGGGGAAATGATGAAAAAAGAGGAGCCTATCCTGTTAGTTCTTAAGGCCACCACCAGTCTACCAGTCTATAACTTTACTTCCTAGAATTAACTTTCTTCCCAGGGACCAAGGACAAACTCTCAATAATAAAACTGTTGGAAGCAATACAACAGCAGTAGGATTCAAACACAAGAAATCAAATTTGAAGACCAGGTCATGTATTTATTTTGTTAAAAATAGAAATCCTTGTGGCACATGTAAATCTCATGGGCTCCTCCATTTGACAACTCAGCCACTTAAAACCGTTTTTAATTTCAGGTATCATAAGCCAGTTTCTTTTGAAGCTCTCAGTTGGTAATTGGTTCCCTTTAACATGAAGTTATCCACAAGAGGGCAAACAGCAGAAGCAAGAACTACAATCCTGCAGCCTGTGGAACAAAAACCACATTCACAAAACGATAGACAAGAAGAAAAGGCAGAGGGATATGTACCAGATGAAGGAACAAGATAAAACCCCAGAAAAACAACTAAATGAAGTGGAGATAGGAAAACTTCCAGGAAAAGAAGTGAGAATAATGATAGTGAAGATGATCCAGGACCTTGGAAAAAGAATGGAGGCAAAGATCGAGAAGATGCAAGAAATGTTTAAAAAAGACCTAGAAGAATTAAAGAACAAACAGAGAAGAACAATATAATAACTGAAATTAAAATTACACTAGAAGGAATCAATAGCAGAATAACTGAGGCAGAAGAACAGATTAGTGACCTGGAAAACAGAATGGTGGAATTCACTGCTGTGGAACAGAAAAAAGAAAAAAGAATGAAAAGAAATGAAGACAGCCTAACAGACCTCTGGGACAACATTAAACACAACAACATCCACATTACAGGGGTCCCAGAGAGAGAAGAGAGAGAAAAAGGACCAGGGAAAATATTCAAAGAGATTATAGTAAAAAATTTCCGTAACATGGGAAAGGAAATAGCCAGCCAACTCCAGGAACCGCAGTGAGTCCCATACAGGATAAACCCAAGGAGAAACACGCCAAGACACATAGTAATCAAATTGGCAAAAATTAAAGACAAAGAAAAATTGCTGAAAGCACCAAGGGAAAAATGACAAATAACATACAAGGGAACTCCCATAAGGTTAACAGCTGATTTCTCAGCAGAAACTCTACAAGCCAGAAGGGAGTGGCATGATATACTTAAAATGATGAAAGGGAAGAACCTACAACCAAGATTACTCTACCCAGCAAGGATCTCATTCAGATTCGATGAAGAAATCAAAAGGTTTACAGACAAGCAAAAGCTAAGAGAATTCAGCACCACCAAACCAGCTCTACAACAAATGCTAAAGGAACTTCTCTAAGTGGGAAACACAAGACAATAAAAGGACCTACAAAAACAAACCCAAAACAATTAAGAAAATGGTCATAGGAACATACTTATTGATAATTACCTTAAATGCAAATGGATTAAATGCTGCAACAAAAAGACACAGTCTTGCGGAATGGATACAAAAACTAGACCAATCTACATGCTGTCCACAAGAGACCCACTTCAGACCTAGGGAAGCACAGAGACTGAAAGTGAGGGGATGGAAAAAGATATTCCATGCAAATGGAAATCAAAAGAAAGCTGGAGTAGCAATACTCATATCAGAAAAAATAGACTTTAAAATAATGTTACAAGAGACAAGGAAGGACACTACATAATGATCAAGAGATCAATCCAAGAAGAAGATATAACAATTATAAATATATATGCACCCAACACAGGAGCACCTCAATACATAAAGCAACTGCTAACAGCTATAAAAGAGGAAATCGACACTAACACAACCATAGTGGGGGACTTTAACACCTCACTTACACCAATGGACAGATCATCCAAAATGAAAATAAATAAGAAAACAGAAGCTTTAAATAACACAATAGACCAGATAGATTTAATTGATAATTATAGGACATTCCATCCAAAAGCAGCAGATTACACTTTCTTCTCAAGTGTGCATGGAACATTCTCCAGGACAGATCACATCTTGGGTCACAAATCAAGCCTCAGTAAATTTAAGAAAATTGAAATCATATCAAGCAACTTTTCTGACCAAAATGCTATGAGATTAGAAATCAATTACAGGGAAAAAAACGTAAAAAACACAAATACATGGAGGCTAAACAGTACGTTACTAAATAACCAAGAGATCACTGAAGAAATCAAAGAGGAAATCAAAAAATACCTAGAGATAAATAACAATGAAAACACGACGATCCAAAACCTATGAGATGCAGCAAAAGCAGTTCTAAGAGGGAAGTTTATAGTTATACAAGCCTACCTAGAGAAATAAGAAAAATCTCAAATAAACAATATAACCTTACATCTAAAGGAACAAGAGAAAGAAGAATGAACAAAACCCAAAGTTAGTAGAAAGAAAGAAATCGTAAAGATCAGAGCAGAAATAAATGAAATAGAAACAAAGAAAACAATAGCAAAGATCAAGAAAACTAAAAGCTGGTTTTTTGAGAAGATAAACAAAATTGATAAACCATTAGCCAGACTCATCAAGAAAAAGAGGGAGAGGATGCAAATCAATAAAATTAGAAATGAAAAAGGAGAAGTTACAACAGACACCACAGAAATACAAAGCATCCTAAGAGACTACTACAACCAACTCTATGCCCATAAAATGGACAACCTGGAAGAAATGGACAAATTCTTAGAATGGTATAACCTTCCAAGACTGAACCAGGAAGAAACAGAAAATATGAACTGACCAATCACAAGTAATGAAATTGAAACTGTGATTAAAAATGTTCCAACAAACAAAAGCCCAGGACCAGATGGCTTCACAGGTGAATTCTATTTACCTGTGTTTAAATGTAAACATTTAGAGAACAGCTAACACCCAACCTTCTCAAACTCTTCCAAAAAACTGCAGAGGAAAAAACACTCCCAAACTCGTTCTATGAGGCCACCATCACCTTGATAGCAAAACCAGACAAAGATGCAACAAAAAAAGAAAATTAGACACCAATATCACTGATGAATATAGATGCAAAAATCCTCAACAGAATACTAGCAAATAGAATACAACAGCACATTAAAAGGATCATACACCATGATCAAGTGGGATTTATCCCAGGGATAAAAGGATTCTTCAATATACGTAAATCAATCAATGTGATACACCATATTAACAAATTGAAGAATAAAAACCATATGATCATCTCAATAGATGCAGAAAAAGCTTTTGACAGAATTCAACACCCATTTATGATAAAAACTCTCCAGAAAGTGGGCACAGAGGGAACCTACCTCAACATAATAATGGCCATATACAACAAACCCACAGCAAACATCACTCTCAATGTTGAAAAAGTGAAAGCATTTCCTCTAAGATCAGGAAAAAGACAAGGATGTCCACTCTCACCACTATTATTCAACATAGTTTTGGAAGCCCTAACCACAGCAATCAGAGAAGAAAAAGAAATAAAAGGAATACAAATTAGAAAAGAGGAAGTAAACCTGTCACTGTTTGCAGATGACATGATACTGTACATAGAGAATCCTAAAGATGCCACCAGAAAACTACTAGACCTAATCAATGAATTTGGTAAAGTTGCAGGATACAAAATTAATGCACAGAAATCTCTTGCATTGCTATACACTAATGATGAAAACTCTGAAAGAGAAATTAAGGAAACACTCCCATTTACCACTGCAATGAAAAGAATAAAGAACCTAGGAATAAATCTACCTAGGGAGACAAAAGACTTGTATGCAGAAAACTATAAGACACTAATGAAAGAAATTAAAGATGATACCAACAGATGGAGAGATATACCATGTTCTTGGACTGGAAGAATCAATATTGTGCAAGTGACTATACTACCCAAAGCAATCTACAGATTCAATGCAATCCCTATCAAATTACCAATGGCATTTTTTACAGAATGAGAAAAAAAATCTTAAAATTTGTATGGAGACACAAAAGACCCCGAATGGCCAAAGCAGTCTTGAGGGCAAAAAACGGAGCTGGAGGAATCAGACTCCCTGACTTCAGACTATACTACAAAGCTACAGTAATCAAGACAATATGATACTGGCACAAAAACAGAAACACAGATCAATGGAACAAGATAGTAAGCCCAGAGGTAAACCCATGCACCTATGGTCAACTTATCTATGACCAAGGAGGCAAGGATATACAATGGAGAAAACACAGTCTCTTCAATAAGTGGTGCTGGGAAAACTAGACGGCTACATGTAAAAGCATGAAATTAGAACACTCCCTAACACCATACACAAAAAGAAAATCAAAATGGATTAGAGACCTCAATGTAAGACCGAACACTATAAAACTCATAGAGGAAAACATAGGAAGAACACTCTTTGACATAAATCACAGCAAGATCTTTTTTGATCCACCTCCTACATTAATGGAAATAAAAACAAAACTAAACAAATGGGACCTAATGAAACTTCAAAGCTTTTGCACAGCAAAGGAAACCATAAACAAGATGAAAAGACAACCCTCAGAATGGGAGAAAATACTTGCAAACAAATCGATGGACAAAGGATTAATCTCCAAAATATATAAACAGTTCATGCAGCTGAATATTAAAAAAACAAACAACCCAATCCAAAAAATGGGCAGAAGACCTAAATAGACACTTCTCCAAAGAAAACATTCAGATGGCCAAGAAGCACATGAAAAGCTGCTCAACATCAGTAATTATTAGAGAAATGCAAATCAAAACTACAATGAGGTATCACCTCACACCAGTTAGAATGGGCATCATCCTAAAATCTACAAACAACAAATGCTGGAGACAGTGTGGAGAAAAGGGAACCCTCTTGCACTGTTGGTTGGAATATAAATTGATACAGCCACTATGGAGAACAGTATGGGGGTTCCTTAAAGAACTAAAAATAGAATTATCATATGATCCAGCACTCCCACTGCTGGGCATATACCCAGAGAAAACCGTAATTCAAATAGACACATGCACCCCAATGTTCACTGCAGCACTATTTGCAATAGCCAGGTCATGGAAGCAACCTACATGCCCATCGATGGACGAATGGATAAAGAAAATGTGGTACATATACACAATGGAATATTACTCAGCCATAAAAAAGAACGAAATTGGGTCATCTGTTGAGACGTGGATGTCATACAGAGTGAAATAAGTCAGAAAGCAAATATGGTATACTAACGCATGTATCTAGGTCCGCTAGAATGTATTAAATGTATGAACACATTTTTCTAGGCTCCACAACCTAGAAAAATGGTACAGATGAACCAGTTTGCAGGGCAGAAATTGCGACACAGACATAGAGAACAAATGTATGGACACCAAGAGGGAAAGCCGTGCGGGGGTGGGGATGGTGGTGTGCTGAATTGCATGATTGGGATTGACATGTATGCACTGATGTGTATAAAATGGATCACTAATAAGAACCTGCTGTATAAAAAAATAATATAAAATTCAAAAATTAAACAACAACAAACATGAAGTTATGCTTTCCTTAGGGCTGGTTTTCTGTTTGAAATGCATAAGTATCGGTTTCTAAAAGTTTAATTATGTAAAATTTTATTTCAAACTCAATAATTTAGAAATTTTCTAGTTGATATGAAAATGTCAAATGCCAAAAGACAGGAATGTTTAATTAGTTAAGGACCTTAAGTTTTTTGACAAATACTGAGTGGACTTGTTAACACTTGCTGCCAGAACTCAAGGGTTTTATTAAAAATAGAAACAGAGAAAATTAGCCTCCCTGAATACATGATTCAGTCTAGGCCAAGCCTACTCCTTCCTTATGCCTCACTCTGAGTCTCTTCTTTCTGAAAGGTCACTCCTTTATTCTGTTTTGCTTTTACTGACAATATGTCTTTTTAAACACCAATATTTATTAATTATACTGTTAATAACAATAAATATCATGACAATATATTTAAAAAACAAAAAACAAAATCAGACAAAAAGTACATAGAAAGAAGGTTTGGGTGTTACAGGCAACCGCGCGTATGACTCTAAATAAACATATTTTCATTCTTCTGGTCTGTTTCCTCATCAGTAAAAGTAGGAGACAGAATCAAATGATCTCTTATCAAATCAAATGGAATGATCTCTTATGTAATCAAATGTTTTCAGTTTATTCATTCCATGAATTCGATTTGTAAGATTGTTCTCCTTGCTTCCTATCTTCCTTCCTTCCTACCTTCTTATGGCAAATACTTTGGAAAAGGAAAATTGCATCAATTGTTTCTTTTTCTTTTTTATAAGAGCTTTGAGATAGATTCACATATCATACGGTTCACTCATTCATCAGTTGATTTTTAACCACAGGTTTTCTTTTAAATTAACAATGAAAATAGACTCTATGCATTTGACATGGTACTCTTCAAGACGCTTATAGCCTGGTAGGGAAATGACACAAAACCAGAAACCGTCTCAGTGCCCATCAAAAAGCAGCAAAATGTGGTGGCTTTACTTAAACTAAAGGTATCCTGAATCTTTTTATTCCAACTCAGAACTCTCTCTCCTAATAGCCAAACCCATATTTCTTCCTAGCTACTAGAAATATCTACCTGAATAATCAGAAACTTTAACTTCAATTTCTTAAAAACTTAACTCTTCCACTTCCCTTATAACTGGTTTCTTTGCCTGCACCACCACCATCTTGGTTCACAGCACCTCTATCCATCTAGTTCCCTGCCTCGGAGGGCTAACAGGCACACTCAAGGAGTGCCTCTCCTTCAACACTCAGTCTGAATCAGTTAGTAACTAATTCAACCACACCACAGTCTAAATACCTCTCTAATCTCCATCTCCTCCCTAGACTTAATTAGTTGCATTTATCAACTTGCATCAAGATATTTATTGTGTTTGTTCACCCTTGTTGAATTGAAGTCCCATGAAATCAAGGACTGTGTCTCTTACGTTTATGTCCTGAGTACCTTACATAATACTTGGCACATAATAGGTACTCAGTAAATTAAGTTCTACTCTTAATAAGTAAGTAGTGATGCTCAACACTCTGTAGTGACCTATATGGGAAAAGAATCTAAAAAGGAATGGATATATGTATATGTATAGCTGATTCGCTTTGCTGTACAGCAGAAAGTAACACAACATTGTAAATCAACCCTACTCCAATAAAAATTAAAAAAAACAAATGCATAAGTAAGTAGAGATGAACTAATATTTACTAACTTCCTTGTGAATTGCTATTTCCTAAAATAAATTTAAAACCTTTTAAAGCTCAAAGACAGAGCTTAAAATATCTAGGGATTTTCACATTTACTATCTCTAATGTATATTATTTTCTACCTTTGGATAATCTACACTCACCAACTGTTCATCCTTTAATTCGGTCTCCGTAATACTTCTCCCCAAGCTGTGATTACATTACTTTGCATCCTTTTGAAACACAGATAACCTAGGAGCTAGTGGACATCATTTCATATGAAAGAGCAGCTTTACACCCACCAAAATCCTACAGACACGTATTCTCTACTTGCCAAGAAAACACGTTGTGTGTAAAGGTCTGCTGAGGTTTTCTTCTCCCACAGAATAGCACCTAAAGGAGGTGACAGGATGCAGGAACATGTGGCATGATGTTTGGAATGTTTCTCTGCCTAACTGGCCTGAATTTACGAGTACATAATAACTCTCTCTATCCATTTTCAAATCCAGGCAGCATTATAAAATAAGCCTGAGTAATATTCAGGCTGCTGTGTTTTATGGGAAGCTTTACAGCATGACCATGTTGTGCACAAATGCATGGGGTATGCACAGATGTTTGCATCATTTATACTTCTCAGGGCAGCAGCAACAATATGAATGCAGTTTGGAAAGCATCGTTAAGAATTACACTTGGACTCTTACATTAAAAGGAAATGTGTTTCCTCCCGCTTCCAATTCATTTTAAAAGTCAAGAGTTAAGTTGGCCAATGGGTGACTACCTCTCCCTTTCCAAGCTCTTTTCCTCCATCATTAAGTGTATTTGCTTTCACTTTCTGGTCTCTGGGTTTCTCTGCTGTTTTGTATTTTAAATAGCTAAGCAGCTCCAGGAGCAGAACATTACTGCTGTTCAGGGCCTGCTACTTTTTTTCTTACTGTCTGGTTACTTGAATTAATGCTATAATATTTTGGATGCCATTGTATTATGCTAGAACAATCTTCCCTCTGCTATGAGGACAAGCAGAGAACAGTTTGTAAATAATATTGTCCTTTCCTGATTCAGTAAGTGGGTAATTTGTTCCAGTGAGCATGACTTTCCTATTATGAAAATAAATAAAATACGTTACTCACCTGGCTTTTCAGAACTCTACTCTGAGGTTTGTTTGGGATTTTCAACAGACAGGCAAGGAGGCAGAAACTTTGGAAAATAATGCAGGAGTCCCTGATGATATACCAGCTAGTAAAGGGTTTGGTTATTGTGCTTTGTCATCTGCTAGGCTCCCCACAGTGGATTCTTTAACTCACCAACATTTTGCAAAAGCCAAACATCATCAGAGCCCACCTAACATAACTATTCTAACCTAGATCCTTTCCAGGCAGGAGGGGCTCCTGGAGGACCTTTCCTGCTCAGGCAGCCCGTATTTACCGATATTTAAAAATCTGTAACATGTCTAGGGACTTGGAACAAAATAAGAATAATTTTATATTTTCTCTTATAAAATTGTATCCCAGTCACTCATTGATCTAGCAACATATTTAGCTAAAACTGCACATCCAACTGTTCTATTTAGTCATGCAAACTGCTTTTTAAAATTGCTTTAAACCAGAGTTTCTCCACCTTGGTACTACTGACACTGGGGCTGGATAAATTTTGTGCTGTGGAAGCTGTCCTGGACATTACAGGCTATTTAGCAGCATCACTGGCCTCTACTCACTAGATGCCACTAGTGCCCTCCCCACTGTCATGACAACCAAAATGGTTTCTAGACATGGCCAAGTGTCCCCTGGAAGACAAAAATTACCCCTGGTTGAGAACCACTGTTCAAACAAAACCAGGTCATACTTAATAGAAAGAAACCCCTCTAATACTGTGTAGCTCCCAAGAAGCCAGTGTGATATAGTGATGGCATAGGTGAGGGCAAGTGCATGGGTTTGGAATCAGCCTGCTGAGGTTTTAGTTTCCTCATCTGTAAAAAGCAGATCATAAAACCTGCTTTTGCAGGTAGCTGAAAGGTAATATATGCGAAGTACTAGCAAAGTGTCTGGAGCATATTAGCTATTTTAAAAGGAGTAGCTGTTTTATTATCAGCAAATAAAATCTATGAAACAGTTAAACCTCAATTTCAGCCTCAAGATCATCTTTAGGCTTCATTTTTAATTCCAACGTCACTGAGAAGTAAAGCTGGTATGGAATGTTAGGCCAAATTTACACTATCCCCAGATACTCACTAGACTTAATTTGCTACCTAAGTTTATTTTATCCTTAGGAGAAAGCTGGAAACTTCTCCCTGCGGAACAAGTTCTGGGGCTGGTGGATTCACCGACAATAGTTTCAAGCAGGCCACCCCAAGCAGCAGTGCAATCCCCCATCATGGTCAGGCAAGGCCAGCAACAGTGGTTCAAGGAAAAGCAAAGGATCACAGTGACTGGGCTTGGAAAGGAGGAAGGAAGGTTCTTTACGATGAGAAGTGGGTGTAGGCGATTCTTAGGAGTCCAGGAAGAAAGGGGCTTAGCTCTCAGGAGATCTGCTACCATGGGTAATAGGACCTGGGCTACTGGGCTGGGGTGAGGGATCGGTTGACTGGGACCAGCAAGGTCAGGTCTTAAAAGAACAGGCAGTGACCAGAATAAGAGCTTAAAGGTGGGGAGTGAAGAAGCGAACTTTAAACAGGAACATTTTGGCAACCTCCCAGATAACAGTAACACTAGTTCCCGTCACTTTGTAGGTGTGACATCAGAGTTCTTCCTTTTAGGTATTTACCTGCAATGAGAAATAGATAGCATGGGAGAGGGTCTGTTGCAATCTGGTCTTTGCAATTAGGAGGAGTTTAGACTAAGGCAGCGTCCGATCGTGGGGAAGGCAGGTCTGGGTGACTGATCTTGAACTTGCAACTGAATAGCAAGCAAGCTGCAAGTGTTTACTTAGATCATACCTTATGTAATTAATACATCAAGCAAGTTAGGCTTATAATACATCAGAAACTCCTTTATTGCTTTTCATCATGACCCTCTCAAACCCAATATGTAGGCTTTGTTCTTCCCCTACTCCATGAAAGCCTGGGCAAGTTCCTCAATATACATGCATACGTTCTGATAATGTAAGGTTGCCCTTTAGTTTGGTCCCTTAAACAGTCACAGTTGAATAAAAAACTCTGGTGCAATCCCATATCAAAATTCCAAACTTGATTCCAGGTTTATCTTAAGACTGCTGCCAGCAGGAAGCAATAGGAATGGGTTTGGAGCTCTAAGCGAAGCATTTGAAAATTCCTCTACAGCAGCGATGGGAAGAAAGGGGTGAATGGATAAAAGTGTAGAAAACATCTTTCCTAATTAGAATCATCTAGAGTTGTATCTGTCTGACTACGGCTTTAAAGCTCTGTCTCTCATGGGCACCTTTGTGTGTTTTTGCACAACCCTCGTTGCTGTCGTCTGTCACCTGCCATTCCCTGCCTCAGTGATACAATCCCCACGGGCCCTTTTTACCCCTCTTAGGTTCCGGGTTTTCTTCTGTGCTTCTCCTCCTCACACATTCTCCTTTAGGGGCTCCGTTCTCCTCCAAGAAGCCCTCTTGGAAGAGTCTCTGCAAGATGATTTGAGACCCCTGGCAGACTGGTTCTCCATGACCACTGATCCCTTGGAAACATACAACTGCAACCCCTGACTCTGTGGTCCTGAACCTCAGATTCTGCACTGTGGCCACAGCCCACTTTGCCCTTTAGATTTCTTATGTAAGAATCAAACCACAGGCTGCCATACCTCCAGTGCAGAGGATGCACAAAAGCTCTCCAACTAACCTCCTTGAAGCCTCTCAATTAGTGCCCTTGAAACCTCCCTCATCAGCCTTGAGGTCAGGGAAAAAGCACAAAGGACCCTCTCCAGTGTTAACCAATTTATACTCATAAGCAGATGAAGAGACCAGGGTCACCCACACCAGGGCACTCTGACGTCTCATCTCCGAACGTGAGGGGCATTCAGACCTGGAAGTCAGCCAAAACCGAGAGGCAATAGCCCCACGTCCACATCCTGCCTGGTATGAGAGGAGATGGGCAGGTGTGCTTGAGGCTCCCAACCAGCTTTTTGGTGCCGCTGGGGGAGCGGCTGAGGTGTTCAAAGAAAGCAAGGGTGAGAGAGAGCTGATCCCTGCTCCAGGACAAGGCTGCCTGGAGGGCAGAGTCTCTTGTCACCCATTCGCTTAGCCTGGATGCTAGCAGGAAAGGCACTGTGAGACTCATAAACGTATTGTTAAACCACTGAAGCACAAACAGTGAGAATATCGCTATGTCACAGTCACCAGCGTGGCCCCTGACAGGCAGGCTCTCACCCCATTTGAGCAGAGACCACCTAAGCCCTTTATGCGGGTTTCCCACTTAAAGTTAAGAAGACCAGAATCCCCTCCAATGCAGGGGATAAGATACTGCCTCAGAGATTCTCAAAAACTTCAGGATAGTGTTAAATCTTTTAAAGAGATCTTTAACAGATTGCCTCCGACAAAGAAATAACACAATGAGTGCTCAGCAGGCAGCCTGATTGTTAAGACAAGACTCCGTCCCGCAGATGCTACAGACATAAACCCCCTCCAAGAGGGAGACTCTGAATCCAAATAAACTAACAGAAGTTGGAGTCACGCCTTGAGAAACAAAAATGGAAACCCAGTAAAACAGTAATTTTTTTTTTTTCCTGGTACCACCAGACCTCAGCTGGAGCAGAACAAACCAACTGTCCTTATGGCAACAATGAAAATACCTTGTTCTACAAGACAGCATCATAGCCCTGCTAATAGGAGAAAAGTT
The DNA here is from genome assembly GCF_011762595.2 of Tursiops truncatus. Taxonomy (NCBI): domain Eukaryota; kingdom Metazoa; phylum Chordata; class Mammalia; order Artiodactyla; family Delphinidae; genus Tursiops; species Tursiops truncatus. The sequence goes on from NC_047046.1 coordinate 68,518,232, forward strand.
CTTTCAATAATATGGGAGTAGGCTACGTAGCTTTCGAAAAAAATTAATGTTTCAAGTGACATGGTTATTCGTCAAGTTCCCTAGAAAGATAAACAGCAGCAGCATCCTGACAACTGTTAAGAAGATGTCAAAAAACAAAAAAAAATTGAGGGCCTATCTGTACCGTCTCTCCTGGACTGGATCCCATTCTCCACCCAGAGCCTCTGATGGTTTAGAACAGAGCTCAGGGTCTATCTAGCCAAAATCTAGGGCTGCACTTGACATGAGGATTCAGAGAGAAGCCTAGAAACTCTGTGTACAGGTACTCTACCTGTGGACTCTTCTAGAGTGAGGAAAGAGGTATTTGAGTGACCTGAAGAGGAGAGTGCATGTGGGAAACTGATGACTCTGAAGAAGAGTTAATGAACCAGAGGTGGAGGCCTCCATGAAGGACCCTTTAGGGAAGCCCCAGTCTTGAAAAGGCTTCACTTTTGTGAAACAATAAAAAGTCCAGATTAGCTGAAATTTCAGCCACCACATATGTTGAATTCTAAACTGTTGCACTGCAACAAGTTGTAAATTATAATATTCTTATAAATCCCTTCTGAGGGTATCTTAAGCCTTCAGTTTCAATCCAGTGAGCTGGTTCAGAAAAGCTAACTATATAAAAGGACTGTGCACTTGATCTCAGTTTCTTTCTGGACCCTCATGGAAAAAGGAAGTGTTCATCTTTGGTGAACTAGAATGCACAGTTCCTGGTGGCTCCTGACTGCATCCAAGAGACACCCATGACCTTGGGGTTGTGAAAGAGCAGGCCACGTAACATCAAAACACACACAGTCTCACTAATGGCGGAAAAGAGCGCCTGTGAAACACAAAGGACTAGGTGATTCATAGGCAATTCTGATGGCTCAATACCTTAAATTGGGCTGCTGGTTAAAATTATTTGGGAGGGCTTCCCTGGTGGCGCAGTGGTTGAGAGTCTGCCTGCCGATGCAGGTGACACGGGTTCGTGCCCCGGTCTGGGAGGGTCCCACATGCTGCGGAGCAGCTGGGCCCGTAAGCCATGGCCGCTGAGCCTGTGCGTCCGGAGCCTGTGCTCCGCAACGGGAGAAGTAACAACAGTGAGAGGCCCATGTACCGCAAAAAAAAAAAAAAAATTATTTGGGAATCCCAGAAAGTTCTCTTCTGTTTTCTACCTCTCGAGTCCCTAAAAATGATCCCTTAGCCCCTTTTCCCAATGACGATTTTATCACTCTGTTCTTATTCAAATAACCACATGCTTCAGTTTGGTAGCAGCCTTCCTCAGACGAAACACTATCTTTGAGGGTGACACACTCTGAGCTTGTGGGCGATGCTTGGTAGCACAGCACAGATGGACAGGAAATTGTGTGCCTTCCACAGCACGCTGCTCATATATTTCACTACAGAATGTAAAGCACAGAGGTATGTTTGGGGCAAGGAAATTTGGGTCTCTTAGAAATCCAAAACCCTTCTAGTCCCTCGAGATATGAGCGTTCACTGATAAATCTCCACCTTCCAGCTTTCTTGCTCCAAAAAGAAACATGAGGGAGCACCCTGTTTTATGGTCCTCAACTCGTAACAAATTTGAAATCTACCAAAGAGAAATCTCCCCCACTACTATTTTTCCCCTCTCAAGCAGAAGAAAACTCTCCAAAAGTGGTCTGGAGATAATTCCACTTGTTAGAAATAGCTGCATAGGATGCTCCTGCCATTTCCATAAGTCTGTATCCGGCAGGACGACTTTCTTTAACACAAACCAGCCTGTGGAGGAGATCCCTGTGCTGTCGAAGCAGTTGGTGCTAAATACAGGCAATTGGTTACAGTAGTTACTTGCTTCCCTATCAAAAGCAGCCTAAGGCATGAGAACAGCATATTTTTCTTTCAAATTCTCTTTCTTGAATAGGTTTTCATGCACGTACTTCTTGTAACATCCTAACTTGCCTAAAGTTATGCATAATTGCCTACCTGTGTATGTATGTGTAAGCATTTTGTATTTTAACCTAAAAGACAAATGACATTCCTTCTTCTTTTTTATCTTTTGGAAACCAACCACCCCGGGCCTTTATTGCTAGCGCTGGCTGGAAGGGAGGTGAGACAGAGGGTTGGAGTAGGCGAACATTTTTTTTCACTTTTTACAAATTGTGGTAAAATGCACATAATATAAAATTTCCATTTTATATAACTATTATTTATATATAATATATAAATATATAATATTTATATATAATATAAGATAACCATTTTTAAGTGTAAAGCTCAGTGGTATTAAATACATTCATATTATTGTGTAACTATCACCACCATCCATCCCCCTAACTCTTTTCATCTTGTGGAACTTAATGTATGCTGAAGTCTGGTCAAGGTGTCACTTAGCATGATCACTGAGACAGCGGATAACTTCTACTATAGCCATACATCTATATCTATAGCTATATCCATAGATACAAGCAAGAGTATTAAGAAAATACTCTTGCCAACAAGGAGATATATATCTCCATATTTATGAATATTAAGAAAATACTCTTGCCAACAAGGAGATATATATCTCCATATTTATGAATATTAAGAAAATACTCTTACCAACATGTTGTCAAAACCATTACTCAAGGATGAAATGAAATGTGGAAATACCAATTCAAATTAATTTGATATAGTGTTCTCTTGATTTTTTTCATGCTTAACTCAGATTTCTAACCCACCTGGTTTAAAGTTACAAGTAAAATATGATACCCAATGTTTTGGCTTCAGAGGACCCTCAATAAGTGAATTTATATTTCATTCATTACAGTAGCACTTTATGCATTTGGAAAATAGGGTCACAGACACATGAGAGATGTATTTCTTTTTTTTTTTTCCGATATACGGGCCTCTCACTGTTGCGGCCTCTCCCGTTGCGGAACACAGGCTCCCGACGCGCAGGCTCAGCGGCCATGGCTCATGGGCCCAGCTGCTCCGTGGCATGTGGGATCCTCCCAGACCGGGGCACAAACCCGCGTCCCCTGCATTGGCAGGCGGACTCTCAACCACTGTGCCACCAGGGAAGCCCGAGATGTATTTCTTGAAACTACAAATAACACTGCCTGTGCAGTTGAGAACCTCTGTGATTCAGCACAATTTTAGCTCTAGAATATATGTCCATTGGAATTCTGAGGCAGGAAAGTCTTTACAGAGGAGATAGTAACATAGAGTAGGCATCACAGTATTTGGATCGAAAGAGAAAAGGGAATTCATTGCAGGAGGTGAGGAGAGAGCTGAGTCTGATTGATCTAGGGTAAGAGTTGCTTACAACAAAATTCAACTGAAAATTGCAACTCTTACAACTGAAGAAGCACTCAGGAGTCATTGAAATAGGACTGTCCCAAGAGCTAAGAGACTCTGGTCACTTCTCACTGTCATCATTGTCATTAAATATCAAGTGGCCATGCCTACTCCCAGGGCCTTTCCTTAACTATTAAATGAGTAGATCAAATTGAAGAAAATATAAAATTTAACTTGGCAAATCACAATATTCCTCTGAACTGCATCAAGAGATAAGACTATTTTTCATCAGAGCAGACTCTCTTTGAACATAACCCTGAGTGAAAAAATGAGTAGTATCCACAGCTAACATCATACTCAATGGTGAAACACTGAAAGCTGTTCCTCTAAGATCAGGAACAAGACAGGGATGCCATGCCTGCTTTTGCCATTTCTATACAACACAGTATTAGAAGTCTTAGCCAGAATAAGTAGGCAAGAAAAAGAAACAAAGGACATGCAAATCGGAAAGAAAGATGTAAAATGTCTCTAGTTGCAACATGACCTTATATGTAGAAAGCCCTAATGACTGCATTAAAAAACTGTTAGAAATAAACACATTCTGCAATTGCAGGATACAAAATCAAAATGTAAAAATCAGTTACATTTACATACACTAAAAATAAACAATCTGAAAAGGAAAACATTTTTTAATTCCATTTATAGCATTTAAAAAATAAAGCACTTGGGAAAAAACTTAACCAAGGAGGTGAAAGACTTATACACCGAAAACTTCCAAACACTGCTGAGGGAGGGTGGGAGGGAGACACAAGAGGGAGGAGATATGGGGATATATGTATATGTATAGCTGATTCACTTTGTTATAAAGCAGAAACTAACACACCATTGTAAAGCAATAATACTCCAATAAAGATGTTAAAAACAAACAAACAAAAAAACACTGCTAAAAGAAATTGAAGAAGACACAAATAATTGGAAAGACATCCTGTGCTCATAGATTGGAAGTTGTTTTTTTTTTTTTTTTTTTTTTTTTGCGGCACGTGGGCCTCTCACTGTTGTGGCCTCTCCCGTTGTGGAGCACAGGCTCCAGACGCGAAGGCTCAGTGACCATGGCTCACAGGCCCAGCCACTCTGCAGCATGTGGGATCTTCCCGGACTGGGGCACGAACCCGCGTCCCCTGCATCGGCAGGTGGACTCTCAACCACTGTGCCACCAGGGAAGCCCTGGAAGATTTAATACTATTAAGGCGTCAATACAAACCAGAATGATCTACAGATCTAATGCAAATTTTTAGAATGGAAAAATCCATTCTAAAATTAATATGGAATTTCAAAGGACACCAAATAGCCAAAACAATCTTTAAAAAGAAGAATGAAGTTAATGACACACACTTTCTGATTTCAAAACTTGTTACAAAGCTACGGTAATCAAAACAGTGTGTTACTGCCATGAAAACAGATATACAGACCAGTGGAATTGAATGGAGAGGCCAGAAATAAATGTTTGAGTATATGGTAAACTTATTTTTGACAAGGATGCCAAAACCATTCAATGGGAAAAGGACAGTCTCTTCAACAAATGGTGCTAGGAAAACTGGATAGACATATGCAAAAGAATAAAGTTAAAGACTTACCTTACATCATGTGAAAAATTAATTCAAAATGGCTCAAAGACCTAAACTTAAGACTTCAACAGTAAAACTCTTAAAAGAAAACAGTGGAAAAACTTCATTACAATGAATTCGGCAATGATTTCTTGGATATGACACCAAAAGCACAGGCAACAAAAGTAAAAATAGGGCTTCCCTGGTGGCGCAGTGGTTGAGAGTCCGCCTGCCGATGCAGGGGACACGGGTTCGTGCCCCGGTCCGGGAGGTTCCCACATGCCGCGGAGTGGCTGGGCCCGTGAGCCATGGCCGCTGAGCCTGTGCGTCCGGAGCCTGTGCTCCGCAGCAGGAGAGGCCACAGCAGTGAGAGGCCCATGTACGCAAAAAAAAAAAAAAAAAAGTAAAAATAGCTAAACTGAACTACATCACAATTAAAAACTTCCATGTGAAGGACACAAGCAACAGAGTGAAAAGGCAACCTATAGAATGCGAAAAAATATTTGCAATCATATGTATGATGGGGGGTTAATAACCCAAATACAGAGAGAACTTTTAAAACACAACAACAAAAAACAACCCAATTTAAAAAATGGACAAAAGGGCTACTGGGACTGCTGCCACATCTCTAGTAATCCCTGAGAAGTTCCAGCACATTTTGCAAGTACTCAACAACAATATTGATGAGCAGCATAAAATTGCTTTAGCCATTACAGCAATTAAGGGTGTGGGGCAAAATTTGCTCATGTGATGTTGAGGAAACCAGACATCGACCTCACCAAGAGGGCAGGAGAGCTCACTGAGGAGGAGGTAGAATGTGTGATCACCACTATGCAGAATCCACACCAGTACATGATCCCAGACTGGTTCTTCAACAGACAGAAGGATGTGACGGATGGAAAACACAGCCAAGTCTTGGCCAACGGTCTGGACAACAAACTTCATGAAAACCTGGAGCAAATGAAGAAGATTGGGGCCCACAGAGGGCTGTGCCACTTCTGGGGACTTTGTGTCTGAGGCCAACACACCAAGGCCACAGGCCACCATGGTTGCACCATGCATGTGTCCAAGAAGAAATAAATTTGTGGGCACTGTCTGTTAATAAACAGTTTATATAATTTTTTTCAAATGGACAAAGAACTTGAAAAGACATGTCTCCAAAGAAAATAAACCAATGGCCAATAAGCATATAGAATTATGCTCAACATCACTAATCATAGGGAAATGCAAATCAAAATCACAATGAGAGGGGACTTCCCTGGTGGTGCAGTGGTTAAGAATCCGCCTTGCAATGCAGGGGACCCGGGTTTGAACCCTGGTCTGGTTAGATCCCACATGCTGAAGAGCAACTAAGCCCGTGCACCACAACTACTGAGCCTGTGCTCTAGAGCCTGCAAGCCACAACTACTGAAGCCCACGCACCTAGAGCCCGTGCTCCACAACAAAGAGAAGCCATCACAATGAGAAGCCTGTGCGCCGCAACTACAGAAAAGCCCGCGCACAGCAACTAAGACCCAATGCAGCCAAAAACAAATTAATTAATTAATTACTTCTTTTTTGAAAACCATGAGATATCACTTCATACCCATTAGGATGGTTACTATTTTAAAAGAAAAAAAAAGAAACAAAATAACCAGTTTGCCATGGAGAAAATGGAACCTTTATGCAATGCTGGTGAGAATGTAAAATGGTATAGCTACTATGGAAAACAATATAGCAATGTCTCAAAAACATTAAACAGAGAATCGTGACCCAGCAATTCCACTCCTGGATTTACATCCAAAAGAATAGAAAGCAGGGTCCCAAAGAGATATGTGTATACTCATGTTCAGAGCAGTATCATTATAGGCAAGAGGTAGAAGCAACCCACATGTCTATCAACGGATGAAAGGATAAACGAATGTGGTATATACGTACAATGGAATATTATTCAGCCTTAAAAAGGAAAAAAAATCGGACACATGTTACAACATGGATGAACTTTGAGGACATTTTGCTAAGTGAGATAAATCAGTCACAAAAGACAAATACCATATGATTCCATGTATGTGAGGTATCTAGATTAGTCAAATTTATAGAAACAATGTACAATGGTTGTTGCCAGAAAATAGGGGGAGGAGAAAATGAGGAGTTACTGTTCAATGGATATAGAATTTCAGGTTTGCAAGATGAAAAAATTCTGGAGATTGTTTGTACAACAATGTGAATTTACTTAATACTACTGAACTGTATGCTTAATACGGTTAAGATGGTAAATTTTCTGTTATGTGCATTTTACCACAATTAATTTAAAAAATTTAATTTAAACAAATGCATGGTAGCAGAGGTGCAGAGCCTAGCCCAAGGGCTTTTTTGTGCCACATTGATTCTCAATTCCTTCAAACAATTGCCTAGCTCCTTGTTTGCTCCAAGAGAACATATCTGATGAATCTCAGCCTACAATAATCTTTCCCATTTCAGTACTGTATATGGGACCTAAGAATTCTGAATAATGTCCATCCCAAATCCAATGCTTTATTGGAGTTTTTCCATTTCATCTTCAGATACTTTCATGCCCTAAGATCACTTCTGCACCAATCTATAAAACCATGAGATTCCAAGGAGACAAGATCAAGGAAGAAGTTTTTACTAAGCTCACCAAAAAGTTAAAAAACAATAACAAAACACTTGTCATTAAGACATTCCAGTTAAATGAGAACCATGTGGCAATTCTTCAACTATTAACAAGACTTCAACTTCCCAACATTCTATTTTTCAAGGCATACCTCGAGCCCCATAATCTCTATGAAACTACCTATTTCCTTCCTCCCTACAAAACCATATTGCTATTTCTAATGTTGGTATTGTAAGCCCTGCAATATTGTATTTTCTCTTTGGTTACAAACCTTGGCTTCAAAATCACGGTATCTTCACCACACCCACAAGCATTTCATGAGTGTCTAACATACAGATACTGCTTGATTTATGAAGTCAGTGCCTAGCCAGTTTTCCCTCACCCATTTGCCATGAGAACTATTTCAACTCTCTCAGATCCCTCTTCAAATTTCACTTGCTTAATGAAGCCACTCCAAGAAGGCAGTGAACTGGACATCGGGGACATAACAATGAAAACTGAAAGAAACTGTCGACCATGTCACTTTAGTATAAATTACTTCTCCTCCACCGAGTACTTTTTACCCTTGCAATTTCTCAGTCTTACCTTGACAGTCAGCTCACAAAGCTCGAATTATGTCTCTATATGCTTTTCTTCATCCGGAGCTGGATAATTGACATAAGTTATCATCCATTTACTTGTACTCACTGCAAAGATTTCCCTATACTCCTGCTTCTCTGGACACCTTGTGCTTGTACATTCAATATCATCCGATAATACTGGATATGGGCAATGTGAGGAATAGGGGAGGAGGGAATCGATGGGAGTTTTAGTTTTCTCAACTCTGTAACGATGAGCAATTATTGATTTTAGTTCTCAACTTCTTCATTTATTTAAAATAATAATAACAAAGAGATCTTTAAGTTTGCTGCTACACTTCTTAGAGTACATTCAAGCTGCCATTAAAGGGAGCCAAAAATACACTGATTTAAGTAAGATAAAAAATGGACTCCCTTACAGTCCAGAGGTAGCCAGCCCAAGGCTAAAGGGATGGTTCTCCCATCCTCAACAGATGACTGGTATCCTGAGTCTAAAACGTCTTCTCGAGCTGCCACCATTAGGTCTGTATCCCAGCCAGATGAATGAAGGAAAGGTCAAAGGCAGGGCATACCCATTCCTCTTATGACTGTGATGTGGAAGTAACTCTTTGCCTCACATTGCATTGGCCAGAGCTTGATCACATGGCCATGAAAATAAAGATGGGAAATGTAGTCTCTACTGAGGTGCCCAGCAGAAATTCAGATGCTCTTTCATTAGTTTAGTACACCATATAATTTTTAGAATGTTAACTCTGAAGGGTCTGAGATTTTATGCCATTTGCAAGATAATAAGTTTCCCTGGCACAGTCTCGTGGATATTGGCAAAAGACATGGGACTCCTGGGTCAGGAACAATGGTTTATGACTCATGGTACTGCAAGTAGCATGAGCATCACCATATCTGCATCAGTTTACCTTGCCCTCCCAAGTCCCACAGGGGCAATGAGATGGGCTTGGATGGGTGCATGCACACATAGTTGGTCGCATTACAGGAGAAGAATTTTGAATTTAGTGAATCTTTTATAGTGGCAGTAATGTGATTGCCTTTTGTGCTGGAGAGAGTCACATTCTCTATCTTCCAAGGCTGTTCTATAAACATCTTTATATATATAGTCCAGGTAACAATGAGTAATTACCCGACTCATAGGACATACAGAAATGAAACAGACCCATGGAGAGCTGTCTCCCGACATAGGACTCTATTAAGAAAGACGCTATCACTATTTATGCTGGGACGACAGCATGAACCGGGACTTCTCCAGGAAAACCAGGACAATATGTTCATCTTAACATTAGTGGATCCTAGCAGTCTCTGCCACGTATTCTAATTCTATAGTATCTGCCATCTGAAGGAATAACATGAAGGCCACCAGTTCTTTACAGACCAAAATGTATGTAAAGATAACAGTGCCCAAGGTAAACATTTTCAATTACCACAACTGGCTCCTTAAATCTAATACTTCTAATGTTAGGATCTTAAATGTACTTCACGTGATGTGAATGTTGAGTCATTTAAGGTAAGGACTCTAGACTAGGACACCAGGCACCTGAGATCTAGGGTCAGATTTTCTATTAGTTTGATTCCTGATTTTGGAAATGTCACAACATATTTTAACCTTAATTTACTTATTCTGTATAATGAGTTGTTAATGCCTTTTACGTCTATCTCAAGTTTCACTTGAACTCAGCCACTACCATGATCTAGTAACTTGAGATGAAGGTCATATATAGGTCAGAGGATAGCCTTCTGGCTAAAGTGTTGGTAGTTCCACTAATGCTCAGAGCGCTCCTTGCCTCTTTTAGAAGATACTTCTTGTGTGGGCCACCCAAAACAATAACTTTCTTTCTCTTAAACCTGTTAAGTTTCGGTCCAACTTTTTAATAAATTCAATAGGAGCTAAGTGATTTCATTATGCCCTGTTTCAGTTAGGTTTACCTGGATCACAGCTTTTATCTCACGTACCAATTTCAGTGGCTATTCTGGAAAACTGTAGAGGAAGTTCCTGAGGCTGCCTCCATATGGGCACAGGAGGAGAAATTGATGGCACTAGTGCCAATTATCTCCATCCTTGATCTGAATTCTCCCTCCTTATTTGTTACTATTTGATCCATTCCTTTTCATCTACCTGCTTCAAAAGACAATTAAAGAGTGCGAATCTCTTTAATCACTTCCTCAATAAAGACCTAAGAAACACTTTACTTACTGGATTATCTCCTTTTTATCCATGATCTGCAGTTAGTTCCACTAATTCTTTGGTGCCTTCTCGCCTTTCATGTTTTAATTATTTTTCAATATTGGTTCTGAACTCATTTCAAAATGCTTTATAAACTTTGGCAGTGGAGATGGGGTGGGGAGGTGTCTGCCTACACGCCTAAATTTCTGGTCTACAACTTTGCAGTATCTCCATCCACCTCTTTTCATTTTCAAAAACCACTTTTTTCTTGCAACTGTCTTTTTTTTTTTTTTTTTGCAAATGAGTCCTATAGGATTTCAGTTCAAACACTTGTCTAGGTCTATGTTTCCAATTGTGGTATTTTTAAACACACACTCCAGGCTTCCTGTGGCTTTTTTTCTGTTTGTTTTAAATTGTCTTTTCAACATCTTCCTAATTAATGTCCTTATTTTAGAACAATTTCCATTTTATAATTCTTCATTTCATTTTCTTCATTTTTATTCAAAGTCATAACTGCATATGATTTACGAAACAAAAAGAACAGAAAACCAACAATTCTTATTTCCATGCCTCCCCACCCACAGAGTCTTAATCCCCAGAGGCAAACACTTTTAACTGCTTCCTTTTCATTTTTCTGGGGCACACTTTCAAACACTTAATTAGCACATTTACACCATGATTTCTTGGCTACTGGCCTCCTGCTACAGTAGATGAGGATTCTGCTCACTTACATCACTCCCCACCTCCCCAAATCTTTCTCTGTATATAGTTTTATCACCATAATTTCTCCTCTCAAGACATCTGCAGTAACAACAAAATTAGTTAAAACACTATTTCTTGGCCCATAAATTATACACAATACATCTCGGCTCCCTACTTTATAAGATGACAGGACACAAAAACTCTCACCCTTGTCTCCTCCTCTCTTCCCTTCCTCCATCTCTCATCTCCGTCAGCCATATCTACACTTTTAATAATAGCAGAGTGGATACTGTTTACAATCTGTCCTATAATCTTCCTACAGTTTCCCATAATTTGTCTATAGGCCAATTCTAAAAGATGAAAACCAATAAGTGGTATTTGATTTACTGTGGTCATGTCAATAATGAGCTACGTCATAAGCTAGGACTCCATTTTCTTTTCCAGTGTCATCTTCCAATTACACTAAAATATACTTAGAATCAGTTCAATTGGATTCTCCTTTTTCAAAGTTTATCAATTTCCTTTGGCATATCCTCAAACATTTCTAGACTCACAATTATACTATCTATCCTTTCATTCTGCCTTTCTTTCCTTATCAGAGACCACCGTTTTGGTGTCTTCCTTCTCTTTCCCTAATATGGATTAGTTGCTTTTTAGGCCTAGCACACAGAATTCCCATCACTGCACTCTGGTTTGGATCCTCTGTTTCCTGAGTTCTGTATATTTTTTCCTGATATGGTCTCTTTTTTTTTCTTCTGGAGCATATCCTCAAGGAACTTTCTACAAAAGGGTACTCAGGCATCTTGGTCTGAAAACATTCATTCTACTATCACCCTTGATTTACTGGCTGTTATCTTTGAACATAAAGTGTTGTTGGTAAGGAATCTAATCTCACCCCTTTGTAGGCAACTTTTGTTTTAATCTCTCCTGACCCACTTTTTAGGAGGGTCTCCTTATCTTTGGTGTTCTAAAATGTCACAATTATGTATCTCTAGGAGTCTCTTTACACATTCCCTATGCTTAGTCCTATCTGAGCCTTTTCAGTCTGAGCACTTGTGTTCTTTTTCTATTCTGGGAAATTTTCTTCTTTTCCACAAATTCGCTAAAGCCTAGTCTCATTCTCTCCACTAAATTTAAGACTCAGTTCTATCCCTATATTCTTTTCTATCTGCAACCTCTCACTAGATAATTTCATCATCACCTGTGGCCTAACTTCACCAATATACTGATGACTCCTGAATTCATATCTCCAGCCTGATCTGCCTCCACACCTGGGGACCCTATGAATCCAATTGCCTATTTGACCTGCATGCTTGGATGTCTAACAGATATCTCATATATAACAAGGCCTAACTAAATGTCTTGATATCCCTTTTCATCTTAGTACCTATTCCATATCCATTCTGTCACAAGTCAGAAACAACATCCCCTTAAGTGCATCACAAAAATATCTAGAAGTCACCTGTAATTTCTTTTGTTCTCACTCACCAAACAGCAGATCCAGCAGCAAATCTAAAATCTGTCCTGAATCTGACCACTTCTCACCAACTCCACTAATTAACACCAAAATTATCTTTTCCTAAGACCAGTATCACAAGAGTATATAATCTGGCATATAAATGCACATATCCTAGAATTCAACTGGCTGGCTTGGTTTCAAATTCCAGCTATACCACTAAATAACTGTGTGACCTAGAACATTATCCTTAATAACCCTATGCCTCAATTTTCTCATCTATAAAATGGGGATAATAAAATATCTCCCTCCTGGAGTTGCCATGTGGGGCACAGGATAAGCCTTCAATAAGTGTTCATTGTCATGATTATTATCACTATTACCGCAACTACTTCCTAACTAATTTTCTTGATTTCAGTCCTTCCACTCTCCAGCTGCTAGAATGTTCTCTGTCTCTCTTTTACTTTAAAATCATTATGGAGTATAACACACGTGCACAAAAGTGCCATCTGCATACAGCTCAGTAATTTTCAGAAAATAAACATCCATGACCTCGGAGCCAGGTAAAGAAATAAGATTTTACCAGCACCCCAGAAGACCCCTTCATACCTTTTCCCAATGAACACCTCCCATCTCCTTCCCCAAAGGCAATCATTATTATTTATAACTCTATCATTTAGTTGTGTACCTCACAGTATGCATTATTTGCTATCTGGCCTCTTTTGCTTAATATTATGTTTGTGAGCTTCATCCACACTGTGTGCAACAAAAGTTCATTCACTTTAACTGTAATATAGTAATGTAGCCCTTCGTTACATGAAGATGTGAAAACATTGTTTATTTAATCTACTGTCGATGAGCACATGGGTTGTTTTTAATCTTTAGCTATCATGAACAGTGCAGCCGCAAACCGTCAGGTGTGTGGCTCTTGATGTACATCTGCATACATTTCTGCTGTGTATGTAACTAAGAGTGGAGTTTCTGTGTCATAGTTGAGTGTATGTTCAGCTTTAGTAGACAATACCAACCAATTTTGCCAAGTGGTTGCGTCAACTTACACTTCTGTCAGTAGTTTGAGAGTTTTAGTTGCTTCACCAACATCTGGTAGTAAAAATCTGTTTAACCTTGTTAACTCTGCTGGGTATACAGTGACATCTCACTGTGGATTTGAGTATCATGATGACTAATAAGTTTGGGAACCTTTCCAAATATTTATTAGCCATATGGATATATTTTTTAAAATTTCACAGCTGGGGACCAGACATCCAGTTGTCACCTGACATACAGATGTGTCAGGTGACTGGAAGCAAGGGGAAGGTGAACAGGGGCTACATTTCAAGAGGGAATTTGAAGCCTTGAAGATAAGTCTACAATGATGGAAGGAGTCTGATTCAAGTAGCCAGATTCAGTTAAGTAGTCAAGGTCATGGTTTCTGAGTCTTGAAAGCCTTCCTGACCCAGCTACCCTGCCTACCTGTGAGAACTGCAGGGGAAAACACCTGTGAACATGAACTAAAAGAGCTTTCTCACTAAACTCTTAAACATCCCTCCCATGGGGGACACACACACACACACACACACACACACACACACACACACACACACACCCCAAGGACTACACACAGTGGGTGGCACAGTGACACTACAACCTGGACATCTCTCAGTTCTGTTGAGATTTAAATCCCAGTGGTAAAAATATTAGCTTTGAGAAGACTGGGTTCAGGAAGGGCAAAAACAGCATTTCCAGTTTCCAGTAATGATTACAGAATTTCTGGTTAAGGAAAATTACATTTTGAAATTTCTGTTTTGTCAGAAATGGGCAAATATTATTATCACAAGCAGAAATACAGGCCGAGATACTGAAGAAAGCCACAGTAGCAAAAAGAAAAAAGTAATAAAAAAAGAAAAGAGAAAAAATATCAATGAGATAACCACTACACAGCTATTAGAATGGCCAAAATCCAAAAACACTGACAAATAACAAATGCTGTCAAGAAGCAGCAGCAACAGGAACTCTCATTCATTGCTAGTATAAATGCAAAATGGTAGAGGCACTTTGAAAGACAGTCTGGTGGTTTCTTCCAAAACTGAGCATACTTTTACCATAGATCCAGCATACTACTGTTTATAGTAGTTTTATTCACAATTGCCAAAACTTGGAAGCAACCAAGATAGCCTTCAATAGGTTAATGGATAAATGAACTGTGGTACATTCAGATAATGGACTATTATTCAGTGTTTGAAAGAAATAAGCTATCAAGCCATGAAAATTCATGGAGGAAACTGAAATGCATATTACTGAGCGAAAGAAGCCAATCTGAAAAGGCTACATACTGTGTGATTCCAATTATATGACATTCTGGAAAGGCAAAACTATGGAGGTAGTACAAGAGTAGTAGTGGTTACCAGGGGTTGAGGGGAAGGAAAGATAAATAGGCAAAGCACAGAGGCTTTTTAGGGCAGTGAAACTACTGTGTCTGAAACTGTAATGGTGGATATGTCATTATACCTTTGTCCAAACCCATAGAACATAAAACACCAAGAGTGAATCCTAATATAAACTATGGGCTTTGAGTGATAATGGCATGTCAATGTATGTTCATCAAATATAACAAATGTACCATTCTGGTGGAGGATAATAATATGGGAGGCTATGAATGTATGGGGGTAGGGGGTGTACAGGAACTCCACACTTTCTGCTCAATTCTATAGTGAAACTAAAACTGGTCTAAAAAATAACATCTATTTTTAATAAAGAAGATAATCAAAACAGGAAAATCCTGTTGGAAGCACTTTGAAACACACACAAAAAAGAAAAAAAAAAACAGTGGGGCTCAGTTCAACTAATACCAACAGATAAAACAGATATGCCAGTCTTCTGCTTAAACCCTTCAGTGGGTTTTGGGTTGGGTTTCTAAGACACTGAGATGAGAAGTCATGTGAAACAGATTTATTTGAAAGTATTCCCAGGAAAAATGTGGGCAGAGTGGGTCAATGGGACTGGGGTATGGGGGAAGGAAGCAAACAAGGGCACACTATCAAGTGAGTACCACAAATGGTAACTTTCTAGCAACCCTACAGGGAAGACGAAGACAGTGTTGGTCACTCCTGAAACTCCCATTAAGACAGGGAACCTCTGTGCACTACTGATGAGAATATAAACTGGTGCAGCCACCATGGAAAACAGTATGTAGGCACCTCAAAACATTAAGATTAGAACTGTCACATGACCCAGCAATTCCACGTCTGGATCTTTATTCAAAGAAAACAAAAATACTAAGTTAAAAAGAAATATGCACCCCAGTGTTCAATGCAACATTATTTACAATAGTCAAGATATGGAAACAACCTAAGTGTCCACTGATGGATGAATGGATTTAAAAAACATCACACACAAACACACACACACGAATATTATTCAGCTATGAAAAAAATGAAATCTTGCCATTTGCAACATCATGGATAGGCCTCGAGAGTATTATGCTAAATGAAATAAGTCAAACAGAGAAAAACAAATACTGTATGATCTCACTTATATGTAGACACTGAAAAAAAAAGGCAAAAGAAATTCAAGTTCACAGATACAGAGAACAGACTGGTAGTTGTTGCCAGAAGGTGGGATGGGGGGAGGGGTTGGAAGAGAAATGGGTGAAGAGGGTCAAAAGGTACACTCAGTTATAAAATGAACAAGTCATGGGGATACAGTGTACAGCAATGGTGACTACAGTTAATAGTACTGTATTGCATATTTGAAAGTTGCCAAGAGAATAAACCTTAAAAGTTCTCATCGCAAGAAAAATATTTTTGTAACTCTGTAAGGTGACAGATGTTAACTAGACTTATTGTGGTGATCATTTACAATATATACAAATATCGAATCATTATGTTGTACACCTGATTTTATGTCAATTATACTCAATTAAAATAAAAAACAGGTTTAACAGCCCTAAGGAACAAACTGAAACTTCTGTAACTTGAAAAACACCATAGACAAGGTCAACAGAAAAACAACATAAATGATAGAAAAAATGGTTTTAAATATATAAATATTTCCCATACACCGACAGGAAAAATCTAAAAAGGAAAACATGGTATTAAAAAAAAAACCCCATGACCTGGTAATCCATCCACTGAATCAATCGTAAAAGCATTTGGCTCATTCAAATATGAAAAGATGCTTAGATTCACTAATAATCAAGTGAATATTAATTAAAACAAAGAGATATCACTTTTTAACCTATAACATTAACAAAGATTTAAAAATAACAACAGTATATATGTGAAAACATTGGGAAGCAGGTACTCATATTATTGGTCAGCATATAAATTGGTACCACCTTTTGGAAAGTAATTTAGAAGTGTATATCAAAATCTAAAATTTATTGTACCCTTTGACCCAGAAATTTTACTTTAAGGAATTTATCCTACGGAAGTACTAATAAAAGTTTACCATGATAGTTACACAAGAATGTTTTGTGTAGACTTATTTACAACAAAGAATTAGCATCTAAAGAACTTTAAAACATTTCCTTAAGAGTACCTTATAATTATGGCATAGTCATAAAGTAAAATCATCTGTAGTCACTAAAAAGAATAAGGCAAATCTGTATATACCAACAAAGGAAAATGTCAATGGCATATTAAGTTACAGAAGCAAATTATTAATACATACTACATGTTTGAACTTCAAAAGCATTATGCTGTTCAAAAAGACAGCTGTAAAAATCACACATTGTATGATTCCAATTACGTGAAATGTTCAAAAAAAGAAAATCTATAGAGATGGAAACAGATCCCTGGTTGCCTGGGACTGGGTTGGGCACCACTTGCCTGCACATCGACATGGGAATCTCTGAGGTGATGGAAATATTCTCAAACTGAACTGTGGTGATGATTGTATAGTTAAGTGTCAATTTACTAAAAATCATTGAATTCACTTT
This sequence comes from Tursiops truncatus, assembly GCF_011762595.2. Classification (NCBI taxonomy): domain Eukaryota; kingdom Metazoa; phylum Chordata; class Mammalia; order Artiodactyla; family Delphinidae; genus Tursiops; species Tursiops truncatus. The sequence continues at coordinate 68,535,559 of NC_047046.1, forward strand.
GTGAACTTTATGATACATAAATTACAACTCAGTAAAGCTGCTTCTTAGAGACAAAAATCAAAATACTGATCAGTATAGTAATAGCATGTGCATATGCAGGTGTATGTACATTTCCACAAACAAATCTCTGCCTTAGAACATTGCTATATTGTTTGAATATGTTTCAATACGAATATTACTTTTACATTCAGAAAAAATTATAAACACAAACATATTATCTCTGAAAGCTCTTGGATTAGATATGGTTCCCACCCCCCAGCCTCCAAAAAAACAAACCCTGATTTCATATATTGTCTGACAGACACGGCAGTATGATATGTTTTGAAAAAGCAGAGCAAATCAAGAAGACCAAGCCATCTGTAAATGCAACACTGCAGAATGGAAGGTAGTAAAGGTCGTTGCTAACGCAGAGTGCTGCTCTGAATGACCTCACCTATTTAATCCACATAACCGCTCAATGTTGCAATCCAACCACAGTGCACCTGGCAAAGACCACAGAGCTGGTGAAAGTAGATCAGAGATTTAAGCCCAGGTGGTCAGACATCAGGGCCTAGGCTCTAAAAACTCAGCCAGACTGCCCTGTACTGAGGCTGTAGTCATATTATACATACAAACCCATTCTTCTCTGATTACACGTTTGCTTCAATAAAACATTTTCTTCATTTTGATTTTGGTAGTCAGCTTTTAACTTTTTTAACTATTTCCACATTGCCAATTCAAGTCAATGGAACATGTAAAGTAGGTAGTCAAGGCTCTTATACAATGCTAAATAGCTAATACAGGAAATGGCACAAAATGGGGCTTAGAAAAAATTTATTGAATTATATTGAACGCTTTCAACAATGCTGCTCTCCACAAATTCAGGTTGGCTGAATGTTTAAATAACAACCTTTAAAAAACGACAAAGAAGGCATATACATGGAACAAAATCCTTCCCATTTCCTTCAAGGTTTAAGACATCAGGAAGCCTGATTGAGTAGGGACTGCCCACCGAAAACTCATCGCAGCTCAGGCTTCCCTGGTGGTGCAGTGGTTAAGAATCCACCTGCCCACGCAGGGGACATGGGTTCCCGCCCTGGGCCAGGAAGATCCCACATGCCGCAGAGCAACTAAGCCCGTGCATCCCAACTACTGAGCCTGCGCTCTAGAGCCTGCGAGCCACAACTCCTGAAGCCCACACACCTAGAGCCCATGCTCCACAACAAAGAGTAGCCCCCCGCTCGCAGCAACTAGAGAAAGCCTGCGCACAGCAACAAAGACCCTGTGCAGCCAAAAATAAAATAAAATAAATTTTTTTAAAAAAGGAAAAATATTGCAGCTCATCACATTTCACTATCACTCACTGTCAAGTAATTAATAAGTCAAGCTCCCAGAGACAGTGATCATAGTGATGGTATACCAAAGAGACATGGCAGGCTCTTCTACACCTCCCACCGAAATGGGAAATGCAGCATGTTAGCACTGAAAATAGGATATTAAAGCCCATTTAGATTCTCACATTATTAGATAAGGAAAATAACCTGGCACTAATGCCTGACTATGGTTTGCTTAAAATGATGCTTATCCTCCTAAATCCCATAATTCTGCAGTTAAAGGTTACAAATGTTCACACCACAAAATGAGCTTTAGAAACACAAAGATCCCATTGGTCTTAGAATTTGAAAGTAATAACCTATTTTCTCATGAAGTGACCCATAAGGCCCAAATAAATGCAAATCCTAGTATATCCTAGTGTAGACGGCTTCCTCCCTTGTCTTGGGTTACTGACATTATCCCTCCACCTTTCTTCATCAAGCTGGGATAAATATTAACAGTTCTCTGAAACAGCTGGGTTCACGACTCAATCTAAAAAGCCTCACTTAAATGTAGCCTCATTCATTAATTTTGTAATTAAGTTATATCAGCTCTTGCCATCTCAATGTGAAAGTCCTCAAATATACATGAAAAAGTTATTATCTTATTCTTCTGCAGCGTTTAAAAATTAATAATGGTGAAATCCCAATTTTCAACTGGCCACATCATGGAATTAGAGTCAATAAATTGCATAGATTTTAAGAAGTTCGGGCATCATTACTAATCTTAGCCCCCTTTGAACTTATAACCAACATTCATATTCTGCCAATATCATATTAAAACTCTTGGCATTATAAAGCTAATTTTACACACCAATTTCTCATTGGTTGTCGTATTCCATAATGGGTAATATTTTCATGTTAAGCGTTGATATAAAGTCTCTTCTAGCTGAATTCTTATTGAGAAACTGAATTCTGTTTAAAACATCGGTTTCAATCTCTGGAACACTGACATGAGCCTCTGTATTTTGAGTTTAACTTTTATATTGTTTCTGATTTTAATTTTGATGAGAATCATTGTTTTAGATCATCTTCTGTTACACAACTGGGGAACAACAGGCTTATCTCTAAAATGCACACTAAATTGTTTATATACCTAATGACTTAGAGGGAGGTGTGAAGGATATCAGTTTTGTTGCGCAAATGTGGTGAATTTTCATGGAGTTTATAACAATCACCTTAAGAATGGTTACACTACCTTGTGATCCGGACTGTTACAAAGACAGGCTCTGTAATCTTGATTTGCTTCTCCTGACAGTTAGGGAATATGTCTTATTTTGTGTCCAGGACAGTTCCTGGCACACATCAAGCACCTGATAGGAAGGGAGGAAGGGAGGAAAGGAGGGAGGAAGGAAGAGAGGGAGGGAGCGAGGGAGGGAGAGGAGAGTTGGTATTCAAAAGTGCTGTGAGAATTGTAAATTCCATGCATATATAAAAGCTCAATATAATTATCGTTTTCATAAGCACCAGGAAAGTGGCTGATCTTATGTGATTAGCTGTAGTTAGAGCATGTCCTCCTCGGGATACTGTGTCTTGATCTCTCAGTAGGACTGAATTAACTGTCTCCTCTTAAGGCCTGACAATTCCTACACCAAAACAAATCCATCTTCTTAAGCAAAAGGAATGACTGTTGCTATACCTAAGTCTAGCTGACAGGGGAATGAAAAGCTTTTCCATTCTACAAAAGAAAGAAAAGAAAGTAGTCTCTGTTTTCTTTCAAATTTCACACCTCACTCAGACTTGCAGATTGCCCCAAAGAAAGGATGAACAGGACAATAGGCCATTGAGATAAATGTCACAAAGAAAAAACTACTCAAAATAAACACCACAGTGTTCAGTGTTCCTTGTCTTCAGACAGATTTATATTCTTTTTTTGATCCTCTCACAATGCCCTTTCCTGAATTTAGAAAGTATCTTAAAATTACATTTAAAATAACAAGACCATTCTGTGAAAATCTGTCAAGATGTGTTGGTTTTTTTCTAGTTAGGATTGTCCAGTTTTATTTAAAAGAACAACAAAACAGTAACACTGCTGACATATAAAAACACATTCAATACAAGGACCTGAAAACAATGCATATATCCTGATAAATTGTGTGTGAGAGTGGGGTGGGGGTGGGAGAGAAATGGGGGGAGGGGACGGGAGAGAGGAATATCCCATACTGACTAGGCCATATCAAAAATATAAGATTGAATTCTAGTTGTCATATTTTGAGAGGAACAATGAAAACTGGGATATTTACAGAGAAGAAAGTGATCAGTCTAAGAGTGTTGTTACATGAGGACATTTGAGTGAAGTAGGTTTATTGAACCTGGATTCCAGAGAATCTTAGAGGAAAAGAGGTGTGTACATTTTCTTTAAATATTTGAAGAAATCTCCTACAAATATGAAAGTGGCATGTTTTACATGCCTCTTGACAAAACTAGGACCAATGTATTCAACATAAAAACCTAAACATCTTATGGGCTATTCAGTTCCCAACAACTTAAGGGGGAAATTCAAGAGTTAGGTTTGGGAAATGTATTTTGGGATACCTAGTAGATGTTTAAATGGAGATACATAGATAGATAGACAGACAGATAGATAGGAAAATACGGACACACACACAAATATAGATATATATAGACACACCACGCACACACAAATTTGAGAGTTGAGATTCCGAAAAGAAGACAGCTTGAGGCCTAATTTTGATGATATTTGAAATCTTAAGTTTGGTTGAATTCCCCTAGGAAATATACTTTAGTTCAGAAAAGTGGTCCAAGGACTAAGCCCTTGGCTATACTAACATTTAGATACCCGAAAGATAAGGATCAAGAAAAAGAGACAGCAAAGTGTCTTAGTTTGAGTTTCCCCAGAAGTAGACCCTGAAGCAGGTGTTGGAGTACAAGTAATTTACTTGAGAGGTGACCCCAAGAAACACTAGTAATGGAATCAGAACAAGAGACAAGGAAGGGAAGGCAGCCGATAAGTGTGCGTTATCAAGCCAGTTTATCACTGTGCACAGCTGGGGCTTAATTCCCCTGGAGAACGCTGTCAACCAGTATAGAATGCATGCCTCAAGGTTATCCCTCCATAAAGAAAAGAAACTAGAGTATTTAGATACCAACTGCCGTTAGTCTTTAGTTGGAAGGTGGTCCCAGGAGGCATAAATATTTGGAATTTTGAGCCTCCCATGCTTGTGAGCTGAGTGGGCTCCAGCAGCCAAAGAATGCTCAAATGTTGACAGCTGAAAGTTAGCTGGAGCCCACGGACCTGATGGAGTATGGGCACGGCAGCAGCCTCTATACAGGACGGAACAGTCAGAAAGACGGGAAAAACCAAAAAGAGGGCGATATCCCAGAAGCCAAGTGAATCATGAGTTAATAATGCAAAATGGGTCCCTGCATTATGTTTACTATTAGGGACATGCCCTCTGTTCTTTCAGCAACAATTTTCTATTATGTTAACCAGTAGAAAAATAAAATATCATCGGCATGGAGTCCGCAAAGTGAAACGCTCCTTCTTCCACCTTTAGAATGAGTTCTGTACAGTAGGAGATAAGTGGCTTATAATGATGCATTGAACAATATGTTAATTAAAGGAGTGCCAACTGCAGGAACATTTATAACCTTCGTGGCAAAAGAAAACTTTCTTTTTAGAGGACACCATGGAGGGCTATTGCCTGTGCAGAAGATATTAGCTGAGCAATCATAAATAATGTTTACCACTGAGTGTATTATACCTTTTATAAAATCATGAGAATATGCTTATTGGCTTCTAGATCCAGCTTTGATTTCACTAGAATTTAATGACTTCCCAGATAAAATTCCCCAATTTGAAAATCCCACAATTTGAAAATCCCAAAGCCTCATCAATTATGTTCCCTTACTCACTGTATCTGTTTCTTTTTAAAATATTTTCTACACTGTTTGAAAAATAATTATGGGTATTCTTTTAAATTCTTACATGTGTGCAGAAGAACTGGAAGGGAAGATTTATCTGCAGGAAAGTAAGTAAGTAAGTGAGATTTGTTCTTCAGCTCACCATCAGGTAGAAAGGTAACCTTTTGTGACTTTATCATCAGGAAAAAGCAGACAGCAAGGAAATTTGCTGGGTAAATAATGGGCTGTGGCATGATTAGAAGCAACCAAATCCTAAAGCACTCTTTCTTAAGCAACTCATGAAACGATACTTAGCATCTCATCACTGCTATTTTGTGCATAAAAGACACCACTTCAAAATATAGGTACCTGTATACTGTCTGAGAAGGGATTAACTGAAACTCGGAATCGGACATTTATTTTGAAGACATTTCTCAAGGAAAATCATCATGGCTGCTGCTCTGTGGGACTGACAGTACCTCCTCAGCTGTTTGCCAAAGCAGAAACTAACACACCATTGTAAAGCAATTATACTCCAATAAAGATGTTAAAAAAAAAAACAAAAAAAGAACGATTTAAAGGACCAAGGGAGGAAGGGAAATTGAAAAGTATATTAAATGTCACAAGTGAAGGGCTGTCACCCTCAGATTTAATAATGTCGTTATTGAAAGTTAAATACCAGGTAATTATGAATATGAAGATATGCAAGAAATCTACAGCATAATTACATATAGCCAGCATTTTTGGAGCTAAGAAGAATTTAACATCACCTGAAGAACTTTCTAAACGACAATTAGCATACACACAGCCTATCCTTACCAGTCCACCAAATCGAGGTAGTTAGAAATTACTTGACTTGTAAGGATGGAATTTGGATTATTTTTACTCAGATGCAATCGATTTATTTTCTTATGCTTTGTTTGATTTTAGTACTTTAAAAATGGATGTGGCCCAGGGTGTTGGTGGTGTATATGCCTAGTTACCTAGAGAAATGGTTCCCTCTGCAGGCAAATACTTTGTGATTATATGATGCTAAACATGGATAATAATTGTATCACAGTTTTCTTGGGGATCATTCAAGAATGCACAGCACACACACTCATCCCTCAACTTCACTCCTCCATCCCTATTCTAATATACATCACCGGAATGATGACATTCAGGACCATAACTCATCAGCACATGTCTTTCTCCTGATGTATTGTGTTTCATACCATTTCTTTGAAAGTGACACAGAATTCCTAGTGAGCAAAAACTCATAAATAATATTACAATTAAAAATAAAGGATTACTTACCAGGTAGCAAGTATATTCAGATGTGACTTTTAAATGGCAAATGCGTGGCATTTTTCAAATCTCAGAAACATCTATTATGTGGGCCATGAGGGACCTGGGGAGATGATGGATTTTTTTTATATTTCTGTGCTTTCTTGGTCCTTTCTCAGATAAACACACACTCAGAGAGACAAACTTACAGCCAGATTTTAGGGCTCTTGGGGATGGATGTGGAAGTGTGTTCAACCCTTTTTTATTTGAGACTGTAAAGACATCTCTTAGATTATTAACCTTCTCAGAAGTGTCAAAAATAGTGTATGTACTGATTAGCTTTTTTACTGTCCTTTCCTGTCCCTCTGTCTTCCTCATTTCTCTCTGGTCAGTCTGGACAGGATAAATTGAAGTGGAAGAATAGTCTGGGGAGAGTGACGAGCAGCATATGAGACTCAGGCCAAACCTAATGACCACTATTGCAAACCCTACTGAGGGTGCCAAGCTACTATGGGACGGACAGTTAAAAAGCCACAGGTACTTTGTGTCCAAGGACTAGCAGAAGGGACTACCTAACCCATAGAAACCAATCCAGGACCAAGGTAGCAGCTAATTCTTTTGCTCAATTATTTAACAAATGTGTTTTATACATCTGTTTACTACAAAAATAGTTCATTTACAGAGTTAAAATATCGCAAGGTATAAAAGGGTAAACAATGAAATGTGAGTCTTCATTGCATCCTAAATCTCCAATTCCACTCCTCACATGTAACTGCTTTGAAGTTTCTCGTGTATTTGTTAGATCACTACTGTCTGCACTGAAATATCATTCAGGCCACATACGCAATTCTAAATGTTTTAGTGGCACCACTAAAAAAAATTGAAAGAAACAGGTGAAATTAATTTCAGTAACATATTCTATTTAACCCAACATATCCAAAACGCTATCATTTCAACATGTAATCAACATAATAGCATATTAATGAGGTATTTTGCATGATTTATTCTAAATCTCCTAAATCCAGTGTGTATTTTACATTACAGTATATCTCAGTTCAGACTAGCCACATTTCAAAGACTTAATCATCAGTGGTCAGTGGTTACTGTAGTACACAGTGCAGTTCTAGATATCTTCTGATTTTATATCAACAGATTCAACACCTTGTTCTGTATCCTACTTTTCTCAATTATTACAAAGATTTCAGTATCAGCAAATGAAGATATGACTTGGTTTTTAACTGGTGCATTTTGGATGCTTTCCTTCTTTTACTATAATTATCCTTCAAAATTCATCATTTCTTGCATGTGTGAGTATACAGATTTGTGTGAATTTCTTGATCTAAGAGTATATACATTTAAAATCTTGATTTTTGATGCCAAACTACCTTCCAAAAGTGGAAGGTTTACGTTCCATCCTTTATTCTCATACTATTTAATCTTGGTCAGCTGGATAACCTAAAAATATGGTGTTTTGTTTTTCCCTGATGTCCAATGAAATGAGCATCTTTGTAGATGTTTATAAGCCATGAATATTTTCTGAACCGCCTTCTCATGTATTTACTCCATTTATCCACTGAGTCACTGTCCTTTTTAATTGACTGTCAAGGACTTTTTTAATATTAAGAAAATTTGTCTTTTCTCTGTCAAATATGTTGTAAACTTTTCCTTTAGTTTGTGTTGGGTTTTTTATACTGTATATAGTATTATTTTGCTGAACAAAAATTTTTAATTTTATCTAGTTAAGTTTATTAACCTTTTCCTATATTATTTCTATCTTTTTTGCTTATTCCAAGATTATGGAAAAATCACTGTGTTTTCTTGTAGTACATTTCTTGTTGTACTTTATTATCTTTTGGAATTCAGGTGCACAGAATTGGATTAAACATAAATTTTCCTTCATTCCCTTGTATGAATGAGTTTTAATTAGTTTGTAATTTAGTTATTTTTAATAATGTAAAAATCATCACAGCCCAAAATCAAAGTTATAATATTCACAATGAATAACAATTTACTATATGTTTCCCCCAACATTCCATCCTCCTGGTTCCTCACCACCCCCAGAAGTAATCATTTTTCTGAATTCTGGGTTCATCATTCCCTTGCCTAAAATTTCCTTTTTAGGTTATTTATTGTAAATATTTATTGCATTTCCTTTTGTATTTAAAAACTATGTGTTTGTATGTGTGTGTACTTTTAGGTATTTTAAACTTTACAAAGATGGCATGCATATCAGGAGTTCCTTTTTAAACTAAGTTATACAGCTAAGATTCAACAAACGTTGTATTGCTAACATAAATATATCTGGTTTCCTATCACTGAAGTTCATGAATACACTATTCCACTGTGGGCATATCCACAATATATTCATCTATATTCTGATGGGTGGCATTTGATTTAGTTCCGACTTTTGGTACTGTAAACAAGGCTGCTATAAAATGCTTTAAAATGTCTTCTCTTGGAAATGCAAACCAAAACTACAATGAGGTATCACCTCACACCAGTCAGAATGGCCATCATCGAAAATCTACAAACAATAAATGCTGGAGAGGGTGTGGAGAAAAGGGAACACTCTTGCACTGTTGGTGGGAATGTAAATTGATACAGCCACTACGGAGAAGAGTATGGAGGTTCCTTAAAAAACTAAAAATAGAACTACCATACGACCCAGCAATCCCACTACTGGGCATATACCTTGAGAAAACCACAATTCAAAAAGAGTCATGTACCACAATGTTCATCGCAGCTCTATTTACAATAGCCAGGACATGGAAGCAACCTAAGTGTCCAGCGACAGATGAATGGATAAAGAAGATGTGGCACATATGTACAATGAAATATTACTCAACCATAAAAAGAAACAAAACTGAGTTATTTGTAGTGAGGTGGATGGACCTAGAGACTGTCATACAGAGTGAAGTAAGTCAGAAAGAGAAAAACAAATACCGTATGCTAACACAAATATATGGAATCTAAAAAAAAAAAAAAAGGTTCTGAAGGACCTAGGGGCAGGTCAGGAATAAAGACGCAGATGTAGAGAATGGACTTGAGAATACAGGGAGGGGGAAGTGTAAGTTGGGATGAAGTGAGAGAGTGGCATGGACATATATACACTACCACGTGTAAAATAGATAGCTAGTGGGAAGCAGCCGCATAGCACAGGGAGATCAGCTCAGTGCTTTGTGACCACCTAGAGGGGCGGGATAGGGAGGGTGGGAGGGAGACACAAGAGGGAGGAGATATGGGGATATATGTATATGTATAGCTGATTCACTTTGTTATAAAGCAGAAACTAACACACTATTGTAAAGCAATTATACTCCAATAAAGATGTTATAAATAAATAAATAAAATGTCTTCTCTTGTACATACGCAAGATTGTCTCTTAGGGATATAACTAAAAGTGGAACTGCTGGGTCATAAGGTTTATGGATGTACAACTTTAGGAGAAAATGCTAAAACTTTTCACAAAATGGTTGCAGAAATTTACACTCCCGTTAGCAATGTGGCTCTGAGTCCACGGCCTCTTCAAACTTGGCATTGCCAGACTTTTTTTTCTTTAACAGTGAAGTGGGTGCTGTATGATATCTTAAGACATTCCATAGTTTTATCAGCCATTTAATTATTGTCTTTTGTAAACTGGCTGTTCAAATTATTTGCCCACTTTGGGATAATTTGGAAGAGTTCTTTATATATTTTTGATATGAGGGTTTTGTCTGTTGTATATAAACAAATATCTTCCCCCATTTTCTGTTTCGTTTGGCACTCTATTAAGGTTGTCTTTTGCTAAACATAAAAAGAGGTTTAGAGAAAAGGAACACGATATGCAAATGTCCTGAGGCAGGAAAGTATCTGAAGTATTTGAGGGACAGAGAGAACAGTGTGATCTTCAACAGAGAAGAGGTATAAATTGAGTATAGACTTTTCAAGAAATTTTTTTAATGGGATGTGGGGTTAGGAAGTGTATTTTAAAAATTATTCTGGCTTCTGTGTGGAGAATTGCTGGGGAAAGAATGTGGATACCTGAACACCAGCTACTGGAATAGTACATGTGATACTAAAGAACATCTTCATTTAAGTGGTGGCATTGGAGATAAACAGAAGGTGGATTTAAGATAATGTGGAAGTAGTATATCACCATTCTCCATGCCTCCATTCTACACTCCAGCCATAATAAACTATTCAGTATCTCCCAACAGAGCATGCTGGTTCACACATGCCACTGTGCCCACACTGCTCCAGTGTCACTTTCTACCACAAGCAAAAAAATGACCATCATCCTTTACGTCCCCACTATGTCCCATGGGTATTTTATAATAGTAGCTCCTCCAGATAATATGCACGTTTTTATTACTTCTCCCAGATCTGGCAATATGCCTGGCATACACCAAGAACAGTGACTAATAGTTGCTTATGATATCAATACCCCCTTTTTGCCTGTCTAATAAAATGAAACTCTTCAAAGAACCCCACAAACTTCCTTCTCTAAGTATCCTAGATCACAGAGATATAGAGAACCTTCTTATACTTCCTGCTACATCTTATTCTCCTATATATTTCCCCAGAAATGGGGAGTTGGAAGTACCATGTTTCAAAGGGCATCATGTCTATATCAATCTGATGCAGTGGTTGGTGCTGGATGGGCAAGTAATCCTGGGATCTTCTCTCCAACCTCAGTAACACTGCACAACAAACCAGAGCCCACCACCAGACCATCCCAAGGGACTTAACTCCACTTTGCCTACAAGGAAGGCATAAAAGAATGATACCAGCCCTGCTTCCAGTTCTTGGCTTCTCCAGTCAGCAGCCCTGCCCTCGTACCAGACACCATCCTTCATTAAGGTGAAACACAACACCCTCAAGTGTCTGTGGCAATCACTTAAGGAACCCTTTTACCTTCCTTACACCCCACTCCAGGCCCTATCCTCCTCTGGCCTTTACACCTAGTCAGTGTACTTGATCTCTCATGGTCAACCTTTGGCCTTCCTTAACAGACTGAGACTTGATTTTGCCCTGAGTCATGCTCTCAACCGTCTTGGGCTGAACCTCTCACTTTAACTTCATTCTTATAAAACGGAAATCCTAATATTAAATAGCCCTAGATTTAGGCTTGGCAAAATTTATCTTCTTCTGAAGACCCCATCCGTATGACAATATGATCCAGAAAACTATTCATGATAGACTGAGCTTGGAGAGGGAGAACAAAGAAAATCCAGCTGTAGTACTCAGTACTCTCAAAGCCCACGAAATAAAGGTGGGACATCTAACTAAGCTGTTATCCCTCTCTCTGGTCAAGTGTAGTGGGTCTGTCTTCTTTTCTCTGGACTGTAACTAAATTGGAATAATACAGCATTCATTTAGTGAGTGTTTGTGTCTTACTGTAAAGGAAAAGCTCTCCAGAGGTTAACTATAAGTATTTGACCATTCAAGGCATTATGAATGTGACTGGAAGTATTTCCCTTCCCCCATGGACATAACTTGAAATGGAGTCAAGAGGATTGATGAGCCTGTAGAGATGATGAGGGGACAGGGCCGAAACTGTCATTGTGAATGTCATTAAGGAGATGAAGTGCACGTGAATGCAGTTTCGTCTGGCAGCAGAGATGTTCTCCCATGTAATTCACTCCCAGATCAAACAGTGTGGCCATCATTATCTCAAAACAACAACAACAACAATAATCAGTATGGAAGTGGCAGATTTTGAGGACATCATCTCTACAGAACAAAACTGAAGGAGGTAGAAGACCAAAGTTAAGACCTAACCAACAAGAATACTTTTGAAATATATTGATAACATTCCAAATCTCTTTTACGGTTATCAAATAACTGTGAGATATGGAAGAATCAAACTGTTATCTTTGCTTGGGAATATGAAGAGTACACAACCCAGAGAGGCTGAAGGTAATAGCACTGAAAAATCCTGGACACAAAATCAGCATATTTGAAACTGAGATTCTAGAAATGCTGAGCTGAAGCTACTTCAAGGTGACTTTACCATAGATAGATAAGTAAAGGAATGCAGCTCCTCTGCCGTGGATGTCTCCCTAAATATATCCAGCACCCTTTGCTGTTCCCAAAAAGAGTTTGAAATTTCCTTTATATGGAGGTAGTTTCCTTCTAAGACACAATGTTGTAGATGTGTCTTACTTGCTCTGGGATAGCTCAGAGAAAGTTCAATAGTTGACCGGTCCAATATGGTAGCCACTAGTCACACATGGCTATCGAGCATTTGAGATGTGGTTAGTCCAAACTGAAACGTGCTGGAAGTGAAAACTGCACACCAGATTTCAAAGACTTACTGTGAGAAAAAGAATGTAAAACATCTCATTAACAATATTTTATGTTGATCACATGTTGAAATGTTATTTTGGACATATCAGGTCCAATAAAATATATTATTAAAATTAATTTTAACTCTTCCTATTTTTTTAATGTGGTTACTAGTGAATTTAAAATTACATAGGTGACTCATATTACAGTTCTACTGGACAGCATTGCTCTACAGGATTTGGGGAATGGGGGAGTTATGAGGTTAGCATAAACCAAGAAGGAACGGGATTCCAGAGATTCAATTGTTGATCTGGTCTGAACAACCATGTAAAAGCTTAGGGATAGAACTGGTTGCACAGCGTTATGCCCAGTGTGATTCACAGGATGACACTAGCCTGCAAACTGTCACTGGTCCATGACAAGTACAGAGATTAAGGGTACCTCTTTAGAAACTTTTATACAGCTTGACAGAGTCATTCTACATCTGTTGAATTTAATCTTTTTCAACGGGCTCGTGTTTTGTATGTCTCTGTGTTCTTTTATTTCAGGTTTATTTATTTTTGTAGATAACCTTACAAAATTGTCAGTCTGAGATATTGGAAATATGATCTTCACCACCAACAGTTTGAAACACACTGAGATGTACAATGCTGGCGAGCCTAATGTTTAGTTCTGATATCCACAGGAACAGAGATTTGTGGGTTTCATATATACTTACTGAAAGCCAGTGTTTAATGGAAAACAAAAGTATTCCATTTTCTTTTTTTTTTTTATAAATTATTTATTTATTTATTTATTTTTCGCTCATTGGGTCTTCATTGCTGCGCACGGGCTTTCTCTAGTTGCAGCGAGCGGGGGCTACTCTTCGTTGTGGTGCGCGGGCTTCTCATTGCAGTGGTTTCTCTTGTTGCAGAGCACAGGCTCTCGGAGCGCAGGCTTCAGTAGTTGTGACCCACAGGCTCTAGAGCACAGGCTCAGTAGTTGTGGCGCACGGATTCTTAACCACTGCGCCACCAGGGAAGTTCCAAGTATTCCATTTTCTTATCCCTACCTAAAGGGTAGCTCTATCTAAATCTTTTAAAATGTGTAACCAGTTTAAATATCAAGCAAAGGAATGGGCTAGACCCCTAACTCTATAGAAACATTCCATTTCTATAACTTGTGGAAATCTGTAAAATTTCTATCTAGCCAGCTTCAAAATTACAGAATTTGGGCAAGTCCGAGTTTACATGAGGAGCTGGTGGAAGTCTCCATCATAGTGGGTGCTAACCCAGCCCCCCACTAGGTTAAATTGGATGTGTGATCTATTTTGGCCTGGAAATGTGAAAGGAAAAATTAGTAAATGCTGCTTGATAATAATGAGAAGAAACAATTTGGGGTTAAGTGTAATCCAGTTTGGCAGTTCATTAGCACATAACTGTTCACTCTGCCAAAGTACGAAAACCAAAATATCCTACTTAGAAGAATTAAAGATTTCTCCCCTTCCCTTTGAAACAAAACAAAGCATGTTCAACACAGACACGGCAACTGTGGTCCCTGCCTAAATGTATCACAAAGTGGGGCAACTCGGATCCGACAGCAGAGCACTAGGAGATCTCTTGAATATCACAAGAGCACATCAACCCTGATTTCATAAGATGCTCTCAGATACAGGGTCCACGATAAAAAGGCATACACAACAAAATAACTGAGAAATGTTACTTTTTTTCTCATATCCTCAGACTTAGCAATTCACCCAGCTTGCTTCCTACAAATTCTAGAAGACGCCACAAACGGCCCCTTGATAATGTTTTCTTGCTCAGGTGTTTTAAAGGCCCTTTCTATTAGATACCGTAACCCTTAATCTGATTTTCCTCCATTCCACTGACATTTAATTTGCTGAGAGATATAAGACAACTCAGGGTCTTGAGAGGGTTGGGGAAAACAGGACTGTCCCCATTCCAAAAACATGAGAGCAGTGTACTCCACATGTCAGCTCCTGGAGGGCAGGCACACTCTCTTACAGCATTTACAACTATCCTTGGCAATTAGAAAACCACTCAATAAATACTGTGACTGACTCTAGGCAGATAAACACTAGCGAAGCACCTACTACGTGCCGACACAGACTGAGCATCTTGTTCTTCAACATAATCCTGTAAGCTAGGTGTTTTGGATGTTGAAACTAGAAGTTTGGTAACAAATTCAAGTCACCGTCTTCCCCTCCACAGTTAACACGTTCTCCCACCTGAAGGAAACAACCCAGGTGCACTGACTGAACCATCTACTGACTCTTAACTAGTATTCCCTCATGACATCCCTTCCGGCTCCACCTGGAGGTGAGTGCAGAAAGCTCTGCTCTGAAAATTAAAGGTTTCTTCAATTGTCCAGCCTAGGTTTTCTTTGACCTTGACTTTGCCTCTGCGAATACTGTGCCACAAGTTGACATGTGAGAAACTCATTCCACATGCATTTGAGATTCTCTCTTGTCACCAGATGTCCAAGTTGCTCATTTCCCTGATTTGTTTTCCCATTATTTACTTGCTGGGCAGAGAAAGCCTGAACCTGGTCATTCATCAAAGAGAGCAGCTCAGTAATGATTCCCTGAAAGAGCATGCAGACTTTTCTTCCCTCCAAAATACACGGAAATTCTGTGTAGAACTGCCCTCATGAGTATACAGATTAAGCTGCCATCTGTGACAAGGGTCCTTCTTTCTACAAGGTAATGTTTCTACCACTTCACTGAAACCTAAGTCCCTTACAAAGAACACAAAGGAAGAGTTTTCTCTTCCGCAATTAGAGGAAGGCAGTGTGCTCGAAGGCTGTGAACATGAACCTTGCAATCAAGCTGACTTAGGTCCCACCACAGCTTTGCTGCTTAATTACTGTGTGACTTTAAGCAAAACTACCATCAGAGTTTAATCAGAGAAGCCCAAACATTCTAAGCATTTCAAGCAGGAAGAAATTACATTTTAAAAAACACTGAAAGGACTAGGGTAGTAGAAAACAGGGGAGAAGGAAAAGTGGTGTTATCCAGCACTCAGGAGCTGTAGGAAGCCTGACACCATTGTTCCACCCCCCTCTCCCCTGCACCGCCTCAGCTACTGCGGGAGCCCCCAAGCCAAGCTCCCATCACGCGCCCCCTCACCCTCACCCCTGCTGCAGGTGCCCACAATTCTCATGCCGTCACCCAAGTGTACTGCCATTGCTGTTGCCGAAGCCAGAAGAATAGCTAGAAGCTTCCTTCTGTTTCCAATCCCAAGTGAGAGCCTCCTGTTGAAAGAACCTAAACCAAACCTTCTAGCAAGTGGATCTAGGAAATGTAGTTTCTAGGCTTTTTCATCTTCTGACATACAGGGGAGAGAGCGACACAAAATATCCGTTGTAAAAAGTTACATAACCTGCCTGAGCTACCGCTTTCGCCTTCATAAATAAGTGGCTTGATGCTATATTCATGTTTGTGTTTACTATGTGTTGAGCTATTATATGCTGGGTATTAATCGAACTGTGGATATAAGGTTTACTTTAAGTACAGTCTCTGCTTTCACATGATTACATAAATACATATTTAAACAGAGAACTGTAATAACAGTTTAATGCCAACTCTATGCACAGGGTCACATAATACCACACCAAGAAAAGGCGGGGGTTATCTAACTAATTCTGGGAAGAATGGAAAGAGTTTCTAAAGGAAGTGATACCTACTTGAGTCTTCAACCATGGGGAGATTTAGCCAGGCAATTGGTAGTACAAGATGGGGGGTGGAGAGAATTCATAATTTCAGGAAGAAATAAAAGCTAGTACAAGAGAGCAGATACAGCATAGAGAAGAATACCAGCAGTTTTAAATCCTGGAGAATAAAACTCAAGGAAAGAAATGAGACGAGAGAGAGGCAGAGGCCAGAGCAACAAAGGCATCCTTTAGCCTGTTAAAAAGTTTAGACATCAACCTCCTAGAAGAGGACATACTTAAGAGCCTGAAGGCCAGCTGCGGTGTGATCAAATTCGTGTTATGTCGAGTGGCTCTGAGAGGAGGGTAAAATACGAGCAGAGAGGCCAGTTAGGAAACGTTCAATAGCTCTGGAATGAGACAGGGAAAAGCTAAACTAGGACCAATGCAAAAGAAAGGGAGTCAATCAGACACACTCTATTCCAGGCACTAAAACAACACCGGACCTGTAACTATGATTGAGCATCTTATATTTTCCAATCTACTTTTGGGAGTAGAAGTATATGCATTTAGAAGGAATTCTTTGATAAGACGACTGGAGTGGGAAAGAAAACTGTCCAACTCCCAAGGGGTCATACCTTATATAAAGAGTGTTGGTTCAGACAAGTATAGGGCTTTTATTTTGCTGGGGTGGACACAAAGCTTGGAGCAGGGCTGGGTTCCTCCGGACAATAGAGGAGAGACTGATCCTACAGCCACCAGGAGTCCTGGTCTCTGGCTAGATTAGTGAGAGCAGGAATAGAGGCAAAGAGATAGATTCTAGAAATAAGGATAACACTGTCAGGATCTGATAGCTGGTTAATGTAGAAGGTGCCAAAAGCCAGACATCAGAAGGAGTTATTAGAGTACATAGGCATAATCCTTTATCTGAAACCCATGTGGCCAGAAGTGCTAAAGGACATGGAAAGTTCCAATTTAATAAAAATAATATGGTGTCTATATCATGTTTTCCAGAACAAAAGCAGGAAGGTGTACACCAGTGCCACGCTCCAACATGTTAATATTTTTTCAGTGAAGTATATGAATATTCATAACAAGTGAGACAAATTAAAAAATTGAAGTAACTTCATTTCAGTTCAGTCAGCTTTTAACTCAGATGAATTGAGGTAAGGTCAAGTTTCATTACCAAGTGGATAATGAAAACCTCTCTGTTTTCAGAGCTATTCCAATTGCAGCACCATGAAACCCACAATTGGCTGGGACAGAGATGAGAGTGCTGGGTTCTGGTGATTTAGGCAGGTTGACCCTCCATTGGCTTCTGTCTCCAAAGGTGGGGACCTTCTTTTCTATCACGAACTGAGGTGGGATTATGGATCGGGATTATGGGGCCCCAAGGGGCTCAAGAGCTCTGTGAGAAAACACTTGACCTCAGCCATATTACCAGACCTTATGGATTTTGTTATGATTTGGGTGTGTCATCTAGGAGTCATTTTAGAGACTGAGAGAATGAAGTCTCTGAGAGAATATTACCGTGAGATAGTAAGAAATGTATGCAAATATGCCAGACTGAGTATACTGGGTACCTTGACTCAGAGACTGACACCAGGTAAAGAGTGAGTCTCTGCCTGACCATCTCACCAGCCAGACTCCCTCTCTTCCACCACCAGACAACTCCAACAACCATTAGGAATACCTCCCTCAATGAGGTGGTCATCCTGGCCAGAAAAGGAGAAGAACACAGGGGGTGAGTTGTTAGGGTGAGGTGGGGGGTTAGTAGCGATTCAGGGAGTGGTCCATGGAGATTAGAGATCTGAAGGAGGCCAAGGGTACAGAAGAGAAGTAGAAAAGGTTTAGGGATGAACAGCAGAATGTGAGGAATCCAGGGAGCAAAAAAGGGCTAAAGTGAGAGACAAGAGACCATGGGGTCTGCAGAGCTGTCAAGGAAGGACTGATCACAACACCCACCCCTTAGTAACTGAAAGGGAATCATGGCAAAAGCAGAGAACTAGGATAAATGACTTTCTTACTTAAGAAAATGGGGATAGTTTATACTTGGAGAATTACTATGCATCTTACTATATATTTGTACTCGCTAGCAAGAGTCATGTGGAACACACTGTTTATAAATGACTCGAAGGTCTACAGCTAGGATAACTAATTGGATATTGGTGCTACCAAAGAAAATCTTTAAACAAAAAACCAAAATTCTGGAGGAAATAGGGTTACTCCAACTTAACATAATAAATGGGGTCACATTAAGCCAAGGTGCTCACGTATCATCAGGCAGGTGGAGCTATCTAGTAAGCTACTGGATGTATAATTCTCAAGTTGGTAGGAAACATCTGTGCTGGAGATAATGATTTTAAAGTGTAGTGTAAAATAAAACCACAAGAATGTTGAAATGACTCAAGGGGAAAAATCGGTGAGAATATACTCGTTGGTTGATGATGGAATCCTGAAGAATGACAACATTTAAAGAACGAGTAGTGGGGCAGAAACCAACAGAAGAAAAAAAACAAAACAGAGAAAGAGTAGTAAAAAACTAACAAGAAGAACTGCTTAGTACAAAGTCAGGGGAGAATGAAGATTGATAAGGATGTAATGGCTGTCAGGTGAGAGAAAGAGTAAAATGTATCCTTGGAATTTACAAATGAGAAGGGCATGGAGATATAAAGGCAATAATTTCAATGCACTGGTCCAGGCTGACACCAGGTTGTAGTAAATGGGTGAGGAGTTAAGTGAAGACAGTAAGTACAGAATATTCTTTCAAGGACTGACAGAGATTAAATGAGGTAATTTTTTAGTAGAGTATTTGGCAATTAATGGGGCTTCAAATCACATAGAGGCATAAAGCGTGATGTCAGGTCTTTTCCTGGGAATGGATTTGCCTAAATGAGAGGAGAAGATGGTTGTTGATGCCCTGTTTTACTCTCACTACCTCTCTGTGGGCATGCCCAACCCTCCAGGCACCTGGAAGGGGGAGCGGAACAGCCTGAACAGCGGGCTTAGTGCAGGTAAGATGCTGGCGGCGTAGGGACCAGAATGGTGGGGCCCCAAACTGCTTTAGAAACTTCACTTTGGTTCCCCACCCTACAAGAAAAGAGATGTACTATATTTACTTTGAAACCGTGCATTCATTGTCAAAACCCTAGACTTGTAACCAGCCCAGTGTATCACCTTGAAAGCATTTTCTTATGATATGATAGCTGACTTCAAAGTCAACCCAAGTACCATGCTTATTTGTCTAAAATCCCTGGTAATTATGCAGTTGGATTATTATATTTTAATCTCCATATCTCAGAGATTCTTCCCATTTTCTCCTGAGGGCAGAGGACCTTGCAATATGCCAAGCGATTTTCCTGTCACTCTAGCCTATTAATCCTCTCCGACTTCCCTCACTACTCTAATCAAGGATGGGGGTGGTGGCTCAGAAACATGGCTGGCCAAAATTATTTCTCAGAGATTATGATCTTCAGGTAGGAAAATACCTTCCAGAACAGGTGGTTTTCACCCTCCCCACAGCACGCAGTTAATCATGTTGAAGTAGATGACTAAGCAGGTAGGTACGGGGTGACCATGACTTACTGACAGGGAGATCAAGCTCTCAAGTTTCACAGTCTCCATGTCCTCACAATCATTTCTCCTTTGGGGAATAGAAAAAAGCAGCAGAAGCCCTTCCTTTTTTCTAGATTCTTTGTGGAAATATCTAGCTCCCACTTCGAAGGAGATCGCTATAGATATCTTGCTTTTGCTTTCAGAGTGGGTGTGGAAGACAACTCTCAGCAATGATTTACTGGAGTTCTCCATCATTCTGTTTATCTGTCCATGGCCCAAATCTGCAGAGACTCCTTTATCCCCATCCCTGGGCACTGATTCCAAACCAATTTATTCCGGTCGTCAGAAAATTAGCTTTCACCTGTTTAAAGTTCTTTCCAGAGAGCAATGCTAGTGGGCACGCCACTATAGGACTTACGATTTAATTGTTTATGATTAAAACAGCGCAGACAAAGCAGGTCTGCAATAACTCAAAAGTGATCTCAGGTAAGCAGGCTTAAGTTAATCCTTTTGTCCCTATACAAATTATTCAGCTCATGAACCACCCCCAAACTCTTCCCTAGACCATTTCCAAAGGTGGAGCTATTTAGACCACATGTTGCTTTGTCTCTAATTACAATATATTTAATGAGCATGTAGGATTTTTTTCCCATTAGGCTGTCATTATCGTAAGGTTGGGAACCCTATTGACAGGGCAACCTGGATGGGAATATATACAAGTCAACCTCTATTAAAATCCTAACTCAGCTCGAATATAACTGTGTTCTGGGCTCCCCTGTCTAGAAAGTCAAAAGAATGCTAATTTTTCCAACTTGTCAGTCTCTCCAAAAACATACCAGTGACTTCTATATATGTTTCCTTGAATTTACTGACCTCAGTGTTTCCGCTCACCAGCCTTAATACACTTGCTTCCTCCCAGACCATCAATATTCCTATTGGATTTTCATTCTGGTCAATCCTGCCCCCTGAGAAAAGGGAGCACTACAAAAGTAGCAAAGGGGACAGAAAAGGAGTCTGTTCCACCCACTAGTACTTTAAATTCTAACTATATTTAAGGCTCAGCTCAAGTTATCTTCCCTCCATGAATTCCTCTTTAAGCCTCTCAGACCTTTTCCCCTTCGGAACCTCTAACCTTCTCATTCTATGAAACTCACTGGGCATTAGCCTGTATAATCTGAACTGTTAATTTAATACTTTGCATACTTTGACTTGCTCCACAATTAAATCATAATTTCTTTCTAACATAAATTCCTTTGACCACCATTAACTAAGCAATAACTGTGTTCTACACACTGAACTATGTGGTAAACTTGCAAAAGTAAGAAAAGAAAAACTTGTCTTCAAGAAGTGTAGTTAAAGAAGCACTGATTTGCATACGGCATTGTCTCCCCAGGACACAAATGTTAAACTATGAAAAGGATAATCACATCAACAGGATAAATAATAACTAAATTTGTCAAGTGGCAAAAGAATCTGGGAGAGGAACCAAGATGGCAGAGTAGGAGGACGTGCTCTCACTCCCTCTTGTGAGAACACCAGAATCACAACTAGCAGCTGGACAATCATCTACAGGAAGACACTGGAACTCACAAAAAATGATAACCCACATCCAAAGACAAAGGAGAAGCCACAATGAGATGGTAGGAGGGGCACAATCACAGTAAAATCAAATCCCATAACTGCTCGGTGGGTGACTCACAGACTGGAGAACACTGATACCACAGAAGTCCACCCACTGGAGTCAAGGTTCTGAGCCCCTCGTCAGGCTTTCTAACCTGGGTGTCTGGCAACGGGAGGAGGAATTCCTAGAGAATCAGATTTGAAGCCTAGTGGTATTTGATTGCAGGACTTCAACAGGACTGGGGGAAACAGAGACTCCACTCTTGGAGAGCACACACAAAGTAGTGTGCGCATCAGGACCCAGGGGGAGGAGCTGTGACCCCAGGGGAGACTGAACCAGACCAACCTGCTAGTGTTGGAGGAGAAGAGACTGATCCTACAGCCACCAGGAGTCTTGATCTCTGGCTAGATTAGTGAGAGCAGGAATAGAGGCAAAGAGAGAGATTCTAGAAATATTGATAAAATTGTCAGGATCTGATAGCTGGTTAATGTGGAAAGTGCCAAAAGCACTCCACCACTGCAGAGGCGGGGTGGGGGGCGGTGGCTGTGGCTCACCATGGGGACAAGGACACTGGTAGCAGAACTTCTGAGAAGTACTCCTTGGCCTGAGCCCTCCCAGAGTCTGTCATTAGCCCCACCAAAGAGCCCAGGTAGGCTCCAGTGTTGGGCTGCCTCAGGCCAAACAACCAACAGGGAGGGAACCCAGACCCACCCATCAATAGTCAAGCAGATTAACATTTTACTGAGCTCTGCCCACCAGAGCAAGAGTCAGCTCTACTTACGACCACTCCCTCCCATCAGGAAACTTACACAAGCCTCTTAGATAGCCTCCGTCACCAGAGGGCAGAGAGCAGAAGCAAGAAGAACTGCAATCCTGCAGCCTGTGGAACAAAAACTACATTCACAGAAAGATAGACAAGATGAAAGGACAGAGGGCTATGTACCAGATGAAGGAACAAGATAAAACCCCAGAAAAACAACTAAATGGAGATAGGAAACCGTCCAGAAAAAGAATTCATAATAATGATAGTGAAGATGATCCAGGACCTCAGAAAAAGAATGGAGGCAGAGATCGAGAAGATGCAAGAAATGTTTAACAAAAACCTAGAAGAATTAAAGAACAAACAAACAGACATGAACAACACAATAACTGAAATGAAAACTACACTAGAAGGAAGCAACAGCAGAATAACTGAGGCAGAAGAACGGATAAGTGACGTGGAAGACAGAATGGTGGAATTCACTGCTGCGGAACAGAAAAAGAAAAAGCAATGAAAAGAAATGAAGACATCCTAAGAGACCTCTGGGACAACATTAAACACAACAACATTTGCATTATAGGGGTCCCAGAAGGAGAAGAGAGAGAGAAAGGACCCGAGAAAATATCTGAAGAGATTATAGTCGAAAACTTCCCTAACATGGGAAAGGAAATAGCCACCCAAGTCCAGGAAGCGCAGTGAGTCCCATACAGGATAAACCCAGGAGAAACACACCAAGACACATAGTAATCAAATTGGCAAAAATTAAAGACAAAGAAAAATTACTGAAAGCACCAAGGGAAAAATGACAAATAACATACAAGGCAACTCCCATAAGGTTAACGGCTGATGTGTCAGCAGAAACTCTACAAGCCAGAAGGGAGTGGCATGATATACTTAAAGTGATGAAAGGGAAGAACCTACAACCAAGATTACCCTACCTGGCAAGGATTTCATTCAGATTCGATGGAGAAATCAAAAGCTTTACAGACAAGCAAAAGCTAAGGGAATTCAGCACCACCAAACCAGCTCTACAGCCAATGGTAAACGAACTTCCCTAAGTGGGAAACACAAGAGAAGTAAAGGACCTACAAAAACAAACCCAAAACAATTAAGAAAATGGTCATAGTAACATACATATCGATAATTACCTTAAACGTGAAAGGATTAAATGCTCCAACCAAAAGACACAGGCTTGCTGAATGAATACAAGAACAACACCCATATATATGCTGTCTAGAAGAGACCCATTTCAGACCTAGGGACACATACAGACTGAAAGTAAGGGGATGGAAAATGATATTTCATGCAAATGGAAATCAAAAGAAAGCTGGAGTAGCAATACTCATATCACATAAAATAGACTTTAAAATAAAGAATGTTACAAGAGAAATGGAAGGACACTACATAATGATCAAGGGATCAATCCAACAAGAAGATATAACAGCTATAAATATATATGCACCCAACATAGGAGCACCTCAATACATAAGGCAAGTGCTAACAGCTATAAAAGAGAAAATCAACAGTAAAACAATAATAATGGGAGACTTTAACACCTCACTTAAACCAATGGACAGATAATCCAAAATGAAAATAAATAAGGAAACAGAAGCTTTAAATGATACAATACACCAGATAAATTTAATTGATATTTAGAGGACATTCCATCCAGAAACAGCAGATTACATTTTCTTCTCAAACGCACACGGAACATTCTCCAGGATAGATCACATCTTGGGTCACAAATCAAGCCTCAGTAAATTTAAGAAAATTTAAATCATATCAAGCATCTTTTCTGACCACAATGCTATGAGATTAGAAATGAATTACAGGGGAAAAAAACTTAAACAACACAAACACATGGAGGCTAAACAGTACATTACTAAATAACCAGGAGATCACTGAAGAAATCAAAGAGGAAATCAAAAAATACCTACAGACAAATGACAATGAAAACACGATGATCCAAAACATATGGGATGCAGCAAAAGCAGTTCTAAGAGGGAGGTTTATAGCTATACAAGCCTACCTCAAAAAGTAAGAAATATCTAAAATAAAAAATCTAACCTTACACCTAAAGGAACTGGAGAAAGAAGAACAAACAAAACCCAAAGTTAGCTGAAGGAAAGAAATCATAAAGATCAGAACAGAAATAAATGAAATAGAAACAAAGAAAACAATAGCAAAGATCAATAAAACTAAAAGCTGGTTCTTTGAGAAGATAACCAAAGTTGATAAATCATTAGCCAGACTCATCAGGAAAAAGAGGGAGAGGACTTGAATCAATAAAATTAGAAATGAAAAAGGAGAAGTTACAACAGACACCACATAAATACAAAGCATCCTAAGAGACTACTACAACCAACTCTACGCCAATAAAATGGACAACCTGGAAGAAATGGACAAATTCTTAGAAAGGTAAAACCATCCAAGACTGAACCAGGAAGAAATAGAAAATATGAACAGACCAATCACAAGTAATGAAATTGAAACTGTGATTAAAAATCTCCCAACAAACAGAAGTCCAGGACCAGATGGCTTCAAAGGTGAATTCTATCAAACATTTAGAGAAGAGCTAACACCCATCCTTCTCAAACTCTTCCAAAAATTGCAGAGGAACAAACACTCCCAAACTCATTCTATGAGGCCACCATCACCCTGATACCAAAACCAGACAAAGAAACTACAAAAAAAGAAAATTACAGAGTAATATCACTGATGAATATAGATGGAAAAATTCTCAACAAAACACTAGCAAACAGAATCCAAAAACACATTAAAAGGATCATACACCATGATCAAGTGGGGTTTATTCCAGGAATGCAAAGATTCTTCCATATACGCAAATCAATCAATGTGATACACCTTATTAACAAATTGAAGAATAAAAACTATATGATCATCTCAATAGATGCAGAAAAAGCTTTTGACAACATTTAGCACCCATTAATGATAAAAATTCTCCAGAAAGTGGGCATAGAGGGAACCTACCTCAACATAATAAAGGCCATATATGACAAACCCACAGCAAATATCATTCTTTTTTTTTTTTTTTTTTTTTTTGTGGTTCACGGGCCTCTCACTGTTGTGGCCTCTCCGATTGCGGAGTACAGGCTTCGGACGCACAGGCTCAGCGGCCATGGCTCACGGGCCCAGCTGCTCCGGGGCATGTGGGATCTTCCTGGACTGGGGCACGAACCCATGTCCCCTGCATCGGCAGTGGACTCTCAACCACTGCGCCACCAGGGAAGCCCCAAACATCATTCTTAATGGTGAAAAACTGAAATCATTTCCTCTAAGATCAGGAAAAAGACAAGGATGTCCACTCTCACCACTATTATTCAACATAGTCTTGGAAGTTCTAGCCCCGGCAATCAGAGAAGAAAAAGATATAAAAGGAATACAAATTGGAAAAGAGGAAGTAAAACTGTCACTGTTTGCAGATGACATGATACTATACACAGAGAATCCTAAAAATGCCAACAGAAAACTACTAGAGCTAATCAATGAATTTGGTAAAGTTGCAGGATACAAAATTAATGCACAGAAATCTCTTGCATTGCTATACACTAATGATGAAAAATCTGAAAGAGAAAGTAAGGAAACTCTCCCATTTACCACTGCAACAAAAAGAATAAAATACCTCAGAAGAAACCTACCTAGGGAGACAGAAGACCTGTGTACAGAAAACTATAAGCCACTGATGAAAGAAATTAAAGATGATACCAACAGATGGAGAGATATACCATGTTCTTGGATTGGAAGAATCAATATTGTGAAAATGACTATACTACCCAAAGCAATCTACAGATTCAGTGCAATCCCTATCAAATTACCAATGGCATTTTTTAAAGAACTAGAACAAATAATCTTAAAATTTGTATGGAGACACAAAGGAACCTGAATACCCAAATCAGTCTTGAGGGCAAAAAACGGAGCTGGAGGCATCAGAATCCCTGGCTTCAGACTATACTACAAAGCTACAGTAATCAAGACAACATGGTACTGACATAAAAACAGAAACATAGATCAATGGAACAAGATAGAAAGCCCAGAGGTAAACCCATGCACCTACGGTCAACTAATCTATGACAAAGGAGGCAAAGATATACAATGGAGAAAACACAGTCTCTTCAAGAAGTGGTGCTGGGAAAACTGCAATGCTACATGTAAAAGAATGAAATTAGAACACTCCCTAACACCATACATAAAAAGAAACTCAAACTGGATTAGAGACCTAAATGTAAGACCAGACACTATAAAACTCATAGAGGAAAACATAGGAAGAATACTCTCTGACATAAATCACAGCAAGATCTTTTTTGATCCACCTCCTGGAGTACTGGAAATAAAAACAAAACTAAACAAATGGGACCTAATGAAACGTCAAAGCTTTTGCACAGCAAAGGAAATGATAAACAAGACGAAAATACAGCCCTCAGAATGGGAGAAAATATTTGCAAACCAATGAACGGACAAAGGA
Source organism: Tursiops truncatus (assembly GCF_011762595.2). NCBI lineage: Eukaryota > Metazoa > Chordata > Mammalia > Artiodactyla > Delphinidae > Tursiops > Tursiops truncatus. The sequence goes on from NC_047046.1 coordinate 68,562,375, forward strand.
TTACTCTCCAATATATATAAACAGCTCATGCAGCTCAATATTAAAGAAACAAACAATCCAATCCAAAAATGGGCAGAAGACCTAAATAGACATTTCTCCAAAGAAGACACACAGATGGCCAAGAAGCACATGAAGAGCTGCTCAACATCACTAATTATTAGAGAAATGCAAATCAAAACTACAAGGAGGTATCACCTCACACCAGTTAGAATGGGCATCATCCTAAAATCTACAAACAACAAATGCTGCAAAGGGTGTGGAGAAAAGGGTACCCTCTTGCACTGTTGGTGGGAATGTAAATTGATACAGCCACTATGGAGAATAGTATGGAGGTTTTTTAAAAATCTAAAAATAGAATTACCATATGATCCAGCAATCCCACTACTGGCATATACCCAGAGATAACCATAAATCAAAAAGACATATGCACCCCAATGTTCACTGCAGCAGTATTTGCAATAGCCAGGTCATGGAAGCAACCTAAATGCCCATCAACAGATGAATGGATAAAGAAGATGTGGTACATACATCCAATGGAATATTACCCATAAAAAGGAATGACATTGAGTCATTTGTTGAGACATGGATGGATCTAGAGACTGTCATACAGAGTGAAGTAAGTCAGAAAGAGAAAAACAAATATCGTATATTAACGCATGTATGTGGAACCTATAAAAATGGTACAGATGAACTGGTTTGCAGGGCAGAAGTTGAGACACAGATGTAGAGAAGAAACATGGACACCAAGGGGGGAAAACTCCGGGAGCGTGGGGATGGTGGTGTGCTGAATTGGGTGATTGGGATTGACATGTATACACTAATGTGTATAAAATTGATGACTAATAAGAACCTGCTGTATAAAAAAATTTTTTTTAATTTAAAAAAAGACTCACATAATTCTTCATAAAATTGTCAGTCCGTTATTACCAACTTCCCTGAAGAATTCAAAGCAATGACTTCGAAGTCCTCTTCTTAAGATTCTGGAGGTCTCTTTTTGCCTTGGTATGCTGGGCAACCTCCCTCATCTCTGCAAAACTGTCTTCAGAAAGAAACAACTTGGTTTTTCCCTGTAGAAGCTCAGGAAAAGAAATACCTTCCATTCCCCTTCCACGTCCTTCACATCATTCTGAGAGTAATTTCCAGCCTCCTTGATGTCAGTGAGGCAGTTAAATGATGACCCTAGAAAACCTGATCAATTCTAGCTACTTCTTGAAGGGCTGATTCAATAAAGAATTAACAAAACACCCCTCCATGATCCAAGACATGTATCATAAAATATTGCTAGGTTCAGACAAATAGAGCTGATGATGCCAGGCAAGTCCTGTTTATTTGTGATTAGTAAACAGAGTAACAATTATGGGGATAATTTGGTTATTTACTCAAGACTCAAAAGAGTATTTGTGTACAAGCAGATTTTAACCATTGTTCCAAGTACCATGAAGCAAGAAGGACCCTGTTGCAAACTGTTATGATCCTTTTGGGATCATGAAAGCACTACTTCTGATATCCATAGAGACTCCATCAAGGCATTTGAGAGAAATTCATGTAACTTTCCTATTCTTTACTGGACAAATCACAGAGGTATTCTGAACTTAAGTTCTGCCTGATTCTGAATAGTAAACGATTAAACGAGTAACACTGAACTACTCCTACAAGGAGATGTTTAGTATCAGAAGAAGTGTCACTACCTCATTCGTTCTGCTCGGTGTGGTGTCAATATTATCCCCGTATTGCTATTAAAAAGACACTCTTTTCTCCAAATGGTGGGAAGGGTAAAACGTTGCTCCAATACAAACATCGCCAAGAATGATGTACTTAAAGGAGAAGAATGCACCACACATAATAGCATAGGTCAACCCTCTAGTTATTGCTATTAGTAGATATCTAGAAACATTACATCACCTAAATATTGCTGGGCACTCAATACTCTGGAAACCAAAAGAGGAAAAAGCATGCTATTAGTGATGCTCAGAACATCCTGTTACCTGAGACCATTTCTGTCTGTCTCACGCATATTCAGCCCTACCTGTATAGAGTGGAACAATGGTGAGAGTGCGAAAGATACACGTGACCTGGTGTCACTTTCTGTGACTTACAGCCTCACTCATCACTGTCCCATGGAGGCATCTAGAAAATCTCGATTCTACTTTGTGTTTGCTAGAACTGCTTCCAGTAGAAACTGCTCCCATAATTCCACTTCTGCCTCATTGTAACCACTTTGGAAGCCCTGCTTATGTTTCTTATATCGGCCCCATACTCTTTCTCCTATACCTCTGAAAATCTGTTTTCTGACCGAGCAAAATTGGAGGATATCTTTGCATGATCCTTCCCCAGGATACCTGAGTCAACAACAGCTGAAGTGAAATTTCCACCGGCAGCCAGCAGGTGGGGGGGCCTTACAGAAAGACGACTAAATCAGGGCTCTCCTGAGATGGCTGTGAAATCACACCGTGTAGACAATGGCCAAACCCACTTGTGAATGACTGGCCTGAAGTTAGGAATAAGATTCTAGGAAAATTATAGCTCCAACTGGCCCTGTTCCTTCCACTGTATTGGTACTCATTAAATGTTTCACAGCTTGGACACCCTAAAATCTCAACATTGTTTAAAGACTGAAGCTGTTAGGAGGAATCCCTGCTAGCTAAAAGAGAGACAGAGTTTGCCAAATAGTTATATAAAAAAAACAGCTGAGCCTGAGCTCTGTCTGCTTAAAGGTCAAATTAAGCACATCCATACTGCTTCTGATTAACGGGACAAGGAAATACAAACCCTTGCCTCCCCTTGATTAAAGGAGGTTTCACCAATACAAGCAGAGTGTCATTTATTCGGCTGCTTTCAGACAAATCTGCTCCAATTTACCTAATTACAGGATGCTCTCTGCCCAGAAGCTTCTTCAGCACAGCCCAGTGAAAAGAAGCATCAGTAATTGGTCAAAATGTGTCAGGTACACAGTCTTTCAAGTAGAGAAGTCTCTGCAAAGGCCATTTCACACAACAATGAATTTGTTGCTAAAAGTTCTTGATAGAAAACCAAGGAAATGTGATGCCAAGGGGTATCAAAGGAAACAATACGCTCTGCTCGATGCACGTATCCTTTCATTCAATCAGTGAGCATTTACGGGATTTACAATGAGGTTCCTGAAGCCAAAATGAGATTTTAGTACTCCTACCAAAGGCACAAATATACAGAGACAGAAAAAGACAGCTTTAGTGATGGGAACAGAGAGAGGGCTAAAATAAATCCTCAGCCATCTGCATCTGCCCCTCTGATTTTCCCCTCTCACTCTGGGTGATGGTTTATGAACCTAAGTAATGATACACAAACCTAGACGCGACATGATATGAAAGGTGGCAGAACCCGGCTAAAAGAACTTCATAGCCAACAGGAAGAGATGATACAGGAGAGATAGAAGGTACAGGAGAAGCACTCAGGGAACTGTAAAACAAGAATACACCATAAGAATGTAAACTGATACAGCCACTATGGAGAACAGTATGGAGACTCCTTAAAAAACTAAAAATAATGAGACCTTCAAGATGGCAGAGGAGTAAGACGTGGAGATCACCTTCCTCCCCACAAATACATCAGAAATACATCTACACGTGGAACAGCTTTTAGAGAACACCTACTGAACGCTGGCAGAAGACCTCAGACTTCCCAAAAGGCAAGAAACTTCCCACGTATCTGGATAGGGCAAAGGGATAAGAAAAAACAGAGACAGAAGAATAGGGACGGGACCTGCACCTTGGGGAAGAAGCTGTGAAGGAGGAAAAGTTTCCACACACAAAGAAGGCCCTTCACTGGTGGAGATGGGGAGGGGGGAGGATGGCGGTGGGGGAAGCTTCGGAGGCGTGGAGGAGAGCGCAGCAACAGGCGTGCACAGGACAAAGCGGAGAGATTCCCGTACAGAGGATCAGTGCCGACCAGCACTCAGCAGCCTGAGAGGCTTGTCTGCTCCCCCGCCGGGGCTGGCAGAGGCTGGGAGCTGAGGCTCCAGCTTTGGTCACATCCCAGGGAGAGGACTGGGGTTAGCGGCGTGAACACAGCCTGAAGGGGTTAGTGCACCACGGCTAGCCGGGAGGGAGGCCAGGGAAAAGTCTGGACCTGCCGAAGAGGCAAGAGACTTTTTCTTCCCTCTTTGTTTCCTGGTGCGAGAGGAGAGGGGGTTAAGAACGCTGTTTAAAGGAGCTCCAGAGACGGGCGCGAGCCGCGGCTAAAAGCACGGACCCCAGAGACGGGCATGAGTCGCTAAGGCTGCTGCTGCCGCCACCAAGAAGCCTCTGTGCGAGCACAGGTCACTGTCCACATCTTCCCTCCCGGGAGCCTGCTCAGCCCGCCACTGCCAGGGTCCCGAGATCCAGGGACAACTTACCCGGGAGAACGCACGGCACGCCTCAGGCTGGTGCAACGTCACTCCGGGCTCTGCCCCACAGGCTCGCCCCGCCTCCGTACCCCTCCCTCCTCCCGGTCTGAGTGAGCCAGAGCCCCCGAATTAGCGGCTCCTTTAACCCTGTCTTGTCTGAGGGAAGAAAAGACGCCCTCAGGCGACCTACATGCAGAGGCGGGGCCACATCCAAAGCTGAACCCCGGGACCTGTGCGAACAAAGAAGAGAAAGGGAAATCTCTCCCAGCAGCCTCAGGAGCAGCAGATTAAATCTCCACAATCAACCTGATGTACCTGCATCTGTGGAATACCTGAACAGACAACAAATCATCTCAAATTGAGGAGATGGACTTTAAGAGCAAGATTTATTATTCTTTCCCCTTTTCCTCTTTTTGTGAGTGTGTATGTGTATGCTTCTGTGTGAGATTTTGTCTGTATAGCTTCCCTTTCAGCATTTGTCCTAGGGTTCTAACCGTCTTTTTTTGTTTCTTTTTTTTTAACTTTTTAAAAAAATTGTTTTCCTAATATTTTAATAATTTTATTTTACCTTACTTTATTTTCTTTTATCCTTTCTCCCTCCCTCCCTTCCTTCCTTCCTTCCTTCCTCTACTTTTTCTCCCTTTTATTCTGAGACGTGTGGATGAAAGGCTCTTGGTGCTGCAGCGAGGAGTCAGTGCTGTGCCTCTGAGGTGGGAGAGCGAACTTCAGGACACTGGTCCACAAGAGACCTCCCAGCTCCACGTAATATCAAACAGCAAAAATCCCCCAGAGATCTCCATCTCAACACCAACACCCAGCTTCACTCAACAACCAGCAAGCTACAGTGCTGGACACCCCATGCCAAACAACTAGCAAGACAGAAACACAGCCCCACCCAGTAGCAGAGAGGCTGCCTAAAATCTTAGTAAGTCCACAGACACCGCAAAACACACCACCAGACGTGGACTTGCCCACCAGATAAACAAGATCCAGCCTCATCCACCAGAACACAGGCACTAGTCCCCTCCACCAGGAAGCCTAAACAACCCACTGAACCAACCTTAGCCACTGGGGACAGACACCAAAAACAACGGGACCTACGAACCTGCAGCCTGCAAAAAGGAGACCCCAAACAGTACATTAAGCAAAATGAGAAGACAGAAAAACACAGAGCAGATGAAGGAGCAAGATAAAAACCCATCAGACCTAACAAATGAAGAGGAAATAGGCAGTCTACCTGAAAAAGAATTCAGAATAATGATAGTAAAGATGATCCAAAATCTTGGAAATAGAATACAGAAAATGCAAGAAACATTTAACAAGGAGCTAGAAGAACTAAAGATGAAACAAGCAATGATGAGCAACGCAATAAATGAAATTAAAAATACTCTAGAAGGGATCAATATCAGAATAACTGAGGCAGAAGAACGGATACGTGAGCTGGAAGATAAAATAATGGAAATAACTACTGCAGAGCAGAATAAAGAAAAAAGAATGACAAGAACTGAGGACCATCTCAGAGAATTCTGGGACAACATTAAAAACACCAACATTCGAATTATAGGGGTCCCAGAAGAAGAGGAGAAAAAGAAAGGGACTGAGAAGATATTTGCAGAGATTATAGTTGAAAACTTCGCTAATATGGGAAAGGAAATAGTTAATCAAGTCCAGGAAGCACAGAGAGTCCCATACAGGATAAATCCAAGGAGAAACACGCCAAGACACATATTAATCAAACTGTCAAAAACTAAATACAAAGAAAACATATTAAAAGCAGCAAGGGAAAAACAACGAATAATACATAAGGGAATCCACATAAGGTTAACAGCTGATGTTTCAGCAGAAACTCTGCAAGCCAGAAGGGACTGGCAGGACATATTTAAAGGGATGAAGGAGAAAAACCTACAACCAATATTACTCTACCCAGCAAGGATCTCATTCAGATTTTATGGAGAAATTAAAACTTTAGAGACAAGTAAAAGCTGACAGAGTTCAGTACCACCAAACCAGCTTTACAACAAATGCTAAAGGATCTTCTCTAGGCAAGAAACACAAGAGAAGGAAAAGACCTACAATAACAAACCGAAAACAATTAAGAAAATGGGAACAGGAACATACATATCGATAATTACTTTAAATGTAAATGGATTAAATGCTCCCACCAAAAGACACAGACTGACTGAATGGATACAAAAACAAGACCCATATATATGCTGTCTACAAGAGACCCACTTCAGACCTAGAGACACATACAGACTGAAAGTGAGGGGATGGAAAAAGATATTCCATGCAAATGGAAATCAAAAGAAAGCTGGAGTAGCAATTCTCATATCAGACAAAATAGACTTTAAAATAAAGACTATGAGAAGAGACAAAGAAGGACACTACATAATGATCAAGGGATCCATCCAAGAAGAAGATATAACAATTGTAAATATTTATGCACCCAACATAGGAGCACCTCAATACATTAGACAAATACTAACAGCCATAAAAGAGGAAATCGACAGTAACACACCCCACTTTCACCAACGGACAGATCATCCAAAATGAAAATAAATAAGGAAACCCAAGCTTTAAATGATACATTAAACAAGATGGACTTAATTGATATTTATAGGACATTCCATACAAAAACAACAGAATACACATTCTTCTCAAGTGCTCATGGAACATTCTCCAGGATAGATCATATCTTGGGTCACAAATCAAGCCTTGGTAAATTTAAGAAAATTGATACTGTATCAAGTATCTTTTCCGACCACAACACTATGAGACTAGATGACAATTACAGGAAAAGATCTGTAAAAAATACAAACACATGGAGGCTAAACAATACACTACTTAATAACGGAGTGATCATTGACAAAATCAAAGAGGAAATCAAAAAATACCTAGAAACAAATGACAATGCAGACACGACGACCCAAAACCTATGGGATGCAGCAAAAGCAGTTCTAAGAGGGAAGTTTATAGCAATACAATCCTACCTTAAGAAACAGGAAACATCTTGAATAAAGAGCCTAACCTTGCACCTAAAACAATGAGAGAAAGAAGAACAAAAAAACCCCCAAAGTTAGCAGAAGGAAAGAAATCATAAAGAACAGATCAGAAATAAATGAAAAAGAAATGAAGGAAACAATAGCAAAGATCAATAAAACTAAAAGATGGTCCTTTAAGAAGATAAACAAAATTGATAAACCATTAGCCAGACTCATCAAGAAAAAAAGGGAGAAGACTCAAATCAATAGAATTAGAAATGAAAAAGAAGTAACAACTGACACTGCAGAAATAAAAGAGATCATGAGAGATTACTACAAGCAACTCTATGCCAATAAAATGGACTACCTGGAAGAAGTGGACAAAATCTTAGAAATGCACAACCTGCCAAAACTGATTCAGGAAGAAATAGAAAATATGAACAGACCAATCATAAGCACTGAAATTGAAACTGTGATTAAAAATCTTCCAACAAACAAAAGCCCAGGACCAGATGGCTTCACAGGCGAATTCTATCAAACATTTAGAGAAGAGCTAACACCTATCCTTCTCAAACTCTTCCAAAATATAGCAGAGGGAGCAACACTCCCAAACGCATTCTACGAGGACACCATCACCTTGATACCAAAACCAGACAAGGATGTCACAAAGAAAGAAAACTACAGGCCAATATCACTGATGAACATAGATGCAAAAATCCTCAACAAAATACTAGCAAACAGAATCCAACAGCACATGAAAAGGATCATACACCATGATCAAGTGGGGTTTATTCCAGGAATGCAAGGATTCTTCAATATACACATATCAATCAATGTGATACACCGTATTAACAAATTGAAGGAGAAAAACCATATGGTCATCTCAATAGATGCAGAGAAAGCTTTTCACAAAATTAAACACCGATTTATGATAAAAACCCTTTAGAAAGTAGGCATAGAGGGAACTTTCCTCAACATAATAAAGGCCATATATGACAAACCCACAGCCAACATCGTCCACAATGGTGAAAAACCGAAAGCATTTCCACTAAGATCAGAAAAAAGACAAGGTTGCCCACTCTCACAACTCTTCTGCAACATAGTTTTGGAAGTTTTAGCCACAGAAATCAGGGAATAAAAGGAAATAAAAGGAATCCAAATCAGAAAAGAAGAAGTAAAGCTGTCACTGTTTGCAGATGACATGATACTATACATAGAGAATCCTAAAGATGCTACCAGAAAACTAGAGCTAATCAATGAATTAGGTAAAGTAGCAGGATACAAAATTAATGCACAGAAATCTCTGGCACTCCTATACACTAATGATGAAAAATTTGAAAGTGTAATCAAGAAAACACTCCCATTTACCACTGCAACAAAAAGAATAAAATATCTAGGAATAAACCTACCTAAGGAGACAAAAGACCTGTATGCAGAAAATTATAAGACACTGACGAAAGAAATTAAAGATGATACAAATAGATGGAGAGATATACCATGTTCTTGGATTGGAAGAATCAACATTGTGAAAATGACTCTACTACCCAAAGCAATCTATAGATTCAATGCAATCCCTATCAAACTACCACTGGCATTTTTCACAGAACTAGAACAAAAAATTTCACAATTTGTATGGAAACACAAAAGACCCCGAATAGCCAAAGCAATCTTGAGAACGAAAGAAGGAACTGGAGGAATCAGGCTCCCTGACTTCAGACTATACTACAAAGCTACAGTCATCAAGACGGTATGGTACTGGCACAAAAACCGAAATATAGATCAATGGAACAGGATAGAAAGCCCAGAGATAAACCCATGCACATATGGTCACCTTGTTTTTGATAAAGGAGGCAGGAATGTACAGTGGAGAAAGGACAGCCTCTTCAATAAATGGTGCTGGGAAAACTGGACAGGTCCATGTAAAAGTATGAGATTAGAACACTGCCTAACACCGTACACAAAAATAAGCTCAAAATGGATTAAACACCTAAATGTAAGGACAGAAATTACCAATCTCTTAGAGGAAAACATAGGCAGAACACTCTATGACATAAATCACAGCAAGATCCTTTTCGATCCACCTCCTAGAGAAATGGAAATAAAAACAAAAATAAACAAATGGGACCTAATGAAACTTCAAAGCTTTTGCACAGCAAAGGACACCATAAACAAGACCAAAAGACAACCCTCCGAATGGGAGAAAATATTTGCAAATGAAGGAACTGACAAAGGATTAATCTCCAAAATTTACAAGCAGCTCATGCAGGTCAATAACAAAAAAAACAAACAACCCAATCCAAAAATGGACAGAAGGCCTAAATAGACATTTCTCCAAAGGAGATATACAGACTGCCAATAAACACATGAAAGAATGCTCAACATCATTAATCATTAGAGAAATGGAAATCAAAACTACAATGAGATATCATCTCACACCGGTCAGAATGGCCATTATCAAAAAATCTAGAAACAATAAATGTTGGAGAAGGTGTGGAGAAAAGGGAACACTCTTGCACTGCTGGTGGGAATGTGAATTGGTACAGCCACTATGGAGAACAGTATGGAGGTTCCTTAAAAACCTACAAATAGAACTACCATATGACCCAGCAATCCCACTACTGGGCATATACCCTGAGAAAACCAAAATTCAAAAAGAGTCATGTACCAAAATGTTCATTGCAGCTCTATTTACAATAGCCAGGAGATGGAAACAACCTAAGTGTCCATCGACAGATGAATGGATCAAGATGTGGCACATATATACAATGGAATATTACTTAGCCATAAAAGAAACGAAATTGAGTTATTTGCAATGAGGTGGATGGACCTAGAGTCTGTCATACAGAGTGAAGTAAGTCAGAAAGAGAAAGACAAATACCATATGCTAACACATATATATGGAATCTAAGAAAAAAAATGTCAAGAAGAACCTAGGGGTAAGACAGGATTAAAGACACAGACCTAGTAGAGAATGAACTTGAGGATATGGGGAGGGAAGGGTAAGCTTTTACAAAGTGCTAGAGTGGCATGGACATATATACACTACCAAATGTAAGGTAGATAGCTAGTGGGAAGCAGCTGCATAGCACAGGGAGATCAGCTCGGTGCTTTGTGACCACCTACAGGGGTGGGATGGGGAGGGCGGGAGGAAGGGAAATGCAAGAGGGAAGAGATATGGGAACATATGTATATGTATAACTGATTCACTTTGTTATAAAGCAGAAACTAACACACCATTGGAAAGCAATTATACTCCAATAAAGGTTTAAAAATATAAAATAAAATGTACAAACAATAAATGCTGGAGAGGGTGTGCAGAAAAGGGAACCCTCTTGCACTGTTGGTGGGAATGTAAATTGATACAGCCACTATGGAGAACAGTATGGAGGTTCCTTAAAAAACTAAAAATAGAACTACCATATGACCCAGCAATCCCACTACTGGGCACATATTCCCTGAGAAAACCATAATTCAAAAAGAGTCATGTACCACAATGTTCATCGCAGCTCTATTACAATAGCCAGGTCATGGAAGCAACCTACATGTCTATCTACAGATGAATGGATAAAGAAGATGTGGCACATATACAGAATGGAATATTACTCAGCCATAAAAAGAAATGAAATTGAGTTATTTGTAGTGAGGTGGGTGGACCTTGAGTCTGTCATATAGAGTGAAATAAGTCAAGAAATAGAAAAATAAATACTGTATGCTAACACATATATATGGAATCTAAAAAATAATAATAATAAGGTTATGAAGAACCTAGGGGCAAGACAGGAATAAAGACACAGATGTAGAGAATGGACTCAAGGACACAGGGAGGTGGAAGGGTAAGGTGGGACAAAGTGAGAAAGTAGCACTGACATATATACACTACCAAATGTAAAATAGATAGCTAGCGGGAAGCAGCCACATAGCAGTGGGAGGTCAGCTCAGTACCTAGAGTGGTGGGATTAGGGGGTGGGAGGGAGATGCAAGAGGGAGGAGATATGGGGATATACATATATACATCTGATTCACTTTGTTATACAGCAGAAACTAACACATCATTGTAAAGCAATTATACTCCAATAAAGATGTTAAATAAAAAGAAAAAATAGAATTACCATATGACCCAGCAATCCCACTACTGGGCTTATACCCAGAGAAAACCATAATTCAAAAAGCGACATGCACCCCAATGTTCATTGCAGCACTATTTACAATAGCCAGGTCATGGAAGCAACCTGAATGCCCATCGACAGATGAATGGATAAAGAAGATGTGGTACATGTATACAATGGAATCTTACTTAGCCATGAAAAGGAACAAAATTGGGTCATCTGTAGAGGTGTGGATGGACCTAGAGACTGTCATACGAAGTGAAGTAAGTCAGAAAGAGAAAAACAAATATCGTATATTAACGCATATATGTGGAATCTAGGAAAATGTTACATATGAACTGGTTTGCAAGGCAGAAATAGAGACACAGATGTAGAGAGCAAACTATGGACACCAAGGGGGGAAACTGGGTAGGGGTGGTGGCGGGATGAATTGGGAGATTGAGATTGACATATATACACTAATATGTATAAAATACATAACTAATAAGAACCTGCTGTATAAAAAATTTTAAAAAAAGAACACACCATAACATAAGAAGAAAATTATGTCCTTTTATACCATATGTTCTTTTGCACAGTCTTCAGTTAGCCATCTGAAGCCAGGACACAGTTTTAAATGAATTTCTCTCACTTCCAGTGATTCATGGACATAAAAGTGATACAGCACTTTTCATCTCAGGGACGGCAATATCATTAGAGGCCTTTTCATGTCATGAAGTGTGATAACAATAACTTTCAAATAAGCCCCTTAAAGCATTTAGCCACATGTCAGTAGATCGTCATTAAACACGTAGTGAGGTCCTCTACAAGCCAGATGCCCCTGCACTAGGTGTGAGGGGGAACGTGAATGGTCAGTGAGAAGACAGATATAGTGCCGACCCCGTGGGAAATTCAGGACGAGTCAGGGTGAGGGGAGAGGGGGCAGTGGAGGTAGGCCATGAACATGTGACTAAACCTGTTGGGCTAAAACTGAAAACAGAGTACTCATCTCCATCCAGGCATGGATCACTCCTACCCACCCACCATGGGTGGGTCCGAGATGTCATCTTCAAATGAAAAGGACCTCACCGACTGTGTCTCTGACTCACAGCTCCAGGGAAGCCATTTAGCTTGCAGGAAAGTTCAGACTAAAGGACTTTTATTTCTGTTTATTTTCTAATCCAAGTCAGTGCACCAATCCTTCGAATGCCTCCAGGTGACTGAATCACGAACACTCTTGTCAGCGGTACTTGACATTAACTAGATTGACTGCGCCAGAACAGCAGCTGATGATAAGCGATGGTGGCTTCCCTGAGCTGGAGAGGGTGGGGATCTTTCTACCTTCCATCAAGACTTTCAAAGTCAGTAGGAGTAGAGGATGAAATTACTATATTTTAACGCAAAGAGACCTTATCATCCTCTTTTTCACTAGATCAACATTTAATGACTCACTTTATACTGTTTACTAAAAGCACATTCAAACTGACCAAACTGTATTTGAAATTAGATTTCATGTTTCATTACAATTATTCTTACAGAATGCATTATCACTTACATCAATTTATTATTTAAATTTTTATTCTGACAGTATAAACTTACAGTATTTATTAAATATCTGCTTCACACTGAGAAACAAAGACTTAAAACATAGTATCTGATTTGAAGGATGTGAACATTTATTCAGAGACAGCAAGTAAATATGTATGAAATAATTTATAAACACGCAAGCACTATGGTATATGAAACAGTGTTAATTCATGAACAGTAAAAATGCAGCTATAAACACTTAGAGAATATGATACTAATTCATCACACTTCATAAGCTTCTAATTCTGTATGATAGAATAAAATTAAGAAGAGGATGATCAAGCAGGCTAAGATCTCATTTAAGAGAAGAAGGTTTCCTGAGAGAGATGAATTACAGAAGTTTGGATTACACATGTGCAGGCTGATTCAACGCTGTCTATAAGCAGAGACCGGGTCTCATAAATCTTGTACACTTCCTCCACCAGGGCCACCCCTAGGGTGTATGAGGCCACAGGCAAATAAGTTTGTGGGGTTTCTATCTAAATGAACAATTTGATTGAAGAGTGTCTTAAAAACGTGTGAACCTTTTTGATATGTAGTGATATACTGATGAAGATTTGGAGTAGTGGGAAGAGAAGAGGTTTAGTGCCCAATAGTAAATGAAAAGGTCCTTTATAGTTTCCAGACACCATCTCTTCTTCTTCAGATCCAGGAACTATTCCTTTGTGGGTTTTGTCAGGTGTGTCATTCTTGGCTGATTTCTCTCTCTCACCTCAATAATGAGGTAAAAAATGTTGCTATTCCTCAAAATCCTATGGCTCTTTGGAACCATTTGTATGGAAACACTATTGATCTTGCCTGGGTCAGCCCATAATAAGTTTTATATAATGCCGGTTGCCTCATTACTCATGGTGCTGCATTATCTATGAATACTGGCTTCATACAACTCTCTCTCAGGTTATTACTGTGCTAGTTGATGAGAGACGCAAATTCAAGACATCCAAAATATGTAGGAAATGTGAATAATTCCTTGTCTAGTTATACTGAACTTACAGTTCAAAATTTTATAGTGTGCATGGAAAACAACCCATTTTCCACCATGTCTCTTTTTGAGCACTTTTTACCATTTGCATTGCACTCTGAGAACGTAATCTCTTTCAAGTTTACTATAGCCCCAATCTTCCAAATATTGCCACTGGATCCATGAATGGAAGGAGAGAGTGGTTCCCATTCACATAGGAGTCTATTCCTGTCCAGCACAGTTTAGACTGAGCCAGGAAAGCTCGATGTTACCTTATCAGTCAGAGGTAACTCTGAGAGGACATTTATCCAAAGAGCCTGTTGTTTTGGGGAAGCAATGATCTGGAAAGCCCTTGGAGAAGATAGTCCCCTGGAGGACTGCCTGACCTTGGCACAGAACTGGCAGAGGAGGTGAGTCACTGCCCTTAGTGCCAGTGCTAAGGACCCTCAGGATAAAGGATGGCTGCTGCCCCTCCCACCATCCTCAGATGCTATGGACTCAGGAGCCAAACTGCATGCACATAAACACACACACACACACACACACACACACACACACACACACACGAGGCTCAAATACAAGGGTGAGTGAGAATCATCCCAAATCAGCACATCAGCACCATTCTGGTAGTCCAGTCTCATGTGATTCTATGAAAGGAATTCTGCACCGGCCAGAAGGAGCAATCATCTTGCCAAACTGTCCTCCTGCATCTGGGGCTCATGCATGGAGCCCTGGGAAGATCCCATCAAACCACGGGGTAGAGGATGGGAGTAAACCATAGAGAGGAAAAATGGAGACCAAAGGCCACATGGGTCCAGGGCCAGGCTCAGGAAAACCTACCCAGATGGTATTGCTAGTCCTGGTCAGACCCAGCCACCAGAAAGAGATTTACAAATTACTGAAGTAGGTGCTTCTGGAGACTGGAACCTATACATGACCAGGTCTGGACTTGGATCTTCCTGCCTGAATTGAAGTTCTGGCTGAAACCCATTCCAGGTACTGGAAAGAGACTTAGCAAATTTTAAGAAAAGTTCTTCACTATGAAGGATCCCTGAGGCCCAGTGGTATGTAATTATATACATCCATTACCAAATAATTCTGGCAGAGAGAACTTCTGAATGGATGAGGTGTTGATAAGGAACCTAATCCTCCACTTACAATAACCTTTTACACATCTGATGACTTCCAACTTCTTACATTTCAAGTTTTCTTTGTCTTCTACTATGCATACATTTCTAGTCGTACCATAATATGACCTCTGGTCCATCACTTTTTTTGCCATGACACTGGTGGGACTGGCACAGTAGGAGAGAGTTTGTAGGAGTATTACTAGAAGTCATTCTTTCACTGGGACAGAAATAATTTAACTGGATGCGTGGAATTCTTGGCAAACTACATAAATATATCCCAGTGAATACAAACTAACTGTATTACCAGCACAAGTTCCTCTCAGCCTGATCTCAAAATACCTGTGGCCACCCAAAGCCATGTGATATAATGGTAAGTATTTATAATAAAGGGGAAGTTGGACTGGAAAAGAAATCTGATCTTAATACATTGAAATTAAAATATCTTACTTTTGCAAACTTTACAAAACCATATACTCATGTAGTCACATTACTAGGTTCCTCCTTTGAGCCTTGGAATGGTCCCACAACTTTGAGAGTCTCTAGAGCTTAACTTCATGAGCTTCATGGGAAAAACCTCCTCTGCTACAGAGACAAGCAACCTTCTAGAACGACAGTGATATAAACATCTGAATTTCTAGATCCGTAAAATTCAACTGTTGTATGGGTTAAATGATTTGAATGGGATACATTTCTAACATTTATGATCATTCTTTTTTGATGACCTGCTTATTAACTTTAAATGAAAAGGGAGTAACTCATGCACCTCTGACTTGTCTTGTTGAATTTCTTTGAGAAGGTGGGCACAGATCTGGCGTGGTTTGATCTAGCCAACCTCTTGCTTTCAGCATAAATTTGACTTCAACATGGCATATTTTTTGGACTACTTCCTTTTAACATTGAAGGTAACCAAAAAACCACAGCTCTCTCTTACAGAACGTCTATTCTTCTGGAAATCCACAAATTAATTTTCCTCATGAAATCAGAAGTCTGTGGGATCAAGAGAAACCAGCTTCTATTTACTCCCCCTATTCATTCAAAGCAGAATTCTAAGATTTTACATACATAACTGCTTGCTTAAGTATGTTTCTGGAATTGACACCATGATTATATATGTTTACACTGTTACTTATGTTATAATGGTCTTTCTATTCATCTGTTTGTGTTTCTGCAGTATTTTCACACGTTTCTCAAAAGCCAACTTTGTTGGGATGGTTTTTAAAGAGTTAAATCCAACAGTGGGGACTACTTGGTTCTAAATTATCCCACTTGACTTCCAAAAACCATTCAGAGGGAAGAAGGGAAATGGAAATAATCATCATTTTCAATGGAACAAGTAGGCAGGGAAAACCCCAGACTCCAAATTATAGCAAGTGCTGCCAAAAGCAACTGACATGTTATGAGGAAGAAAGACTCCGAGAACGTGGCAACAGAAAACAGGGAGTTCGGGGTAGCTAGCTGTGGTTAGCCACAGAAATCACTAGTAAATATACAGCAGCAGAAGAAATAGAATGGGAGAGCTCAGAGAGCACCAGCACAAACGTACCTTTAGAAGTGAAAGAATAACCTCAGGATGCCGTATCTGTGTCCTTTGGTAGAGGGAGCCAGTAAAAGATACCAGTGGAATGGACTGGTGGTGAAAATCCTCCCAAAGTTAGGTTTGGAGAGGCCAAGAAGACATACCTAACCAACACACCATATATAAAAGAAACAGTCTATCATGGTAGCAAGAGCAGAGAGAACCTGTCATTTGAAAACTAGAAAGGCTACCCTCTCTGTCCTGTCCCTCTAGTATCACCATAGAAATCTTCTATAAACACTTGCCCAGGGAATTTCAACTCATTTGGATATGGGTAACAAAAATCTTATACACATAAACTCCATACTGAAAGAAAAATATGTGTAAATGACTATCCAACTTTCTTATCGGTGATGAGAACTCACCAGAAAAAAAACAAATTGCCATGAAATAGAACAAAATTTTAATATGGTCTACCACAAACTTATTAAAAATTTAATGAAGCAACTATAGCTATGAAGGAAGATCACACAGGACGTGACATCTAGACAACAGGAGGAAATGAAATAGGAATAAACAGACATCAGGAAAAGATAAAAGGAAAATCATTACAGATTTAAAGACAAAACTGTAAAGTGAACAAGGGAGAAAACATGCTTGGAAGGCCCACTAAGAGAAATACAAGATGGAAATTAGAAAATTAACAAAATGAAACAGAAAAAATTTTAAGTGAAAATGATTAATGAGAAAATAATATAGTAGACAGTAAACAGAGTTCTAATATTGAACATATTTGGAGTTCCTGGAAGACAAAAACCAGCTGAATGCAACAGAACTCAAAGTTTTAAAGCACAAGAAAGTTTTCCTGGAATAAAAGAAGACTTTAATCTATAGATCAAAAGTGCATACCATGTATCAATGAAAACTGACGCATATCAGTCAATACAAAAATGTGCTAGTTCAAAGATGACACAAACAGATGGAGAGACATACCATGATCTTGGATTGGAATAATCAACATTGTGACAATGTCTATGCTACCCAAAGCAATCTACAGATTCAATGCAATCCCTATCAAATTACCAGTGGTATTTTTTACAGAACTAGAACAAAAAATCTTAAAATTTGTATGGAGACACAAAAGACCTCGAATAGCCAAAGCAGTCTTAAGGGGAAAAAATGGAGCTGGAGGAATCAGACTCCCTGAATTCAGACTATACTACAAAGCTACAGTAATCAAGACAATATGGTACTGGCACAAAAACAGAAATATAGATCAAAGGAACAGGACAGAAAGCCCAGAGATAAAACCACACAACTATGGTCAACTAATCTATGACAAAGGAGGCAAGGATATACAATGGAGAAAAGACAGTCTCTTCAATAAGTGGTGCTGGGAAAACTGCAATGCTACATGTAAAAGAATGAAATTAGAACACTCCCTAACACCATACACAAAAAGAAACTCAAAATGGATTAGAGACCTAAATGTAAGACTGGACACTATAAAACTCATAGAGGAAAACATAGGAAGAACACTCTTTGACATAAATCACAGCAAGATCTTTTTTGACCCACCTCCTACAGTAACGGAAATAAAAATAAAAATAAACAAATGGGACCTAATGAAACTTAAAACCTTTTGCAAAGCAAAAGAAACTGTAAACAAGATGAAACGACAACCCTCAGAATGGGAGAAAATATTTGCAAACCAATGAATGGACAAAGGATTAATCTCCAAAATATATAAACAGCTCATGCAGCTCAATATTAAAAAAAAAAAAAAAAAAACCCAGTCAAAAAACGGGCAGAAGACCTAAATAGACATTTCTCCAAAGAAGACATACAGATGGCCAAGAAGCACATGAAAAGCTGCTCAACATCACTAATTATTAGAGAAATGCAAATCAAAACTACAATGAGGTATCACCTCACACCGGTTAGAATGGGCATCATCAGAAAATCTACAAACAACAAATGCTGGAGAGGGTGTGGAGAAAAGGGAACCCTCTTGCACTGCTGGTGGGAATGTAAATTGATACAGCCACTATGGAGAACAGTATGGAGGTTCCTTAGAAAACTAGAATTACCATATGACCCGCAATCCTACTACTGGGCATATACCCAGAGAAAACCATAATTCAAAAAGACACATGCACCCCAATGTTCATTACAACACTATTTACAATAACCAGGTCATGGAAGCAACCTAAATGCCCATCGACAGATGAATGGATAAAGAAGATGTGGTACATATACACAATGGAATATTACTCAGCCATAAAAAGGAATAAAATTGGGTAATTTGTAGAGATGTGGATGGATCCAAAGACTGTCATACAGAGTGAAGTAAGTCAGAAAGAGAAAAACAAATATCGTATATTAACGCATGTATGTGGAACCTAGAAAAATGGTACAGATGAACCGGTTTGCAGGGCAGAAATAGAGACACAGATGTAGAGAACAAACGTATGGACACCAAGCGGGGAAAGTGGCGGGGGTGTGGGGTGGTGGTGGGATGAATTGGGAGATTGGGATTGACATATATACAGTAATATGCATAAAATAGATAACTAATAACCTGGGGTATAAAAAAATAAATAAAATAAATTTTTTTTAAAAACGTGCTAGTAAACATACTATCATAATAAAGGACTTCAACTATAAAGAAAACTTCTTTGGGCAGTCATGCAAAGTGTTCAAGTTGCATGTATAAGAAAAAGAAAATTAAGCTGGCATCAGGCTTCTACCCAGAAAATTCAATACCACAAATCAAGGGAGGAAAACCTACAAGATACATGAGACAAGACAGCATGAGTAAAGGAATTTATATACAGCCAAGGGTTTTATATCCCTCAAAGTATGAGACAGTATTTCTCACTTCTAGTTCATGAAGCATAAAGGCTGCTGAGAGTTTTGAACATGTAATGAAACAGGGACTACTGTTTCCTTGAATCCTTCTTGAGAAAACTACCACTAGAGAGAAAACCCCAGCCAGCCAAAATGGTGGGCAAAACTCTGGCAAAAGGCTTGGCAGTTAAACTGAATATATTTAAGTGCAAAACTAAGACAAAAACAAAGGTGGGAAAGGGGGTCATAAATAATCTGACAAGGTAGGAATGTATGACTTCAAAAAAAAAGAAAGAAAGGGGAAAGAGGAGAAGTAAAATAAGCTCACTGCTTGCCTCTTCTCCACCTAATGGCAGTCAGAGTATACCAGGCAAAAGTAAGAAATCAAGAATATGCATATTTCAAAATACAAAGATAAATGCTCAGCTTAGACCATCCTCTTGACTAAAACTGGGTAATATAGAAGAGAGTATGGCCAAAGAAAAATTATGTAAGCCAGTAAAATCACTGCTCATAGTAGTGAACTTATTGAAACTTTAAAGAAAGAAGGAACTAAAGCCACTATGTTAAGGTATATTTATAAACAAATATGCATTTATATCTAGAACAAAAAAAAATCTTAAACATCAGAAAAATTACAAGTTTCAAACGCAAATAAAACAGACTACATAGTGTAAGACCTTTATATTATCTAAAAATAATAAGCACATATAATTCACACTGAATATATCTGCCATATCAACAAATGTAATAAGCATAACTCATCTTTTAAGGGAAATAATATTCAAATTAGATCACATTTGAAAACTCAATTCTGTGCTGTATACAAGAGACACATCCAAAACAAGTCATTCAGAATGAAAAAGAAAAGATGGGGAAAAAGTGTTCCAGAAAATGTAAACAGAAAGAATCAGGAGTTACAGTATTAATTCCATGCAAAATGAAATTCAGGTAAAACAAGCACAAAGATGCATGTTTTATAAGGATAATGGGTATAACCCACAATGACACTCACACAGTTCTGGATACACATACACAAAATAATATATAAGCAACTTCCTAAAACAAATTACAGGAGCTATAACAAGAAACAACTGGTAATTGGGAATTCTAATTCAGTGCTCTCAATCTGCAACAGATAATTATGTCCATTTCCCCTAAGTTAATTAATGAATTTAACACCATTCCTATATATATACACCATAAATTGTTTTCTGGAATTACATAAGCTGATGGATTATGAAATTCTTATAGAAAAATAAACAAAGAAGGATAGCCAAGGAAATTCTGCAAGAAGAAAAACAATGATGTGACACTTGCCCCATCATATACTAAAATATGTAATGAAGTCCCCATAATTAAAATAGCGCAGTTCTGGTATATGACTAGACAAATCAGTGGCATAGATTAGAAAGTCCAGAAATAGTTACAAAAACATAAAGAATTAGTAAATATTAAGGTGGAACCTCAAATCAGTGGTGTTAATGTAGATTATTTAATTGAGGGTGTTGGGACAATGAAGTTGCCTTGGGAGAAGAATTAGGGGGACTGCGGAGGTAGAAAGATAAACTGTAATAGATCAAAGATTTAAACGTAATCAGTAAAATCATAAAGACACTAGACAAAAAGCTGGGGCAATTTTATTTATAACACTGGAATAGAGGAGGCCTTTTAATCATGATTCAAAAACCTAGAAGCCACAAAAAATTTGATAAATGTAATGCTAAAAATAAAAATAACTCTCTATATATATTTTTAAAAGCCAAGTGAAAGAAAGAAAGAAAAAAAACCTGGGATAAAATATCATTAACTAACACACCCAGGACTAATATCCCTAATGGATAAAAAAAATCTCAAATCAAAAAGAAAATGACAACCCAACAGAAAAACAGGCAAATCACATAAACAGTTCACAGGAAGAGAAATACTTAAACCTACAAAAAGATGCTGAATTTCATTCAGAATAAAAGAAATACCAAAAAAAATTATCTTGAGATTACATAATTTACCCATCATTTTGGCAAATATACCAAAGTTCAACAACACTCTGTGAGGCCACTCATTACTTTGTTATTAGCAGTGCAAAGTGGTACAATCACTATGGGGGAGAATGTGGCAATATCTCCCAAAATGACAGACTCCACAATCATATTCTGAAACTGTATCCTTCAGAGATTGCTGCATTTATGCAAAATGATGTGTGTACAAGGTTTTCTATTGAAGCGTTCCAAGAGACTGGCAAAATCCTAAGTGTTTATGATGAGGACAGCCTAAATAAATTATGGCAAATTCATAAAAATGGAATACTCTGCATCTGTTTAAAAAAAATGAGAAATTTCCCTACACCTTGATATGGAAAGATCTATAAGATATAAGAAGTGGAAAGAAGGTTCACAACAGTACCTACAGAATGCATCTGGTTGTTCTCCCTCTATCCCTAACCATCTGTTTGTTCTCCCTCTATCCCTAACCAGGTATAAATTCATACTCCATGCTTCTCAGTCTTGTTCTGGGCCTTGAAAGCCTGACACCTGAGAACTGCATCAACAGGGCCCCTTTACTGTCTCATTTTGGGTGGGTTTGACCAGTGGAGTCACAGGGGTGAGAGAAGACCAAGAGTTCTCCAGGGGCATCAGCCTCCATTTTTACCCATTAACACTATCAACATCTGTAAAAATTTGGTTAAATCTATTCAGTTAAACTATCTTAGTGGAACTTTGTTTCCTGCTAGGATTCTGATTTACATGGTATACGATCTTTTACTTAAGAATGAAAAAAAAGGGCTTCCCTGGTGGCGCAGTGGTTGAGAGCCCTCCTGCCGATGCAGGGGACGTGGGTTCGTGCCCCGGTCCGGGAAGATCCCACATGCCGCGGAGCGGCTGGGCCCGTGAGCCACAGCTGCTGAGCCTGCGTGTCCGGAGCCTGTGCTCCGCAACGGGAGAGGCCACAACAGTGAGAGGCCCGAGTACCACAAAAACAAACAAATAAAAAGAATGAAAAAATAGTTGATTAGTGGTTGCTTGAATTTACATAAAGAAATATTGGAAGGATACACAAGAAAGCAATCTAAATGTGGACCTTCAAGAGGTGACGGAGAACAGAAGTAGGAGCAAGATTAATCACTAAAAACCTTTTGGTGGTCTCTTGCTAACCATGAGAATGTATTATCTTCTTCAAGAACAATTTAAAAGAAACAAAATGAGAAATATACAGAGGATTATATAGGATGATGAAATAAATCAAGCTGGGATGATTTTTTTTTTAATGAAGCTACCTCTATATATTTATACAAAATAATCTCCCAAGATATAGTAAGGGGGGAAAAAAAAGGGTAGAAAATGTGTATTAAATGCTTCTGTTTGTGCGGAAGGAAGAAAGGAAGGGAGGGAGGAAGGAAACAGGGGTGAGCAAAAGAGGGAAGGAAGGGAGAAAAGGACTGAATATAAATGTATGTGTGCACAGAATACCTTGGATGGTACACAGAAGACTTGTAATGTGAATCAGGAGTCTGGTGGATAGGCGTGTGAGGAAGAATTATTTTTTACCTTATATTCTTTTGTACCTTTTGATATTTTTTACCAAAAGTGCATAAGTAGCATTTATTTGAGAAAAAGGAGAAAATATAGATAAATAAAATCACCAATATTCCTCACAATTTTTATTTTCCCTTTTTGCTCACCAAAATTTTTCCTTCTTTTGTAACGATAGTGAACAGGCTATGAATACAACCTTTGACAAGGCAATTTCACCTTTAGTAATTTATTGTAAGAAAAGAATTAAGGATGTGGGCAAACACTTGTTTAAAAGATGTTCACAGCAGTATTTTTTATAATAGTGAAAAATTGATTTTAAAAAACCTACATGTCAAAACTAGGGTATTAGTTTTGATGAATTATGATTCATCCCAACAAAGGTATAGCCTAGCACTATTAAAAATAATGTTGCAGAAGATTAATGATAGCCCTGGAAATATGTCCATGCTCTACTATTTAATATAAAAGCAGGTTCACAAAATACAATTCAAGAATATTTGTTCATAAATTTTAAAAACTTAATTGAGGGTCTATTATTTGTTAGGCATCCTATCAGGTATTAGGGATACAACAGTCAATAATAAGACACAGTTTTTTTGCCCCTCCTGGGGCTTTAATTCTAGTCAAGGATGCAGGCAAGTAAATATTCAATAACTATATAGTGTAAGACTTGTTGAGGGGGCAGTAGAGATGTCAAGAAGTAAAACAAAACTAACTAAACCCATATTACACGGGACAGAGGGGACAGGGATTTAGAGGCTAGGGGGATGGGGACTGACACTTAAAGACGCTTCCCTTGAAGAAAGTGATTATATCAGTCACCTCTTGCTGTCTAAGAAGCCATTACAAAATTCTGTGGCCTAAAATAACTGTGATTTATTATCCTCTGAGTTGGCAATCCTGTCAGTCTTTCTGCTGCTCTATCCTGGAATCACACACATGACTATGGTAATCCAACCTCCCTACTAGAATATCCAAGATGGCCTCACTGATGTGTCTGGAAAATTCTGTTGGCTATTGGCTGGGGTGGCCCAGTTCTGCACTTGGCCTCTCAACCTCCAGTAACTTAGACCAGGCTTCACAGCAAGGTAGCATCAGTATTCCAAGAAGTTGAAAGCAGAAGTTACAAAGCCTCCAACTCTTGTGCTCTGGAGTTCACATAACGTCACTACCTGCCACATTCTCCTGGTCAAAGCAAGCCATAAGACCAGCCAAGATTCACAGGGTTGGAACTATGGATGCCACATCTTGATGGGAGAAATTGCAGCATTCCACTGCAGAGGAGTATGGACACAGGCTTGATTCACCATTACTGTAATAATCTTCCATAGCAATGTCCATGATGAGAAATGAAAGGTAGGAGGAAAGCGTTCTAGGCAGAGAGACCAGCCATCAAAGGTGAGAGAAAGCATAACACATTCAAGGAACAATCAGTTCAGTGGGGATTAAGCCTAGAACTGATGAGAGGAAAGGAAATCAGAAAGAAAAAATTATAAAGGAAGTTATTTCAAAAATGAGACAAGTAGGATGAATACCAGTTATCTTGCTTAAAACAAATAGTTTTTTAAATGGCAGAAGAAGAGTTTGTTGTCAGTGACAATGAGAGGGACAACTCTGAAATTCAGAAGGAATCAGGAAAGGAATGGGGCATAGCAGTCAAGAATGTGTCACAGTGTATCACACACTGCTGGGTGACCGAGATCAGGATAAGAATCCAAGGAGATGGTCTTTGGCTTCATCTACCAGATGGCCAGCTCAATAACCTGAACTATGTCTGACTTATATAACAAGAGTGGAAACCTCTGAGTAGTAGAATTATGGACTTTTTATCTTCGCAATTTACTTTCTTGTATTTTTAACTTTTATCTACCTTTGAACAATCACTTGTAATATTGTCACTGATAGATAATCACCATTAAAAAGAAAGTCAGAGGGCTTCCCTGGTGGTGCAGTGGTTGAGGGGCCGCCTGCCGATGCAGGGGACACGAGTTCGTGCCCTGGTCCGGGAAGATCCCACATGCCGCGGAGCAGCTGGGCCCGTGAGCCATGGCTGCTGAGCCTGCGCATCCGGAGCCTGTGCTCCGCAACGGGAGAGGCCACAACAGTGAGAGGCCCGCGTAAAGCAAACAAAAAAAAGTCAGAAATATGTATATACATATTCTCATCATTAAGATTCTATAAAAATTTTATGTCATTGTAACTTAATTAGTGCTTAATCTTAGTGTTCAGAAGTAGACTGGCTCTATCAAAGAGCATGCAAACCTTACTTTCAGAAAAGTTCAGCCAACTTATACTCTTACATACCTATTGTTCCTGTACTTCTTCAATACCGAAGCCTTAAAAAAAAGTCTTGGTTAACTTAATAGGCTAAAAATACATTACACTGTTTTAACATTTCTATGTTTTGACCCTAATGAAGTTGAAGTTTTTCCATGTTTTTTGGCCATCTGTATTGCTTTTTTGGAAAAATCCCTATTTGTAACTTTTGCCCATTTCACTTTAAAACAGTAGTGATATAAAGTAATAGTTTATATATTAGCCCTATTTCATGTGAATAATGTGGTTGTTGAAACAGAAATCTCTTCAATCTATTTCAGGAAGCAGGGAACTTATAGCTAGAGAAAAGGATAATCTCATAGAACCCACAACCAGAAAGTAGAACAAGATCTCCCAAGAACTGGAAAGCTATCAGGCAGCTAGATATTCTCCCTCTCTCTGGGACTACTAGCCTCTTCTACTTCTCTCTACACAGCTCTTCCTTTCTGCTTTTCATAGACTAGTTCTCTTGATACGACTTCATTTATATATTCATGGGGTTATATAGTCATGAGCCTTGAGGTTGTACAGCACCAACTCTGAGCCCTATTCTCCAAGGAATTAAAGCATGAATGTTCCCTTGAGTGTATTATAACCAGCTACATACCTGTGTCTCCACATTCAAATATGTGAGTCTGAGAACCTTACTCCTGGATTATCTTGCTTTGAGCTAGACGCACACTTCTTGTGAATTTAGACATGGCTGCGGAGTTTGGGGTGGGGGAGGGATGAAGGGCAGAAGAAGCTCAAATGGCCTGTGCTGATTTATTTCA
This sequence comes from Tursiops truncatus, assembly GCF_011762595.2. Taxonomy (NCBI): domain Eukaryota; kingdom Metazoa; phylum Chordata; class Mammalia; order Artiodactyla; family Delphinidae; genus Tursiops; species Tursiops truncatus. The sequence goes on from NC_047046.1 coordinate 68,588,470, forward strand.
TTTTCAGAGAAGGAAATAGGGGCAGCCACACAAACAAACTGATAAACACCCTGTACACCCTATGGTTCTCCAACATGCTGCAAGTATTTTTCCTAGTTTATTTGAATTCACATTCCAGTATTTTTGACAGTGGAAAACTTTAAGTTTTGATGTGGTCATGCCTACCAATCTTTTCTTTAGCAATCAAAATTCATTATTTTCACATATTTGGCTAGTTATACCATAACATTTGCGGAAAATCCATCTGCTTCTCACTGATTTGAAGTGACAATTTTTTCATATGCAAATATTTGTATATATTTGCATCTTTATTCCATTTCATTTATTGATGTGACACTTCTATATTGAGCCATGCAAGTATTCCCAACTTATTATTCTTTGTCAATATTTTCTTAACTCTTCTCAACCATCTATTTTTCCAGATGAATTTCACATCACCACTACGAGCAAGATAACTGTTTCATCTGGAAGTAACAACTGTTTTGACCCTGAAGAAAAATCTGACCATAGCCTACATAAGCCATGGTTCCACTACTCGAAAAGTATGTGACTTTAAACTCTAGAATCCTAGTTATCAGGGAAGATGTTCATGCTTTAATAGGATTATAGTAAGTAAAACTGAGCAAAGAAACAACAGGCTCTGTCTCTCAACTTCAACTCACAGTGTGGATGAGAGAGAGAGCAGTATTCTACTCTTTATTCTCTCCCACTTTGCTGAGCACATAGAGCTGAATTCACATAACTTAAATACTTGTTTAATAAGACTCCTCTGTGTTGGTTATTCCTTCACCTCGCCTTATGGCACTTGCTAAAATTTTCAGAAAAACATTAAAGAACAGCACCTCTAGTGGGCATCCTTATAATATCGGCGGAGTATATATGTCCATGCCACTCTCCCACTTTGTCACAGTGGCATGGACATATATACACTACCAAACATAAAACAGGTAGCTAGTGGGAAGCAGTCGCATGGCACAGGGAGATCAGCTCGGTGCTTTGTGACCACCTAGAGGGGTGGGATAGGGAGGGTGGGAGGGAGGGAGACGCAAGAGGGAAGAGATATGGGAACATATGTATAACTGATTCACTTTGTTATAAAGCAGAAACTAACACACCATTGTAAAGCAATTATACTCCAATAAAGATGTTAAATATATATATATCTGCAGAGACAACTTTGATGTGAATGAAATTATTTCTACATTTGCAAAGTGAACCGTAGAAGAGCAATAGAGAGAAACAGTGAACTTAGAAAGCCAAATTGGATTCAGGTCCTAATGTGTCACTAACAGTGTGATGTTTGGAAAGTCATTTTAACACTATGGATACTAGCCTCCATCGTGTCCCCCACCTGGGATGCTCTTCCCACCCACCAGTCTTTCTCATCACTGAAGACTTAACTGGGGAGTCCTCTCCTCCAGGAAGTCAACCTGGTCCCAACCGTATCAGGAGCTCCTCTCTTCGGTGCTCTACTGGCCTTCAAGGGTCAGTGACCTCAGCTCATGATTCTTTGTAGCCTAGAACCCAGCATATTACACTACTTTTTAAATATCATTTACTAATGCATTCATTTAACAAGAGAATTGTCCTTGATAACTTTTAAAGTCCCTTATGGTTCCCAAATTCCAAATCACAATATCATAGCAATAATTTAGGTTTTCGAACCAAAAATAGCCAGTCAAAACTTAGTGGTTTATTTTTGCTTTAAATACTCAGATAATTTCCTCAGTTTTGCACATAATCTTTTATTTAGGGATATTCCTTAATCATATGACATGAGAGAGAGAGGATATTAGCCTGATCAAAAGACAAGGGTTCTGATCCAAATTCCACTATTTCCCAGCTATATGACATTGGACGAATCACTTAACTCACCCTGATCCTCAATTTCTGCATCTTTCAGTTAAGTATGATCCTGGTCCTTCCTGCCCTACGGGCTTGTTGTGAGTGACAATTGAGAGAATACAGTGAAAGAACTTTCGTAAGACTATAAAGTGCTCTTCAAATATAATGCAGTAAGCTTCAATTAAACTGTTACATTAGGGCTTCCCTGGTGGCGCAGTGGTTGAGAGTCCGCCTGCCGATGCAGGGGACGCGGGCTCCGCCCCGGTCCGGGAGGATCCCACATGCCGCGGAGTGGCTGGGCCCATGAGCCACGGCCACTGAGCCTGTGCGTCCGGAGCCTGTGCTCCGCAATGGGAGAGGCCACAACAGTGAGAGGCCCGCATAAAGCAAATAAATAAATAAAATGTTACATTAATTATTATTGTTATGTCTATTTCTCATAAATGTGCTACTATATAGAAATAAAATATAACATCATTTATACTATTGTATTATAGCTACTTATTTACATATTTAGTATGTATAAGTAGTGAGTAGAAAGTCACCTGCCCATGCTAAATCTCAGTTTCAACAAAGTTCTGACAGTCACTTTAATATGACGTTGGCCAAGAAATAGCCTTTGTAAATTACTTTGAAAGAGAAATCAATTAGAATGTCGTTTCTCATATTTATTCTACAGTAGCATTTTACCCTCAAAATACAAGATATTACTTTTCACTTGATGAGTTGTTTCTTTTTGAAACCTGAACCATATAATTAAGTCTTAGTTATACACTTGAACAGAAAGAGCCAGAAAGAACAAATTCCCAAATCCTTTCTTTCTGTTTTTGCTTCAGACAACCAGCTTGGTTGCGTGAAAGAAACAGGTGACCAGTTTACTGAGCAAGACGGATATGACAGGACAGAAAAGAAAAAACACTTTCTTCTTTCTCACCATTGCCCTTCAGACAGGCTATGCCAGGTCACCTTCCCAACTCAAATTTATTGTGTTAGGGTGAGGGGAGGCAGCAATCGGCTGAGCCTCTCTTTTTCCTTGTGTAGTTACCTCGCTTTTCTTTCGAACTCAGCTTCTGACCCCTCCAGATCATAAAGCCATAGAAGTAAATTTCCTTCTTGAAAAATTCAGTCTTCAGGGCTTCCCTGGTGGCACAGTGGTTAGGAGTCCGCCTGCCGATGCAGGGGACACGGGTTCATGCCCCAGTCCGGGAAGATCCCACATGCCACGGAGCGGCTGGGCCCGTGAGCCATGGCCGCTGAGCCTGCGCGTCCGGAGCCTGTGCTCCGCAATGGGAGAGGCTGCAACAGTGAGAGGCCCGCGTACCGCAAAAATAAAAAATAAAAAAAAAAATAATACTACAGTCTTCAGCTAGCATTGTGCTCTCTTAGCCTGGCAGATGTTGAAATCTGACATTTTCTGATAGCCAAAGTTACCAGATAAAACACAGGACACCCAGTTAAAACTGAACTTCAGAAAACCATTCACTGTTTATCTGCACAGTTATCAAATTGAACTGCACATTCTGTATCTATTTAGGTATTTTCATTTGTTATTAACACTATCTATTGACACTACAGTGGTAGGCCCCTCCTAGGGGTTCCTCTAAGGCACTCTCCTTGCCTCAGTTGCTGGAAGTTTCTCACCCAGCAATTACTGGGTGGTTGCATCTGTATTCCTGCTAGTCTCTTACTCTTCCCAGAGACCTTCCAAATCTGTTCTGCTGTGGTCTGCTCGCCCCACCCAACAGGAGGCTCTCGTGGGTAAGACCTAGGCCCCATCTGGCCCAGCGAGGCCCGTACGCAGGGGGTTCACTCCCAGGGCAGTGCTTGTTCCTTGTCCTGCTGCCATAACAGTCAACCCCTTTTGGTCCAAGGTCAGTGGGACACATATAAAGTTCTCCAAGTGATCTCCTGGAAGCCCATTTTCCTGGCACCTTCCACCTCATATTCTGAGGCAATCACTTCAACACGCACACAAAGAGCATACCCACCACACAGACACAGACACACACACTGATACATCTTCAACCCTGGTTCAGAAAAATAGAAATGATGACTAAACTAACCCATTAAAAACTCACACATACCCACTTGTGACTAATCTAAACTTAAATAATCCGTGTTTGCAAAGCTACATTTTTCTTCAAGTGGTTATGCAGAAACACAGAATGGAAGAACTGACAGGCCAGGTTTTTATTCCAATTTATTTAATGAGCTAAAAAAAAAAAATCTCCGAATGTAAATTAGCAAATTAACAAGATGTCTGATTAAACTGGACCAGTGACAGCATCTAGCTGGCATGTGGGTCCACCCAGCCTGCTTAGATGCATTTCCTTGGCAGGAGCTTTGGGAGAGTTTGGGATGTTGACAGAATTTGTGTACTGCAAAATGTCTGTGCATCTATTCTGAACAGTCACACTTTTGTAGCTGCAGAGAAGTGAGGCTGTGAGATATGGCTATCTTTAATTCCAGCCTACATGCTTCATTAAAGGCAACTCTATACAAAGAACTGGAAAGCAGAGTCACAAAGCTGAAATCTAATCAGAAAGAGAAAATTCAAAACATTATTTCTGCTTCAAGCCTATATAGGGTGGAGTGTGGAAGGTCAGTGTTTCCTTTATTTTTTTCCCCATTTTAATAACAATGTCCAGACATGCTTTAAAATAACAGAAGCGCTTATGGAAATCTTTGTGCCTGTTGCCAAGAAACTAGAACGTCAGCCTACCGGGTTGTAAAATACCACACAGGTTGGCCTAGCGAACCCCAAGGCATCATGCCCTCTTCATCCTCAGCCTACTTTCCTTCCTGGTGCCCCTTTGGATGGCAGCATCCCACCCACCCACCCTCCACACCCCTTCTAAGTACCCAGGGCTTGGGAACCCAGGAACTCTTAGCCTGCATCACCAAGCCTCCCCAAACCTAACAAAACGTACACCTTCAATGTCTCATTAATCCAAGGATGCCTCGCTCTTCTAATAAGCTAAACTCAACCAAGGTGAATGACCAGTCATATCTTGTTTTACTCTCACTAAATCCTTCTTGACCGAGGTAGCTATTTTATTTTCATAAATCCTTCAAGCCCTTCATATCTTTAAAACTTTGGGGCAGGGGGATTCACTTTTACCTCTTAAGTCACTCATGACTACTGACCAGCACCTCTGTTCACACTCATGGCCAAGTGTTTCTAGAGCCGCATCTCAGGGACCACCCATGGTATGGTGTATGCCCACATTCGTCCATTCATTAATTTAAAAGAAAACCAGGTTTAGTTTTGTTGAAAGATAAACTGTGGCACATTGAAATTCTCCAGAGATCCTTCACACATACGTTGATTTAAATCAGACAGCGTCCATCTAAAAGTGCTTAGGTACTCTCCACAGACAGGAGCTGGGGAGTGGGGTTTTATAGAGGAGATGCAGAAGCAAAGCAAGTGAACTATTTGATTGGCTATGGCTTAAGCAGTTGCCTTATTTTGCAAAGGCTGGTTGGCTGTTTGTGGCTGGTTGTCCTTAAGTTTCATTTTCTTGGATACAAGCGCATTGACTGACTTCAGGCTTTGGTTTGCTCACATAGACAACGAAGGCATTGGAGCCACCTCAGTCTAAGGGCCTCCTCGTTTAATTACATTAACCGTTTCACCAAATACTTTTTTCCTTTTAATAAACAATTAGTTGCAGTTAAATGAATCAAGCACTTCCTTTTTTAAAGCAAACTTGAACCTAGTCTTGAGAAACAAGCTAGATTTTAGGTACAAGTACGATATGGAGCTGGAGGTGGGAGGCGATGTTCATGGCTATTACCATCCCATCATCAACATTGTCAGGTGTTTGTCCCTGACAATGGTGCATCCTCGTCTGATTTTGGTTCAGTGCAGATCCTGCCCTCAGAAATGATTTTGTTCTCCCTTCATCAGAAACAGCACTGTCTGCTGAACAGATGGGAAAGACAGTAGCTGTGATGTCAAATCATATGGTTTCGAGAACAGATAGGAGTAGTCATTCCAAACATTAGTATAGTTTCTTTCAGGTTTTCATGGAAGTGACACACATGAACGTCAATAGGCAAAAATAACAGATAACATTTTCAATCATCTCAAAATCTACTTGGCAAAAATCAAAAGTATAAATTGATTGGCTTGCGTTCCTAAAGTACTGTGAATTTGATAGGGTAAAAAAATTAGGTTGGGCCTAACAGAAACCAGATTCTTCATTCAGTCATTCAACAAATATATACTGAGCCCTGAATTTCTGCCAAACTGCTGGATTTGTGGGATAACATGGTGAACAAGTCAGTCTTTGTTCTAGAGGAGCTACTGGTCTAATGAAGGGAGATTATCTTAATAAATGAACTGAGAATTACAATACAGTGTGGTAAGTGCCAAGATAAAGGACAGCAGGAGATGCCCTGGGAAGCTACCGAAGGAGCACTCATCCCAATCTGGGGCGGACTGTCCGGGAAGACGACAGAGAAGTGGTATCAAAGCTGAAAACTCAACATGTAACAACTGCCCAGACAAAGAGCAAGTATGTTGGGAGGGGGTAAAGAGGAGAACGCTTCATACATGTCAAAGATGTGGAGGTGACAAGGCACAGAGACAGTGACATTGAGTTTAAAATAGGCTGCCAGATCAGAACCTTGGATAAAAAGAATGGAATAAACTCTATAACTGGAACTTGTTAACCAAACATCTACTCATCAGAACTCAGCATTACCACAGGTCCCGGTCTAAACTGAAAAGAATGAGTCAGAACAAATCACCTCTGAATTACATATCACATTCTATGAATCTATTTGCAGCACAAAAACACAACTTGAGATCCTTAAAGTAGTTATATATCTATATATAATATATATATTATACACACCATACATAGATGCATAGAGAGACATATGGAAATGTGAACTATGAAATATATAGGGGATCATATATATATATATATGTGTGTGTGTGTATATGTGTATATATATGGCATCTAAATTATATAACCAAAATGTTTCATACCTGAAAGCGTTTTTTTAATCCTGCAGAACACTGAAAATTGTTGCTTTCCAAAGAAAATACCTCTGAGAGGAACTGAGCACACACCAGCAGTCAAGCTGTGAATCTGACTGAGTGATTTCAGGATCACTTTTTCAAAGATAGTGAATGAAAGGTGAAGACAGTATAAAGGCAGAAAATATGCAGTCCTACTAAAACTGTGCAAACATCCTTGGAGAATGTTATCTATGCACTTGTAAATTTCACAGACACCTTGCAAACTCCTAGCTGATATTTTCCTAGTATGAGCCCCTAACAGAGCTACAGCAGGTTTATCATAACTTAGAACGCGCCAGCTTTCATTCCAAGGGAATTGTGAGATTCAGGTGGTTCGGGTAAAGTAAGTACAATCAAAATCTTGTTCTAACCACTTGTGGCTGAACAGAAAATAATAATTTTTTATTTTTAATGAGCATTTGAGGCAAAGCCAGTAGCTGAGAATATGGCTGAAATGGGTTTCATCTAATATGCTTTAATTGATTATTTTTATAAAGTATCCCTGAGTTAGTGAAGATGGTACAGGTATAGAAATTTAATGAAACCAAAATTAAGCACTCTAGAAGCAAGATAAAACGTTTCATGCTGTCTGTAAGAAGCCTGCCCAATGCTTTTTCTCTTTACTGCATCAAAGCACAGCAGCATTTCCCGTGTCCTCCCCCCTGGGCTGTTGTCAGCTAAGTACTGATGATGAAACGAAAGGATAATAGTGTGTACACACACACACACACACACACACACACACACACACACACACACACATTGTTGAGAAAGAGGAAAGGAGTAAAGTCTATTCATAAATCCAAGTTTGAGAACACCTACTAAAAATTCAGAGGTAAATAAAGTAGTGAATTGTTTTACTATATTCTAAATATTTTTCATACAAATGATGAGCACAAAGGGGAGAGCAGAGTTGGGGACTAACAATCTATCAGTGTGGTAGATTTCATACTGTCTATAATTATTCACTTCCTCTCCCTATAGGAATATACCCAGTGTGGGTTTTCCCTTAAATTTATTCTCACTTAAATAAAAAGATCAGGCCACAATTAAAAGGAGCCACTTGGAAATCAACTTGGAAGTCAAGATCATTTCAGAAAAACAACTGAAATTGCAAAGAGATACAAATGTCTTTTCTCCAAGAAGACAAATAGAGAGAGAAAACCCATCACTTGATATCCTAAATTCTGGAGCAAGTGACCCAGAGCAAAGGAGCTTAGGAGCTGAAAGACATCTCCAGTCTAGAGGAGAGTGGTTATGCATAGTGTATTGGCTACAGTTGGCCTCTACAATAACAAAGTGTTTACTTAGAGATTACATTCACCATAAAACATATTAATACCACCATCCCTCCATTCCAGAACAGATATAACTAGTTCCTTTTCTTTCTTTGATGAGCCTGGACATAGCCTCCTGTTGCCAATCTTAGTCTAGCAGAATTAGTACTAAAGATGAACCTTATTTGTCATCCCTACTCTAAAACTTAAAGAGGAGATTTTAATTTATGTCTTTTATGTCTAGTTGTTGTATTGCTTCAATTTTGCTTGAAAGAGAATAACTTCTGTAGCTACTGATGAAAATTTTAAAATATAGATAATGAATGCTTAGCACATATATATTTACCCTTTTAATGGAGTTCCTCTTTTCCAGAAAAGCAACATAAGAATTGGATTGTTCTTTTTTTGTTCTGTTTTTAATAAACTTCATTTTTTAGAGCTGTTTTAGATTCTCAGCAAAGTTGAGCCGAAAGTATAGAAAGTTTTCATATACCCCCATGCACATACACACAACCTCCTCTACCATGGACATCCCACATGTCCCGCATGGACATCCCACAGGAGTACATTTGTTAAAAATGATGAATATACATTGACACATCACTATCAAAGTCCACAGTTTAGATTAGGGTTCACTCCTGGCGTTGTACATCCTATGGGTTTTGACAAATGTATAACAAGGTATCATTACAGTAACATACACAGTAGTTTCATTGTCTTAAAAAATCTCTGTGCTAAGTCTATTCATCCTTCCCTCTCCCCTAACTTCTGTCAACTACTAGTCTTTTCACTATCTCCATAATTTTTTTAAATGTCATACAGATGAAATCATAGAGTATGTAGCCTTTTCAGTTGGCTTCTTTCACTTAATAATATTCATTTAAGTCTCCCCCATGTTTTTCATGGCTTGGTAGCTCATTTACTTCTAGTGCTGGATAATATTCCATTTCTGGATGTACCAGATTATTTATCCATTTACCTACCGAAGGACATCTTGCTTCCAAGTTGTGGCAATTGTGAATAAAGTTACAATAAGCATCCAAGTGCAGTTGTTTATGTAAACAGAAGTTTTCAATTCAGTTGAGTAAATATCAACGAGCATAATTGCTGGATCATATGGTAAGAGGATGTTTAGGTTTGTAAGAAAGTGCTAAACTGTCTTCCAGAGTGTCTGTACCATTTTATATTCTCACCAACAATGAATTAGAGTTCCTGTTGCTCCTGTCCTCACAAACATTTGGTGCTGTCAGTGTTTTGGATTTTGTCCATTCTAACTGGTGCATTGTGGTCTCTCACTGTTGTTTTTGTTTGCATTTCCATATGACGTATGATGTGGAACAGCTTTTCATATGCTTAATTGCCGTCTATTTATTTTCTTCAGTAAGGTTTCTGTTCAGAGTGTTTGCCCATTTTTAAATCAGATTGTTTGTTTTCTTATTTTTGCATGTTAAGAGTTCTTTGTATATTTTGGGTAACAGTCCATTATCAGACATGTCTTTTGCAATATTTTCTTCCAGTCTGCGGCTGGTCTTCTCAGTCTTCTAACTTTGTCTTTCACAGTGCAGAAGCTTTTAATTTTAATAAAGTTAAGCTTACAAATTATTCCTTTCATGAATCGTGCCTTTGGTGTTGTACTTAAAAAGTCATCACCATACCCAAGGTCAGCTACATTTTCTCTTATGTTATTTTCCAGGAAATTTATAGTTCTGCATTTTACATTTAGGTCTATGATCCATTTTGAGTTCATTTTAGTGAAGGGTGTAAAGATTATCTAGATCATTTGTTTTCATGTGCATGACCAGTTGTTCCAGTACCATTTGTTGAAAGGACTATCTTTGCTCCACTGCCCTGCTTTTGTTCCTTTGTCAAAGATCAGTTGACTATATTTATGTGGGTCTATTTCTGGACTCTCTGTTCTGTTCCATTGATCTACTTGTCTGTTCTTTCACCAACACCACACTGTCTTAATTAATGTAGCTTTATAGTAAGTCTTGACATGGGTAGTGTCAGTCCTCTGACACCATGAGGACCTAATAAAGCTCCTGGAGGTGAAACTCACAGAAGCGTGGACCCCCCCATTACTGAGTCCCCCTGGAATTTTTAACTTTTGAAAGTGCCCACACTGAGCCCCCTGTTATTTGTCAATTACATTTCAGGTTTTCCTACCCCAGCACTGGTTCCTGCAGAGATTTCTATTCTGGTAAGTTGTGACTCTCTGTATTCACCTGTCAGTCTCTCCAATTTGGGAAGCAGCAGTTTAGCCCATGATGTCAGTTCTCTCACAGATCTGAGAAGAGCTGTTGAATTTTCAAGTTTGTTCAGCTTTTTCCTTGTCGTTAGGACAGAGTGACAACTTCTAAGCTTTTTACATGTCAGAGCAGAAACTGGAAGTCTGCTGTTATATTTAATCTCAATTCTTAGTGATCTAAGCCAGGGATTGTGGAATTAAAGAGGCGAAACTGCTTGGAGCAGATCCTAATAGGCAGCTACCATAAATACAAATTATAACTGACAAAAAGTAACCAATTTCTAGAAGTTGCCTTAAAATTCGAAACCTATTTCAGTGGCAACAAACTTTACAGTAAACTTTTCCTGTTTGTGGATCCTTCTCTGCCCAACTCCTGCTTTCTCTGTCACAACTACTTTGCTGGATACTTTTCCCTGAATCACCCTTTTTCTCATAGCCCTGACATCACAGTGAACAATGCTGTCAGAAGTGATGTGTAGTTTATTTACAAAGTAAACAAATATCCAAGTACTACTGGGTTCTAGAAGTGTGGATCCCTTTATGACTGCTGAGACTGAGTCCAAATCCCAGCTCCACACTTACCAGCAACTGGGCCAAATTCTTTAGTCTCTTTACATCTCAGCTACTTGGGAATGATAATGATATTACATGTGCCGTAGGCCTTGTGGAAATTACATGAGTTAAGATATATACAGCTCCTAGAACAGTGCCTGGCACATAGAAGTACATAGTGTTAACTCTGGTGAGACCTTTCTAATAACCCACACCACAGTCATGGGACTCTAGAACAGAGAAAAAGTTGCAGTAATGCCTGAGATATTGATCCCTTACCCTTAGGGTGGCCAGAAGAGACCCAGACCAATCACCTCTGGCCAGATATGCCATTCAAATAATTCTAAATTTCTCTGTATGTCAGGATGTGAAAGGGGATTGGGAAGCACTACATTTTTCTGTTTCCCATAAGAATAGCGCACATTATTATAGACCCATAATATCTTTTCCATTCTATTTCATTTTACTGAAAAGAAAATATCCTGGAATCTAAAAAAAAAAAAAAAAATGATCATGAAGAACCTAGGGGCAAGACAGGAATAAAGACGCAGACCTACTAGAGAATAGACTTAAGGACACGGGGAGGGGGAAGGGTAAGCTGGGACAAAGTGAGAGAGTGGCATGGACATATATACACTACCAAATGTAAAACAGATAGCTAGTGGGAAGCAGTCGCATAGCACAGGGAGATCAGCTCTGTGCTTTGTGCCCGCCTAGAGGGGTGTGATAGGGAGGGTGGGAGGGAGGGAGACGCAAGAGGGAAGAGATATGGGGATATATGTATATATATAACTGATTCACTTTGTTATAAAGCAGAAACTAACACACCATTGTAAAGCAATTATACTTCAATTAAAATGTTAAAAAAAGGGCTTCCCTGGTGGCACAGTGGTTGAGAGTCCGCCTGCCGATGCAGGGGATATGGGTTCGTGCCCCGGTCCGGGAAGATCCCACATGCCGCGGAGCGGCTGGGCCCGTGAGCCATGGCCGCTGAGCCTGCGCATCCAGAGCCTGTGCTCTGCAACGGGAAAGGCCACAACAGTGAGAGGCCCGCGGACCGCAAAAAAAAAAAAAAAAAAAGTTAAAAAAAAGAAAATATCCCGGGAAATAGCCTCTGACTTTTTTCATTTTAACACACCATTACAAGATAGCCTGTGCTGATTACCCAACCATGGCTTTAAAAAGCTGAATAATTTTACACTGAACTATTTATGTTACTTCCTTAGGGCTTGGATTTCTGCATGGGAATTATGGATTATTCTGACCAGACTCTGAAGCATTTATATTTATTCCAAAACATTATTCTTCTGTCTGCCCCCTAAAGTGGCATGTGCCTGGCAAATGCTGCTATGAATCAATTGGGTAGAATGAGCACAGACTCGTCCAAGAACCAGGGGATACACACTTTGGATGTTTCAGGTTGAAAGCTGACTTCCTAGGCCCTGTGTAAAGTTCAAAAGCCCTGGTTAACTGTCCTGCTCTGGTGGAATTGCCCATCATCTCCCCTCAGAATAACCATAGCACCCCATTAATGACAGCATAGATGCACCATGCTGCTTTCATGTTGCTTAGCAGTTTTCCTTAACGTTACAGTTTTATAAATACACAGGGGGACCCTAGCAGGTTGAAGTTTTTGAGTAATTCAGCCCCAATATCTCTGAGAAGGAAACAAAGTTTAATCTTTTTCCAACTTGGGGTTGTTTTTATCACAGATGTAAATATTACACACACCTGTGGGCATACACAGTATCACTGGGACTTTGTAGTTCTATAAATTATTTTTATTCAGATTGTTTTCTAGTTTATGAGCAACTACACCAGATTGTAATGAAATCTTTTCTACTTGTAAATAGCCTGATAATTGCTCAATACTGTCATGTTGTTTAATAATCGTTACTGTCATTTTGAAAAAGTGAAGGAAAGAAGACATTCCATGAAGGGGAACAATGGAGAGAAAGGAATGTGTCAGGAAGAAATTTTCCTCTACCCTTCTAGGTTCTTCTGGCTGGTCTAAGAATTAAATTGACATGAGACAGATTAATAGAAGAAAATGAAACAAAAGTTTAATAACATGTACACATAGAAGAGACCCAGTAAAACTGAATAACTCACCAAAATGGCCAAAACCCTCACCTTAAATACCATCTTCTGCTAACGACAGAAGGGGATGTTGAGGATAGTAGCCTGGGACTTCAAAGAAGAGGAAGGCAATTTAGAAGGGGATGGAAAAGCAGATGGTTGATAAACAAAGGTTTGCTGGGCCAGGCAGAGACAATGGGACACAGAAAGGAATTTTAACAAACAGACTTTGCTAGGTTCCTCCCCGTCTACACACCTAGTTCATAACTATAGTTATCTCTGATGATAACTCCCTTCCTGGAACAGTCCCTCTATCTACACTCTTTTAGGCAGCTAGGGGAAAGGTCAAAGTTTCTTCCTGAGCCTTTTGGGCCTTGATTCTTTTCAGCTTGAAAGAATCTACATACCAAAGAGACATATTGGGGTGGCAAATTTTGCTCCCCTACAAGTGATTTCTAAATTTTGTTGTTGCTATTGTTATAGGGAGAATGCACTGAAAAGTTGCAGAGCAACTTGGTAAACACAAAACACATTCCAGATTTTTAAAATAGAAAGTGTTATATAAGGTAGATAATTCAAAGCCAGTTCAACCTAACTCCACTTTAAATACTTTTAGCCCTGCTTTGGTACCAATTTTTTGCCCTCTTTCGGGATCTCCATTTCCTCATCTGTAACATCAGGACATGCATTGAATGGGATTTACATTACATCTAGAAAGATAAGAATAAAGTCTTCCTGATTTTAAGATGTTTGTGTCTAAACTCATTAGGAGGTTGACTAACATATCCATCACAAAGGGAAACTTCTAGGAAACACTTTCGTCTCCTTTTAAGACTTTGTCTACATAATGATCCCAAAGTAGATCAAAACCTTTTAAAGGATAAAGTCTATTTTGGAGTTGTATTAGAAGTGGAAATATTTTACCTCAGGCTTGGCCTGGTCCACAAACTTCAATATTTTGTAATCATGTTAGCAGAATGTTTTGTTCACAGGTTATGTTCCCTTTGGCTTGTAGCTTATACAGTGTTTGTTGAGTGTCTAAGACCAACACATAGAGCCAGCAAGTGAAAACTATCAGCTAACTTCCCGTGCACTTTTTACTAAGGAGAATTAGTGAGCACATAAAACCTAAATTCCTTCATAAAGTTTTTTTCTTCATCTTTTCCTTCATGAAGTTTGTTTTCTGGTCTTCAAAATAAAGACCTTAAATTAGATAAAGCCTGGAGTCCTTTATTCCTTAAATTATCTGCTGATTGTAAGATTCTAGATCTTTAGAAGACATTTGAAAACAATTCACAAGTACTCTTGCTCTTTCATTTTTTCCAGATATATACTCAGGAGTGGAATTGCTGGATCATATGGTAGTTCTATTTTTAGTTTTTCTGAGGAACTTCCATAATGTTTTCCATAGAGGATGCACCAATTCACATTCTCACCAACAGTGTACAAGGTTTCCCTTTCCCCACATCTTCACCAACATTTGCTATTTGTAGACTTCTTGATAATAACCATTCTGACAGGTGTGAGCTGATATCTCATTATTGTTTTGATTTGTGTTTCTTCAATAATTAGCAATGTTGAGCATCTTTTCATGTGCCTATTAGCCATCTGTATGTCTTCTTTTGAAAAACGTTCAGGTCTTCTGCCCATTTATTGATTGGGTTTTTTTTTTCATATTGAGTTGTATGAGCTGTTTATATGTTTTGGACATTAACCCCTTGTCAGTCACATCATTTGAAAATATTTTCTTCCATTCTGTAGGTTGTCTTTTCATTTTGTTCACTGTTTCCTTTGCTGTGTAAAAGCTTTTAAGTTTAATTAGATCTCCTTTGTTTATTTTTGCTTTTATTTCTTTTGCCTAAGGAGACTGATCCAAAGAACTACTGCTATAATTTATGTCAAAGAGTGTTCTGTACATGTTCTCTTCTAGGAGTTTTATGATTTCAGGTCTTACATTTAGGTCTTTAAACCATTCTGAATTTATTTTGGTATATGGTGTGAAGGAATGTTCTAATCTCACTGTTTTACATGTAACTGCCCAGCTTTCCCAAGAGACTCTCCTTTCTTCATTCTTGCCTCCTTTGTCATAGATTAATTGACCATAGGCACAAGGGTTTATTCTGGGCTTGCTATTCTGTTCCATTGATCTATGTGTCTGTTTTTGTGCCCAGTACCATGCTGTTTTGATAACTGTAGCTTTGTAGTATAGCCTGACATCAAGGAGCATGATCTTCCAGTTTTGTTCTTTCTTCTCAAGATGGATTTGGCAATTCAAGGTCTTTTGTGGTTCCATATGAATTTTAGGACTACTTTCTCTAGTTCTGTGAAAAACATCATGGGTATTTTGATAGGGATTGCATTAATCCCTATCAAAATACAGTCAATCCCTATCAAAATCCCTATCAAAATACAAAATCCCTATCTGTAGATACAGTCTTTGAGGTCCTAAGTACAGAGTGCCTCTTATTTCATACTAGATTCTAGTTTTGTAAGAAAAAGGTTAGAGCTTATTTTGCTTGACCTAACATTTTTAAGACGTGTAAAAAAAATAGACATAATGAAATAAGCAAAAGAAAAAATTATTTTCTTCTTGAAACTGATGTTTCCAATATTCTGATGGTTGTATGCAAAGAGAATAAAATTTGGTGACAGAAGAAAAGTCTTTTGTTTCATTAATGGCTCTTGTTGTGATATGGAATGGGAGGTACTTTCCAAAAGAATTAAGGTGGACGGGTACATGTCACTCTTTCTGAACATTTTCCTGAACATTATGTCATCTTCCAGCATCTGACCCACTTTCTATGTTTGGAAAGTTCTACACCTACTGAGTCTTGGTGGAAGCCAAAGCCCCCTCCCTTTTCAGAAGCTGAAGCAGCAAGATATCACTTTCCCAGACTCCTCTGCAGCTAGGGCATGACCATATGACCTACTCTCCACCAACAACAGCACTTGTTCCAGACCATTATTTAGGGACAAATGACCGTGCAGAATCTTTTATGACAATAGGTAGAGGCAATGTTGGCAACCACACCCAGATATCAGGGCCTACAGTGGCTACATCCAGTGTCAAAAGTATGACATTAGGAGAGTAAACTGTGGGGAACTCAGAAGTGATGTTAGACTGTCACTAAACCAGCGATCTGAAGTACTGCCTCTGGCTATGTAGCCCCAAGTCTGGTTCTTCAGCTATCCCAGCAATTCTATCTGTTCCCCCATCTTTTAACAATTCCTTTACTACTTAAATCAGCCATAGTAGATTCTTGTAACTTGTGTCCAGAACCCCAAGAAAATGTTCTTGAGAGATCTGTGCTTTGAAAGCACCTGAAAATATATCAGTGTATCACGCAGGGAAAGAAAAATTTCCTCTGCAGTTGAACTGCATTTTCCTTCAAAAGATAAAATAGAAAATGTAAGAATATTAAGTGATGAAGGAAAGCTGATTTAAAAATCATATGTATTACGCTTAAATACACTTTACTGTATATTTACTCAATCAGATTATGGTACATATATTGGGGTAACCTCATTTGCATTCCCAGCAATTCCTTACCCAAGTACGACTGTAGTCAACCAACACTACTGAGGAAATGAATGATAAGAGAAAAACAAAAGGAGATATGACATGCGACAGCTGGCAGCTGATCTACTGAGAGATAGCATGATTAGTACCTAAATAATTGTGAGCTCTGTTTCACCTTACTCAAAGTTCCATACACTTAAAATTTCAAGAAAAGACATTAAAGACTAACTAATTAAAGATTATCTAATTTCCGTATTTTACACCTAGGAAACCAAGGCCTACAGAGGGCAAGTTAAAAGTAAGTTTGCACAGCATGTTTCAGAAGCCCAAGAGCACATAGAAGATGCTCCCTGGGTAGAAACCATCTTGACTTAATTTAGTCCTCAATTCTTCTGATGGGCTACTGAATTTCTAAATTAAATTTTGTTTGTGTGTTTAGTATCCCATATGTGAAATTTCATCATCAGCCGTATTGGTGATCTGCCACATTGGCTTCCCTGGTAAACAAGCCCTATTTATCTTGTGGTCACATTGAATACCTACAAGACCACACATTTTCTAACATACGAAATCCGTAGCGAGAAAGAAATTCTATTTATTTGCTTTATTCATCATAGCAACCTTTGAAGGGAATTATAGTTAAACAAGAAAAAAATATAGCCTAGTATAATCCTGCTGTATAACTGGATTAAGCCGTAACTGGAAGTACGCATCCATCTCTCTGAGGAAAAATGTGGTGGGGATAGTTCTGGATTTGGTCACCCTTATCTCTTCTGGCTCAAAGAAACTGTTGTTGAGTTTTTGTCTCAAAGGACAGGAGTTATTCGTCTATTTTTGGTTTGACCATCTACCAAGGGAGATCAGAATGCAGAGGATTTATTCAGGCAAAAGGTATCTCTTTTATTAGATGCTTTTATTATTGTTATTATTAACACACCTACTAGGTGAGTCTTAGTATTTCCACACTACAGGTAAGAATCTGAGGTGCAGAGAGTTAATGTATCCAGGACTGGACAGTTGATAAGGTGGAGAGGAAGGATGTGAACTCCTTCTCTCTAACCACAAAGTCCAGGTGCCTTCCACTACACTTGGCTACCTGCTTGCTCCTGAGACTACAATCTATTAGACAGCAGCCTCTGAAAAATGACACGGTCCACAAGACAGCTCTAGGCAGAATTTGGGGCACCAGGATGCTTTTCTCTCTCTATGTCTCTCTCTCTCTCTTCTTCTTGGTACACAGGAAGTAGGGACCAGCCTAAACATGCAAAGTACTTCTCACAATGAGGCAGTAATTACCGGTTTGAAACACCAAAGTTAGATCAGACTAGAACACTGGGAGAACAGGCAGGGTATTGAGCTAGGAAGTCAACATGGAATGACTGTAATCCCACAAGTCTGAGACCACACTGAGCAGCCACTTGCAAAATAACTTGTACCAAAGGAGAACGCTGGTGATTCTGGGCTGAGTCTTGGTGAGCTTGCTGGGCTAGAGCCAACAACAGCTGTAGAGTTTTCTGGTCCCTTGGCACTGCTGCCAATTTGTGGATTAAATTTCCCATTATAATCAGCCAGTCAAATGTTGATACTGCTGTGATGATCCTATCTCAGATGCTGATACTGCTGTGATGATTCTATCTCGAACCTCATGTAAACTCTCCCCATCAAGGTTACCATGCTATAATAGTCAATTGCCTTATTCAAGGGCTTCCAAGCAAGTTTAAGAATTTTAAGATTTTCCAAATCCTTCCCCAGATGCATTCATTGAGCCTCTTCGGCTGGATCATGCCCAGATAAAGGTATGGCTTAATTTCTGAGCAAATGAGAATTGACTAAAAACAAGAAGTTGAAAGTCATTCACACCAGATTATCCAGGCTTATCCTGTTGCTGGGCTGTCACAGATGTTGATGCCTAAACACATGCCTTCTGCACTCAACATTCTATGTATACTGGATGCAGGCTTCCATGTGCATTCTTTTTTTACTTTACCTTTATTGGAGTATAGTTGATTTACAATGCTGTGTTAGCTTCAGGTGTACAGCAGAGTGATTCAGTTATACATATACATATATTCATTCTTTTTCAGATTCTTTACCCATATAGTTTATTACAGAATACTGAGTAGAGTTCCCTGTGCTATACAGTAGGTCCTCGTTGGTTATCTATTTTATATATAGTAGTGTATGTATGTTAATCACAAGCTCTTAATTTATCCCTCCCCTCCGTCCCACATTTCCTCTCTGGTAATCTTATCTTCAAAATCTGTGAGTCTGTTTCTGTTACTTAAATAAGTTCATTTGTATCATTTTTTAAAATTAGATTCCACATATGGGTGACATCATATGGTATTTGTCTTTCTCTTTCTGACTTACTTAGCTTAGTATGACAATCTCTACGTCCATCCATGTTGCTGCAAATAGTATTATTTCATTCTTTTTTATGGCTGTGTAATATTTCATTGTATATAAGTACCACTTCTTCTTTACGCATTCCTCTGTCAATGGACATTTAGGTTGCTTCCATGTCACGGCTACTGTAAATAGTGCTGTGATGAACACTGGGGTGCATGTATCTTTTTGAATTATGGTTTTCTCCGGATATATGCCCAGGAGTGGGATTGCTGGATCATATGGTAGTTCTACTTTTAGTTTTTTAGGAACCTCCATCCACATACATTCTTGAATTGATCAAGGCAGACCAGGAGTTCCAGGGAGTTAATATCCTTTGGAGTAACCCTCAGTCAGTGATAGATGGGCATTAGTACAGTAGTGCATGTAATGCCTGTTACCTATGCAGGACTATTAATAGTGCTTCCTTTCATTATCAGCAATTCATGGGCGACTTTACAAAAGGCAGTTTCAGGATAGTGGTAGAGGTGGAAACTAAACTGGAGTGTGAATAGGAGATGAGAAAACTAAGCTTATGTAGACAGGTGTTTTGAGAAGTTTGACTAAAAGGGAACAGAATGGTGAGGCAGCTAGAGGACATTGGTGACAAGGAAGGCTTTTTCTGTATGTTTCAAGTATATAAAAATGAGAATTAACCTCTAGTGAGAACAAGATTGATGATAAAAGAGAAAGAGGAAAACTGTAGAGCCAAAGTTCTTGGGAAAAAAGAATTCAATCTAGGGAAGCAACTGCCATTAGATAGAACTCTTTTGTCTGATAAAGTAGGTGCAAAAGAACCATGATTTTGAGTTATAAATAATGTATACATTTTCTACCTTGTTTTTAACATCCTTTTTAATAGTTCTCAACACTGGTTGATCATTTAATGCTCAGGACAACTGTTTTAATTAACATACAATAATGGCTCCTAAGAATGACTGTCATCCGGTTACAGTAACTTAGGTCAGCATTACCAAAACTGTCAGCTACAGATTGCTAGCATCTCATGAATTGTTAGAAGTGCTCAGAGGCAAAAGAGATTCATGATCAAATAAACTTGGGAAACACTACATACTCTGTCTATTCTTAGATATCCACAAGGCTCTACAATATAGACCTTGGTTTAATTTTATTTAACAAAGGATTTCCTCAGAATGAGAAGTGAGAGTTTACTCCAAAACATATTCCCTTATAAGTATCCACACATACTCATCTGTTAATTTTCACAGTATTCATGTAGCCTCAAAATACCCAAACCAACTTGGAATCTGGAAGATCAATGTATTGCCTTCAAAGCTTACCCACTTACTTTAGAGATCATTACCTCTAATTTACCCTAGAATTGATTTCTATGAATTCACTTTTCCTCCCAGAAAAATGCCCCTTTATTACTTTCTTTCTATACTTTAAACTGATTGCTGTTATTGGCAAAATAATACAGGCAATGCTATAGTGACTCAACTTTTAATAAGTTTTTTATGCAAATACTGTTCAAAGGTTTTAGAAAGTCTAAATATATTCTATTCGTATGTTCCCTTTTATCTACATCCATATTTATTCTCTTGTAGAACTCTAGAAGATCAAAAAGCAGTCCCAATTTGAGGGGAAAAAAATTGTATTGCTGAAGAAAGAGCCAGAGGCTGTTCCTCCGAAGAGCTAGAAATAGTGGAATAAAATTAAATAGAAAATTTCTTCTCATGACATATTCCCAACAACTTTGGACATGTTTTTGCAACTTGAGCCAGAAATGTGTTTGAACACGTTAAACATGAAAAAAAAGTGGTGGGAAAGAGAGAGAGAGAGAGAGAGAGAGAGAGAAGAGCGGGACTTACTCTGGTGTGGATGATTTTATTGTATAAATATGAAACGTTTCATGTCTCACCTTCCAAAATGTTTTCAGAGAAACTTAACTTTTATCAAATTTATATTACATACAACTTCTATCCAAAGTGCAAATAAGAGTTGATTTTTTAATACTGAGGTGAAAGTTTAGATTATAATAGAAAATTAGTTATGAAGTATTTCAGGAAAATGAGTCCAAACCTTAAATGTTAGCAGAATAATAATCATTTCTAGGTAGCTGAGATTGTTACAGAACATTACATGACTTCCAACTCCTGGGTCCTTTTTGGAGCCAAAATATCCCATGGCAAACATACTGAGCTTTAAAATAAAAGAGGATCAATACACTTGAGTAAAATTCACCTTTGGGCAAGAAGCATCAGGGCAAAATTTAAATCTCAGAGCCTCTTTATCGAGTTAAACGTAGTCTGGAGGATATGGAGTTCACCTCCATTAATATCTATGTAAAGTCAAAATGCCTTTTTATTAAGAGCCAAGTCTAATTACCTATAATGCTTTTGCAATACCTTTGACTGAGTATGTCCAAGGACATGAAATTGAACAACTCACATGCCATGTTTATTAAACTGCTCCAGGATGATGTTAACAGAGGAGGACTGTCTATTCCCAAAAGATCACCTGAGAGGTCAAAAGACTACACCACAGCCTTTCATAATCAATCCCCATCACCATGTTTGCATATTGTCTAGGTTCATTTTGATAATCACTTACTGTTTCAAGTAAAGATGAGACAACAGAAGTCAACTGCATTGGTTCACACCTATCAGTAAGTGTGAAGTGATTACCTACTAACATGACAAAAAAAAAGCAATACATAAAAATTATGTCCTTGAAATATAACTGATACCCACGAACACCAGCTGGCAATAGCTCTTGCACACAGTAGGTACTCAAAATGTATTGATCTGAATGTGAAAAAATAGCAAATAATTTAATATGATACAAAATTTCATGTTAAAATACTTGGTACACACCAGTGGTTCTCAAAGGATGATCCCCAGACCAGCATTATCAGCACTGCTTGGGAACTTACTAGAAATGCAAATTCTCAGACCCCACTCCATAGCAAGTGGAATCTGAAACTGTGGGCTGGGGCCCAGCAACTTGTGTTACAGTAAGCCCTTTAGGTGATTCTAATGCACATGAAGGTTTGAGAACCTCTGGTGTGGACGACAAATGCTAGTTGTTCTAGAGAGTCAGGGGATTGCTGAAGATGGAGCGACAAGGCAACGCGTCATCGAGGAAGCAGCAGGGTCAGACTTCCTACTCTCCCAGTGCAATCAAGATGATAAAAGAAAATTAATCACTGCTTGTTATAAGCAGTATGATTAAACACTGTGTTCATTTTGACCTCATCCAAATCAGAAGAAGGAGGGCCAATCGACCTAGATAAAGAAAACAACACAAGTCAAAGAACTCTTTGGGGGGCTGGGGGGGACTGTTATAGCATGGTCATGTTTGTGACGTAGAGTGCAAAATGGAACACGGAAGGGATGACTTTCTGGCAGAATTTGGCTGACGCTAGCTAAATGCTTACTAATAACAGGAAGATCACACTTCCAAGCCCTCCTTATGGTTAAATTGGGACCTTATGACTGGGATCTGGCCAACTAATTGGAGGTTGCAGGGATATTTGCCATATCCAAGCTTAAAAACAAAAACCCTGGTCCTCTCTCATCCCTTCCTGCGGTGATAGTGGAAAGACTGAGAGTGGCATCACCACACTATGGTCAAAGCCTGGGTCCCCACATCACTACTTGAAGGAACGCTGTCCAGGAGAGCTACCTAGGCAGATGTGGACCAGAAGTAGTGGTGAAAAACCATAAGCTCCTGAGATGGTGGACTTGTTCACAACACAGCCTAACCTACCCTGACTAACACACTCTAAAAGTCACCAAGGGATGGCAATGGCATGTTCATGATATTCAAGGGCAAAATTCAACAAAGCCAAAGAGACTCAAGAAAAACTGCACTTTTCAAAGCAGTTGGACCAAGCAAATTCCCAGAGCCAGAGCACAGTCCCTCTAATTTGTGATTTGAACCAATGGCCCACTCTCCCCTTCATTTACAACTAGAATTCAATAGATATACACAATGAGTTCTTCCCATCCAGACAAGCAACACTCAAGAATCCTACCTCCCTCTAAAGAGACTCAGCCTTCTCGTGAGCCGCGGCTATCAGCGCAGACCCCAGAGACGGGCATGGGACGCTAAGGCTGCTGCTGCCGCCACCAAGAAGCCTGTGTGCAAGCACAGGTCACTCTCCACATCCCCCTTCCGGGGAGCCTGTGCAGCCCACCACTGCCGGGGTCCCATGATCCACGGACAACTTCCCCGGGAGAACGCACGGCGCGCCTCAGGCTGCTGCAACGTCACGCTGGCCTCTGCCGCCGCAGACTCGCCCCGTGTCTGTACCCCTCCCTCCCCCCGGCCTGAGTGAGCCAGAGCCCCCGAATCAGCGGCTCCTTTAACCCCGTCCTGTCTGAGCGAAGAACAGACACCCTCAGGCGACCTACACGCAGAAGCGGGGCCAAATCCAAAGCTGAACCCCGGGAGATGTGCAAACAAAGAAGAGAAAGGGAAATCCCTCCCAGCAGCCTCAGGAGCAGTGGATTAAATCTCCACAATCAACTTGATGTAGCTGCATCTGTGGAATACCTGAATAGACAGTGAATCATCCCAAATTGAGGAGGTGGACTTTGGGAGCAACGATGTATATTTTTTTTCCCCTTTTTCTTTTTGCGAGTGAGTATGTGTATGCTTCTCTGTGTAATTTTATCTGTATAGTTTTGCTTTTACCATTTGTCCTAGGGTTCTGTCCCTTTTTTTTTCACTTATTACTTAAAAAAGATTCTTTTTCTTAATACTTATTTTTTATTTTAATAACTGTATTTTATTTTATCTTCTTCTTTCTTTCTTTTCTCCCTTTTATTCTGAGCCGTGTGGATGACAGGCTCTTGGTTGTCCAGCCAGGCATCAGGGTTGTGCCTCTGAGGTGGGAGAGCCAAGTTCAGGACATTGGTCCACCAGAGACCTCCCAGCTCCATGTGATATCAAACAGCGAAAATCTCCCAGAGATCTCCATCTCAACGCCAAGACCCAGCTCCACTCAATGACCAGTAAGCAACAGTGCAGGACACCCTATGCCAAACTAGCAAGACAGGAACACAACCCCATCCATTAGCACAGAGGCTGCCTAAAATCATAATAAGGCCACAGACACCCCAAAACACACCACCAGATGTGGACCTGCCCACCAGAAAGACAAGATCCAGCCTCATCCACCAGAACACAGGCACTAGTCCCTCCACCAGGAAGCCTACACAACCCACTGAACCAACCTTAGCCACTGTACACAGACACCAAAAACAATAGGAACTACAAACCTGCAGGCTGTGAAAAGGAGAACCCAAACAAAGTAAGTTAAGCAGAATGAGAACACAGAAAAACACACAGCAGATGAAGGAGCAAGCAAAAACCCACCAGACCTAACAAATGAAGAGGAAATAGTCAGTGTACCTGCAAAAGAATTCACAATAATCACAGCAAAGATGATCCAAAATCTTGGAAATAGAATAGAGAAAACACAAGAAACATTTAACAAGGACCTAGAAGAACTAAAGAGCAAACAAACAGTGATGAACAACACAATAAATGAAATTAAAAGTTCTCTAGAAGGGATCAATAGCTGAAAAACTGAGGCAAAAGAATGGATAAGTGACCTGGAAGATAAAATAGTGGAAATAACTACTGCAGAGCAGAAAAAGAAAAAAGAATGAAAAGAACTGAGGACAGTCTCAGAGACCTCTGGGACAACATTAAATGCACCAACATTCGAATTATAGGGGTCCCAGAAGAAGAAGAGAAAAAGAAAGAGACTGAGAAAATATTTAAAGAGATTATAGTTGAAAACTTCCCTAATATGAGAAAGGAAATACTTAATCAAGTCCAATAAGGACAGAGAGTCCCATACAGGATAAATTCAAAGAGAAACATGCCAAGACACATATTAATCAAACTTTCAAAAATTAAATACAAAGAAAAAATATTAAGAGCAGCAAGGGAAAAACAACAACATATAAGGGAATCCCATAAGGTAAAGAGCTGATCTTTCAGCAGGAACTCTGCAAGCCAGAAGAGAGTAGCAGGACATATTTAAAGGGATGAAAGAGAAAAACCTACAACCACGATTAATCTACCCAGCAAGGATCTCATTCAGATTTGATGGAGAAATTAAAACCTTTACAGACAAGCAAAAGCTAAGAGCATTCAGTGCCACCAAACCACCTTCACAACAAATGCTAAAGGAACTAACTTCTCTAGGCAGGAAACACAAGAGAAGGAAAACACCTACAATAATAAACCTAAAACAATTAAGAAAATGGTAATAGGAACATACATATCAATCAGCACCTTAAATGTAAATGGATTAAATACTCCAACCAAAAGATACAGACTGGCTGAATGTATACAAAAACAAGACCTGTATATATGCTGTCTAGAAGAGACCCACATCAGCCCTAGGGACACATACAGACTGAAAGTGAAGGGGATGGAAAAAGATATTCCATGCAAATGCAAATCAAAAGCAAGCTGGAGTAGCAATTCTCATATCAGACAAAATAGACTTTAAAACAAAGACTACTACAAGACACAAAGAAGGACACTACCTAATGATGAAGGGATCAATCCAAGAAGAAGATATAACAATTGTAAATCTTTATGCACCCAACATAGGAGCACCTCAATACATAAGGCATATATTAAGAGCCATAAAAGGGGAAATCGACAGTAACACAATCAGAGTATGGGACTTTAACACCCCACTTTCACCAATGAACAGATCATCCAAAATGAAAATATATAAGGAAAAACAGGCTTTAAATGATACATTAAACAAGATGGACTTAATTGATGTTTATAGGACATTCCATCCAAAAACAGCAGAATACACATTCTTCTCAAGTGCTCATGGAATATTCTCCAGGAGAGATCATATCTTGGGTCACAAATCAAGCCTTGGTAAAATTAAGAAAATTGAAATCGTATGAAGTATCTTTTCTGACCACAATGCTATGAGACTAGATATCAATTACAGGAAAAAATCTGTACAACATACAAATACATGGAGGCTAAACAACACACTACTTAATAACCAAGAGATCACTGAAGAAATAAAAGAAGAAATCAAAAAATACCTAGAAACAAATGACAATGAAAACACAACGACCCAAAACCTATGGGATGCAGCAAAAGCAGTTCTAAGAGGGAAGTTTATAGCTATACAAGCCTACATTAAGAAACAAGAAACATCTCAAATAAACAACCTAACCTTACACCTAAAGCAATTAAAGAAAGAAGAACAAAAATTCCCCAAAGTTAGCAGAAGGAAAGAAATCATAAAGATCAGATCAGAAATAAATGAAAAAGAAATGAAGAAAATGAGAGCAAAGATCAATAAAACTAAAAGCTGGTTCTTTGACAAGATAAACAAAATTGATAAACCATTAGCCAGACTTACCAAGAAAAGAAGGGAGGAGACTCAAATCAATAGAAATAGAAATGAAAAAGAAGAAGTTACAACTGACACTGCAGAAATACAAAGGATCATGAGGGATTACTACAAGCAACTCTATGCCAATAAAATGGACAACCTGGAAGAAACGGAAAAATTCTTAGAAATGCACAACCTGCCAAGACTGAACCAGGAAGAAATAGAAAACATGAACAGGCCAATCACAAGCACTGGAATTGAAACTGTGATTACAGATCTTCCAAGAAACAAAAGCCCAGGATGAGATGGCTTCACAGGCGAATTCTATCAAACATTTAGAAAAGAGCTAACACCTATCCCTCTCAAACTCTTCCAAAATATAGCAGAGGGAGAAACACTCCCAAACTCATTCTATGAGGCCACCATCACCCTGATACCAAAACCAGACAAAGATGTCACAAAGAAAGAAAACTACAGGCCAATATCACTGATGAACATAGATGCAAAAATCCTCAACAAAAATTAGCAAACAGATTCCAACAGCACATTAAAAGGATCATACATTATAATCAAGTGGGGTTTACCCCAGGAATGCAAGGATTCTTCAATACACGCAAATCAATCAACGTGATACACCATATTAAAAAATTGAAGGAGAAAAACCATATGATCATCTCAATAGACGCAGAGAAAGCTTTTGACAAAATTCAACACCCATTTATGATAAAAAAACCCTCCAGAAAGTAGGCATAGAGGGAACTTACCTCAACATAATAAAAGCCATACATGACAAAATCAAGGCCAACATCGTTCTCAATGGTGAAAAACTGAAACCATTTCCACTAAGATCAGGAACAAGACAAGGTTGCCCACTCTCACCACTCTTATTCAACATAGTTCTGGAAGTTTTAGCCACAGCCATTGGAGAAGAAAAAGAAATAAAAGGAATCCAAATTGGAAAAGAAGAAGTAAAGCTGTCACTGTCTGCAGATGACATGATACTATACGTAGAGAATCCTAAAGATGCTACCAGAAAACTACTAGAGCTAATCAATGAATTTGGTAAAGTAGCAGGATACAAAATTAATGCACAGAAATCGCTTGCATTCCTATACACTAATGATGAAATATCTGAAAGTGAAATTAAGAAAACACTCCCATTTACCATTGCAACAATAAGAATAAAATATCCATGAATAAACCTACCTAAGGAGACAAAAGACCTGTATGCAGAAAATTATAAGACACTGATGAAAGAAATTAAAGATGATATAAACAGATTCAGAGATATACCATGTTCCTTGATTGGAAGAATCAACATTGTGAAAATGACTCTACTACCCAAAGCAATCTACAGATTCAATGCAATCCCTTCAACCTACCAGTGGCATTTTTCACAGAACTAGAACAAAAAGTTTCACAATTTGTATGGAAACAGAAAAGACCCTGAGTAGCCAAAGCAATCTTGAGAAAGAAAAACGGAGCTGGAGGAATCAGTCTCCCTGACTTCAGACTATACTACAAAGCTACAGTAATCAAGATAGTATGGTACTGGCACAAAAACAGAAATATAGATCAATGGAACAGGATAGAAAGCACAGAGATAAACCCATGCACATATGGTCACTCTATCTTTTATAAAGGAGGCAAGAACATACAGTGGCAAAATGACTGCCTGTTCAATAAGTGGTGCTGGGAAAACTGGACAGCTACATGTAAAAGAATGAAATTAGAACACTCCGTAATACCATACACAAAAATAAACCCCAAATGGATTAAAGACCTAAATGTAAGGCCAGACACTATCAAACTCTTAGAGGAAAACATAGGCAGAACACTCTATGATATAAATCACAGCAAGATCCTTTTTGACCCACCTCCTAGAGAAATGGAAATAAAAACAATAATAAACAAATGGGGCCTAATGAAACTTAAAAGCTTTTGCACAGCAAAGGAAACCATAAACAAGACGAAAAGATAACCCTCAGAATGGGAGAAACGATTTGCAAATGAAGCAACTGACAAAGGATTAATCTCCAAAACATACAGGCAACTCATGTAGCTCAATATCAAAGAAACAAACAACCCAATCCAAAAATGGGCAGACGACCTAAATAGACATTTCTCCAAAGAAGATACACAGATTGCTAACAAGCACATGAAAGAATTCTCAACATCATTAATCTTAGAGAAATGCAAATAAAACTACAATGATATATCATCTCACACTGGTCAGAATGGCCATCATCAAAAAAGCTACAAACAATGAATGCTGGAGAGGGTGTGGAGAAAAGGGAACCATCTTGCACTGTTGGTGGGAATGTAAATTGATACAGCCACTGTGGAGAACAGTATGGAGGTTCCTTAAAAAACTACAAATAGAACTACCATATGACCCAGCAATCCCACTACTGGGCATATACCCTGAGAAAACTATAATTCAAAAAGAGTCATGTACAAAAATGTTCATCGCAGCTCTATTTACAATAGCCAGGACATGGAAGCAACCTAAGTGTCCATCAACAGCCGAATGGATAAAGAAGATGTAGCACATATATACAATGGAATATTACTCAGCCATAAAAAGAAACGAAATTGAGCTATTTGTAATGAGGTGGATAGACCTAGAGTCTGTCATACAGAGTGAAGTAAGTCAGAAGGAAAAAGACAAATACCATGTGCTAACACATATATATGGAATTTAAGAAAAAAAAAATGTCATGAAGAACGTAGGGGTAAGGCAGGAATAAAGACGCAGACCTCCTAGAGAACGGACTTGAGGTTATGGGGAGGGGGAAGGGTGAGCTGTGACAGGGCGAGAGGGAGTCATGGACATGTACACACTAACAAACGTAGTAAGGTAGATAGCTGGTGGGAAGCAGCCGCATGGCACAGGGATATTGGCTCGGTGCTTTGTGACAGCCTGGAGGGGTGGGATGGGGAGGGTGGGAGGGAGGGAGACGCAAGAGGGAAGAGATATGGGAACATATGTATATGTGTAACTGATTCACTTTGTTATAAAGCAGAAACTAACACACCATTGTAAAGCAATTGTACCCCAATAAAGATGTTAAAAAAAAAAAAAAACCAAAAAAAAAAAAGAAGATGTGGCACATATATACAACGGAATATTACTCAGCCATAAAAAGAAACGAAACTGAGCTATTTGTAATGAGGTGGTTGGATGTAGAGTCTGTCATACAGAGTGAAGTAATTCAGAAAGAGAAAAACAAATACCATATGCTAACACATATATGTGGAATCTAAAAAAAAAAAATTGGTCAGAAGGACCTAGAGGCAAGACGGGAATAATGATGCAGAGGTACTAGAGAATGGACTTGAGGATACGGGGAGGGGGAAGG
Organism: Tursiops truncatus; assembly: GCF_011762595.2. Classification (NCBI taxonomy): domain Eukaryota; kingdom Metazoa; phylum Chordata; class Mammalia; order Artiodactyla; family Delphinidae; genus Tursiops; species Tursiops truncatus. The sequence goes on from NC_047046.1 coordinate 68,618,127, forward strand.
GTAAGCTGGGACAAAGTGAGAGAGTGGCATGGACATATATACACTACCAAACGTAAAATAGATAGCTAGTGGGAAGCAGCCGCATAGCACCGGGAGATCAGCTCAGTGCTTTGTGACCACCTAGAGGGGTGGGATAGGGAGGGTGAGAGGGAGGGAGACGCAAGAGGGAAGAGATATGAGGACATATGTTTATGTATAACTGATTCACTTTGTTATAAAGCAGAAACTGACACCACTGTAAAGCAATTATACTCTAATAAAGATGTTAAAAATAAAAAAGAAAGAAAAATAGACTTAGCCTTCTGAGTGTACAATGGAACCGATCATTTCCCCTTGAGCTCTCTTAGAGTGGACTGGATTTGATAAATACTTTCACTCTAGCAGGAGGAGAGACAGTAGTAGTTTCCCAGTTTTCAGAGTTGAAGGGTGATCATTTTGACCATCACTGCATGATCTTTCTTGATCCTTCTCCATACCACGATACGAGAGAAAATGATTCAGTCAGGGTTCTTTTAGACAAACAGAAGCCACCCTAGATATCTCAGTGAAGAAGAGATTAAATACAGGAAATTGGAGGCTTGCATAGACATTGGGAGGGCTGTAGGAGTGATGGTCAGGAGGGCTGCTGGCTCTCAGGAAATCAGAAAAGTCAAGAATCAGAGGGTGTCTGCTGCCAATGATTTCAGCTGCCTATAGCTCCAACAGGTAGTCCTTGGGAAGATGCCTAGAAGCAGCTCAAAGCTGCTGCCAATCATGTCGGTTACCTGCAGTAAGGAAGTGACTTTCAGAAAGACCCCAGAAACTACCCACAAACCCCCACATCTGCCATCTTCTGACACCTACACACCTTTCCACAGCGGATGCTGGAGAAGAATGGCTGTCCCTTCGATGTGCCTTCCAGACCTCACCAAAGTGACTCTTATTTGCAGAATCTAACAGGAACCCTTTTGGTTAGGAATTTGAGAAATTTAATTTCCAGGATTTTAGCCCCTGGAATACAAAAGAAAAGGAAGAAGAGCAGGGACAGTGCTGAGATCAACAGACCAAGTCTGACACAAATAATGAGTTAAGTAAATGAAAACCAGAGGGGACACGAGGCCAGTTAAACAATCTTTGTAAACAACTCCGTGGGACTGTATTCAAGTCTTGGACAGCTGGCAAAGCAGAGCACTGGCTGTGGTAGTTTAGGTGGTTGTCTCCAAATATATTACTTTCCTAAAGTATTGGTTAGGATTTTATTGGTAGTAACTAAGCAGAACCAACTCTGGTTAACCTGAGGAAACCTGTAGAAAGCCTTCTGTACTCCTTGGCCATTTGCTGCTTCTTGTGCTAGTCAGTTCATAATATCAATAGAAACAGCTCAGATCAGCTTAAACAAAAAGGATGGTTCATAGACATTTGGTCCTGTCCAACACATCCGTAAGACGTTTGGTCCATGCCAAGTGGTTTTGGACAGAACCAAATGTCAAACACCTTATGGTATAGACCAAATGTCTTATTGATGTGTTGGACAGGACCAAATGTCATGCAAGAAAAAGGACATTTCTTGGATCCTGTATCTGGGGAATTCGGGTGTTGAACAGGCTTTAGTCATGGTCGGAGATCCAGGAATTCAGACGGTGATGTCATGGTGTCAGAACTATTTCTCTTTTTCCAACTCATAGCTCTATTTTTAAATCTTGACTTTACATTCCAGAGCAACATCCTATGTACCAGGCAAAATTTCCATGACAGACTTTTACCTGTCCCAGTTTTAACCACCTAAAAAAAACACCTTATCTCTTCTCTTTCTACAGTCACTCCCAGGGAAGACTTGACAGCTCTGCTTGGGTCAAAATGATCATACATCCACTCTGAGCCAAAATCTCTGGCCAGGGGGATGTGTAAGTCTAATGGATCAGCCTGGGACAGGAGGTTCCAATGATTTACAGCCCTCCAACACTACAAGGAGTGCAGAAGGTGCCCTTCCACCAAAGGACAGACAAAAAAGACTAGGAAGCCATACTGAGAGAACAGTCTGCTTCAGTTGGGCTGACTGGTGATAATGGACAGACCTGGCAAACTAGAGAAGCCAAGAGAGGTCAGATATATGTATATAATAACAGATGAGGAGGTCATCTAGAAGGAAATAGATGGGAGGGGAAAGGGGACTGCAAAGGAGGGCAGAAGAAGAAGGAGGGAGAGCAGGAAAACACAACAGAAGCTCAGACCTCTTTTTCCTTTTCTACTTGCCTCTCTTCCTTCTCCTCCTTTCTCCATCATTCATCTCCTCAGTCAACTTTTCCCTATGGGACCTCAGGGGTAGAAGTTCCTAGACCTTCCCGAGAACTATAAAGACGACTCATCTGTTAATCTAATAGAGGATCATTGTTAGGAACTTTAGTTTCCAAGAGAAAGATTCATATTTCCTTACCTTTGGCCAGATATCCAGTTCAGAACAATCAATCAACCACATTCTGCTGGGCAAGGTAAGGGCTAATAGAGACCAAACGCCATGTTTTAAGAGACACAGTCCTGGGATGCTAATACACCCTAGTAAGTTGCAGCCTAACCAATTACATGGGCCAGGTCTATGTTGCCACTGTTCTCTGGAGCTTTCCATATCAGAAAATGGAGTACAAAGCGTAGGGTAACAGCTGGGAAATGTAAGTGCAGGCCTTTCTATTACCGTCTTTCTCCTGTATCTATAAACATTTTGACTTTTCAAATGTGGCTCAAATGAAAGTGAAGAAAATCGGATAAACAGCAAACTCAGTTGCTGACAAGAGGATGATTTAAAAGTGCTACACAGAAGGCAACGTGGCATCCACATTTCTGCCTAAAGGGAGATTCATTGTCTGCTCAGGCTTTGGTCTGACAACAGGAACACATTTTTAAAAACCATCTCCATGACCAAAGCATGGGAAATACCACACATGGGAGCAGAAGACAAACACAGGAAACAAAGGGAGGATGTGAGGTTTGTACAAACAGAACAGAAAGTCATTCACAAGGAAGGAAGGCTGGTGACAGAAATCTTTATGGTATATTGTGTTACTGGGCTTCCTGACAGCAGTGGTCCCCAAGGACCCACCATGCCCACCCTCCCTTCACCAGCTTGCCATGAGAGTCCAAAATCTCAGAACAGGGCTCATCAGACTTGAGTGCCTGTATTGGTCGGTTCCACGCTACTTTGTGAGCCAGTAGACAGAAAGATGGATTCATGTGAGCCAAGCCCCTGTCCCAAGACAGAGAACTGGTCAGAGCCCTGCTTCTCCTCCTGGAATTCACAATCTCCCTGGACTACACATCTTCTGGCTCACCCCATAAGTCCCCTCCACAGCACAACCATCTTTGTTTCCCCAGAATCACCCTGAGGACTAAATGGCTTTAAGATTCCTTTTCTTAATTTATATTAGCTAGCCTTTCTCTATAAACATCCCTCCATATCTCTCTTCACAACTGGCCCTCCCTTCTTCCCCAGCAACAAAGCCAGCCATAGTCTTTTCCCCCAGAACTTACCTATTCCCTATTCTAGCTATTAAAAAGGGAACTTGGGAGTTAGACAAGTTGAAGTTGCTTAGAGAATTTAATTTGGGACGGCAGGGGTAAATTCAATCAGAAAAGAATAGAATTCACACTTCAGTCCCTAGCCCAGATTCGGACAACCTCAAAGCACACAAAAGGAAGAATCTCTCATAGAATTTACCAAAGTCTGACTGTGTACTAGAATTGTTTATGCATGTCTCTAACTCCTCCACCAGCCTAAACAAGCAGGAACTTTATCTTATTTGTCCTTGTATCCTTGATAGTACCCAGCACAAAGCTTTATCTAAATACTCAGTTTGCTGAATGGAAGAGCAGGTGACACCCAAAAGCAAAATGGATTAGCTAAATAAACATGAGTTAATCTATTGGTTCAGGTGGAAAATTCCACTCCGTATGGCTAAGCAGCCACACATATCCACGGGGCAAAATGAGAAGTGTACTGCCATTGGTTCATGATTCTCCAGAGTTAACTAAAACCAGCCGGTTATTTTTTTCTTCGCTCCCCTGTGTTCCATTTTATATCACACACCAACCACATCTCTGGCTCAGCTGCCCTAGCTTCCCATCTGAAAACGAGACAACTCTTTCCGGCCTCTTCACAGGCGTCAAGTGAGTCTTGACAACGTTCCATGTGCACACGCTGCTCCACGTTCTTTTCCTGCTCTTGTCAGAGGAAGGGAGTAACGTACTCCCCTTCCTTTAAAAACGTTCACACCCCTTCAGGTGATTTGCATAGCAACATCTGTCCTGGAAAGCTGTTCCCTGAAAGAGTTAAAGCGCTTCCTTTTAAACACAGTCATAGAGTAGCAGATGGCACAGTGGCTCCGTGAGAAGACGGTGCTCTCGCTTGGGTCTCAATTCCCTCTCTCCACCTGGCGTCCCAGACAGCTGTGTCAGCTCCATCTGCCCACCGTGAATTCAGCAGGTGAATGCCCCATTTCCTTAATTGGGGTTAAGCTAACCCAAGTAATCAAAGACAGGTACAGAATGTTCCCTGTCATAACCATGCCTCTGATTATATGATACCAACAACTATCCCCGTGCTCAGAAGCCGCACTTTCACACCTGAAAAGCTTAGCACAGTGAATGGACAGACAGGTAAGGATGACAGGCAGGTTGCTTTGCAAGGACTCATGGGCTGACTGCACGTGTCGTTCTTCCTCTTTAAAGTAATTAGGAAGCTCTTACTCACCCTCAAAAACTTTGACATGTAACATCCCCCAAATTCTGCCTGGGAAGACCCATGCCATCTTCAGCATGCAAGTCTTGGGGAGTCAATGACCTGCCTTGACTGGTGAGAGATCTCAGGGACCCTCTCTGGTGACAGCTGGTGCTGGGCCTCCAGATTCTCGCCACCAGCCCTATATTCATTTATCGAGTACTCAGTTAATTTGGGCACCGGGAATGCAATGGAGTATAAGATGGACAAAGTCCCTGGTCTCTCGGTGCTTATATTTCAGTGGAGAGACAGATAATTAATAGGTACACAAACAAATAAATTTGAGAGTTCAACAAGTGATAAAAATTCCAAAGAATGCAGGATAATATAGTGTTAAACACAGTATGGGGTGGGGGCATTTGTGGGGGGAAGCAAGGTCCAGTGGGCAGCAGGTAACAGACTCGGTAAGAAAGAATAGGACAATCCTATTGAGGGGTGTAGCTCCCCAAACAAATGTCATTTTGGAATAAGACTTTGCTTCTTTGGTCACCAGACTCTCCCCTTAAAGTTGCTGGAAACTTGATGGTAGGTTATATATACAGCAGGCTAATATAAATATATTTTTTTAAATACCCATGGAATAATAATAAAAGTAGTATACAGATTAGTCCAAAATGGGGGGAAAAAAACATATAGCAACATTCTCCAACCAAACAGAAAAAAATTAATGACCTCTTATACCTCTCAGAAGAGGTAAGAAACTAGATAGAGACAAAGATCTACTCTCAATGGAGACAAATTAATGTGTGTTTTAGCTGGGAAGCTGGCTAGAGCATTAATCTATAAGTGGAGGCTCCCACCTCACTGTAATGGGCTGTAAACATGGTGCTGTTCAACTCCAGGTTCCAGATGTGATTCTGTATAAGCTAAAGGTAAATGGCGCTAAAACACATGCTCACTCTTGTTCCATACATAAATAAATGCCTTGGTTTAAATTTCAGCATGCTACAGGGAAAAAAAAACAAAAAGTTTTTTTGTTACTTATAACTCTCTGCTGCCTTCTAAGGCAGGTGGGTCCTGATACCTGGAGGATTTGCTAAATGCAAACTTCATTCTCGATGCAACTTAGAGAAATAGTAAATACTGGATGGGAAATACTTGGAGAAAGAGTAAATATTGGGTGAGAGACTGCAAGTATGAAAAGAGCAGCATGTTTGAACAGTAAGTTCACTCACATATCTGGGACATGACTTGACCTCCAAAATGACATCAAGCCTAAATGATCTTAAAAATGAGTTATATGCTACTTAATCTTCCTAGAGCATGAAAAAAATAGAAATCTTTCCAAAGAATCCTCAAGGCTAACCTTTTCCTGAAACCAAAATCAAAGAATAGTACAGAGCCATCTTACTTAATAATATGGATGACCAATCCTCAATAATATTGTATTAAAAGAATAATAAAGCCCAAGCAAGTAGATTTTATTCCAGGAATTCAAGAATAGTTCAACATTAGGGGATTCATTAATGTTATTTCTAATACAGAATAAAGAAGAAAACCTACATTATCCTCTAAATAGATGATAGAAAAGCATTTGACAAAATTCAATATTTATCTCTTATTTTTAAAAAAGTTTAAAAAGGTAAAAAAGAGAAGGAAACTTCCTGATAAACAGTATCAACCTACAGTAAATTTCATATACTGAAATTTTGAAGCATTTGCATTAAAGACAGAACAATAATGATCAGAATCACCAGAATTACTCAGCATTGTTCTGAAAGACCCAGCCAATGCTATAAGACATGGAAAGGAAATAAGAGATGTGAATATTTAAAAGGAAGAGATAAAACTTAATTTGCAGATGACATAACTTTCTATTTAAAAAATCTATACTGGGTCCCTTTCTTATACCTAACATAAAAATGAATTATATATGGTTAAATATCTAAAACTTTAAAATGTGATAATAATATGATCTTGGGATAGATTATAAAATTATAAACCATTCCTGTGGAAATTTGTTTCTAGACACACAAATTAGTCCTTAGGGACACATCCTGTAATATTTACATGTAAAATAATAAAGTATTTGGAATTTGCCTCCAGAACACCAGGGAAAATGTATGAAATAGTGAGTAAAATTACAGTGTGCTCATAAAATAACTGTTGAATCTGGGAGATGTGTACCTTATGGGAGTTTATTATACTGTTCTAATTTTGTGTATGTTTAAAATTCTTTATTCTCTATAATAATTCAAAAATATTGTCTGCGTAGAAGAAGTGAGAGTTTGAGTTGGCCCTAAAAAATAGGATGCACAAATCCCCAGTTTTCATTCTCTGTAATTCTTCTGGGAAAAATAAATCTTATATTTTAACTTGTCTCATTATCTTTATCCCAAGTCTCTGAATTTTGTGGTTTCACTTTCTTTATTTCAATTAATCAACTTGTTTTTTCCATGAAAGAAAACCAATAGCAACTTGACAGAATCTTCCTAGTTCTTTTCCCAACCTACTCACAGCCTCAGAATAAGGAAGTTCACAAAGTATCCTTCGGGGGTTTCCTTCCCCTTGAACTGGTTCTTTTAGTTCAATACACACATTCATCATTGGTTCATGCATGGCCCACTTTCTTTAGTTATTTTTAATAATGTAATAAGCACCTCCAAACTCATCACCCAAAACAAGCCAGGACATTGAAGATAAGCCACCACCAATGGTGTCTCCTTATCTCAAATTCCTGCCTCCCCGACATCTGCCCAAAGTAACCATCACCCTAAATTCCATACCCATAATTCCCTTACTTTTCTTTTTATTCAGTTCACTTGTGCCATCTTAGTTCTCTCCAACTTAATAAAAAGGTTATCATGCCGTAATATGTTGGAACCTACTTTTTTCACTTAATCATATATCACCAAGATCCACCCATTATCGTGGGGTCACTCTGTAGTTTACTTAATTTACCATATAATGTCATTGTATGAATACTCTCCATTGATTCATCCAGTCTCCGATGGGCATTTGGATTGTTTCTGGACTTTCACTGTTATCAGAGATGTTATGAACCATCCCTCTACACATCTCCAGTTGTACAAGCTTGAGAGTTTCTCTTGAGTATGTGCTGAAGAATAAAACTGCTGGGTGACAGGAAATGGAAATCGTTCCCCTTACTTTCCATCTGAAAAATCTTTCTTCAGGAACCCTGCCCCATGCTTGTACCAGAAGGGTGACATTTCTATGCTTTGTTGTGATTTGTCCCTGGCTCTTTCTTCCAGCTCTTCTTTTTCCATCCCTGTGGTAATCTAAGAGATTTGTTTTCACATTTAGTGCTTCAGAATAATTGAAGAAAAAGTACTGACAGAATCATTTTGAGTTTGGAAAGCTCCAAGCATCTTTAATTGGCACAACTTTTGCAGTCAAAGTGGTGGAGATTTGACTGCTAGCTACCTGCATTTCTTTTGGGGGTTGTAATCACACACACACACACACACACACACACACACAAAATATATATATATATATATATGACCTTTCTCTCCATATACATCAAATCTATTCCAACTTTCATTTTAAAACAGAGTATTGAAACAAATTCATCCTAAATTTTTTTATGTGGTGTTTACTGTTTCCCCACTTTTTTAGAGATGGACAAGATTTTTAAACCAGTGACACTTCGGGAGCTACTGAGATTTGTAAATTCCTTAAAGCTACACTCTTCTCATATTTTATGACATGAGCAAAACTACTTGAGAAAATTAATAATCTGCTCCCTGATTTGAATGAGAAAATGAGTAAGGAATGTCAGATTTTTCTCCCCATTTTCAGTGTCTAAACCACATGCTCACCTTAAGTTAACCATCACCTCCAGAATCAGGTGCTGGCTGGCTGATGTGGGGGAATTTTTTCCTCTTCATTTTAATCAGGAAAAGAGAACATGAGTACTTGAAAATTCATAATATTAAGTCTAATTAGAGTTTCTTAAATGCTGTTTTAAATTAGGATAATTCTAAATTATTGGATGTGACAACTATATAAACATAAAATGCTTTAATTAGTGGCTTGTTTGTGTGAGAGGAAAAAAAAATCCACTCGAAGCATCCATCTGTCATTCTGCATTAACTTCCAACAGTCACGGATTCCCACTGGACCACTGAATCTTAGCAATAAGTGTGTACCTATCATCCTGTCTCTGCAATTTAATCCTCACCTGCTTGTGGCCAGGTCTCTGCTCTTTAATGGGAAACAAAAAACACAAAGAACTCAGGGCAACAAATTCAAGCTGAATTCTCATTCAAATTCATGGCAACTCCTAGTGTTTCTGAATTTGCTTATGTCATCACTAAGCACAATCCTTCTGGGCCTTCATAAATATCGTGCCACATTACCCATGAAATAAAGGTTGTGTGAGTAGCTCAATCTTAAAGGGTGAGAAAATGAACAAAAATAAAATCTCCAAGTCTCCCTCAAGTACTGATTAACCTTTTTAAGGCACTTTCTCCTCTTAGAATCTGATAAAAATCTATGCACTCTTTCCCAAAATCACAAAAAAGATTGAAAAATCCAAAAGCACAAAGAAGTATGCATACAAATTCAGAGGGCTGGTGTAGCTCCTGATGGCCACACCCATCTGCCCTCCTTGAATCCACCCACTCAACCTTAAGAACCACCGTAAGGTTCAGATTCTAACTCTTGTGAGATAAAATATTCATTAATCAATAAGTATGTGTGGAATACCTACTGGGCGTCAAATTCTGTGCTAGACACTAAAAGCACAGTCAGACCTGGCCCCTGCCCTCATGATGCTCACAATCTCATGGAGGAAGCAGACAGTACCTAAATGACCATGGCAACAATGCAGAATAGGAATGCTGTCAGAAGGACAAAGAGAATAAAGGCTGAGTGCTCTGAGAGCCAGGAAATGGGGATCTGGCCCGATCAGGAAGGTTTTAGAAGACTTCCCTGAAGTTGTGACAGTGGAGCTGAGGTAACAGGTGGAGGGATGGAAAGAACATTTGAAGGGGTAGGAACAACAGGTTCAAAGGCCCTGTACTAAGAGGGAACATGGTATATAAGAAAGAGTGGCCAAGTACAGAGGGAGAGAGAGAGGCACAAGCTAGGCTGAAGGATAGGCAAGGATAAGTTATGCAGGTCTTTACAGCCATGCTTGAAGACTTTTTTTTTTTTTTACTTTATTTTGGAGCAATAGGAAGTCATTGAACACTTAAGCTGGGAGATAGGCAACATAATCAAATTTGAATCCGATAAATTCATTTTGCATGTAGTGTGGAAAACAGATGGGCAGAGGGCCAAAATGGATACTGAAAGATCAGGTTAAAGGTCACGGCAGTAGTCTAGTAGAACAATAACTAGACAAGGGGGGGCGACTGAGGAGTTGAGTGTGGTTGGATTCAAGAGAAACTGAGTTTGGATGACTAAGAAGACGCTGTGAAATATTGGTTTTTTCATCATGCGCCAATACATTGACCAGTGCCTGCCACATAGTAGGTGCTCAGCAAGTATCCGTTGAACAAATGAATAAATGAATGAACGAGGTGACAAATAATGGATAAACATAAAAGTATAAGTAGGTCAAAGATTTTTATATAATTGTAACTGCTGAAAGAACGTGGGGTACAAAAGCTGCTCAGATAGAGGTAAATAAATAAAAACATAGTATGTGGATGAAAAATTTGAGTTGGTTTGACTCTGAATGGGGGGAGGGTGATGCTGAAGGGCCGAGTTTGACTTTTACAGGTTCTATAAATTGAAAACGAGTGAGGAAATGAGTGGGAGCAAAAGGCTGATAGAAGAACAAGGAGAGAAATTAACGTTTGCTTAATATGAACAGTCTGTGAATCTGTAACTTCCTTAGAATGTGGCAAAACAATAATGATTTGGGAGGAAATTTTACTAGAATATAAACCCAGTATTAATAACCAGCCCTGTGCACAACAGTCCCGAAACCACTTAAATTTGTACATTCGTTCATTTCAAAAACCAGAACATTAGGTTGCTGTGTGGAAATGTCCACACTCAAGATATTTTAGAAAACTAACAACTGATGTGGAAATAAGGCTCTGAAATTTCATGTCTTTGATGCAGCCATGGCCACTGGAGTTCAACCTGGGAGATTCTTAATAAATCACTGTGGATACTGGCCCTTTAACAACCCAAATCATTCACCTTGATTTCACCTTGATTCCACCAAAACAGAATGCATGTGATGAAACAGGACAAGCTCTATGTTTCTGTTCCCCCAACCTAACTATGTATATTAATTCCCATAAGATTTTGATCAACTAATAAGAATGCAAATGAATGCACACATAAGGGAGATTCATTCTCACTTCTAGAATCTATATGCATTGAGTGGTTTGGATCTTCATTACCTTTGACTTTTGCTCTTAGATGGAAAGTTAAATTAATGACCATATTCACTGTATATTTTGAAACCAACCTTTGAAATTTATAGAAAGGGGATCGATTATATGGAGGCTTCATTCTCCCAATAGAGCTCCATGTCTGATGCTACTGTTTAATGAAGATTACAGGCTTAAAGACAGTCCCTCAATAAAGCTAGAGGTAGTAAAAAGCCTCAGAATTTTTCAGAAGTGGAAACACAAGTAGTGGAATGGGGGATTCAGCATTCACTGAACAGTTCAACAGAGAGGTGGTATCTCTTATATTAGGACAAGAAATAAAATGCAACCAGTTTTTCCCCATCATCATCTAGGCTAGGGTTATCCAACATTTCTGTGAACAGGTGCTGTTTTTAATTTCCCCCAAGGTCTCATGCCTTTGGGGTGTGACTTGGTAACTATGGGGCTGGAGAAGGAATACAGAAATTGAAATTCCTGATTAAAGTTGACTGTAAGGCATTAGTCTGAATACAAATCCAGAAAAGAGAAGACACTGTCATTTTTTTACGGCCATCCTCCCTGACCCCTGATGGCTTAACTAAAGCAACTGACTTTGAAATTGTATTAAGTAAAGCTGTGATGTCCACTGACCTACTAGTTGGAGATTTCCTGCGCTAAGTTTCCTTGTCTGCTTTCTGGGCAGTAGCTTGACCTTTAGGCAGGTTGGGAAGAGCCTGAAATCTTTGTGATGAGAATTGATTGCAATGGAAATAGATGGCCAACTCAGCACCTAGACAGTACTCCTTGCAACTACTTCTCCCAAACGACCTCATCCTCAGAGTGGTCCAATTCCATCGCAAATGCTCAGCACGCTCCTTAGTGCATCCAAGGCAGAGACGTCTAACTCCAAATATATAACGGATGCTGTCTCAAAGATGGGTAACAATAAATGGCTCTATTTAAATAAGGTGAAAATTAAGATTACTTTACCATTCTTCTGCACTCAACTCTTAATTATCCACATTAATGAAGGAATCAAGGGACGAAGAGTCCAAAATAAAGGACAATACAAAGTAATTTATATTTGGCTTCAGTATTCATTATGAGATTTTGAGGGTGAGCAAATTAACTTTCTAATTATGGCGTGGCTTTTCAGAATGAGTTTGTATTCTCAACTGGCTTCTGTTGAAAGCCAGCTAGAGGTGTGCTAGGAACCAGGAGAAATTTGACCTGGAATTTATAATTTTCTGTACATGATTCATCCACATATTATCACAAGCTGATATGTTCTGACATTTAGAGAAGATCTGTGTCATTCCAATGGTCTCTGGAGAGCAATGGTGTAATGCAAATTGCATAGATCCAGAATCAGATACTGTATTAGACATACTAGACTTCAAGACAGAAGTATTATTAAAGAGTCATTTCAACAGGAAGATGTAACAATCCTAAATTTACATCTAATAGTATAACCCCAAAATATGTAAAGCAAAAACGTTCTCAGAACTAAAAAAAGAAAGAGACAAATTTTCAGTCATATTTGGAGAATTTAACACACTTGGCTCAGTAACATAAATAAGCAGACAGCAAATCACTAAGGCTATTAAAGACTGGAACAATCTACAACACATCTAGACCTAACTGACAACTGTGAAAGACCACATCCAACGACCACAGAATACACAATTCTTTTGTGTCCCTATGGGTCATTTACCCAATCTTGAATTCTAGACACCATCCTAACATGTAATCTTTGGTACATCACTTTGCTTCCATAAGCTTCCGTTTTCTCAAATAAGAAATGTAAAAAACAGTACTTGTTATACAAAACTGCTGGGGATATTAACTGTGAAATATAAACTAAAATACCATGTTAAAATGAAAGGCACCACACAGATGTTAGTTACCAATGTAATAAAGGATTGAGAATATCTCAATAGGAACAGCTTCTGGACCACAACTGGTTGAAAGAGGATACTAGGGCATTTGTTTTAATGCTGACATTTGCATAGCCCAACACTGTTTAACTTGGAGCGTAAGTTTCTTGGGAGTGGTTGGGGAATGGAACTACTGATGAAAACAATGGGCCATTTTACAGATGCTGCTTTCCCTACTTCCACTGGCAGGCATGAAACAATAAGATAATACCTGAGATTAATGACCACTTTCATTTTCACCAGTTCACATCTACTTAGCTACTACCATTTGTTGAACTGAGCATAAAAAGTCCAATAGCCTTTACACCACAGGTTTTTTGCATTTTAGAATCTACGAAAGACAATACTGTCAGGGTCTAGACCTAGTTAGCGCGGACAATGGGTAGGAAAAGTTCTCTCTTGAGGTTTTTCAGTTTTAATCTTTAATAAGCTATCTTATTAATCACTATCTGAAAGTACAGGATTCCTACAGAGAACTGTTTTGAGGACTGAATGAGATAATAAGAGACAGAACTGTGCACCCTATAATACTCCATGCAAAATGCAAGGGATTATTATTTATTCAGCCTACTTATTGAGAATCTATTTTATCAGCACCTGTAGTCAACACACAAACACACACATGCATGCACACACACACACACACACACACACAAGTGCACTGTGGAGAAGTACACAAAAGTAGAAAATGTAAATGACCGAGGAGAATAAAGGTTAAAGGGATGACATGAAGAAGCCCTAGAAGTGGCGGCGACACAGCCCCAGTCGGGCGGATGGGTGAGGGTGAGCACCGCGGTCAGCGCTGCCCCAGCTCCCCACACTGCACTCCTGCCCAACCGCGGCCCGTGGCAGGTGGAGTCCGCGAGAGTTTGCCCAGGAGCTCGGGGAACTTTCCCGCTGAAGCTCCGCTCCTGTGAAAGCAGTACCTGCCGGCGCCCTCTGCTCCCATACCCGCTCATGAGGTTACTTCACAGAACGAGCACTTAAAAGGAAAAGAAAGGATCGAAACTGTGGAAAACCAAACTATGTGGTCTTCAGAAATGAGAGATGCAGCCACCTGAAAGGGTCATGAACCCCAAAATAGTCTTCCTCTCAGTGCTGATATCTGGAGTAGCAGGGCTACTCCTCTTCATGAATTTGCAAGCCTGGATTGAAGAACAACACACAGCCGTGTGCATGGCAGGCTCTTGGTGCTGCAGCCAGGAGTCAGTGATGCGCCTCTGAGGTGGGAGAGCCAACTTCAGGACGCTGGTCCACAAGAGACCTCCCAGCTCCACGTAATAACAAACAGCGAAAATCTCCCAGAGATCTCCATCTCAACGCCAAGACCCAGCTCCAATCAGCGACCAACAAGCTCCAGTGCTGGACACCCAATGCCAAACAACTAGCAAGACAGAAACACAACCACACCCATGAGCAGAGAGGCTGCCTAAAATCCTAATAAGGCCACAGACACCCCAAAACACACCACCAGACGTGGACACGCCCACCAGAAAGACAAGATCCAGCCTCATCCACCAGAACACAGGCACTAGTCCCCTACACCAAGAACCCTACACAACACACTGAACCAACATTAGCCACTGGGGGCAGACACCAAAAACAATGGGAACTACAAACCTGCAGCCTGCGGAAAGGAGACCCCAAAAACAGTGAGTAAAGCAAAATGAGAAGACAGAGAAACACATGGCAGATGAAGGAGCAAGCCAAAAACCCACCAGACCTAACAAATGAAGAGGAAATAGGCAGTCTACCTGAAAAAGAATTCAGAATAATGATAGTAAACATCATCCAAAATCTTGGAAATAGAATAGAGAAAAAACAAGAAACGTTTAACAAGGACCTAAAAGAACTAAAGAGCAAACAAACAGTGATGAACAACACAATAAATGAAATTAAAACTTCTCTAGAAGGGATCAATAGCAGAATAACTGAGGGCAGAAGAATGGATAGGTGACCTAGAAGATAAAATAGTGTAAATAACTAGAATGAAAAGAATTGAGGACAGTCTCAGAGACCTCTGGGACAACATTAAACGCACAAACATTCGAATTATAGGTGTCCCAGAAGAAGAAGAGAAAAAGAAAGGGACTGAGAAAATATTTGAAGAGATTATAGTTGAAAACTTCCCTAATATGGGAAAGGAAATAGTTAATGAAGTCCAGGAAGCACAGAGAGTCCCATACAGGATAAATCTACGGAGAAACACGCCAAGACACATAATTAATCAAACCATCAAAAATTAAGTGCAAAGAAAAAATATTAAAAGCAGCAAGGGAAAAACAACAAATAAAATACAAGGGAATCCCCATAAGGTTAACAGCTGATCTTTCAGAAGAAACTGCAAGCCAGAAGGGAGTGGCAGGACATATTTAAAGTGGTGAAGGAGAAAAACCTACAACCATGATTACCCTACCCAGCAAATTTCTCATTCAGATTTGATGAAGAAATTACAACCTTTACAGACAAGCAAAAGCTAAGAGAATTCAGCACCACCAAACCACCTTCACAACAAATGCTAAAGGAACTTCTCTAGGCAGAAAACACAAGAGAAGGAAAAGACCTACAATAACAAACCCAAACAATTAAGAAAATGCTAATAGGAAAATACATATCACTAATTACCTTCAACGTAAAGAGATTAAATGCTCCAACCAAAAGACATAGAGTGGCTGAATGGATACAAAAACAAGACCCATATATATGCTGTCTACAAGAGACCCACTTCAGACCTAGGGAAACATACAGACTGAAAGTGAGGGGATGGAAAAAGATATTCCATGCAAATGGAAACCAAAAGAAAGCTGAGGTAGCAATTCTCATATCAGACAAAATAGACTTTAAAACAAAGACTACAACAAGAGACAAAGAAGGACACTACATAAAGATCAAGGGATCAATCCAAGAAGAAGATATAACAATTGTAAATCTTTATGCACCCAACATAGGAGCACCTCAATACATAAGGCAAATACTAACAGCCAGAAAAGAGGAACTCTACAGTAACACAATCATATAGGGGACTTTAACACCCTACTTTCACCAATGGACAGATCATCCAAAATGAAAATAAATAAGGAAAAACAGGCTTTAAATGATACATTAAACAAGATGGACTTAATTGATGTTTATAGGACATTCCATCCAAAATCAACAGAATACACTTTCTTCTCAAGTGCTCATGGAACATTCTCCAGGATAGATCATGTCTTGGGTCACAAATCAAGCCTTGGTAAATTTAAGAAAATTGAAATCATATCAAGTATCTTTTCCGACCACAACACCATGAGACTAGATATCAATTACAGGAAAAAAATCTGTACAACACACAAAACATGCAGGCAAAACAATACACTACTTAACATCCAAGAGATCACTGAAGAAACCAAAGAGGAAATCAAAAAAAACCTAGAAACAAATGACAATGAAAACATGACAACCCAAAACCTACTGGATGCAGCAAAAGCAGTTCTAAGAGGGAAGTTTATAGCTAAACAAGCCTACCTTAATAAACAAGAAACATCTCAAATAAACAACCTAACCATACCCCTAAAGCAATTAGAGAAAGAAGAACAGAAAAACCCCAAAGGTAGCAGAAGGAAAGAAATCATAAAGACCAGGTCAGAATTAAATGAAAAAGAAATGAAGGAAACAATAGCAAAGATCAATAAAACTAATAGCTGGTCCTTTGAGAAGATAATCAAAATTGATAAACCATAGGCCAGACTCCTCAAGAAAAAAAGGGAGAAGACTCAAATCAATAGAATTAGAAATGAAGAAGGAGAAGTAACAACTGACACTGCAGAAATACAAAAGGATCATGAGAGATTACTACAAGCAATTATATACCAATAAAATGGACAACCTGGAAGAAATGGAAAATTCTTACAAATGCACAACCTTCCGAGACAGAACCAGGAAGAAATAGAAAATATGAACAGACCAATCATAAGCGCTGAAATTGAAACTGTGATTGAAAATCTTCCAACAAACAAAAGCCCAGGACCAGATGGCTTCGCAGGCGAATTCTATCAAACATTTAGAGAAGAGCTAACAGCTATCCTTCTCAAACTCTTCCAAAATATAGCAGAGGGAGGAACACTCCCAAATTCATTCTATGAGGCCACCATCACCCTGATACCAAAACCAGACAAAGATGTCACAAAGAAAGAAAAGTACAGGCCAATATTACTGATGAATACAGATGCAAAAATCGTCAACAAAATACTAGCAAACAGAATCCAACAACACATTAAAAGGATCATACACCATGATCAAGTGAAATTTATCCCAGGGATGCAAGAATTCTTCAATATACACAAATCAATCAACGTGACATACCATATTAAGAAATTGAAGGAGAAAAACCATATGATCATCTCAATAGATGCAGAGAAAGCGTTCGAAAAAATTCAACACGCATTTATGATAAAAACCCTTCAGAAAGTAGGCATAGAGGGAACCTTCCTCAATATAATAAAGGCCATATATGACAAACCCACAGCCAACATCATTCTCAATGGTGAAAAACTGAAATCATTTCCACTAAGATCAGGAACAAGACAAGTTTGCCCACTCTCACCACTATTATTCAACATAGTTTTGGAAGTTTTCGCCACAGGAATCAGAGAAGAAAAAGAAATAAAAGGAATCCAAACTGGAAAAGTAGAAGAAAAGCTGTCACTGTTTACAGATGACATGATACTACACTTAGAGAATCCTAAAAAGGCTACCAGAAAACTACTAGAGCTAATTAATGAATTTGGTAAAGTGGCAGGATACAAAATTAATGCACAGAAATCTCTGGCATTCCTATACACTAATGATGAAATATCTGAAAGTGAAATTAAGAAAACACTTCCATTTACCACTGCAACAAAAAGAATAAAATATCTAGGAATAAACCTACCTAAGGAGACAAAAGACCTGTATGCAGAAAACTATAAGACACTGATGAAAGAAATTAAAGATGATACAAATAAATGGAGATATATACCATGTTCTTGGATTGGAAGAATCAACACTGTGAAAATGACCATACTACCCAAAGCAATCTACAGATTCAATGCAATCCCTATCAAACTACCAATGGCATTTTTCACAGAACTAGAACAAAAAATCTCACAATTTGTATGGAAACACAAAAGACCCCGAATAGCCAAAGCAATCTTGAGAAAGAAAAATGGAGCTAGAGGAATCAGGCTCCCTGACTTCAGACTATACTACAAAGCTACAGTAATCAAGACAGTATGATACTGGCACAAAAACAGATATATGGATCAATGCAACAGGATAGAGCACCTAGATATAAACCCACGCACATATGGTCACCTTATCTTTGATAAAGGAGGAAAGAATAGACACTGGAGAAAAGACAGCCTCTTCAATAAGTGGTGCTGGCTAAACTGGACAGCTACATGTAAAAGAATGAAATTAGATCACTCCCTAACACCATACACAAAAATAAACTCAAAATGGATTAAACACCTAAATGTAAGGACAGACACTATTAAAATCTTAGAGGAAAACATAGGCAGAACACTCCATGACATAAATCACAGCAAGATCCTTCATGACCCACCTACTTGAGAAATAGAAATAAAAACAAAAATAAATAAATGGGATCTAATGAAACTTCAAAGCTTTTGCACAGCAAAGGAAACCATAAACAAGACAAAAAGACAACCCTCAGAATGGGAGAAAATATTTGCAAATGAAGCAACTGACAAAGGATTAATCTGCAAAATATACAAGCAGCCCACGCAGCTCAATATCAAAAAACCAAACAACCCAACCCAAAAATGGGCAGAAGACCTAAATAGACATTTCTCCAAAGGATATACAGATTACCAACAAACACATGAAAGAATGCTCAACACCATTAATCATTAGAGTTGCAAATCAAAACTACAATGAGATATCATCTCACACCAGGCAGAACGGCCATCATAAAAAAATCTACAAACAATAAATGCTGGTGAGGCTGTGGAGAAAAGGGAACCCTCTTGCACTGTTGGTGGGAATGTAAATTGATACAGCCACTATGGAGAACAGTATGGAGGTTCCTTAAAAACTAAAACTACAACTACCATACGACCCAGCAATCCCAGTATTGGGCATATACCCCGAGAAAACTATACTTCAAAAAGTGTCATGTACCACAATGTTCACTGCAGTACTATTTACAATAGTCAGGACATGGAAGCAATCTAAGTGTCCATCAACAGATGAATGGATAAAGAAGATGTGGCACATATATACAATGGAATATTACTCAGACATAAAAAGAAGCAAAATTGAGTTATTTGTAGTGAGGTGGATGGACCTAGAATCTGTCATACAGAGTGAAGTAAGTCAGAAAGAGAAAAACAAATACCATCTGCTAATACATATATATGGAATCTAAAAACAAAGAAAAAAATATGGTCATGAAGAACCTAGGGGCAAGACAGGAATAAAGACACAGACCTACTAGAGAATGGATTTGAGGATATGGGGAGGGTGGAGGGTAAGCTGGGACAAAGTGAGAGAGTGGCCTGGACATATATACACTACCAAGTGTAAAATAGATAGCTAGTGGGAAGCAGCCGCATAGCACAGGGAGATCAGCTCGGTGCTTTGTGACCGCCTAGAGGGGTGGGATAGGGAGGGTGGGAGGGAGGGAGATGCAAGAGGGAAGAGATATGGGAACATATGTATATGCATAGCTGATTCACTTTGGTATAAAGCAGAAACACACCATTGTAAAGCAATTATACTCCAATACAGATGTTAAAAAAAAAAAAAAAAGCCCTAGAAGTGAACATTACAGACAAGTTGCTAAAATTATTCAACCCATTTTATTTGACCTAAAAAACAAAAAATAATTTGACTAAATGGAAGAGCCCAACTTGATAAAGTTAAGCATATCATCTATAAGACACTGATAAAGAATAAATGAAAAAGAAATGTTAGAAGATTATTTGAAGTTATAGAAAGAAGCTAAAATGATGGTCCAGGATTTACTTAGTGTCTAGGTGCCTAACAGACCCAACACAGTGGTAGGATCATAACATGTCCGCAAGATATATTTGTGTATTTGTATTGCAATCAAAACTTGGTCAGAGTCTATTTGCTCTCCCCAGGCAATCAATGTTCTAGAAAAGTTAGAAGAGTTTTATCACTCTCACAAATGTAAAGTTGTTGTCCAAGATACATTAAACTAGATTCTACTTTGATCATATATAAAACCTGTGATAGGCTTGAGGGAAGCTGTGAGACGTATTTGACACATATTTGGGACTCTGATATTTTTCCTAAGCTTCTACAAGCCTCAGTCAAAATATATCTAATCTCGGCCTTCATCCAGTGAACGGTATTTGTATTAGTAGTTTAAAAAAAACAGAAAATGGAAAGCAATCGTAGTATCTGATTTATATATTCAAACATAATTATGATATTTAATATCTTTATAATGCTTTATAAGTTATAAATTGGTTTCTTTTACAATTTTTTACCTTGTGTTATATTTGTTTTCCTAGTTGTGTATAACAATAACATACGAAGACATGCCTTACTATCCACAAAATACATATTAAAAATTGAGGCTGAGTGATTAAATGAGGTAGTTCTCAAAATTTTATGACTGAAACATTCCTAAAGGATAAGATTAACCCTCAGAGTCTGGTGATGTAACCCAAAGCAATCTAGCAAGGAAAAAATTACCCTGTAAGTCTCTTGTTTTATCTTTACATTTTTTTCCCAAATTCTGTACCTGAGTAGGCTCTAGTAGGTAGAATCAGACCCACTACAACAACTGGGTAAAAATCATTTTGTTAAAAGACACTGGATACCTGCTAAAGCAAAGAGGACAAAATGAATTTAATATGACAAAGGATAGAGCTTTTCTTAGATGAACTGATATTGATGTCTATTTTCTATCTTGAAGACACTTGCTGAAATTACATATTTATTATAAATTGGGCTTGCTATGAGAGAGAGTCTTTGGGGAAGAAAGAAACAAGCACAGTTTTTGGTGACATTACATGGGCTGGCATGTTGAATTGGAATCCAGAGAATCCCAAAGGCCCATGTCTCAGTTTTCCCAGTGAGACAGTTGCTGAGTCTTGGGATATCATGGGAGGCAGGAGGGCTGGGATAAAAAGACAGAGTAAAATCACCCCCAACATCTGGTGCTTAAGCGACAAAGTTCTACTAGAAAGAGGAACTACAACAAACATTTAATGGGTCTTGTCCTTCAGACATTTGGTACAAAAGGAAACTAGATTATAACCGAAGTTTCCAGACAGCCTTAACACAGACCTGATTGGACTGAACTTATTCACCCATTACTCTCCCTGGGGAAAAATAAAATCAACTTTAGCATTTATTCTTCTTTTATATACAATGTCCTGTGTATTATTTAAAAATTCATGAGACACAGGAAAAAGGTAAGGAATGTGACCAACAGTTAAGAGAAAAAAAAAAAACATAGAATAAGAAGCAGACTCACAGTTGATATGCATATCAGAGTTATTAGAAAAAGATTTTTAAATAAATATTATAAATATGGTAAAGAAAAGATGAACAAAATGAATGAAAAACAGACACTTTCAACAGATGATTGGAATCTGTAAAAAAGAATCAAATACACATTCTAGAACTGAGAAATACAAGTTATAAAATTAAAAATTCATTAGACATGTTAACAACAGATCTGACAAAGCAGAAAGGATTAGTGAACTCAAAGACAAGTCAATGAAAAAATATTCCAATTGAAGCACAGGTAGGAAAAAATGAAAAAAAAGAACAGAAAGTAAGAGACATGCAGAACACAGTAAAATGGTGACATGTATATAATTGGAGTTCCAGAAGGAAAAGAGAAAGAAACTGAGCTTAAATAATATTACAGAGATGATAGGTAAAATTTTCCAAAACTTGTAAAAAACGTCAACAGATTTCAGATGTGTCAGGAACCCTAAGTGGGATAAACATATAGAAAACCACACTGAAGCACATTCTAGTATAACTGGAGGATGGGGGGAAAGGTAGATTTTAAAGCAGTCAGAAAAAACAGTGCAATACACTCACTTAAAATAATTTTGCAACTGATTTTTCAACAGAAACATGGAAAGAAGAAGACAATGAAATGATACCTTTAAGATGCTAGGAAAAGAAAAAGAAAAACCCTGCCAACTTCACCAGTGAAAATAGTCTTCAAAAGTGGAGATGAAGTAAAGATATTTCCAGACAGACAAAAATGTAAGAGAAGTCAGACTTATCAGACTGGCACTATAATAAACATACAAAGAAATTCTTCAAACTGAAGTTAAAATGAACCCAAGTAGAAGTACAATAATAGAGGAAGGCACTAAGAACACCGGAAAAGATAAATATGTGGGTAAATATAAAGAATATTGCTTTTTAAATCAGCAATATTAATAGTGTCCTGTGGAATTTTTATGAGAGTTTTTGAAATAAATAAAATACCTGACAACAATAGTACAAACAATGGAAAAGAGTAAACTATTTGAACAGTTATAAAGTTCTTGCATTTGGAGGAGGAAGTGATAAAACTACCAATATGGTAGACCTGTTGTTAGTCAAACATACATTAATCTTTAAAGCAGGAGTCTGCGAACCATGGCCCGTGGGCCAAATCTTCCAGCAACGTGTTTTTTTAAATAAGGATTTATTGGCACACAGCCATATCTATATGTTTATGTTCTATCTGTGGCAGCTTTCACATTAAAACTGCAGGGGTGAATGGTTTCTAGAGAGACCGTATGGCCCTCAAAGCCAGAAACGTTTACTATATCACCCTTTCCAGAGAGTTTGCATACCCCTACATAAAGTAACAATTATTAAAACAAAAAATAAAAACACAACTGAAAAGCTACTAGAGAATATAAAGTGGAACAAAAATATTTGGGTAAGATCAAAAAGGCAGGAAAGAAAGAATAAAGAGGCAAAGATGGAATTAAAAATAAAACAAATGGTAAAATGAGAGACTTCACCTAACTTAATAATGGGCTAAATACTTCAATTAAAAGACAAAGATTTTCAGGCTGGATTAAAAACAAAAATGGGACAAAAAGGCTTACACTGACTATAAGAAAACAGTTTGAAAGGATGGAGAAAAACATACCATGAAGGTACAAACCAAAAGGCTGATATTAGTATCAAATACAGTAAACTTAAAGGCAAGAATATTACTATAGATGAGGGCATTCCAACAGGAAGAAAGAACGATCCTAAACTTACAGCTAATAACATAGCCACAGAATATATAAAGCAAAAAGGCTTCTAAAGTTCTTAAAGAAATTCTAAAGTTCTAAAAGAACTTCAGGAGAAACTGCCAAATCTTCAGTTGTAGTTGAAGAATTTAACACACCTTGCTCAGTAACCAAAAGAACAGACAACAAGATCAGTGAGGATATCGAAGACCTGAACAACCTATAAACCAGCTTGAGCTAACTGACAATTATGAAAGACTGTATCCAACAGCTGAGGAATAACATTTCCCTAGAGTTCCTACAGAACACTTACCAAAACGATCAGTATGCCCATCCATAAAGCAAGTCTCAACAAGTTTCAAAAGACTGAAATCACACAAGTTCTGTTCTCTGATCACAGTGGACTTAAACTAGGGAGAAGTTACCAAAAACTAACTAGAAATAAACACACTATTACATAATTCATGTCTCTAAAAGGAAATTTCAAAATATGTTGAACTGAACTTTTAAGAAGATTTAGCACACCAAAACTTGTGGGATATAACTAAAAGTTCTGATTACAGGGAAATTTATACCTCTAAAGGCAAATATTAAAATAAAGATGGAAAATCAAAGTCTAAGCTTCCATCTCAAGAAAAATCAAAAGAAAAATCAAATTAAACTCAAAGAAGAAAGAAGGGAACTCTAAACGTAGAAGCAAAAATTAATGATACAGAAAATGAGTATTACGTTTATTTAACAGATGTGGAAACTGAGGCACAGAAAGGTTAAATAAATTACCCAAATCACATAGTTACCAACATGCAGAGCCATGACTTGAATCCAGATAGTCTGACGCCGAAATCCTTACCTTTAATGGTCATCTAAACAGACTCACAGATTCTGAGCATGGCAGGTAAGCGGCAACACTCCCCTGTGCACCACTGAAGCCACCAGTCCTCCCTCCAACTCAGTGTGAAATTCTGCCTCCATTGCTGCTCTGGCCCTGACCCCTGATGACTCACTCACCAGGTGCTGAGCTGTTCTCTAACTGCTCCAGACCTAAGCCCAATCTACAACCGTCACTCAAACCCATATTCCAAGTACTCTGTCCTGATCCCTGCTGTAGTCCAGTCAGTTGCAGCCCTGCCCCTGTTCACGTCATGCCTGAAATCCGTCAGCCTGGCCACAGCCTCACCTCAAAAGCCCTGCCAATGCCAACCTCCGTCTCCCACTGCCTGGACCACGGCAGCCACAGAAACGCCACTGTGGAGTTAGACCCAGCCATCTCCCACTGTAGCCACAAATCTAAAAGGTAAAACAACAAAGGGAATGCTACACAAGGCTTTCTACTGAGCTGTTACAAAGAAATTACAAATATACTTGGGTGGGAAAGGTTTTAAAAAGCTGTTCAATGGCTTTTTTTCTTTCTGTAAAATATACATAAAGAAGGTAACTTGTTGCATCCACCCAATCAATTGGAGAGTTGGTTTTGGAGGGATTGTTTTGCATTGCACAGTTGTTTGAAATACAGTAAACATTAACCAACAACATGTTGGAACCAGGGTGTACAGTAAAGAATTTGGCCTTAACTAAAGAGAAGGTCTGGCCTTTGCCCTTGGAATGTTATGTCTGACAGGTGTGCCTTTGTTTGCCTGGGAGCACTGAGTCATGCCAGATAGTCCAACAGCATGATGGGGGGTGTGGGAGGTGGGTCAGAGGAGGTGGAGAGGAGACTGGCCATACTCATACAGTCTTAGGGTGGAGACTGGCCATGCCAGAAAGACCAAAAGTGTAACTGAGGGTGACAGCTTTGGGTCACAAGCTATCCATCAACCTAGAGACTGAGATTTACAAAAACAGAAACAGACTTACAGATACCGAAAACAAACTTATGGTTATCGAAGGAGAAACATGAGGGGTGGGGAGGCAGGGATAAATCAGGAGCTTGGGATGAACATACACAATCAGGAGCTTGGGATGAACATACACACACTACTATATATAAGACAGATAACCAACAAGGACCTACTGCACAGCACAGGGAACTCTACTCAATATTCTGTGAAAACCTATATGAGAAAAGAATCTGAAACACAATGAATACATGTATATGCATAACTGAATCACTTTGCTGTATACCTGAAACACTACATTGTAAAACAACTGTACTCCGATAAATTTCAGCCGCATAGCACAGGGAGATCAGCTCGGTGCTTTGTGACCACCTAGAGAGGTGGTATAAGGAGGGTGGGAGGTAGACGCAAGAGGGATGGGATACGGGCATATACGTATATGTACAGCTGATTCACTTTGTTATGAAGCAGAAACTAACACACCATTGTAAAGCAATTATACTCCAATAAAGATGTTAAACATGGGCTGTCAATCAATCAATCACACCTACATAATGGAGTACCAATAAAAAGTCTGAATACTGAGGTTTGGGTGAGCGTCCCTGATTGATAATACTCCATACATATTGCCACACAGCAGTTCTGGGAAAGTAATGCACCCAGACTCCATGGGTAGAAGACAACAGAAGCTCCAAATCTGTCTAACTCTCCCAGGCTCTGCCCTATGTTCTTCCTTTGGCTGACCTTAATCTCTATCCTTTCCCAGTATTAAACTGTAACCACGAGTACAACAGCTTTCAGTGAGTTCTGTGGGTCTTTCTAGCAAATAATTAAACTGAAGGAGGGTTTGGAGAACCCCTGAAACTTGCACTTGGTGTCAGAAAGGAAAGCAGTCTTGGGGGACTGTGCCCTCTAATCTTTGTAGTTGGCCTAAACTTCCACACAAGGGTACATTTTGACTGAGTTTGCTACTGTTGTACCCCCCCATTTTTAATAAAAGTCAGGGAAAAATGAGTTCTTTCATACCACTGTTTCTTTGCTATTCAACTGTCCTTTGATCGTTTTTCTCTTGTTGCAGACAGGATTTACAATATTACCATTAAATTGTATATTCTATTTCAATTTGGACCCCATCATCTCCATGGACAAACATAAAAAGAAAGAAAACAGAAAACAGACTTTCTATGGTTCTCAAAGTCCCCACTGTCTGGTCATACCCAACCATCAAACTCCTTTTCCTTCCAGACCTTGAGCTGTATTTAGACCAGTCTCCTTCCTGCCCTTCCACATCTTTTGCCTGTTCAGCTGTCTGTTGACTTTATGCACACAACTCCCTTTCCCCAAGGTCCTGCTTCCATCTCCTTCTCCTGTTCAATACCAAACTACTTCAGTGACAGAAGTCAAATCACTGCTTCTCTATGAAGTGTCTGTGGCACCAACCTCACAAGGCTGATAAGGACATTCAAGGAAGCAATATGCATAAAGGACTCAGAATGTCACATGACTCACAGTAAGCCCAGTGTTAACCATTAGCTGCTGTCACTATTACTGCTATTACTCCTACTATACCTATTGCTGTGATATTTGTCTTTTTCTGAGTCTATTTCATTCATAGTGTCTACTACAATCAAGCCTGCAACTGCATCCGTAACAACTTTTCTCTATTGTATGCCGACTAGCTTCTGGATTATTATGACTTGAGGACCGGATCCCTGTCTATGATAGCTCTTAAAGTGGTAGAGAATTTCAGACACAGAGTAAATGCTGAATCTTTTTGACCTAATGATAAATTCAGAGAACACTGGAATGACACCACCTAATCAAGGCGTGCAAATAAGGAACATACCTGAATCCCTACAATGTGTCAGTATGTATCATTTATTCCTCAAGGTCTCGTGTTTGGGAGTTTCATAAGATTTTGGATTTATAGGTATGACAATTTGTACGTCACTGAGAAGTAAGAAGAGTAAAGAAGTCATAGAAATTGAACTATTTCCTGCTCAGTCTAATTATAAAAGATTTAGCTCATGTTAACCAGTACCAAATTCTCTACTCCTTGAGCACATGGAAGACCAGACCTCCCTGTACTTGAAAGTCACTTTGTAACCCTCCATGCTTTCTTCCCTTTCTGCCATGATTGGTGACACTGGAAATGATGGAGCCTCTGTTAGTATGGGACCTAGATTAGAGCCCCAAGGCAATTTGCATTTAACAGGAGAGTGTGCGTGGTACTGAGCCGCTAAGATTTAGGAATTTATTAGCTGCAGCAGTATACCTTGTTTCTTCTTGCTGGTGCACTAATAATAACAACAATATCAAAACACTCTCATTATTTTCTTGTCACGGCTTCACTGCACCACAATTCTTAACACCGCAGCAGATCTAGCTAATCTGTTTCTCTACAGTTTAGTTCTAGTTTCATTTTACCTTCCTAAATATTCTTATTACAAAGATATTCAAACAAGAAAAGCTTACAGAAGTATCCAGTTAACACACATATACCCACCACCCAGATTCCATGATTAACACTTTGCAATATTTGCTTTATCAGATCCCTATTCATCTATCCATCCCTCCATCAATTTATCTTTCACTTTTTGATATATTTCAAAGTAAGTTGCAGTATCAGTGTATTAGGCCTTTGTTATTACTTTCCCAATTCTCACACTTCCCACGTGATAAACAATAACCCCACATCAAATATCTAGGAAGCAATGAGAGAAGTTTATCAACAAATATCTATTATTGAGTACCTACTATGTGCTGTATGCCTTCAGATACAAACACATGAGCCTGAAGGCCAGAACAGCCTGGTCTCCATTTCTCAGCACTAAAGTGTTCTCAGTGACTACTTCAGAGCAGTGAAGATGCTGAGCTATCCATCTGTAGCATCATTTTTTCTTTCACAATTGGTTGTAGAAAGTGCAGTCCTCAGCTTCAGACACTGAAACCCAATGAATCAAACATAATGAGTCTGACATGTCATTGAATAAAACCCAGGAAAAATGCTGTGGGTTCCACACCAATGCCTCCCTTAAAGTCATGTCTTGGATTTTTATTATTTTGTCGCTACAGACATTTTAACAGATTATTGGACACTGTGTTTGTGTTTATGCTATTTTCTCAGAATTCACTGAAAAAATATCTTCTTTAATGATATCATCTCCCCAAAATAAAATAGGTTGTGAAGAGTAATAAGAACCACTTAAATATTTTAACATATAACATTAAGTAGACAAAGACATACAATATTAGTAGCACTATTACATACATTCCATTTTCATCCTCCCTTTAACCCTGTTAGGTATATAATGTGAGTGTGATTATTGTCATCATAGTTTGCAGATGATAAAATGGAATCTCAGAGAGGACAAGCCTCACAGGTAGCAAATGGTAGATCTGGTGTTCAAACATCAGACTTCTGGCACCAAATCGCCCACAGTTTTCCCTCTGCATTTAATGTAACAATAACATAAATAGTGTTTGGGGCAATAAATATTTCACCATTATGTGAAATCTATAGTTTTAACACATTAACTCAAAACATTAACTACATAATGCATTCAATATGCATTTTGTCTGTGTATGTGGCTGTATATATGAGCACATATACACATACAGAGAGAGAAAATGAGGGAGAAATCATTTGGAGAGTTCTTTCCATGTGTCAAGTTGCTTGGTGCTCTGCAAACATTCTTATTTGATACTCAGAGAACTCTTGTGAGGTGAGTATCAGTACCCTTCACGTACAAAGAAAACTGAGGCTCCAGGCAGTTAGGTAATGTGCCCAATGTCACAGTGATAATATACAAGCAAAACCCAGGACTGTCTGGCTATAAAGTCCATGCTCTTGAGCATATTATAATGATTGGAATAATTTAAAACCAAAGCTAAAAAACAAAGTGGGTATTAGACTGCTCCCCCCAAACCTGTTAAATTCAGTTTTTCAAAGATGCATGGTGTTTGTCCTTATACAGTCACTCATTCATTTGTTTATGTCAGGTGCATGCTCCAAGTTGGAGATGCTATGATGAGTATGACTAACATGGTCCCTGACCTCAAGGAGCTTGAAGTGCACTGGAGAATGCTAGCAATAAGAAAAGTAAAATAAAGTAAGATAAATTAATCTCCAGAGCTGCTCTATATATAGTCTTTTTCATCTCAAGTGTTGGCAACTCTATATTTCCAGATGCTCTGGCCACAGTTACGGAGTCATCCTTGGCTCGTTTCTTTTTCTTTGCCCTACATCCAATTTGTCAACAAACCGTGCTAACTCTACCTTCAAAATAAATCCAGCATCCAAACATTTTTACCAGATTCCACTGCTACTACCCCAGTCCAAATCACAATAATCTTTCAATTGGTTTACTGCAAGTGCTCTTCACTAGTTCCATCCTTACCTCCTTACAGCCCATTCTCAACACAGCAGAGTGATCTGTTCAAACCATAGGTCAGATTATTCCATTCATCCGCTCAAAACTCTGGTGGCTTACAACTTCTCTCGGGGTAAAAGCCAAAGTCTCAACCCAATTAAAGTATAGACAAAGGATCTGAATAGACATTTCTCCAAAGAAAATATACAAATGGCTGAAAAGCCTACAAAAAGATGTTCAGCATCATCAGCTACCAGGAGAATGCAAATCAAAACCACAGTGAGGGCTTCCCTGGTGGCGCAGTGGTTGAGAGTCCGCCTGCCGATGCAGGGGACGCGGGTTCGTGCCCCGGTCCGGGAAGATCCCACATGCCGCAGAGCGGCTGGGCCCCTGAGCCATGGCCACTGAGCCTGCGTGTCCGGAGCCTGTGCTCCGCAATGGGAGAGGCCACAACAGTGAGAGGCCGGCGTACCCCAAAAAAAAAAAAAAAAAAAAAAAAAAACCACAGTGAGATACCACTCACATCCACTAGGATGGCTAGAAAGAAAAAAGATAACAACAATTGTTCGTTAGGATGTGGCAGATTGGAGACCTCCTACACTGCGGACGGGAATGACTTCTCTCTTCCTCACTTTCCCTCTCTGTATGTACATATGTTTTGAAAAATAGTTTAGCAGTTCCTCAAAAGTTTAAACGTGGAGTTGCCATACGACCCAGCAATTTCACTCCTAGGTATATACGCAAGAGAAATTAAAACATGAGTCCACATAAAAGCTTGAACATGAATATTCATTGCAGCATTTTTCATAATCGTCAAAATGTGGAAAAAACCCAAAGGTCCATTAACTGATGAATGGATAAATAAAACACAGTATAGCTATACAATGGAATATTATTCGGCCATGAAAAGAAATAAAGCACTAATCCATACTACCACATGAATAAACCTTAAAAACATTACGCTAAGTGAAAGAAGCCAGTCACAAAAGCATGCATATTATATGATACTATTTATATGAAATACCCAGAACAGAGAAATCTATAGAAACAGAGCTGGTGATACTTGTGGGGAATGGGAAGCAGTTTCTAATGGGGTGGGGTTTCTTTTTGAGATGACAGCAGTGTTCTAAATTGACTGTGGTAATGATTGTGCAACTCTGTGAATATACTAAAAACCACTGAACTGTACACTTAAAGAGGGTTAATTTTATGGTAGATGAACTACACCTCTATAGAGTAGCAAAATGTGTATGTGTATGTGTTTGTGCCCAGTCCTTAAAATGGCTCCTGAGGCCTTACGGCGTCTGATTGCCACCTCTACCACCAGTTCTCTAATTTATCTTACATTCTCTTTCTCCTGTTCACTCAGCAGTAGCCACACATGTCTTGTTCGCCAGATGAATCAGGCATGCTTTGGCCTCAGGACCTTTGCACTGGCATTTCTCAATCTCTAGAATGCCCTTCCTCCAACAGACTGGCATGTTCACTCCTTTAACTCCTTCAAACCTCTGCTCAAATATCAACTTGTGAATGAGGCATGAATTGATCATTCTGTTTAAATTTCAATACCATGTAAGCACAACACATTCCCTTATCCTGTTCCACTATTTTCCCCAGAGCATTACCTTTCTGCTGTAAAGACTTTAGATGCTCAACCATACCTGATTCTCTTCTCCTTTCAAGCATGCAGAAGAATTAATCTTCCCTGGCTGCCCCTATATCCATCAAGTCATATGATTAAATCTGGCCAAAGGATTGTCAGCAGAATTGACATGTGGCATTTCTGTGCTAAGTGATTTAACTGCCAGTGCAAGACCTTCCAGTGATCTCTTCCACAGCTGTGGTAATCATGAAGCTGCTTTCATTTTCAGACTGAGGTGCCGAAGACCAGAGCATCCCAGATTGCAGAACCACCACAGAGGAAAGTTTCCCCGGAGAGTTATCAAGACCCATAACATATTTTTCATGAGTAAGAAATTTTGTATGTTAAGGGCACTTGTGGGCTTTCTTGTTACCACAGCATAACTTAATCTATCCTGACTAGTAAATCTTCTAATATCCCTTAATTATTTTGCTTTTTATTGTCCATCCCCTCCCATAAGAATGTAAGGGCATTATGACAGGAAGTTGTATCTGTTTTGTCACTAATATATC
The DNA here is from genome assembly GCF_011762595.2 of Tursiops truncatus. Lineage (NCBI taxonomy): Eukaryota > Metazoa > Chordata > Mammalia > Artiodactyla > Delphinidae > Tursiops > Tursiops truncatus. The sequence goes on from NC_047046.1 coordinate 68,649,683, forward strand.
TCTAGCTCCTGAAACACTACTTGGCACATAATAGGTGATCAACAGATATTTACTGAAGGAACAGAACAAATTAGTGTAAAATTATAAAAAGCACAAGTGCTATGAAAGAGAATTACTAAAGAGCATTAGCAGAGTGACCTAGTTAGTGAGTTGGAAAAGTCTTCTCTGATGAATTGACTCTTAAGCTGAGTCCTGAAAAATGAATAGGAGTGAGTCAGGTGACGAGAATAAAAGATCCAGGAGGCACTGTCACACCAGGCTCTGCAAATCACAACTCTGACCTGTGGTAGGAAGGTGTCGTGAGAACCTATGATGTGAGGATCTGACCTCATCAGAGTAAGCAACTGTGTAAGGAAAAACCGTTGGCTGGAAAGAAGCAAAAATAAAATTAGGGGGAAGAAAAGATGTGATATTATGTACAACAGGGTAAATCTGAGGTGCAATGTGTGTTTTAATGGCTATACGAGAATATAACACCATGTATTAAAGTATTTACAGAAAGTATCATGGAAGAGATGAGAAATGAGCTGGAATCTTAGCTGTAGATGAGAACAAGAAAGCAAGAGAATGCAGGAGGACACTGCAGGCTGGAGTCTGATGCTGGGCAGTGGGTGGAGGAGAGAGTTCACATAAACACAGGCAGGAGAGCCTATGGCATGGATGCAAAACAGTGGGGAAAACAGCATACTTAAATTTGATTCGGGGAGCATTCTGAGGGCTAACCCCCACTGGAAAAGCAGGTGGAATCAATCAGATGGGGTCAGTTCACTGTGAGCTGTAAATGCCAGGACTGTGAATATGATCAGGGCAGTGTGATGACAAAGTATTTAGAAAGATGACTCAAGGCAGCAGTGGCAGAACCATTTACATAGATTGTGCCCAAGAAGTTGTTAATGAGAGGAAAGCTGAATGACCTAAATCATTCCCCTGTCCAGCAAATGTCTATCAAGTAGCTACTAAATAAATACAAGGTTATATAAGGGAATTTTTAATGCATGAAATACATGCTTTAGTGTCTGGGTCTAATATTTATAATAAGTATGAATGTTCATGTGTGCAAGTCACTGCCCATAACATGTGAATGTCAGAGACTAAAACTTTAAATTGGGTTCAGACTGACTACCCAATATATATCAAGACCACTGGGCAATTTAATTTCTTCTACAGTCCCTTTACCTGAAGAGATGCTTACTTAGAATTCTTTACTTTGAATTAATAAGGACACAGTTTAGTTGCCTCCAGGGATTTGGACTTGTAGAGGTTGTCTTTAGAAAGATTTGTCTTGGGAGAGGTCATGTGACCTACAGCTCCAGCTGAAAAGTTTTATGGCTGAAGCTAATTAATTTGCTTAGTGTAATTTTATTGGCTCCTTCCCTAATCTCTGTCTCTAATAGGCAGATACACTGGAAATTACTCCAATTCCACAAAGAAATAGGAGAGTTCTTATGCCTTTGTGGTAAGAAGAGCTACAAGGAGAAAGAAGAGAGTCAGTGAATAAGGACATAATAGGGCTTCCCTGGTAGCGCAGTGGTTGATAGTCCGCCTGCCGATGCAGGGGACATGGGTTTGTGCCCCGGTCCGGGAGGATCCCACATGCCGCGGAGCGGCTGGGCCCGTGAGCCATGGCCGCTGAGCCTGTGCGTCCGGAGCCTGTGCCCCTCAACGGGAGAGGCCACGGCAGTGAGAGGCCCGCGTACGGAAAAAAAAAAAAAAAAAAAAAAAAGGACATAATAAAAACAAGGAGTAAAATAACATGATCAATAATATACAGTCTGAATATTGAAAACATGCTTAAATGAATTATTTTAGATAATCATAAAATTTCTTAGCCCCTTCCACTTAGAAGTATGACAAAATTGCTCTACAATCATAAGGAATTCTCTCTCAAGTCTTCAGAATGCCAAAATGATGGACAGTTTCTATCAGCCAAACTGTCTGAGAGTGATGTTTTGAAAAATAAATATGTAAAGTAACACTTGTAAATTGTGAGACAATTTCAGAAAGAACTACATCCTTGTCTTTTTCTCCCCCTAAGCTGACCTATCAAATCATCCTTAAACACTTACCCTGATGAAAGTCTTATTTTAAAGAATTTGATGCAGATACTTGTCTCAAGCACAGGATATACTGAACAGCAAGAGAAATTACACACTCTAAGACAGAGTATGAAGATTAATATCCTCTGTCAAAGTTAACAATTCATAAAGTGCACTGAAAAAAACTGTAGAGAATTCTCTTGAAAAGGAAGATTCAGAAACTTATGATTCTACCAAGACAGAAGAGCCCCATTCCCCCCAGGTCTTCCCTCTTGCAACCAAAAAAACCCTGGACATAACCCAACACGCATAGGAAGGCTCTGAAAGCTAGAAAGAAGAAAGCAGACGTCCTACAGACTTGGGGCAGTGAGTGCCCGGGGTTTCTTTATTGCACCCCATACAGCCAGACAGGAAGGCTATGGTTTGAGAAGGACCAAGCAGGAAGTTAACCTTCAAAGGACCCACCCCAGCTCAGCCTCCCCTCAAGGAAGCAGGCAGAGATGATCCAACTCCCCCACTGGATGGTCTTGACATGGTCAAGCAAAAAGCTAGTCGTCCGTCCCCCATCCAGCAAAACCAGGCAGGGTTCTGATTCCCCTGCCAGGGTAGTATTGATTGGGCTGAGCAGGGTCCTGGTCTTCCATCCCTGCCTGATGGAGACAAGTGGTCTCCTCGTATACCCCGCCAGAGCTGAACCTCCTCCTGGCAGCAGCACCTCAGTGACTCTTCAGGAAATGATGCAGGGTAAAATAAGCCCATCCCACAAGGTTACGAGCTATGTGACTCCACTTACATAACATCCTTAAAATCACAAAACTGTAGAAATGGAGAACAGATCAGCCAGAGGTCAGGGACTGGGGAGAGAGGCTGGGAGAGTAGGAGGTAGCTATGGCTATAAAAAAGCAACGTGAGGGATCCTTGTGGAGGGAATGTTCTCTGGCCTGACTGTATCAATGTCCTATAGACTGTACTATATGCTTGTAAGAAGTTACAATTGGAGGAAATTGGGTAAATGTTACTTGGTCTCTCTCTGCATTCTTTCTTACAACAGGAATCTACAGTTATCTCAAGTATAAAGTTTAATTAAAAAGAGATTTCATCAAGACTTGAGACCCATCCTTTTAAAGGGATCTGTCCTATAATCAACAGACTAAATGTAATTGTCATTTGCATTCCAATGTAAAATTGTAGGTTTACTTCCAAACCAGGACGGTAAGGGCAGTTATGGCAATTTGGGGAGGTTAGACAAAAATGTTTTTCTTCACTTGATCTATAATTTGGATATTAAAATTCTATCACATGATTATTCATTCACTCACCCAATCCTTCAGCAAGCAGCTGTTGGGAGCCTACTATGTGCCCTATTCTAAGTTACAGGAATAAAGTAATGAAGGAAACAGACTGAATGTCTGCTCTCTGGAGCTGACCTTTTCTGAAAGAAGTGCTCTATCTTTTATTCACACTAGTCAACAAAGTTCTTTTCCTCTTTGCAATCAGAGTAACTGTTTCCCTCAGGCCTTGGTCACTTATAAATCAATCATACTGAAAGATTCTTGTGTTCCCTGCACACGACTTTGTTAGGGTGAAGTACTTCTTTCTCTGTATTAGTCATCTTTAACAGAACTAGAAATTGTTCCCCAAAAAAGCATAAGGTAGGAAACTAAAAGAGTGTGACACTGAGAGGCAATTGGGATTTCATTGGAAAACCTCCCTAAGCTGAAAATGTTTAGAGTAGGATCAGTTCTCAGACTGTTTGTTTGTTTGTTAATATCTATGGCCAACGTGTGGGGCATAATTCAATGGAGAGAAACCAAAAGTAAACCTGGGTCTGTTCTTACTAAGATTGATGATTTCAGACCTTCCAGTGATCCATCTAAAGCATCCTTTTGTGTATCATCGGGATAAAGTTTGCATCAAAACACTAAGGCCTTTTAAAGGAAAAGTTTATTATTTCTAAAAGAACTGAGTTTGTGTTTAAAATAATCAGTTATTTGACTAAGTTCATTCATTTTACAAATACTCATCAAAAACCTACCACAAGGGCTTCCCTGGTGGCACAGTGGTTGAGAGTCCGCCTGGCGATGCAGGGGACACGGGTTCGTGCCCCGGTCTGGGAGGATCCCACGTACCGCGGACTGGATGGGCCCGTGAGCCATGGCCGCTGAGCCTGCGCATCCGGAGCCTGTGCTCCGCAGCGGGAGAGGCCACAGCAGTGAGAGGCCCGCGTACCGGGGGGGGGGAAAAAAAAAAAAACCTACCACAAGCACTATGAAGACTGCAAAGATGATTCTATTACGGTCTTTCCTCAACAAGTTCACTGTCTTCACAAATTAAGTAATTGGAGCAGCGTATACATGCATGGAACATCTTTTCACATAGAACATGAAAAGATGGCTCGTAAGGGCCAAATGGAATTGTCCTCCCATATAAAGTCTGGTTACTTTCCCTAAATGGAACCAGTCATGGCGTCTAATATAGTCCTGTGACAGAAAACCAGAAGAAAATATGAAAAATCACAGAATATGGAAGTCAGAGAATTCACAAGTATTCAGCCACAGTGAATTTTCCACGTAGTTTTAAAACAGCAGCTTCTTTCTGGCATATATTTACACGTAGCTTGCCATTTTACCCAGGTCCTAGAGAAGAACAGTATAAGTGCACGCCCCATTACCATTCAAATACCAACTGGAGACTTTACAGATATTATCACTGTGGAGAGAGAGAGAGCATAAACAGAAGAAACACTTAAACTTTTCCTATTTCCACATTGTAGCCATAAAGAGATTGCTTATTCAGCTAAAACCTTTCATGTGAGGCACAAGAACACTGTAACCGAATATCCAAACCCAATGTCAGGGCCTGACCCCTCGCAGTAACCGGTAACCAGCTAACAAGCAAGACAGTGATCCTAACCTCAGCTCAGCTACACCACTATCCACTAATCAACCTTAGTACCAGGTAGGTGGTCCCCATCTTTGCCCTTCTGCAGTGAGGATCCTTCAGAGGTACCCACATCCACCCCAGGGGTCCATATTGGCTCTAATACTTCACCCATTTGTAATTAATCACCCACAAACTAAAGGTGCAGATTGATCAATGGGAATCATAAATGCCTTAACTCCAGAATTTAAGAGAAAACTTAACTGGGTAGTTTGAATTCCTACTAAATCAGATAGTTTAGAAATGCCTGGAAGTAAAAATAATGAAACCAAATAAAAGTTGTACTGAAAAAACATCATAAACATATACTGGTATGACACGTGAAAAATATATTAGAGTTGTCCACATTTTGACAATACACCCCCCATGCATTTTAACACACCTTTCAAACTACAGCATCCAGTTCACTGTTCCCCGGTTAAAGTATAAAAAGTAAAGCCCCTCAAATGTATTTGATCTACTTTAGTAGCCCTCTGTTAAAACTATCTGTAGCCCTGGGCTTCCCTGGTGGCACAGTGGTTGAGAGTCCGCCTGCCGATGCAGGGGACACGGGTTCGTGCCCCGGTCCGGGAGGATCCCACATGCCGCGGAGCAGCTGGACCTGTGAGCCATGGCCGCTGAGCCTGCGCATCCGGAGCTTGTGCTCCGCGACAGGAGAGGCTGCAGTGGTGAGAGGCCCACGCACCACAAAAACAAAACAAAACAAAACAAAAAACTATCTGTAGCCCTGTCCCTGCCATAAATCCGATCTTGGATCGCCTACATGTCCCAACTGTTGTGACCAACACCAATTAGAACGAACAGATAAGATAAGCCTGCACAGACTCTTGTTTCTTTGTCTGGTTTGAAAGGACCCTCTTCATCTAAAGACCAACGAGGGCTTGAATTGTTGGGTGAAAAGACATCCCTGTCACCTCTCAGATACGGCTGTTACCAGGCATCAGCAGGAGTGACTAGCAGAGCCTAAAAGGGAGACGTTGGCCCATCAGTTTAAATGAACTCTGAGCCACTTTACTAGACCACAAGCAAGAGAGTTTGGTGAAATTTGACATGAGGCACTTCTCCAGAAAGGACCTGCGAAGCCACATGAGCTAGAGAAAGGCCATGATGGACTTTGCTCCTCTCCTAAGATGAATCTGGTCCAACAGTTATTCTGTGGAAAACGTATTCACTTCCCTCCAAAATCACTGGGATAGGGGCTCTAGCTTTTCCAGAACGTCTACATTATAAATTGGGCCAGTTACACATAGGAGGATGATCACGCAGTGGAATTTGAGGGGCCATATAAGGTCCTGGCCTGGGGTCAAGAAATCCTTTGCTAGAAAATCCCAGGTGCTAAATAAGTGCCCCAACATCTGAGGACATAAAAATCAGTGTTGGGCTTCCCTGGTGGCGCAGTGGTTGAGAGTCCGCCTGCCGATGCGGGGGACACGGGTTCATGCCCCGGTCCGGGAAGATCCCACATGCTGCGGAGTGGCTGGGCCCGTGAGCCATGGCCGCTGACCCTGCGCATCCAGAGCCTGTTGCTCCGCGATGGGAGAGGCCACAACAGTGAGAGGCCCGCGTACCGCAAAAAAAAAAAAAAAAAAAAAAAGCAGTGTTATATGTAGTTGGGGGACTAATGGATACATGGAATTACAGCAAATTATTATCCCAGGCTGGTGGCAACTGAGCCACCTAGGGAATATCAGGGCCATTTCCCCAGACAAAGGCAAGTGGTTTGACTCATTGTGAAAAAAAGGTACAAGACCTGAGCCGTGCTAAACACAGGACACAATGATGGGGAGAAGATGCACTGCCTTAGGACCCATGTGGTTTGCCAGCAGCAAAGAATGAGGATTCCCTAGGCCCAGGAAAACTGGTCAGGCTGTGTAGAGATGCAGATTGCTACAAGGTATGATAGGCTTCAGGGATCAGCTAAGTCCAAGTTTCATTTTACAGGTGAAAATGCACCCAGGCAATGAGAGGTGACCTGCTCAAGCGTAGCTGGAGAATGGCAGAAGCAAGTCTGGGATATTTGTGCCTCCCTGACGCCAAGCCCCATGTCCTTTTCTTGGTACTTGCCTCACTTTTTTCTTTTAAAAAAATTACAAAAGTTATACCTTCTGTTATATGTTGAATTGCACCCCTCTCCCAAATTCATATGCTGAAGTCCTAACCCCCAGTACCTCAGAATATGACCTTATTTGGAAACAGGGTTGCTACAGGTGTACTTAGTTTAGATGAGGTCATACTGGTGCTGGGTGGGCCCCTTATCCAATATGACTGGTGTCCTTATAAAAAGGGACCATTGGGACACAGAGACAGACATGCATAGAGAGAAGATGATGTGAAGAGATATAGGAAGTCAGCCACCTACAAGACAAGGAAAGCATGTCCTTCCCTCACAGCTCTCAGAAGGAACCAGCCCTGACGACACCTTGATTTTGGACTTCTGGCCTCCAGAACTGTGAGAGAACAGATTTCTGTGGTGTAAGTCACCCAGTCTGTAGTACTTTATAGCAGCACCAGGATACTAATACACCTATAAACCATGCAGATGTTTATACAGAAAAAGTTAATACTCACCCCCTTGTCTCTGAAATCTCCTGCCTTTCAGGTAACTGATGCTAGCATTTTGGGGTGTATCTTTTTCCCACTCATACATTCTGTCTCTCACTCTCTCTCTCACACACACACCATCTTTACTTTTTTATTTGGAATGGAATTATATGATACACTAGTTTGTTTTCTATATCTGTGATTCTGTTTCTCTTTTGCATATTCATTCATCTGTATTATTTTTTAGTTTCCACATAAGTGATACACAGTATTTGTCTTTGTCTGACTCATTTCACTAAGCATAATATTCTTTAGGTCCATCCACGTTGCTGTAAATGGCAGAATTTCATTCTTTTGTATGGCTGAGTAATATTCCATTATATACATACATATATATATACATACATACCACATCTTCTTTATCCATTTGTCTGTTGATGTGCACTTGGATTGCTTCCTACCTTGGCTATTGTAAGTAATGTTGCTATGAACACTGGGGTGCATGTATTTTTTCAAATTAGTGTTTTCATTTTTTCCATATATATATATATATATATATATATATATATATATATATATACCCAGGAGTGGAATTGCTGGATCATATTTTAGTTCTATTTTTAGTTTTTGAGGAACCTCCATACTGTTTTCCATAGTGGCTGCACCAATTTACATTCCCACCAACAGTGTAGGAGGGTTCACTTTTCTCCACATCCTAACATTTGTTATTTGTAGACTTTTTGGTAATAGCCATTCCTACAGATGTAAGGTGATACCTCATGGTGGGTTTGATTTGCATTTCTCTAATAATTATCCATGTTGAGCACCTTTTCATGTGCCTGTTAGCCATCTGTATGTCTTCTCCAGAGACGTGTCTATTCAGGTCTTCTGCCCATTTTGTGATTTGGGTTGTTTGGGTTTTGTTTTGTTTTTTTATATTGAGTTGTTTATATATTTTGGATATTAACCTCTTGTCAGTCATCTCATTTACAAACCCATTCCATAGGTTGTCTTTCTGTTTTGTTGATAGTTTCCTTTGCCGTGAAAAAGCAAAGTTTTAAGTTTACTGATGTCCCATTTGTTTATTTTTGCTTTTATTTCTTTTGCTTTAGGAGACAGATCTTTAAAAAATATCTTTATGATTTATGTAAAAGAGTGCTCTGCCTATGTTCTCTTTTAAGAGTTTTATGGTTTCAGGTCTTCTATCTAGGTCTTTAATCCATTTTGAGTTTATTTTTGTGTATGGTATGAGGAAATGTTCTAATCTCATTCTTTTACATGTAGCTGTCCTGTTTTCCCAGCACCACTTGTAGAAGAGACTGTCTTTTCTCCATTGTATATTCTTGCCTCCTTTGTCGTAGGTTAACTGACCATAGGTGCATGGGTTTATTTCTGAGCTCTCTATTCTGTTCCACTGATCTCTGTGTCTGTTTTTGTGCCATTACCACACTGTTTTGATTCCCGTAGCTTTGTAGTAGATAGTTTGAAGCCTGGGATCATGATATCTCCAGCTTTGTTCTTCATTCTCAAGATTGCTTTGTCAATTGGGGGGGTCTTTAAAATGTCACAAGTATTGCATTAAATCTATAGATTGCTTTGAGTAGTATGGCCATGTTAACAACATTAATTCTTCCAATCCAAGAGCACAGGATATCTTTCTGTTTCTGAGTGTAGGTCTTTCACTTTGTTGGTTAAGGTTATTCCTAGGTATTTTATTCTTTTTGATGCAATTTTAAATGAGTTTTTTTTTTTTTACTTTCTCTTTCTGATCATTTCTTTTTGCATTTTTAAGGCAACACAGAAATGCTAGTGTAAAAGGCCAAACTTAAGCTGACAGCTGCTAGCTGGTGATTCTTTCAACTAGAGAGTAATTTCCTGATTCTAGCAAAAAGCATAGCAGGGCCTCTGTTTCCCTACACCCACTTTTAATTAACTAGATGTAGCTTTAGAACCTCATGAAGGGATGGGTATGGCCAGGCATTTCAACTAATCTGGACTCCAGTAGTGAACTTGGAGAGAGCTGACAGGAAATGGACTGCAGCCTGTGGGGATTACAAGCTTGTACTGAGATTCTGAGGCCTTGTTCAGGGGCTGTTACTAAGGCAGCTCTGCTGAAGTCAGGGTTCCTGGGAGAGAGGGCCATGTGTAAAGCGTGTCTCTTGCTGAGCAATTTGGCCATGACTTACTATGCAGATCTGTAGGAAAATGAATGAATAAAGTTGAACTTGAAAAATGCACTGAGCTTGCAAATGCTCTGCTGTCGTGTCAACATAAGCTGAGACTGGCACCTCAAGAAGAGGGGCTCATCTCTTACAGATTGTTCATGTGTTCCTTAAGAAAATGAGAATTTAGGATGAGATTCAGTCATAAATTATTCATTTAAGGGCTTTTTTTCACTTTATTTCAGAACATCCTCCTGATCATTTCTGAAGTGAATTCCTCCCTGGTCCCATCATTTCCAAATGCAGACAATTTTCAGTGAAGGAGCCAGGTCTTAATCAGGGATCCATGGGGTTTCACCTTCCAGGGAATCTCTCTGGTCCTCAGTTGCTCCCCCTTTTCTAGGCCAGTAATACCTCCAGCCCAAATAAGGCTATAAAGTTTCCTGATATTAATGTTTGAAACATAAAGCCATTTTTATATAAAATTTGTAAGAACAGTATTTTTCTTTCATCACTGCCAAACCTCAAACACATCAAGATTTTCCACTATGAAAAGGCTGCATGTTTTATATGCTATATTTATGTCTCACTGTAAACTATTCATTGGTTTATAGACCTCGGGTCCTCCAGGAAGCATCACAAATCCTTATTATACTACCGGATATTAAATTTGGTGTTAGGTGCTCCATTCATCTGCCAGGCTGACTCACATGTAAACAGACATCTCTCTTAAAACTGTCTACTTCAAATTCAAGAGCTAAAAAATTCATTTATTCTATAGCTCTAACCTTGAAGTTCATTGCAACTGCAATATTGACAAAGGTAAGGATGATGATGATGATGGTGATGAATAAAATGTTTTAATAGTTAGTTCTTTCCTCATACTGTTAACCTTCCCTTACACACACATACACACACACACACACACACACACACACACATAAAGACAGAGACCAGAAAATTGTGGTTTTGGAAGCTTTCAAAGACAAGTGTAGGATTTCTATGTGAATACAGTAATCTTTAAATAAAGGAATGAATCAATTAACATGAAGTGACTATGAGGTCCCATAAACAAGGCAACAAATAACAGTTATCTAATGACTTCACATCAAAGACTCAGCCCAAGGACATTGCTTCTCACAAGTTCTCACTTATCCGAGAATTACAAAGAGCTCTCCATATGAGTTTACATTATGATTTTTTTTCTAACTGGTACATAAAATTCTTCTGGTGGAAATTTGTACAGACGTTTTTTTAATAATCATTCAGGTATCTTTTGAGAGAATATGATTACATGAGTGTTATTCCAAAGGTTTTTGAAGATGTCATCCTCCCAGCTGTTCTCCTTTTAACCTTATATACCATAATATTGTCAACTACAAAATTACAGAAGATACTTTCCCTCCTTCGACATTTTCAAAATAGTAAAATACTTAGGCAGGTGATGGTTAATAAGAATGATTATGAACTACTAACATATACTTCTAGATATACATTGAATTGAAATTCATATTATATGTGTGAAAAGCCAATCAGAATTAACCTAATTCCCCTTCAACACAATTTAGTACAGTTTTACTGGGTGCCTATACTGTGCAAAGCACAATGCTAGGTAATGAGGTAAAAGTATCTGGCGTGTCCCCTGCCTTCAAAGATCTTCCAAATCAACTTACCTTTTTTTTTTCTTTTATGTGAACTAAATGGTGTTAAATTTTCAAAGTAGAAAGAAATTTTGAACAGTACTTTATGTATCAAGGCCCTGCTTGATTAAGTGATCCGTTCTCACATTCAAGAATGAGAAAGTAACTACTAAAAAAAACCCACATAGTTTAAGTAAATGTATACTATGTGTGGAGTTGTCTCTATCAACCAAAATGATACTATTAAAAATCAAGAAAGGATAATACATGTAGAAAGATTATGATTCTGTTTAATCTTTGCTCTTCATTGGATCTGAAGCTATTTTAAGATCATTCTAGAGGTCATAATGCAAGGAAAGAATCTGATGCAATTTTATTCATTAAAAATCTCAAGAAAGCTATTCATTTTGCAAGTTAAAGACATAAAAAGCACACAGAAGTGGCAAAATGGTTAAATTATAGACTATTAAATATCACTACATTTCTGGTTTTTTCCCTGAAGAATCATTTTGATGCAACATTCTTTCTACAGTAGATCAGGGATAACCTTTTAAAAACTTGAAATTATGAGGTCAACTATTAAAACTTTTAGGAAATTTTAATGAATTAAATGCATATTCCAAAAAGGTGGTTATAATTTATTCTTTATATGTGTAGAATTTCCAAGGCCTTTGAATCCTATAGTTTACAGAATGACATCTCTTGATATCTTGTGAAAAGATAACTGAAAAATAATATAGTTCAATGGATTTGAAACTGTCTGCACAACAGCACCCAAAGAGCATTGATTGGTAGATCATTTTCAAACTAAAGGGTGGTTGTCAATTTTACGCTAAGTCCTTATTTCTGTTCCATCTAAATATTAAGTGACTGGAAAGAGTTCATGGTTGATCGGCTTATTAAATTCAGAGATGACACAGAGCCGAGGCAGATAGCAACTCTGCTGCTTAATCGAATAAAGAGTCAGTTAGTCTCAATGGAGTAAAATGATGGATTGGATTTACATGAAAATAAATAGGATAAATGTGAAAATATGGCACATGAGTTTATGAAAATTCATGATTGTAGAAGAGAGATGGTGTGACAAAACTATAATATGGTTTCACAGACTGCAATTCCTATAAAAAAAAAAAAAGCATGTGGGCAGGTGTGGATAGGAACTAACATTTATTGAGCACCGAAAGCTCCTAACCATGGGCATCAAAGAGACATAGGCATTATTATTATTCTCATTTTACAAAGGTACAGAGAAAGAAAATAATTCCCCTCTGTCCTACAGATTACAAGAAGCAGATCTGGGATTTGAATCTTTTGCAGTCTTGCTGCAAAACCCTGCTCTTTTCAACTCATCATCATGTAAACAGCACAATAAGGATACTCTGATAACTAATGCAATCTGGTGTTAGATTAATAAAAGTACAATGCCAGAACAAAGGAGGCACTGCTCAGATTCTTGATGGTAATCAAAGGTATAGAGTAATGCATCCACCCAATATCATCAACAGGAAAAGAGAGAAACAGAGAGGGGTGCGTTCACACAATGAACTCCTACTCGGCATGAATAAGGAACAAACTATTGACACATGCGACAACACAGATGACTCTCAAAAGCATCACGTTGAATAAAAGAAGCCAAACGAAAAAGAGTGCATATGATGTTTGATTCCACTAATATGAAGTTCAAAAGAGGCCTATGTTGATAGAAATCAGAAGAGCAGTTGCTCGGGGCGGGGCGGGGAGGGGGGCGGGTTCTAGAAAGGAGCATAAGGGAATTTTCTGGGATGATGAAAATGCTTTACATCTTGATTGGGGTAGTGTTTACAGGGGTATGTATACAAGTGTCAGAACCCAAACTGTAAACTTAAGATTTGTATATCTTACAGTATGGAAATTATCCCTCTATTCAAAGGAAAAAGTAATGCATACAAACTGGAGACGACAGAGAAGCGAGCAGACAGCAAAGGAACTGGAAATCACGGCCTACGTGAAACGTATAATCCAGGAAATACCACGCGCAAACGTTAATTTTACTAACAAGAAGTCCGGGAAAAGGGAGCTAGAGTGAGACATGACAGTCGTGTTCAAATGCTACCATTCCATAACAGAGAAAGAAATAGTGATAAGCACTTTTGCGGAAGTACAGTTAGGACTAATATGCAGACATTCTACCTGCATGTAAGAAGGGCTCCTCTATAACTGGAGCAGTCCCAAAGTGGAATTATCTGCCTATGAGTAATAAATTCCCCACTGCACAAGGTGCCAGCTGAAGGCAGACTGTCTCCCGCTGGAATGTTTGTAGAGGACATTCACCACCTACGGCAGCTCTCTCAGTTCTGAGGTTCCATGCATCTGCGTTCTGAAGCTCACTTTGACATTCATGGATAAAGCTCACATCCTGTACATCATCCAAACTCTCAACCTCACTCTCAATCTACTCCCAACCTCCAGGACACACAAGCACCCACACCCACAAATCCATGTGCCAGTGATGAACAGAGGCAACGTCTACCCAGCTTTCTCCACTCCAACCCTACCGCTGCTCTAATCTCAGATCCTGCTGAATGGTGGTAAAATACCTTTACACTTTCAGGTTTGAAGGCACTCCACAACTTTGCTGAAGCACAACAATGTTCTTTATTTATTTAACAATATTTATTACTGAGAGCCTAGTATGCATCCAGCATGATCTGGACACTGGAGAGAAAAAGACAACAATCCCCATCTTGGTGAAGCTTACATTCTTCTTAATAGACATCAAGTTGCTTAGGATAAGAACAGCCTCCTAAGTGTTTAACTCTGATGGACGTTTAGTGGTTGATGAATAAATATTCATTGACTTAACTTGACGTGAGAAGAGCACATAGGATGAACGTATAGAAACCTCAGGGGAAACACAGGGCTTACCCAAGACTTAGAGATAGTATTCTGCTCCTCGGCCCAGTAAAAATCTCTGTTCAATGTCAGATGGTTGAGGAAATGCTCATTTTCGCCATTGTTCCTATAATTGAATGATAAACCAATGCACCGTGGCTCCGTGAATTTACGATTAGTCGAATGCTCTGCCCCAAAGGGACTCTATGAGCCTTGGTGGAGCTTAACAAAATTGACTTCAACAAAATAAAAGGAGTGAGCAATATAGCCAATAAATCACAGTCTATTAGCTGACATTAATTTATCATTTCAGGCACAGGGATAAAATTATTCACAATGGATACCTTTAAATTGGGGGAGAAGCCCAGGTAACAAAATACGAATGCCACAAATCCTTCTAGAATAAAAACACAGAAAACCCTCTCGGCAGCAATAGCTTTGGGGGAGTTGCCTTTAACTTGCTTCATGAGCCACGAGAAAATGTTTCCAGTAAGCACCCATTCAAGACGTTACGCTGATTAGACCCGCATTTTAAGTCCTACTCAAACACTAGCCCTAAACCTCAGATTCGTTCTCAACGGAAAATTAGGTATTTGTTTCACATACATCAGAGGCGGGGACTTCCAAAGGGAAATATACATAAATTGTGTACATACGAGGATGAGAATCGCCAACTCCAGGGGTAGCTCTCTGTCTATCCATTTCCTTCACGTGTAATAAATTTTGCTAACCTCTGCTTTCTTCTCCTTTCACCATTCTTTTTATATGGTTTCCAGTTAACTGCCTGCCACACAGAATCATGTAAAATTGTCAACAGAAAAAACATAAAAATGCATTTCCTCAAAGGCGTAAAATTATCATAGAGGGGTTGATAGGTGTGTCTGTGTGCTTGTCTGCATACAAATCAACATACTTATACATTTGGGAAAGGCGGGAAAGAAGAAGGAAGGACAACATAAATGTAGAAACTTCTGACTCTAAAGGTGATGCTAGTAAGAGGCCACATGGACAAACAGAAGCCCTGTTCAAAAAGGAACAATGGCCCCTTGCTGAAATGGAAAATCGGGGAAGAGGAGGCACTACGGCAGAAAACAGCCTGGGAATCTATCAGAAAATCCTTCTCAGAAAGAGTGGATATATGTATATGTATAACTGATTCACTTTGCTGTACAGCAGAAACTAACACAACATATATACTATAATCCAAAAAAAAAAATTTTTAAAAACTCCTTTTCTACTTAATATTTGGGAAACCTCAGATTTGGATAATTTATTGCAACCTAGCTAAATGTTGAAACTAAACCCACGGTGGGGGGGAAAAAAAGTAATAGCAAGATGACAAAACTGTTTCCTAAAAGTGAGAGTAAGAAATAACTTTATTTACCTTTGGTGACTTTTCCTAAGTCACCCTGTATTATCCCAAATTAGTTCAAGAAAGTGAAATGGCCGGAGGGAGCTGTCATCTGGCCCCGTGGGCTTCCCCAGGGCAGGTGATTTTCTCATAAAATGGCAGCATCAGTGACTGACCTTTTCCAATATTAACATTAAAGTTTTGAATGCGGCAAACTTGTAAATAGAAACTGGGGGATGAATAG
Organism: Tursiops truncatus; assembly: GCF_011762595.2. Taxonomy (NCBI): domain Eukaryota; kingdom Metazoa; phylum Chordata; class Mammalia; order Artiodactyla; family Delphinidae; genus Tursiops; species Tursiops truncatus. Next base: position 68,665,468 of record NC_047046.1, read on the forward strand.
CATATATATTTATATGGAAAAGGAAGAGATGATGGAAAATATGAAGATAGCTCACTGTCTATAAACAAACACTCGAGAGAGAAGAAACAGTGAAACAGGGCAAAAAAAGAAAGCAACTAATTAGAAATTTCTAATTCTAATTACAAAGCAACTAATTAGAAATTAGAAAAAGCAACTAATTTTAATTAGAATAAGTCATTTTTCTACAGAAGGGCAAAAAAACACTCCTACTTGATAAGTTTTCAAATTCTGAGAAAGAGAAGAGTTTAATATAATTTGACGCTTATCTGAATGTTATGTTTAAGGCACTCTGCTAGGTGCCATTAGGATGTATAAAGAGGTTTTACATAAAATATGTCTTGAGGATTTTGCAACATGGCAGTGGAAATTAGGCACACAGACAGATCCCACCTCATAAAAAGCACATCAACCCTAAAAGCTCAATTGTGAAATAGCTCTTTGAAACATGGAGGAATCCCCAGAGAAAAAAAGGTGGGAAAGGGTGAAGGAAACATTGCACTCCTTAATGTCTGCATTTTATGTATAAAAGTTTCAGGCTATAATGAATAAAAGGTAATGAATAATGAATGAATAAAAGGTAAATTGTAAATTTATACTTTGAATCAATTAGAAATGTAAACTAGTAGTTACAACTCCCTAACCCTAATCCTAACCCTATGCTAACTCGATGGGAATTTTCTTTAGAATCACATAAGATCGACGGACTTTTTTTCCTTTCAACCCCATGGTCATATGTTGGTTCAGTGTCTTCCAAGACCACTGAGTACAACTCCAATATGGATTATAAAATGTTATCAAAAATGGATTTTATTTTAAAGTAGTGGTTTGCATTTCAGGTTTTAATTAGGAAATGTTGCTCCCTTCTCTACTCACAAGCAAGAAGTATGAAACTCCCCTCAAATTTCCAAAGTGAAGTTAACAGTAAACGGAAGAATTTATCCCCCAAAAGTCTTCAGCCTATAGTGATGAAGAGAAGGAAAGTGAAGGAGCTGGTTTTGCAGCTGAGTGTACAGTAAGAAGTCAGCCTGCACCTCCCAAGCTGTGACCAGAAAGAAAAACCCAGAGAGGCTCTAGATTAAGAAAGATGAGAACCTACATCAGTGATATTATTTCCCAATAGAGAGATTTTAGAAATTTCTTATTCCAACTTTATCTACCCCCTGCCGCCCAAGTTTCACTGCTGACAAATGCTACAGAACAACCCCAGGGACAAGATATTGATTAGTTTAAAGCTACAACTGTGTTTCTTCCTTGTGGAACTGACATCTGATGTACATGTGTTTTGATATTTAAAGTGGATATTCCTCTTTTATTAAAAATAATAGTAACAAATAATATTGGAATGAATACAGTGAGGTTAGAGACAAACTGAGTTGTGCTGATGTAATATCGATTGTACACAGTGCCCTGAGAATTTATTTGTAATCTGGTAGTTTCGTTTTAAATGAGGAGACATTTTTACCAGATCTATCTATCCACATGCCTAGAATGCAACACTCAAGTGATCACAAGGCCACTACTTGCCCATATGGTGATTTTGTGTCCTTAAGAAAAGTGACACTTTCGTGACACAAGACATTTTATGTCTATCTGTAGGGAAATTATAGCAAATTGATGCTGGTAGAACAAGATTTTTTTCTCACAGTTTTAATTTGTTATGTATCAATAATGTCTAGGGTGCGCGTGGCTCCTCCTTAGAGGTGGTGCCACTGTGGTGCACAAATGGCACAGTACAAGCCACAGTCATTTGTGGGAGAGAAATTAGAACGGAAACATTAGCATACGTCACAGTCAGCAACAGAAGTCCCCGCACCAAGAGCTGTCATAAGAGTATCTAGCATTTTTAGTTTGGGATTTCAGCTAATCTCTTCATCAGACTCTTGAAGAAACAACCAACAAATATTGCATAGGACACACAGATTACTTGATTGTTCAGTATAAACTGGACTGGAAAGGAGCAAAAGAGGAATCAGTAAGGAGGCTGTAGCATTAAACCAGCTAAGAGATGATGATGGCTTTGGGGAAGGAGTGAATGATTTGGCCATAAGGAAACTGGTCTTGCCCAATGGGCCTCTTTGCCCAAAGTATTTCTGCCTTCCACGGCACTTTTGCTTCCACGCTGAATGTATCTATTCCCCCAAATCCACAATATTGCCCTTAGTAGTCAAGATAGAGGTTGGAGGCCTTAGAGTTCAGTAAAGCTAGGGGAAAACAGATACATCAACTGTTTCCATGTATCACTAATTACAATGGGTGCTTATAAGCTGACTCCATAAAGACACCTGAAAAGATAATTGGAAGAAATATATGAATGGAAAGGAACAAGCACTTGTGTAAAATAAAAGTACACTTAAGTTACACCGTCTGTGCAATAGATAAACTTCTAGAATTAAGCTTAATCTTTGTGATTGAAGTGTTTATTGGATCTATGGCAATACAGATCAACCATGAAGAAGCTGACTTTGTACTTCTGCAACTGGAATAATCAGTTGTCACAGATTGCTACCGAGTTGACTTAAAAAAAACCAGAGCAGCCAGAAATATGAATGAATGTGCAGCAACAAACCTCAGCCTTGTAATTGCTTAATTGAGAGTTTAGGATATGATCACCTTGGTCATGTCACAGAAACACTGTGAGACTGGAGAAAGAAGAGCGAGATCAATTCTGATAAAAGCAAATAACTGGTATAAATTTACTTTCAAAAATATAAAGTAGTATGTAGAAGTTAGTACAGAAAAAATGGGTTCAACTAAAAAGCACCTTGTTTCTCTTGCATAAATGCAGGGAAGCCAGGGCTTGTATGTTGGCTTATCATCAGGTACCAGGATGTTTGTTTTCTGCTGCTGATCCCTGGAACATGACTCGTATCCTCGGAGTGCAACATAGTGAACATAGTATCCTATCAGTGTTGCAAGCAGGGGGATCAAGAAAAAAGGGGAAGAAAGGCAAAGGACATGTACCAACAGTCTTTTAAGAAATTTCTTCAATGCCATCACAAAACTGTTCTACGAGACCCCACTGGTTGCATGGCCACATCTAACTACAAGAGATGCTCAGATCTTCATCCTATGGGTCTGGTCAAAATCAGAGCCTCTATCAACACAAAAGAAGGGAAGATTGTAGAGTCTAGAGTGAAGTAAGTCAGAAAGAGAAAAATACCATATGCTAACACATATATATGGAATCTAAAAAAAGGTACTGATGAACCTAGTGGCAGGGCAGGAATAACGACACAGACATAGAAAATGGACTTAAGGGCCCGGGGTGGGGAGGGGGAAGCTGGGGCAAAGTGAGAGAAGCATCGACATATATACACTACCGAATGTAAAGCAGTTAGCTAGTGGGAAGCAGCAGCATAGCACAGGGAGGTCAGCCCGGTGCACAGCGACGACCTAGAGGGGTCGGATAGGGAGGGTGGGAGGGAGGCTCAAGAGGGAGGGGATATGGGGAGATGTGTATGCATGTGGCTGATTCACTTTGTTGTACACCAGAAACTAGCACGGTAATGTGAAGCAATTATACTCCAATAAAGATGTATTAAAAAAAGCAAAAACAATTGGCATTTCTGCCACCAAAAGTTACAATTAAAATGGTTGTTGAGCTAGAAAGCTTGCCATAAGCTCCTTAGAGGAGTCTAAAGGTTGTGGAATTTGTATATTGCACTAAAACCCCCCAGCTGGGAGGTTTCTGAAGACAGAAATCCAGCCAGAAATCTGCTGGCCAATGTGTTGTCCTGCCCAAGGGATGTGTCCCAGCAAAATGTTGCTTCTCTGCCACCCTCCCCAGGACAAAAACCCACAAAGACTGAAAGCCATGGGGCTCATCGGGGGATTGTCCAACCCGAGATGGTGCCTTTCCCTAATTCATCTTTTCCTAAGTCATACAAAGGCATTACCCTGATAAACCCCACTGTCTAGACAAAAATCTGGACCTAGAGTGAGTATCATTTCATTTCACCGTCATCAAACAACAGAAAACTTTCCTTAGCAATGTTTGTTGTGTGTAAAACTTTGAGGGGGAAAAAATGTTTAACTGGGGAAAATATACTATCAGTGTATACACAGTAACAAAGCAACAACAGAGGATTCAAAAGTTTTGTATCCTTGCTTTTACTCATTGAGAATTAAGTACTGAGGAAGTTAAATACAGTGATTAGAGACAATGGATCCTGGAGCCAGATTCCTTGGGTTGCATTCCGGCTCTGACTTCCTAGCTGCATAACTTTGGGTGAGTTAGTTAAATTCTAGGGGCCTCAGTTTATTAACTGTAAACAGAGTAATAATAGTATATGCCACAAATTTTCAGAGATTAAATATATCCATGTCAAGAGCTTAGAACACAAAGCATGCAATAAATGTTAGATGCTATTTGGACACACAATCAAGCACTATCAACACTTGAATAACCAAATTTTCCAAATAAGTGGCATTTTTAAGAACAGAAATGGAAGTAACAGTGAACAAAAGACACAAATTCTTCTTCCACAGCTGCCTGCATAAAGACTTCTGACAACAAGAATAAACAGCTTCAGAATGCTCTTTTGACTCGGTTTAGTTAATTTCAGATATTTAGGGTCATTAACTTGAGATGCCATAGCTTTTCAGCATCAAGTTTCCTTGAATTTTATCTGTTTCAACTAAAAGACTCAAAAACAAAAAATCACAACAGACCATGTTCCCTTCTTCTCAAAAGAAATACAAAAGAAACTTTTAAAAACACAAGTTGATCGTTCTCGTGAAAATAACATGTGTGCAAAATCATACATCCAACATTCCACTTTTGGTCCCTATTCTAGATAAAACACTTGTTTAAAAAAAGGCACAAATGTATTATGTACAAAGCATTAATCACAATATTTTGCATATTTTATTATGGGAAATTTGAAATATTAAAGTGGACAGAATAGGCTAATGAATCCCCATGTACCCATCCCTCAGCTGTTATCAACTAATGGCCAATCTTAATTTTTCTCAAGTCCCACCTACTTGCTCTCTCCAATAAGAAATATTTTAGAGCAGCTCACGGACAGACATTATATCATTCTTGTCACATTATTTTAACAGATTTACTGAAACATAACTGACATAAAATCAATTGCATATGTATAAAATGTACAGTTTGGTAAGTTTTAACATAGGTATACACTCCTGGAATTATCACCACAATCAAGATAACGAACACATCCATCACGCCCAAAAGTACCCTTATGCCTAGCAGTAATTTCTTCCTCTCAACCCTCCTGCTCTCCCAACCAGGCAACCACTGACCTATTTTCTATCACTTTAGATTAATTATCAGAGTTTTATATCAGTGGAATCCTATGATATGTACTTTTTTTGGTCTATATTACATCACTCAGCCTAATTATTTTGAGATTCATCTATATTGTTGTTTATATCAATGAGTTGTTTAACTACTTACCTGTTGATGGACACCTGGGTTGTTTCCAGGTTGAGGATATTACAAATTAAGCTGCTATGAATACCCATCTACAATTCTCTGTAGAGACCCATTCTTTCATTACTCTTGGGGAAATATCTAGGAATGAAATATCTGGGTCATATGGTAGATACGTGTTTAACTTTTTAAAATTCCAAAACTCTTTTTCCAAAGTGGTTGTACCATTTTTTATTTCTACCAGCAATGTATAAGATTTCCAGTGGGCCTCCTGCCTTAAAAATACATGGTATTATCAATCTTTTTAAGTTTTAGCATTTTAATAGTTGTTTGGTGGGAGTTCGATGTGGTTTTATATTTCATTTCTCTAATGACACATAGTGTTGAGAATCTCTTCTTGTCCTTTATTGCCGTCCATATACCTTCCTTGGTGAAGCATCTGTTCAAATCTTTTATCCATTTCTTTAATTAGTTTTTTTTTCAGTTTTAAAAGTTCCTTATCTATTGAGGATATAATTCCTTTATCAGACGTGTGATTTGTTATATATTTTCTATCAGTTTATGAAATTTTTTGTTGTTCTCTTAAAGGTCTTTCAAACAGTAGAAGCTCTGAATGTTGATGAAATCTAATTCACTATCTTTTTCTTTTAAGGATTGTGCTTTCAGTGTCATATCTAGGAAATCTTTCCCTATCCTTGAAGTTACAAAGGTTTTTCTCCTATAATTTCTTCTAGAGGTTTTATAGTTTTAGGTTTTACTTTGAATCTGTAATGCATTTAGAGTTAACTTCTGTATAGGATGTGAGTTCAATTTTTACTTATAAATATCCAATTTGTTGAAAATGTCTTTTCTCCACTGAATTGCTTTTGCATTGTTACTAAAAATTGACCATATATGTGTGGGTCTATTTCTAGACTCTTCTGTTCTACTGTTCTACTCCTTATTCTTGACACTGATACCACACTGCTGAAGTTAGGTAATATAAGTCTTCAATCTTTGTTCTTTTTTTTCCCCCAAAGTTGTCTTGGCTAGTCTAGGTTCTCTGATTTCCACATGAATTTTAGAGTTACCATGTCTACTTTTTAAAGCATCTGTTGATATTTAGATTGGGACTGCACTAAATCTGTGATCAATTTAGAAAGAATCACACCTTAAAAATTGAGTTGAGTTTTCCAACCCATGAATATCGTTTATCTCCCCATTTATTTCAGGTCTTTTTAAATTTCACTCAGGAATGTTTTGTAGTTTTCAGTGCACAAGTCTTAAACAAATTTTGTGAAATTTATCCCCAAGTATTTCATATTTTTGATATTTTAAACAGTACTGTTCTTTTAAGATCAATTTCCCAGTTTTTACGTTACTACCACTATTTTTTGTTGAGATATAATTGACATAAAACATTATATTAGTTTCAGGTGTACAACACAATGATTCTCATTCTTAGTTGCTAACATATAGAAGTACAATTAATCTTTATATTGGTCATGTATCCCACAGATTTGACTAAACTCACTTAGTTATAGAAACTTTTTTGGTGATTCTAAAGGGTTTTCCAATTTGATAATCACTGTCATCTGCAAATAAAGAGTTTTACTTCCTTCCTTCCAAACAGAATCCCTTTCATTTCTTCTCTTTTTATTACTGCTCTGGTTAGAACCTTCAATACGATGATAAGTAAAAGTGATGAGAGTGGCCATTTTTGCCTTGTTTCTGATGTGGGGCAGAGGGGTTTGGACATTCCATCTTTCACCATTAAATACGATAGTAGCTATAGGTTTTTCATACATGTGAGTGAATTTTTTAACTCAAACACTGTGTAGCTTTTATCTCTAGAAATTTTATTCTGGTCTTTTTCATATCTTCCATTTCTCTACTTAACATGTTTCCTGAACATTTGGAATACTGTTTTAATAACTTTTAATGCCCTTGACTACTGATTCTATCATATATCATTTCTGAGTTAGTTTCATTAGACTGATTTTTCTCTTCAGTAGGGGTTATATTTTTCTACTTCTTTGTATGCCTAAAACTTTTTGATTGGGTGCCGGACATAGAACATTTTACCTTATTTGATGCCAGATATCTTTCTAGTCCTATATATATTCTTGAAATTTGCTCTCACACATGGTTACGTTACTTGGGAAGAATTTGATGCTGTTGAATCTTGCTTTTAAGTTTTATTTGTGAGAATCGGATCTGCACTTAGTCTAGGGCTAATTTTTTCCCAATACTGAGGTAAGACCCTTTGTAGAATTCTATCCAGCGCCCTGTGAAATATCACATTTTCCACTCTGGCAGTTGGGAAGAAGCACTATTCTGGAACCAACATGAACTCTAGACACTGTTCCCTCCAACACTGTGCAGTGGTTCTTGCCCCTGCCTCAGTGGGTTTCCTCACAAGCATGCACTGATCAGTACTCAACCGAGAACTCAAAGGACACACTCCTCTCATCTCAGGATTGCTCTTTGTGCAGCTCTCTTCTCCTTTATTCTGCTCTGCAAACCCTGGCCACATTGCTTTCCCCAGACTCAGGAAAATTACTCTGGGAGACAAGTTCTCCCAGGCTTCCCCATTCCTGCACTGAGGCCTGGTAACTTTCCTTAGGCATAAGCTGCTGCAATCATTAAGTTCACCTCATTTGTTTCCCATCCTCCAGGGATCACTGTCTTTTGTTGCCTATTGCCTGACGTCCAATGTCTTGAAAGCCATTGTTACGTATACTTTGTCCAGTTTTTCAGTTGTTACAGGTGGGAAGGTGAATCCAATTCTCCCCATTACTTGATTTTGACCAGAAACAGAACTACGACAATATTTTTAATAGCAAAACACTGGAGGCAAACTAAATCCCTTCAAGAGAAATGGTTAGATGATTTACGGTAAGAAAATGTATATGTTGTCTTTGCCGAGTTGGCTTTTTTCAAAGGTAGCTTAGTGTCAACGTCCTCCAGTGAAAGACCTCTGGAACACACCTATAGTTGAACAAGCTGGGTGATTTCTTGTAGAAACAAAGAAGATAGCACACCATAGGGAATCATGGGACATCTCCATAAGAGGCTGTTAGAAATGACCTAATGTAGAATTTGGGCTCGTGTTAGGGATTCACTGGAGGATTCAGAGAAGCTAGCTTAACTCCAGACTGGATGCTGTCAGAAAGTAAAGAAAATCACATCTGTCAGATCAGCTACCATCAAAATGAACACAAACAACAAATGCTGACAAGGATGTGGAGAAAAGGAAACTGTTGGTGGGAATGTAAATTGGTGCAGCCCCTGTGGAAAACAGTATGGAGGTTTCTCAAAAAACTAAAGGTAGGGCTTCCCTGGTGGCACAGTGGTTGAGAGTCCGCCTGCCGATGCAGGGCACACGGGTTTGTGCCCCAGTCCAGGAAGATCCCACATGCCGCGGAGCGGCTGGGCCTGTGAGCCATGGCCACTGAGCCTGTGCGTCCAGAGCCTGTGCTCCACAACGGGAGAGGCCACAACAGTGAGAGGCCTGCGTACCACCAAAAAAAAAATAAAAATAAAAAAACTAAAGGTAGAACTACCTTATGACTCAGCAATTCCACTCCTGGGTATATATTCAAAAAAAAAAAACTAATTTGAAAAGATACATACATCCCAATGTTCACAGCAGTGTTATTTACAATTGCCAAGATAAGGAGACAACCTAAGTGCCCATCAACAGATGAATGGATAAAGAAGATGTTGTGTGTGTGTATATATACAATGGAATACTACTCAGCCATAAAAAAGAACAAAATTTTGCCATTTGCAGCAACATGGATGAACTTGGAGAGCACTATGCTAAGTGAAACAAGACAGAGAAAGACAAATACTGTATGATACTGCTTACATGTGGAATCTAAAAATACAACAAACTAGTGAATATAACAAAAAGAAGCAGATTCACAGATATAGAGAACAAACTAGTGGTTTCCAGTGGGGAGAGGGAAGAGGAAAAGGGAAATATAGGAGTAGGGCATTAAGAGGCACAAACTATTACATATAAAATAAGCTACAAGGATATATTGTACAACATGGGGAATACAGCTGATAATTTACAGTGCCAATAAGTGGAGTATAACATTTAAAAATTGTGAACCTTGGGCTTCCCTGGTGGCACAGTGGTTGAGCGTCCGCCTGCCGATGCAGGGGACACGGGTTCGCGCCCCGGTCCGGGAAGATCCCACATGCGGCGGAGCAGCTGGGCCCGTGAGCCATGGCCGCTGAGCCTGCGCATCCGGAGCCTGTGCTCCACAACGGGAGAGGCCACAACAGTGAGAGGCCCGTGTACCACAAAAAAAAAAAAATTGTGAATCTCTATATTGTACACCTGTAACTTATACAATATTGTTCAGCAACTATACCTCAATTAAGAAAATGAATAAGGTTTTTAAAAAAAGGTAGAGGTAATCCTATATTTGGGTAGTTTAATAAATCCTACCTAGAAGGAAAGAGGAATAGAGGAAGGCTAAAGCTCTAAAAGATAAAAAAGAAAAAAAAAAAAGTGGCACTCACTCATATTATCCAGGACAGGGGGATGTTGGCTCATCTTTCTGGCTTACACAGTGATGCATATTGTCTGTGCTCAATGGTCCCATTTCTGTACTGACCCGTCACACCCCCAGAGTGGCTCTGTCTGATGTTGATGTTCCACGTAATTGCTTATGTTAAGCAGGAGAACACCAAGGCCAGTTCCCACAGGTCAGGGTCTGTTTTTCTCTTTCTCATGATTAAGAGAACCACAGCCTCATAGCTCCACTGATAGAAAGACTAAACTATATAATTAGAGAATAAATCGATTCCCCCTCACTTGCAAGACTGGAGTCCACCCAGTCCACAGGCTTTGAGATCGAGCCCAGGAGAGCCACTCAATGAAGAAGCCACCAGAATTTCTTGGAAAATCAAAGTAATGGAGCCTCAGAATCAACTCCCATGTAGGAGAGTACCCCTAAGAAGAGAGCTGGATTGCTGGTTAGAAGGGCTGCATGAGAACTTTGAAAATGAGGACGGGATGAACCCGCGGAGGAAGACCAGGACCAAAGAGAACACACGTGGGCGCCATTTTTCTAATGAAGACCCAAGCACTGCAGAGTCCTCCCCTGCGTGGCTCACAGGGAAATCTGGCCTTAGCTAGTGGTTCAGCCTCTCATGCCACAGTAGTCTTACAAGAGTGCCTGATCCTTGGGTAAAGAAACAGTCCAAACTATACGCCAGAGTCATGGTGTAGAGAGGCCTCAGACAGCACAAGGTGGTCAAGAAAGGCCTGGTCTGTTCCGTTCCTGGGATTCCACACGCTCGGAGGGATAGGAAGGCAACATTAACTCCTCAGGGGGCACTTGTGGAGACTCTGAAGGTAGGCAATGGAACCTACAGTAAAATAAGTGAAATCAAACCTCTTAATTGCCCCTGGAGGTTTCACATGGAACCATGCATTCCCACTGTCTTGTCTACTAACCTGGTCCTGGCCCCCGGTACCCCCCGGGCTGGGTTACTGCGACCTGTCCCTAACTGCGCTCCCTGTTTCCACTCTTCTCTCCCAAGCTTTCTTCTCCAGAGAGCAGTCAGCAAGATCCTCTTAAAAGACCAATCAGATTGTGTCTCACACACACACATCCTCAAAAAAGGAAGAAGAAAAGAAAACATCCCTACCAGTGGTTTTCCCAGCTCCCAAAGGAAAAAGCTGCAGAGCCTTTCCCATGGCCCTTGTGATCTGGCCCCTGGCTCTTTCCCTGGCCTCTTATCCCAATGCTCACATTTGCTCAGTGTTTTTCAATCGCAGAATGCAGGGTGATAGGGTGCGGGGAGCCACCAGGAAATCATCCCAGGGTCCTCACCAACATGTGACATCATGGCAGAGAACAGAACGGTCAGCAAACTACAGGGAGTAAGGGCAAGGAGAGTTGAATTAATCACTTGCACTGCTGTGTCTGTGTGTGTCTGCATTAGTGTCCTAGGGCTGCCATGACAAAACACCACAAATTGGGTAACCTGAAGCAACAAACATGTATTGCCTCACTATTCTAGAATCTAGAAGTGAAAGACCAAGGTGTCATCAGGGCCACGCTCCTTCTGAAACCTGTACGGCTCCATCACAACATGACACTCTCCCCATGTGCACCTATGTCTCTGTGTCTCTTCCCTTCTTATAAGCACACCAGTCATTGTGATGCAGGGCCCACCCAGCAAAACTTCACCTTAACTTATCACGTCTGCAATGACCCTACTCCCAAATAAAGTCATATTCTGAGGTTACTGGGGGTTAAGATTTCAAGATACCTTTTGCGGGTGAGGAGACACAATTCAACCCATAACAGTGTGTGTTGTCCATCGGGTCAGGAAGTAAAATGTGCATCCTACTGTGTGTCACAGTCAAAACCATTTGAGAACTCAACCTTGACCCTCCCCACCCCTTCTTGGTTTTCGCACAACAAAACAAGCACGCTGTCACTGCAGGGCCTTTGCACCTGCCACTCTCGCAGTGTAGCCAGGTGCTCACTTCCTTTGTTTATCCGGGACTCCACTGAAGTGTCAGCTCCCCAGAGAGGACTTTCCCCTCCACGTCACTTAGATAGCACCTCCCATCACTCTCCATCCTTTGACCCTGTTCTACTTTTCTTCAGAGCACATAGCACTCGCTAACGGTCTTTTATAAACACATTTACTTTTTCCCCCCCTCCACTAAAACGTAAGCATCATGTGGGGAGAAACTGTGTCTGTATCCCCAGCCTCTCGAACAGCAGGCCCTCAAATACGTGACATTAAACGAATGAATCTGTATCTGTTGTGAAAATAAATGAAGACCAATCAAATGAGAACAAGATAAGGCTATTTTTTCAGCACTTGCCATTGCAAAAGAGTCAGGCACCATCCCAGGTGTTCGGCAGAAACTCAGGCAGGCAGAGGAGTGGGAAAGCTTTATAGGAGAAACAAGGGAAAGATACAGGTGTACCCTGACTGCAGACACTTAGCGTGGGGAAGCTGTAGATAGGTCAACTAAGAAGGAAGGGGGCTTCCCTGTTGGCGCAGTGGTTAATAATCCGCCTGCCAGGGACACGGGTTCAAGGCCTGGTCCGGGAAGATCCCACATGCCGCAGAGCAACTAAGCCCATGCACCACAACTACTGAGCCCACGTGTCACAGCTACTGAAGCCCATGTGCCTAGAGCCCGTGCTCTGCAACAAGAGAAGCCACTACAGTGAGAAGCCCGCGCACCGCAATGAAGAGTAGCCCCCACTCGCCGTAACTAGAGAAAGCCCATGGGTAGCAACGAAGCCCAACGCAGCCATAAATAAATAAATAAATAAATAAATAAATAAATAAATAAATAAATAAATAAAATTTATAAGAAGGAAGGAATCCCATGTGATTGTTTAGGGGTGCATATTTGGCTTTCTCTCTTTAGTCCTAAATTGTAATCTGGGACAGAAATTAAGGGCTCTGTCAGTAATTAATCAAGTCCTGGCTGTTTAGGGCTGATTGTATAGAAGTTATTGTTTCACTTTCTGGCCTGATTGCTAGAGGTAATGGTCTGACTTCCTACTAGTGTGACTTGCAGACAGCAGGTTGGCTTCCTGGCTGGTTAGTGCGGATTATAGGTCAGAGCTCTATTTTTATATACAGTCCAGCCATTCTCCACTAGTATGTTCATTCTCTCACTATAAAGAGAATTTTAAATGTATAGCAAAAGAAGTGGGTGGGCTATACCTGGAGGTAGGAGGTGAAGAAGGACTCACTTCTATTTTATACTTGTAAAATGCATTGTCTATATTTTTACAATAAGCTTGTATTCCTTTTAATTGTGAAAAATTTAATCAAAGAGTAAAATCAGGCAAAGGCAACTGCAAGCCACACTGCCTCATCTGATCTTTGCAAGTCCATATAGTGAAACTATTTGCTTAGTTACTGACGCTCCTGTATTCTTGGTTTTTATTTTCTTATTTTTCTGAAAATAAGTTAAACATTGTAAAAAATGTGTTCAAACCTCCTTTGGGAATTTCAGTTCATGTGTTCTGAGTGAACTTCTGGTGATCCTTCATTTTCAACTGAACCCTTAACAACTCAATTTTTCATTCAACATTCAACTTCCCTAAAAAGTGAGGGAAGTGTGATGATTGCCAGAATGCCAAGAATTCAAATTTGACTCGTTTGACTTGAAAGATCTGCTTTCCTAGAGACAGAGCGCCATCTAGTGGAACTGTAGGGTATTTTCCGTGATGACAAGGTTGACGTTGCAGTTTTACAACTCTCAGCGGACTGGAAAAGCCCAGAAACCAAAACACTCCGTTCACCAAGCGTTCTGGCTGTGGGAGGCTTTACTGTATTCATTTCCTCTGGCTCTGGCTCTTGTCAAGGAAAATAACCCATGTGGATCACTTACTAGTATGTTCTGTGAACACATTTTGTTTCCAATGTAACTGCCAAGGAACTCACTGTACCTTGTACACAACTTCTTACAGGATTTGATCTAACATGCTGTGATTATCTGCACCTTTGTCAGGTACCAGAGCCCAAAGACACATCTCTATACCCCTAGGCCCAGCTGAGTCCTTGTCACACAGAAGATGTTCAGTGTTTTGAAGGAATGGCAGATGCTCCCCACCCCCACCCCAGCAGAGATGAGAAAGAAATTCACTGAATTCATTCATAAGACATTCATACACAGTTGTCGAGAATACAGTGCTTTGTAAAAAAAATATATACATATATATATACGTGCGTGCATGTGTATGTGTGTGTGTGTGTGTGTGTATATATATATATATATATAAGCTCTCAGCGTGGAGAGGAAAAAAGTACACAAAGAACCATTTTCAAACCAGAAATAGTACATTCAGAGAAATGGTACAGAGGGCAATATTTCAGAGGGGTGAGAAATTACTTTCTGTCGGGATGATTCCTCACATTCCAAATTCACTGAAGAGCAGACCCTAAAAACCACTCAGATCAAGACATCACTGTAACAGATACAGGTATTCTGCTTGTAAAACCACTGTCCTCACAGGAGTGTACCTAATGTACTACCAACGAAAGCTTTGCCTCGAGGTTTTTGTTAGAATTATACAGTTAGAATTATAATTAGTTTTCACTATAAAGCCTACTGCAAAAATAAAGCCCTCACATTGATATAAAACCTGAACTCTTCAATAACATAGAGCAGATGTTCAGTCTATGCTCAGGGCTGGATGAAGCCCTGCTCACCCAAGGCAGGCTTCCCTGGAAGTTATTACACTTCTGAGGAACCAGCTAGGGTGTCAGGAGCGAAACATCCTTTGCTTCCCTTTCTATCCCTCAATTCACGGATCTACACTTTGATGATGTCGGTGGACATTTTTTAAAACACATTAGACAACTACTGTGATAAACACTTTCATTTGATTACTTTAGATCATCCTCGTACACCCTGTGAAGGAGGAATTAATTTCTCCCATTTTATGAATGAAGACACAAAGCCTCAGAGTAAGAATTACTCGAGGAGAAATAACTAGGGAGTCTCAGGATTTCAACCCCTGTCTCTTAACCTCAAGCCTAAGGCTCTTTGCACAAACAAAGCTGCCTCCAAGGCTGCTTGATTTCTGCAGCAAGGTCGCCCAGTAACCACCACTCCTGCCATTTATACGTATAGACTAAGTAGCTCTGTAAGCTTAGAGAGGTCATTTCAGCCCACTCTGCTCCAGTCTACTCAACTGCAATAAAGGTGAGAAAATTACACCAGTCTGGCCTACTTCCCAAGTTGCTCCAAGAGCACAGTCAGATGCAGGAGGCATAAGTATGTTGCTTACAAGTACGGACCCCGGGGCCAGCTGCCTGGGTGTAAATCCCACACACACGACTTATTAACCGCACAGCCTCAATCAGGCTGCTTCATCTCTCTCAACTTCAGTTCCTTCATCCGCAACATGAGAATAATGAGGAAACCTCCTAAGACTGTTCTGAGAATTAAATAAAATAATTTAGATGAACTCCTTCGTAGAGTGCACGGAACCCAGCACTTGCAGAGGTTGTTATTAACAAATGCATCTAAAAGCACTTGGAAAAGAAGACGACTTCTTACAAGTATGGGATTATTATTATTGTCTATTCTAAGCCAAGATGATAGGCCCGCCTGGCCCTACCCTAAATTTTAACTTTTTTTCATTTATCTTTCATAAAATTATTCTAAAAATATCAAGTGTTTTTGAGTACTGGAGACTCAAACAGGGGACAACAGATGAACTCTCTGAGGAAGCCTGTATGTGTTAGAACTCCTGCAGAAAGAGACAACAGACTCGGTGTTAAATTTTAATGAAGGGCTTTTTACAAAACAGGGCGGGGCTCAGAGAACCTCCCTGTGATGGTGAGAGGCACCAGGAGTCCAGAGGCTGAAAGTTTTGGTCCCCCTCTGCCTGAGTAAATGTAGAGACAGTGGTTGTTACCAGATCTGAGGAGAATTGGGGCCACCCCCGGCAAGGGTGCAGCCACCGGGGGAGAGAGAGGGGCCCACAGCCAAACCGGAATGGAAACTGAAGGCCAGGAAGCCCAGGATGCAATCCAAAGAGGGCAAGCCTCCCTGAGCCGGCACAGGATAGAGGACGGATGAGCAGAGATCTAGCGCAGCAGCAGGAGAGCGGCAGCACGCAGCCCTAAAGGAGGACTAATCCTAAAATATACTTGGTCAAGTACAGAGTGACCCCCGTGAGCACAGAGGCCAGTCCTAACCTATTACCGAAGCGAGACAGCCTACTTTCAAATCCCAGCTCTACCACTTATTAGTCATGACATATCTTCTCTGTGCTACAGTCTCATCTGTAAAATTGGGATCATAGTAATACCCTCTAGGGTGGTTGTAGCAATTAAGTGAGCTACTATTTAAAGTATTCAGAGCAGTCCAGGACACTTAGTCAGCACTGGATGAATTTTAGTTAATACTACTATATTATTATTATCCCTTGACCCTGGGGTGGGATTATGGGTATTTGTGCAGGCTTACATCATACATAAGTGAACCCTTTGGGTACTAAGAAAAGCACAGGGTCATGATTTTTATATGCCACAGACACCAACAAAACACACTGGCCCCCCACTGTACTCTGGGGGGAGGTGGACTTAATATGTATAAACACAACCTACTGTCAGTTAATCATCAAAACCCATCTTGGGGATCAGGCACATTTTGTAGACTTCCTTCAGTCTGTGTTTCCCCTACTGGAGAAAGAAAAGGCAGTGCACTCAAAGGTTACACCTCTCCATGTGTCTTCTCAGGAAGTCCACCAAACACAGGAACATATATCAACACACATCCCCGACCATTTTTCCTTCTGAAGCAGCAAACATGACATTTTCCAAATGGGCTTCCACTTGCTATTTTCCTTTGCTTCAGACCAAAATTGCTTTATTTCAATTTTTGCAGATGGTGTCAAGCTTCCCATTAGCAAAACCAGGTGGAATTTGAAGCCGGTAAGCAACAGCAGAGGAGCTGAGTCCCCGGAAGTTCAGCCCAACGTTGCCCTTGTCTGCTGTCCAGACTCTGAACAGCTGGTGGCTGGGCAAGTGTCCAATCCACAGGGCACCTGAGAATATAAGCACACGTTTGGACACAGGGAAGGTTTGTTTGTTTTTTTCTTTTAAGTAGAGGAGATAAAACAGAAGAATAACTAGAGAAAAAAAAGAGTATGAATGAACTCCTTCGAGAGGCGTCTCGAGAGAGGATCAAAGCAGCAAACTATTTGCCAGCGGAAACACCAGGTGGACTTCAAAACTATCAAACTTAAATCACAGCAAGGTTCTCAGAACATAAAGCACCCGATTCTCTTGCTTCAGACACATTTACCTCGGACCTCAGAGATACGAATCAGCCTCACCTCTTCAAGATAAATCATCCCTACCTCATGCACAGCTACAAAGCATCCCATCCAGATGACTACCATTCCACCAAGAAATGCTCATTTTAATTAAACTTCACTTGATAATCTCGAGCCTAAAGGGCTTTTGTGGGTTGGGTTTGGTTTGCCCCCAGCATCAAATACGTGTTGCCCTGGGAAAGCCATGGCTGTGTAGGGTGTGTCTTTACTTAGATTCAGACTATGGATATCGCAAACTTGTGGGACAGTTAAACATTTTAGAGGTTTTACAATTATCATCCTACTGGTTTCTCACAAACACCATGTAAAGTAAATGGGACTCATTTTTATTTATTCCATCTTGCCCACCAGAAAACCAAGGCTCAGTTTTCAGTGTTAGTGACAGTCTTAGAAAGTCTTAGATAAAGCATTACGGCTGTTTCCAATACACACAATGTTAAGAGAAACTGTGTAGAACATGTAAGCCAAATACTACAGAGGGAAGGGAAGTCTCCCAGCTGTTCCAGAAGGGCGAAGTTGAGTACAAGAACGTATGCAGCATTGAAATGAAGTTGCTGCGTGAGACTATCATTTCAGTGAAAGAGCCTAGCAACTCCGACCCTCCACGAACTCATTGAAGGCTGAGGGCCCACGTGAACACTTGTTAACAGAAGAAGGGGAGGCCCTGAGAGAGACGTTTCTCTACCCCCAGAAGGTGAGTGAAAAGAACAGGGATTAAAGCAGCGTTAGTGCACTGCTGAGAACAAAATCTCAAAATTCTCCGATGCGGAGTTCAGAGAAGGCCCAAGACTAAGGTGAGTCCCAGGTTCCCTCGGGATCCAAAAAGGCTAACGGGGCTTCCCAGCCTCTGTCACTGAGAAACGAAAGAGGACTTGGAGAGAGGAGATGGCCTTGGGGGGTACTTCAACACTGTGGAGGGCAATCAACTCCCTCCTAAGAAGGTGAGTGGGCTTTTGAATGCCTCCCAACCCCCCTCTTATAAGATTATGGGCAGGGAGAAGGGTCTTCTAAACCCCTCACCACTGAGTTAGGGCTGGTAGTTACCTGGAAGCTGGTGAGTCAGCAGTAGAGAGTTCAGGAAAGATATGGCCAGTCGTTCAGCGAAAAAGGGCCAGGAAAGGGAGGCCCAGGGGATGCCTTCAGTCTTGCCATCTCTACTAACAAGGAGAGCGCCCAGCTGTAGGTAATGTGGTCAGTACTGAAGTGGCTTAAGCTGTTTGGCCAACACTCCCCAAGAGGACCATCTACTGGCAGCTCTAGCTAAGTAATTTGGGGGGGTCCAGTGCAAAATGGAAATGTGAGGCCCTGGCCAGGAACAGAAAATTAATCTCCCCTCTCCATGGGCCGACCACCCCGACTGGTGGTAGAGGGCAAATGCCAAGGCATTGCAACCTTCCTGCCAGGTTGAGATTGGTACTTGGATTGGGGGTGGGCAAGAGACCTCCTGGGTTGCCTACGGAATATACTGGAACAGATGTCTCCTTATTTTTCCCCAAGACACAGCAGGGCATTGCACCACTCCAAGCCTCCCATGCCCAAGTGCCCGCACAGACCACACACACACACACACACACACACCCCATGTTTCTGAAGGCAACAGCAGTTGCAGGACGAGGATGGGGAGGCCAGGCAGGGCCCAGTGCATGGAGAAGTGGGGAATGGGTCTCCAAGAGAGGTGAGGAGACAGTAAGATATAGGTCTGTGCAGGGGCCAAGGCTCTAAGCCTGACACATGCTCCACTAGCCCATCTGATCTCACGTCCAAAACACAAATCCAAAGATAAAATTATTAATAATTTCAAGATGGTACCCTGTGATGTGACACACCAAGCATGGGGCCCTTCTGAGCACAGGCCCGGTACAACTGCACTGGTGAGACGTCCACGAAGCAGGCCCTTCCTGCTGGGCGAGAGGAAGCCAGCAGCAACAGGCTGCAAGCTGGGGGCCCACAGTGGGGATTGGAAGCTGGGAAGGAAGAAGCTAAGCTTCACTCAGATCTCTCACACCAGGGGGGTTTACAAGGGGAGGCTGTCTTGGAGACTTTCAAGAACCAAAGGATGCCCCCTGAGAGAACCAGTGGGATTTGACAGCTGGGCAGACAGCTCAGATGGAGCCACACAACAGAGAGAAGAAGTGACCTTGCCACCTCTGATGTGAGGTTGCCCACATAAGAGAACAGCAATCCCAAACGCCACGTTGAAGGCAGCCCTTTCTCCACCAGCAATTATGCAAGAAGATGGCCCTTTTCCACCGAGCACCTCAACACCGAGACACCAGAGGGAAAAGCCAGGGCAAAGGGATTGGTGAGAGAGCAGACTACACTCCTAGTTTCCAGTCTTTGCTGGATTTGGAGGGAAATGAGAGAAAATGGAGAGGCCCTGAAATGAACAGGTGATCGAGGTTTTAAAAAGAACAGAAAAAATGTTAAGAACAGGAACGAGACCATTTTAATTTCCAAAAGAAACTGAAAAATTAGGGAATCAGCCCAAAGTGTCATTAAGGATGTCAGCTTCCCAGCAGGAAAGAGAAGCTTGACCGACACAATTTGATACTGGAAAGATAAAGTCATTGTGTGTTTATACCTGAGAAGTTCAAACTGTTCAATCAAAACAATTATACACAACCTCAGTGATTTGCTCCAAGAACTGCAACAGAGATCCTGCCCTTACTTCTGAAAGGGCTTTTTTTTTTTTGAAGCACAGTTGACTTACAATTTTATATTCGTTTCAGGTGTACAACATATTGATTCAATATGTTTATATATTACGAACCATGCAAAGATACTACAATATTATTGACTGTTTCCCCTGTGCTGTACATGATATCCCCATGACTTATTTATATTATAACTGGAAGTTGGTACCTCTTAATCCCCTCCACCTATTTTGCCTACCCCCCCACCCCTTCCCCTCTGGCAACCACTAGTTTGTTCTCTGTATCTGTGAGTCTGTTTCTGTTTTGTTATATTTGTTCATTTTGCTTTTTAGATTCCACCTATAAGTGCAAACACAGAGTATCTGTCTTTAACAGACTCATATTTACTGAGAGCTCGAAAAAGCAGTTTCCCTAAATACAGATCACTGTTCCCCTCCTTGAGACATCAGGCCATGTACTCATCACGTGACTCCCCAGCCAAAAACAGTTGACCTGCGTCTCCTAGAATATGAGTGCTTTAGACAAGTTGCAAGTGACTTCCTGTTACCAATTTTTGCCACAATTTTAGAACGTGCTAATTATTTGGTTAAATTATTTCTAAGGCAAGCTGTGTCCTCATTCAGAGTGTGATTTAGTTAGACGTTGTCCTACTAGGCTCAGTGAGAAATGCAGATTACAGGTAAACTAACTTTCAGGTAGATTGGTGTCCCGGAGGATTATCCGTCCAAATTACGTCAAGGTTATGCCTTGGCAAGAGCGTGCTATTTTGACTGCTTGACCGATCAGTTCAATGAAATAAACTGTGAATCTGCTTAACATACTGAATGTACCAGTTGTCATGATAAACTGACTGGATAGCGAGTAGTTTCCACATCATGTAAACAGGGTGGAAGGCCATGCCTTTGACTTTTGGTTTGGGGAAAATACAAATCCTTGAGCCTCATCTGAAACCCACACAATCCTTCTCAAAACCACTTTTGTACTAGAACTACAACGGGAAGATCAACCTTTTAGGAGCCTATAACCAGGGCAAACTACAGACCACAGGTCAGATTCTGCCTGCTTCCTACTTTTGTAAATAAATTTTTGTTGGAACACAGTCACACCCATTTATGTTATCGTTTACAGCTGATTTCATACCGCAATGGCAGAGATGAACAGTTGTGACAGAATCCAGCTGGCCCCTTCCCCACTGTTGGTTTAGGATGTGTCACTAACTCCAGCCAATGAGATGTCTGAGGAAGTCAGCTGAGGTGGAGGAAGGAAGGACGCACTTCAAAGAAAATTTCTCTTAATTTTAAGGAAGAGACAAAAATCTCTCTTCTTTTTCTAACAACTGTCATCATGGAATGTTTTGCTGAAACTCCTGCTGCCATCTTGTCACTAGCAGGGCGGAGAAGCAGAACTGACTCTGAAGTGCAACGTCTGAAGCCCACCCTACCTCTGGATTTTTTGTTATTAAAAGAAAAAAAAATTTTGTTACTGGTTAGGCCAATTTGATTTATTCCCGTTAACTACTGACAAAATCCAATTAAAGCCCTGGCAGACTATGGAGAACGGTATGGAGGTTCCTTAAAAAACTAAAAATAGAACTACCATATGACCCAGCAATCCCACTACTGGGCATATACCCAGAGAAAACCATAATTCAAAAAGAGACATGTACCACAATGTTCACTGCAGCTCTATTTACAATAGCCAGGAGATGGAAGCAACCTAAATGTCCACTGACAGATGAATGGATAAAGAAGATGTGGCACATATATACAATGGAATATTACTCAGCTATGAAAAAGAATGAAACTGAGTTATTTGTAGTGAGGTGGATGGACCTAGAGTCTATCATACAGAGCGAAGTAAGTCAGAAAGAGAAAAACAAATACTGTATGCTAACACATATATATGGAATCTAAAAAAATGGTACTGATGAACCTAGTGACCGGGGAGGAATAAAGACACAGACACAGAGAAAGGACCTGAGGACATGGGGGGGAGGGGAAGCTGGGACGAAGTGAGAGGGTAGCGTCGACATATATACACTACCAAATCTAAAATAGATAGCTAGTGGGAAGCAGCCGTAGCACAGGGAGATCAGCGGGATGCTTTGTGACGACCTAGAGGGGTGGGATAGGGAGGGTGGGAGGGAGGCTCAAGAGGGAGGGGATATGGAGATATATGTATACATATAGCTGATTCACTTTGTTGCACAGCGAAACTAACACAACATTATAAAGCAATTATACTCCAATAAAGATGTTTAAAAAAAAAAAAACTCTGGCGGAATATGGAGCCAAGATGAATGCAGCTCTGGAGGGGTTAAGGATAACTGGAATTTTGGAGAAATTACTTCCCCAAAATAATAACTAAGTAGCAAAGCTCTGTTTTCCTAAAATAAACTTCTCTCCCACTGCTACATGACTACTGCTGTCAAGTGAATGATGAGTAACTAACTTGAACATTTCATTCAAAAAACATTTGGGAGCATTCTTGTACTACAACAGAAACAAAAATTTTTTCAAAACATGAAGACACTCTTTTCGGCACTAGCTATTTTAACATGGCAAACATATATAATGTGATGTTTGCTGAGTCTTGAATAAATGGTAAAGCTTACATTTTCTTACACTTAAGTCCTCAGTACCAGAGAAACCCCAATCTAGTAACATTTTTAAGACTAAGGAAAAAAGAGAGAGAGAAGTTGTCAGCTTGTGTCCACGAGGTCAGTCAAACTCAAAACTAAACATCTTTGAACCACAGAACCCCACTATCTAGGAGAGGCCATGAGAAGGATCCCTGTCCAATCCCTTCTTCAGCCATAACAGATTGTCCCATTTCTTCTACTTAGATGCCTCCCATTAAAGAAGTTCACTTCTTCCCAAGGCTAAACACACCACAGCTGAACTCCGTAACTTTGGAATGTTCTCTCCTTCCAAATGTCCTAACAAGTCTTCCCCTACCCTCTCATTCTCCAAGGACAATTCATCATCATTTTAATTACAATTGGACAGAGATTCAGTTGGGAAAGACACTACCACACTACATGTGTATTTAACCATTTCACTGGATAAGGTCAATCCATGGAATAGAATCATCAAGTGACTTAATCCATCCCTCCATCCCTTAAAATGTACTCCATGGCACTATGGAAGTTGGCTCCATGAATTCTCTGGTTTCTTTTGGGTCATTAAAAGTCCACCAAACATCTTATGTGAAAAAGGCAGTTTCTTCTTGGTAATTAGAATATTCAGTCCCACATCACAATCAAAACTTGGTCTTAATATAAAGTTAAAGCCTCTTACCTCCTTTCTGTGTGTGTCGACAACAGGAAGCAAGCAGGCAATGGGGTGTCATCAGATACTTCTTTTCTTTCTTTTCCAGCCTAACCTTCCACTTCCCCCTGCAACTTGCTAGTTTTCAACTCCCCCGGAGTTAAAGTGGGGAAAGGAAAGGGAAGAAAGGACCAGGAAAGTTCCAGCCTGAAATAGTCATGAGTAGATGTCAACACTACCCAAGGCCAGCTGGCAGATACATGTGTTAGATCTCCAAGTGGTCTCAGCAAACAGAGGAAACACAACTCATACTTCTCCATAGGTTTTACACTGATGTGTTCTCCTTATGGGATGAAATCAGCAGCTCTCTCCACCGACATCCTCCACCAAAGCTATCCCCAATATTCAATCCCTACCCTTTTATTGTACCCTCTATGTGAGGTCTTTAAGAGTCATAACTCCTTCACCTCACAGCCATTAGAATTGTTTACTATTTCCAACAAAAAAAAACGAGAAAATGATAGGTGTTACCGACTATGTGGAGAAATTCTCGAACCCTTGCGCACTCTTAGCGGGAATGCAAAATGGTTGTCATTATGGAAAAGAGTAAGATGTTTCCCCGAATAATTAAAAATAGAATCACCATATAATCCAGCAATTCCATTTCTGCTATACTCAAAAGAATCAAAAGCAAGTTCCCAAACACATTTATACACCCACGATCACAGCAGCATTATTCACAATAGCCAAAAGGTGGAAGCAGCGCGTGTCTATCAACAAACGAATGGATTTAAAACTGTGGTATATACACCCAACGAAATATTATTTAACCTGGACAAAGAAGGAATTTTGACACTTGCCACAACACAGATGAATCTTGAGGACATTACACAAAATAAAATAAGCCAGTCACAAAAAGACAAATACTGTATGATTCTGCTTACATGAGGTACTTAGAATAGACAACGTCATAGAAATAGAAATAGAATGGTGGTTTCCAGGGGCTGGAAGGAGGGAAGAATGAGATAGTGTTTAATGAGGACAGAGCTTCAACTTGGGAAGATGAAAACGTTCTGGAGATGGATGGTGGTGATACTTACACAGCCATGTGAATGTACTTCATACCCATAAACTGTACACTTAAAATGATTAAGATGGTAAACTTCATATTATGTATACTTTGCCACAATTAAAAATAAAATAAGGGGCTTCCCTGGTGGCGCAGTGGTTGAGAGTCCGCCTGCCGATGCAGGGGACGCGCGTTCGTGCCCCGGTCCAGGAAGATCCCACATACCGTGGAGCGGCTGGGCCCGTGAGCCATGGCCGCTGAGCCTGCGCGTCCGGAGCCTGTGCTCTGCAACAGGAGTGGCCACAACAGTGAGAGGCCCGCGTACCGCAAAAAAATAAAAATAAAAGATAAGTAAATAAAATTAAATTAAATTAAAAAAATAAAAAGAGTTGATTCTTTCTGCTACCATCTTCTTTGAAAATATAATTTCTGTTCTAGCCTTAGCTAAAACCTCCATGTTAACATCCTACCATATATTCACCAACCACAAAGTGTATTCTGGTTTCATAAACATTTAAATGTGAAAAAGTGACTTGTTACTAAACCATGGTGGCTAGTATACTGCTGAACCTATTACCTCAGAATTGTTCTAGCAAAGTACAAGACACTTTTCCTTGCATGCATTTTCCAAGGTCCAACCCTCACCAGGCTGATTTAGAAAATTAACTTGTCTCTCCAGCACCACTTCTGAATTGAAATTAATGTTCCAAGTCTCTCTGACCCACACCCAATCACTCATACACACAAAAGAGAGGAAGTTTACGCTATAGGAATATTCTCACACTTGGAATTTAAAATAGCATCACCTCAACATTTCTAACTACAGAAAACTTATCACAAGCAAAAACAAAACTAATCAGATGCTTATCCTGAAACACTGGAGCTGATTTACAATCACCTCGTCTCATTATTTTCACCCTTGTCCTCAAATACAATAGGAGGTGCCAATACAACACAAGGAAATCCTTGAGAGGAAAATGGTAAATCACTCATATTATGACAAGAAAAGATTTACAGGTGTAATAGAAAGGCATAAATTTAGCAAGTGCAAGATTAAAACACCGTATGTCTGAAGTGCACTTAGTGTTAAACTCTGAGTAGAACTGCATACAAGTACGTAGAAGTTGTTGACTCGAAAGAGATTCAATGAGTTAGCGATAACAGGCAAAACACCAGTTTCACATCATACCCACAGCAGGAAAACACTAATCAATAGACATTACCGATCGTGCATGGTCCGCAGTCCTTCACACAGGGAGAGGGCGATGGGAAATTAAGACTGCGTAGAGTACAGCTTAGCAGTTAAGAAAGCCAAGCTCATCTTGTGAAATTCCCCGGATTCAAATTTCAGCTCTGCCACTTGTTAGCTCCAAAACCTTTAGTGAGATTCTAAATCCTTCTGTCCCTTCATCTGTAAAATGGAAATAAAAATGGTACTTAATTAATAGCAAGGATGGGAAAAGCCAAGGAAATAATGTAGCTAAAATACTAAGCACACTGCCAAGCACATAGAAACTTCTCAATTAATAATTTTTATGTAATAGAGAAAAATATAAATTTTTCTTCAATAGCAGAAGTTTGGAAGACATTTAGAACGGATTTATCTAGGATTTTTGATTCAGATTTGTTCCTGCTTACATCAATGCTGCCAGGGTAAACTCAAATTAATGAACAGGCAGCTAGTTAATCGATAGAAGTGGTTCGCAAACCTGAGTCATTAGAATTACCTGGACAGTGTGTTAAAACCCAGGTTGCTGGGCCCACTCCCAGAGTTTCTGACTTGGTAGGTCTGGAGTAGGCCTGAGGATCTGCCTTGCTAACAAGCTCCCAGGTGAAACTGACACTGCTAGTCTGGGAACCACACTTGGAGAACCACTGATCTACACTCTTCTACCCCGACAACTACCACCATCCCCCTTTCCAGAGCTTTCCTCCTAACACTCTTTCCAACCTCGAGAACTAACCTGAGTGCCTCA
Source organism: Tursiops truncatus (assembly GCF_011762595.2). Taxonomy (NCBI): domain Eukaryota; kingdom Metazoa; phylum Chordata; class Mammalia; order Artiodactyla; family Delphinidae; genus Tursiops; species Tursiops truncatus. Next base: position 68,691,695 of record NC_047046.1, read on the forward strand.
TTCTAAAGACAGGTTGTCACTCTGTCCTGTTGGCCGATATGCCATCCAAACAGAACTACCCAAAAAAGTTCAGCCACCTTCAAGACTTCACCATATCTGGGTCCTGAGCCCCGGGGAGCCAGACCCCGGGGGCCATTAGGAATGGTCCATTAAACCCGATGTAACCCTTCCCTTAGAGCTGTAGAGAGCCCTCAAATGCCTGGGAACCACGGGTGCAGAGCCCTTCTGTAACTTCTTCCTGCCTGGGTCTCTGGTACCTTGTTTCACTTCCAGGGTCTGCACAGTGTGGGGACCTGTACTGAGTTATCCAGAAGATTAACAAGATCTGATTTTCTAGCTTCCTACTAAGCTGCTCTCAGGTGTTTTCATTTACAAGTTCACAATGGCATAGTTCACATGCGCACACAGATGCAATGAGTAACGCTGGTAAGTGATAGCTAGGTAGTTGGAAGAAGGACCTTAAGAGCAATGTTAATTAAGTATACCTCCCTACAGGCTAGCCATCCCTCCTCATACTCTGTGGAGTGATATTATCCATCTGATTACTCTTCCATCTACCACTGCCTTTATGCTTTGACTTGTCTTTAAATATCCTTACTAATAATGAGACCAGAGTAGCAGCCAACTTCCACCTTTCATCTATTCCAGCCTCAGCATGAGCACAATGATTTTTTTAAATGCAGAAAACCTTTTAATTGCTTAACACAAGCAGTGTTTCTGTAGAAAATCCTACTGGAAACTCCCAGTTTGATTTCAATCCGTGCCTGCATTACAAACCCTTCCCCCACCAGTGTCAGATGACAGCCCCACCCTTGAACCAAATGGGCTTCAGCTGTCTCTATGGTACCTGGTTAACGATCTCACAATGACCCCAGTACACCTGAGCCTACAAGCTGCATCTTTCGCTCAGTTTGAACCTTTAGAAATTTGAAATTTGTCTGAATATATCTTGAATTCCCCACCCCCCACTGGATTCCATGTCTAGTGTGTTCTCCAGTGCTGCTGTCAGTTCTCCCAGCAGTCCACTGGTCAAAAGGTGGAGCCCTCTCTTCAGAAAGCATGCCAATAATTCCAAGACAAGGCTGGCTCACTATAAACATCCATATAAAACTGCTGCTACACAAATTCCCCTCAGGTAATCAGTTTCAAAAAAAAATAATAGAAGAGGGCTTCCCTGGTGGCGCAGTGGTTGAGAGTCCGCCTGCCGATGCAGGGGACAAGGGTTCGTGCCCCGGTCCGGGAGGATCCCACATGCCGCGGAGCGGCTGAGCCCGTGAGCCATGGCCGCTGAGCCTGCGCGTCCGGAGCCTGTGCTCCGCAACGGGAGAGGCCGCAACAGTGAGAGGCCCGCGTACCGCAAAAAATAAAATAATAAAATAGAGGAGTGAAATTATCCCCACTCTCCTACCCCACCAGCATTAAAAGTCTCCTAAATATAGGAAAATTATCATTTCTAAAGGGTTATATCTATAATTTTTATAATACAAGTAAATATTAAATCAGGATACATGCTCATATACTTATTCTAAGAAACTGTCATTGTCTCCATGCCACTGAATTTTAGACCTCCTGTTTATTTTTTATAGCAGCCAGTCAATAGATACTGTCTAAAGGTGATAAATCAATAAATAGATATATAAATATACAATTTAAAGCTACAGTGGTAACCAGCAAAAGAGCAAAATTCAAACCTATTCAAAGTGGTCACTTCTAGGGCATTTCATTTGAGAAATAAAAACTGGGAATGGGTCAGAAGAAAGGTTTTGCTTTATATTTTACACCTTTCTGTGCTTCTCATGGTTCTTATATATTATTTCTAAAATTGTAAGAAACAAAGATAAAATGAGTAACATTTTCATTTATAAGGGATTAAACGAATTCAGTATATGCATGCATGTTGGTTTGCAATCACAGGAGCTTCCTGGGTGAAACCTGAAACTGGTCCCCAGTACACGGAGGGTAGGGAGACCAAAGAAGGAGGCAGATCACTCCAGACTGGTGGGGGGCAGGTTTGATAAACAAGGGAATTTACTTACGAGGCTTATTTTAGGCGGGCGAAAGGCGAGTAGATCTTCGTACCCTCCTGCCAGAATCTTAAGCTTCTACAGAGGACTTAACGGGGTTCAGCCACGAACTCAGTTCAGAGAGTCCTAACACACTGCTCTCTCGAGGCCGCGTCCCTGAAAACTGCTCCAGCTGTAGGAACGGTGGGCGGAGCATACATTCCACGCAGGGGGAGGGGCTAGGAGCCTTCTACCGCCTGGGTCAACAGGTGGTTGTGGTTACGTCCTCTCAATGTCCTCCTCCAACAATGCATCACGCAGATACTAAAAGGGAAAAAGAAAATAGCATGATAGGTATATAGCAATATAAAAAGGTAACTTTGGAATGCCATTAATTTTTTTAAAAGAACAGTTGCAACAGGCAAAAATGTATAGCCTGATTCAACTGAAGTAAAAATTACATACACACACATACACAAACACAAACAGACACATGGAGACTTGTATAAGCATAGAGATAACTGGGAAATACACCAAGCTATTAGATTTAGAAAAATGGAGGAAGTCTTTAATTTTCTTATTTTCTATGCTTCTGTAATGTTTGAACTTCATATGGTGAGCATATATTACCTTTGCAACTTAAAACATAAGATTCTTTAAAATAAATACACACAGACATGAGTGCTTTTTTTTTTTTTTTTTTTGTGGTACGCGGGCCTCTCACTGCTGTGGCCTCTCCCAATGTGGAGCACAGGCTCCGGACGCGCAGGCTCAGCGGCCATGGCTCACGGGCCCAGCCGCTCCGCGGCACGTGGGATCCTCCCGGACCGGGGCACGAACCCTTGTCCCCTGCATCGGCAGGCGGACTCTCAACCACTGCGCCACCAGGGAAGCCCCATGAGTGCTTTTTGAGACCTAGAAAATATAAAGCAGTGGACTTAAATTATATTTGCATATTCATAGAATCTTGAGAGAGAAAGAATCTTAAGGGACCCAGGGAGTATTAGCGCCTTGCTCAGAATCACACTGCTGGAAAGTGTCAGAGCCAGGTTTAGACCACAGGCAGGCCGGGACAGCAGGAAGACCAGTGCATTAAACTTTCCAAGTTTGGGCTTCCCTGGTGGCGCAGTGGTTAAGAGTCCGCCTGCCGATGCAGGGGACACGGGTTCGTACCCCGCTCCGGGAAGATCCCACGGGCCGCAGAGCGGTTGGGCCCGTGAGCCATGGCCGCTGAGCCTGCGCGTCCGGAGCCTGTGCTCCGCAACGGGAGAGGCCGCAACAGTGAGAGGCCCGCGTACCGCAAAAAAACAAACAAACAAACATGCAGTCAGGCAGGATTCCATATACTTAACCTTCCAGTAGGCTTAACTACTTCTAACTGCTGAGGAGACCAACCTATCTGTCAATGTTTGGCTGCAAGAATGGCCTCAGACTGAAGACCTGAAGGTGGCTGGTAGTCCAGAGCTCCTAATCAACAGTTTTCAAAGGAAAGGTGGGAAAATATCGTGAAACTCTGGGCCAGGTTACCACCGAGAGTGGGGCTGTAGACAGAGTGAAAAAATGATGCATCATTTTCTACATGCAGTTCAAAACATGTGACTGCACAGTTACTTGACGTGCATCATAAAGCCAATGTAGGAACTGGAGATAAACTGCAGAGATTGTGGGTTGAAAGACCTAAGTGGATAGAGGTATCATCTATAGACACAAGGAAGCAAGCAGAAGGAAAAGGCTTGGGTAAAAAAAATAATAAGCTTATTTAGAAACAGAAAGTAGAATGATGGTTGCCAGGGGCTAGGGATAGAGAGAAAACAGGATTTGTTCAATAGGTATAGAGTTTCAGATTTGCAAGATGAAAACGTTCCAGAAATCTGTTGCACAACAATGTGCATGTAATTAACACTACCGTACTGCACACTTAAAGATGGGTAAGATGGTAAATTTTATGTTACGTGTTTCTCACCACAGTAATAAAAATAATAATAAGCTTGTATAGACTGACTTAGGAACAAGATATTGCCTTCCTCATATCACAGTTCAGTATTCAACAGATTGATCTTAACTTCATAAGATAGCTCTGAAAAAAACAGACAATATTATATCATTGTGATCTGACGGGGTAAACACTTAGAGAAATAAACTCATCCTCATCATCCACAAATGTATTGAGCACCCAGAGGCGTGACCACTTATTAAGTGATATAGGATATATAATATTTGATGGAAAACTGACCTGACAAACACTCAAAATATAATTTTTAAAAATCACATTTTACCATTTGTCTGGCAAAAAGTATAACTCATCCTAGGCAAGTGGTTTAAGTTGGCCTGAAATGAGAAGCCACTCTAAACTAATTAACTCTCTCAGTCACCTCATTCCCACTTGAAACGGATGTCTTGATTGAAAAATATTCCTGGCTATGTTTCAAGTATGTTCAAGCACTAAACCAAAAATATTTATGAGATAAGAATATAGTAACTACCCATGCTTCTATGCTAGTAATATCCTACTATTTACTAAATTTAAACCCATTGCTTTAAAGCCTCAATATGTCAATAAGATATCAGAAAAACAAAAATAATAATAGCAGAAGATAAAATTTATTCACCACTTACTAAGCTTCACAATAATTCTTCAATGAAATTGTTTGAGAGATCTGTCCTATTTTACGGGAGGAAATTGAGGTTCAGAGGATTAAATAACTTAGTCAAGTCATACAGCCTACAGGCAGTAGATCCTAAACTGAAACCTATATCTGGCTAACTTCAAAGCCTATCCTCTTTCCATTTCTCAACGCTGCTTATAGAGAAGTCAAAAGCCTTGGAATCATGTAGAGTGGATTAGAGCCAGTAAGCATGAAATAATTAATATTCTTTGGTTATATCTATAAAACAGCTAGGCATTTAAAAATTGAAAATTGAACATTTTAAACAATCAACAGTGTCAGAAATTGTAGACATAACCATCTTACAACTGATTAAATAGCTTACAATTCATCCAGGTCTATCTTTGCTTAGTAGCAAATAGAAAATTGAGGACCGCCAAGTCATTCTCAAATGTGTTGACCTCATTAATCCCTTGTCAAATTAACTCAGTGGTCACCAAACGCTTTTGATCATGCACCCCCTTTGGTTAAAAAAAAAAAAGGCATACCTCCTATATAGTGCTTGTTATCTATTGTTACTCCAAACTACTCCAAAACTTAAGGTCTTAAAACGACAGCTACATTATTATAGCCCATGATTTTGGTGGTCCTGAATTAAGACAGATCTCAGTGGGTGATTCTTCTGCTTCTTTGGCTAGGGTCTCTCAGTGGTACTCAACTAATGGCTCAGCCAGGCTGGTCTAGAGGATCTAAGACCACTTTGCTCATAAGCCTGATGCCTTGGAAGGGACAGTAGGAAAGTTCGGTTCAGGTGGGGCCCTCTCTCACTTCATGAGATCTTAGGGCCTTTCCACATAGTCTCCCCAGAAGGGAACTCCCACTTCTTACACGGTGACTCAGGACTTCATGAGTGAGAGCTCTCTATAAGATGAAGTGGAAGCTGCCAGTCTCTTAAGGATTGAGCACCAAAGCTAATATAGTGTCACTTTTATCGGATTCTATTGGTCAAAGCAGTCACAGAACCAGCACAGATTCAAGAGAAGGAGCAATAGATTCCTACCTCTCAATGGAAGCACTATCAAAAATTTCGAAGCTATACCATATAATATAAATATAGACTTCTACTACTGAACTAATACAGCATGAACATTGCAAAACACACAAAATGGAAAATGATTAGCTAAGAAACAAATAAGTACACAAATAAATAGGCTAATATTTTCCTCCCACGGATCATCTTGCACAGATTTTAAGGGGAACATACTTCCATTTTGGAGGCTCTTACTTTACCTTTCAGCATATTCATTCATTAATTCAGAAAATATATACAAAGAGAGCAACTTATATGCAATAGACATTGCATTAGGCACTGATGAACAAACATGGACCTCACTCTTTAGGAATTTACAACCCAATGGGGAAAAGAGACAATAAACAAATAATTATATTTCACTTTAGAAATGTGATCATAGAAGAGTGTATTACAGGGCATGAGAGCATGAGGAACATTTTGAACTCGAGCTGGGGACTCAAGGAAGCAGGGATCTTTCTGGACACTGCTTGCCTGCCATTGTCTTCGTGAATGTGCCATAGTTCTCCTAACCCCCCAAAATTTAAAAATCCCTGAAGACAGGACGATATATACATTCCCTTTACTGTCCTAAATACTCAGTTAATGTTTGAAGTGATGGAACTAATTGATTAGATCTTCTTGTGCCTAGGGTATAAAATTCTACCTCTAGCCGCAATCAGCTTGTTTGTCAAAAGCATGGGTGGGTAAGAGAACAGAGGAAACCAGCCCAAATTTACCAACACCACTGGAAATAAAATAATAATTATTCCTATCTGTAGAGTACTTAACAGATTACAAAAGCTCTCACATTCATTAGCTCATTAAATAACAAAGGTATTAACAACCATTTTTAGAACAAGAAAACCAGGATTTTATATATTCTCCCTAATGGTAAGTCACAGAGCATTCCTCAACACATCATTTGCATTGCCTTGTTCGATCTGGGTATTTTTGAAATGTACAGACACAAGCAAAACCTCTCCAAGAACCATGGACAGAGGGGAAAAAAGTCATTTCCTTCCTGTTCATGAATACAGGCCCCCTGTTGTAAGTAACTATCTTTACTTTCTGAGTCTGATGATAACAAAACCTGACAAAGTGGAGTTTGACTGTAGCCTGAGGTCCAACAGGTAAACTATGGTTACCATTATCAGCCAATAGTCAGCAATTACAGCGTTCAAGACACAGTGTAACTATAGACACTCTAAAATTCTTGAGACAGTTAGATGGCAGAAGGGATTATCAAGAATCATCCCTGGACTTCCCTGGTGGCGCAGTGGTTGAGAGTCCACCTGCCGATGCAGGGAACAGGGGTTCGTGCCCCGGTCCGGGAAGATCCCACATGCCACGGAGCGGCTGGGCCCGTGAGCCATGGCCGCTGAGCCTGCGCGTGCGGAGCCTGTGCTCCGCAACGGGAGTGGCCACAACAGTGAGAGGCCCGCGCACCGCAAAAAAAAAAAAAAAAAAAAAAAAGAATCATCCCTGGTGATCTTTTAGAACAGCTTAGATAAAGCATCTGTCCCAAGTGATTTAGGTGCAGCCCTGCCTCCAAGCACAAGGGAAATGCATGGTGTTTCAGAACAGCATCCTTCTCTCTCATTCTTTCTATGATATATATGAAAAATGAGATAGATTGTTGACTTTTAGCTGGAGAGGACTTTAGACATTATTATCTCTCTCATTTTATGCTAAAGAGATTGAGACCGAAGCAAGTGAATTGACTTGCCCATAGATACATGGCCCAACCTTACCAAATTTCCTACTTTTCATTAGTTGCCCATTCCAGCATCAACTCCCCACTCCAAACTGAGTGCATGACTTTGAAATTATGCTAAAAGACCTAGACTCCAAGGAGAATCCTTGTACCGGAGCAGAAAGTTAACACATGTAGTAGTTATACCAGGTCTCACAGGGCCCTCCTATCACACCATGGAACATGCCTCCTCGGGACGCATTTGTGCAGGGTTTTTAGAACCAAGCATTGTTTTAAATCTTGCAAACATAGTGAATAACAGAATCTAAATACACATGTAGCACACTATAGTGTTTCCTGCTCCAATTATATCCTAATAAATGTCTTCACATTCTCATTTTTATTCATGGATTTCACGAGTGAGGGATCATTATACAGACACCAAAAGTCTGTGCACACACGCACATATATATATATATACACACACACAGCTGGAAACCATTAAAAAAGCTTTTAGTCCATTAAATTTACTCCAGAAATATGATTTAGGAAATTTATAGATAGGAACTACTAAGCTGTAAGTTTCTACCAACGGCTATAAAATTTACCTACAAATGTATCTCAAAAGCAGTTTGAAGGAAAAAAGGAAAAGTGAATTACATCAAACAATTACTTACTGGTTATTTTCAATTTTTTCCACCATTCAACCAACTGTTTGTGTGTTTATTTTTTTTTTCACATAGTTTGTATTTTAGATACTATTAAAGGTCAGTAAAACACCAAAATATTTATGAGGCAGAGAACATCTAGGTTTTTAAAGGTATAGTATGTATTTTTTAGCTTAACTTTAATGTCTTTACAACATTTTTGACTGGTTTTCTGACTTTATAGTCAGTGTTAGCCAATGTGATTTTTACCATTGTTCCTTTTTCTTCTTGCCTTAGCTCTTCATTTAAACTGCTAAGCTATTCCATGCTCATTGCCTCTGGGAAGTAATTTAAAAGCAGAAAAAAATAGGGGAGAAAGAAGTCTCATTAGTTTTTGAATTCCAAAAGTCTATGGCTTAGGAGAACAACAATAATAATAACAACAACAACAAAAACTCAGGGCAAGAGTGAAACATTTAGTAGAAAATATGAATATATCTCCCTAATCACTCCCAACTCCCTACCACCACCAGTCCTCACACAGATGCCAGACTGGAGGCAGGTGGGAGAGACAGGTGAGCCCAATAAGATGAGACTGGAAAGCAGGTTCCAGTGGAACAACCCCCATCCATCTCCAGCCCCCCTCCCCCAATCCTCACCCTTGTTCTGCACGTTATCCTTCCAGTGTACATCCATCCAGAACTTCCCTACACCTGCCAACAGAACAACACCTGTGGAGGTGTAGAAGGGACAGTCCTCCTTCCACCTGAGTGTGGGAGGAGCCAGCTCTAGATAGTTTCCAGCAATAGTCAGCTCTAGTTTAATAAAAGGGACAATAAATAGAAGTTAAAGGTAAACTAAATAACCAAGATTGTTGAAGGTAAGACGTGAATAGTCTCTAAGTGTCCTACTGGTTCTAAATTTCAATGACTCTATGAAGCAGTCCCATAATACTTTGCCTTTATCAAGCAAAATGTTTATAAAAGAAAGCTTTAACTCTGTTTTCAAATAAATACTTTGAGCTTAATGGATGAGCCGACAAGTCAATGACAGCACGATCTGAAGTACCTAACTCCCAAGTCTGGGACCTGTGATTAGTATCTGTCACAGCTTCAACATGAAACAGTCTATCCAATTAACAGTAGCAAAGAGGGATGAAGGCAGCGTAGGCCATTCAGTAGTGGGAGGGCTCAGAATGGGAAGGCAAGATGAGTGAGGAATGCTCTGACTCCAAAATGTGATTCCATGTATCTAGTTCTTCTTCTGTATCTTCTTCCCTCTTACTGTGGTACCTAGATCTCCTTGAGTATTTAAGACAATAAACTGAATATCTCCTCCATCCTTTTTAAATGCCATTCTCAGACAGACTCTGTTGGTAAGACTATTCTTCATTTACAAGAATACAAGCTCTGCTTTGTGCTAACTCCTCCCACTATTACTGAGAATCAAGCATGATGTCCTGCCTCTCCTTCTGTTCTCTCAGCACCACCTGGAGTCAACTGCAGATGATACTTAGGGCCTCCCCAGCCCTGGAATGCCAGAGCCAATGTGGTAACCCAACAGCTTTTATTATGATGAAGCTTTATTAGGTACTATAGACCAGTTAATTCCACCCTTTCTTCCCTGACATTTGCCAGTGCCCCAGTGAAGCTCCAACTAGTGATCAATCTTCCATAGTCTCATCCCTCCATCCCTCATACTGACCTGTGGTTCAAGCCTCTCACTGCCATCCTCCCTTCCTATCTTTTCACTGTGTCCTTTTAAACTCCTATTCCATAATCAATAAATTCATTTATGCCCTCAGTCTCTTTGAAAGACACACAATACACCCTTTGCTTTAACTGAATTCTGACATTTTCCCCAATTTCCACCTCCCTTGAAGATCTCTCAAGTGGAGTCTATTGTTTCTCCCATGCCTACATGATAGAGTCAGCATTCTCCTAGTTGCCTATTTCCAGTTCAAGGCCATTACTCATCAGCTTTAAGAAAACCCCTCTCATTATTTAATATACATGCTGCTAGAGATTTGTCTTACCTCCAAGATCTATGGTCAATCCCAGCTCCCTCCCAGTTTGACAGATTGCTGAATTATGCACAGACCTTTCATTAGCTATCTGGCTTTCCACCTTAACTCCTCCATCATCTTGGGAAGCATCAGAGGTGTATATGGATGGCTTTCTGGTACCTCACAGTTTCTTGAACTTCTCTACTCTAATGACTTTTATCCTCACTCCTCTCTGCTGCACTCCCTCATGACCACACCCTGGATCTTTCAGGATAGAAAAAGAAATACTAAATAAGAGCTAAATGAAATCCTAAAACTAAACAAATAGTATTTTAAGTCAAAAACTTTTAGGATGGAATTAAGAGAAGATTGCATGCTACGAGAGAGTCAATGAACTTGATAAAAGGACGAAAGAAATTATCAAAACTAAAACACGGAGGGAAAAAAGATTAAAAAAAATGAACACAGCTTCAATGGTCTGTAGAACAAAACTGAGCAGACATATATGTATAAGTGAAGACCCAGAGAGAAAGGAGAGACAGGAAATAAATATTTGAAGAAATGTGGATTTAAATTTTTACAAATTTTCTTTAAAATACCAACTTATATATACAATAAACTCAGTAAACTCAAACATGATAAACACACACACAAAAAAATCTCACACTAGGCATATAATAGTTGAACTATTGAAGATCAAAGAAAAAGAATCCTAAAAGAAGTCAGAGAAAAAAGATACAATGCACACACAGAGAGAAATAATAATATAAATTATGAACAACTTCTCATCAGAAATAATTGAAGTCAGAGGCAATGGTACAATATTTTTCTTTCTTTTTTTTTTTTTTTTTTTTGCGGTACGTGGGCCTCTCACAGTTGTGGCCTCTCCCGTTGTGGAGCACAGGCTCCGGACGCGCAGGCTCAGCGGCCATGGCTCATGGGCCCAGCCGCTCCGCGGCATGTGGGATCTTCCCGGACTGGGGCACGAACCCGTGTCCCCTGCATCGTCAGGCAGACTCTCAACCACTGGGCTACCAGGGAAGCCCTCATTTTTCTTTTTTTTTTTTTTAATGGTACAATATTTTTAATGTGTTAAAAGAAAAAAAAAAACAGTCAACCTAGAACCCTATATCCAGCAAAAATATCCTTCAAAATTAAAGGTTAAATAAAAGTATTTTTCAGATCAACTGAAAGCAAAGAGAATTCATTACTAGCAGATGTACTCTACAGGAAATGCTAAACAAAGTTCTTGAGGTCAAAGTAAAATAATACCATATGGAAATGTTAATATATAGAATGGAATAATTCAGGAGAACTAAAAATGATTTTGGCTAAATATATTTTCTTAAATATATTTAAGATTATGGTCTTAATATGTCCTTCTTAACGACAAAGAACATTTTAAAGCAAAAATAATGACATTATAAGGTGAGGTTTATAATATATGAACATGTAAAATATATAAGAACAATATCACAAAGTTCTGGAAGGTATAAATTATCATAAATTTCTTATATAAGTAGTCTAATAAGTAGTCAAGGTAGACCATGATAAGTTAAGGACACATATTGTAATCCCTAGACTAATCACTAAAACATAACCCAAATGGGTACAGCAAAAAAGGCAACTGAGTGATTGGGAAGAAAGACTAAAAAAATACTCAAATAACCCAAAAGAATAAACAAAGAGTACTGGGCCAAACAGAAAACAAGTAAGATAAATTCAAATATGTCAATAATCATATTAAATATAAATGCATTAAACACTCCAATTAAAAGGCTGATAACATGAGATTGAACTTTTTTAGAAGTAACACAGTTATACGCTGTTTTCAAAATATGCATTGTAAGTGTAAAGATATGGACAAGGTGAAAGTAAAATAATGGAAAACACACCATGTAAACACTAAACATAAAATCTTTCTGTGGCTCCCTTAAGATCACACAAAGTAGACTTCAAGGCAATGAGTATTAACAGAGATAAAGAGGGATATTTCATAATCTTAAAAGAATCAGTTAATCAAGAAAGACATCATTCCTAAATGCATATGCATCAAATAAAAGAATTTCAAGAACTACTAAGAAAAATTTAACAAAACTAAAGCAAGAAATATACAAATCGATTTTACAGAGGTGATTATTTAATTAGCCTAATACAAGCTTAATTTTTATACTTACTGATAAAAGTTTGCCAGTTTCTATGATGTTCTGATACCAAAGTTTCCATAACTCCTTATTATGCAAGTAAAATACTACAGCATTTAAAATAGAGGGAGAATATGAAAATATTACTAAAGGATATAGTCTACTCGTTGCTTAGGAAAAAGTGATGCCCTTCTCTGTATAAGGTCTCTATTGACCACACACAGATATAGACTCTGAGAGCTTTAACATGAAAACTGGGTTTAACAAACTACTCTCTGGCTTTAATTTCTTAAAACAAGACCTATGTTATTTTTTAACAATCCCTAAATATAAAGTATTTTCACTCTTTGAATTGGAGTCTCTACATAAAACATTTTTTAAATTAGCCTTCATTTCCAGAATCTAACACACAATTACCATTGTTTTATACTAGCATATTATATCTTATTTTTACTTTGGAATAATGTATCTTTCAACCCCATTTATTTTATATGAGTTGTTAAGAACATCAGTCTCATCAAACTAATTATCAGAGGCAAATGGCTTACCGTAAAATTAATGTACTCAGCACCCCCCCACAAGTTAGTTATTATTCAAACTCACCGATTCTTTTTCTTCATGTATAATTAGTTTTAGACATGCAAATGAAGATGATTAAAAATAAGTAAAGAATGAAGTTATGAAATTGATTCATATGTTCTACTTTTCAGAATCATTATTTCTTAGTCCCTTCAAAGCTGAAAGGACCATTATGCAGGCAGCGCTGTGACAGATGGCAATAGAGACAGCCGAAGGCAAAACTGACTGCAAACTCATCTTTCTAACCTCCTTCCGCCCTTTTTGGCACTCCTCTTGTACTTCTCCTCAGAATCCCGAGCCCTTCCACAAACATTTTTGTTCAATCAAACCACATGTCAACCTTTGAAGAAAAAAGTGATATTCTATAGGCTGAGTCCTGGTAGCACAGAAAGCATCAACTTTCCATTAGAGGATCTAGGGAATGGCTACCCTTACTGCTTAAAATTTCACCTTTATAAAGATTTTGTGCCTAGCTCATTCCAAACACATTCACAGAGAGATGAATTCCAGTTCCCCAGCTACGTACTTTGTATTTGACTGTGACAAGTTATTTAGCTCATCATCTGTAAAATGGTAATATCTTATCTAATTCATCAATGTTTGATTGAAGCCAGTATGAGTTAAATGCTTAGTCAAGAAGAAAACATCATACAATGTAAAAACTGCATTATACAGCAAAAGAAATTATTATAAAATTCTATTTCTTGAAAAGTTTTTGGTGATAGTTTTGTAACTCAGATTTATACCATTCAACAACCACTAAGAAATTTTCCCGTGGCTTCTCTCTGTCCAGTTTTAGTGTAATAGAAGGAATATGAACTGCAGGGTCAGCCAGACCTGGGTTTCAATCTCAACTCTGACTAACCCAAGTTGTCAAATTGTAAAACAAGAACAATAATCCCAAACTTCTGAAGTTGTTCCAGGTGTGATGTAAGGTAATGTGCATAAAGTGTCTAGTTAAACAAAGGTCTGGCATATAGTAAGTTCTTAATAAATTGCTTTCAATACTACTTTCATTTATTCTGCTTCACCAACTATAGAGTAGGTAAAAACAAGGATTGTACCTTAGTCTCCTTAAAAATTTTAGTCTTAGTCTTCTTTAAATACCCCCTCAGAAACTCGAAAGTTGCCAAGACCACATTTGGCATAAAATTAATTCTAGTAGGGCTTCCCTGGTGGCACAGTGGTTGGGAGTCCGCCTGCCGATGCAGGGGACACGGGTTCGTGCCCCGGTCCGGGAAGATCCCACATGCCGCGGAGCGGCTGGGCCCGTGAGCCATGGCCACTGAGCCTGTGCGTCCGGAGCCTGTGCTCCGCAACGGGACAGGCCACAACAGTGAGAGGCCCGCATACCGCAAAAAAAAAAAAAAAAAAAACATTGAATGAATATATACTGATAGAGTTCTACTTCATAGTAGAATCGAAACTAAATACATTCACTTTTTAACTAGCAAGTACAAAATCCTTATTAGTTAAGTTTTCAGTAGAGAAGCCTGGAAGACATCATCTTAACTGAATGATAAAAGTTAACATCACCAGAATGTGAGATTGTGTGTCTCCTGAAACAGTGCAGAATACAGCATCATATCTAAAATGTATAATCTCCCTCATGAGGAAACATCAGATAAACCCAAATGAGGAAAAGCCTACGATGTAATTGACCTGTACTCTTAAAAAAGTAAAAACCACTATAGGTAAGAAAAGACTGAGAAATTGTTCCCAACTGAAGAAGTCTAAAGAGATATTAGAGCTAAATGAAATGTCTAATCCTGTATGGGATCCTGGATGTCATTATGACAATTGGAAGAATTTGAATGGGTTTGGTGGATTCTGTGATGGCAATGTATCCATGTAACTTCTGATTTTGATAGCTGTACTGTGGTCATACAGGACTGTCTTTGTAGGAAATGCACCCTAAGGTATTTAGGGGTGACAGGCAGCATACTCTCAACGGCTCAAAGAAAAATATGGTAACAGCGTGTATATGCATCTACAGAAAGAGAGCTAGAATGATAAAGCAAATGTCGTAAAATGGCAACAGTTAAGAATCTTAGTGAGGACATACCAGAGTTCCTGGCAACCTTTAAGTAAGTTTGAAACTTTCTAAAAAAGTAAAATAGCTCATAAAATCGTTACGAATAGAAACTTCAACCTTCAGTTCACTCCAAGCTAGACAGTCCTATTCTTGACCAGATTTTTTTGAAAACCACTTTAAGGCACAGAGTAAGGTTAGCATGTGACCTTGACATCTCAGAGGGGGTGTGAGTGTTAAGCAGAATCCTGATGCTAACTTAATTTCTTTTAATCACGAGCTGATATCTTCATACCTAGATTTATTTTGAGGCAGAACGCTAATGGAATTATTGTCATTAACATTTAAATGCTTATGCTTTCCAACTGTGACTCATAATTTGGAAGAAATTTTTCTTTCGCACATTTTCCCCTCATTAATGGTTTAGTTTTGTAGCAGAACAAGAAACATGTGGCATACAGATGGAGAAGTCATCTTCACTGTAGACAGAGAAAGCACCTAATCTTCTCTTAGTTTTGGCAATGTGATCATTTAGAATTTTTCTTTCCCTTTGAGGAGAAATAAATGTTTCTGAAAAACAACCCAAAAATGCACACACTGCCAACTCCTGTATATCTTGATGATTCGCTAGTTTTCTCTTAATCATGTAGACAAATTTGTTCATTCTGCTTGCCAAAATATAGGTTTATTATGACTTTTAATGTAGTAACTTTCCTCAGAAAAAATGTTTACAGCCTTACCCAACCATACATCTTTATGCACCAAGCAACAACACAAATCACTGTCTGGGGGGTCACTGCATAAAACAGAAATGTTGACACACTGAGTCAAAGATGCAGTTGACAAATATTTCTTTGATCCACCTTCTAGATCCTGCCCTTTTTCTGGTGCCTT
Source organism: Tursiops truncatus (assembly GCF_011762595.2). NCBI lineage: Eukaryota > Metazoa > Chordata > Mammalia > Artiodactyla > Delphinidae > Tursiops > Tursiops truncatus. Next base: position 68,707,370 of record NC_047046.1, read on the forward strand.
CATGTCTTAGATTACATTTCTGTAAATTTCACATCATGGCATATACTAAGGAATAATATATGCATGTGTATAATTGTAATTCATTGGAATAACATCTCAGCTGGAAGTATTCCCTTTTTCATTGTTTTTGTTTTCATTGTTATTATTATTAAGCTAGTAACATTTACTATTTTCATGACACTTAACACATGTGGAAGCTTCTCTATCCCCAAACATTCTCCTCCTTCTGTGACCCCGGTCTCAACAAATTCTTCTAGCCACTTGTCCATAGGAAAACTTGGGAGTCATTACACATTTTCTTTCTTCTTCTCCACCACCATGTCATAAAAGGCTAATTTCTGTTGGTTTTGGCTTCACAGTAGGTCTCTCATCCAGTCCCTCTTCTTTATTCCCATTGCCCTGACTTTGCCCAGACTCATTAACACGCCCCTACATTAGCCATGCGTTTCATCTCCCTTCCAGCAGTCTGCCCACCTCCACACCGGTGTCAGATTCGCAGCATTCTAGTGATCCTCTCAGTCCCTTACTTAAACCTTTTAAGGACTCCCTTTCTCTACAACCTACACACTCCTTACCTGATCTAATTTGATTTCCATTTCCTTCTCTAATCCTGGTTCTTGCTATGCATAAAACCTTAATGCCCTATACCTTAGACCTCAGCCATAATGAACATCTTGCTTTTCCCAGAATATGTTCTACTTCTATGGCTGTGCTAGTCTCTCTGCAATGAAACCTTTACCCCCTGTCTTAGTCTAGGCTCTATAAAAAAGTACCATAGACTGAATGGCTTATTTTAAAAAACAGAAATGTATTTCTCACAGTTCTGGAAGCTAAAAGTCTGAGATCCAAGTGTCACCACGGTTGGGTTCTAGTGAGGACCCTCTTTGGGGTTGCAGACTTCTGTTTTCTCTTTGCATCCCCGCATGACAGAAAGGGGGTGAGAGAACTCACTGGGGCCCTTTCATATGGGCACTAATCCCATTCACAAGAGCCCACCCTCCCAACCTAATCACCTCCCTAAGGCCCCACCTCCTACTATCATCACATTGGGGGTTAGGATTTCAAAATATGAATTTTGGAGGGTACACAAACATTCAGTTCATCGCACCCCTCAACACCAACCCAAGTTCACTTAAACAGTTCTATTATCACATTATCTATTCTACTTTACTGCACATAGAAGGTAATATTGTGTTATCAACACTCTTAAATCCTTAACATCAATAACAGTACCTGGCATATATTAGTCACTCAACACATGTATGCCAAATTAATAAATTCGGGATCTCAAAGCCCAAGCTAGATGTTTTCTAAGTAAAGCTCAGGCCAGCTGGGACCATAGACAGTGGCAATGTTCGAGGCACCAGAGATGCTCTACCAAGGACATTCAGCCAGGAGCAAGGACACCCAAAAATAACAGCTGAAAATTTTCAGCTGAGGAACAGAAACCCAGAAATAATAGTCAAGAATTTTCCAGGCAAAAATTCAAATGAGAAAGCAGGTAGGAACAGAAATTAAAATACATGCAAAAGATGGACGCCACAGGACTGCACCAACCTGGGACAATGCCCTGGACCAACATGCAAGGCACAGACCAAGTATGGGACAGAGCTAGGAACCGTGTGTAGCCGAGAACCAGGAAACTGATAGAAGGAGATGGTCCAAGGGGTCAGAGGCAGCCAAGTGGTCAAGGAGTCTAAATGCAGTGACTTAAAACAATCAGCATTTATATGGCTCTCAAGTGAGCTGGTTAGTGATTCAGACTTGTCCCAGCTGGACTAACACCCTTGCCTGGCAGTCAGCTGCAGTTCAGCTATTCCAGGAAGGCCTCTGCTGGGATGACTGGGGTAACTCAGGGCTTCCTCGTGTATCATCCTCCAGCAGTGCTCGTGGGGGCGAGGGCGGAGGGTGGGCAGAGAATCAAGACAGCCAATGAAAACACATTACGGGCTTTTTCAAGCTTCTGCGCACATACCACTTGCCAAAGCCAGTTGCATAACTAAGCTCGGATGGAAGGTGGCGGATTTGGACTCCAGCTCTGTGGTGAGGGGAACTGCAGAGTCACACGGCAGAGGGCACAGATAAAAGCAGGATGAAGAACTGAGGCCACAAGGGCCATTGATGACTGTAACAGAAGGTCTGAGCATTTGCGGTGTGCAGGGCACTATTCTAAGCACCGCACATCGTTGCTCTAGTAATTCTCAGGGCTAATATATGAGGTAGCAACTACCAGCCCATTTTATAGATGAGGAAACTAAGGCTTAGAGAGGGTAAATATAGAGCAGTTAATGGCAGAGCCTAATTTAAACACTGGCATATCTGACTCCAGTGCTTTTTTTTTTTTTTTTTCCAATTTGGACTTCAGAGAAAATTACTTAAAAGAAAGGTAAAAGGCTGATTTAAAATAAAGTTCGAAAAACAATGAAATTTTGTATAAATTCCAATCATAAGCTCTATATTTATAAAAAGATGTTTCACAGCTATTCTTTAATAATATTTGTTCAATAGACCAAACCAGTAAACATTACTGTTGACTGTAAATGCATCATCCTATTTGCAAAACCCTTAATGAGAATTCGTGAAAACAACGGTAAACCTAACATAAATACCAATTCTTTTTTTTTTTCTTTTTTGCTCTGGAAGCTGGGAACCACTTTGAGTTTTACATTCTTGGCAAATGATTGAAAAGAGCCTGAGAAAAGGAGCTGATATGGTTTTACACGTACAAATTCAAGAAGATACTACAATTTATCTTTTTAAGCGAGATTAGAGCTTCTCAAGGAGCCAGAACACCACTGCATCGAATTTAGAAAACCTTAAGTGGGACCGTCACAAGCCATGCCGTTCGCCAACACAGTCCATTACGTTTTGTGCATTACGGCAGCACATTTATTACCCACAGTCATAAATCACTGAGAACTACAGGAAAATCTGGCCTCTGACACAGTCACAGCAGCAAGATTCGGTAAAAGCTTCGATCAAGACAATCCCCACATGGCTAAGAAATCGTAACTCACCTCGCACAACAGTATCCTTCGATTTCCTTTCCATCCCTCTGTTCCTTAGAGCTCGTAACTGGGATTGTATGGCTTGGGTTTGTGCTACTCCCCTCTAGTTTACTAACAAAAGGCTAGGGGAGCTGGAAGAAGAAAACCCTAAGAGTTGTGAATTACGTGGTCTAGTAAGGAGTGCCAGAGCCAGGAAGGAGCCAGAAGGACTTTCAAGAAAGGGATTCTGCCCTTGGTTCCGTGGTTGGACATCTACTTAGGCAACAGGCTGGTTGATACACCCTGCATTTCAGATGGTGAGTCTACTGCAGGGCAATCAGCATTCCCAAGGTTTAGCGGGACGAAGACAGTGAGTGTCCCATGGGCAACGTGGATACATCAGATGGTAATTGGCTTGAGCACTCTTATCATAATTCACCCAAGAGGGTTGCTCACCAGCAAAGAGACCCCATCCAAAAAGTCTGTAGAACAGACCACCAGCCTTGGGAGGTGGGTGTGCTGACAGCATGGATAGCAAAGGACAATCCAGAGCCCAGCCTCGCAAGATCTCCCTAAATCCCCCAAGAACTCGCATGTTTGCCCCCAAGGGAGCCAGTACTCGGACATCTGCTGCAGAGAGCGCATTGAGCACCCACACCCAACACAGCACTGCAACCCACTGCCCACTTAAGTTTAAAAAATAAACATCCTAGGGCTTCCCTGGTGGCGCAGTCGTTGGGGGTCCGCCTGCCGAGGCTGGGGACACGGGTTCGAGCCCTGGTCCGGGAGGATCCCAAGTGCCGTGGAGCGGCTGGGCCCGTGAGCCATGGCCGCTGAGCCTGCGCGTCCGGAGCCTGTGCTCCGCAACGGGAGAGGCCACAACAGTGAGAGGCCGGCGTACCGCAAAAACAAAAAAATCCTATTTCCTCCTCCCATCTCCAACCCCCAAGGAGCTAGAGACACAGTAGAGCAAGGAGGACTAGAGCAGGTAACAGTCAACTGTGCCCTCTCCTCCCTTTTCAAGTCCTTCAGGATCAAGCCTGGTCCATGCTAGGAGGAGGCGGGGAGACAGACAGTTAAAATGTATTAATATTGTTTTAGATTGGCCTAGAAGGGACTGGAGTCGTTAATAACTGAAAGTGACTGGAAAGCTATGGGATACACCTATTATGTCATAGAGGGATAGAAAAGGGCGATTCAGCTGAGCATGGATGAAGGCAACGATTGGAGAAAAATAAAACAATTTCATCCCTGTTCCCTCCCTAAATCAGACTTTGTAATGAACTGGTTACTTGTATCTGGGTCTCAATGTTCACCTCTAAACATTGGAACTTTCCAGTTCTAGCATTCTCTAAGAGCCGAGCTCTTCATGACTGGACTTTTCATGTGACAACAGGATAGTCTAACGCTGTAGACAAGGTGGGAAGTAGTCATGCTTCATCTTCCATTTCTGGTTCTGCTATAGTAAACAAAACCACCAAAATTCATATTTGAAACCATCAGAAATGAGTAATGAACATTCACCAGTGTTTTCTTCATCATCGCAGACCTCCCTCCCTTGCAGTGTGAGGCATTAATTCAGCTGTCAAAACATGATGAACTTTGGTCCTGCTTCAGAATAAAAGTAAGTTTCTCAGTTTCTCTTTCTCTCTCTTCAACCCAATATATGCAGTCAGGCTTCTGACAGTGACACTTTATAATATTGTATTTAAGTAGCTGATAATGCTTCCTGGGTTGAGTTTTTCTTTTGAGGGTGTTTTCAGTTTTCAAGAGAGGCTATAAAGGGCCATTGGTCTCCTACTAATTATTAACAAATCACCTATGATTTCACTTGTGACTATTTCTGTCTTTATTAAATAGCAACAGCAGAAACTCTGTTCTGAGTTCTAAAGAAGCCCTTTCCCTGGTGAGCGTGTAACAGCTTTTCTGTAAGAGTTTAGCTAATTTAACAATGAATCAAGTTTATGTTCATGGTTGTGATGAAAAGGAAATCCCAAATGAAATTATTTTATAAAGGAAACCATCTCTAGTTTATTTTCTTGCCTATAAGCTCTACTTCCCATTCATTAGGCTGCCACAAACAATTAAGTCCAGCTGATTTTTTAAAGATTTGTTATTGGCTGAGCCAGGGAATACCAGCACTTCCACTGCAGAGGGGGCTGTTCTGGAAGCAGGGGTCCCCACCCCAGGCTCTGGGGTGGATAAAACAGAGCCCACTGGGAGGATAAGCCTGAGTTGTCTCTGCTTTCCCAAAGCTAAAGCCTAAGAGCTGACAAGGAGTTCACGGTAGCTTGGAAGACAGAGATCTTCTTAGCAGGCCAACCTTTGAACCAAAAAGAATTGAAAGGACTAATGAGATTAATGTGAACTTAATGAGACAGGAGTAAGTGACTTAATAGACCAGCCTCACATCCGGGGAGGTGTTAGAGCATCATGGGGGCTGTGTCATGGAGGAACTCATAGAGCCTGGGGATGGATGGACCATTGTTTTTACTCAGGTGCAGGCAGGCTGTATACTGTGTAGTGTGAAACAATCCTGTTTGTAAAATGATCTAAGTTTTACTTCTTTAAAATTCCAATCTAAATTATACTTGTTATATAAGTGGACTTTGGTTTACTTCCTACCATTTAAGCAAGTGATAACAGATAGACTCAATACATTTTTATTGAATAAATAGCTCACCCAGCCCTGGACCCTGGGCCAAAAACCTTTTTGCAAGAGTAACTGGGGAAAAAAAGATCTGTGTCCTACGTACTGGAGCTGCTGAGAGCTGGACTCACATATGCTTACTTACTCCCAGCATTCTCTGGGAAGAATTCTCTTAACCACCAAAGGTCAACTCAATCAAGAAATCCATATCGCTCAGGGAGTATCAAGCATTTTCCAAACATATAGCAATGGTAGGTAAAATACAAAAATTTTTTAAATGACATAAGCATGGTACTATGTCTATTACGGAAGAAGACTTCAGGTATAGTAGAGGATTAAGAAAGTACTCCAACCTATATATAACTTGCCGTTTACTCCTATAAACGCAAGGGATATCTTTTCATCCAAGGATACCTGATGATGTCAGTTCAATGTTGTCCTCTGTCTGTTTCTGAGTCTCCCTGGGTCACTCTCAACAGTCACAAGGAAAGTACTGGCACATGATTTAGACCATGTATCTAAATCAATACCATAGGCGATTACCATAGGTGAGACTAAGGTGATTGGAGTCAGGTAGACAGATAGCAGGGGAAAGAAAGGATACTGAGAACACAGAGAGAACCAAGGGGCTATCGTCCCATTAAAAGTAAATTGTAAATGAACAAGGCAATATCCGAGATCCTAAAATTCAAGGCAGCTATCTGTTCAATGTACCAGATTACTGCTTCCAGAACTGTGCTTCTCGACCAGCAGTCACCACTTGGGGGCACCCTTTTGCTTTGAAACAGGGAAAGCCCCGTCAAGTGGCCTTGCACAGTTTTTAGGGAACGTGATTCTTACCTATCTGGCCTGCCCCAAAGACGATGAACCAGTTGGTCTCATAGCTTCTCTCACTTTCCAACCTAGAACGCATCCATACCATGACCATCCATCTCTACCGAAACATGTGCTCTCTAAGCGCTGTTTAAAACCAATTTTTCAAAGCTTTTCATTGATTTTTCAAAATGAACCACAAAGAATAAGCAGTAAACCCATCATTCATCACTGGTGAAGCAGATAGGGAGCGTCGCATCTAATTTGGGTGAAAGCCACACTTTAGTGGTGTCTGGCTTGAGTGCCCACAAAATGGACTTGCGTTTTAGTGCTGGAGGGGACACCCTCATTTCACGGGTGAGAAACCCATGCTCCACGAGCGTAACGAGGCTCAGACAATGAGTGTGTTGCAGACGCAGAGCTGGAACTTCGCTGCATCACCACTTACTCAGTCCCTGCCTCCCTTTCAGGCTGGCTCCACCTGTTCTCAGGTTAGGGTTATCGCTTGTTACTCGAGAAGTTGGTCTGTCTTTTAAGCAAGTCCACCCTGCCCTGCAGTATATGCTGGCAGCTACATTATAGGGTCATCCTCTCCCTCTGCAGCCCATCATCATGTTTCCTTAAGTCTATAGATCGGAGCCTGTAAGGTAAGAGACGAAGGGTCATCCTCGATCTCAGCCCTCACTCCTCACCTGGCCTCACCAGATTTTTCACAACGTTGTGATTTAGCAATACCTTCACGGATTATGCTTTCATTACATCTTGTTTTGACTCTTGGATTCAATGAATAAAACTTTCCTAACTAGGCTCTGATTCCACATGACAGTAGGTTTCCAAGGGTTGCCTCAAATTAACAGTCTTCCCAGACGGACCCTGTTTGGGGCTCATTTACCTGACCTTCCTGGCATGGTATTTTTTGTTGGCACCCTGCCCGGATCATCTGTACTGGCTGATATGCCCACCCTCGCTGCTGGGAGTTTTAGAAGCAAATGGCTCGCAGTTGCCCCCTTCCCTGGATAATTAACCACAAGTAAGGGCTTCCTTACCCAGGACGGGTGGGGCAGGGGTAGGAAGCCAAAGCCAGAAACTGATTCAGTGAGCACACAGGCCAGGCCATTACCTCAGGGAGGGACAATTGTCGTGTGTGACTTGATTTTTTGTTTTCTTGACCCTCTCTCCCCTCTGTGGACCACGCCAAGACTAGACTTTCCCTGAGACCACATCTTCACTGGGGGCCCCTCCTCTTCCTATCTTGCCCTTCTCCCTCTCTTACAGGTTCTTCTCTGAAGGGTTCTCCCTCATTAAATCCCTCTTATCCAAATCCACGTCTTGGACTCTGCATCTCAGGAGCTCAAACTAAGACCCCCGACCTTGCAGGCCGGCTGCTGGCAGGGTCTACACCCCATGCAGTGAACCTTGGAGGGATTCAGATTCCAAATCCATTCTGGGATTTCCTAGCTACCTAAAATTGGCCAAACTATTTAACTTTTGTAAGTGTCAATGTCCTTATCTCTAAAAGGGGATACTAGCAAAGAACTGTTGTGAGAATTAAAAGTTATAATGTTGCTAAAAGTCACCACTTTAAACATGCCTAGGGCTTCCCTGGTGGCGCAGTGGTTGAGAGTCCGCCTGCCGATGCGGGGGACACAGGTTCATGCCCCGGTCCGGGAAGATCCCACATGCCGTGGAGCGGCTGGGCCCGTGAGCCATGGCCGCTGAGCCTGTGCGTCCGGAGCCTGTGCTTCGCAACGGGAGAGGCCACAGCAGTGAGAGGCCCACGTACCGCAAAAAAAAAAACAAAAACAAAAAAACATAAACATGCCTAGGCTAGTGCTGAACATACTTTTAATATGTTAATGTTAGTAATAAGAGTAGTTAATGTTTATTGGGCATTTATAATTCTATGTTCCAAACTCTGTATTAAGCATATTACATTCATTAGTTTATTTGCTCTTCACATCAACCCTCTGAGGTAGTTCTGCTGTCACCCCAGCTGCACAGATGGAAACACTGAGACTGTAATTGACCAATGCCTCATACTTTGTGGCAGAACTCAGATTTGAATCCAAGTACTAGCCTGGCTCCAACAGCTGGCACTGCACATCACCATGGGTAGCATCACATCTGCTTTCCTGCAGCCACATCTTCCCTGCCACTTCCATTCTAAGCCCTCCAACTCCTGCTTCCCTTATGACACCCATTCATCCATAGCATTTCACAATTAAACGCCCGCATACACTTGGTCTCCATCCCCCAACAAAACTTAACACTCCTATGCCATGTTCTGCCACAGCTGATTCTGAGGCTCACACAGTTATTACATGACTGAAGACTGAAGACATGTATGTATAGCAAGCTCAGCTAACCTTTGTGCTTTAAACTTGCCCTTCAATGACATCACCCCGAGAAGTACATCATGTCATAATTGCAGGCATCTTGGTGGGTCAGTGGGAAAAAATATTTGTGAGCAGGAAGTTTATTCCAAGGATCTCATAAATCCTCCCACATGGGTGATTGCCACTTTCTCTCTGTAAAACATTCACAGCCAAACCCGTGTCTCAGAGGATGACACACCTGATCGCTAGGGGATCCGTTTTCCATTAGCCCACCTAGACAGCTCCTATTCAGTCACCACTACCATCACACACATTATGTTGTTGTTTTTTTTTTAAGACAGGAAACATGCTTCTATTTCTAAAAAGCACCAGGGTCAGCTGAAAAGGGGAAAGGGGGAGAGAGAAAGATGGAAAATAAAGATTAGATAAGATCCTCTCTTTTCTAATGTGTCACATTTTATTTTATTTATTTAGTTCACTTGCACAATTAGCTAAATTATGCTTAAGCAGCAAAGCTTCCTTCTTTTGTATTTTCCTTGCAGACTTTTGCATTAGGTAGAGGAAAGAAAGTTTCAGAAAAAGTTCCTCTGAACAAATGAGCCTTTAGATGAAACTTTTCATTAGGCACAAAGCTCACTGAATCTAATCGGAGAGATTCAGACGAGAGTCACACTTGACCTCAGCCCTCCTCCACTGGGGTGGAGAGTAGAAGTCCAGCCTGGCCTTCAATTTCAGAATGTCAATGAGAGCAGAAGTGTCCAGAAAACATGCTTACATGGATTATGCATAATGAAATGGGGCTTTAAATCTGTTTCTTTTTTCTTTTTTGTCCCCATAGGGAACCCAGCAACTTTCCTTAATAATCAGAAAATATGCTTAGCAATTCAAAAAAGCATTATAGGATCACATTTCAGATATAATGGCTAAAAACCACAGTAAATAAGCCAGAAAACAAGGGTTGCAAAGTGAAACAAAAGAAATCAGATAATAAAAGTTAATCTCCTTAGATCATTAACTGGAAAAAAAAAAAAAAACCCTGAGAAAAACAAAAAAGCAGACTTACAAAACAGCATATACAGTATCATCTCATCTGGGTTAAAAATTGCATATATGTATATATGCATTTTTTAAGATGTGGGAAAATATATGATACATATGTATGTGTGTATATATAGGTATCGGTATAGATATAGATAGATATGCATTTTTTAAGATGTGGGAAAATATATGATAAAATATTACCAGTGATTATCTCTGAGGTGTAGAAATATAATTGTTACGGGTTGAATCATTGTGTCCCCCAAAAGGATGTTGGAGTCCTAACCCCCAGGACCTCAGAATGTGACCTTATTTGGAAATAGGGTCTATCCACATGTAATTAGTTAAGAGAAAGTTATACTGGAGGAGGGTGTGTCCTTAATCCAATATACTGCTGTTCTTTTAAGAAGGGGAGAGAGAGAGGGACTTCCCTGGCAGTCCAGTGGTCAAGACTCTGAGCTTCTACTGCAGGGGGCGTGGGTTCCACCCCTGGCCAGGGAACTAAGATCCCTCATGCCACGAGGCTGGGCCAAAAAAAAAAAGAAAAAGAGGAGAGAGGCACAGAGGAAAGAAGCAGAGGGAGAATGCCAAGCGGTAACAGAGGCAGAGATTAGAGTGATGCAGCCGCAAGTCACGCGAAGCCAAGGATTAACAAGCAACTACCGGAAACCAGGAAGAGGCCAGGAAGGATTCTCCTCTACAGGTTTCCTTTTGAAATCCTTGTCAAAGGGACATCCTGCCAACACCTTGCTTTTGGACTTCTAGCCTCCAGAACTGTGAGGAAATTAATTTCTGTTGTTCTAACAAAGCCACCCCATCGATGGTACTTCGTTACAGCAGCCCTAAGACACTAATACAGCAGTACTTTCCAAACTTCGGCTTATCTGTTTTTTTACTTTCAACAAAGCATACATATTCATTTTGTAAGTTTTAAAAGATCATTTTAATAAAAGAAGGACGGAAGGGAAAGGAAAGAAAGAAGGAAGGGAGAAAGGAAGGAAAGACGGTGAGACTGATTTTTTCATTGTTAACCACCTCGGATGAGGCCATGGGGTGTATTTAAATAAAAGAATAATAAAAGCCACGGCTGACCACAGCAGCACTGAGATACCAGCAACACAGTTCATAGGGCTTTTCTCTGCATCCCTTGGTCACTCCATTGATTGGTTTGTAATTGTGTCTTGCCCTCTGTTAAATTCTCCCAACTACAGGCTATGTGTCCCCTGATGTGCCCCTGGTAATGTGCCCCTCCTCTCCCATCCGTCAAGCCCTACCCATTCTCAGTCCCATTGCCCCAGGGCCCTGCTCTCTGTATGCTATCCTTTTATTTATTCATTCATCAGTCATTGATTGAGCACTACTGTGGGCTGGGCAATGGGCTGGAAATGTAAAAATAAATAAGAGCAGTCCTTGCCTACACAGAGTTCAAAGTCTAGTGGACCAGAAAGACAAGAAATGGAAAGTTCATTAGCGTGTAGGCAGTGCCTCAATCTGGAGAGCCTTGCAGGGGTCCGGGAGCCTGTGCTGTGAGAGCCGGCAGTAAAGCCCCTTCACCCAGACTTGGGAGGGAGTGGGGAACTAGGGAAGGAGGCAAATTTTGAAGCACATATAAGAACCAGTCCAACAAAAAGAGGAGAGGGACTTTGCAAGCAAAGGAGGAAGCAAGATTGCGCTAATTCAGAAATTTGAGAGCCTCAGAGTCAATCTGGAAAAACGTTGGGATGCAAGTGGGGATTGGGGAGCAATGCTGCTGGGGTAGAAACCGGCAGCCCATTGCCATGAAGAGTCAGAGATGCAAGGTGAGAGCTCTGAAAAGAGTGGATATAGGTATATGCATAACTGATTCACTTTGCTGTACACCTGAAACTAACACAACATTGTAAATCAACTATACTCCAATAAAACTCAAAGGAAAAAAAAAAAAGATGAGAGCTCCAAACTTGATTCTTCAGGCTTGGAGAAAACATTGCAGAATGTTAGCAGGACAGGGTGATATGATCAGAGTCATATTTTAGAAAGATTACCCTAGGAATAGTGTGTGGGGTTGTTTGGAAAGGGCAAGAATGCAGGCAGGTAGAATCATTGGGAGGCCAAGGTGAGGACCCTGTATGAAAACACTAGGGAGACCGGAAGAGAGGATGGGCTGGAAAGGGTACAGGCAGCAGAGCGGATGAGAACAGTAAATTCTAGAGCCCATCCCGGGCATGAATCCTAGTGCTGCCATATACATGCTGTGTAAAATCGGGAAGTTATTTAACCTGTTTTTTGTGCCTCCGTTTTCTCACCTATAGAATGAGAACAATCATAAGATTTACCTCATTGGGTTGTGGTGAATATTAAATGTGTCAATGTAACAGAATAGTGAGAGGGTGTAGGAAGAAGGAGTAGACATGTCAGGAGAGATTGAGTGAGTCTGACATCTTTGCCCTCTGAGGTGTTGCCCTGACATTTAGCAAAACCAATAGGAAATCTCTTATGGATGATGGGGGTTTTCACAAATTCTTTTCGTAGATGGAACTCTCTTGGAGCCCCTCAAAAGACACCATGTGGGCAGCCATATTTCTAGTAAACATCAGCCCATCTCTACTAGCTAATACTGACTGAGTGCTTACTATGCACCAGGGACTATTCCAAACCATGTACTGTCTTATGAACCCTCGCAATAATAGCAGGAGGCAGGTCTAATCATCAGCCCCATTTCACAGATGTGGAAACTGAGGCACTGAGATCGAATCTGTTGTGGCTTTCTTTTTAAACCATAATGGTAGCTCTCTAGATACATCAGAAAACCAAACTGTGGGGGCTTCCCTGGTGGCACAGTGGTTAAGAATCTGCCTGCCAATGCAGGGGACATGGGTTCGAGCCCTGGTCCGGGAAGATCCCACATGCCGCAGTGCCACTAAGCCCGTGCGCCACAACTTCTGAGCCTGCGCTCTAGAGCCGGCGAGCCACAACTACTGAGCCCACGTGCCACAACTACTAAAGCCCATGTGCCTAGAGCCCATGCTCCACAACAAGTGAAGAGACCGCAATGGGAAGTCCTCGCACCACAACAAAGAGTAGCCCCTGCTCGGCACAACTAGAGAAAGCCCACACGCAGCAATGAAGACCCAATGCAGCCATAAAATAATTAATTAATTAATTTTTTTAAAAAAAGAGAAGAAAACCAAACTGTATAGTTGCTAAAGCCAACTGTCCATTGGATGAGGAGAGTCTCCAAGTAGATGAAACCCACCTGGTTTATATAAAAGGTCTGAGGGTTTTATCCGTTAAGAGCAAGGCCCTATCCTCCCTTATTAGAAATGCCTCTTCCTGACTCTGTTCACTGGCAATTCTTCTCTGGCACTCATTCCTGGCAGCCGATTGAACACATTAAATCAGCCCATAGGGATAAGTCAAACTCTATTAGTCACTCCGTAAAAATGCTAGGTCTACTTATTATGAGTTATTCATAAACACCAAGACTAGACTCCATAATTTAATACCACCTGCCATGATTCCTGAAAGTGGCAAGGTTTTACCAGTACAATCTGATTAATTGACCTGGTCAAACAGAGCTCCAAATCAAGCATAACTTCCCCTTGACAGAAGTATATTCATCTTCATCTAAAGGCAGCCTTCCTGACTCATCAGGGGAGAGCAAAACCCCTCATCACATGGAGCCAATTAACATCATCTGGATAATATGGACGTTCCACTAAAGAAATGTTTACAAGCTTCTAATATTTCCTTAACATATATATATATATATATATATATATATACACACACAAGGAGTACACACTTTATGATTTCAACTATATAGTGTCTGAAAACACACAAATGTAATATATGCTGTCAAAAGACAGGACAATGTTTTTTCTTGGTGGCCGAGGTGGGGAGACCCAACACCTGGGACGGGGCAGGAGAGGGGCCGCTAAGGGACTGGGTGTGTCCTGGGTGCTGGTTTCATGGCCGTGGTCACTTTGTGAATACGCTTCATATGAACATTTATATATGCTATACTTTACTAAAATGTTTGCCAAAAATTAAGAAAAAAAGAAACTCATACTTAAGTAGCAACATAAGCCCGGCATTTAACTAAAAATGATGCTATCTCAAGTCTCCCACATTCTAGAGGCATTTAGATGGTCAAGTCACATTAAATCAGCCTTGATTTGCCCACTTGTAAAATGAGAATAATATGTACGTGATAGATGGATTAAATATGACTAAATGTATAAGCAATATATGTATATACATGTTTACATATAAACAATATATATATACACAATCTGTCAACTTGTAACTTGCTATGCAAAGTAAGCATTGTTACTATTATTATTATAATTATTGCACAATCCTTGCTTTCAGCAATAATGCACATCACTCGTCCTGACAGAGTCTGAGCAGAGAAGTCAATATGTTGATTTTTTTTAAATTTTGTATTTGGTTCATCCAAATAGTAGTAAGAGGGTAAAACTAATTAGTTACCACAATTTTGCTGTTGTCTGTGAGTCATGAAATCCCATTGTCCATGAAATTCCCAGGCAGGGCCAGCCTTTTTCCTGGAAGAGTCAGCAGCCTCTTACCCAGAATTTTTCCAGACCTTTTCCTCAAGCTTTGAAGTAAAATTCAAACATGAGTCATTCCTTTGATTGACAATAGAGAACAACACTGTTCACAAGGCAACCCTTTGGAAGAGAGAATTTCAGCCATTAACACCTTTTCTTAAATTACTCACTTTTCCAGCCTCTCACCAGGGAAGTAGGGTCCTGGGGGAAGGAGAACAAGAAAGGTGGATGTATGTTGGATGTGTAGGGGCAGATATCTTGTCCTTTTAGTTCTCAGGTCACCAGTGTCTAGGGAGCCACATCCAGTTCTGAGGAAGAACACTGTAAACTCCTAGGATATTTTTTCCCAGCAGAAAAAAAAGTCACATATTTTATGTGACTTAATTCTTTTCCAAGGTATCTCCAAGAGCTCCCAGGTGATGCCAATGCAAATGGTGCAGGGCCCACACTTTGTGAAACACTGGTCTACTTTAAAGGTATATAAATGTGTCTGGCATGAATGATTCTGAAAGATCTTAAATCGGTTTGGAGGGAAATAATCTTAGAGACGTCGGTAGGATCTGAACTTCCATTTTAAGGAAACAGTAAACAGTTTCCATCAGTGTCCAGGGGCGCTCCCCAGGACCCAAGAGAAACAGTCAAAATGGCTAAAAGCAAACAAAAGCTTGAGGTAGACACTGAAATGGAAAAGAATTTATTTGCAAGAAGAAATTGCTATCACAAGGACAGTAAGTACTTATGTAGCATGACTAGCCCACTAATCCCTTATGTAGACCTACAACCATAATAAGGCCAAATCTGGGGGAAAAAAAAAGAAAAAAAAGCAGTATATGCTTTCAATATTTAATGTACCAGTCTGGCTTGACACATTCATCTCATACAGTGGAAGCATCAATACTCAAAATTCAGAATCCTCTACATTAAACTCCAGTAAGAAGATAGCCTTATTCTTGGGACCAGAAATACTCAAAGGCTAAAATCCTCCCAGCTGGACATGTCCAACGTGTGCTGTTAAGACACCACTTTTCTTGTATTTCCACAGACAACTGCCTTCAGATTGTCTCATTCTAAAAACAAAACAAAACAAAACAAGATTGTCTCATTCTTTTCAATGATATGTTAATGCAGTCAAATCGTTTACATTCAGCGACATTCATGCCACGAATGATTGTGAATACGTGTCAGGCGTTGAAGAAAACCCCTTAAGCTCCCTCCTCTTACTGGGCTTACAGTCCTAGAGACCGTAGAAGGGTTTCATGGTCAGGTAAGTACAGTAAATACTGCATCGATCCACTTATCAGAGATTCACAACGTTCACTAGGAATAAATAAACCTGTATCTCTCTTTTATCACCATGTCTCAATCTCATTAGATGCTTTTAGCATGGCATACACATGAACTCTTACGGAACCCTGAGAAACAGTGATATGGATTAAAATAGCTCCAAGAATTAAGGAAAATAAGCCAACAGTAAAAACGGTGACAGAAGGGCTTACACAGAGAAAAATGAGAAATGCCTGGGTAACTTGGTGAAATTCAGCCTCTTGTTCTACTAAATCCTCCAATGTAAGCAAGCTTGGAACTGAACTGGCTTCCCAAGGACGTGCTTGACCCAAGCCTACCTGCATTATAGAGTAACCGTGTCTATCTCTTGGACCTTCTAGAATGAAGCAGGAATCTGGAGGAGGAGGCTTAAAGAGGAAGAGCAGAAGATTCTGCAAATGAATGTGGCCCATTTCAGGATTTCATCTAAAGCTGGTCTGGTGGCCAGTAGGCAGCCACTGACACCCAGGATTCCAGGAGCTAACATGCTTCCCACCAAATGGAAGATGCAGAAAATCACATTTTCATCTGGCAAAATCTAGTCTGATTACTTCAAATATGCTGACAAATCTCATAAAAGGAAAGAGCTATTCATTCACTGGGAAGAGGTATTTTCTTACTTAGCAGCAATTCCATGATCCCTCATTATTCTACTTTAGAGTTTTTCTACCTAAAAAAGACCTTAAACACTACCTAGGGCTTCCCTGGTGCCGCAGTGGTTAAGAATCTGCCTGCCAATGCAGGGGACAGGAGTTCGAGCCCTGGTCTGGGAAGATGCCACATGCCTCCAGCAACTAAGCCCGTGCGCCACAACTACTGAGCCTGTGCTCTAGAGCCAGTGTGCCACAACTACTGAGCCTGCGTGCCACAACTACTGAAGCCCACGCGCATACAGCCCCCACTCGCTGCAACTAAAGAAAGCCCGTGCACAGCAACGAAGACCCAATGCAGCCAAAAATAAAATAAATAAATAAATTTTTTAAAAAAGGAAGCACACACATGCACACGCACACACACACATGCACACAATCCAAAGAAATAAATGGAAACCAAACTTTATAAAGATTAAAAAAAAACACTATCTAGCCCAGTGTTGATAAAACTTGATTGCAACCACCTATGAGTGAAATGAGTTCAGTGAGTCTCAACCAGCATTTTGCTCTAGATGAGATAGAATGGAATGAAATGAATTAGAGGATATCAGAGCATCAGAGGCAGCAGGAGTGATTTTTTTTGCAAAATTTTAATTTACATTTATATATCTATTCATATACGTATATATGCACAGTTTTATAATATAAAATATATTTCTTACTGTGAGCTGTAACCAGAAATATTTAACAACCAGTGATGCAGCCTAATGCCCTCATTCTATGTATGAGTATATTGAAGCCCAGAGAAGTTAAGCAACTTGCCCAAAGACACACAGCTAGAAAAAGCCATACTTAGAATCTAGCAACTCTGACTCCTTGTTCAATATTCTTGGCATTCTGCCAACTAATTTTGTTCAAAAAACAAAATTATACCTCATTTCTACCTTTTAAAATAGAACAATCCTGCCTATAAGGCTTGCTAAAGATGTCTTTTCGATAACTCTCCACTCATTGCCTTAACAAAACTCTTAACAAAATAGTAATACTGACCTTCGCTGAGATCTATGCCAGAGAAACATGAAGCCTGAGGCAAAACCTGAAGGTGTTCAATGTTTTGCCTTGTAAACTTCCTCACTAAGTATGACAGAAGGGAATATAGCCAGAAGCGCTATAAAATTCCTATTAAACAATGTAGCGCTTAAGTAGGTACTGCTTACAAAATAAACCATACTGTCCCATTTTCTCCTTTATGATCTAATTTTCTGGTCATCAGAGCTTAGATATTTTTTTTCTGAAGAAGAAGGAAAAGATTACTTCAGCAGCAGTAGTGACCTTCCCCCAACCAATGAGAGCTTATTATAAACAATAACAATGAGACCCTAAAGTTTTATAATAGCCTTTAAATTGCACAGAACTCTCTCAAGAGCTTTGAGTCAGACATAAAACCTGAAAACATAGTATTTTCAATGAAGCTGTAGATGGACAGAATTGGTAGAGAAAAGGAGGAAAGTGGATATGGCAGGGGGGAGGGTTTCTTTCTTTTTCTTCTTTAATTCTTTTACAAATAATTATGCAAGGAACTTCAAGCCGCTCAAATTGAACTCAGAGATGGCCAAAAAAAAAAAAAAAATTGTGCTCGTGGGTTGTTTTTGTTTTTGTTTTCTTTTTTTGCGGTACGCGGGCCTCTCACTGCTGTGGCCTCACCCGTTGCGGAGCACAGGCTCTGGACGCGCAGGCTCAGCGGCCATGGCTCACGGGCCCAGCCGTTCCGCGGCATGTGGGATCTTCGCGGACCGGGGCACGAACCCGTGTCCCCTGCATCGCCAGGCGGACTCTCAACCAGTGCGCCACCAGGGAAGCCCGTGCTCTTGGTTTTGAAAACAATTCTCTACAACAATAACTGGCATATAGGAAGATGCTTGCTGACAGGTGTTTCAAAGACAACTTTTATTTTTGTTTTGTTTTTCCCCTGGGGCAACTTTGCGAGCCATCATTTTTCTTGAAAGATTTCTCTCCCCTGAGGTGTTCCACATATATGCTGTAATAAGAAAATGAAACAGATGCAATTCAAAATGTATGTAAGGGAGAATGTGGACAGAATAGATTTTATAGTATCCCATGGTACTAGCTTGAGTGATGGGAAGATTTTCCACTGAAACGCCTCAGTCCCCTGATTTATGTTATATTCAGAGGAATAAGAATTTCTTAGTATCCGTCCTGTACCTAGTTTGTGGGCCCACAGAGCAATTGGGTTAATTAATGTGACAGAATGACCTCATATGAATCATTCATTAGGCCCTGACACATCTCCAATGAAGTCAAGTCCTGACTTACCAACATTCACCTTTCACGTATTGGCTTTTAATTCAGCTATTTGCTACTAAGCTCTCGTTTTGCCATTAAAAAGTGTGCAGTGCTCACGATAACGATCATTGTAATATGTATTAAATAGTTTCTTTATGTCAGCCATTGTTCTAATTGCTTTACATGTTTTAACTCTAATTTTCACAAGCTGATAAAGTAGATGAGGGTAAGTTCTAAGAAGGCAAAGATTTTTGTCTGTTTTGTTCACTGCTTTATCTCTATCACTGAAAATAGTTTCTGGCATACAGTAGATGCTCAGTAAATGTCCACTTTATAGAGCTGAGAAAAGTGAGGCCTAGAGAGGTCTCTTGTCCAAGGTCAACCAGGTAGGAAGTAGCAAAGCCCAGACGTAAAACGTGTACCTAATGGCTCATAGTGTTAGTCAGTGGTGACTTGCTATTCAGTTATTCCTCGCGCTGTATTTTTCAAAACACCCAATATTTAATTGAATGTTTCTAACTTAAAAGTTCTTTTCATTGAAAAGTTTTAAAATTCTGAAGATATACACAGAAAACAAACAAAAAAACATGTATCTCACTAATTGAATGATAACCACTGTTAACGTTTTGGAGTGTTTCAAAATCTCTGATAAATTTCTATGAATGTACTTATGAGATTAAAGGATATGGTCTCCAAAATATGCATTCTGAGTTTGGAAATTATATGACCCACCAATTTTTATGGCCACATTAAAAAAAAAAAAAAAAAAAGCAGGGTTAGCCTTGCCCAGTGATGATGGAAAAGGTCTGTAAGTGCCAATAATTTGCTAAAAGTGCATTAGATACACTGTTATAACAAGATATTACAATTATATAATATAAAAATATAATGTTACAATGTGTTCTATCTCCTACAAACAGAGCTACTTTCCCCTGTAGTCGGGACTCAGAGTCTCCCAACAACCATTCATGTGTAGGAGCCCAGAAGTTCAACTGTCAACAACAACCCACCTAACCAAGAAGAAGTGAACTTGGATGGCCAAGTAACCGGGTTCAAGTTACGAGGAAATTAAATCAGTATGAAGACATGCCTAGAAATCAAGGAAATGCATGAGAATGCCTAAAAGAGATAGCCTAAGACAAAATCAGACTGGTGGACTCCAATTTTCCTTCGTTTCACCACTATCAGGAAAAGTATTTTAGAA
The DNA here is from genome assembly GCF_011762595.2 of Tursiops truncatus. NCBI lineage: Eukaryota > Metazoa > Chordata > Mammalia > Artiodactyla > Delphinidae > Tursiops > Tursiops truncatus. Next base: position 68,727,171 of record NC_047046.1, read on the forward strand.
TATGCTTTTAATATAGGGGTTTTTATTATAACATATATACATGTATCACTGCATTGGTATATTCTAAACCACAGGAAAAATAAATATTTTTAATGCGATGAAATTAATTTAAAAATAAATGTTAATGGGGATTTCCCTGGTGGCAGAGTGGTTAAGAATCCACCTGCCAATGCAGGGGACACAGGCTCGAGCCCTGGTCCAGGAAGATCCCACATGCCGCAGAATGACTGAGTCCGTGTGCCACAACTGCTGAGCCTGCACTCTAGAGCCCACCAGCCACAACTACTGGTCCCGTGTACCACAACTACTGAAGCCTGAGCACCTAGAGCCCGTGCTCCGCAACAAGAGAAGCCACCTCAATGAGAAGCCCTCTCACCGCAATGAAGAGTAGCCCCTGCTCACCGCAACTAGAGAGAAAGCCGGCGTGCAGCAACGAAGACCCAACGCAGCCAAAAATAAATTTTAAAAAAATTAATTCCTTTAAAAAAAAATGTTAATGTTATTTTTCCACACACCAATGGATCATTGCATATCCTGGAATACTTTCACTCTCTTATTAGAAACTACTGATGAGTTGACTGAGGCAGTCTATGTTCTTAAGGATTGTGCCTGCTTCTTTTCAATTCAAGCCATTTTGCCTTACGGTGGTTTTGCTCATGGTAGTAAATAAAGTCTAATTTTTTTTTTTCTGTTCACAGTTTTACCTGATCCAGATTTTTTTTTCACACAAAAGTCAATAAAAGACCGATAATGCCCAAAGTGCTGTGCTGGGTCCCATATCACAAAGTCATTTCATGTCATTCCCCAAAACCAAGAGAGATTAAGAAACTTCTCTTTTCAGATGAAAGGATAAAGAAGATGTGGTATATATATAGGCAATGGAACACTACTCAGCCATAAAAAAGAATGCAATAATGCCATTTGTAGCAACATGGATGGAACTAGAGATTATCATACTAAGTGAAGTAAGTCAGAAAAAGAAAGACAAATACCATACGATATCACTTATATGTGAAATCTAAAATATGACACAAATGAACTTATCTATGAAACAGAAACGGACTCACAGACATAGAAAACAGACTTGTGTTTGCCAAAGGGGAGGAGGGGTGGGGGAGGGATGGATTGGGAGTTTGGGATTAGCAGATGCAAACTATTATATATAGAATGGATAAACAATAGGGTCCCACTGTATAGCACAGGGAACTATATTCAATACCCTGTGATAAACCATAATGGAAAAGAATATGAAAAACTATATATATATATATATATATATATATGTTTAACTAAGTCACTCTGTTGTACACCAGAAATTAATACAACATTGTAAATCAACTATAATTCAATTTTTTAAAAAAATAATCACCTCGGGCTTCCCTGGTGGCACAGTGGTTGAGAATCTGCCTGCCAGTGCTGGGGACACGGGTTCAAGCCCTGGTCTGGGAAGATCCCACATGCAGTGGAGCAGCTAGGCCCGTGAGCCACAACTACTGAGCCTGCGCGTCTGAAGCCTGTGCTCCGCAACAATAGAGGCCACGATTGTGAGAGGCCCGCGCACCGCGATGAAGAGTGGCCCCCGCTTGTCGCAACTAGAGAAAGCCCTCGCACAGAAACGAAGACCCAACACAGCCAAAAATTAAAAAATAAATATAAAAATAAATAAAATTTAAAAAATAATAATAATCACCTCAAAAAAAACACAAAACTTCTCTTTTCACAAATCAAATGAATAAGTAATTAACTGCAGGCATTAATAGGCAATTCAAAAAAGAAATAGAAAAATTAATCAAATCATTAAAAGAATAACCAAAACAATCTTGAGAAAGAACAAAGTTGGAGTACTCATATTTTCCAATTTCAAAACTTCTCCAAAGCTACAGTAATCAAGACAGTGTGGTATGCTAACACATATATATGGAATCTAAAAGAAAAAAAAAAGGTTCTGAAGAACCTAGGGGCAGGACAGGAATAAAGATGCAGACTAGAGAATGGACTTGAGGACACGGGGAGGGAGAAGGGTAAGCTGGGACAAAGTGAGAGAGTGGCATGGACATATATACACTACCAAATGTAAAATAGATACCTAGTGGGAAGCAGCCGCATGGCACAGGGAGATCAGCTCAGTGCTTTGTGACCAGCTAGAGGGGTGGGATAGGGAGTGTGGGAAGGAGACGCAAGAGGGAGGAGAAATGGGGATATATGTATATGTACAGCTGATTCACTTTGTTATAAAGCAGAAACTAACACACCATTGTAAAGCAGTTATACTCTAATAAAGACGTTTAAAAAAAAGAAAAAAAGACAGTGTGATACTGGCATAAAATAGATGTACATATCAATGGAATAGGATTGAATGTCCAGATGTAAACACATACATTTATAGTCAATTGATTTTTGATGAGGGTACTAAGACAACTCAATGGGGAAAGAATAGTCTTCAACAAATGAGGTGAGACAACTACATTTTCACACCCCAAAGAATGAACTGGACCCTTCCTTTACACCCCACATGAAAATTAACTCAAAGTGAATCAAAAATTTCAGTGAAAGAGTTAATGCTATAGAACTCTTAGAAATCATGAAAAAATATTTAAAATCACTGACAATCAAAAATTAAAATAATTAGAAATTATTTCCATCTCTCCAACTGACTAAAGAAATTCTAAAGAATAGTACAGGCTAGGTTTGGAGGAAAAGGAACTCTGATGTACTTTTGATGATTATGTAAATTGACAGCTTCTGGAAAGCAGTTTGGTAACATGGGCCAATGTTAGAATGCACATCCACTTTGACTTACTAATTCCACTCGAAGGAAACTATCCTTTAAAAAAAAATTGATAAGAATACAAAATTGTATGTGTGAAGATGCCCATCTAGGCATTGTAAACAAAAAGAAAATTGGAAGTAAAATTGCCATCAGTTAAGGTTTGGTTAAAAACATGTATCCCACAAAATAATAAGTAGCCATTAAAATTGCTGATGAATACACATATTTCATTGAAATGGAAAGATGCAGACAATCTATTATTAAGGTAAAAAAAAAAGTAGGCACCCCCAGGCCAGATAAGGAATACAGAAAAGGGAAATTAACACCCAAAGGGAGTACCCAAGGTGCTAGAGTTGAACATTGTGTTCCTCTCTGCTTTTTCATGGGTCAGACCTGGCTGTATACATCTTCCAATATGCTACAGGTTGATTTTTCCCTTATCAGTATTCCCCAGCTGGAAACCATTTGAACATTGGGACCAACAATCATAGGCTAATGTAATAATTCTAGATTGGCTGGCAGATACTAAGGAACGTGGATGCATGATTAGACAGCTTTTTCCAATTACTCTAGCCAGTGGCAAGAGGTTCTGATCTTTGGATAACTGGGACTGATGACCCTAAATTACCAGATAATCCCAAAGATTCTAAATCTGTTTAAGAAAAAGAAATAGTAACAGCCAACGTTCTCAACTAAGTGGTGGTACTCCTTTGTAGTATAAAACATGAGTCTGAGGAATATTTCCATGTTCACCCTTAGTTAGAACCCTCTGGAGAAAGGGGCTGTCTGACCCAGGAATATATTTATTCCTCCCAACAAGTTCCCAAAGGACAAACATCTGTCAATACAACTATAGCCTAACCTCCCCCAAATGGAGCAAAAGTCAATACCTATGTTTCCTAGCTCCTTCAAGAGAGTGCTTAGAGTATTAAAACAGCCCATAAAAGATTAGAGATCAACTGTTTTAACACTTGTCAGCTGCCTGAGCTACATTTTGTAACAATTTTGGTCTTACCTCCAACAGTCACCAAAAATGTTCCCTGGATGAACTACCTTATGCTAAAGTCCAAGGTATCAAGCAGCTTGGAAAGCCCCAAAGAAAGAAAATGCTGAGGACCTATCTCAGACGCTCTCCCTCCCTCCCAGGTCTTAGCCCAGAGCACACACTCTCATAAATTATCCATGTATCGCCCAAGCAAAAAGGAGCTAGACATTCCAGGGAATCACTCAATCAAGTGCATATTTAGTTTCACTTCTGAAATGCTCAGTTAAATGTGGCTGTAGAGAGGAGACCTTCAAGATGGCAGAGGAATAAGACGTGGAGATCACCTTCCTCCCCACAAATACAGCAGAAATTCATCTACAGGTGGAACAACTCCTACAGAACACCTACCGAACGCTGGTAGAAGACCTCAGACTTCCCAAAAGCCACTGGGCTGACAGGGTCTTGGTGCTCTGGCCAGCTGTCAGGCCTGTGACTCTGAGGTGGAAGAGCCAAGTTCAGGACATTGGTCCACCAGAGACCTCCCGGCTCCACATCATAGCAAATGGTGAAAGCTCTCCCAGAGATCTCCATCTCAATGCTAAGACCCAGCTCCACTCAATGACCAGCAAGCTACAGTGCTGGACATACTATGCCAAACAACTAGCAAGACAGGAACACAACCCCATCCATTGGCAGAGAGGCTGCCAAAAATCATAATAAGGTCACAGACACCCCAAAACACACCACCAGATGCAGTGCTCCCCACCAGAAAGATAAGATCCAGCCTTATCCACCAGAACACAAGCACTAGTCCCCTCCACCAGGAAGCCTCACAACCCACTGAAACAACCTTAGCCATTGGGGACAGACACCAAAAACAACAGGAACTATGAACCTGCAGCCTGCGAAAAGGAGAACCCAAACACAGTAAATTAAGCAAAATGAGAAGACAGAGAAACACACAGCAGATGAAGAAACTGGGTAAAAACCCACAAGACCAAACAAATGAAGAGGAAATAGGCAGTCTACCTGAAAAAGAATTCAGAATAATGATAGTAAAGATGATCCAAAATCTTGGAAATACAATGGAGAAAATATAAGAAATGTTTAACAAGGACCTACAAGAACTAAAGAGCAAAGAAGCAATGATGAACAACATAATAAATGAAATTAAAAATTCTCTAGAAGGAATCAACAGCAGAATAACTGAGGCACAAGAACGGATAAGTGACCTGGAGATAAAATAGTGGGAATAACTACTGCAGAACAGAATAAAGAAAAAAGAATGAAAAGAATTGAGGATAGTCTTAGACACCTCTGGGACAACAATAAGTGCACCAAGTTTTGACTTATATGGGCTCAGAAGAAGAAGAGAAAAAGAAAGGGACTGAGAAAATATTGGAAGAGATTATAGTTGAAAACTTCCCTAATATGGGAAAGGAAATAGTCAATCAAGTCCGGGAAGTATAGAGAGTCCCATACAAGATAAATCCAAGGAGAAACATGCCAAGACACATAATAATCAAACTCTCAAAATTTAAATACAAAGAAAAAATATTAAAAGCAACAAGGGAAAAATAACAAATAACAAACAAGGGACTCCCCATAAGGTTAACAGCTGATCTTTCAGAAGAAACTCTGCAAGCCAGAAGGGAGTGGCAGGACATATTTAAGTGATGAAAGAAAAAAACCTACAACCAGGATTACTCTACCCAGCAAGGATCTCATTCAGATTTGATGGAGAAATTAAAACCTTTACAGACAATCAAAAGCTAAGAGAATTCAGCACCACCAAACCAGCTTTACAGTAAATGCTAAAGGAACTTCTCTAGGCAGGAAACACAAGAGAAGGAAAAGACCTACAATAACAAACACAAAACAATTCAGAAAACTGTAATAGGAACATACATATCGATAACTAATTTAAATGTAAATAGATTAAATGCTCCAACCAAAAGACACAGACTGGCTGAAAGGATACAAAAATGAGACTTGTATATATGCTGTCTACAAGAGACCCATTTCAGACCTAGGGACACATACAGACTGAAAGTGAGGAGATCGAAAAATATATCCCATGCAAATAGAAATCAAAGGAAAGCTGGAGTAGCAATTCTCATATCAGACAAAATAGACTTTAAAATAAAGACTATTACAAGAGACAAAGAAGGACACTACATAATGATCAAGGGATACAACCAAGAAGAAGATATAACAATTGTAAATCTTTATGCACCCAACATAGGAGCACCTCAATACATAAGGCAAATACTAACAGCCATAAAAGGGGAAATCGACAGTAATACAGTCATAGTAGGGGACTTTAACACCCCACTTTCACCAATGGACAGACCATCCAAAATGAAAATAAATAAGGAAACACAAGTTTTAAATGATACATTAAACAAGATGGACTTAATTGATATTTATAGGACATTCCATACAAAAACAATAGAATACACTTTCTTCCCAAGTGCTCGTGGAACATACTCCAGGATAGATGATATCTTGGATCACAAGCCAAGCCTTGGTAAATTTAAGAAAATTGAAATCATATCAAGTATCTTTCATGACCACAATGCTATGAGACTAGATATTAATTACAGGAAAAAAATCTGTAAACAATACAAACACATGGAGGCTAAATAATACACTACTAAATAACCAAGAGATCACTGAAGAAATCAAAACCAGAAACAAATGACAATGAAAACATGACGACCTAAAACCTATGGGATGTAGCAAAAGCAGTTCTAAGAGGGAAGTTTATAGCAATACAATTCAACCTCCAGAAACAAGAAACATCTCAAATAAACAACCTAACCTTACACCTAAAGCAATTAGAGAAAGAAGAACAAAAAAACCCCAAAGTTAGCAGAAGGAAAGAAATCATAAAGATCAGAGCAGAAATAAATGAAAAAGAAATGAAGGAAATGATAGCAAAGATCAATAAAACTAAAAGCTGGTTCTTTAAGAAGATAAACAAAATTGATAAACCATTAGCCAGACTCATCAAGAAAAAAAGGGAGAAGACTCAAATCAATAAAATTAGAAATGAAAAAGGAGAAGTAACAACTGACACTACAGAAGTACAAAGGATCATGAGAGATTACTACAAGCAACTGTATGCCAATAAAATGGACAGCCAGGAAGAAATGGACAGATTCTTAGAAAAGCACAACCTTCCGAGACTGAACCAGGAAGAAATAGAAAATATAAACAGACCAATCATAAGCACTGATATTGAGACCATGATTAAAAATCTTCCAACAAACAAAAGTCCAGGAGCAGATGGCTTCACAGATGAATTCTATCAAACATTTACAGAAGAGCTAACACCTATCCTTCTCAAAATCTTCCAAAATATAGTAGAAGGAGGAATACTCCCAAACTCATTCTATGAGGCCACCATCACCCTGATACCAAAACCAGACAAAAATGTCACAAAGAAAGAAAACGACAGGCCAATATCACTGATGAACAGAGAGGCAAAAATCCTCAACAAAACACTAGCAAACAGAATCCAACAGCATATTAAAAAGATCATACACCATGATCAAGTGGGGTTTATCCCAGGAATGCAAGGATTCTTCATTATATGCAAATCAATCAATGTGATACACCATATAAACAAATTGAAGGAGAAAAATGATATGATCGTCTCAATAGATGCAGAAAAAGCTTTTGACAAAATTCAACACCCATTTATGATAAAAACCCTCCAGAAAGTAGACACAGAGGGAACTTACCTCAACAAAATAAAGGTCATATATGACAAACCCACAGCCAACATCATTCTCAATGGTGAAAAACTGAAATCATTTCCACTAAGATCAGGAACAAGACAAGGTTGTCCACTCACACCACTATTATTCAACATAGTTTTGGAAGTTTTAGCCACAGCAATCAGAGAAGAAAAAGAAATTAAAAGAATCCAAATCAGAAAAGAAGAAGTAAAGCTGTCACTTTTTGCAGATGACATGATATTATACATAGAGAATCCTAAAGATTCTACCAGAAAAGTAGCATCTAGTAGCATCCTAAAGATGATACTAGAGCTAATCAATGAATTTGGCGAAGTAGTAGGATACAAAATTAATGCACAGAAATCTCTTGCATTCCTAAACACTAATGATGAAAAATCTGAAAGAGAAATTAAGGAAGCACTCCTATTTACCATTGCAACAAAAAGAATAAAATACCTAGGAATAAACCTACCTAAGGAGACAAAAGACCTGTATGCAGAAAACTATAAGACACTGATGAAAGAAACTTAAAATGATACAAACAGATGGAGAGATATACCATGTTCTTGAATGTGAAGAATCAACATTGTGAAAATGACTCTACTACCCAAAGCAATCTACAGATTCAATGCAATCCCTATCAAACTACCACTGGCATTTTTCACAGAACTAGAACAAAAAATTTCACAATTTGTATGGAAACACAAAAGACCCTGAATAGCCAAAGCAATCTTGAGAAAGAAAAATGGAGCTGGAGGAATCAGGCTCCCAGACTTTAGACTATACTACAAAGCTACAGTAATCAAGACAGTATGGTACTGGCACAAAAACAGAAATATAGATCAATGGAAGAGGAAAGAAAGCCCAGAGATAAACCCATGCACATATGGTCACCTTGTTTTTGATAAAGGAGGCAATAATATACAGTGGAGAAAAGACAGCCTCTTCAATAAATGGTGCTGGGAAAACTGGACAGCTACATGTAAAAAAATGAAATTAGAACACTCCCTAATACCATACACAAAAATAAACTCAAAATGGATTAAAGGCCTAAATGTAAGGCCATACGCTATAAAACTCTTAGAGGAAAACTTAGGCAGAACACTCTATGACATAAATCACAGCAAGAACTTTTTTGACCAACCTCGAGAAATGGAAATAAAGACAAAAATAAACAAATGGGACCTAATGAAACTTAAAACGTTTTGCACGGCAAAGGAAACCATAAATAAGATGACAAGACAACCCTCAGAATGGGAGAAAATATTTGCAAATGAAGCAACTGACGAAGTATTAATCTCCAAAATTTACAAGCCGCACATGCAGTTCAATGTCAAAAAAACAAACAACCCAATCCAAAAATGGGCAGAAGACCTAAACAGACATTTCTCCAAAGAAGATATACAGATTGCCAACAAACACACGAAAGAATGCTCAACATCACTAATGATTAGAGAAATGCAAATCAAAACTACAATGAGATATCATCTCAGACTGGTCAGAAATAGTTCTATGCCGTTGTTCAGGGTTCTGCAGGAACGTATCTGCTTTCCCTTTGCAGGATTTTACTACCAGAGAGGATTATAGGCTCAAACCAAGCGTAATACCACTATTACTATTCATCACACTAAAGGGTCATTTTTCTGGGATTCGTCTTTAGGTGTCTTCTCTGCTAATTCAATCCTGGTGAAGTCTTTGACTTCACAGGGATGTGAACTGATAGATTTATATGAGTTGGTAGATGAATAAAAAGAAGTCATTCCAGACTATAGACTTAAAGAAATTAGAATGAAATGGAGAAAAGAAATGAAACGGGTGGTCAACAGCTCTTTCAGAAATGTATTAATAAGATGCCCCAAACTACTAGCTGTGCAATCATGTCTCAATTTATGTATTACATGCCATCTCAGAAATTGGACTGTGAATCAACACTTGAGTCAAATTCTATTTGAAATGTACCCCAGGGCAATTTAAAGAAATAATTTAGTAAATCTCCTTCTAAAGCAGAGACTCTTACAATGTGAATAATCACTTCCTCATTTTATGTCTTGTAAGTTGGAGTTTTGTCAAGTTTACTTAATGCAAGGCAAACCGCACCTTGTAGTTTATGTAAAAAAAAAAAATTACTATGAAGGAAATGGCAGCACACTGGCCGACTTTATCTCCATATGCATTCCAGTCACTAGGTTCATGAGATCAGTTGTTCTAGTTTTCAAATCACTTGTACCAGGTAGACGAGTATCCCAGGACCGAGGCAGAATAGGAAGAGGAAAACTGAGTTGCAGACAACAAAGGTAAGGAAAGGAAAGGAAAGGAAAAGAGAGGAGAGGAGAGGAGAGGAGAGGGGAGGTGAGGAGAGGGGAGGGGAGGGGAGGGGAGGGGAGGAGAGGAGAGGGGAGGGGAGGAGAGGAAAGGAGAGGGGAGGGGAGGGGAGGGGAGGGAAGAGGAGGGGAGGAGGGGAGGGGAGGGTAGGAGGGGAAGGGAAGGGAAGGGAGAGGAAAGGAGAGGAAAGGAAAGGAAAGGAAGGGGAAAGAAGGGAAAGGAAGGGAAGGGAAGGGAGAAAAAGAAAGAAAGGAAGGAAGAAAGAGGGAGGGAAGAAGAAGAGGGAGGAAGGAAGGAGGGAGGGAAGGAGGGAGGAAGAAAGAAAGGGAGAGAAAGAGGGAAAGAGGAAAGAAAAAGGCATTATCTAAGCCATCACTTATCAAAATTTAATGCACATGTGAGTCACCTGTATTTTGTTAAAATGCAGATTCTGATTCAGGGGTCTGGGGTGAGGCACAGAGGTTCTGCTTTCTAACAAGTTTCTGGGTGACGCCAATGCTGCTGGTCCATGAACCATACTTTCAGTAGCAAGGGTCTAAACTGAGTCTCTAAAATAATGGTTAGAAGGATACCTTATACTATGCAGTTTATCAGCAACTTGAACATCCAGGCAAAATGACTTTGAGGTCTTCATATCAGTGAGGGGAAAAGATCAAGAGAAAAAGGAACTCACTGAGACAATATTTCCTGATCCTCATTTTTTTTTCTATTGCACTTCCAACCCCACCCTCACTTTTGCTGGGGAGGGCTTTATTTGAAGCAGGAAGTCAGCTACCATAACACTTTTCAGAGGAGTCTTCATAGTATTTCATAACAGCAATAAAAAGGCAGGGCATAGTGGGGCTGGTCAAAGGTTTTAGCTTTGATCTCACGCAATATCATTTCACTGAGCCACCCAAGCTCACTCTCCGAGCAAAATTAAGGCAGCGTCTTTTACTCTGGCTCTCTCCCCCTCCTGAGATGTCTCCGGAACAATAGCGCTATATAAGTAAAGTTTTTCCTTTGAACTAAGGCAAAGGGAGTATCTAAGCCCCAGAACACCTTTGGGTTCCAAGCACTGTATCAACTTTGAAACTAACTATGAGACTATAGCTCTACATTTTTAGGAACACATATTTACTGAAAAATTGTAGGTATGCTATTGCACCAGTTTTTTTAAAAGCCTTGGCCCAAATAAAAGCTTATAAAGAACTTCCCCTTATCAGGGCCTCAGGATAATTTCTACACCTTGATTTTCTCAACAGCCAAAGAGAAATACATAATCAGTTGTACCTCACATTGCCATTATAAGGCTTCCATTTCTACATGGTTTAGAGAATTCCCTAAAACCACAAACCAGCCATAACATTCACCAGGATTTAACTTCCTACATAGTAGAAGTAAATTGGCAAAAAGGATACTCAGAATCAAAATAGTCCCACTTAGAAATTGCACATAGCTCTTCTCCAAGCTGATGAAAAAATATCTTGAAGTAGAAATAAATCAGTATATCAGAATTGTTATTTCAAATATATATCAGGCAAAACTAGGATATGACCGCAAATGTTCTTGCAAAATGGCATGCCATGCCAATTAGTTCAACATTTATTTCTTCTTAAAATCTCCTGCGATGTATGTTCTATGTTTCAAAGGAAATCTGGGGTAACACAAACCAATTTCTATTGCTAACTACCCTTTCCAGGTCTATAAAAGGTCCATAAAACCACTATAAGTGAAAGTATAAGTAAAACCACCATAAGACTATACATATTCACTTAGGATAGATATCAGTGTTATACATACTAATATACCCTATAGAAGCTTATAAATATTAAAGATATACAGAGAAAGATACAGGAACATAATTTTTATGTTACATTTTTTATTAACCTGGTCTTTCTTCATTGCAAAACATACGCTGAGTGTTTCAATAGCTATGACATATCTGCCCTCTGGTGGAAAGATGGGTTTAGCATGTCAGGCACCACTATTGTGGATCCTGCAACAGAAATTTGCCTGCAACAAGAGGGACAGCTTTATTGAACCAGCAGAAGAGTATAATTCCATCCTGACTTGATGTTAAAGACACATCTAGGGATGTCTTTCAGAATAATCAAGTCAGCTCTGCAGGGATATAGTTACATGAGAAATGGAGAAACCCTGGGTAAGAAAGAGCAAATCCTACGGGAAGCCAGCAGACCCTTATACTTGGTTGCATGACAGTGTCCTAGAATCTGAGGGGAGGAAGAATTTTGAGTACGGCAGGTATCCTTCACTCAGAAGGTCCTGTGTTAGGGTCTTAGAAAGCTAAGGGCTGCTTACAAAAACTGAAAGATCTATTTTCAGTATTATTTGGGGAGCAGAAGGTAGCACTGCCTTGGAACCAAGAGGATGCGGCAGAAAGCTAGGGAAAGGATGTCGCCTCACTTCATCTGTCCATGAAGCATGGTACTGTCGCATCAAGGGGGCTGGGCATCAAATGGCTTCAGCAGCATCAGTGCTTTAGCACAAGGCAACGCTGCAGGGCCCTTTGGGGTCAACTTCAGGGGCATCAGCAGATGTTGGTACCCAGAGCAGCTCTGCCAGCAGCATCACCGGAACCAAGAGCATCGCCTTGGCAGGAAATGTCGGGATGTGTCGTCAAAGAGAAGAGACAAGAGGATGCCTTGCAGGGGCTGAAAAGGATTCTATTCATGAGCAAAGTGAGATTCTCAGAAGACCCCTAGAAATAACTGGCTGTTGGAGGTTTTGAAATTGGAGGAGAGGAAAGAGCCAGAAGAGTAGTATTTACTATTATCGTCAGCATCTTTTTAAGCTCAAACTGATGTGGCCTGATAAAGCTACAACAGTCTTGTTGTATACAGCTGAGAACCTTTAGACGATGTCATAGAATTAGCCTTGTCACGACTCACTGATATTCAACATAAATACTGTTGCTGATAAAAGAACAACAGTTCTTATGAGTGAACGTAGCTCAAGAATGAAGGAAACAGAAGAAGGCTGGGAGAAACTAGTTTAGTTAAGGATGGAACAACCCAGTCTTCACAGAGAATAAACCCTAGAGAATCTTTAGTTGTATAAACTTCAAACATACAAGCAACCTGTCAGCATCTTCATTGTATGTAATTGTTCCCACCACTGGAATTCATGTTTGGTGAGTATATTTCAATAGGCCTTTCATTCAGGTATCTGATTTCTCCGTTCTGTAAACTCTATCACAATTCCTGTTATACTGGTCCCATGGGTTTCCACCTGTAAATCTTTCCTTGCTACTTCTTAACGTCATTTCCTCCACAGTGCCTGGCACAGAGTAAGGGACCAATAAGTTTTAAACAAGCATACTTTTATGGGTGAAATATTTTTTAAGACACAGAAGGCAAACCATTTGAAAAACTCCCATAGAAATCAGGTCTACCTTCACCCCTTCTGCTGTTCCACCTATTTCTTTAGAATTAATAGGCCATCAGGAATATCCCAGGAATGGGACGCATCAAAATCACAAGATGCTGAAATCCTCTTCCATAATTCCTGCATTATCCAGGCTTTCGAAAGTAAGCATGTAGTTACTCTTAACATCAAAAGCAAAAGCATTTCAAATTCTCCCAGCTTAATTATTTTCCCCCAAACCATTTCCATCTCCTTTTTTATTCTCTGTTAACTGGGGGCCACCACCCTCCCAGTCACCTACTGTCAAAACCTCAACTTTCCCTGGATCCTCCCTCTTTCCATTGCTTGCCTCCCCTATGCAAAAAAGTCTTCAGATTTCATTTGTTTTTTTTCCCCTCCACAAAGTCTCTTGCAAACATCTTTCTTTCCATTCCTCTGCCACTCAACATCCTTATGACCTAATCTAGACTCTAGCTCCATCCTGAAAAAACTGCCAAGTCAACCTTAATTTAAATATATATGTATACATATTTGCTTTGTTTTGAGCAAATCACTTCACTCAAAAGTGTCACTGCCTTGAGTAAGAAATCCAAATGTTCTAGCCTGACAGCTTGGCTTTCACCTTCCCCTCTGGCTTCTACACCCAACCACTCCACCCCGAGAATCACCACCTTCTGGGAACCCTCTGATCCAGGCAGATGGATCTGCTCTTGGCTCCTTTATACAAACCCTTGGTTCTTCCCTCATTATATTCACGTTCACCCCCTTTTCCACACTTCAACATTTTCTCCCACCTCCTCTCACCAAATCCTCCCCTTTCTCCCCTTTCTTCAAGTCCTATAACAAGGTGCCCCTCCCCAGAGATTCTGTGACCCCTCACCTCCTAATGATTGCATTCTCCTCTGAAACTATGACATTTATAGTTCACGTTAAACATCTGACAGTTTTCCTTAGAGTGACCGTATGTCCCGGTGTGTGTGGGACACTCCTATTTTGCATCTCTATTTCTGGTGAGATACTTAATAGCGCCCCCTTTCATGCTCAAAAATGTTTCCGTCCAGATGATAAAACATGATCGCCCTACTTATCAAACCCAGCTTTGCGAGAATCTTGCCTCCAGAGCAGGATTGTCCACGACTCAGTGACGAGAACTTTATCGCATTCCTCTGACACCTCTGCACGTGCTGCACATTTGCCCAATGTAGCAGCTCAAACAGCCCTTGAAAATCAGCTGGTCTTATTTGACAGTGGGCAAGCCAGGAATGCTTATTTTGCTTATCAACAGTCTGCCCAACAGATAATTCTATGGGGAATTACCTACGCTACTCCTCACTACCCTCCCCTACACACACGCACTCACACGCACACACACTCACAGTCTGGCCAGAGTACATGTCTGAGCTCCTTCCACAGACACTATCTTTACCGTGAGCCTCATTCCAGGTGGGTGGGGCTAGGGGCGCCTTTGCGTCTTGCAAAACCCAGAACTTCTAGATTGTAAATATCTTTACTTGGGATTGGTCTGAAACATAATCTTAACAGTCTGTTGCTGATGACACTCATTTCCTGTTTGAGCACATCCACTGGCTCCTTCATTCACAAAACAATTGATGGTCATCTGCCATGTGCTAGACACCATGCAAGGTGCTGCGGACTCAAAAAATAAGCAGACGTCCTTCCCTGTAGGAACTTAGAATTTTGGTGGCCAAAAAGACACCCAATCAGGATTCTGCACGGCACGTGCTACTGAGAAATGTATAATATCATATGCTAAGGGGACACAGAGCAGAGAATACCTAATTCTGATTGGTCTACTTGGATGAGTTGGAGAAGGTTCCACAGAAGTGACCTTTGAGCTGGGGGACCAAACAGAGAATTACGAAGAAAAGCTACACCAGCAGATAGCTGTAAGAACAATGTCCTGCACGGAAAGGGGAAGGGTAAGCTGGGACGAAGTGAGAGAGTGGCATGGACATATATACACTACCAAAAGTAAAACAGATAGCTAGTGGGAAGCAGCCGCATAGCACAGGGAGATCAGCTCAGTGCTTTGTGACCACCTAGAGGGGCGGGATAGGGAGGGTGGGAGGGAGATGCAAGAGGGAGGGGATATGGGGATATATGTGTACGTATAGCTGATTCACTTTGTTATACAGCAGTAACTAACACACCATTGTAAAGGAATTATACTTAAATAAAGATGTTAAAAAAAAATGTCCTGGAAACATGAACTAATTCAGTGTATAACGAACATGCCAGGCATGAGGGCTGGATGTGAAGGGGGGAAAGGGCAGAAAATATGGCTGAAAATGTGGACTGAAGCCAGGCAGAGCCTCGGATAACATGCCCAGAGTTTTGGGCTTTACCTTACAGGCAAAGAGAAACCAGTAAAGGTTTATTAAGTTGGGGAATGGTGTGATTAGATTTATGCTTTCTTGCAGAGAACTCCAGAATTCACATACAAGAGGTTAAGGGCTGCTTTTCTGTAAGGAGAGGTTGGATAAGTATACTTAGAGTGTATGTTTTCAGGGTATGACCGGTTGGGAGCGGTGGTTTAATAAAGACTATGGAGAAGCTAAAGCCCTTCCCACCAAATAATTACCCATTTGTCATTTATCATATACAGTCTTTGTTACTGGGTGGATTTTGAGGGGAAAGCAGTAGTGATGCGGGGAGTAGGAATGGGGTGGGGAGAGATTGAAAAAAAAAGAAGAGAAGCTTCTAGCTTGGGCCACTAGATGGACTATGATGCCGTTAACAAAGTTGGAGAATACAGCAGACCCAGATTTGGGAGGTATGATGACGAGCTTGGTTTGGGACATGCTGAATTAGAAGCACTTGTAGGCATTCCAGATGGGAAAATCTAATAGGTTATAGAACTATCAGTGTTAGGGGTCGGGGGAAGATGTGTTCTGGAGATAGAGATTGGGGTGTTTTCAGCATATGAGTACTCATTGGAACTGTGGGAAGGGATGATGTCATCCAGGGAAAGGATGGATATCAAAATGAAATGGAATCAAGGATTGTAGGAGAGGTACAATTAAGGCAGGCTGAACGGGAGGTATCATACAGCCTGCCCACTTTGATCAACTGGCAGTGTCTGCTTGGAGCCCCGAGAGAGCATGCTAGGGCCACAAACAGGTGCCAGGATGGATTCACAAGGTCGTTAGTGGGGAACGAAGTGGAGACACCGGTGCCATGAGGCTACCATGCCAGGTTTAGGAGGTTGTGAAATGCAAAAGTGCAAAAGGCCAACAAGAAAGCACGTTGGAAAGAAATGTTCAACACGAGCAAGTGCCCCAGGGAGAGCTAATAGAATTAAGGGCTGAAAAAGGGATGCTGGAATTTGGACCTTTGTGATTTGAGAGTTGTCTCAGTGATGTAGTGGGGGCAGAACTGAAGAAGGTTGAGGAGTAAACGGGAGGAGTTGAAACTACTTCAATAAGGAGAGACTACGGCTCAAGAAATTCCCAGCATCCTTCACACGCTACAGTGCCTGCCCAGGGATCTCAAGTTCTCCATCGCCACCTGCCGTTTCAGTGTGTCCTGTGGCTGTTTATCGTTCTCTCCCCCAACACTTCCACACCATCTCCACTGCGCCCTAAAACTGAAATATCCTTTGATAACATAACAAAAGAAATTAGGACTTTTCAACGTTGAAAAACAAAGGCCAAAATGACATATGTATACAAAAGGGGACACGCACACAGACACACACACACACATACACGGGTTCTTTTACTACAAGGGAAAAAAGGGGGAGTTAAAGTGAGGTGAAAAGGCAACAGGCTTCTGCCCACCCTGGGGGTGAAGCTTTGAAAGGACAGTGGGCAACCTTCCAGGTTCAAACAGAACAGGTGAAAAGCAACATATTTGAAAACAGCACAAACAGTCCTGAATTTCAAATTAGAGCTGCCTTTGATTGTACATGTTTAAAGTTACATTAAAGGAAAATGGCCATCTGGGGGATTGTTCTGGAGCCAGCCTCGGCAGGAAGTAATGGGACGGGTCCCTCATTATGATGAAATAGGGACAAAGCTGTGATTGAAATCTCTGGGATTCAGCTCAGCTGCGAGCCTTGGCCATGTTTTACGTTGCACTGAGCCCTAGAGGTTCTTCATTTCCTTCAGAACATGCTAGGCGTTTGGCTCAGGGGAAAAGAAATAAAGTATGGGAAAATGTTGCTTCGCTTTCTTAAAATCAGAAAGGGTGTGGAGAGTAGCGGTAAAGCAGAGAGCGGGATCTCACTGCCAAGTGCCATCGATGAAAACCGCCTTAGTAGGAGCAAACTTCATCAGCGTATTTCTCACGACCCGAGCACCAGCAGTTAAGCTTGCTGCTGTATTAGGCAGACCGATTGGAAACAAGCGCTTGCATTTTAAATGTGCAACTTTGATTTCCTGCCCCGTGTAGCAGCTGAGACCCTAGGCCAGCTGCCAACCACTCCAGTCCCTCCCAACACAGGGAAGGCAACCGGGAGCTGTGTCCCTGCGTGGAGGCCCCGGGCTGCCTGGGATGCGGCATCACTCGCGTCACCCCTTGCCTTGCTTCATTCCTCATCGAGAAGAGGAGGTTGAGTCACACTAGATGGAAATACCAGCGCTGCCACGGAGGCTGGGGGCGCGGCGGACACAAGTTGCAGCACTGCCACCGAGTGGGGGGAAAACAGCTGTGGCGTGTCAGCTTCTCCCAAGAATCTTAACGACACACTTCTGGCAACTGAAATTTTGATTTGTAATACACAGATCACCCAGAGATCTGTCCCCATATACAGGGGGGATTGAAGGAAAAGAAGCACATGGAACACTGAGGGAGCTGAGATTCCGAGTCTGCAAGTCTAACTTTGAGGGATGGGCGATTTGGGGGGTGCATTCTAGGGTTGCAATAAGGAATGAACCCCCCTAGGGGCAGACAGCCCACGTCAATCAGTCCGGAAGGAGCTGGGATTGTACTCTGAAATTCAAATGATCCGGAGTTATGGTCAGGGAATCTACATAGTGTCACAAATAGGGACAAAGGAAAAATATAAGGAACTTTGGAAACAGCTCCAAAACCATAGCTCGATCACCCTCTAAACGTCATGTAAAGCCTCTTTAGCCTTGAAGCAGCCCAGACCTACCTAAAGGGGCCCTCCCCTTCCAGGACATCTCTGGTTGAAAGCGGCTTTGTTTGCACCTGGTTGTACACCGGGGCTCAGGGCTACCTGATTGGAACTGGAGGATGCTCCCCAAAGGGATTGCCAACTAACCTGGAGGGGTCATTGCAGTCCATGGGTGAAGCAACATGGTGTCCACTCCTCGGTCCTCGATTGTCTTGGTCTGAGCAGGCAAGAGTTCGGATGAGGTTTCTAATCTATTTTCCTCTGGGCAATAATACTCTCACCTACAAGATCGCTACCCTAAAGCTCCTTTCCTCAGCAGTGGTAATCGTTAACATCTCAAACAAAGCCAGCCTCTCCAGAGCATACACCTGGGAAGAGGCTGAATTTATTGAAAAATGGTGAGTCTGAGAAATATAATCGCAGATAAATCTCTTTATCCCTATGAACTGTGGAAGAAGGAATTTTAAGCCGGTATATACGTAGGTGACTTTTTTTCTTTTTAAAAATGAATACCTGGTGGGGGGAGGGGGGATGACTTCTCATCTAGACACTTGATTTGACACCAAAATTAGAAACATAGGGCTTCCCTGGTGGCGCAGTGGTTGAGAGTCCGCCTGCCGATGCAGGGGACGCGGGTTCGTGCCCCGGTCCGGGAAGATCCCACATGCCGCGGAGCGGCTGGGCCCGTGAGCCATGGCCGCTGAGCCTGCGCGTCCAGAGCCTGTGCTGCGCAACGGGAGAGGCCACAACAGTGAGAGGCCCGCGTACCGCAAAAAACAAAAAATTAGAAACATAGACGGTAATTAAACAACTCGTGTCTTGTGGCTAAACCAGTTACCCATTTCATGAAAATAACAACTGTTAGTGTCACTATCCTTGACGTTATCCATTTGGAATTTCAGGCTGTCTTTACTACTGATACTCTAATAATTGATCAGGCAGTGATCTGATTTGATGGGGGACTAGCTGAAATAATTGGATTGACAGTTTCCACAGATGAGGGGCTTACACACCATCTTTTGCCCATTAGGATCTCATGCATTCCCTTCAGTAGATCCATAGAGCATCATAATTAGTCACAAAATTTTCCAGCGCCCCACTGCAGTCATCACTTAAAAAGTATGTCCAGAAACCAAGGAAAAGAAATACATAAGTATGTGAGCATTTACCAAATGTTTCCACCTTACTGCCAGTCTAAGGGGTTCCCACTTTCATATACAAGGAATCCTGATGCAGTCAGTCCTAAGACTTATAGCACTGATTGTGCCTTCAAATATATCCCTTTTCCCCATGTGGAGTTTGAGTTCTAAAAAAGTATCAGAGCAAGCACTTGCTACCAACTTGTAAGCCTTCATAGTTACGTCTATAATTTCTAAAAAAAAAACCTGGGAGAATACCAATCTTCCCAAATTACAAGAAGATGTGATTCATACTTACTTTCCTTTTCAATTGTGTTTTGTTAGTTAAGCACCTTTTGCCCAAGGGTAATGAGGCATTTCTAGTTGTCCTCTGGGCTTGGAAGGTAGAAGAAAGTAGAAAATACAGCAGCTAAGTAGGCGGAAAAAGCAAGTGCTAGTTGGCTAACTCCTGTACCCACCCCAGTCCAAGGATGCAATTTCTCCTTTAATTTCATCTTTTGGACTAGAAATGATAGAATGTTGTTTGGTTTGCATTCTCAGGAGTTCCCCTGGTGAAATTCAAAACCGGCCCCAGCATGCAGAGGACAAGGAGTGACCATAGGCAGGCCACTCCAGATTGGTAAGTGGCAGGTGTAACAAGCAAGAGAACTTACCTACAAGGCTTGTCTTGGGCCGCTGCAAGATGAGTAACTCTCCGCACCTGTGCACCAGAATCTTAAGTTTATATAAAGCCCTTAATGGAGTTCAGTCACATACATGGTCCAGGTGGTCTCAACCAGACATTACTCTCTCAAGACTTGTTCCTTGCAACTGCTGCTAATATGAGAACAGTGGACGGGTGGAACATACACCCCAAGGACAGGGGACGGGGTGGGGAGCCTCTGATGTCATGGTCAACTGGTGGCCATATCCTCTCTGTGACCTCCTCCAATTGTATTTAAAGAAGCCTAATGCATGCACATGTATACACTACCAAATGTAAAATAGCTAGTGGGAAGCAGTCGCATAGCACAGGGAGATCAGCTCGGTGCTTTGGGACCACCTAGAGGGGTGGGATAGGCAGGGTGGGAGGGAGACACAAGAGGGAGGAGATGTGGGGATATATGTATATGTATAGCTGATTCACTTTGTTACACAGCAGAAACTAACACACCATTGTAAGGCAATTATACTCCAATAAAGATGTTAAAAAATATATATTACCTTCCTCTCAGTGTCCCTGTGAGGATTAACTGAGTTCATATGTGGGGCATTTGAAAGAGCGTTGGGTACGTTATAAGGGCTGCACAGTGTTGTGTATGCGTGTGTTGAATGTGGAGACAAAATGTAGAGTGCTTGTTATTTATGGGAAAGGTATTCTAACAACACCACCCGTATGTCAACCACTAGACCCTAGCATTTTTTGCACTACAAACGCATTAAGAGTCTGATGGAAGTGTGCTCATAATGTAGGACACAAGTTTTGCTTTATGATTTCAGCATGTGTATGGACCCCAAGTCGTCCATGGGCTCTAGATAAGAAGCCTCGCCTTATGCTGAAATCAGGTTTACAGTGAAAACATGATGGCACAATGAGCATTAAGATATTTTTAAAACTTCAACATCTAAGATGTGGTATCAAGGATGTAGGGAGTTATGGACTGAAATGTGCCCCCCCGCCAAATTCATGTCCATAAGTCTAGTCATAGCCCCCGGTACCTAAGAAAGTGACTCATTTGGAGATAGGGTCTTAAAGAGGTAAATGACTTAAAATGAGGTCATCTGAGATGACCCTAATCCAATCTGATTGGTGTCATTATAAGAAGAAACTGGACTCAGCCATATAGAGAAGGAAAATTATGGGAAAACACAAGGAGAAGATGGCCCTGTACAAGTCAAGGAGAGAGGCCTCAGGAGAAATCAAACCTGCTGACAGCTTGATCTTGGACATCTAAGCTCCAGAAGTGTGGGAAAAAAACATTCTGTTGTGTCAGCCCCCTACTTTGGGGTGCTTTCTAATGGCAGCCCTGGCAAACTAACACACAGGGTAATAGAAATAGTGACAGCATTGGGGTGTGCTGAACCGAAGAGCTGAAAAAGTTGCAAAAAAGAGGGGGAACACCTATTCCTTTGCACTTAGATGTGTGAATATGGAAAAGAGGTGAAGAAAAACAGTTGCGATTATGAATTTTACTGAGACATTGTTTGAAATACTACATCCTTGTTTTGAAATTCTCAAACTGTTATCCCACGTGAGACTCTATGAGACTGTCCGAATGAACCAACAATAAATACAAAACCTTTGTATCCGGATGAACTTAATTACGTGGCAAGAGGAAAAGATTCCATAGGCAAGTGTATGCAAGCATGAATGATGTAGATGCAGATGTTCTATTTCTGAGAGGGGGAAAACTGTCGCTGTCCTTTGTCAAAACGCTAATCACGTTTGGCCAGAGAGCAGAGATTGAAATCTCCCTGTACAATACTCAAGCTACGGCCATGCATAATTGAAGGTAATGGTAGGGCTGCTACTGCAAGCAGAAAGGACATGAATGTTAGCACCAAATGTTGCTTCTAGGAAAATAAGAGCCCAAGTCTGTGAGCCAGGTTGTTTTCCTCTTTTAGAACAGGTCCTGAAACAAAGCCCTGCGTGCCGTGGTGATGACTAAAGAGAGGGAAAGGGAAGAGGAGAGAAAAAGCAAAGAAGGAAGAGCATCCCTTCGATCCAGCCTGGGCAAGAATTGCCTATTAGCTCTGGAAAAGACTCAGGACAAAATTCTGAAAGAGTATGGTAAATGGAACCTCAGAAGAGTTCTCTTGGAAACTCAGCACTGACTTATCAACACGTGCTTCTTGGAGCACATTTCATTGTAAGTAATTCGTGGACATTGATGCGTGAGCTGGCAATGCTCCTCTTAAATTTTCTTGAATAAAAACAATTCAGGAACTAGCTTGCATACATTTTGTATATGATTTTTAGAAAGAATGTAGCATTCAGGAAATATATTATGTTGATGACTTATTCCCAAGAGTACAGAAAGTTTTCCATTTACCCTGCCTGGGTCATTACCTCGGCTTGGCCCATCTGAACCTGAGCTATCTCGACAGCCAGTAAAAAATAAAGGTAATGAGGCTGCCTCTCCAACCAAAGGCTAGGAAAAGTGAAGCATTAAAGAAATAAAGCATGTCATTTGAGTGAAGATGCAAAGTGCTGAAGAAGCAACATTTTCTAAAATATCTAAATGTGGCTTCTTTCAACATGGGGCTCTTGATCCTGTTTTCTTTCCGATTTTTTATTATTTTTTTTGCAGTACGTGGGCCTCTCACTGTTGTGGCCTCTCCTGTTGCGGAGCACAGGCTCCGGAAGCGCAGGCCCAGTGGCCATGGCTCACGGGCCCAGCCGCTCCGCGGCAGGTGGGATCTTCCCGGACCGGGGCACGAACCCGTGTCCCCTGCATCGGCAGGCGGACTCTCAACCACTGCGCCACCAGGGAAGCCCTCTTTCATATTTTGACACAGGCTTTTTCTTTACAATTTTCTTTACCATTCCCTGTTTAAATATATATATATATTATTGAATATGAATTAATATACATATATATATTTCTATTTCAAGTCATATTTTCTCACCTTTTCTCATTTCCAGGTCCACTACTCCACTCAGATATCCCTACTTTCCACTCATTTGAGTTCATGCCATTTCTCTCAGTTCTGGGGTTTTTACAGAAATGTTGCCAAAAAGGTTGTTCTCCCACTTTAACATAATCCATTCCTCTCTAGAACTGGGGCACTCCCTCATTCTGTTCTTTCTGTGAATATGCTAACCCGATCCACAGAGACAGAATGGAGAGGTGAAAATGGTGTCCTGAATGGACTCTGGCACCCGCTGGGTGGCCTTGATGAAGGTCCTCTAAGACTCAGTTTCCTTATCTGCAAAATGGGGATAGTAATGTCTTTCTTGCAGGGGATATTGTGAGTCTAAAATGAGTGTATGTAGACATCTGTCATTATTATATGTTATCTCATAAGCTATTTTCTGGGAGTTCTCCAACTCAGTAAGAACTGATAAGCCTTTTCATGGAAAGAAAAATGGATTGTAATAGGAAACAGAGTAATGCTTCTCCTGGAAGTGTTTGGTCTGTGTCACTTCCCTCTGTGCCAGCAGAACCACATGGAAGAAGGTCCAGTCACTGCAAAGATCATCTCCCTTCCTTACGTGACATCTTAATGTGATCACAAGGGTGACCCTGGGCTTATGCCCCATGGATCCTTACCCCCGCTCATTTGTATCTTCATACACAGTTCTAAACAAATTGGATCTTTTGAAAGCCCATCATTGGGTCAAGCTGAAAGTTAATTATTAAGTTCACTAGTCCAGCCTGCCAATTTTCCATTAAACCCCACCACAGAGTGTGAAGTCAGAAGTCAGCATTTTTCTTCAGGAATTAACCAAAACCGCCACCAAAACCATCCAACAAAAGAAAGAAACTGGTCACAAGGAAGGAAAGAAATTAAAAACTGAAATTTACAATAAGGGAGATGCTATGGTAACATAAGTTCCATATTTGACAACTGCTGACCAAGATCCATCTGCAAAGTCTGCCTCTTCACGGAGATTCAGGAGGGTCACACACCGATAGATGAGAAAGGCAACACACTCCTTTCCAGCCAGATCAGCTGGATCCACCCTCTGGATCTACCCACTGGATTAGCATCTCCTATAGGAGATGTTGCAGCCAGAAAGCCCTCCTATCCATGTTTGTTTAGTACTAGAGCAGCCAAAGAAATTCTGATTGCCAAGGGTGAAAGTAGCTAAAACAAGAAAAATGTCACTCAAAATACCTGGTAGGGAAACGTTCAGGTGAATATACAGTTATGATTCCAAAAGAACATCATTAAGGTTATATAATAGTGTTTTTTCTTTTCCTCTTTAGACCCACAATGACTGCGACTACCAAGCAAACAGCATTCCCGTATTATGCTGGGTTAGGCCAGAGGACAAAGGTGGTGTCTAACTCATGTGCTGCATTTGGAGAGTATTTTGTACTTTCTTTACTGTATCCAGCACAATCCCGAGCATATATTAAAGTGCAACTCTCTGAAACAAAAAGCAGAGTGATTAAAAACAGAGCAATTGTCTCCTATTTGAATTTGACTTACATTGAATTTGGAAGTTCACTATGCATAGAATATGCTGCTACTCTTTTGTTTGAACCTCTCAGCCATAAGATGTGTTAAGATGATCAAGTTTTGATCCTAAAACAAAGTGGACTAATGTCCTTCAACAGATGAATGGATAACCATGGATAAACAAACCTCCACAGCAATAAAAGAATGAGCTTTCAATACATGACTTATTCTCAGATGTATTATGCTAGGTGAAAGAAGTCAGTCCTGTAAGGCTACATACTACATGATTCCATTCATATGACATTCTGGAAACAGCAAAAGGCTATGGACATGGAGAACAGATCAGTGGTTGACAAGGGTTTAGGGTAGGGAAGTGGTTAACAACAAAGGAATTAGGAAGGGTGATGATGATAGAACATTTCCATATCAACTATGGTGATGGACATATGACTTTCTTCCTTTGTCAATACTCACAGGCCTGCACATCAAAAATTTTAGTGTATATAATTTTTAAAATAAATATTTTTTAAAACCAAAATTATATGAAATCCTCCAGGCAGGCAGCAGCACTTTAGAATTCTCTACCCACCCACCCATCCACCAACCCCAATTCACATCTAGAGAGTGACATTTACTTGAAAGGCAAAATGCTCTGATATATCTACATTTTGACCATATGTATTTTGGAACCTCAGGACCCCCCAGAGATCATGACTCTATTGGAGAAATAATGTGTCAAGACTTGTTCTCCTGTCCTATAACCTCACTTATTGGTTTATCCCTTTTACTAGATTTTTATGCCTAGCATCATAAGATTAGCATCAAGAAAGTTCTAAGGTGATATAGATGAAAGGATGGATTTTTTAAAAGGTCTAAACAATATTGAATTAGAGGTAGGAAAGACCTATGACTTTGTAATTGCTGCAATAATTATTACTGTTAAAGTTTAATGGAGATTATTGCTTTTTCTTTCTAGGAGGTAAAGTGTTTGCATGATTACTCAGTCTGTGGCCTTGTTGTTATTCCTACACCATTTATTTGCTCCAGATTGAGAAAAAAGAAAGCAATTATGTCTTAATTATCTTATATAACTTGTGAAGAAAAAGCAACAGAGAGATACTCTTGCTTAGTTTACATTACAAGTGCAAGGAATTATTCCTGTATAATAAGAGCAAAGTTGAAAAATAAGGTTTTAGTGGAATGGCACAAAATGCTAATTGCTGTTTAAGTATGATCATTCTATAGTATATCTAAATATTAATTTGATTATCACAGTTCTTTGCTGAAGGCTCTAGTAATAACCAGGTTAGTCTTTGTTATTACTAAAATACTTACCATGAAGCGTGTAGTAAAGAATTTGGCCTTGCCTAGAGAAAAGAGTGGCCATTGCCCTTGGCTTCTGGGAGGTAATCTATGTATACCTGAAGGGAGTCTCTCTTTTTATGGGAAGGCCTGGTCACAATAGATTTTAGAATGGGGCTGACCATGCCACACTGTCTTATGGGGAGAGGGGCTAGCCACACCAGAAAGACCCAACCGTGTGAATTGGGTAGAGGCTTTGGGTCAAGCAGTATCGTGGAGACTGAGTTTGACCCTGTGGGCAATCAATCAATCAGCCATGCCTAGATAGTGAAGCCCCAATGAAACAATGAACCCTGAAGCTCAGGTGAGCTCTCTGGGTTGGCAATACCCAGTGCATTTTATCACGTTGATGCTGGGAAGGTAGTGTGTCCTAACTCAGCAGGGAGAGGAAAATGGGGACTTTGCAATTAATGCCAGGTATTAAACTGACAAACTCACCCCCAAATTCACTGCTCACATCCTGGAGGAACTTAACACCTAGTTAAGATGAGAAACATTTGAGGAATGCGCCATATGGAGTCAAGGGTGTGTCAGACAGTGTGTCAGACAGAGTCATGCTATCTGGAAGGGACAGATTGGAGGGAGGGATGCATGAGAAGCACTGCGGAAAGCAACGCGATGTTCTCGGGCTTAAAGGAAATATAGGACTTGGATGATTGTGAGAAAAACAAGCTAGTTTTTACAAAGAAACAAGTAAAACTGAAAGCACAAATGTGGGGAAAGCATGACACAGAAGTATAGTGAGTCGTTTGAAGCAGGTATTGTGGTTGACTCCTAACAGCCATGTCACTCCGATATGATTAATCTAAGCCATTTGGGGTAATTCCAACCCCCTTCTTCAGTGACTAGTTTAGGAATGGGCAGGTACCCAGATCCAGCCAGTGACGTAGGGAGGAAAGTGTGTGGGGCTTTTAAAATGCAGACGTAGGAAGAAACAGTCTGTCTTCTTCCTCTGGCCACTGTCATGTCTAAACATGTCATCTGGAGCCATCCTGCTACTGAGATGAGGATGTAGCTAATACGTGGAGGGGAGGCCAGAAACAGAAGACTACGCAGAAGCAAAGCTGGGGGGCAGCGCTGATGGTGTGCCCTGGGTGTCTGTCCTCCACTAGGATTGTCTTTAATATACATTTAATATTTAAGCCACCTAAGTCTGATTTTTCTGTTACTTGTAGCTAGCAGTATGTGACAGACAGAATGGCTCCTTCAAAATGTCCATGCTCTAATTCTTAGTAGCATCCATATATTAGGTTCCATGGCAAAAGGGATTTTGCAGATGCAGTTAAAGTTGCAGACCCTAAAATAGGAAAAATTATCCTGGATTATCTGGGTGGACTCAGTCTAATCAAATGAGCTCTTAAAAGCAGAGAACTTTCTCTGGCTGGAGTTGGAGACATGAGGCAGAAGGGGAGATGAGAGAGATACAAAGCGTAGAATGGATTTGACCTGCTTTTACTGGCTTTCAAGATGAAGGGAGTCATGAGCCAGGGAAGGTGGGCAGCCTCTAGAAGTTGAGAATGATCCCTGGCTAACAGTCATCAAGGGGGACCTCAGTCCTATACTGCATGTACCTGAATTCTGCGGACAACCTGAATGCACCCGGAAGCAGATCTCCCCCAGAGCCTGCAGATGAAATCTCAGAGCAGCCAACACCTCCATTTCAACCATAATACTCTGAGCAGAGAACCAGCTTGTCACATTGTGCTGGGATTTCTGACCCACAGAAACTATGAGATGATAAAGAGATGCTGTTTTAAGTTTCTAAAACTTTAGTAGTTTGTTACCCCAGCAGCAGAAAACGAATACACAGTGTCTGAGCTGATTAAGGGGTTTAGTTGGGAGTATCCTCACTCAGGTAAGGTGTGTCGACCAAGGGCCAGATGTCATTTGAGGAATACACACCTGGTTCAGAAGGATAGAAGCCCACTGTACACATGACTGAGAACATCAGATTATCTAAGAGGTATAGGTGAAACATCTGGCAGCAATAGACAAAATGGAATGGAGCTGGAAAAACTAGAGGCAGGGACAGCAGATAGAAGCCACTGCAGGAATCCAGGCAGGGGTTAACAAAAGCATACGAAACCATGAGAATGAGAAGGGAAACTGGGTGGGGCTTCCAGTGACTAACTGAATATGAGTGTTCAAAGCTGAGTCTCAAGTTTGGGTACGTACTAATTAGCAATGGCTGCTGAAGATCTAGGCATCCGATCTGAATTAGGAGCATAAGTGTGGCACCAGTACATCTGTGAATGGCTATCGGGTCAGCCAACCTTCTCTGTCTGACACACATCACATGGTTAAATAACCAAATAAGGGGTTTCCCTTTTTTGGGACTTCCCTGGTGGTCCAATGGCTAAGACTCTGCGCTCCCAATGCAGGGGGCCCAGATTCGATCCCTGATCAGGCAACTAGATCCCACATGCCGCAACTAAGAGTTCTCATGTCACAACTAAAGATCCTGCGTGCAGCAACGAATCCCGCATGCTGCAACTAAGACCAGGCACAGCCTAAATAATTTTTTTTTTTTTAAAAAAAGAAGTTTCCCTTTTTATTTGAGAATATGAGCCAAGATTTTTATAGATATTTAAATAAGCGAGTACTAAGTGGACATATTTGTGAGAGTGTACATTTCTTCACTGTCACATTTGTTTCTTCCCCAAATGTCCTCTGCGGTATCTCTGTGCCAGGTAGAAATCTCCTTGAGTGGTTTGAGTTATCTCCATACTTTACCTCTCACCTGTATTTCCTCTTGCCTCTCAATTGGTCTTTAAGGATATGGCAATGGAGTCTATCGGATTTCATTAAAAAAAAAATTCAGGGCTTCCCTGGTGGCACAGTGGTTGAGAGTCCGCCTGCCGATGCAGGGGACACGGGTTCGTGCCCTGGTCCGGGAGGATCCCACATGCCGCGGAGCGGCTGGGCCCGTGAGCCATGGCCGCTGAGCCTGCGCATCCGGAAACGGGAGAGGCCACAGCAGTGAGAGGCCCGCGTACCGCAAAAAAAAAAAAAAAAAAAAAAAAAATTCAGAAGAACAAAGATTGTGATCACTCCTTGAATGAATTTAAAGTTCCAGGAAAGTTGTACGTGTTTTTGACTCACTGAATAATACTGCATTTCTCCCCAGCGTTAAGTGTTTTCAGGGTTAGGTGACTAATCCATCCCCTTCTCACAGCAGACTCTGATAAACTAAAATCTGGCTTGCTACAAAGAGCCACAATGTTATTTTTTTAAAAATAACAGTCATAGCTGTAAGCCTGTGGTTTTCTCATTTACAACATTATACTAAGTGACTTTAGGTTTTGGGGCTGACAGAAGAAAGAAAGGCTTTAAAAGAAGGCATTTATTCCCTTCATAAATAGAACATTCTACCATGCTGCTATTCATATCTTTCCCTTTAAGTTTCCAAATGTTTCTATTTTCACACAACTAGCTATTGTTGGGTCCAAGGCTCTTCAGTGTAAATCATGCTGCGATCAACAAGGCACTCTGACAGCTGGGCACCAACCTCCCACCAACACACCCAACTCCCCACTTTGGCTCTCTCTTGCACCGAGGTATCTGTCAAGTCAGCAAAATTCAGGATAACTCCCCCCAAAGCAGATTCAATCCTGAAAAAATCATCGGGGTGTTTTTTGAGGGAAGGGGTTGGTACCATTTATGAAATACAGAAACTGTGATATGTATTCCCTGTCGAGAATGTTATGGAAGCTCTGGATACCAGCCCAGGAGAAGGGCACATTGCCACAAAACTTTGCACTTGATGGCAAAGGTTAGTGGGCTCCTTGACTCTAGGGTACATGAACCCCAGATGACGGGTCCTGCACTGGAGTAGTGATCTCAAAACTCTTTTATTTTTTTTTAACATCTTTACTGGAGTATAATTGCTTTACAACGGCGGGTTAGTTTCTGTTTCATAACAAAATGAATCAGTTATACATATACATATATCCCCATATCTCCTCCCTCTTGTATCTCCCTCCCTCCCACCCTTCCTATCCCACCCCTCTGAGTGGTCACAAAGCACCGAGCTGATCTCCCTGTGCTATGCAGCTGCTTCCCACTAGCTATCTATTTTACGTTTGGTTAGTGTATATATGTCCATGCCACTCTCTCACTTTGTCACAGCTTACCCTTCCCCCTCCCCATATCCTCAAGTCCATTCTCTAGTAGGTCTGTGTCTTTATTCCCATCTTACCCCTAGGTTCTTCATGACATTTTCTTTTTCTTCCCCTTAGATTCCATATATATGTGTTAGCATATGGTATTTGTTTTTCTCTTTCTGACTTACTTCACTCTGTATGACAGACTCTACGTCCAACCACCTCATTACAAATAACTCAATTTCGTTTCTTTTTATGGCTGAGTAATATTCCATTGTATATATGTGCCACATCTTCTTTATCCATTCAGCTGCTGATGGACACTTAGGTTGCTTCCATGACCTGGCTATTGTAAATAGAGCTGCAATGAACATTTTGGTGCATGACTCTTTTTGAATTATGTTATTCTCAGGGTATATCCCCAGTAGTGGGATTGCTGGGTCATATGGTAGTTCTATTCGTAGTTTTTTAAGGAACCTCCATACTGTTCTCCACAGTGGCTGTATCAATTTATATTCCCAACAACAGTGCAACAGGGTTCCCTTTTCTCCACACCCTCTCCAGCATTTATTGTTTGTAGATTTTTTGATGATGGCCATTCTGACCGGTGTGAGATGATATCTCATTGTAGTTTTGATTTGCATTTCTCTAAAGATTAATGATATAGAGCATCCTTTCATGTGTTTGTTGGCAACCTGTATATCTTCTTTGGAGAAATGTCTATTTACGTCTTCTGCCCATTTTTGGATTGAGTTGTTTTTTTGTTATTGAGCTGCATGAGCTGCTTCTAAATTTTGGAGATTAATCCTTTGTCAGTTGCTTCATTTGCAAATATTTTCTCCCATTCTGACGGTTGTCTTTTGGTCTTGTTTATGGTTTCCTTTGCTGTGCAAAAGATTTAAGCTTCATTAGGTTCCATTTAGTTATTTTTGTTTTTATTTCCATTTCTCTAGGAGGTGGGTCAAAAAAGATCTTGCTGTGATTTATGTCATAGAGTGTTCTGCCTATGTTTTCCTCTAAGAGTTTGATAGTGTCTGGCCTTACATTTAGGTCTTTAATCCATTTGGAGTTTATTTTTGTGTATGGTGTTACAGAGTGTTCTAATTTCATACTTTTACATGTACCTGTCCAGTTTTCCCAACATCACTTATTGAAGAGGCTGTCTTTTCTCCAGTGTATATTCTTGCCTACTTTATCAAAGATAAGGTGACCATATGTGAGTGGGTTTATCTCTGGGCTTTCTATTCTGTTCCATTGATCTATATTTCTGTTTTTGTGCCAGTACCATACTGTCTTGATTACTGTAGCTTTGTAGTATAGTCTGAAGTCAGGGAGCCTGATTCCTCCAGCTCCATTTTTCGTTCTCAAGATTGCTTTGGCTATTCGGGGTCTTTTGTGTTTCCATACAAATTGTGAAATTTTTTGTTCTAGTTCTGTGAAAAATGCCAGTGGTAGTTTGATACAGATTGCATCGAATCTGTAGATTGCTTTGGGTAGTAGAGTCATTTTCACAATGTTGATTCTTCCAATCCAAGAACATGGTATATCTCTCCATCTATTTGTATCATCTTTAATTTCTTTCATCAGTGTCTTATAATTTTCTGTATAGGTCCTTTGTCTCCTTAGGCAGGTTTATTTCTAGATATTTTATTCTTTTTGTTGAAGTGGTATATGGGAATGTTTTCTTAATTTCTCTTTCACATTTTTCATCACTAGTGTATAAGAATGCCAGAGATTTCTGTGCATTAAGTTTGTATCCTGCTACTTTACCAAATTCATTGATTAGCTCTAGTAGTTTTCTGGTAGCATCTTTAGGTTTCTCTATGTAGAGTATCATGTCATCTGAAAACAGTGACAGCTTTACTTCTTCTTTTACAATTTGGATTCCTTTTATTTCTTTTTCTTCTCTGATTGCTGTGGCTAAAACTTCCAAAACTATGTTGAATAAGAGTGGTGAGAGTGGGCAACCTTGTCTTGTTCCTGATCTTAGTGGAAATGGTTTCAGTTTTTCACCATTGAGAACGATGTTGGCTGTGGGTTTGTCATATATGGCCTTTATTATGTTGAGGAAAGTTCCCTCTATGCCTATTTTCTGCAGGGTTTTTATCATAAATCGGTGTTGAATTTTTTCGAAAGCTTTCTCTGCATCTATTGAGATGATCATATGGTTTTTCTCCTTCAATTTGTTAATATGTGTATCAGGTTGATTGCTTTGCCTATATGGAAGAATCCTTACATTCCTGGAATAAACCCCACTTGATCATGGTGTATGATCCTTTTCATGTGCTGTTGGATTCTGTTTGCTAGTATTTTGTTGAGGATTTTTGCATCTGTGTTCATCAGTGATATTGGCCTGTAGTTTTCTTTCTTTGTGACATCTTTGTCTGGTTTTGGTATCAGGGTGATGGTGGCCTCGTAGAATGAGTTTGGGAGTGTTCCTCCCTCTGCTATATGTTGGAAGAGTTTGAGAAGGATAGGTGTTAGCTATTCTCAAATGTTTGACAGATTTCGCCTGTGAAGCCATCTGGTCCTGGGCTTTTGTTTGTTGGAAGATTTTTAATCACAGTTTCAATTTCAGTCCTTGTATTGGTCTTTTCATATTTTGTATTTCTTCCTGGTTCTATCTCGGCAGGTTGTGCATTTCTAAGAATTTGTCCATTTCTTCCAAGTTGTCCATTTTATTGGCATAGAGTTGCTTGTAGTAATCTCTCATGATCCTTTGTATTTCTGCAGTGTCAGTTGTTACTTCTCCTTATTCATTTCTAATTCTATTGATTTGAGTCTTCTCCCTTTTTTTCTTGATGAGTCTGGCTAATGGTTTATCCATTTTTTTAACTTCTCAAAGAACCAGCTTTTAATTTTATTAATCTTTGCTATCGTTTCCTTCATTTCTTTTTCATTTATTTCTGATCTGATCTTTATGATTTCTTTCCTTCTAATAACTCTGGGGTTTTTTTGTTCTTCTTTCTCTAATTGCTTTAGGTGCAAGGTTAGGTTGTTTATTTGAGATGTTTCATGTTTCTTAAGGTAGGATTATAATGCTATAAACTTCCCTCTTAGAAACGCTTTTGCTGCATCCCATAGGTTTTGGGTCGTTGTGTCTGCATTGTCATTTGTTTCTAGTTATTTTTTGATTTCCTCTTTGATTTCTTCAGTGATAACTTCGTTATTAAGTAGTGTACTGTTTAGCCTCCATGTGTTTTTTTGGTTTTTTTTTTTCTGCTGTACGCGGGCCTCTACTGTTGTGGCCTCTCCCGCTGCGGAGCACAGGCTCCAGACGCACAGGCCCAGTGACCATGGCTCACAGGGCCAGCTGCTCCGCGGCATGTGGGATCCTCCTGGACCGGGGCACAAACCCGTGCCCCCTGCATCAGCAGGCGGACTCCCAACCACTGCGCCACCAGGGAAGCTGGTTTGTATTTTTTACAGATCTTTTCCTGTAATTGATATCTAGTCTCATAGCGTTGTGGTCAGAAAAGATACTTGATATGATTTCAATTTTCTTAAAATTACCAAGGCTAGATTTGTGACCGAAGATATGATCTATCCTGGAGAATATTCCATGATCACTTGAGAATAATGTGTATTCTGTTGTTTTTGTATGGAATGTCCTATAAATAGTAATTAAATCCGTCTTGTTTAATGTATCATTTAAAGCTTGTGTTTCCTTATTTATTTTCATTTTGGATGATCTGTCCATTGGTGAAAGTGGGGTGTTAAAGTCCCCTACTATGATTGTGTTACTGTCGATTTCCCCTTTTATGGCTGTTAGTCTTTGCCTTATGTATTGAGGTGCTCCTATGTTGGGTGCATAAATATTTACAATTGTTATATCTTCTTCTTGGATCAATCCCTTGATCATTATGTAGTGTCCTTCTTTGTCTCTTCTCATAATCTTTATTTTAAAGTCTATTTTGTCTGATATGAGAATTGCTACTCCAGCTTTCTTCTGATTTCCATTTGCATGGAATATCTTTTTCCATCTCCTCACTTTAAGTCTGTGTGTGTCCCTAGGTCTGAAATGGGTCTCTTGTAGACAGCATATATATGGGTCTTGTTTTTATATCCATTCAGCCAGTCTGTGTCTTTTGGTGGGAGCATTTAATTCATTTACATTAAAGGTAATTATCGATATGTATGTTCCTATTCCTATTTTCTTAATTGTTTTGTGTTTGTTATTGTAGGTCTTTTCCTTCTCCTGTGTTTCCTGCCTAGAGAAGTTCCTTTAGCATTTACTGTAAAGCTGGTTTGGTGGTGCTGAACTCTCTCAGCTTTTGCTTATCTGTAAAGGTTTTAATTTCTCCATCAAATCTGAATGAGATCCTTGCTGTGTAGAGTAATCTTGGTTGTAGGTTTTTCTCCTTCATCACTTTAAATATGTCCTGCCACTCCCTTCTGGCTTGCAGAGTTTCTGCTGAAAGATCAGCTGTTAACCTTATGGGGATTCCCTTCTGTGTTATTTGTTGTTTTTCCCTTGCTGCTTTTAATGTTTTCTTTGCATTTAATTTTTGACAGTTTGATTAATATGTGTCTTGGTGTGTTTCTCCTTCGATTTATCCTGTATGGGACTCTCTTTGCTTCTTGGACTTGATTAACTATTTCCTTTCCCATATTAGGGAATTTTCAACTATAATCTCTTCAAATATTTTCTCTGTCCCTTTCTTTTTCTCTTCTTCTTTTGCGACCCCTATAATTCGAATGTTGGTGCATTTAATGTTGTCCCAGAAGTCTCTGAGACTGTCCTCAGTTCTCTTCATTCTTTTTTCTTTATTCTTCTCTGCAGTAGTTATTTCCACTATTTTATCTTCCAGGTCACTTATCCGTTCTTCTGCCTCAGTTATTCTGTTATTGATCCCTTCTAGAGTATTTTTAATTTCATTTATTGTGTTGTTCATCATTGCTTGTTTCCTCTTTAG
Organism: Tursiops truncatus; assembly: GCF_011762595.2. Taxonomy (NCBI): domain Eukaryota; kingdom Metazoa; phylum Chordata; class Mammalia; order Artiodactyla; family Delphinidae; genus Tursiops; species Tursiops truncatus. The sequence continues at coordinate 68,762,090 of NC_047046.1, forward strand.
TTCTTCTAGGTCCTTGTTAAATGTTTCTTGCATTTATTCTATTTCCAAGATTTTGGATCATCTTTACTATCATTATTCTGAATTACTTTTCAGGTAGACTGCCTATTTCCTCTTCATTTGTTAGGTCTGGTGGGTTTTTGCTTTGCTCCTTCATCTGCTGTGTGTTTCTGCCTTCTCATTTTGCTTATCTTACTGTCTTTGGGGTCTCCTTTTCGCAGGCTACAGGTTCGTAGTTCCTGTTGTTTTTGGTGACTGTCCCCAGTGGCTAAGGTTGGTTCAGTGGGTTGTGTAGGTTTCCTGATCGAGGGGACTAGTGCCTATGTTCTGGTGGATGAGGCTGGATCTTGTCTTTCTGGTGGGCAGGTCCACGTCTGGTGGTGTGTTTTGGGGTGTCTGTGGCCTTATTATGATTTTAGGCAACCTCTCTGCTAATGGATGGGGCTGTGTTCCTGTCTTGCTAGTTCTTTGGCATAGGGTGTCCAGCACTGTAGCTTGCTGGTCATTGAGTGAAGCTGGGTGTTGGTGTTGAGATGGAGATCTCTGGGAGATTTTCACTGTTTGATATTACGTGGAGCTGGGAGGTCTCTTGTTGACCAGTGTCCTGAGGTTGGCTCTCCCACCTCAGAGGCACAGCCCTGCCGCCTTGCTGGAGCACCAAGAGACTATCCTCCACATGACTCAGAATAAAAGAGAGAAAGAAAGAGAGAGAGGGAGGGAGGGCTGGAGAAAAGAAAGAGAGAAAGAAAGAAAGAAAGAAAGAAAGAAAGAAAGAAAGAAAGAAAGGAGATAAAATAAAATAAAATTATTAAAATAAAAAGTAATTATTAAGAAAAAAATTTCAGGCCTTCCCTGGTGGCCCAGTGGTTGAGAGTTCGCCTGCCAATGCAGGGGACACGGGTTCATGCCCTGGTCCGGGAAGATCCCACATGCTGTGGAGTGGTTGGGCCCGTGAGCCATGGCTGCTGAGCCAGTGCGTCCGGAGCCTGTGCTCTGCAACCGGAGAGGCCACACAGTGAGAGGCCCGCGCACCGGGAAAAAAAAAAACAAAACAAAAAAACGGACGGACAGAACCCTAGGACAAATGGTGAAAGCAAAGCTATACAGACAAAATCTCACACAGAAGCCTACACATACACACTCACAAAAAGAGGAAAAGGGGAAAAAATAATATACCTTGCTCCCAAAGTCCACCTCCTCGATTTGGGGTGATTCATTGTCGCTTCAGGTATTCCACAGATGCAGGTACATCAAGTTGATTGTGGAGCTTTAATCCGCTGCTCCTGAGGCTGCTGGGAGGGATTTCCCTTTCTCTTCTTTGTTCGCACAGCTCCCGGGGTTCAGCTTTGGATGTGGCCCCGCCTCTGCGTGTAGGTCACCTGAGGGCGTCTGTTCTTCGCTCAGCAGGACGGGGTTAAAGGAGCCGCTGATTCGCGGGCTCTGGCTCACTCAGGCCGGGGGGAGGGAGGGGTACGGACGTGGGGCGAGCCTGCGGCGGCAGAGGACAGAGTGACGTTGCACCAGCCTGAGGCGCGCCGCGCGTTCTCCCGGGGAAGTTGTCCCTGGATCCCGGGACCCTGGCAGTGGCGGGCTGCACAGGCTCCCCGGAAGGGAGGTGTGGAGAGTGACCTGTGCTCGCACACAGGCTTCTTGGTGGCGGCAGCAGCAGCCTTAGCGTCCCATGCCCGTCTCTGGGGTCCGCGCTCATAGCCGCGGCTCGTGCCCGTCTCTGGAGCTCCTTTAAGCTCTTAATCCACTCTCCTCGCACACCAGGAAAGAAGGAGGGAAGAAAAAGTCTCTTACCTTTTCAGCAGTTCCAGGCTTTTCCCCGGACTCCCTCCCGGCTAGCTGTGGTGCACTAGCCCCCTTCAGGCTGTGTTCACACCGCCAGTCCTCTCCCCGCGCTCCGACCAAAGCCCGAGCCTCAGCTCCCAGCCACGCCCGCCCTGGAGGGTGAGCAGACAAGCCTCTTGGACTGGTGAGTGCCGGTCGGCACCGATCCTCCGTGCAGGAATCCCTCCGCTTTACGCTGCGCAGCCCTGTGGCTGCGCTCTCCTCCGCGGCGCCGAAGCTCCCCCCACCACCACCCGCAGTCTCCGCCCGTGAAGGGGCTTCTAGTGTGTGGAATACTTTCTTCCTCACAGCTGCCTCCCACTGGTGCAGGTCCCGTCCCCATCCTTTTGTCTCTGTTTTTTCTTTTTTCTTTTGCCCTACCCAGGTACGTGGGGACTTTCTTGCCTTTTGGGAGGTCTGAGGTCTTATGCCAGCGTTTAGTAGGTGTTCTGTAGGAGTTGTTCCACATGCGGATGTATTTCTGGTGTATCTGTGGGGAGGAAGGTGATCTCCGCGTCTTACTCTTCCGCCATCTTCTCCTCCCTCAAAACTCTTTTAATAGTTTAATAACAAACCCTTTTAATAATAATAAGCCCTTTCAAAAACAAAAGTATATGTCCCCAACTTATGGATATTTACTTATAAATCATGTACTACTCTCCTAACGTATTATATCTTTAATTAAATACTCATTAAAATCTCAAACAGATGAGATGAAAACAAATATTAAAAGGTCAGATATTTTCCTGTAACTGAGCAGGACCCTTTGGGGCTTTGCTGGGACAGACCCCTCCTCCATATCCTCGGCTGCAGCTCCTCTGTGAAATATCTAGAAAATAGTATCTGATGCAGATTTCCTGAGTTTTTCAGATGCTAAAACCACCACCAAATGGAAGAAATTAACTACTTGATGATCATGAGCATGTAGCCCCCAGACCTACTGGCACCTAAGGATTGATAATGTTAACCCTTGTGACACTGCCCTGTTACCTGTTTTGAGCACTAGCTTCCCTAGACTCCTTGTCTAGCACCCTGCAATAAACACTGCACTATGCCTCACCAAGACCCAGTGTCAGTAGATTGGCTTTACTGCGCTCGGGTGGGCAGACCCAAGTTTGGTTCGGTAACATTCCCACCCCCATTGAATGCTTTTACACAAGCCCTAGATGCACGTGCCCCACTTTGCAGCCCCTTCCCCAGGCCCTGCGGTCCAGTTGCATCTTGATGCCAGACTTCTCACAGCATCAAGCTCATGAAGCACAAAATAGAAAGTACTACAGCAGAAGGAAAATGCTAACCCCTCAGATAAAAACAACTCCCAACACTTTGCGACTGAGAAGCTGCACCTCTTCCCACCTCTTATAAAGGATTAATCTTAGTAGAGATTTCTCAGCAGAAGAATTCAATGGAAAAGCTTTGACTGTTCAGACTGAAAAGAACTAAGTTTCCCATAAAGAGTCACTCTGCCCTGTGTAAGCTTTCAGGCTACAGTCACACTGTACTTGATAAACCAAACTGTTTTGTTCTCTGCCACAGAGAGAAAGGCAGCTTCAGATGTGAGTGGAGAAGAGTGTTGGAAGGTTGCATGGCGTTCTGGAAACAGAAGACCTCTGCATTCAAATGCCCCTCTCTGTATCTTACTGCTTGAGTAAGTCAGTCATTTAACCTGTCTGGTTCTTAGATTCCTCAGCTCTTAAATGGGAGTAACAGCATGTGTATATGACATGGCTTATCTGTAGCTTGCAATTCAAACATGACATTCATGGAGGTAAACGTGCTCTATAAATCATCAAATGCTATATAAATGAGAGGAAATAAAAACTTGTGTCCTCCTGTCGTAAACACAAAAGCCAAATAATTGACAGAGTAACTTACATGTGCCCTTCTGGAAAAACCAGTATGCAACTGGAAATCTTAAAGTCCACCCCAGACCCTTTGAGACATGCCGGTTTGATAAGCCACTGCTGTGATCTGCAATCCCATAGCTAATGCTATTTTGACTGATGTGATGACTCCACCTGTGGATGTGGTAGCCACTGAAGTAGATTTCGTATAGGGGTCATATATGCATCCCAGCAGTGAAGGCGGGCAGGACAAGGGAGCTATGACAGTCTTAGTGGAGGTTCGGAGGCTGTGGCCTCACGAGGTCAAGTGTGGCCACCACCTGATTCTGTGGAGAACCCTTCCAGACCTTTCTGTTCACTGGACATGCCAGCAGCATGACTGAGCACTTTGTCTCAGTAACAAATGAAAGCAGTATCACTGGATAAGCTTGAAAGCTTAGGGGCCCTAACCCCAGTCTGAAGCCCCTATGTCTGGGAAACACAGGTCCTAGATGTTCTCCATAGATTAAGTCATTGAAGATAACTTACACAAACATTTTTAAAGCTTCAAAATTTATTGCTGTACATTTTCGCATAGCATTTACTATGGAAATACTAATAGTGCAAATATTTATTTTGGACTTCGTAGCATTTGAGGGATCACAAAGCTTTTTGATATCTTTTGCAATCATTTATGAAGATCTATATTGTTCAACTTATTTTAGAAATTCAAACAAGTCATCTTCTATTCAAAGAGATTACATAATGCTTTCTAGATCTCCTCTCTAGCACAAAAAACTACCCCGGAAGCCGCCAGGGGCATCCCTTTCTGTAATAATACATACGTCTTGCAAGATTTTTCCAACTGCAAGACGCTTTGTTCACTAATTCATTCAACAAGTATTTATTGACAAACTGTTATATGCCAGGCACAGCGCTAGGCTCTGGGGACATGAGGATGAAAAGATGCAATCTCTGCCTTCACTGTGCTTACAGTCTAAAAGTAGAAACAGACATCCAAACAATTTACAATACAATACAGTAAAGTGCTTCCGTGGAGGTATTGACAAAGTGCAGTGGGAATTTGGAAGGGGGGGAAAAGAACATCTGCCTGGAGAAACCAGGGACAGCTTCAGAGGAGGGAGCTGTGACTTGACCAGTGCTCAGGAATTGGCCATGTAGACAGGCAGGCAAAGGGAACGACAGGTGCAAAGACACAGAGGCCCAAGGGGCACTTCAAAGGAGCAGGTGATGTGGTTTTTCTTGAGCCGAAGGTGCAGCGGGGACAGTGCAGGATGAGCTAGACAAGGAGGCAGGCATCAGATCGTGAAGAGGCTTTTGATCATTTGTCCATTTATTCAACACGCACTTATTGAGTGCTCACTGTGTGCCAAGCACTAGGCTAAGCGCTGGGGTTATAACAGGGAACAAGACAGACACATCCTTGCCCTCAGGGAGCTTACATTCTAGTAGATAGACAGACAAAAAGTCAACAAATAAATAAAATACAGATTTAGAAGATTTCTACAAAGGAAATAAACAGAGTGCCAAGGCAGAAAATAAAGTATCGCGGGTATTTATAAAGTGGAGGGTTATCAGCGAGTGCCTCTTGGAAGTGACATGACACCTGCAGAGATAACAGCGAGAGCGCCCGCTCCAACGATGCGCCAGGCACTGTGCTAACACTTGACAAACAGTATCTCCTTTAGTCCTCACAACGACTCTATGAGGTAGGTATTATTATTCCTATTTCACTGAGGAGGAACAGGCTCAAAGACATTAAGTAACCTGACAAGTCACACAAATGGCAAAACCAGGGTTTGGACACAGGTTCTCTCCATTTCAAAGTGCTCCTTCTTAAGCATGATTCTAAACTGCATACACGGAGAAGTGAGGAGTTTCGAGCAGGGAAATGATAAGGTCACATTTGCTTCCAGGACCATTCTGATGACTACATGGAGGAAAAGAAGGAGGGATGGAGAGGGAAGAAGGGGAAGGGGACAGGTGAAAAATAAAAGGAAGCCGCTGAAAGAGCAGAGGAGAGGAAAGGAGGCAGTGGGTGCAGGAACGGAGAAGAGATGTAGATGAAGGTGTGAGAAATGTGGTTAACAATTCTAACAGGATTGATGGGCTATTGGAGGCAAGGGGAAGAGTGGCATCTGGGATCACTCCTGGGCTTCTGCCTTGGGCAACTGGATCAGATGATTTGCTTTTACACAAGTTAGGGAATGCAAGATGGTGGTAGGTCTGGGGGATAAGAGGATGCGTTTATTTTTGGACATGTCCCGCAGGTATACTGGGAACACCTGGACTTATGGGATAGTTCCCAGCTAGACACCATGTAACGGCTTTCAAACCTTGTTCTCTACCTGAGCAATGTATATAAGGGCAAAAATCAAAGTTTTGTACGTGTGTGTTTTTCCTTTTACAAAATTTGTTTATAAAGGCATGTACGTCTTGGTTGGGTTGCTTTGTGAAAAGAACATATGATCACCAAGGTGAAGTTACCCCAAGCTTGATTACAAATGAAGACTCGTGAACTTTGAGGAGTCTAAGCAAAGCCTTTGGACATTCATTCTAACTAGTCATAATAGCTCTTAAAAAGAAATCAATATTATTGTTAACTTCCCACTGCCACCCCAACGGGGACAGTGGGGAGGGCCCAGAGCGGGCACCCTCTGCCCCTTGTCTTCCCAGAGTCTGCAAGTATCTCTGCTTCTTTGCCAGCAGGATTACTCTGTGGAAATAGGTGGCCTAAAGCCCAGAGATCAAAGTTGCATGGAAATCAGGAATTCCAAGGTGATATCTATGTAGTTTTGCATAAGGTCCAGAGAGACAGCAGCTCAAACCTAGCCAGTCATATTGCTTTCACCGTTTTCTTTTCTTTCCCCTCCTCGGAAACCGGAAGGGTGCTGGAGGTAGTGATAAAAAAATGTACAAGTGACATTTAGAGGGGTTTGGTCACGTCCTTGATCACATCACATCTGATTTTGAAAGAACTCAGAGTTAAGAAGTGCATAAACCCTTCGTACAGAAAGAAAACATGTTTGCTCTATTTCTCAAAATGTACTTAAATTTGCTTACAACCACTCCCTCCTTTCTTTGGCATCAGATTACCTGAAGTATGTTTTGATTTTTAAAACTCATTTCTCAATGCTATGCCAGTTTTAGTAATTAGATATCAAGGAATTTAACTGGTGATGAAGTTAACGCTTGTGAGTTTCAACAGAAAAAAAGATGTTAATACTTTGGAGGCCGGGTAGTAATTAGCAAAGTATTACAATCTGGTTCATTAAGCAACTCTGCCCAGAAAAATGCCTCTCTTTGTGGCAAAGGGTCTGACCTGCACCTGTTAACTCTGTAAGCCAGTAGACACTGGAAAATGTAAAATGTTCTAGAAAAACAGACATGGACTTCCAGTAACATCTGAAGCGCACCTGTGTACCTAACTCATGCCCATGGGAAGAAAATGCCTTATTTTTATCGAACCAACAAAAGTACTCGTTACAGGCAAGGGGAAAAAAATTACCCATGCTACACAACAACTTATAATTCTGCTGAAAGCAGCGCAATTGTCATGATATCCAGAGGCACACTGCAAATGTATGAACTATTTGCTACTACCTCCATTTCAAACCTAAGTCCCAGGGATCACAGTTGAATGTGAACCAGGAATCCTAAGGAGGGGCTATGTATTGTTGCTCCTTAACAGAAAGAATTCCAATCAGTCTGTGAATAGAATCATTTATTTGTCTTTACAGTGATGATGGAAGAATGTACAGGTGTCCTCTTTCAATAAAGTATAAAAATCTGTTTATATACAGTGAAGTCACGATAAGCTTTCATTGGGAAATTTATTTGGTAACTCCTGATCCGTTCATATTAAAATTGCGGGGGAGACGAATATTTCACGTTAAGTGCTACATTTCCAGTAGATTGCACCTGGCATGAAAAGCTCAGCTTCATCTTCAGGGTCCTGCTTGACAGATATTACAAAAGGCTAATTTTAAGTCCTGGGACTCAAAATAAACATCATTTTTGAATAATAGATATATACATCAAAAATACATCTAAAAAGGCATTGGTTAGTGCTATTAAAAAGCTCTATGTGCTTGGGTGCATTTTTTTCTTACAGGCGAAACCCAGTGGAAACGTTTTTGTTCAATTCTAGGAATTTTCTCTTGGGGAAAGTCGGTCGAAAGTTACCTGTAAGAAAAAACAAACAAACTTAAGTAATTCAGTGATTTCTCAGGTAAGGTCAGCAAAACGTGGAAAAGCAGTTAGAGGCCAAATTTCACTTGGAACAGGATTTTTAGAGCCTGATAGCATTTAGTTACAGCACTTTGTACATAAAAAGTGCTCAACATTTCCCTTCATTGTTTCAAGTGTTTTATTTTGAAAATAAGCCTTAATACTCACTTCATTTTCAAATAAATCATATGTATCCCTTTGTATGCTTATGAAAATATTTTCTATCATTAATTAAATCAGCATAAAAAGAGAAATCACAGGGCATACAAATGAAGAAAACATAACAGACGTAGCCAAATCCAAACATACCTTTTTAGGAAAATTTCTAACAATGATGTATTTTATTTCACAATAATTTATTTTACTTCTCAGAATTTACAGATGATAGAAATGTACTGAAGTTTTATTACTGCTTAACTTGGGTGAAATGGTACTGTGCAACTGCCAATTCAACTGCTTATGTATGTGATACTCTAGCTCATTTATAGCTAAACGTTTTAACACTTTTGTTCTTATAGTTTTCTTCTTCTTGCAGTCACTCCTAAAATGTTTGATAAGCTGGGCACTCCTCTTGAGTGTAAAATCTTAAGTGACACAGCAAACCTCAACCTGCTATTGACAGTGTGTGTGTACACACACACACACACACACACACACACACACACACACGGGCACACGCACGCACACGCACGCACGCACGCACGCCTGCTCGCCCCGACCAATAACAGCCTCAGCTCCGTCCTCCCCGACGGGCTCATGTGTTCCGGCAATCTCTGGAGCAGATTCTGGCGGGAGGAACGCACGCAGAGGTGGGCTGAAACCACAACTGAGCCCCAGGGGCTGTGTGACTAAGGAAGCAGAGCTGAAATCTCTCCTTGCGACTGCACGAAACTTGGAGTTACACCTCCGCTGACAGCTTCCTAAACTCTGCGCCTGCCAAATGTATATATACATACAAATTAAGGTCCATTTTGCTAATAAGGACCGTCAGAAAGAGCATCCATGTCATAATGCGGCGAACAGACCTAAACAGAACCGCGTGTTACAGGTTCCATCTCTTGGCAGCCATGTGAACTTGACCATGTCCCACTTTAGTCAAGCTAAGTCCTACCTATTCCACAGGTTATTATGAACACCTAATTAAGTCATGTGGCAGTGCTCTGGTTTATTAAACACTTTAGGTGTACGTGGGGGGCTAAATTAGTGATTTAGGTAAATTTAATTTTGATAATTAAGAAGTACATCTAAATCTTCCATAACCTACAAGTCTAATGGCCTGGTCTAATAATACCATTCTCAAGTTTAGAATATGATACACGTAATGCAGATCTCCCCCTAGCACCATGCCAAAGTGATGGCTACTCTTAAAACTTTAATCCCTCAACTTTAATTAGTTTATTCGTGCATTAACCACAGGCTCGCTTACATAGATTAGGGTGCTGCCCTGACGTCAACCTGCACAGTAATCTGCAAAGTAAGTGAGGGTCCCGTAAAACCTCAACTACATGACCCTTGATTATTCTAAATTGTTTTCAGGAAAAAAGTCTGAAAAACAACAAAAAGCTCTGGAGAAGAAGAGGGCTTTCCCAGAGTCGGTTCTGATGTGGTGCAGGCGCAATGGTCCAGATTCCCACACTGCACTGAAGTCTCTGGAGAAAAGAAACACGCTGCAGACTTGCCTCTGAGAGACTTTACACACATTAAGTATGCTCATCAAAGTCCATAAAACACATCCTGATCGGAGTGGAAAACAAGATTCAGTGTCAACATGGCATCTTCCTGTCCTCAATATGGAAAACAAAACAAAACCACTTAAAATAGCACTGAACTCGATTTAAAAGGTTCTGCGTGGTCAGGAAACTGTGAGACCGAAATGTTGCTGCTGTCCCTGACTATGTAAATGGAAGACACTGTGATTATTACCTGATCTGTGTCACTGTGGCATGGGCCACTCCCTGAATTAAGACAAGGCACTGAGGGGAAGGAAAGACTGTGTTAACAATGAATTCATCCCCCCTGCATGCAACACCCTCAGTATGACCCTCTGAACAGGACCCCGCCCCATCCATCCAGTGGCTCCGGTTGAACACCTAGAGTCATTCGTCCCACTCTCTCACCCTCACTAACAGTCACCCAGTCAAGTCGATTCTACCTCCAGATACACCTCAAATTGGCCTTTTCCTCTTTTTCGCCACACCCGCTGCCGAGACCCTCGTGAAGCCACCATCACCTCTTGCGGGACCACGGCAGCCTCCTAACTGGTCTCCCTGCTTCTAAGCTTTCCTTAGAAAGGACATCCTTTTTCAGGCAGCAGCCGTAGGGACCTTATAAATAAGCACATCTAATCGCTTTACGCAGCCTTCAGGGGGTTCCCAGTGGTTTCAATGACGAAGCTCAGAATCCTTAACAAGAATCCACAAGGCTCACCAGGATTTGATGCGTCTCCACACTTTCTAACCCTCCCCAGAATTCCTACATGCCAACCACAGTGACCTTTCCTTTGCTCCTTAAAGGAACTGAGTTGTCCCTGCTATTTCTTTGGATGAGAACCGTTTCCCCCCAACTTCTCCTGCTCACTCCTACCCACCTTTCAGGCTCACCGTAAATGCCACATCCCCAAATTCCTTTTGGCCCTCACATCGCATTAGCTCCCCCGCCAGCGGCTCTCCCAGCACCTTCATTTTCCCTTTATCACGCTGATCACAGTTGGTGATCATACAGCTATGTGAGCATCTGTTTCATACAACTGTATGGTAAGCTCTGTGAGTGCGGGGGTGTCCCCAGGACCCAGCACTGAATGCAGGACCGACTATGAGGACGAGGTGTGAGGGGCAGAGACGGGCTCGAAGGGCGCCACGGGGTGAGACTCCCACTCGCTCCGCTCGCTCTGCTTCTCGGCCCATCCCTTTCTCCTTCCCTCCCAACGCCACCACCCACCGCTCAGTTTTGCCTTCAGAGGATGCAAATAAATAATTGGCTTGGGGGTGGCAGAAAGACATGGCCCCCAAAACGAAGCAGGATAGAAGTTGGGAAGCAAGATGCCATATAAACCCTTGGAGACGGGAGTGTAATCATCTGAAGAGAATATGTACCCGATGGAACAGAGACTGTGAGACTCCTACGTGAGTTCAGGACCGGTTCATAATTTGTACTTTTTAAGGTAAATTATTTATCCTACTTTAAAATGTCCTTCTCATTCTCCCTGCACCAAGTCTGTGCTAGAGAGAACAGAAACGGAGGGAAAAAAGGAGGGATTTTGGCCAACTTTGTGACCATAATTTTACAGAGGGGACAACAGACCCCAGAGAGCTACTGTGGTAGAGGTGATGGCGCCTTCATCTCCTGCAGCTGCTTCTCCCTCCCTGGCAGAGTCCTTTCCTCCTCCTCCTGCTTTTCTCTAGTGACACCTTGGAGACCAGATCCCTTGCAAGTGGCTGCAGGGGTGTGAACATCTTCACATAATGAGAACAAAAGGATGCCACGCTTATATGGTCCTTCAATATAGAGGGGCCAAACAACAGCACATGCACAGGATTTGCAGACGAGAAGGCTTTGTGGGCACTGCTGAATCAGGCGACAAGGGCAAAAGCGAGGAAATAAAAGACCTTAAGTTCCACGTCTCTCCGGTGTTGCTTTACCTGATGCTAATCTTAGGCTTCATCTCCACTGTCCATTTCAATGCCCATCTCTTCCGTATCAGCAGCTCGTGACAAGATGTCTGCCATCAGTGCTTCTTCCAATTTCTTACGCACTTGTTGTACTCGCTCTTCCTGTTTCCTTTTTAAAAACAGAGTAAAAAGATACTAATAATTTGGCCAGTACTGGAACAATGAAGCTGCCGAAATGGTTTATCTTTACTTCAAAGTCATGAAAATTCCTGAGAAACATACATTTCCTTCTCCTTAGACTTTGCAAAAGTTGCTTATACCCTCACAAAACCAAGTCACATGGGGAATGAACTCTGTCAAAAAGAGGGACATTCAGACAGGCAGATAGCCCTCATCTCACAGAGAATTCTGGCAGGAGTAGATTTATTTCAGTGACCTTTTCTACAACTTCACAAACTTCAAATATGTGAAGATTCAGGGTTATTCCTATAAAGGATAATTAGAAATAATTTAAAAGCAGGGAAGGAATACAGAAAATAAAGAAGGAGAAGAGATTTGCTCAGTGAAGCACTGAGAAAGACAGAGGAGGTGGAGGCATGATGAGCTGGGATCTCGCTGCCACTCTCTGCTGTGTCAGGGGAAAGGTAGCTGGAGTTCTCCCTGGGTTCCCCGGCCTGCTGGGAGCAGGCCATCAGGAAGGAACCAAGACCACGTGATCCTGTACACCAGGGACAGGGAATGAAAAGACTCTGGAACTGAGATGAGCTGAGTAGGTTAAGAATATGCCACAAGTTTCCCTGTGTCTTGGGGGCTCTAAAGGAACCTCAAAAGTGAGAGTGAATAACACCGAGTCATAAAAAAGTTCAGAACCATTAGGTGAAAAACAAAGCACAGGAAGAAAGGCTACTGGTATACAATTCATCTTAAAAAAGCAGGAAAAAACGGAGACTAGCTCCTTGACAGGGCAAGAGAGGGATTCCTAAAACAGTTCTAGCAAATGAAGATGGTAAATAGAAATTCGCCTCCAGAACCCAGTGGAGAGGCAGTGGTTGAAGACACAAGGGAAGGGACAAGACTGGCTAAGTAAAAGACTTAGAAAAAAGCAAGAAAGAGAGAGAGGCAAAGGCCCAGCTGGGAGGATGAGCCTTGATTAGAAAACAGGGCGAGTCACCTCCTGAGACCAAAGGAAAGGTGGTTAGGATGGATACAGATGGGAGACGGAGCAGCCCGGGGACAAATAAGAGATGCAACAAAGAACACTGATGGCTCTACTGAAAGAAGTGATTTTCTCCATCAACAGTTGAGGAAGACAAATTGTAACAATGCCCCAAACCTGGGAAAGCAGAAGGGTAGAGGAGCAATGTTCCAGAAGACTCCACTAAGATGCCCTGAGTATTCACCCCTTGGGCACTCAACCAGTTGTAAAGTTGTGTTTACTGTAGTCTAGTCCCCACGTCTCTCTATGTCATGAGACCATGTCCAAGGTAGTAAAATTAACATATACTGTGTAAACACAGAAACTTTAGACGTCATCTTTACTAAACTCTAAAAATAGCACGAAGAGATAAAAGGTTTGGACTTATACATTTTAAATGAATTTTCAAAAAGAGGGGATCTGTCACTGAATTAATCGAGCTCTGTAGCCTCGATCATATTAACAGAAACTGAAGTTCAACTGATTTTCATACAGTGGAGCAGAGTCATAAAGAACACAATGTTTATTTCTAATACAGTTAGCCCTGCCACTGGCTCAGTGACTCCAGCTTTATGATAAACGGCTTATCAGTCTCATGGCAGTCTCTCATGCCTAGTAACAGAGTATAAGAGTCTACACAACTGCCCTCAAGTCACCCCATCAGGAAGACAAATAAAATGGAAGGAATGGTGCTTTTGGCTCAAGAAGTATATCTGAAACTCTTGACATTGGCCACTGTTTCTCTTTTGTCTTGAGCACTGCTCCCCACATTTATGAAAACTGAAATTAAAGCATCTGCTGGATGTGGTAGGCAGAATTCTAACACAGTCCCCAAGATGTCCCCACCTGCCCCTGCTTACGTTCCTAGTAAAATTCTCTCCCCTAAGGGCAGGCAGAACTTACGAATATGACTGAGCTATCATTCTATGATTAGGTTACTAATAACTGACCTTGAGTTAATCAAAAGGGATTATCATAGAGGGCCTGATCTAATAAGAAGAGGCTTTAAAAGGGGCTGGGCCCTTCCAGAAAGAAGCAGGAGAGGGGATATTAAGGGAGCCATGGGGCAAGGAAATGCTGGCAGCCTTTAACTGCTGTGAACGGCCTCATCCCACAGCCAACAAGAGAACAGGGGCCTCATTCTTACAACTACAAAGAAATGAATTCTGCAACAAACTTAGGAGGAGCCCAAGCTCCAGAAGGCCTGCAGTTCTACCGACGCTTGGATTTCAGCTTTGTAAGACCCCGGGAAGGGAATCCAGTCTTGCCTGTCCCAGACTTCTGACCGACTGAACTGAGAGCTATAAATAGGTATTGTTTTAAGCTGTGAGGTTTGTGAGAACTTGTTACTCAGTATTAGAAAACAAATACACCCGTGGGTGAAAACGTATCAAGACTGATGAAAATATATATGCTTAACGTTGAGATTCTTAGTTGAAGGTTTAATACAGACAGATTATTGGCTACCCAATTGGAGAAAGGGTAACAATTCCATTTGCAGTCATGTATTTTGAACCTGTACTAATTCAACAAGAAATGTTTGCTTAATAATTTCTGTTATGACAATGAAATCAAATGGACAATTTGCTAGACAAGTTTACCCTAAAAGGAAAGCATCCAGATTTGGCTTTGAGACAGCTTCCTCCACTGTCAAAAGATCTGGTGTTGAAGCCGTCAGCATTCCCAAGACATCACTCAGAGAACCTCAGTTCAACCCCCATAATGACCTGGAGGAATCCCTGCTGATTAACTGGGCACTCATTCCAAGACAGATAGGAACTTGTCTCCTGAGTAATTTCCTTCCTCCAAGGTAAGAATTGTCCAAAGAGCAAGTTGATTCCCTTCCTTGATTTTACATTTTGTTTTTCTTAAAAAATAACACTGATCGTAAATTCTATGTAATAAAGGCATCTGAATGCAACTTTGAACCATTCTACATCTTTGCAAAAGGAACCACTTTAAAACCCAGGAAAGGCTTTCCAATTATAAACCTAGCTAGACTCAGGCATTTAAAAACATTCTCATGCCAACTTTCATGGATTTACAAAAAAAAATACAAATATAATACATATTTTTTAATTCAAAAGTGCCTTCTGCCGGTTTGGTCTAGGAATAATACTCCAGTAAAGCCTTCTGGTTTATATTCAGAGGATAGAAATAGTGAAGTGTACACACTGCCCTATATTTAAAGAAAATACAGTATACTACACAATCATTCTAGAGTAATAATACTGAAGTTCATAAATCCCATATAAGAATTTCTTTGTGGTCTTAAATATCTGGAATAGTTTTGTTTCTCTTGAGCAATGGTTTGCTTATACTCCTTGGGCATTATCAATCTGAGCTATATGTCCTCCTTTCAAAATTTGCTGCTAAAAACCTAATTTGTGGCCCAGCCTCAGAAAGAGTAAAAGATGTTAAAAGATGCACCTTGTGTCCGCTCCTCATTTGGTTTGTCTTTCTTCTCATTTGCTTCTTATCTGGCTTCACTGTGTGTGTGTGTGTGTGTGTGTGTGTGTGTGTGTGTGTGTGTGTGTGTGTGTGTGTGTGTGTGTGTCTTTGGAGTCACCTTAAATTTTTACTTGAAACAGGTTTAAGTAGAGATAAATAAATCTCTAAATTGAGCTTATGTGAGGTAAATATAATCAAGATGAGTAAACTGAATTTTGAAAACACAACTGAACTTAAAGTAGCACGGCAATGGACTGCTACTGCAGACAAACCAATGCAGTCAGCAATCACAAAGGGCATAACTGAATGAAGGGGTTCTTAGAACAGAAAGGCAGAACCCCAGATTTCATAAGACACTGCAAAAATGATGTGGACAGAGTACAGCTGATCTGTCCTTTGGACATCATCGTGATGATATGCCTTATACACAGCACTGCTACCTTTTTCAAGCATGTATTTGTTTTAAATGTTCTCTATCACCTTTCATTAGTTTCACAAAAGCTCCTTCTGATTGATTCATCACTTACTAGATGTGCCACGGAACCTAACAGGCAGTATAAAATGTAACAAGTGTAAAAGACAAGCTTTTGAAGCCATGTTAAGCTGCCTTACCTAATGTCTTCATCTGTGACAATGAAAGCCTTGCAGAGGGGTTGAGACGTGTTAAGCCAAACAGCGGGGTTCTTTTCCACAGCAGCGGAGACTTGCCCTGTGATCGGTGCAGAGCTTGTGTGCAAAGCACTGGCAACAGCAGATAAAAGGGTCTCATCATTACTACCTGGACCAACTCCTGCAATTAGAAACATATATGAGTTAAAGGAAATTTCTAGATGTGCTGAGCAAACCTTATGTAACCTAAAACAACTCATATCTTTATATTCATTTGGGATCAGCTATTTAAAACTGACACAAGCCAAAGCAGCAAAGGATAATGGCGTATCTATTTAGTTATTATACACCAAAGAATTAACATTAAAGAAACAGTAACAAAATACCTGAGTATTATAATAAAACTTTAACATAACTTAAAAATACATTTTCCAAAGTATTAAACTTTTTAAAAGTTGGCTACATTTCCACAAGCAAGTTCAATTATTTTAATATCTAAGTCTCTTCTAAGGTCATATTACACTCCAGTATCCCTATTAATGTATCCCTAGGATCCTGGAATAGTTTCCCCTGTAGCTGTTTAACATTCATTTCTAGCCATATCTCAAAACTTATCTTTCTTATGTAGGGATTTCAAAGGAAAAGCCAATGCAAGTATGCTGTACCTGCACCTTTAACAGCTTTTTCAAATACCTAACAAAATATCCAAATTAACAATTAAAAACTGCACACCTTGCCTACATGTAGGAGACTGGAACCATGGCTACATTTAAGTGCATTGCTTAAAGTCCTAAACTTGTTAAACCAGTTAAAGCAATAATTTCCAAGAGCATAGAGGGATGAGACAATATTCTAACCATGAATTATGAGGATTTTTGAGCAATCCACAATGTATCAAGTTTTAGAAGCCAAAGTTCCAATACTTGAAAAATAATGCTTCTCTAGAAGTTGGAATTAACATATGATATGACAAGCACACCAGCAGCTGAGCTCTCCACCCCAGATCCCACTCACTCCTGTCACTGGACCAACGGGCATCTGCTCCCACTGCTACTTGCAGCAGCAGTTTGTGGAGGGAGAGGCAGAAGGAGAGCTGTTGGCTGCTCTTTTGATAAGAGGAGGACAGAAAGAGCATGTGCTGGGGCCAGATGCTGCTTTGAGCAGGAAGCTTGGGACATCCTATCATTCAGCTGCATTTGGTTCTAAAAGCAGAACATGCGTTAATTTACATGATGAACCTAACTAACCTAAAGCCAAAATGTACACGCAGAAAAAACTCTTAAGTAAGACACTGCCCTGATGCATTCCTGCAACATACAAGCTTTTCAGGTACATTTCCTCTGGGTTTACTAAAACCCAAGAGGTATCTCATCCAGCAAGGCATACAGTCCCCAAAGCAAAGACTTGTCTCAATCATGTCTGACTCCACTGCATCTAACACAGAGCCTGGCACATAGTAGGTACTTCTCAACTGAACTTGGATAATACCTTGAAGACCTTTAGGTAGTTCCATGGTTTTTATAATTTGTTCAGTTACATCTGATGCACTAAGTCCTTGTAGCCTCTTCTCCCAGAAAAGCTGTAAGGCAAAACATCACTGTTAATAGATACATTCTTGGGACAAGAAAGTAGCGCATCGATGCTGTTGAATAATGAAATTGAAATCATTTCAGTAGTTTCCTAATTTCCCCACTTTTTCCTTACAAAAAGCTAAATGATATTCCAAACATGACTTCAACACATCATAATTCTTTCAAGTTATATTACTCAAAAACTTTTGTTATTCTATGCAACCTATTCACTTGTTACATACAATAGATATTTATGTGCTATGTACTATATATAGTCCTTTATAAGGTATCTTCCAAAGAGTATAACTTGAATTTTTTAAAGATTCATTTGGCATGAAAATTTAATGTTATAATTTACCAGGAAAGAAAAAAACTATATTACGTAATACCTCTTAATCCAATATTGTTTGGGAAATAACTCCTCCATCTATGTGATTTTTCCAAGACACTGAAGTTTAGCCCTTTAGCATACTTTAAGGGGAAAAGGCCATTTTTTAACGGAAACTTGCCTAAAATGTCTTACATACTTCCTTGCTTTTTAAACAGGATGTAATGTTCATGAGTGACTCTCTTCCTGTTGCACAAAGCCTGGGTCGCCTTAGCCACTCGGGGGCCCCAGGTCATCCTTCTGGCACCAGTGAGCACACTGAAGTCTCTTCACACCCTCTGGGGCTAGTGAGGTACGCAATTGCTTATTCAAACACTAAATGGTCCAGGACAGTTCTGTTTGATTTTATACCCTTCCTACACTTAGTTCTCTCTCCTAGTTGGCTATTACTTCTCACTAATATCATTCATCCATTCGACATGTATTTATTGAGCTCCTACTATGTGCTGTGCTTGTCCTGTGGATGCAACAGTAGATAAGATAGACAGTGTCTTTGTCCTTAAGCCTCATCTCTTTTCTAGTCTGCTTCATATTTACTACAGCCCAAAAAACAGATAAAGGAATTCCTCAGGATTCGATATACCTGTCTTTAACCCTGGATACCCAGGGCCTGTCATGTGGTAAATACTGAAAAAATATTTGTGTGAATGACTGAATGTGGGAGTAAATGGACTCAGAATCAGGATCTTGAGGGACACACAAACCCAAGTTGAGAGACCAGCTATAGATGTATGACCCTGGACAAGTTCTATACCCTCCAGAGTTTCAATTTCCTCTTCTGTAAAATGTGGCAGCAATGACTATCACGTAAGATTACTGTGGAGATTAAATAAAGCAATATATGTAAACACCTGTCACAGAGTAGGAATAAGGTTCATTACATTTACTTTTAACAAATTTTGACCACTCTGAGGGCTCTTCAGGCTTATATTCTAACTTCAGGATATATGAAAAGTATCAAATAATCGCCTTCCAGACATGAAAAGATACAGTAAAATACTTCTATTTATGGCAGAACAATAATATGTTAGATTATGTAATAACCACAATGCTAGCACCAAGAGTAACCTGCTTCACTGTCCTTTGAAGACCTCTGGTATATGGTTAACAGCTCCTTGTATCTCCACACAAATTACGTCAGCAGCAGAATATATGGTCAACACATATGAGGACATGAATATATCAACCGTCATGAGAAAAATAGTTAGGTGAAGGTAATAATTAATGAATGTGATAAATGTCTCAAGACAGTCTGCCTGCTTTTCCTCTTTGGGGAAATAACAATCATCTATGCTTTGAATATCACAACTACAGGAAAAAAACAAGAAAAACGAAAGTGCAGTTAATTCCTAATGAAAAAGCACACAGAGGGAGTCAGTGAATATGAGATTAGTAAGTGCTTTTATAATAAAATTATATATATATATATAATTTGTAAAAATAACACTGCCAAAAACCAAGTTTGAAAACCTTGTACAGAGATGATTACTAACAAATTACACCTAAAAATTCCAATTCTAGATAGCAAAAGTTAAATTGTTTACCCTCTATAATTTTTAATGTTTAAATTCCTATTTATTTGAAGGAAAAAAAATTTAGAAAGAAAAATTTTGCAGAATAAATCTTGGATTGAGAAACAAGTGTACAGGTCTAGATTACAAATCCTGGTACCACTACGCGTCATCTGATAGCCCTCAACTAAATGCGAAGTTGAAACTGAAAGGTTGATGAGCTCTTTGTAAATGAAATGCTTATGCCATGAAAATGGAGATACATGTATTTATGAATGTGTAAGTGTGTATGTGTGTATTTCTCCCTGCCCCTACCCACCCTGAGAAGTGGGGAGGTAGTGGGAAAGTTCAGAGCAGGAAAGGAGGCTAGTTTGAGAAAAGAAAATATTTAACTGGTCAGGGGTACCACTGCCCTCCTCTCCATCCTGTCCACCATGCGTTCAAAGCTAACAAGCTTGCCTAGGTTCCATGAGGACTGGAGCTATCTTCATGAGCTAGATGTCTGTTTATATTTCAATATGTCCCTAACTCACTTTCTCTACACCCATCTTCTCAGGTTCCTGCTTGTTTTGTTTTGGAGAGGGGGGATTCTTTGTACTTTAAAATATGTTTAATATTTATACTGAGCAGGCATTATGCTAAGTGAAGTAGTCCAGTCTTTTACATATTGTATGATTGAATTTATATGACATCCTAAAAAAGAAAAAACTATAGGGATGGCTGCCAGGGATTAGGGGTGGAGGGAGGGTTTCACTGCAAGGGGTTAGCACAAGGGAATTCCTTGGGGTGCTGGAATTGTACTCTCTGTTTTTTTTTTTTATAAACATAAACTTTATCCCGCTGGTACAATTACCATTTTTTTCCCCAAGCCAATTGCTCAAGGAATGATCAACATGCACTATCTCCATTCTCCCAGGCCCAGTTCAACTTTGTTACCCCACCCCCTATTCCATGAATTTCCATTAAATTTACTGTTAAAACTTAGTCAGCTCCTCTCACCAAGTTCAGTGACCTTTTCTCGTTATCTCTGGTCACTTTATAGCCCTGAATGCTTTGGAGGGGTGCAGCGAAAGGGAGAGGTCTTCCTCTGCCTGAAATTAAAATTTCTGATCTACTCATTTATGTATTCCATGTGTTTACTAGGTGATTAACTGTGGTAATCTAGAGTTCTTTTTATTGAATTTCCAGTAGAAATCTAAAGACAGAAATATCGAAAAGATGAATCTCCCTAAATTTGTAAGGAGTCCCCCACTAGGACAGCTGTCTTCTCCACCATACTTTCATGAACACTATTGCTTTCATAAATCCTAATCTACCCAATGAAAATCTGATTTCACCTGCCAAATCCAACAGTTTTCATGGCTTAACCTTGCTGCCTTGTGTGAGGTCAAATAATCAATGTAAGACTTTTAAGGATCTAATATTTGGAGAAACTCCCTAATGTGCTATCCCTCTCAGTTATTACATCCCTTTCTAATCGCCACTAATCAGACCCTCCTCTGATATCATGTTTTCTTTGTCACCCTCCAGTATATAAGAGAACTGGATAGCTCCCATGTGTGCATCACTTTATATTGCCAACGATCTGGGCAATGCCCTATCCAACAAGCCAGTTGATAGAGAAGCACAGGACGTGAGTAAAAGTTGTCCCAAATGAAAAAGAGTGCCTAAAATATCACTGACAGCGACAGTGCAGCTTTGGAGAAACCATCTTACTAGAAAGTGGAGTCCATCTCTACACCTTTGCTCCTCACATGAATGTAGGAAACACCTCTACGACATCAGTGGAAGCGCGGCTGCAAGTACTTTATCTTAGAGTCCCAGAGGACAAGCATGATGACGTGTTATAACTAGGACTTTGGCAGACTCTTTCAACATGCCTTACAAATGATACCCAAAGATGAGGGTGAGGAAGAAATGGGGGTGTCAAACAATTGCTCATATCATACACAAACACACATCCCAATTCTGATGTGCTGGGAGGTAAGGCTGATCATGTTTATGAGGACTGTCCTCCATCACCCTGAGCTTAATAATACGTACTCTGAAGGGATCTGTGCTCTTCGGAGGAAGTCAGAACAGAAGGTTTTATTGGAAAAAAGCAGTAGAGAATCCATCCAAATTACAGATACTCTTTTAGTGCCCATTATACACAAAGCACTTTGCTGGGCACCAGGGATAGTTATTAGGATAACTGGCAATCAGGCAATCACTGCCCTCTGGCTGCTTACTGTTTGGTGAAAAACTAGCGAAACTCTATGAGGTAGACTGTAATAATTGCACTAATGAAGATACAAAATTAACTTCCAATTTGGGAGAATCTGGAAGGACTTTTAGGAAGAGTTAGCATTCGAAAAATGTATAAGAATTCTATAGAAGAGGAAAGACTACTCCAAGCCAAGGAAATAGCTTAAGCAAAGGCAGGGGAGTGAGACAGAGAGTGTGGGCCAGTATTTCTAAATGGTTTTTATACACAAGAATAACCAGGGTGGCTTATTTTATATGCATGTTCTAAGACCTCAGCCCCAGAGATTCTGTTCAGTAGGTCTGGGGTTAGAGAGCTGGCTTTTATTTTATTTTTTTAACCAGTGTCTTAGGTGATTCTGATGCAGGCCGGGGATCTCAGTTTGAAAAAGGCTGGTCTGATCTGTGCTGAGAGAATGGCAGGACACACACAGGGCTGTGTACACTGATCACCGAGACCCCCGAGTTATTCCTGATTCTACCAGAAGATAAAAAACACATCATGCTATCCTCTCCTCACAGAGAACAGGAGGAAGATATTTGCCTTTCTATTTTTCACTGCAGGAGGACGTGTGTCGAAGTATATTTAAGAGTATACCAAATTATATAGGTGTAAACAGAAAAAGGGCTTGCCCAAAGTTCTGTTTGTGCCCAGGCATATCCTCTTGGTGGAATAAGAGGAGGAGGATGACAACCCCCACTTACCCACTGAGCCCTTTCCTTCAGCCTGGCACTGTGCTCAGGACTTTACATACAGTAATTCGGTCTTTCCTACAGCATTTTGAAGAAGACATCATTGGTCCCACCTACAGTAACTCACCAAAGGTGCACAACTAGTCAGCGGTGCAGCTGGAATTAAAACTCAGGTCAGTGTGATTAAACAGTCCTGGTCTTAACAGTAAAAGCTCTGGAAGAACACTCACATGCATGGCTCTGTGCTAATAGTAACAGGCCTGAGACCCTTGTAGTCATGAAATCAAAGGCAGATGAAGGATCAGTAGCTGCTAAGAAAATTGTCAAGTTGCTCTTAATCCATTTACCAACTAAGTAATGCTGTGTAAATTGCCCACTGTAGGTGACTGGTGCCGACGCCAGCCTCCTCCTCATGTAGAATTAAGAGGCCTGGCCGTGTAATGTATTTTGGCTAAAGCTGGCACAGGGTTTCAAGATGATATCAAGGGACATCCCTGGTGGTGCAGTGGCTAAGACTCTGCGCTCCCAATGCAGGGGGCCTGGGTTCGATCCCTGGTCAGGGAACTAGATTCCACATGCATGCCACAACTAAGAGTTCTCATGCCACAACTAAGGAGCTGATGAGCCGCAACTAAGGAGCCCACCTGCCACAACTAAGACCCAGTGCATCCAAATAAATAAATAAATAAATATATATATATATAAAAATTTTTATTTATCTATTTATTTATTTTTGGCTGCGTTGGGTCTTTGTTGCTGCACATGGGATTTCTCTAGTTGCAGCGAGCGGGGGGCTACTCTTCAATGTGGTACACAGGCTTCTCATTGCAGTGGCTTCTCTTGTTGAGGAGCATGGGCTCTAGGCACGCAGGCTCAGTAGTTGTGGCTCACGGGCTTCAGTACTTGTGGCTCACGAGCTCTAGAGCACAGGCTCAGTAGTTGTGGCGCACAGGCTTAGTTGCTCCACAGCATGTAGGATCTTCCCAGACCAGGCCTCGAACCCGTGTCTCCTGCACTGGAGGACGGATTCCTAACCACTGTGCCACCAGGGAAGTCCCCAAAATAAATAAATATTAAAAAAAATATATGTGGGGTAGCTCACATGATAAAAACCAAAGAATTGGTATAAAATATATTCTCTACAAATTACTTTCTTAGACTTAATCGCAAATATCAATGACATTGAACAACACATTTTTTATTTGGTGGATAAAAATTAAAGACAGAAACCCGTACTCCAAGAAAACTCCTTCAGATAAGTCACATTAACAATGGCGTGTTAGCTCCAATGGATGTTTCATAAAACAGGAGAGATGGAGTGATTTATGAAGCTTATAGAATGGAAGACTTTTGAGTTTTTTTCTGTAAGAGTACTTTTTTAGGTTACTTATGCGAATACCTATTTCTCATGAACACAAGGAAAAGCATCTGGATCAAACACACATTTTCATCCACCATTATATTTAATTTGAAAAGCACTGTGTAGTGTTTTAAAAGAATTCACTGATTAAAAGAAATTGACCTCCTATGTATACTCATGACCTCAACTTGAGAGTCAACTGGACAGTAGGAAGACTGAACTTCTGAGTAGCTGAGTGAACGAGACTGGCCTTCAGAGTCAGACGGACCTAGGTTCAAATCCATTCTTTGTCATTTACTAGCTTTATAAACTTAGACAAGTAACATAGCCCGTTTCAGCTTCCTACCCTATGGAATGGGACAATAAAAACAATCTCAAATGGTTATGGACACTACATGAGGAGGTTTTATAAACGCTTGAAGATAACCCATAGAGAGCAAGTATCAGTTTACTACTTAGTTTTACCCACGGCGTCTAGCACACTGTTCATCACACAATAGTACCTAGTAAGTAATTGGTCATCTTACTAAAATTAACAAATATAAACACAGCAAAAAGAGCTCGGAAAAGTGCGTATTTACAAAGGAAGACTGAGACATGCATTCCGGTCTGCCAGTCCCGCCCAGATTTTCAGCGGGGGGCCTTCTTGCTACTCTAAGTATCTTAAAACCCTTCCCCTTCCTTTTCTCATCCAAGCCAGTCTGCGCCCCTCCTGGGCCCAAGGTTGGCTGGGAGAACTCTGGTAAGCTACACAGTTTGCAAGGCCCAGTACAAAATGAAAATGTGAGGCTCTTGTTCCGAAAGTTATTAAGATTATTTCATGATGACAGCACAGCACTTGACCAGGCACGGGCCCTAGTAAGGAACTGCTCAGGTCACATGCCCAGGAAGCCAGAGGGATGGTAACTACCGTGCCGGGTGGAAAGGAGGAGAGACCAGCAGAGACAGGAGACCCCCGTGCCGTGTAGCAGTACTTAGGGAAACGCTGTGGTATAATCTCATTCTGTGAATTCCTTAAAAGTAGCAGGGCAATAGAAAATTGTTCTGGCCGGATCTATGCAATAACAAAGGAAACTTCCCCTCACTCCGCGTCAAAACAGCCCAAGGATTTCTCTTCCCTCTTGTCACTCCTCATTTGGAGGACTGGAGAGAGGACCCCTGCCAAAGCCTCTGCGACTGAGCTGTACGGTAGGAAGAAGGGAAGCCCAGGGAATGAGGAAACCATAATGGGGAAGAAGGACAGAAGCCTAAAGAGGGATGAGAATTTTGTTCTATTTAAAGTACAGTGAGTGGATAACATGGAAGCTTTTCATTAAGATTTCCTGAAACTGTAATTTTCTTGTTATTTTTACTCCATCTATTTCCATCTTGTGATGATAGTAGAGCCCTTAGAGAAACCTCAAAAGGCTATGAGCTTGTTTCAAGAACAGAAGGTAGAAAAGAATCTGGAAACAAACGACATTTCTGTTCCTCAGTGAAGCAAGAAGGCAAAAATCTCAAACCAGTGGCAGTAGCCTAGAGCTGAGTTTCTCAATCTTGGCATTACTGACGTGTCAAGTTGGATAATTCTTGGTTCTCAATGTTTAGCGACATCCTTGGTCTACACCCACTAGATACGAGTAGCACCACCCCAGTTATAACAGCCAAAATGTCTCTAGACACTGCCAAACTTCCCCAGGTATTTGGGGCGGGGCGGGAGGAGAAAATCAGGTCTGGCTAAGAACCAGGGGTCCAGAGAAAGAGAAAGGGGAGAGGAGACAGGAGGTTTACAGTGGCAGGGGCCCAGATCTCACAGCTGAGACAGAAGGGAGACCCTCCCCTGGCATATGCATCACCACACCAGCCCCTTTCTTGACTTTCAAAGAGTCTCTATCCCAGCTCTCCATTCCCGGGCCTTACCAGAACCACACTAAGTGGCCTGGAGCTGGGTGCCTCTTTCGTCACTGCCAGACAGCCAGGGGGTGAGTAAGATAAAGCAGAAGTGGAAGAAACACTTCTTACCTTAAGAGTTGAAATTGAACACACTTCCTGATAGAAACATGGTTATAAACAGTAATTATTTTTAGTAATTCAGACACACTTTAGATTTAATTGTCTTTTATGGGCTGGTCTAGGACACTAGAACCATTTATAATATTTCTATTGGAAGATGTGGAGTTCCAAATGACTGAAACACGACATCTTATATCCCAACCTGTAAGTTGAAAAGCATCTGTGTGTACAGATTTTAGAGGGAGTTCTCTATTATTACCACAGGATCAGAGACCATATGTATGTGCAAAGATGTCACTGACTACTGAGAAAAACACAGCTCCATTCAGAATGACTTCAGGTGTTCAAATATAGGTATGGTAACAAAATAGAACCATGGGTTGATCTTGAACCTTTTAACTTCCACAAATTCTTAGTATGTAGCTATCAGTGGGGCCTGGCCAATATTAAATTAAAAGTCCAGGGAAAAAGCATCCCGCCAAACTGAGCCATACAGAAACTTAAAACTTAGATCTTCATATAATTTTCATATCTTGTCTTAAATTACATCTTCCCTTCCCTTTTGAAATTATAATCTCCATTAGAAAAAATCAAACTGACTATATAGAACACACTGAGATTTCAATAATGAAACTAAATTCATCTAAAACTGCTATATATCCAAACTTCTATTTCTTATTGCTCATTTTAAATACCACAAGCTGAATATTAGCTCCAAGCCAAGAAGCCTGTAATAATTGACTCCACAGCTGACTAGAAACACCAGCAACTGAAGCCTAAAGGCCCCGAATTTCTTCAGTTACCCTCCCTGCCCCACAGATCGCCTCTGGACCATTTCGCCCTTCCTTTACTTTTCTCCTGTCTCAGAGGAATAGGTGTCCTGCTGCCTTTCCGACAGCTTCTCTACAATGATGCTTGGTCATATCTTCTCCTGCCTCCTTCTGATCCCGCCCATCAATTTAAAAAGTCCTCCTCTCACACTTTCCATTTTACCCCTTCCTCTCCTTGGAATTCTTCCCCTGAAGTGACAGATACACTGGAACATGGCTAACATAAAAAGTGTCCTTATTTAACTACATCTCCCTCAAACCATCTGTCTTCCTCCTTCCACCAGGAGAGAAACTTTCTTATTTCCTCACCTTCCATTCATTCTTTCCTTCTAACCTCGACTCTACTCCTACTATTATATTAACACTGACCTGCCCAAAGTCACAGTAACCTTCTAATTACCAAATCCAATTCCTGATTCAAGCCTCCTTTGCCCTACTTCACTGTTGCCACTGCCTGCTGTCAGAAGACTTATGGAAGTCTGCCTTTTATGATGCTTCTCTGTATGCGTCTGTATTTTCTATTACTGTTAGGCAACAGATTGACAAAAGATTTCTAACAAAACAAAAGACTTCTAACAGTAATTATCAAAGAAATAAGACTATAAGCAATTTTTCTAATAAAAACAAATATTTAAAATGTATGAGATGAAATACACCAGGACTTCCCTGGTGGCACAGTGGTTAAGACTTCGCACTCCCAATGCAGGGGACCCAGGTTCAATCCCTGGTAAGGGAACTAGATCCCACATGCATGCTGCAAGTAAGAGTTCACACACCACAACTAAGAGTTCGCATTCCACAACTAAGGAGCCCGCTCGTGTGCCTCAACTAAGGAGCCAGCAAGCCACACCTAAGGAGCCCTTGAGCTGCAACTAAGGAGCCTGCCTGACACAACTAAGATCTGGCGCAACCAAATAAATAAATAAATATTTAAAACAAAACAGAACAAAACAAAATAATTATCAACATTAAAAAAAAAGATGTAATATACCTTTTAAAGTATTTGAGCACAGAAGTGTTAATACTTTGCAAAGTAGAAGAACCAAAAGTTACCTTTAAAATTTAACCATTTTATGAATTTTACCTTGCACAGTCTTCATCTCTCTCAAGAGCATGATGTGAGACACTCAAATTTCATGGGATGAATTTGTGGCTAAGTACAGGGAATACAGGGTAACAGGAAAACCACTGGTTTGGAAGTTTAATGCTTTGGTCCTGACTCAACCATTAAATAGATGTGCTGTCTTAGGGAAGTCACTTAATCGCCTTTGGATGTATCTTCACTAGTAAAATAGAAGTACTAATAACTGCCTTATCTACCTCAGAAGATAAACACTGATATAAAACGAGGAAGTTCTTTGAAAACATAAAAATTTTATTGTATTGTTTAGAATATTTTCCAACGTTAGGATTTCATAAATTCGATGAATATCTTATTCACTTTTCTAAGGCTTTTGCTAAATCTAATCAAAGAACAAAGGATCTTGTCATGTATTTGTAGACTAAACCAAAACCCCAAAAATGTACTTTATATTCAGTGATTCATGAAAAGCTAAATATGCAAGACACTGGGTTAGGGCTACACAGAAGAACAATGTTTCCTGCCCAGAAGGAATTTGCTGTCCAGTTTATAAACTGCTCTATTTCAGATCAACCCCATATGATATCTGAGTTGCTAGTTTTGGTCAGCAAAAACAACAACTTAACTTAAATACCACGGCCTGCAAACATCAAAAGACAAACATGAGATACCCTTTTATTTTGGGGTAGTGGGCTAGGAAGAAAGGGCTAGATAACGACAAGAAAATTATTATGTAAATCAAGGAAAAGCTTGACTCATGTGGCTGTGCAAACTACAGTGAGATCACTTGTGAAGGCAAAAGATAACAACTTGGGCTGGAGAGGATGGAAGGATGAAGCAAGAGGCAGTAGAGCTGAGGAGGATGGAGGTGCAGTAACCGTCCGCTGCAGCTGCTCGTCTGAACTCTGTCATGAACGCCACTTCACTTACACAAAGTTGGTAGGTAATACTTGCCAAGTACCTGAAAAGGTACTGTTACCCTAAGATAACCATGGAATAAGAATACTTGCTCATGAGGCCTATAAGTTTTTCATGTGTTACTCCCACAGGAAAAGTTGTAACAATTTTCTTATTAATATGTAAGTCCATATAAGGATGTAGCTATGTTCCTTTATTTCTTGTATGTCACATTTCCACACAGTTGAAATTATTTGTTCAGTGTTTGTTTCCCTTATTAGATTGAAAGTTTTATAAGGAGAGGATGCATGACTGATTTGTGTGTTTGTACAGCACCTGTAATAGAAGCAACAATATACTCTGTTTAATAAATGAATTAATGATTTCAAAACCCACTCAAGTGCAAGAACTTTAATCTCTGATAGAGAGCTATCACTAGTTGTCTATCAGAAGAGAGGCCCTTCAGAAGAGCTTCCCTGAAACTAATTTCAATAGTATAAAGTAATTCCTCATTTTTATAGTGGGACATTAATAGATACTATTTCCTTTTTAATATCAGTAAATCAAGAAATAGAAGTACATACATACTATTTAAAACATGACATTGAGCAATGACTAGAACTAAAATCAGGTTACAAATCCTCAAAATTATCAGAAGTATGAATTTAAGTGGAAAACCCAGACCTCAGAACAAAAATATTAATATCAGAAAATGACAATAAAATATTAAAAACAGTATATAAATAGAATGATAGAATCAAGACCAAACATATCTATAAAATCAATAAATATAATGGTCAACTCAGCTATAAAAGAAAAAAAGACCCTCAGATCAGATAGGAAAAAAAATCAACTGTATGTTTTATGGAAAAAAAAAATTTCTAAAAATAAAGGGACTCAAAAAGCTGACAGTAAAGAGTAAAGAAATAGAAAGCAAATATAGACAATGAGAAAACAAAGGTTCCAATATTACTAGAAAATTACTTCAAGGCAGTAAGTGTCAAATAAGACAAAGCTTAACCCATTATAATTAACTAACTTCCATAAAATAAATATTATCTTAATACATTCGATGATAAAAGTAGGAGTTTGGTTTTCCATGGGGAAATGTGCATGTATAGACTGAGTTCAAAACTTGTTAAGAAAGCTCTCCCCAGTACTTCATTCCACCTTTCACCTAGATACTGCCAACATCAGAGAAAACAGGGTATCACAGATACTACAAACATTAAAAATATTACTAGAAAATATTATGAACATCCTTATATCATTAACTTGAAAATTATGAAATGCACAAATTCCTAGAAAAACATGTTCTCAAAGTTGGTATAGGAACTATGAATATTCATCCATGTACTCATTAAATAAATTGAATCTGCAATTTCAAGGCCTCCCACTTAAAAACAACAACAACAAACTAGGCTGAGATGACTTCACAATTAAGTCTTCCAAACATTTAAAGAAAAGTACCAATCTTCCACAAATTCTTCCAGAGAATATTAAAAGAGAGATCACCTCCCAGCTTATTTTACAAGGCCAGCAAAACCTTGATACTAAAGCTTGAGAAGAAAATTATGAGAAAAGAAAAATGCACATCAATCTCTCTTGTGCAAAAAATCCTAAACAAAATAACACCAAATCAAAACAGTGATAACACAACATGACCACACTGAGCTTAATCCAGGAATTCAAGGTATGTTTAAAGGTTTTTCCATCTAAAAAAGTCAAGTCTTGCAATTTACCACATCAACCAATCACTGTAATTCACCCTATTAACATAAAAGAGATCATTATATCATTTAACTAGGTAGGGAAAATAATTTGATAAAATTCAATACCCATTCATGAAAAATATTCTTAGTAAACTAGGAATATAGTGAATTTCCTTAATTTGACAAAGGGTATTTACCAAAAAACCTACAGCAAGCATCATATTTAATGGAGAATCATTAAAAACGTTCCCTGGTATTACAATAACAGACAAGGATGTCTGCTATCACTTTTATTCAAGATCGTATTAGCATTCCAAGCCAGTGAAATAAGACACGGAAAAAAAGAAATCAAAGGTTTAAGGATTGACAAGGAAGAAATAAAACTCTCGTTTGCAGATGATATGTTTGTTCATGTGCAAAGTTGGAGAAACTCACTATCTAATAAATGAATTTAGGAAGATAACTGAATACATAGTCAATATACAAAATTCAGCTTATTTCTTCATATTAGCAACAGATAACTAGAAAAAATTTATATGGAATCAGAATAGCATCAAAAAACATCAAATATCTAGAAATCAATTAAAGATGTAAGATGTCTAGACTGAAAACTATAAAATCTTAATGGTGGGATATACCAGGTTAGTGAATTGTAAGACTTAATATTGTAAAAATGTTAATTCTCCCCCAAATTGATCTATAGATTTAAATCCTGGCAGGTTTTGAAGAAGACTGGACAAGCTGAGTCTAAAGTGTATGTGGGGGACTTCCCTGGTGGTCCAGTAGTTAAGACTTCACCTTCCAATGCAGGGGGTACGGGTTTGATCCCTGGTCAGGGAGCTAAGATCCCACATGCCTCGTGGCCAAAAAAAACCAGAACATAAAACAGAAGCAATATTGTAACAAATTCAATAAAGACTTTAAAAATAGTCCACATCGGGCTTCCCTGGTGGCGCAGTGGTTGACAGTCCACCTGCCGATGCAGGCGACACGGGTTCGTGCCCCGGTCCGGGAAGATCCCACATGCCGCGGAGCAGCTGGGCCCGTGAGCCATGACCGCTAAGCCTGCGCGTCCGGAGCCCGTGCTCGGCAACGGGAGAGGCCACAGCAGTGAGAGGCCCGCGAACCACACACACAAAAAGAGGTCCACATCAAAAAAAAAAACTTTAAATAAATGAATAAACAAATAAAATAAAATGTATGTGGAAATGCCAACAGCCAAGACTAACCAAGATAATCTTAAATGAAGAATAAGAAAGCTGGAAAACTTACACTACCAGATATCAAGACTTTTTATAAAACTACAGCAATTAAAAGAGCGCAGTATTGAGAAACAACAAACAGACCAATGAAATAAAACAGAGTGTAGAAACAGATTCACATGTACAAATAGGGCAAAGGAGCAGAACAGACCAAAAACAGACTTTCACAAGACTTTCACACTTATACATTTCATTTATGACAGAGGTGACAACACAAAGCAACAGAAAAAGAATGGTCTTTCAGTAAATGGTGCTGGATCAATTGGATATCCATATGGGAAAAAAATAAGTTTACCTCACATCATACACAAAAGTCAATTCCAGATGGATCATAGACCCAAATGCAAAAGTAAAACAAAGCTTTCAGAAGATGACACGGGGAATATATTGATAACCTTGGGGTAAGCAAAAATTTCTTAAACACGTCACAGAAATAAAAGGAAGAGACTGATAAAGTATATCCTTTACTTTTTGTAAATCATCATTGAAGTATTACGTACAGAAAAGTGTAAAAAAAACATAAGTATACAGCTCACTGGAGTTTCATAAAGTAAACACTCATGTAACTACCATGCAGATCAAGAAACAGAATATCACTAGCACCCCAGAAGCCCCCACCCCACACTCTCCCAGGCTCTATCCCACCTCCCAACTCTCTTAAAATTATGAACTTACACTTACCAAAAAACGCCATTAAGGAAGTGGATAAGGTAAGTCACAAACTGGAAGAAGATATGTGTGATAGATATATCTGACAAAGTACTGATACTCAGAATATACAAAGAACTCCCACAAGTCAATGAAAAAAAGATAAACAACATAACAGAACAATGCATAAAAGAGTAGGCACTTCAAAAGAAAGGATATCTATGCAGCCAACAGACATACAAACAGTGCACAGTATCATTAAATACCAAGGAAATGCAAGTTAAAATTGTAACAAATACACCTAAACACATACCAGAATGTTCAAATTTTTAAAGACTGATAATACCAAGTGCTGACAAGAATTTGAAGCAACTGCACCCTACTGGTAGAAGGGTAACTTTGTATAATCACGTTGGAAAACTATATGGTAGCATCTAATAAAGCTGAACATATGCATACTCTAGGACCCAGCACTTCTACTCCTCTATACGCTCAAAACCAAACACACATACTACAGTATTCACTGAAGAATATCCATAACAGCCAACAAGAAAGAAACTAAAACAACAGCAACAGAATGGTCAATGCAGGGAACAGAGAAAAAGCAGATATCATACAAATAAAAAGTGTCCCTATAATTAATAGATTCAGAGAGGAAAGAGTAGAGGTTGTATCCATAAAACAAGAACAGCAAAATTTTATATACAAACGCCAAGAAACAGCTGCTGGAAATTAAAAATATGATCACCAAAATAAAAAAAATCAAAAAAAGGACTAAAAGTAAAATCAAGAATATAGCCCAGAAAGTAAAACAACAATAATAAGAGGGAAAATACAAAAGTAGAAATAGTAGAAAAAGTAGAAATAGTAGAAAAAGTAGAAATAGATGGCTAATACACAACTCATACAAAGAGAGAATGCAAAGTTAGGTGATTCAGGAGAAAATGGGAAAAAATGACACAGGAAAATTTCCCACGCAAAGGATAGTAGTCACGTCTATCACCTACTAAGTGCCTGGTGAATGAAAAAAGGCCTACAGGCACATATCAGTGAATTTTTAAAAATCATAAATATACTAAACTTTTTAAGAGACGAAAAAGAAGACCATAAAAGAGGAACAGAGATTGAGCATGGCACTGAATTTCTCTTTGGCAACTCTAAAACTAGAGAACAATGAAGCAACGCCTTCAAAACTTCAGGGAAAATGATTCTCAATCTAAGATTTCATACCCAGACAAACTTGGTTGTGTCCAGCTGGAATAAAGTTTATTTCCAATGTGCAGGTTCTCAACTTTACCTCCCATTTTATTTATTAGAAAGCTACTAGAGGATTTGTTACAAACTGAAGGCATCTACTGAGACAGAGGAGGACAGAATTCCAGAAAACAGACTCCCCACACAGAAGCACAGTAAAGAAAATCCTCAGAGCTACAGCTACACAGCAATACCAGAGAATGCGTTCAGACTGAAGAGGAGGAGAGGTGATTCCAGGAAAGACACAAGAAGGAACGCCACGGATTTCAGCATAAGGAAAGTATTATTGATGGGCATGTGGCAGAAACAAGCATGAGGAAAGATTAACTCTGTTATAAAGAAAACGTAGCATACAATTCTTAAGACTGACAACAATAAAGAATTCTGATGCTGATGATAAAAGACATTACTTGCCATAACCATGAATAACTTTCAGTCATAGAAATGTAAACCCTGACTATTTAACCTATTTAACTAAAAATGTGATATAACTATGTTGGGAGCATGGAGCAGAGCAGAGAGAGAACTATGTATTCATGTACCATTGTGGGAAGTCAAGAAATAATGTCTAAAATTAATAAATAAAGAAATAGGATAATAAGTTTATTCTTCAGAAATACAGAGGTAATTATAAAGCGAAGTGACCAGAATTGAGATTAAATGCTTCTGGAAATGGAACTAAAAGACACAAAAAGTAGAAAACTACTGTTATGAAACACAAGTTTTTAAGCATTGATTTTTTTTTTCATCTATATTCCTACGTTTCTTAGAGAAATACAAAAATCTCAAAAAATGCCATGGATCTACCCATATCGGTGAAATATTTTTAAGTGATCTAGAAAAATATATGATGATTAAAGCTCACTATGAATGAAAAATCTATGGATTCATTATTTTTTTTAAAAAAATTCACATAAAATCTTTCAGTTGCAACTCTCACCCCCATAAAGCTGACGAGTCACCAAAGCGGCTTTCTCTGTAGGGCTCCAACCCAGCATCCTTTGCCTGGATCTCTTACTTCCCACAGCTGCTTTAAGAGTATACATTTTCTAATACTTATATTCATATTTTATTATTTAAAAAACATTTCCACATTCCAGTCAACGACATTGTTTTCCCAGTCACGTTAAATTTTAAAACTCTCCTCATAGGCACAGCTGATTCATAGATAAATTTTGTCAATTATTTTATGACCAGCATGAAACCAATCTTATCATCTATGCCCTAGCTTCCTATACTTTCTTCAACGGTCTCCTGGCCTTAAGTCAGTTATCATATTACATACAAGAGTCAGATTAAAACCTCTATCTAGGGACTTCCCCGGTGGAGCAGTAGTTAAGAATCTGCTTGCCAATGCAGGGGACACGGGTTCGAGTCCTGGTCTGGGAAGATCCCACATGCCATGGAGCAACTAAGCCCATGAACCACAACTACTGAGCCTGCGCTCTAGAGCCCATGTGCCACAACTACTGAAGCCCGTGCTCCTAGAGCCCATGCTCCGCAACAAGAAAAGCTACCACAATGAGAAGCCCGCGCACCGCAACCAAGAGTAGCCCCCGCTCGCCGCAACTAGAGAAAGCCCGTGTGCAGCAACAAAGACCCAACACAGCCAAAAATAAAGTAAATAAATAAATAAATTTAAACCTCTGTGTAGAATGTCCTACCCATACTTCTCTTCTTTCAAAGACCATATATTCTCTCACTCCTCTGCTTTCTGTTTTCATGCATTTACCATGCCATGACACATTATATATGTATTTATCTGTTTGTCTCTCTCCCTATCACTCTAGAAAGTAAGTTCCATGAGAGCAGGGACTTGGTTTCGCTCACTGCAGTATTCCCACAACTTAGAAAAGTGCCTGGCGCAAGCTGAGGGCTCAATTCATGATTTTTGAATTAAAAAAAAAATTCATTCATTCATTACTTCGACAAATATGTGTTAAGCACTGACGTAATGGAGACACTATGGATAAAGCAATGAACAGCTAATACAGTTATGATCAGAAAAGGAGAAAGGAGAAGCACTAAGGAGGGTCTCTAAACCTAGACTTCATGAATCAGGTTTCCTGAACAGATGAAGTGATATCTAAGTTCAGACTTGAGGGATGAGCAGGAAATAGCTAATTAAAGTGGGAAAGAAAGCAGCATGAAATATGATCAGGGAATGCAAGGGCAGGGTGCAGAGGGGGAGATGAATAGGACATTCAAAAATCTACAGTTTCACATGATTCAGTTGTAGAACAAGGGAAGAATGTGAGGCCAGAGAGATACACAAAAGCCAAATCATGAAGGACTTTGTAAGTTATGTTAGGTGTTTTGACTTTAAAAGTCATGTTGGGTTTTTTGTTGACCTAAAAACTAACACGAATCATCAAAACGTTTTCAGCAGAATAACACTATTAGATCATTATGTCAAACAGATCTCCAGGATGCAATATAAAGAAAGAACTGAAGAAAATAAGACAAGAAGCAGAGAGATGAAATGATAGTTCCTTGGTAGAGAGATGGAGCAAGTGAATATTTAGGAGGCAGAGTCAACAGGACTTGTTGGCTAATTAGATTTGGGGGTAAGAGATGGGAAGAGTCAAGGATGATGCTCACGTTTCTGGCTTAGGCGGCCAAGTGGGCAGTGGTACATACAGTGAGATAAAGCATATAGAAGAAGGAGCTGGTTTGAAAGGATGATGATGAAGTTTGGGAAGATGAATTAGAGATACTGGTGAGACGTCTAAGCAAACAATGTTAGTAGATTGAGTGATACAAACAAATGAAGCTCAGGATAAAGATGTAAATTTGGAAATCATTAACATATAGATGATAATTGAGGCCATGACAATGAGTGAAATCATCCATGGAGGGTTTACCTACAGAGAAGAATGCACAGTATTCCCTAGGAAACCCCACCATTTTGAAAGATAGACACAGAAGGAACACAGGATGGGGATTGAGAAAAAAACAAAGAAGGAGGAAAACCAAAAGACTACAGTGTCACAGAATAAAAGACAATATTTCAGAAGGCAGATGTACTCAAGAGTGCCTAATACTAAAACAGGTCAAGTAATGTAAGGACTGAAGTTTGCTCAACCAGTTTAATTAGGATCATCAATAATCTTGATGAGAACAGTTCAAGCGGCATAGTGAGAACAAAAGCAGTATTTCAGAGATATAAAAACTAAGAGGTAAAGTAGATAGTAAATACACACAACTCCAAGAAGTTTGACTGTAAAGGGAAAAGAAAGAAAATGAATTCTAAAGGAGACACAGAGTAAAATAAATAAATTTTTAAGATAGGGAAGATTTGAATATATTTAAATGCTTTGGGGAAGAAGCCAGTTTAGAAAGAAGTTGAAGACGAAAGGTAGCTGACATAATCCATTGAGTGAGCTGTCTGAGAAGGTAAGAGGGAATGTATCTGGGAAGCACAGATATTGGTATTACCTTTAGGTCACAAGATATGGTCAAGTTCAGTTCAGAGGGGTAATAAAAAAGCTACTTCCTTGTTCAGATCCTTTAATCATTTCTCATTTGCAAATTTAAACACAAATGCTTTAGTCTGTTCAACTTCACAAATATTCAGATAAGTGCAAATTTAAAATGACATCGTTTTTATACAATGAACTACCAAGAAGAAGAAATATTGATAATAATACCATAGAAGGTAAGCTGAAACTGAACTGCACATAATTTGTCAATAGACTTTTAATTTGGTACAAGTCTTTGGAAATCAACTTGCCAGTATGTATCAAAAATCATAAATATTCATACTAATTATATTTCTGGGAATCTAGCCCAAGGAAATATTGAA
Organism: Tursiops truncatus; assembly: GCF_011762595.2. Classification (NCBI taxonomy): domain Eukaryota; kingdom Metazoa; phylum Chordata; class Mammalia; order Artiodactyla; family Delphinidae; genus Tursiops; species Tursiops truncatus. The sequence goes on from NC_047046.1 coordinate 68,799,105, forward strand.
AAATATAGGAAGGAACTTACATACATAAGGATACTCACTTGAGTACTACCTATAATGGTGAAAAACTAGAAATAATATGGAAATTATAAAGTAAATTGTATGCCAGTACAATGCACAGTTTTTGGAATAATATACAGTTAATTATAAAATTATAGCACACAAATTTATAAAACATGGATTAAATGTGTATAATACAATGTTAGGTGAAATGTTTTAAAAGTATGTGTATATACATGGCATCTTTCCAACATCACCCAGAATAATGCTTTTAAATAATACTGGACAACATATCATCTATTTCTTCTGCCCAGGCAGCCAATTTATCTGTCTAGAGACAAGGAATATAATATCCTCCATGGAACTCTGTGTTTTAGCTTATCTATTTCTTAATCATAAAAGCATTATACTAAAGACTAAACTAGAAGTAACAGTCAGGGGTTAGGAAGGAGTAAATGTTAAAATGCCTGGAATGAACAGCAATTTTCAGGGTTATAATAACTGAATACTAAAATATTTTATAAACTTTTCACACACAATGTCTTTAAAGTGCACATTTTAAAAATTTACCTTTCACCTAGAAAGTTTCTTCTAACATGTAAAAATAGTCACTCTTGGTTATTATCAAAAAGATGAGATTTAAGTGCTGGCAAGGATGTAGAGAAAAGGGAACCCTCATTCACTACTGGTAAGAATGTAAATCGGTACAGCCATGATGGAAAACATTTGAAGGTTCCTCAAGAAATTAGAAATAGAACTACCATATGATCCAGCAATCCCACTTCTGGCTATATATCCAAAGGAAATGAAATCAACATCTCAAAGAGATATCTGTACCCCCATATTCACTGCAACTTTATTCACAATAACCAAGTTATAGAAACAAATTGTCCATCGATGGATGAATGGATAATGTGTGCGTGTGTGTATATATACATACATATATATATGTATATACACACACACAATGGAATATTATCATCCATAAAAAAGAAAGAAATCCTGCCATTTGTGATAACATAGATGAAACTTGAGGTCATTATGCTAAGTGAAATAAGTCAAACAGAGAAAGCAAACACTGTGTGATCTTGCTTATATGTGGAATCTCAAAAAACCAAACTCATAGAAACACAGAGTAGAATGGTGATTGCCAGGGGCTGAAGGTGGGGAAAATGGGGAGATGTTGATCAAATCATACGAACTTCCAGTTGTAAGATGAATAAGTTCTGGGGATCTAATGTACAGCATGGTGACTATAGTTAACAATACTGTATTATACACCTGAAAGTTGTTAAGAGAGATCTTAAATGTTCTCACAATCACCACCACAACAAAAAAATGGTAATTATGTAAGGTAATAGATGTATTAACTAACTTTTTCCTGGTAATCATTTTGCAATGTATACACATATCAAATTGTCACACTGTACACCTTAAATTTACACGATATTATATGTCAATTACATCTCAATAAAGCTGGGAAAAAAATCATTAAAAAAAGACATTTCTGGATCGGAGTAAAGGCAAGTTTCATATCATTTGAACAAAGAATTAGCTAACAAAATAAAAGGAAAAAAATATAGGATCAAATGGAAGATTTAAATCCACTTCTTCGGTGATTTAAATGTTTACTTTTGGGTGAAAAAAAGAATATTCTGTAAGAAATGTAATTAATATTCAAAGACTATCAGAAACACCTAAAGCCTATAGGCTTTAATTAAAAGGAAAAAGTAATGGCTCAAAAGCTGAAGTTTCTTTGATTTGAGGATAAAAAAAGAGAAAAAGCAAGAGACCATAAAGTGTCAAAGATGACAGCATTAAAGAAATAAGAAAGAAACAGATACATGAGTTCTTCATATATTGAAAGAAGGAAGCTAGGAAAGACACCCTTGACAGCAAAATCACTATTCAATTAGATTAAAAAGAATTAGGGGCAAGTTTTACATATCTGGCCAAATAAGGATAGTTCAAAGATCTTACTGTTTGGGATAAGAGTCTTATAACTGGTAGAATTCCCTCCACCCCAGTCAAGATTTCTTTGTAATCTAATGACAAGACAAGTACATGTTAAATATGCCAATAGTATATATAAAACTGGCTGGCTACTTACCCTATAATAACCAGATTTTACAAATGCCATCTCTACCTTATAATTTTAATTGTAGGCAGAAATCACTGCTGAATTCTGTTTAATGCACTTTTGTTTACATACCTTAATTTGCCCTTTTAAAACTAAGGCATTTTCAAGGAGTCAGTACATTAGAATTTCATAATTTATATATTTTATAGAACTCAAATTAGACTGCCATATTAGACAGAACTAGGCACATGATGTTTGTTATATAAAAACAGAACTATGAATTTCTATGATTGCTTCACATCTAAACTAATCACTTCAAACCGATTCAAGGTAAAAGATCTAAAAATCAAATCCTAGTTCTAGGTCTCAAAATTCAACACTCCAAAAGGAATTACAATACCACTAGCTTGAATACCTTATTAAAAGAATGTGATACAGTTAAGATAAAAACATATCTGCAGGAACCTCAAAAAAATAGAAACCTCACTGTCTAATTTATTTACTCTATGATCAGAATAACTTCTCCAAATGAAGTATTTGGCAATTTATATTACTAATCTAGTTCAATGAAGCTATGCAAAAGGTAGCAAAATTGGAAGAATCATTTTTGCCTATGTATTTTATGCCAACTATCTCCTCAACAAGAATAGCTCACTAGCAGTCATCTGCCATATGTATGTCAAAATATAATTAAATCAACATCTTTCCTTTACTTAAAAACCTGAATCTAAACTGGAATAGTCAGGATGACAGATCATGATTTCAAAAAACATTAATACCAAAGTTGTCTCTTTACTATTTTCCTGCATTTACTCAATGCACAGTCCTATATTTTGAAATCCTGTTAGTGAGACAGTAGTCAAATATTATCTCAATTCTTACGTTCAGGATAAAGAAGGTGGAGAGACAACTAATGTCTTAGTGTAATCAAAAACATCTAGCAAAAATTGTCAGGTGACAAGAGGATAATGTGAAAAACAGTGCAAACATTTGGAGAAGTAACCTCCAAAATAATTTTAACACTTCCTGTCTCTGAAAGCTAGAAGGAAGAGAAAAACCCTCAAAAGATCTGGGTTAAAATGACATAAGTGGGGTTTTTTTTGGTGGGGGCAGCAGATGATTTAGCTTTTTTGACATATTCTTTTCACTTGAGAACAATCTCATAAACGTTAATTAAAGAAGGAAAACTTACAACTACTCAACATACCAAAGAATAAGAAGCAACTAATCTGGTTACTTCAGCTTTAAGAATCTAGGTTGCCAATATCTCTACAACCAGATAAACACCCAGTAAATATAATTACTACTGTTTTTAAAATCTGTGACTGAACTTAAGTGCAGAAAACAATTAAATTCCTGTTAAAATGACCATAATTTGCTACTCGGTTTGTCTTTAACCAAAATATTTGTTCACAGACTATATTGAGAATGATTTGACAAGGAAAAGATGAGGATAAAATTTACTAGATACTATCTGTTCTCAATGAGACAACTCAAATTTTCAACATGGAACTAATATTATTAGTTATTCCACTTTCTTTATCTTTTGGGCTTTTTGAAGCAAACTGTCTTACCCAATTACATACTTTCAAATTTTTCAATTGATAAAAACCTTTACAAGGAAACGATTTTAAAATCACCAAAAAGCCAAAGGACAAGATGTTCAAGACTTTAGACAGTATCTAAGAAAGAACACAGTCAGGGAATGGCTTTGTCAAGGTGGGCAAAGCTCAGAATGGCAGAATTCCTTCCCTGTTGGAATGAATATACTAAAACTGCCGGTGGTTTGGTGGCTATCACTGGGTGCAGTAGTAAAACAGAAGGGAAAAGCCTGGCACAGAAAGCTGAATGGCCCAAAGAAAACCTAAGTGGTGACAAGAGCCTAAAGGCACATGCAGGTACGCATCTTTTATATTGGATGTGATACACTTACATGGCCCCTGTTGAATCTCTTGGGGACCAACAGTAAAGCAAGTTTAGAACTTCAAATCTTGAGACATCTATAGCAAGATGCTGATCCAATGTGGCTCCAAATATCTTCTGTTTTCCTGGCTCACCTGAAGAGGAAAAAACACTACAGAGGATGTGGGAACTGAATTTCTTTATGTAGTTTCTTCTAGAGCAACTGTCTGAAAGTTTTGGCCCAATCCTTTTTGAAGTCTGGAGATGAGACACTTGAGGGACTAGTGAAAAACAAAATTCACATGAAAAGGTGGAGTGAGACATCTAAAAGGGGAATACGAGAGCAAAAGATACTGGTCGTAGGTAAATCAGTGTTTCTAATCCTTAAGTGGGAGGAGGCAGAGAAAGGAGAGAAAAAATGCACCGATGTTTCTCCCTCCGCTCCCTCACCCCAATTGCTACTAAAATTTCACAAAGTACCTAAACTTTTTGACCGCAATTAGGGAGTGAGTGAGCAAGACTACTTGGAAAGTTTAAGCGTTTTGTCAAGTCTCCCTCCCCTGGCTAAGCGGCATTATTAAGCAGCAGGGAGGCCTTTCAGATAATACTTTTTTTCTAAGAAAAGATTCTGGTGGAATACAGCTTGAAACAATAAAGGAAGAGAAAAATAAATGCAATTTATACAAAAATGGAAGTCACAGGACAATATACCATATTGACAAAGTTTATTTACTTCTGTTTTTCCAAAGGGGAGGGCTGCTTTCTTGTAATAAGAAATCAGAACAAAAAGTAGTTTCCAAATAATATAAAATATTTTTAAACTAGGCAACACGAACTGCATGCTTCATCCCCTTAGGAAATATTATCCCTGGAAAGATAATCTTTAAAAAACTAAGAAGAGCAGAACCAAGTCTGATGTACATTACAACACAAAAGCATAAAAGTGGAGTCCATAAAATTAATTTTAGATTTTTTAATTAACTTAATTTTTTTCTTAAAACATTTTACCTAAATGTTGTCTTATCAGAGTTACTCTCCAGCATTCATGTAATAGCCTAGGATATAAAACAATTTTCTTTCCAAATATATTCCATTTTAACCAGAGTTTACTTGAACTATATCTGGTAAAGATACCAGAATTTTCTGAAAAATAAGATTGGAGAACCAATTGGATCCTTACCTGACGTGGCTGTTCATTCATTCGCTGTGGATCTGATTTCACTTTATTACTAGGATGATTTGTGACTTTGGTTACCGGTTGTTTGAAAATTGATGCTGTTTGTCTAATTGGCAATGTTGTATTCAAGTCTGGCTTACCCTGTGGATATAAGTGCGTTTTAATTAATAAATATTATATACAAATACAATTAGATAAATTTTTATTAATTCAATATGTATTACTTTAACTTGGATTATTCCAAACTTCTCAATCTCAGCATTTTAAATACTCTGAAGTACACTTTAATCACTTTATTATGTAAGACGTGCAAAGTTTTCTCATAATAAAAAGCTTTCTGTATTCTTTTAAATGTAAGAAAATTCTCTAAATTAAAATTCATAATTAATTTGATTAGCAAGATACTAGGAACTTCTAGGTGAACAAATATGTTTAAGGTTAGGTTGCACAAAAGGAAGGAGGGTTTTCAGGACAATAATCGGAAAGCAGTCATTTCTACATTCTGAAAATGGAGGAAACTAATAGCGCACTTGGCCATTAAAATATAAATAACCTCATGAGCTGTCAGGGGGCCAGGCTTACGTAAAACCACAAAGGTTAACCTTCCCTTTTATATTAAAAAAAAAAGATAATTAGAAATGAAAGTTGTAATTCCACAAACAGAGCTCAATTTAGAAAAATGTAATAAAATAAGGAAATATCCGTTATCTTTAATATTTTATAGCACATTTAATGCTTTTTTAAAAAAACTTAAAATTGAAGTTTCAGAAGGGCAAGCAACATACTTATTTTTAATCAACCAGTAAAAAAATTAAGTTATGTTCTAATGAAAAGCAAATGTGGCACAGAATTGCTATTAAGCTCATTTGAAATACTCTAACATCAGGTGGGGCAGAGGCGAGGAAAAAGAGGAAGAAAAAGAACAAAATGTGATTTAATCACTGTGTATTCTGAGTCTGGCAAAAACCATAAAGCTCCAATACACCTGAAAGCAATACACATCAGATAATTTTAGTATACAAGTATACCTGATAAATCATCTACAGGATGTTCAATGAACTTTTATCTTTATAACTATCTCCAAATAAAAATTATACCAACTTTGAGACTCCAGAGCAGCAGTTCTCAACCTTGAGCATGCATCAGAGTCACCCAGAGGGCTGATGAAAGCACAGGTTATTGGGCCTCACTCACAGAAATTCTGATTCAGGAGGTCTGAGGTAGGACCTGGGAAACTGCATTTCTATTAAGGGCCAGGTGATGTTGATGCTGGTACAGCGACCACACTTGGACGACTGTTCTAAAACAAAGACTGCGAGTTGGTGGCGGGGAGACCAGGTCTAACGCATAGATAGATGTGTCTTGTTCAGTTTTTAGTTCCTTTAGTAAATTAAGCCAACATCTACAAATAAAATTCACATAAAATGCAGAATTCTAGGCTGCTTAAAGGAGCTCCAGAGACGGGTGCGAGCCACGGCTAACAGCGCGGACCCCAGAGACGGGCATGAGACGCTAAGGCTGCTGCTGCCGCCACCAAGAAGCCTGTGTGCGAGCACAGGTCACTCTCCACACCTCCCTTCCGGGGAGCCTGTGCAGCCCGCCACTGCCAGGGTCCCGGGATCCAGGGACAACTTCCCCGGGAGAACGCACGGCGCGCCTCAGGCCGGTGCAATGTCACGCTGGCCTCTGCCGCCGCATCCGTACCCCTCCCTCCCCCCCGGCCTGAGCCCCCGAATCAGCGGCTCCTTTAACCCCGTCCTGTCTGAGCAAAGAACAGACGCCCTCCGGCGACCTACACACAGAGGTGGGGCCAAATCCAAAGCTGAACCCCGGGAGCTGTGTGAACAAAGAAGAGAAAGGGAAATCCCTCCCAGCAGCCTCAGGAGCAGCAGATTAAATCTCCACAATCAACTTGATGAACCTGCATCTGTGGAATACCTGAATAGACAACGAATCATCCCAAACTGAGGAGGTGGACTTTGAGAGCAAGATTTATTATTTTTTCCCCTTTTCCTCTTTTTGTGAGTGTGTATGTGTAGGCCTCTGTGTGACATTTTGTCTGTATAGCTTTGCTTCCATCATTTGTCCTAGGGTGTCATCCGTCTGTTTTTTTTTTAAATTTTTTTCTTAATAATTATTTTAAAAACTTTATTTTACCTTACTTTATTTTATTTTATCCTCTTTCTTTCTTTCTACTTTTTCTCCCTTTTATTCTGAGCCGTGTGGATGAAAGGCTCTTGGTGCTGCAGCCAGGAGTCAGTGATGTGCCTCTGAGGTGGGACAGCCAACTTCAGGACACTGGTCCACAAGAGGCCTCCCAGCTGCACATAATATCAAACGGCGAACATCTCCCAGAGATCTCCATCTCAACACCAACACCCAGCTTCACTCAACGACAGCAAGCTACAGTGCTGGACACCCTATGCCAAACAACTAGCAAGACAGGAACAGAACCCCACCCATTAGCAGAAAGGCTGCCTAAAAGCATTATAAGTCCACAGACACCCCAAAACACACCACAAGACAGGGACCTGCCCACCAGAAAGACAAGATCCAGCCTCATCCACCAGAACACAGACACTAGTCCCCTCCACCAGGAAGCCTACACAACCCACTGAACCAACTTTAGCCACTGGGGACAGACACCAAAAACAACAGGAACTACGAGCCTTTAGCCTGCAAAACGGAGACCCCAAAGACAGTAAGATAAGCAAAATGAGAAGACAGAAAAACACACAGCAGATGAAGGAGCAAGATAAAAACCCACCAGACCTAACAAATGAAGAGGAAATAGGCAATCTACCTGAAAAAGAATTCAGAATAATGATAGTAAAGATGATCCAAAATCTTGGAAATAGAGAAAATGCAAGAAACATTTAACAAGGAACTAGAAGAACTAAAAAGGAAACAAGCAACGATGAACAACACAATAAATGAAATTAAAAATACTCTAGATGGGATCAACAGCAGAATAACTGAGGCAGAAGAACGGATAAGTGACCTGGAAGATAAAGTAGTGGAAATAACTACTGCAGAGAAGAATAAAGACAAAAGAATGAAGAGAACTGAGGACAGTCTCAGAGACCTCTGGGACAACATTAAATGCACCAACATTTGAATTATAGGGTTCCAGAAGAAGAAGAGAAAAAGAAAGGGACTAAGAAAATATTTGAAGAGATCATAGTTGAAAACTTCCCTAATATGGGAAAGGAAATAGTTAATCAAGTCCAGGAAGCACAGAGAGTCCCATACAGGATAAATCCAAGGAGAAACATGCCAAGACACATATAAATCAAACTGTCAAAAATTAAATACAAAGAAAACATATTAAAAGCAGCAAGGGAAAAACAACAAGTAACACACACAGGAATCCCCATTAGGTTCACAGCTGATCTTTCAGCAGAAACTCTGCAAGCCAGAAGGGATTGGCAGGACATATTTAAAGTGATGAAGGAGGAAAACCTACAACCAAGATTACTCTACACAGCAAGGATCTCATTCAGATTTGACGGAGAAATTAAAACCTTTACAGACAAGCAAAAGCTGAGAGAGTTCAGCACCACCAAACCAGCTTTACAACAAATGTTAAAGAATCTTCTCTAGGCAAGAAACACAAGTGAAGAAAAACACCTACAATAACAAACCCAAAACAATTAAGAAAATGGGAATAGGAACATACATATCGATAATTACCTTTAATGTAACTGGATTAAATGCTCCCACCAAAAGACACACACTGGCTGAATGGATACAAAAACAAGACCCATATATATGCTGTCTACAAGAGACCCACTTCAGACCTAGAGACACATACAGACTGAAAGTGAGGGGATGGAAAAAGATATTCCATGCAAATGGAAACCAAAAGAAAGCTGAGGTAGCAATTCTCATATCAGACAAAACAGACTTTACAATGAAGACTATTAGAAGAGACAAAGAAGGACACTACATAATGATCAAGGATCGATCATTATCATTATCGAAGAAGATAAAACAACTGTAAATATTTATGCACCCAACATAAGAGCACCTCAATACATAAGGCAAATACTAACAGCCATAAAAGGGGAAATCGACAGTAACACATTCATAGCAGGGGACTTTAACACCCCACTTTCACCAATGGACAGATCATCCAAAATTAAAATAAATAAGGAAACCCAAGCTTTAAATGATACATTAAACAAGATGGACTTAATTGATATTTATAGGACATTCCATACAAAAACAACAGAATACACAATTTTCTCAAGTGCTCATGGAACATTCTCCAGGATAGATCATACCTTGGGTCACAAATCAAGCCTTGGTAAATTTAAGAAAATTGAAATCGCATCATGTATCTTTTCCAACCACAAGGCTATGAGACTAGATATCAATTACAGGAAAAGATCTGTAAAAAATACAAACACATGGAGGCCAAACAATACACTACTTAATAACAAAGTGATCACTGAAGAAATCAAAGAGGAAATCAAAATATACCTAGAAACAAATGACAATGGAGACACTATGACCCAAAACCTATGGGATGCAGCAAAAGCAGTTCTAAAGGGAAGTTTATAGCAATACAATCCTACCTTAAGAAACAGGAAACATCTCGAATAAACAACCTAAGCTTGCAACTAAAGCAATTCGAGAAAGAAGAACAAAAAAACCCAAAGTTAGCAGAAGGAAAGAAATCATAAAGATCAGATCAGAAATAAATGAAGCAAACGATAGCAAAGATCAATAAAACCAAAAGCTGGTTCTTTGAGAAGATAAGCAAAATTGATAAACCATTAGCCAGACTCATCAAGAAAAAAAGAGAGAAGACTCAAATCAATAGAAATGAAAAAGGAGAAGTAACAACTGACACTGCAGAAATACAAAAGATCATGAGAGGTTACTACAAGCAACCCTATGCCAATAAAATGGACAACCTGGAAGAAATGGACAAATTCTTAGAAATGCACAACCTGCCAAGACTGAATCAGGAAGAAATAGAAAATATGAACAGAAAAATCACAAGCAATGAAATTGAAACTGTGATTAAAAATCTTCCAACAAATAAAAGCCCAGGACCAGATGGCTTCACAGGCAAATTCTTTCAAACATTTAGAGAAGAGCTAACACCTATCCTTCTCAAACTCTTCCAAAATATAGCAGAGGGAGGAACACTCCAAACTCATTCTACAAGGCCACCATCACCCTGATACCAAAACCAGACAAGGATGTCACAAAGAAAGAAAACTACAGGCCAGTATCACTGATGAACACAGATGCAAAATTCCTCAACAAAATACTAGCAAACAGAATCCAACAGCACATTAAGAGGATCATACACCATGATCAAGTGGGGTTTATTCCAGGAATGCAAGGATTCTTCAATATACGCAAATCAATCAACGTCATACACCACATTAACAAACTGAAGGTGAAAAACCATATGGTCATCTCAATAGATGCAGAGAAAGCTTTTGACTAAATTCAACATCCATTTATGATAAAAACCCTCCAGAAAGTAGGCATAGAGGGAACTTTACTCAACATGATAAAGGCCATATACGACAAACCCACACCCAACATCATCCTCAATGGTGAAATACTGAAAGCATTTCCACTAAGATCAGAAACAAGACAAGGTTGACCACTCTCACGACTCTTATTCAACATAGTTTTGGAAGTTTTAGCCACAGCAATCAAAGAAAGGAAATAAAAGGAATCCAAATCAGAAAAGAAGTAAAGCTGTCACTGTTTGCAGATGACATGATACTGTACATAGAGAATCCTAAAGATGCTACCAGAAAACTACTAGAGCTAATCAATGAATTTGGTAAAGTAGCAGGATACAAAATTAATGCACAGAAATCTCTGCATTCCTACACACGAATGATGAAAAATCTGAAAGTGAAATCAAGAAAACACTCCCATTTACCATTGCAACAAAAAGAATAAAATATCCAGGAATAAATCTACCTAAGGAGACAAGACCTGTATGCAGAAAATTATAAGACACAGATGAAACAAATTAAAGATGATACAAATAGATGGAGAGATATACCATGTTCTTGGATTGGAAGAATCAACATTGTGAAAATGACCATACTACCCAAAGCAATCTACAGATTCAATGCAATCCCTGTCAAACTACCACTGGCATTTTTCACAGAACTAGAACAAAATATTTCACAATTTGCATGGAAACACAAAAGACCCCGAATAGCCAGAGCAATCTTGAGAACAAAAAACGGAGCTGGGGCTTCCCTGGTGGCACAGCGGTTGAGAGTCCGCCTGCCGATGCAGGGGACACAGGTTCATGCCCCAGTCCGGGAAGATCCCACATGCCGCGGAGCAGCTAGGCCCGTGAGCCATGGCCGCTGAGCCTGTGCTCTGCAACGGGAGAGGCCACAACAGTGAGAGGCCCGTGTACGGCAAAAAAAAAAAACAAAACAATGGAGCTGGAGGAATCAGGCTCCCTGACTTCAGACTATACTACAAAGCTACAGTAATCAAGACAGTATGGTACTGGCACAAAAACAGAAATATAGATCAATGGAACAGGATAGAAAGCCCAGAGATAAACCCACGCACATACGGACACCTTATCTTTGATAAAGCAGGTAGGAATGTATACAGTGGAGAAAGGATAGCCTCTTCAATAAGTGGTGCTGGAAAACTGGACAGGTACATGTAAAAGTATGAGATTAGATCACTCCCTAACACCATACACAAAAATAAGCTCAAAATGGATTAAAGACCTAAATGTAAGGCCAGGAACTATCAAAATCTTAGAGGAAAACATAGACAGAACACTCTATGACATAAATCACAGCAAGATCCTTTTTGACCCACCTCCTAGAGAAATGGACATAAAAACAAAAATAAACAAATGGGACCCAATGAAACTTCAACGCTTTTGCACAGCAAAGGAAACCATACACAAGACCAAAAGACAACCCTCAGAATGGGAGAAAATATTTGCAAATGAAGCCACTGACAAAGGATTAATCTCCAAAATTTACAAGCAGCTCATGCAGCTCAATAACAAAAAAACAAACAACCCAATCCAAAAATGGGCACAAGACCTAAATAGACATTTCTCCAAAGAAGATATACAGACTGCTAACAAACACATGAAAGAGTGCTCAACATCATTAATCATTAGAGAAATGCAAATCAAAACTACAATGAGGGCCTCCCTGGTGGTGCAGTGGTTGAGAGTCCGCCTGCCGATGCAGGGGACACGGGTTCGTGCCCCGGTCCAGGAAGATCCCATGTGCCGCGGAGCGTCTGGGCCCGTGAGCCATGGCCACTGGGCCTGTGCATCCGGAGCCTGTGCTTCGCAACGGGAGAGGCCACAACAGAGAGAGGCCCGCGTACCGCCAAAAAAAAAAAAAAAACTACAATGAGATATCATCTCACACCAGTCAGAATGGCCATTATCAAAAAATCTAGAAACAATAAATGCTGGAGACGGTGTGGAGAAAAGGGAACACTCTTGCATTGCTGGTGGGAATGTGAATTGGTACAGCCACTATGGAGAACAGTATGGAGGTTCCTTAAAAAACTACAAATAGAACTACCGTATGACCCAGCAATCCCACTACGGGGCATATACCCAGAGAAAACCATAATTCAAAAAGAGTCATGTACCAAAATGTTCACTGCAGCTCTATTTACAATAGCCAGGAGATGGAAACAACCCAAGTGTCCATGATCAGATGAATGGATAAAGAAGATGTGGCACATATATACAATGGAATATTACTCAGCCATAAAAAGAAACGAAATTGAGCTATTTGTAATGAGGTGGATAGACCTAGAGTCTATCATACAGAGTGAAGTCAGAAAGAAAAAGACAAATACCGTATGCTAACACATATATATGGAATTTAAGAAAAAAAAATGTCATGAAGAACCTAGGGGTAAGGCAGGAATAAAGACGCAGACCTCCTAGAGAACGGACTTGAGGTTATGGGGAGGGGGAAGGGTGAGCTGTGACAGGGCGAGAGACAGTCATGGACATATACACACTAACAAACGTAGTAAGGTAGATAGCTAGTTGGAAGCAGCCGCATGGCACAGGGATATTGGCTTGGTGCTTTGTGACAGCCTGGAGGGGTGGGATAGGGAGGGTGGGAGGGAGGGAGACGCAAGAGGGAAGAGATATGGGAACATATGTATATGTATAACTGATTCACTTTGTTATAAAGCAGAAACTAACACATCATTGTAAAGCAATTATACCCCAATAAAGATGTTAAAAAAAAAATCTAGAAACAATAAATGCTGGAGACGGTGTGGAGAAAAGGGAACACTCTTGCACTGCTGGTGGGAATGTGAATTGGTACAGCCACTATGGAGAACAATATGGAGGTTCCTTAAAAAACTACAAATAGAACTACCGTATGACCCAGCAATCCCACTACTGGGCATATACCCAGAGAAAACCATAATTCAAAAAGAGTCATGTACCAAAATGTTCACTGCAGCTCTATTTACAATAGCCAGGAGATGGAAACAACCCAAGTGTCCATCATCAGATGAATGGATAAAGAAGATGTGGCACACATATACAATGGAATATTACTCAGCCATAAAAAGAAATGAAATTGAGCTATTTGTAATGAGGTGGTTGGACATAGAGTCTGTCATACAGAGTGAAGTAAGTCAGAAAGAGAAAGACAAATACCGTATGCTAACACATATATATGGAATTTAAGAAAAAAATGTGATGAAGAACCTAGGGGTAAGACAGGAATAAAGACAGAGACCTACTGGAGAATGGACTTGAGGTTATGCAGACGGGGAAGGGTAAGCTGTGACAAAGTGAGAGAGTGGCATGGACATATATACACTACCAAACGTAAAACAGATAGCTAGTGGGAAGCAGCCGCATAGCACAAGGAAATCAGCTTGGTGCCTTGTGACCACCCAGAGGGGTGGGATAGGGAGGGTGGGAGGGAGGGAGACGCAAGAGGGAAGAGATATGGGAACATATGTATATGTATAACTGATTCACTTTGTTATAAAGCAGAAACTAACACACCATTGTAAAGCAATTATACTCCAATAAAGATGTAAAAAAAAAAAAGAAAGAAAAAAAAAGAGAGAAGAAAATGCAGAATTCTAGCTTCTCTTAAAAACTCAAAGATCTAGAAATACTGGACTGATGTGGCCAAAGCAGGCCATTATTGATTAGTAATGGCTGCCACTAGAGGTGTCAAGTTTTGTTCTTTTGCAAAAGTCTTCAATTCACATTTGCAAAGCTGTCTGAGCCCTACAGGTACTGAGTTTGTGATCTCTGCTTAAAGAATATCAGGATGACTAGAAAGGTAAGGATCACAATAGATTAATCTGATCATTATTACAATTACAGTATTATTTGGACTCACTATTAAATATACCTCTACCCCCAGCCCCAAACACACACACACACACACACACACACACACACACTGATCTTCTGTACCTACTGGGCATGCTTGTCATTTCTTGCACTCAATTTTCTCCCCATGTATGTGCTTACCTTTACGAGACATATTCATCTTTAATAACTCTTAATATTATTTCTCAGGCATTTCACTTTCTTATCTTTATGGTTTTCCAAAAAACTTAGAGGTGTGGAAATTTGACCAACAGGCTGCAAAATAACCACTTAGGATGCCATCTCTGAAAAGTGTGAGGCCCAGAAATGTGTATTTTTTAAAGCTCTCCTGGTAATTCTGTGATGCACCGGTTTGGATCCCTCTGATTTATGACACCTAGAGCATCCTGAGGTCCTAAGTGAAGCCATCCAACCTATAACATAGTCAATATTCAATCCTAAGGAAGTTTAACACATAAATGCTTATGAAGAACTTATCCTGTCACTGATTAGTTATAATTAGTATCTTCCACTAAACAATATCTTGTTTGGTTTTTAATGTTTTTGTTCTTTAATAAAGAACAATAAACTCTGCTGGTATTATAATGAAGATGGCATCAGTAGACAAAGAAGTATATAACAACTGTTTGTATGAGCAAACACAGTCGAGCCTGTAAGATTCTCATTGTTACAAAGAATGACTGGAGGAAGCACAGACTAGCCTAAACTATTCAAAACTATAAAATCCTGAATCCACACAGACTGGAAGGAAGCATGGAACATGTAAAACGACCTGTGCTACAATGGTTAGATTGATATTTTTTTCATTAACTTATGTTTGTGGTACAATTAATAAAAATTTATTTACTGGCTAAAAGTATTCAAAATACACCATTAACTTCCATTGTCTGACAATGAGACAATTCATTTCCCAGTGGCATGGAATGAGATTATTCAAGAGTGTGCTGCCTTGCTCTTCTTTTATCTTATTTTGGTTTCTATTATTTTTTGTCTTTTAAACTGGCCTGAAAGCTCTGAAGACAGAAAGAATTTTTTACGAATTAATTTTGTATTCTACAGCAGTATCGTGTAGAATAATCTGAGAAGCTGGACGAACTGGTTTTCCCAGAAACTGTCAAAAAAACAGTAAATTTTATTACCATTCTCCCCTGAGGACTGTCAAAGAGCCACTGTTAATTCACGCCCAGTTGTTGTCTGAGTTTTTCTAAATAACTACCAATCTGCCATGAACTTAGCAGTTATAAAGCCAACACTTTTTTTATGGGACAAGTCAAAGCTATTCATGTATTTGAAATCTTCCCTTTCAATACAAGAAAAAGTAAAATAGAAGTTCCTTATATCATAAAACTAAACCGACAGGGCTTCCCTGGTGGCGCAGTGGTTGAGAGTCCGCCTGCCGATGCAGGGGACACAGGTTCGCGTCCCGGTCCGGGAAGATCCCACAGGCCGCGGGGCGGCTAGGGCCGTGAGCCATGGCCGCTGAGCCTGCGCGTCCGGAGCCTGTGCTCCGCAACGGGAGAGGCCACAACAGTGAGAGGCCCGCGTGCCGCAAAAAAAAAAACAAACCTAATTTGACAAACACACACATTCTAATAAAGTTTCCAACCTTTGATAAATCTTCTCAGTATACAGGGTAGCGCTCAAATCAAAATTTAATGTATTTTATAATAATGTGTATATTAAGCTGGAAGTATTCAAATAACTCAAATAATTGTTGAGGGTTCATTCTATCCCTCTGGGATGAATACAAAAATAAATCTTTTAAAAAATTTTTTAAATTTTTACTTAATCTCTTTCCAATAAATATCTGAGATGGCTCTTAAAACTCACAAAGGACAAATACGCAATAAAAATTAATTTTAAAATTAATTTTTAAAAATCAAGGAGAAAACAAATTTCCTTTTGAAAAGGTTAACAGTGATTGATACTAGAGCTGAGCATCAAATGTGGATCTGAACTTTCTAGGGGTGTGGATGAAAAAAAGAAATATTAAATTACATAGATATCACACTCAGAAGGGAGGAAGCATACCAATTAATGAGGAAAACAAAAGCTGTCCTGGTATTAAACCTAGAAAAAAAATTAAAGACACAACATCACAACAAATATTTAGCAGATTTCAAATGCTTTTTCTTTTTCCAATGACCTTCCATAAAAGCCAAGAACATATTTAAAGGACAACTCAGTGAAGATGATTCTGAAAAGAACTAAACCAGAGTGTTCGGATTACTGTGTAAACTTTCGGTGATCTAATGTGATTAAGGCTAGAAAAGAGGATAACTAAAGAGGTGATGCAGAGCATGTTTCATAAACCGGTCGTTTTCAAATACTGTTTCATTCCTACCCTTAAAAATTTTTTGCAAATATATATACCCCACCTACATTTTGAAGTATTTCACATTTTAATGTAAAGAGTTGGGGAGCGGGGGTGGGGGATGAATTGGGAGATTGGGATTGACATGTATACACTAATATGTATAAAGTAGATGACTAATAAGAACCTGCTGTATAAAAAAGTAAATAAAATTAAATTTAAAAAAAGAGTTGGGGAGGATGAGCTAAGGTATTTTAAATACTGACACTTTAATAATAAACTGTTACATCATGTTAAAATGCAGCTAACAGAATCTAATTATACCCGCCATCAGCCATGTATACATAAACAAAATCTTCAGTAGTAATACATTTATTATACTCCTTTTTCCCTTTGAACAATTCCATTCCCAGAATTATTTATTTTAAACTTGAAAACCTTTAATTAATCATTTATACATCATAAAGTTTTTTTTTTTACTTTCTGTGACCTTAAAGTTCTTAGTGATAAAAAAAAATTTTTTCTGGTTTATTACAATTATTAGTATATAACTGACCAAAAACAGTAAATTATACATTTTAATAATTATTAAATGTAAGAGATAAAAACTATACATGAAAATAATTTATTTAAAAATTAACTCCATAGCCTTAGATGAGTAGTCCCAATTGCTAGAACATTTAAGATTTAATACCGATTCTATTCCTATTCTTCATTTTTTGATAGATATAACACTAAGAAACCTTGTTCACATAAATGAATAGTTTTAGTCTGTCTGTCAATTTTTTGGACTTCTTTTGAGTTATATGTGAAAATATCACATAGCAAACGATCAAAAATTTCAATAATTCACATCTACATTAAGTCCTCTGTAAATTTTATTGTGGGCAAAGAACTGTACTAGTAGAAAGATTTGACAATTACCAAGTCATTCATTTTCTCAGTATCAACACCAATATTTCAAATTGTCCCTTTACTGGAGGTCAAACATTTTATACCATGGTAAAACTGCACACAAGCGAGAAGAGTATTATATACTCTTCTATAAAATGGGAGAGAGTTGACTATGGAAGAGGAACTGGGGAAAAAAGAACCTGTACCTCTATCTCAGGTACATTCTCAGAACCTAAGGACACAGAAATAATTCCTTTAAAACCACCCATGCTGTGTATACCATGTTAAGCCTCCACATAGCATAGTTTGAACAGCAGGAACTTAAACTATATATTGTAAATACCACTTTCCTCAGCCTAGCTTTGAAACAGTATGATAGTTCAGAACTGTGCATATTCTATAACAAGCGCCTAGGGGATTCATTTTATCTTTAAAATGCATGCAAATTTTGCATTTTATTTTAGAAATTAGCCACGTTTGTTTTAATGTAAAAATGTTGCTCTCCTACCCAAAATGCTTCAACAAAACTGGACACCTCCAATGGAATACTACTCAGCCATAAAAGAATGAAATTTTGCCATGTGCAGCAACATGGATGGACTTGGAGGGCATTATGCTATGTGAAATAAGTCAGACAGAGAAAGACAAATACTGTATGATATCACTTGTATGTGGAATCTAAAAAATACAACAAACTAGTGAATATAACAAGAAAGAAGCAGACTCACGGATACAGAGAACAAACTAGTGGTTACCAGTGGGGAGAGGGAAGGGGGGAGGGGCAATATAGGGGTAGGGGACTAAGAGGTACAAACTCTTAGGTATAAAATAAGCTACAAGGATATACTGTACAACATGGCGAATACAGCCAATATTTTATAATGGCTATAAATAGGGTAACCTTCAAAAACTGTGAATTATATATTATACACCTGTAACTTATATAATATTGTACAGCAACTATACTTCAATTTAAAAAAGCAACAACAAACAAAAGGAAAAAAAAGAAAACTGATCATTTAAGTATCATTTTAATTCTGTGGCTCTGCATATCCCCAAGAGATATTCATGCCCCAATTTGAGAAGCAAAGACTTTATTTTTCTAAGGTCACTTTCCTCATCTGTAAATGAGGGTAAATACAATAACTATTCATAAGATTCTTATAAAGATCAAACAAGATAATTCATGTATGATAATGAAAGCTCATGCAGCTTTCATTCAGTCACTGAACAAACACTGAGTGCCTGCCATCTGCCAGGTACTGACCGTACGCTGGGTATAGTATCACTCACAAAACACCAAAATCCCTCAGAGCTTACATTCTCAGGGTAGGGATAAGATGACAATTAACAAAATAGGTGTAGAGTTTATCGTCATGTTGGCACATGAACTCTGAAGAAATAGGAGCTATTTTTATTATCAGCACTAACATGTTATTGAACATGCTACTAAAATTTAGAAACTTGACCTATTAAGCTTTCCCATAAGGGAAGCCATCTGCTGCTTCACACAAAGAGGAGCCTGAGTGGTATCTTCAGGTCGAAACAAGATTATCCTCAAAATGTAATTTCGGACTTTCTCCAGAATATGCACAGTAGCCAACAGCTAATGCGTTTCCACAAAAATCAAAAGCCAACAATACAAAGTGCTTTACAATCCTTCAGTTTTTTATATAATTCACACACCATAAAATTCACCATTTTAAAGTATACAACTCAGTGGGTTTTAGTAGATGCAGAAGGTTGTGCAAGCTTCATAGGTTTCTGCAAAAAGTAAAGAAAAATATACCTGGGATCTATGATTTTGTACTGAAAATCCACTTCATGTAATATCCTAAATGAGGAATAAGATATTACCTTTTTAAGGAGATCAACGGAATATTAAAAAAATAATGAAATGGGTGTACTATACTTTGAGCTCATTAAAAAAGGACATATACTTGTAGTTAACTGAAGAAGTGGAGGTTTGAAATTCATCATTGAAATCAAGTTTTGAAGAGTTTTGTTTGAAAAAATAACTTCTTGGAGCTTTAGTTAATATGGGGTCATTAAAGGACAGATGGCAAAAGATTAATGAGTTTCAACCAGAACAGCTCTACTCAAACTAAGGCATCAATTGTATGGAATTCATTATCTCCTTTACATCTGTGTTGGCACTAGCTGAGTACACATCCCTAGAATTATGGAAACAGTCACCCAAATCGTTTTCTGTAGGGCTTCATTCTCTCGCTGACCTAGAGTCTACAAAGTCAGCTAACTCTTCAAGACCTATAAAACCTGGTGAAATTCACTCAATTGTTGACAGAAAACCAAGCATCCAAAATAAATCTTGACAAAACCATACCATGGGCACCTATGTCCCCAAGTCTACCTTCACTATTAGCACAAAGGCCAAGCCAGACCCTCCCAAAAGGTCTATTGTACTTTGATACCTTTGAGGTACTAACTTATAACATGCTAAACCTGCTCTCATAGTGAACAGTATACTCTCATCAGCAAGTCTATTGCTAACATGGCTAAAGTTCTTCTGTTCACTTTCTGCTTCCTAGCAATCTTTATACAATCCATACCTAAATACCTACCTCAAATCAGCCAAAACATGGACCAGTGCTGTTAGTTGTTAATAACTTGTTCATTATCTTCATTCATCAGCTAAAGATAAATATCCTTTATTTATTTATTAAGGATATTTCTGCATATGAGAAAATTAGAAGTTCTCTGGAATACTAAATACAGTTGACCTTTGAACGACGCGGGAGTTTAGGCGTCAACCCTCCGCACAAATGAAAATTGGCATATAACTTATAGTCAGTCCTCTGGATCCATGGTCCTGCATCCATGGATTCAACCAACTGCTGATCGTGCAGTACTGCAGTATTTACTATGGAAAAAAATCTGCATATAAGTGGATGCATGCAGTTCAAATGTGTTGTTCAAAGGTTAACCGTAGTTCTAGTGTCTCTTGCTACATCTTACTCTTTCTTTATTCATTAAACGACCACTGTCCAAGGCATCATCATCCCAGCCTGGGTAAATAGCCTCCTGCTATAACTGGCCTGCAGCTCCCACTTCTACACCTCTACAGTATATTCTCCACACAGCAGCCAGAGAGTGTATCGCTCCCTACATAAAGTCCACAAATAAGCATTCCATACCACTCCTTACGGTGGCCTCCCAAGTCCTGTCATTAGGTTTGTCTTCTTCCTTGACCTCACCAAGTACCCCTTTCCCACTCACTAACCTCCAGCCACCATGGCCTACTTTCTCCCCTCATATGCTAAATGTATCCGGCCTTGAGGATTTTGCACTGGCTATTCCCTCTGTTTAGAACACTTTTCCCTCAGGGGTTTATTTTTTGTTTTGTTTTGTTTTGTTTTTGCGGTACATGGGCCTCTCACTGTTGTGGCCTCTCCTGTTGCGGAGCACAGGCTCCGGACGCGCAGACTCAGCGGCCATGGCTCACGGGCCCAGCCGCTCCGTGGCATGTGGGATCTTCCCGGACCGGGGCACGAACCCGCGTCTCCTGCATCAGCAGGCGGACTCTAAACCACTGCGCCACCAGGGAAGCCCTTCCCTCTGGTTTTTATAGAGCTGACTCCTTCTCATTCAGATCTTGGCCAAAAATCACACCCTCCAAAAAGCTTTCCTGATCACTCAGCCTAAAATAGCCACCTAGTCAATCTCAACCATTCTTACTTAATTTACTGTGTAGCATTTAATACTTAAATTGTGTATTAGTTTGTCATACCACTAGAATAATAAGCTCCACAAACACATAAGCTTCCTCTACTATATTTCCAGAATCTGGAATAATGTCTGAGCACACAGAATGTGCTAAATATTTTTTGTGGAATAAATGATGCATAAAATGTCTGTTACATGTAAGGTCTTGTGTTATGCAGCCCTTACTCCTGAATACTCATTGTCAGCCTGAAACGTACCCACGCTACTACGTTAAGTGGAAATTATTAACTCAACATGGTCTATGATATCCATGTCAAAATTATTAAGCATAGTCATCTGTATTATATACCTCAAGATTACCAATGTAAAATAATCCCCAGACTTGTTCCATTTATTAGTATTTAACATGAAGTTATGCTTATAGATACACAGCCAGTCCTACACAAACATCCCATGGGATAATAAATCCTCAGATGGTGTTTTTGGCAAAGTCACTGTCAATTATAGTGATGTTATACCATGAAATAATGGGAAATAAAGAGTACAAAAAACGTATAACTCAGCAGACTGCCAACATGAGATTAAGACATCAAAACAAACTATACATTGGCAGAAAGCATGCCATATTGCTCCTAGAGAGCCACGGTTTAGGAAAAATGTTCTTCATTATGGATCTGAAAACTTCGATCATCTCACTATAACTTACTGGCCATAACAACTTCTCATCTGTATAGTAAAATAACCTAAAATTTAGCAGTGGTCTAGATAAAGGAGACTGGTATGGAGATTAAAACCTTGGGCCAAAGTGCAGGGTTAACAGGATGTCAACAGGTAAGCTATAGAGATGAGACAGGTTATCTCTTGGTTGTTACACCAACTCAAAGTTGGTGTAAGTTTAATTGGTAAGAATAATAGGACTTCCCTGGTGGCACAGTGGTTAAGAATCCGCCTGCCAATGCAAGGGACACGGGTTCGATCCCTGGTCCGGGAACATCCCACATGCTGCGGAGTAACTAAGCCTGTGTGCCACAACTACTGGGCCTGCGCTCTAGAGCCCACGAGCCACAACCACTGAGCCTGCATGCTGCAACTACTGAGGCCCGCACGCTTAGAGCCTGTGCTCCACAGCCAGAGAAGCCACCACAATGAGAAGCCCACTCTCCGCAACTAGACAAAGCTCTCGCGCAGCAATGAAGACCCAACACAGCCAAAAAAAAAAAGAAGAATATTAACTTGGAGATAAACAGAGTTAATCAACTTGAATCCTAAAAAGTTTAGTGAGAATTCAGCCTGTCCCAAATGGTAAAACTATTCTCTCTTAGGGAGGTAAGCAAAGGTGTTTAAGGAGCCCATACTGTGCTGAGTAGTCCTGTAGCAGATCACTCATGTAGGAGGCTGGGAACTAAGGCAGGAATAAAGCCTGTTCTTTTGGGGCTCAGAGTTCCAGACAGGTCCTACCTGCCTAAGAAAGTTCTTCTGAGTTCACTTACAATAGTTATCTGGCAGAGGTACATGTACCTCCTTTCTAAAAAGTCAGGACAATAATATTTCAAATGTTTGTATACTCTGCTCTAGCAATTATCAAAATTAATCCCATCACACCCCACATCCTATCTTCATAATAACCAAACAGCCAAGTCCCCCAGATCATAGGTCATCACCCAGTACTCATCTCCAAAATATTCTGTACAGCCACGTCATAGTTCAATGGCTCTCAAACTTTTTTGACTTTAACTAAGAGTAGAAATATATACTTTACATCATGACTTAGTATACACAAGGGTGTGTATCACAAAAGTCACCTAAAATACTTATCCTTACTAAGTGGGATGGACACTATTTTCTATCCTATTGCATTTCATACCTTAAAAATTCCAGTCATGAACAATTACATTGATTTAACCATCTGACGTTTGAAAACCAACCCCCCACCTTACCCATCCTACCCCCCCAGTCCTTGCACTGTACACTCGAGTGACTGATCAGCAGGCTCTCCTATACCCTCAATATTTTCTTTAAACATTCTTTCAAGATGCTGGGCTTACTGAAACTTGGCTGTCCCTCAAAGATCCTATCTCCCCTAAAGTTCTTTCAAATTTAAAGAGAAAGAGTTTTTTCTCTCTCTCTTACAACTACATATCTGAGGGTCAGGAAGTGGTAATTGCCTCCTTTCTCCCCATCTTTCTCAAATCATCTATTTTTCCTCCTCCAAAAACAGGAGCTCCTCTGAAGCTCATAGGATCTGACTATACTACTGTCTACCCTTTGTCCCTGCTTTCTCCTTATTCACTAAAGACTTTAGTTTCTGTTTCACGTTTTCCTCTCCACCCCAACTCTTGTCATTCTTAAAGGCCTCACTATCCATGTGGATATTCCACCCAACATCCTGAGTCCTCTGACCTATTTGTCCACCCAACCTCGCCCACCTAACACTACAGGCACAGGCTTCCCAACACTAGTAACTACACCATCTCCAATATCTCAATCAAGCGTCCAACTCTCCAATTTCTACTTCCTATCCTTGTAACTCACAGAGGACTTACTCTCTGCATTCCTTGAACCCATCAATATTTCCTATCCACTGACTGATCATATTTCTTCCTCTTCCATAACCTCTTTCACATTCCTCCCTACCCAGTATAGATTCCATGGTCCATCATCGTTATTACACTGCAAATATGCTTAACTTTCTTGCCCTCTGTGGTTTTTCCACTTGTGCTATAGACCCCATTCTTATCCTTTTGACAATCATTAAAATGGGAGATTACCCAAATCAGCATCCCTTTCATCTACTATCTAGTGATTCTCCTTCCTAGCCAAGAAAATTTATTGAAAGAATTGTCCATGCTGACAATTTTAACTCTCATTCACCTTCAGCCCAATCCAATCTAGCTTCTCTTCCCACTGAAACTACTGCTATCAAGGTTATTAATAACCTTCATGCTGCCAAACTCAATGGAAATTTCTGTCTTCCTCCATTCAAACTTTCAGCAACAATCAATGTAACAGACCACTCTCTTTTTTGAAACCTCCTCCTCTTCTATGTCTCTCCTACCTTACTAGCCATTCTTTCACAATCCACTTTGCTGATTCCTTCTACTCTAACCCAATTTTAATTACCAGACTTTCTCAGAGCTTTGTTCTGGATCCTTCTATCTATCTATCTACCTATCTATAAACTCCAGTCCCATTACTTGGAACACTACTTACGTGCTAATGACTTTCCAGCTCAGACCTCTCAATTAGTATACACACATGACATGACATGTCCATTTGGATGTTTAATAAGCATCTCAAACTCTGCATATTCGAGGTTGAAATTATTGTATTCACCCATATAAATTCTTTCCTAAGGCAATCTCAGTAGATGGCAATCCAATCCACCCAGTCACTCAATCTATCTAAAATCTAAGGGCTCACACTTTGAGTCTTCTCTGTCATCCTTCACAACCAATTCATTAGTAAATTCTGTCAAGTCTATATTCACAACAGAACTAGGGTCTATTCACTTCTATCAGCACATGTGTCTAGGCCATCGTCGTTCCTCATTGTGCTACTGTTAACAGCTACTTGCTCCTCACTTCCGCTTCTGTCAATTTCATTTCCAATTAACAGAAACCTGTTCTCAAGAGTGGCCCACACTTAAGTGAGATGCCAGTAATCCCCTGTAAGGACTTCAAGGCCTAGAAATGCTGGATTCATCAGCTGTAATCTACTCTCTCCTCCTTCCACCCCCAACTATATCCAACAGAGAGAGACCAAAAGACACTCTGTTCAGCAAGGGCTTAACACAGTGATGAAAAAAGCACCAGCATCTTTGGGAAAGATTTTACTTTCCTGATAGGCCAGGAATGTTGATATAAGGAATGAGGTCTCTGTTTTCAGTTTGGATGGAAAGATTCTAGGAAGGTAGAAGCCAAGGGGTACTTCTTACCACAATACCAGGAGTTGGTAATCAGACTGATCCTACCACAGGGCCCTTTAGTGCTGGTTGACAATGGGGTCCCTATGACAGAAATAAATCACCCCTCTAAGGTGCTACTTCAATAACTGAAAAATTCCTAATCAGTTAAACAAATGCCTAATTTGAGCTACAGCAAATGAGCTGGTCTTTTAACATCTTCTGCCAAAGCCTTGCTCCCTCTTCCTGTCTGTAAAACAGTAATTAACTTTTTCGGCTACAGTCTCCTTTAAGAAGTTGATGAAGATAGACTTTTTCCTTAAAAAATTCATAACGGGCTTCCCTGGTGGCGGAGTGGTTAAGAATCTGCCTGCCAATGCAGGGGACATGAGTTCGAGCCCTGGTCCGGGAAGGTCCCACATGCCACGAAGCAACTAAGCCCGTGCACCACAACTACTGAGCCTGCGCTCTAGAGCCCGTGAGCCACAACTACTGAAGCCCGCACGCCTAGAGCTCACGCTCTGCAACAAGAGAAGCCACCGCAGTGAGAAGCCTGTGCACCGCAACAAAGAGTAGTCCCCACTCACTGCAACTAGAGAAAGCCCACATGCATGCAGCAACAAAGACCCAACGCAGTCAAAAATAAATTAATTTTTAAAAATTCATAACAGAAAGTATTACACACATTACAAAGGTTCCTGAAGAGCATCCTGAAACGTGGACTCTCAGGTTAGACACCTCCCTAACTCTACTGGTTCCTGCCAAGTTGGCCTCTTTCAACGTTTACAGGAAAAATAAGAATAATAATAATGTTCCTTGATGGTGCATTCTCTTCTGAATATTGTCCTCTTTCCTCTACCTCTCATTCAAGCTTCACAAGAGTAGTCTAACCATTTTATGGGGAGATGCAGAAATGCACGCACGCGTACATGCTTGTAAATGCACAGAAGCTCTGAAAGGACACACCAAAAACAACCCAACTGGTTAACAACCGTTTCCTCTAGGGAAGAGGCTGAGCTTGAGAGGCTGAAAGAGGAGAGAGATGTTTCTCACTGAATATCCTTTCTACCATGTGTGCAAATCCTAATCAAATAATATCAAATAAAATTTTTTTAAACTTTTAAAACAGCAGGCTACATTTTTGCTTCTAATACCTCATTTCCCAGAAACTTTCTGGCATTCTAAATATGACTTCTGGTCCTTCTACCCCTCAAAAGCTGGTTATATCAAAGTCACAAGGTGACTTCTAATTTGAAAATCCAATGAATACTGCAAAGTCTTTATCCTCCTTGATCTCTCCACGGCATCTAACCAAAAATCTTTCCTAGGCTTTTATAACACCACGTTCTCTTCATTCTCCTACTACCTTTCTGGAAGTTCCTTCTTACTCCCCACACAACTAATTTATTCACTGCCTACAGTGTGACAAGATACTTTTCTGTTTGCCCCTATGTTGGGCGATCTCAATATGTTTTAGCAAACCACTATGACAGGAGTTCTCGAAGTGTGACCTGGGAAACCCTGGCGGTCCACAATTTCTTTTCAGACGTCCAAGAAACAAAAGTATTTTAACTCAATCTTCCTCACCAACCCCCTCCCCAAACCTGCTCTTCTTGTCCTACTTCCTACTGACCCCTGTCCCAAGTGACTCAAGCCAGAATTGTAGCTAGCATCAACAATTCCCTCTCTCTACAATCATCAGGTACTCATATCTACTAATTTCTGTTGACTGAGTCTCACACCTTTTCATACCTCCTAATACAGCATTAATTCAAGCCATCATTATTTTTCTGGACTAAAACAACTCAAACTGCTCTCCCTACTTCAAGTCTCCCCTTTTCCCAAATCACACCTACTGGATATTCACCTATCCAATACCCAATCTGACTTCCACCATTACCACCAGCTCACTTAAGTTTCTCAACTTGCACCAATATTGCTCCCAAGATACATTAGCTCTCTACAAGAATTTGTTATTATTTTGTTGAAGATAATTAAAGCAAACACCTGCTAGATGGTTTGATTAAGTACTTAGGACACAACCATACAGAATCCAATGCTGTGTTTATAATCACAATAGCACAGTACCATAAACCAAGGTAATTCATGAGAAAATAATGGCAGACTTATACAATTAATTCCTTCAAGAGAACATAATGCTCTTTATTTCCAAATGTTTCAAATGTGTGAAATGTGATGAAAGAACTGAGTCTTTCCAAGGTATTAGCAGAGTTGACAAGTCAGGCTAAAATACAATTTGTTCCACACCATATTCATATTGTGAGCAAGCTGTAAAATATATCCACGTTAATGTTAGGGAACTGGAATTTTATTAGCTTTGTAGATTTAATTCATAAACATTTCAGTATTGTTAAGAGCTAGAAACACAAGGAATTCAGTTTAATATTTACACATCTGAAACATTAAAATAAATTCCTAGCAAGAAAACCAAGCTGCTCAAGTTCCTTAAACATATCCTGTGCTGAGAAACACCGTACTCTTCTTTACCCAATCTTAAGACTGTTCTCTAATTCTTAAAGAAATGTATCTTTTTAAGAAATTAACTTCCTTCATAAAATGTTGAGGATCATATCTCTAAAACACTGAAACATCTCCTCTTTGAAAAAGCAAAGCCTGCGTAAATACCTAGACAATATTCAGCTTTCGAAGCAAAAGTTGTATTGAGAGGCATAGCTCTAGAACTGTGCAGTCCAATACGGTAGGCCCTAGGCACATATGGCTACTTAACCTTTAAATAAAACTAAAAGTTCAGAGCTTCCCTGGTGGCGCAGTGGTTGAGAGTCCGCCTGCCGGTGCAGGGGACACAGGTTCGTGCCCCGGTCCGGGAGGATCCCACATGCTGCGAAGCAGCTGGGCCCGTGAGCCATGGCCGCTGAGCCTGCGCGTCCGGAGCCTGTGCTCCGCAACGGGAGAGGCCACAGCAGTGAGAGGCCCGCGTACCGCAAAAGAAAACCCTAAAAGTTCAGTTATTCAATCACACTAGCCACATTTCAAGTACTCAGCAGCCAAATGTGGCTGGTGGCTAAAACGTCTCCATCATCACAGAAACTGCTATTGATGGTGCTGCTCTACAACTTCTCCCTCTGAGTAAGCTTTGAGAAAGCTGCTCATGACTTCAAATATCAGCTCTAGGTTGATGACTTCCAAATCTGTCTCTAGTCTTTTTCCATTAACCTAATGGAATATCTTTAGTAACATACTCGATATTTCAATTCTGCTTTATCAGCTGAAGAGACGGAAGTAGCGGCTGGAAATAATCAAGGCAGTGGCAAGAAAATCAATAAGGTACAATGTGATCAATAATGGAACAGATTTTCAGGGTAAGGTTAAGACTGAGTTTGAGACAAACGGGAATAGATACTGCAAAAACCTTAGTAAGTATCAATCGAAAGGTAATGTCCACTCCATTGTACCCACCAATCCTAAAAGAATTAAAAACCATTTTGCAAAGATCTTCGAAAGATATTTTTCCAAACACACCTGAAGATATTCACCCAGTAAATTCCCCTTTGATATAAAAGATACATTAAAATCACAGTTTATAATCAGTCAATATAAACAATTTAGCCTGTTTCAAAGTTTATTTTGTTCATTACATTTCTAATTCTTTAAAGATACGAGTCTTTAAAAAAATTTCACTCCTAGGTATACAGCCGAAGAAAACGAAAGCACTAATTTGAAAAGATACATGCACCCCAATGTTCACAAGCAGCATTTACAATAGCCAAGATATGGAAGCAACCTAAGCATCCATCAACAGATGAATGGATAAAGAAGATGTGATATATAAAGATACAGATACACACACACGCACACACACACCCCTGAATACTACTCAGCCATAAAAAAAGAATGAAATTTTGCCATTTGCAACAATATGGATGGACCTGGAGGGTATTATGCTAAATGAAATAAGTCAGACAGAGAAAGACAAATACTGTATGTTATCATCTACATGTGGAATCTCAAAAAATAAAACAAACCAGTGAATACTAAGAAATAATAATACAATTAATAAAGCACTTCAGCCAGGTTCACAACTACATAGCAAAACACTACTTCAGATTCCTGTTTATCACTTTAAATCTCTCAATTTTCTCTATACTGTATTATTATAAAAAAATACCTAATATAGTTATTATTAATTACCCACAAACATGTTTTCTGCTTTATAGAGATATTTAATGTTGATGTTACTCCAAAAGAGAGCGTACTTGAAAGAAAAAAAAAAGGAAAAACTCCATCTTCTGTCTACTCAACTAAAATAAAATCAGATACAAAAATAAATCAGGCCCCTCAAAATTCAGACAGAGAGCTTCAGAAAACAATGATAATAAAAGGCATTTCCAAAATATGCATGGTATATTAATTTATTCAGTAAACATTTATGACCACTATAAACTTCTGGAATGAGGTGAATAATACACAAACATTCAGCAAACATTTATTAAGTACCTACCGTATGCTAGGCTTTGGACTAAATATACCAAAACAAAACAAAAGACACGGACCCTGCCCTCACGGAGCTCACACTCTAGCTGAAGCCGACAAGCGATCACAAATACAACGGCCAAGCACCAGGGAGGCATTATGGAAGGAAGGACTGGTTCTGCCTGGAGGGTGCAGAGCGGGCTTCACAGAGACGGAGACAGTGGAGCTGGGCCTTGGACGAGGAGCAGTCCAGCAGATGGAGGGGAAGGGGGAAGCACACTCCAAGCAGAGGAAACAGCACATGAGCAAGCAGAATCTTGAAAGCACATGCCACGGTGCAGGATGATGAGCAGTCCAGCGCAGCTAGAGCGGAAAGGTGCATACAAACTAAAGAGACGAATTAGTTTTAGGTTTTTAGTGAATCATAACTACCAGGAAGTATATCTTCATATTACACTTAGCGCAGCTTAACTGTGATTCTGGTAACAACAGAGTAGTTTGAAAGCATTCCATTCATTTCATAAATATTTAAGCCCCTTCAAAAGACATCCAGCACTGTTCAGAGTTTTAAAAAGGCAGTTTCAGAAAAATAAATAGTGATTTTCCTCCGTACATCTAAGCAGCAAAATAAGCCCAGAATAAAGACTTTCTTAAGCTGAAATCACCCAGCTTCGCCTCGACACACTCAAGGTCCCAACCTGAGCACCCCCCGACTCCTACCACTACCTCATACCCTCCTTAACACCTTCAGAACCATCAACCCACAGTAACACCATAGTTAAGCGATACGGAGGCAATTCCAGCCTTCCCTTCCCACTCTGCCTCTAAACATGGTACTTGCTGATGCCCCTTTGGAAACCATGCCAGGTAACTAACGCAGTATGTGAGGAAACAGTGCATTCTCACCTCCACACCATTTTTTTGGAAATCAAACTATTGTTTAAAAAAAAAAAAAAAGACAACTGTTAAGCTGAATTCTGAAAAAAAAGAGGGATATGAAGCAGAGATCCCATATTCTCCAGGAAAAGTAAAAGGTGAGGAGGAAGAGAGCTCAGGTCAGAAAAGTTTCCTACACGGGCCACCAGGCAACACTGTTCACTGAGGTAGCTCCCTGCCTAGGAGGCTACAACAGGAACAGGAAAGGAACTTGCTAGGTAATTTCACATAAATTCCTGTTTACTCCTCACAACAACTAAAGTAAAGATTTTATTACCTAAATTTTACAAATGAGAAATCTGAGGCCATCAGAGGTTAATAAAGTTGCCCATGACTGCATGAGCTGTTAAGAGGCAGAGCCACTACATCAAACCATGCCCGCCCCACTCCATACGCCGCCCCAGTTCCTCAAGTGAACGCGGCACTCCCAAGGGGCACACAGGGCTACATCGACCAAATACCTAGAAAGAAAAGCCCTTCCTTTTCCCTCCACCATTTTCATGGTCAGTGTGAGACAACGGTGGTGGCAACACACATACGTGTGTTTCGCTGAAATTTAGAGGGAAAAAAACTGGAAAAAAAAAAAAAGGTTATCTAAGATTAGTTGTTTCGGGGCCGCGGGGAGGTGGGGAGCTTTCTCTGTACAGATAGTGGGTGCTTTAATACAATTAAATTAGCATCAGAATTCAAATGCTACTCATTTAAATTCCTGTACAATAAACCATCAACTAAGCAACTCAGTAAAAATAAGAGCTAATGGAACAATCTCCAATCACAGTATTAGAATGAGAATATTATTCCTAAAGGTCACTATCCTCAACATCATCAAAAAGTCAAAATAAAAACTGCTCTTTCTCAAATCCTAATCCTGAAAATTAACAGGTAAGTATAAACTATGTGGTAGGTAAGGATACTTGCGCCACAATAAAATTTTGCCTCTTTTTGGGCAACAGGAACTATTTTAAGGGGGGGAATAAAGGAGACAATTAACATCAACAAAGAAATCTTTTGTAAATAGTCCCAATGGGCCAAAAGTGTGATGTATGTTGGCCTGGAGAGATACTGAAATGCTGTTTTCAATTGTGCACAATTTTACTTAGGCTATCTCTCTGTAAGCCAACTACCAGAAAATTAATCAGATATATAAGTCAAAATGCTTTGGAGGGGGAGGTGAAAAAAAAACTGGGACATTCAGGCAACCAAAATTCCAGTGACATAGTACAATGTAAGATACTTTTGGGAGAGCTTCTGGAATAGCATTCATTTGCTATAAGTAAATTAACCAACCTTATTTTGATTGAGAGGATCATTCCGCAGTCTCTGTTTGTTCTTCTGTAATTTACTAGGCATCATCTTTCCAGTTCTGAAGTCAAAACTGCTGAGGTCAACAGTATTTCCCAGGTACCTTGCCAACTGAGGTTTGCTTCTGAACTTCTTACCACTTGGACTAGAAGAAAGATAACATTAATTGTACAAAAGACAACAATATTTACCCTAGATCACTACATAACCCTTTTCTTCATGCCTTCTTTTCTGCTCCCAATTACTATCACATCACGATTTTACATATTTTTTTCAAAGAAATATTAGAAGTTTTAAAGGAACTTAATTAGAACTTTTTATCTCCTGTAAAAAGAGATAATGTGTCACCTAATATAATACTCCACGAGGTACACCCCTGGAGCACATAACAGATGTGAATACTGATTATCCCACTGGTCACTCACCCAGCAACCATTAACAGAATCCCAACCCAAACAGCATGCACAACACAATGTGCACACTGCAAACGTCTTCAATCTTACAAATTTTCCAAACTGATTTTTGAAATCTTTTTGTCTGTATTACACATACACAATGCCAACAGTAATCACAAAGAACTTCAAAACAAATTGTTCTAAAGTCAACAACTCTTGTTAACAACACATTTACACAACACTTGGAACCCATATAATCTTTGCGCTACCGATTTGAACTCATAACATTCACAACAGAAAAAAAAGTGTTGAATTTCTGACAATATTTAAATGCTCCCTAACGTTACTGAAAGAAAACTAAGGCAAACATTTGCAAATGTGTTTGTATGATGCTGACATGACTTTTGTTAGCCTAACTTTTATCTGAGAGAAGGATATCAAGAATAACTCATTTCCTGTAAGAAAAACTGTCGAAGCTGGAAAATGACAGAAGTGCCGTAATTATATAGAGGGCTAAACTAAACTAGTCTTTCCTAAAAAAATTTTTCCCATATTGCACTGAAATGTAAGAAAAATTTTATAGGAAGAATACCCCAAAGTCTCATCTAATAAATTTTCTGAACCAAATGTGCTAGAATAAACTGCAGTGGGATATGTCACCAGAAGAGGATTGTGAGAATTCTCAAATACCTCTCAAAGAAGCCAACATGTCATATTGAGAACTTAACCTTGCACCAGCGGACTACAATAAAAGAAAAATAATTCAACAGGAAGACAAAAGAGAAAAGGCTGGAAAACCAAGCAATTTACGTTTCCCTGGAACAGCAAAACTTCTCTCTGGGTCAAGTCCAAATCAACACACCCCAGTCTGTCACAAATTCCATGGTATTCTGCCACCACAGCCTTCAACACAACTGAAGATCGTATCAACATTCTTTTTCCACAATCACATGACATAGCTATTCCTGAAACACAATTCAAGGTATAGAATTCAGCCTACAGATGAAGATAACAACCAGTTAAGACCAGAATGTAACAGAATAGAAAGAAGCAAACAACAACCAGAACACAGCAGAGGAAAGAATATAGAATTATGTAGAAACAAACCTCAACTCCCATTCTAATCCAGATTTCCAAATATGCTCAGTATCACAAAATAAAATAGCACGTAACCCTCAATACTGTTTAAAACTTGAATCATTTCTGCTCACTGCAAACTTCCACCCCCAAACCTGATCTTCTTGTGTTGCCCTCTACTGTAGCATTATTGTCTACTTAGCAACTCTCTTCAAGCTAGGAGGCCAAACACAATGTTCAATGCTCCATCCCTCAGCCCACACATCCAATACCAAGTTCTAAATGTTCAGAGACTCCCCAATGCTGACAAAATAGTTTTGCCTCCTTAACAGAACATCAAAAACCTTCCATCTGTTCAGGTTTTTTTTTTTTTTCCTGACTTTTTCCCACCAGCCTTGAACACACCTCACATTCTAAACTCAACATCACCAAAATATGCCATGTACCTTTGCCTTCCAGCCATGTCTTTCCAGGTGGAAGGTTGAGCATAAGCAATATCCTGTCTATCATAAAACTATTAAATCTGGGCTTCCCTGGTGGTACAGTAGTTGAGAGTCCGCCTGCTGATGCAGGGGACACGGGTTCGGGCCCCTGTCCGGGAAGATCCCACATGCCGTGGAGCGGCTGGGCCCGTGAGCCATGGCCACTGAGCCTGCGCATCCGGAGCCTATGCTCCGCAACGGGAGTGGCCACAACAGTGAGAGGCCCGCATACCGCAAAAAAAACAAAACAAAACAAAACAAAAACTATTAAATCCTCCAAGCCCAGCTAAAATATCACTGCATCTATGAAGTTGTCTGTGATTCTGAAAGCCCACTTAGAAA
The DNA here is from genome assembly GCF_011762595.2 of Tursiops truncatus. Classification (NCBI taxonomy): domain Eukaryota; kingdom Metazoa; phylum Chordata; class Mammalia; order Artiodactyla; family Delphinidae; genus Tursiops; species Tursiops truncatus. Next base: position 68,833,410 of record NC_047046.1, read on the forward strand.
TAATTCGACTATCCCTCAATTCTACTTCATTACAATTCTAAACATTCCCTTGATTAGTAAACAACCAAAAATTACGATGTCCCTTATTAAAACCCTTATTAAAACATAACGTATACAGCCTAGTACTGAACAAAGTAACTTCTGAGAGCAAAAAGAAAAACCTCTCAGTTGAATAGTTAAGAACATGGTTTTCATTTGCAGACACAATGGAACAGAAAAGTCTATGCTTATATAAAACTTACATTGTCTGGAATTTAAAAACTGAACTGGAAAATATTTTCATGGTTAATCTTATACTACATAAAAAGTATTACTAAAAAACCCAAGTTAATGAAAAATTGGTAAAGAGTACCCTGTTATTATATCCTTATATAATTACGAATAATTTTAATTAAGCTAAAATAGGCATATAGTCCTTATAATCAGATATTCCAGTTACTGGTAAATAAGATTCTGATAAACTACTTGATATACAGATACAAGCATCTGTAATGCACAGCTACAAGTACTGGTCATACACACTGTTGCCTTCAGAACGTGCTACAAGTCATTTTCTTCTCCGTAACTGCTATAGCTTGTGCTTGGTGCTTTAAGGAAAGCCAACCTGGCTGCCCCAAGGGATTTTAAGACCAGGGACCTTCCTCTGCAGGAGATGAAGGCAAGCATATTAGAAAGGCAATGCCCATGGGAATGGTTAAGCAGAAATTCTGTCCATAGGGACCACTGCACAACGGCAAAATGACTCTGGAAGTGGTGGCCGAGGAAGTCAGTGCTAGATAAACAAAACAACTGTATGTCACTAAAGTGACTAAGTTATCATCTGTCTGCCCTCTAAGATGGCTGCTGTTAGGTAACAGTCTCAGACACACCAGGACTTAATGTGACTAAGCTTTTATTCTAAAAGCATCAAGTTGTAACTCAGGGAAATTATTTTTTTTTAAACTCTAGTAGACTAGTGAAGGATATTAGTCACTTTCAGTTTTCTCTGCCCAAAGCGATTACTTCTAATCCTGGTAATGAAATACTAATATTTCACTTTCAACCACAAAAAATTTCCCTACCAACTGCCCCCTAGATCTGCCTATCCTGAGCCAACCTGTGATCTCACCTTTAACTTGTCCTCCCCACTAAATACCCTGAAGAAAAGTAACTATTAAAAGAAAATCAAAAGCATGAGTTACATTTTTCTGGTTCATATTAGAACATTTCATCACTTGAACTATGTCTTTGCTTGCCTTCATTTTGATTAAGCTGTTTAAAGCAACTTTTTTTTTAATTGAAGTATAGTTGATTTAAAGCACTTTTTAAACCTAACTCTACCTTAGAGGTTTCTAACTATAGATTATCAAAAGGAAAGAAATTTTATTTGGCATCTGACTTTCAAATCTAAGAAAAAACTTTATTGAGATACCAGAAAGACTTAAATAACGGTCACCTTAACTTAGTAGTATTCCCATTATGTCACTCTATGAACTCATCTGTAAACGGCATTACTGGAGCTAGACAACTGTAATATGCCCTGCCAGTCTATGATATGAAAATTAACTCTCTGAAGACCGCTGCTTGCATGTGAAACTGCACTCTGAAAATGAGTAGTAGAGCAAACGTATTTTTTCATGTTACTTTGGTAAAATGGATAATCATGATGTCCAGTCAAGCCATTATGAGGAGACCAGAGGTCTGAGCAAACACAAGTATAACTTCAAACCAGTTTCTAACAGGATGAACTGTGGGGGTGGTGACAACCAGAGTGGAAGACGATGGACCGGCCTATCAGCAGGAAGGAGCATCGTGGACGGCAGATGGTTAGGTCTATGTCTCAAGGGTAAGTTCTAAGGTGTATGGCTCTCCAACAACATCAGGAAGTGCTTTGTGGGGAATAATAAAATTCCAGAAGCTACAGCACTGGAAAAGTTTGGGAATAAAGAAATGTCAACTTTCTATTTTTTCTATCCCTCTAAGTGTTAAATTTTACTTGTTACTTACAAGAGTGTTAAGTATTGAAAGATTTCTCTACCTTTCAATAACAATTGTCTCCAGAAATCAAATTTTAGCTGAGACTAAAAATCTGAAATTAACATTATCTTTTTGTACCTTAGTACAATCAGAAAACTGCCAAACCAATTAATTCGAAGAAATATATACCAATTTTTTCAAAACTACATGACATACACACAGGAAAATCCATCTAAAAGTCAGCTCCCAGTCCCCCTTAACCCCTTTCCTCCCAAACTTTAAATGTAGGCCTTTCCTAAAATGAACATCCTCAGCCCTCCTCTATAGTTTGTCCCAGGCAGAATTTATCTACTCTTATCTTACTATCTCCCATCTCTGATCAATTACGAAATCCAGTTCCTTCATAATCACCTTTGAATCCATCCTTCCTTTCCATTTCCATTGCCACTGCCTAAACCAAATCTTTATCACCTCAAGTCTCAATCACCACAATAGGCTGATTTTCTATTTGCTAGCCTCTTTGCATCCTAAACTAGCCAGACTGCTCTTCCTCAAACACCACTATTACCAAAGTGCCAGTTTAAATGCCTTCAACAGACTTCAACCCATTAGCAAAAGGGAGCCAAACATTTTAGCCCTGCATTTAGGATTCTCTGTCATCTAGTCTTCTCTTAACCTTTCAACCCTATTTTCCACTCCTCTTACCCAGGGACTACTGCCATATTGGTTTATTCAAGTCTATTCTGAATCAATAGGCTGAATGATTTCCCTCTTCAGCCCTATGCAAACCATGTATTTTACTTGGTCCAGCATGCGTGTCTCCACCCGCAATCCCCAAGAGCCCAGAAACACTAATCCATCTTATACCTCTTCCATAAAGCCTTAACAGAACAAAGTAATAGGAATTATGTAAATAATCATGAACCGCCTGTTGGCATCTCTTTTAGTTTGAAACACTGAGTTCCGTATGGCTGTAAAACTTCTACAAGTTCAAATCTTATCTTCACAAATAGCATACTGAAGTATAGTTATTAATGAATGAAATGATAGGACGTCAAATGTGCTTCAAAATAATGAAGGCTGAGTCAGGGTAGTAGATGTGGGTATGGATGAAATAAGGCTGTCAACTGTTGAACCGGATACTTGGTAGTTCTTTATATAATTCTACTTTTGTATATATGTTTGAAATGTTCTATAATAAAATTCTTAAAATATAAACATTAAAGTATGCAAGCTATTTCCCCATGAAAACTGAAAACTAGTTTTTTTTAAGTATGAAGAGTTTGGGCAAGTAAATTGGAGCATGAAAGAATTTCCTTAGCAGCTGGGGTGGGGGCTGGGGTGGAGAATTATTTTTAAAGTATCAACAAGAAAAAAAGTGTATTTACAATTTGGCTACTGATAAGATAGGACAGCATTCCACCTCTTCCCTCGACTTAAATGTTTAAGGAATCACCACACAATTTTAAATGGTATGAAAGACCTTTAGTAGAATTCAAATTCTGTACCAATCATCCTTATTCCATAAACTAGCATTTATTTAACAAAAATTATATGCAAAGAGTATATTATTGGCAGCAAATTCTATTATCTCTATATCATGGTTACGAATATGGTTAAAAATTCAGGGTGACCCACTAAAAAATAAAAAATGAATGAACATAGAATTCTACCTAATCTCATCCCACTGCCACAAGCACTCACCTTCTGAAAAAGCAAAAACACTGGTTATTTTGGTTGAATTGGAGACTGAACACTGCTATGGAAATGTCAGAAATTAAGCATGTCTGCAAATTATTTCAAAATATAACGGGAGAGGTGGGAAGGGGACTGCATATTGATGAAACGAGACTGGCCAGGAGTCAATAATTGTTAAAACTGTTAGACAAGTACAGGAGGAATTCATTACACTTTTCTAACTACTTTTGTTTTTGCATATGTTTGAACTTTTCCATAATAAAAAAACATACACATAGATAGATAAGAACACCCAAAAAACAAACTATATTTCTTAAAAAGAGGCTAGGGGTCTCTGGAAAAGGCCTTTTTAAAGAAATGCATACATCACTGCACACATGTTAAAAAGAATTTTAAATTCATTCATCCTTGCTTTAATCTATGGATTCCTCCAGTATGAAAAGAACTATGAAAGAACATATACACATATGTGTTGGGGTGTGTGTATATGTGTGTGCACAGACAAATATATTCAGAAAACAGAATGGAAGACAATGTGTCAAAATATTAACAGTGATTCTCTTTAGAACTATATAAGGATTGTCATTTCTCTTTATGTACTCTTCTCTATTTTCCCAATTTTCCACACTGAGCATGGGTTATTTTTATAATCAGGGAAAAAATGAAATATTTTTTAAACCTCTGATGAACGTGTATAACCTAAGCTCTACCCTAAACACATTTCAAAATACAACAAAATATTGCAAATCCTCACATAATTAAAAAGCACATGCGTCTATTTATGTTGGGTAATTAAGTGAAGAGAAAGGAACAAAGATTTTACTGATCTATTGACCATCTACTACACGCCGAATGCCTTACATGTATTTTCATTTAATCTCACAAAATTCCATGAAGTAGAATTCCTACCCGATTTACACTTGAGAAATTGGAAGCTTACAGAAGTTTAAGAATCTGTCCAAGTTAAAATAGTAAAGCAAGATTCAAGTCCCAATCTTCTAACTCAGAGTCCCTATTTTTATTCTAAACCAGTGCTATGCAAGTATAGTTTACGGACAGACTTACTTCAAACAAGGTCTTCAAATAAGTACAGAAATGGAGAGAAAGCATTTAGAAACTGCTATGGCAATATGACATGGCAAATTTATGACTTTTGTAGCATCTAACAATAAAAAGTTGCAATGTGTATTTCATATATCCACTTTTGTATTATATTGCCCACTTCTGCTAGGGGCCTCCAGGAAAGATCTTTCTTTTTTAAAGAGATGCATACATCACTGCATACACATTAAAAAGAATTCTAAGGACATTCATTTTTGCTTTAATCTATGGATTCTTTCAGTATAGACAGAAGAGGAAAAGAATACCAAGATACAGTAGTCAGAAATCAACAAGAGGATGATGTTCTTCTTCCGCACATTTGTAAATCACTAATAATTGTTCCTGACAAATGCTAAGTGTTCAATTTTTAAGATCTAATTTTAAATTATATTTACTATCATTTGCATTTACACACTGCCTATGTAGTCAAGTTCCCAAACAAACGAGTTTGAATTTATACTCTAATAAGATAAGGCAAAATCATAAGATCCACATATATTATTCAAATTTCACCCTATTTCATACTTCTACTTCCTTGAGAAGTTTTAGTTTTTAGAAGTTCTGACAAAATTAAGTAAAACTTTATTTGTCAATTTGTCTAGTTATTTCTTAGTGGAAATGGCAAACAACAGTAAAAGATCAACAGACAAGAGCTGCAAGTAATACCTATCAAGTCAAACAGTAAATCCATGAAATAAGAGTCGATGACTTATTTCTTTTTTTTTTTTTTTTTTTGTGGTACGCGGGCCTCTCAATGTTGTGGCCTCTCCCGTTGCGGAGCACAGGCTCCCGGCACGCAAGCTCAGTGGCCATGGCTCACGGGCCTAGCCGCCCTGCAGCATGTGGGATCCTCCCGGACCGGGGCACGAACCCGTGTCGGCAGGCGGACTCTCAACCACTGCGCCACCAGGGAAGCCCTTGATGGCTTATTTCTAATTCATCATGCTGGGCTAACAAATCTCAAATACAAGCTAAACATTATGAATCTCTATTAGTCCCACTATAAAGTGTAAAACAAAAACAAAGCAAAAAAAGTCATCATCAACTTCACAAATCATCTGCTTCTGTTCCACTAATTAAAGTTAAATTACGAAAACTTAAATTGTGACTCTATATCTCACAAATGAAATTTTAAAAGCAATTTGAAAAAAATCATACATCAGTTTCTGTTGGAGATTATTTTTAGAATGTATGTGTATCAGTTCCTTTTGAGCTATGTATTTCCTCTACGACAGGTATTATGCGTGTTCTGGCAGGTGAGACTTTGCATGTCAAACTCTAAAAATCGGATGTAGGACAGATGGCAATGTTGCAACCTAACAGAAATCCCTCTAGCACATCACAAAAAGATGTGATGGTACAGTTGAGAAAAGAATTATCAGAGCACAATTTCCACCACACCTATGTCTTTTATTTCTGGATTCAGGCTTTAATCAGGCATCATCAAGAAAAGAGACTAACAGCAGGTTAAACTTTCAATTACGCAATAAGAATTTAATAAATATTGTATTTTTTTCCTTTCTCCAACTAAAGGGATTTTTTTTTAAACTGGTCTGTAGGATACATTTCAACTATATCTTAACTCTGAAAGAAATATATAAAGTTTTTCCCAGGAACCATATAAAACTATCTCATAAGCTGCATTTAGCCTGCAAGTTACAATGTGATTTCTTCTAATTTAAGTGAAAGCTTTTAAAATGAAGAAGATCTATATAGCTTGCTCCTCAGCAAATGTGTTGCCTATCTGAATATCTGATAAATAAGAGGGGCAATCCTAGGATAAACAAGAGAAAGAGAAACATTTCTGAACAAAATGGTCACTTCTGTTACCCAGAGAAAAACTGCTTTAATTATGTTAATTTACCACAATTTTTCCATTTTTTTCCCCCTTCAATATTACATAGAACTGGAAGATCATCTTTTGGTACAACAGCTTCACTGTGAATTAGGATTTAAAACGTACCCCTTGTCAACTTCAGGATGCAAGCATAACAGTAAATAATTACATTATTTTAGTGGTACACCAAGCTTAATAAAGTAGACTAGGCAAGAGATGTTGCAGTATTTCAGAATATAACTAGAGATCTCTATGTGAGGCAGCAGCAGAGCAGGGTAGCTAAGAGTTGTGGAGTTAAACCACCTGCATCAGGATTCTAACTCTGCACCTACTAGCAGTACAACCTCAAGCCTATTACTTAACTTCCTTGTCCTAACTCCCCACCTATAAAATGGAGATAATTGTACAGCACAACATCACAGGTAATATAAAGCAAAGGCTAAGAGGTCATTTAATCCCTGTTTTACGAAATTTTACATGCCATACATCAAACACTTATCTAGTATCTGTGTGTTCAGCACTGTGTCTGGCGGGAGGAAGACAGCTAGGTGAGAAAGCCACCGGTCCTAGGGGAATGAACAACAGAGTAATACAGGAGACACCACGTTTAACTACACAGGGATGACCAGAAAGAAAATATTATGGAGAAAGACAGTTTACTGAACGTCAACGAGACTTCAATTAAGTAGTGTGACCCTTGCAACTATACTCCAATAAAAATTATTTTTAAAAAAAAAGAACGGTGACCCTTGGTCCACTGAGCTAGTTTTTTCCAACAAAGACTACAAGGGAGAGTCTATTATTTTTAAACCAAAAAAAAAAAAAAAAAAAAAAGAGGGAAAGAGCCTAGTTGAACTTTGACATCCTCAATGATTCAGAATTCATGCCCTCAAAGACCATACCAGCCTTTCATAACAAATGAGATATGCCTACAGACTTTTTTAAACCTATTTATATGTTCAGTCCATACAACTTGAGTTATTTAATGAACTGTTTTCCTTAGTTAGTCCTTAAACATATCCAAAGCTTTAAGGGATCTACATATTTATTTTGGTGTTCTAGAATTGAAACCTTATAGCACTATGAGGTACAGGTACATCATACCCGCTTTACAAACAGAGAAACCACAGCACTGGGAAGTGTGAATGACATGCTGGAGGCTGCACCACTGGTAAATGCAGAGGTAGAATACCAATTCCAGACCTTAACCCCCTGTGCCCTGCTGCTTTCCCTAGAGACTCCTACTTTTATCATCTCACTCATGATTTAAAGCCCTCAATTATATTGCCTCTGAGTCCTCTTCTTAATGAAATCTCTTTAGTCTCTCATCATGCATCTGCTCCTTAATGATTATTTTAATTGTTCTCTGGCTCCATTTTATCTTTTCAGAGAAGTGATCAGGTGTGAATGCATCATAATTTGATAAAAGAGTCAAAAATGGTTACTATTATGTTTCCAATACCCAACCAGATGATATTTTATGGCAGCAGCTGCAGCAGTTTACCATGACTCCCAGGCCTTTAATCCAGTTATAACCGGAAGTCTAGAACCCAACAAGACATCGATACAGAGCTCACACCAAGGTTAAGCATAGACTTGATTTTAAAAAAGGCATAAGACAGCTACTAAAGGTTCCTCTGCAGAGGAGAACAGTATTTCAAAAATATCAATCTGCAAGTGTAAGAACCAAAAACTAGAAATGACAGGAGTCAAGTAGACCGGTAAGAAAAGTATTGTTCAAATAATGGGCTCATAAGATGGCAATGAACTTTTTCAGAAACTATACCAATGGATCCAACGCTTGATCAAACCACACCCTTTTAAAAAAGAAACTTTGGATGATCATATACAAACTGCCACAGTACTATCAGTAATCCTGACAGAAGGCATAATTATATTGCTTAACTAGCAACCAGAGGCATACCTTCCTATTAGAACTTGGCAATCTCAGGAAACAGCAAGAAAAGAAAAAAATTCTACCAAAATTTGAGGCTTTCTCAATAAGCTTAATTTAAGTCCAATTAATAAGTGTAAAGGCTTCCCTGGTGGCGCAGTGGTTGAGAGTCCGCCTGCCGATGCAGGGGACACAGGTTCGTGCCCCGGTCCGGGAAGATCCCACATGCCACGAAGCGGCTGGGCCCGTGGGCCATGGCCACTGAGCCTGCGCGTCCAGAGCCTGTGCTCCGCAACAGGAGAGGCCACAACAGTGAGAGGCCCACGTACCACAAAAAAATAAAAAAATAAAAAAAAAATAAGTGTAAGACACACCCTGCATTAACAGGCACAGATTTGTTTAGATTAATCTTCCCATGGGCAAGCTAAATCAGGAGTTAGCATTATTAGAATCTATGTGCACACAACTGTGTGCAGGTGTTCACATTACCAACAGAAGAGTTGACTCTTAACCCACCTATTAACAGATATGGCTAGTATTTTGTGAGCTACTGGTTTTTAATGAGTGGTAGGTATACAGGGATGCTAATATGCAAAGCAGTGACACTGCGGATTGAAAAGTGTGTTCACCTCTAATACGAGTAGGTGACTTGCAGCATTCATCACTGAAAGCAGAAGTCAAACTTAGAGTAACTACTATATCACAAGTATCACATCACACTCTATGCGTCCTCCTGTCTCAGAATGTAACCTCTCAGAATGAAATCAAGACTGGATGTTACAATCTTGTACAGTAACTAAGCTTTGTAGGTGGACAACAATAGACAACAGTCCCTCCAGCCCTGAACTAAGCACATGTGGCACAACTCTGTTCAATGTGTCTTTTCATTTGGCATAAACAAGTAAAAAGCAAATCATGTTGCACTGTCTCATAAAAAGATTTTAAGGGACCTCCCTGGTGGCTCAGTGGTTAAGAATCTGCCTGCCAACTCAGGGGACACAGGTTCAAGCCCTGGTCCAGGAAGATCCCACACACCATGGAAAGCCCGCGAGCCACAACTACTGAGCCCTCGTGCCACAACTACTGAAGCCTGAACGCCTAGAGCCCGTGCTCCACAACAAGGGAAGCCACCACAATGAGTAGCACGCGCACCGCAATGAAGAGTAGCCCCCGCTCGCCGCAACCAGAGAAAGCTGGCGTGCAGCAATAAAGACCCAGTGCAGCCAATAATAAAATTAATTAATTAATTTTTTAAAAAGACTTTAATTTTATAAATTTATTAAATAAATTTATTTTTTAAAAGACTTTAGGGGCTTCCCTGGTGGCACAGTGGTTGGGAGTCCGCCTGCCGATGCGGGGGACGCGGGTTCGTGCCCCGATCCGGGAGGGTCCCACATGCCGCGGAGAGGCTGGGCCCGTGAGCCATGGCCGCTGAGCCTGCGCGTCCGGAGCCTGTGCTCTGCAACGGGAGAGGCCACAGCAGTGAGAGGCCCGCGTACCACAAAAACAAAAAACAAAACAAAACAAAAAAAGACTTTAATTTTATAAATTAAAAGCCCGGTGCCTGGGCTTCTCATTGCAGTGGCTTTTCTTGTTGCGGAGCATGGGCTCTAGGCACGCAGGCTTCAGTAGTTGTGGCACGTGGGCTCAGTAGCTGTGGCTCGTGGGCTCTAGAGGGCAGGCTCAGTAGCTGTGGCGCACAGGCTTAGCTGCTCCACAGCATGTGGGATCTTCCTGGACCAGGGCTCGAACCCGTGTCCCCTGAACTGGCAGGCGGACTCTTAACCACTGGGCCACCAGGGAAGCCCAAGACTTTAATTTTAGAGAGTAATTATTACTATACTGGTTTGTGATTCCTCACAGGATGAATTTGTTAAGAAAGTTTTAGACTGATTATATCAGTTTTTCTACCATAAAATAATCTATTGGGCTTGTATAAAAAAGGTAACATCGAAAATTTACAACACATTAAAAAAAAAAAAAAAAAAGGTGACCACACATCAGAATGAGCGCTACAGCAATCTGCCTTTTAAAATAACTTTTCCAGGTACTGAAAGAAGAAGAGCAAGAAAAAAGCTTTGCAGCAACCAAAAGTAAGTTCCAACAAATACATCATCCCAAAACCAAACAAACCATATCCCAGGAGAAATGCCACAGGGAGTGAAATTCAAAGTTAAAGATGCTCTACTGAGAATAGACTATTCACTTATTCCTCAAGGAGTTCAATCCCAGACACAGAATGTTCTTGTCACGTATAACTGGCTAAAAGACATCAATACAGAGTTCACATAAAGGTTATGCATACTACTTGCTTAAAAAGAAAACAGAAGGAGCTGTTAACAAAAGAATATGCAAAAATGAACAATTGTGAAAAGCACTAAATGAAACAACTGAACTTGAGAGTAACCATTGTTCCACAATAACTTTCTTAGTATTACTGAAACAAATTTAATATGCAATGATGGGGAAATACAAAACAAGATTATCACCTTTGTATGTTTAAAATAAGTTTTCTAATTATCATTTAAGATTTCAAAATGAGTGGTCTCGGATTAAGTGACAAAATAAGTTCTAGTGCAACACCACTTTCATTTTATTTTATTTTTTTACTTCAATAGGTGAAATAACTTCACTGAAACTACTCTTCTATATATTTGAGCAACTATCAGGAATATGTTCATATTTACATGTTATACCAGTAGTGATCGCATTCTTGTGTGTATGTATATATGTACATACTTATATACACATATACACGTATTTTTTTAACCTCTTAAATCTATTTAAGAGTATTTCCTTTCTTTTCCTTTTTTTTTTTGCGGTGTGTGGGCCTCTCACTGTTGTGGCCTCTCCTGTTGCGGAGCACAGGCTCTGGACACGCAGGCTCAGCGGCCATGGCTCACAGGTCCAGCAGCTCCGCGGCATGTGGGATCTTCCCAGACCGGGGCACGAACCCGTGTCCCCTGCAGTGGCAGGCGGACTCTCAACCACTGCGCCACCAGGGAAGCCCAACAGTACTTTCAATTCATAAACATTGTATTGTGTGTGTGTGTGTGTGTGTGTGTGTGTGTGTGTGTGTGTGTGTGTATACTTTTACCCAGGAGTAATGTATGGAAAAAAGGAAATTCTTCCTACAATACTCCAATGGCTAAATGGCAGACGACATCTACTCCAACACCCATATATCGTCCCTGAAAATGATTAAATTAGCCCACAAACATGGCCCTCCAAGCCACTGAGTATAACATGTTTATATTTATACTCTCTGAGAAATGGGGCTGTTTATAAGAAAAGTTAGTAAATTTGTTGTTAAGAAAATTCCATTGGTATCAACAGCCAAAGACACTTCCCTGAGCTTACTGGGTCGGACAGCATGATTACAGGATTCACCATCAAGCTGAAAACCTGTTATCATTCAGACCAAGTTTTCTCAATCCAGCACTTGTGACACCTGGGGCCAGATAATCCTTTACTGTGAGGGCTGTCCTGTGCATCGTAGAATGTTTAGCAGCATCTCTGGCCTCTACCCGCTAGATGCCAGTAGCACCCCCTTCCAAGATGTGACAACCAAAAATGTCCCCAGACATAATCAAATATGCCCGGGGGACAAATTTTGGTCTAGGAGTCTAACAACGTATTACAGTGTTTGGTTTCAAAAGGGAGTAAATTCTGCAACACCAAGAAACTACAGGCATTCTAAGTGGCTACTTCATAAGAAACTTTCGTGGATCCCACAAAGCAACTGAAACCTTGTTACTGCAGATACCTTTCTTCCACATGTGCATGATTAAACACTCTTGTGATGATGAATCTGGGACAGGAGCCAACAGTGACTGGTTTTATAGTTTCGATGAATTACACCTTCTTTTAACCCTTCAGAGGAATAATCATCCCTGCCAGAGTAACCCTTCTTTCCACAAACCATTTTCCCCAACACTTTACCCATAAGAGGCCCTCCTATGGGCTCTCACCATTCTGACACTGTGACTGTCACTGCACTGGGGTCAACTCTCACCCAAGGGCTCGGGCACCTTCTACTACAAGGCCAGTCTGTCTCTGCCACTCCCCTCTGGCCCCTGCTCTCCTCTTGACATCCCCTACCCAGGTCAGCTCTCGACCCTTGACCCCGGCCTGACCCTGCCGCCCCCTCCCCGCCCCCAAGGCGGTACCTGAAGTAGTAGACATCGCTCTTGCCGGCACTGAGCCCAGATTTTCGGATCACTTCCTCCTTCTTCCATCCGGGGGGGAGGGCCGGGCAATCCATCCTCTTCCCGCTCTCCGTGGCCCGGGGTCCCCTGGGCCCCGGTCCCGCGCTCCCCGACGGGAAAGGGACCGGCTCCCGCCGGGGGGCGCCGCCGCCACCACTGCCGCCGCAGCCGCCGCCGTCGCCGCCAAGGCCGCTGCCGCCACTCTGGGGACGGCCGCGGCCCCGGCCCCGGCCCCGGCCCCGTCCCCGGCCACGGCCCCGGCCCCGGCCACGGCCACAGACGCCGCCGCCCCGGCCCGCCTGCTTCCACCGCCCCCGGCCACGGCCGCCGCCCCGAGCGCCTTCCCTGCGCACGCCGCTCACCGGGGACGGGGCGAGCGCGCAGCCCTGGCCCCCCTGCTCTATGGCGGAGTCGCCGCCAGCGCCGCTGCCGCCCGCCGCGCTCTCCCCCTCCTCCTGCTCCGGGCAGCAGCGGCCTCCCCCCGGGTGCGCGCGCATCCAGCCCCCTCCCCAGCCGGCGCTGCGCTTCTTCCGTAACCGAGCCCTTGGAATCCCGGAGACCCGCCCCGCCCGCAGAGCGGCGCGCGGGGGACGCGCGCAAGCATCATAGAGCGGGCGCGCACAGAGAGGCCCTCCCGCCCGGGGCGTGGCCCCAGCCACCGCCTCTTAGGTCCTCCAAGCGGTCAGGGCGGCCATCTTGTCTCCGCCTCCTCGAGGACACGCCCCCCAGCCGCACCCGCTCCGCCCCCGGCCGCGCCCTTCCGGCCCCCACCCCCACGAGGCGGGCGGTTTGGGCCCAGAGTCACTTGTAGAGAAATGTCAGGACTGCGGTTTATTTGTTTTAAATTGGGTTAACCTCTCTCACTGTATGATTTTACCTACGTTTGCTTCCCAATTAAAGAGCAACAAACAAAATGTATCTCATATTTTATGTTTACTATATAAATATGAGACTATTCATTTAAAGGCATAGAAGATACCCCTTTTTGTGCCTCGACATCGTAGCTTGCCAGGGAGCTCAGATTGATGGATTGAGTCGAAGTGTCCCCATAGGGGAGTATCACTATACTCCAGAGTCTGGCTTCCGGGCCTTAGGACCCTGGACTGATTATTCTCTTAGAACTTTGTAAGGCTACAGGAAGGTAAGTGACAACTTGGAAAGTTCCCTCCAGTTCTACAGGTTTTACCGCTAAATTCCCCATAAAATGACCAGAATTCCTGAACCCACCTAGAATTTACCAAATTTCTCAGGATCTTTTCTTAATTTATACTTCCTTGTCTAATGACCTTTGACAAATATCAATGGCCTTTGACTTGGTAAATACACCTTTATGTTGAAAGACCAATTTAACCCATTGTCACCAGCCTTTAGGAATCTGGATGGAATTCACTTGGACCTGCCAACTCATTGTTCAGGAGTGATTTTTAAAGAATAATACCAAATTGATTTCCATTTCGGAGGAGCACAGTTTCTATATCTTTTTTTAACCTTTTGAAATTTAAGATGATATATTATGAAATGTTTGGAATACTGAAAATAGTGTTCAATTATCTTCAGTTTTTGCATATGTAGGACCTAAAAGTTGAGGGCCAAGTTTAATGGATAGAAAATATTGATTAATATACAATAATGGAAAATCTAAATTTATTTGATTTGCCTTTGCAGCATATTCAAACACCAGCTCAAACACACAAACTTGTCAATCTCTGAGCTTGATCTTAGACTTCTTTTAATGTCCTTGGGTTGAGATACGCTAAGCTATAGCTTCCTCCATGAAATCTGTCTAGAAATGTGTCTAGCAAAGAGTTGGAAAGTCAAGTTCTCAGGAGAGAGGTCAGTGCTGGAGACATGCATTTAGAAGTCATCTTGTGAAAGTGACAATTGAAGGAAACCCTGCAATAAGATTGCCAAGGAAGAGTATGCATGGTAAAATAATCAATTAATTAATTAATTAAAATCTTTAAAATAATAATTAAAAAAAGAAAGAGGAACCAAGAACTGAATCTTAAGGAACACCTACGTTTAAGGCTCAGGTGAAGGAGTAAAAGTCAGAGAATTATGAGATCAAAGTTTGGATAACAGGGAATTCCCTGCTGGTCCAGAGGTTAGGACTCCATGCGTCCACTGCTGGGGGCCCAGGTTCAATCCCAGGTCCGGGAGCTAAGATCCCACAAGCCACGCAGTTCGCAAAAAAAAAACAAAAAAAAACAAAAGAAAAACAGAAAAAAAAACAACCTCTGTAAGAGGAAGGGCTTTGATATTCACACCTAATTAAAAACAAAAGGATAAATGTGAGCAAAAATCTCAGTAGAAATGGTAGTTGAGATAAGAGATGGGAAAAGATATACTTTTGGAAATTTTTACCTTTCCATGCTGTGTCTGACAAGGCTATAGATCAAACGATGTAATGGATATAAACGCATGTTTAAAAGAATAAATCACTATCATTTTAAGGTAATTACTTTGACTTCTATTAACAGATTCTATTCTATTCCCACTAGACATAGTGGAATGTTCCCTCTGTTAAGAAAATCTCATTTAGAGCATTTCAGAAGCTTTTCTGGTCACATTTGAATTTTTCTGTGATACCATAAACCAAAGTATAAAAACAAACAAACAAAAAACATTTATTTCCCACTAAAAGAAAAAAATAGTGTAATTAAGTAAACATTAAATTCTCACAGGGATTAGATTGACACCTAAAGTATTGAGGATAGATGCTAAATACCTAAGAGATAGGTCCTTTTGTTTCCCTTAAAATACTGGACAAATAATAACCCTTTTCTAATTCTGGGAAAGTGCATTTTGTATCACTCCTTGAAGAATAGCAACATTGTTTTTCTCAGGCAGGACAGCTGTGACGAAACTTTTCAATTTTATCTCTCTTACAGTGGAAAAGGTCTTGCTGGCTTCACCTAATGGAAAAAGTGAAAGACAAGAGAGAACTATGTATGAAATCTGGCCCATTAAGCAAACAGAGATTTAACCACTTCTGATCTCTTACTCCCAGGTGTAAAAGCAGGTGCTGAAACACCAACTGTCACCCCTGGAAGACTACCTATTCTTTAAAATATTTTCGCTTTGTTATTTCCAGGAAAAACTGAGTTTAAGCCACTACAGAAAATGCAGTTTTCAAGAAAAATAGGTGTTAGTTTGGATTTTTATTAAGAAAAATAGAACAAATTCAGGGAATGAAACTTAAAAGAACGTGAAGTAGTGGCTGGTTTTGAGATCTGTATATTAATTAACAAATACATACCCTGCATTTGAATTTTCAAGTGTGATAAGATACTAAGTAAATGAAGGATTTAAATGTTGGAAATTCTTCTTGTTTCTAATGAGCATATTTGCATCAAGTGATAACAGGGGTATAACTTTCCCTCTCTTAACAGAGTCCAAGCAGTATGGTCAGAATTCATCAAGACATTAAATAAGAGTGAGGGCATAGCCAAAAACCATTTTCCAGCTCTACTTAGCAGGTTTTATGATTCACTGAGTTGGCCCAACTACCGTTCACCTAATTCCCAACTAAAACAAAATGCTTGCTGGCATGGCATGTCAGGAAACCAAATGACACTTTCAAGTATATGCAGTGTAAATAAAGTTGTTTTTTTTTTTTAACCTGCCGCTTGGAATGACTCCAGAGGAATCTTACACTGCATAGTTCAAACTAAAAAGAGAAGAGTTAATTACCTGAAAGGCAAGAGAAAACAAGGAAAGGTAAGTTTTGTACCAAGGGAAATTATTTCAGAAGATGGTGTCTGGTATTATTTTAAATTTTCTGCTGGTTGTTACATTAGCCATAGGTAAGTGGCTGGTATTAAGTGTTTAGGATTAAGGGGTGGAGAGATGCTTATTTGATTTAACATCCTAAAAAATAGAAAACACAGTACTAGGAGTAGAAAGAAAACCACATTTAGGTTTCAGAGTCCTAAGATACCACTTAACATGCCAAACAGTGGGGTTTTTAAACTTAATTCTGGCTACAAAACACCAGAATGCTCAAGCCCAAGTTCCTAAAGGGTGGCAGCTGCAAACCTCAGGGGACTTGCCTACATTGCTCACCCCAACCTCGGGAAACGTGCTCGTGCCCACATCGCCAAGGGTCTCAGGCTCTGCCGGCCAAAGTCCCAGGCCAAGGCTCAAACCAAGGCCAAGCCAACTGCAGCTGTGGCTCCAGCTCCGGCTCCAGCTCAGGCTTAGGCTCCAGAGTAGAGGCCTTTGTGAGGACAGAATGTCTTGATGAATTCCGCCAATATGAGGACAGAAGGACCAGTGTGACCCCTGGGCTGCATGGGGCTGGTGTCCTCCTGTGCTATTTGTACAAATAAACCTGAGGCACACAAAAACAAAAAACAAAAAACCACCAGAATGCTAGGACACGTGATCCAGAGAAATAAGGGCTGACAATGGCTGCTGTTCACGAGACGTAGAGGAGTAGTAACTGAATCAATCAGAAAACGCATCTTGCCAGGAGATTTTGTGCTGTTAAGTGGCTTTCTCAATGTCTCACGTATGTCTCAGATGTAACAGAGCTAGGGATAGACCCTAGTCCTCCTGACTCCCAAGTTTAGAGCTTTGTCTGCTTAGCTGCTTTCAAACTGCCCCGTTGTCTCTGGTTGTCTCGCCCTTGAACCTGTTCCTACTTCAGAGTGGAAAAAGCTCCTTTGCTTCTACCCCCACTCCCACCCCAGCACCTGTCTTTGGCTAATTCCTATTTATCCCTTAGGTCTCACCTTAGACATCACTTCCCCCAAGGAGCCTTTTCTGACCTCCCCTAACCCTCCTCTCCTGCACCCCCCTGGGTTGTGTGCTGGATGCCACACTGTCCTTAAGTATTTCCCCCATCCATTTCTTGTACTTTATTGTAATTTGTTATTTGTCTTTCTTCCCCTACCAGCCTAGAAGGCCATTCTTCATGTTCACCATTGCATCCCCAGTACCTATGACTGGGCTTGCCTGGAACATGGGAGAGGTTATTAGATACTTGATGAATAAATCAAATTAATGCATTTTGTAAAAATTGTGCACTCTCAAAATAATGGGTAGCATATTTTATTCTTAATGGAAATATATAATCACATGGATTATGTGAAATCAGAGGATTAACAGCTGTTCTTATCTTAGAAAATATGAATAGGTTTCCATGTCCCAAGAGTTATTTAACAATAAATTTGACTTAATTAAAAATGAGGCTTAAATTTATTTTACAAACATGTTTAATTATAAAACAGTTATAAGATTTTTTTAGGGTAGTCGCTCCTACATGAATTGAAAGTAACTATTCATCGGTTCCTCAAAAATTTTGAGGAATATATATCATAAAAGAATCACAAGATAAGAGTCTACTTCTAAACAACCATTCCTGAATTGGTATATTTATCTACATTTGTTTCTCCTCTTTGACTTCGAATAACTTGACTCCTCCTAATAGTCTGAGATTATATGCACACATATATTTCAATGTCTTTTTGTTTATTTTGGAATCTTTTACAAAATTCTCAGAGGGTTTTTTGTTTGTTTTTGAGTTGCTAATTTCTGCCTTACCCCTAATCTGTGGTACTTCTTAGCATAGCTTATAAAAACTAAGAGCAAGCCCATGATTTGGCCTTTTGATTCCATTCTGAAATACTTTCAGATTTTATATCCCAACCTTTCAACTACCTCGACTCCCCAACAAGTTAATCACAATTGTACAGACAATCTTGAGTCCTCATATTGCTTATCTCCAAGCATCTATTATTAATGTCACTTATTCTTCTACACAGCCTGGAAGTCTGTCCTCTGAGATGGAAGGTGGGAACAGCAGTGATCCAGCAGCTGTCTGTCACCATCTGTGGCAGACACATTGGTTGATCTAATGCAACACCCACTACCAATCTCCCTTGCCTGCTTCTATTATAGAGACTAAAAAAATCTAAGTGCTAACTATCCCAGTGTAGTTTAAATGAGAACAGGGAAGAACTGGCAGTGGTTCTGAGAAAGTCTTTACTTCTCTATTAAAGCAAAACAAAAACATGATTGGCACTGCCCTCGTCCCTTTGTCCCTGCCTTAAACATGGACATGATTTCTGAAGCCTTGACAGCCACTTGCAACTGTGAAGCAAAGAACAGAAAGATAGACAGCAGACATCCTAAGAACAGTGAAGCCAGAGGATGAAGCCTGAATGGCCTTATTGAGCAGCTGAACCAAATCTTGCAAACTCTTTATCACCAGACCTTTGTGTTATTTGAGAAACTAAACCATGTTTGGATTAAACCACTTTTGGGTTTTTGGATAACTGAAGTAGAAAGCATTCTTTACTGAGATACGGTTCCTACCTTCAATGAAGTGTGTGTATCTTGCTGGAAATTGGGCAGCTCCCAAGCTTAAGATCACTGGGTAAGAGATTGCAAAGGATAAGGGAGAGAGTCAGCGAGAAGGGAAGAGAGAAAGCAAAGGAGAATGGATGGTAGGCTTTGCCCCTAACAGTAGCAAACCAAGAAAGGCCTCCGTTTCATACTCTGATAGAAGGAAAAGCATTCCAAGAGATCCCCACTACTTCGGCTCTAATTTTTATCCCCTTGCTTCACACAATGACAGGTCCAGCTCCAGAGAGTATCTGGAGTTCAAGTTGTCTTTGAACTTGATCATTTCATTGCAACTGTCATCTGAGCCCTGAGTAGAGTAATAAGTATGGGGAGGGAGAGCCTAGTCAGTGTTTCTACAGCTGAAAATTCCATTTCAAGAGAATCTTTTGTTTAAAAAAAAAATCCCTAACGTAAGAATAAACACCTGGTGTCTGAGTCACGCCACCTTATTTCACTGCCCAAGATTCATCTAGTTGGTAACAGTGCTGTTTTGAATGACATTGACTAATGACAAAGGGAGGGACAGTTGCCAACTTAATATGTGAATGATGAGGTTGTGCCGTATGAAAGCCAAATAACTTCAGGGCACAACGAATAAAAAGTTTTGCTCTCTTTCAATGAGAGAAAAACGGTGGGAAAGCTTGTTACTTGACGAATACAGTGGTGTTCATAGGCCAAAACCCAAACTATCTGACTAGTGGCAAGAAGTGCCATGTTCACATGAAGTCAGTAATTTGGCTTCAGGGAGGGGGAACGGACTTTGGAGGGTTTGGGAATCATCCACAATAGTAAACTGAGTTAATTTGATAATTTTACTTATATTTAACTTATAAATTTGTTCATTTTTAATTATATAAGAACCATAAGCATAATGAGGTTAAAACAAGTTTCATATTTTTACATATTTAAGTAACATCAGAACAATAATTTAACTCAACACAGGGAGGGGAGGGTCCTCAAGAATTTTTTCCTTGTAAAAGAAATATGTGTATTTCTCAAGGTTAAGGAAAAGGGCCCTAATTTGCAGTCTCCTAGTCATATCCTTTCTTCCTAAGCAAAGAGATTTCTGAGAAATTGATATTCGTCTCTGGTGACCTCCTACTTCTTGAAATTCTGTCCTTCCTTGACTTATGAGACATCATACTCCTCTGTTTTCATTCTATCACTTTCCACTTGCCTGTGGTATAGCTTCTTTCTTGAATAGTTCCTTAGATAACGGTATTCTTTGAGGTCCTTCTTTAGGTGACTTGTCTTCTCATTCTACATGCTCTCCCTTGGCAATGTCACCTACTCACCAGATTTAGCCACAGGAGCTGACCCCTGTCCTCTGATGCCGACATGGCTTAGGCAGCAATGCTAAGATCATCCCACTATAGATACCGGATAACAGTTTTCCAGGTGAAAAGGGAATCACACTCATTGGCTTCTGGTGAGGCCTTGAAAGGCCCAAAGCCTGGAACCTCTCTATCACTCTTGAGTAGTGAATCTAATAAAGAAATAAGAAAAGGAACAAGAAAGATGATGTCCAAAATAACTCCTTTCTCACTGAGAAAAGCTTGGCTAGAGGACAGAGCATAGTGTGACAGCTGAATGGGCTTAACACAGAACCCCAAAATTTAATAGACTAACCTGCCTGGTTAGGACTAGACTATATAGGGGCTCTCCCTCCACCCCCAGGGGCCTGGTTTTTAATTTTAGTCTTTATAACCTGGCCAAGAACAATCAAGAACAAATGGGCTGGACAGGCATCAAAATGCCAGAGAGGGGGCTTCCCTGGTGGCACAGTGGTTGAGAGTCCGCCTGCCGATGCAGGGGACACGGGTTCGTGCCCCGGTCCGGGAAGATCCCACATGCCGCAGAGCGGCTGGGCCTGTGAGCCATGGCCGCTGAGCCTGCGCGTCCGGAGCCTGTGCTCCGCAACGGGAGAGGCCACAACAGTGAGGCCCGCGTACCGCAAAAAACAAAACAAACAAACAAACAAACAAAAAACAGTAGAAAAAAATAATTTTGGAAGAAACAGAGCAATGAGAAGAACTGAATAAACTTTAAAAAATTCTAATTAACATACTCAGAGATTAACATATTCAGAAGATGTTTCAGGATGAACAAGATGATGTTAAAAAGAAACAATCAGAGAATAAGAAAGAGCTCTTAGAAATGTAACTAAGATAGCAAAATTTAAAAATCAATAGAAGTATTAGAAAATTAAGAAAATCCCCCAGAAAAAAAGATTGAAAAAAACTTAGGAATTCCAATATCTGATCAATAAAAATATCAGAAATAAAGAATAGAAAAAGCAAAGAGGAGTAAATTATCAAAAAAAAAAAATTTAAGGAATATTGATATTGCTTAAATTCCTTAAATTCTTCCAGATTGATAGGCCCACTGAGACCCCAGCATAATGAAGAAAAAGACAAATTCTCCCCTAGATATAGCGTCATGAGATTTCAGAACATCATAGTTAAAGGAGAGATCCTGAACTTCCAGAGAGAAAAAAATTCACATACAAAGCACTGGCAATAACAACACCATTGAACTCTGGAGAATTCACATACAAAGAGCTGGCAGTAAGAATACCACTGAACTTCTCAACAACACTTAAAGCTACAAGGCAAAGAAACAATGCCTTAAATTTTTTTAAAAATGTTATTTTTAAACTAGAATTTTACACTCCATCAACAATCAATTGCAGAACTGCAGGGTAGGTCTCAAAAGTGAACCTTCTAAGGGGTCTTTCCCAGGAGGCTGCTAAAAGATGTTCTTTACCAAAACATGGGGGTGAAACAAGATTGAGGAAGATGGGGGATCCAGGAAAGGGCGATTCCAATAACACCGGAGAGAGGCAAAGGAATGCCCAGGGTGATAGGGAAAAGAGCTCCTCAGAGATGTGCAGTAGGCCCAGGGAGCAATATTTGGGCGAAAAGGACAAAGGTTATATGAGGCAAATTTCTAGAAAAAAAAAAAGAGGACCGTTTATCTATGCTGATGCCTATGCAGAAAATTATAGTAGAAAGCTCTTGGAGGGACTTCCCTGGTGGCGCAGTGGTTAAGAATCCACCCACCAATGCAGGGGACACAGGTTCGAGCCCTGGTCTGGGAAGATCCCACATGCCATGGAGCAACTAAGCCCGTGCGCCACAACTTCTGAGCCTGCGCTCTAGAGCCCGCGAGCCACAACTACTGAGCCCGTGTGCCACAACTACTTAGTTAACAATAAAAAGAAGTTAGGGTTATAAATTGATTTCTTTTAGTATCTAAAGTTAGAAAGAAATGGTTTTCCAGTTGTATACCTTTTATTGTTTACACTAAAATAACATTGGAACATCCATGGTGGATTTGCTATTAGCCCCTACAACTTATAGAATACTGTAATTAACTGATTCTAAAAAATAAATAGCACTGGAGGATGCATAAGGAAAAAAAATCCCAAACTAAATTACATTTTGGAGAGAAATGGAGAATTAGTGGATGCTTGAAAATATGAGAAGAGAAATTTGTACTTATTTTAGCAAACATCTCCTGCAAATTTTTCAAAGTCTATGATTATACGAATCATGACCTAATCACAAAGGGAAAAAAATTAAACAATTAGTGAAACCACAAAAGAGAAAAATGATAAATTATGCAGTTTTTAAAATAAATAGAAAAGTATATGTTTGCCATATAGATGAGAGGTAGTTTTATTTAACATGGTGTTATATTTGGAAAAAATAAACCAAAGCCTTTTAAAAACAGTGCTCCCTGAGAAGTACTTTAGGGGTTGCCCAGACGCATCATTTCTTAAATGTCCAAGTATGTAGTTTTTTGTGTACCTTTTTTTTTTTTTTTTTGCGGTCCGCGGGCCTTTCACTGTTGTGGCCTCTCCCGTTGCGGAGCACAGGCTCCAGACGTGCAGGCTCAGCGGCCATGGCTCACGGGCCCAGCCACTCTGCAGCATGTGGGATCTTCCCGGACCGGGCCACGAACCCGTGTCCCCTGCATCGGCAGGCGGACTCTCAACCACTGCGCCACCAGGGAAGCCCTCTGTACCTTTTATTTTAAAACAATCTCAAACTTACAAAAAAATTTAAAGAACATCTTTTTCCTGACCATTTGAAACTAAATTGCAAACATGATGTCTTATAACCCCAAATACTTTAATGTGTAATTCTTACAAACAAGGACATTCTCCTCCAAAACAATAGCAGTAAAACCAATCAATTGAAATTAACATTTATATATATCATGATCCTCAGACCCCATTCAAGTTCCGCCAGTTGTCCTAACAATATTCTTTATAGCAAAAGAATCTTGTCCAGAATCATAACAGGGCATTTGGTTTTCACGTCTTTTTAGTCTCCTTCAATTGTGGAACAATTCTTCAGTCTTTCGTTGAGTTTCATGACCCTGAAGCTTTTGGAGATTACAGGTTGGTTATTTTGTAGAACATCCTTCAGTTTGGGTTTGTCTGTTGTTTCCTTGTGATTAAATGCAGGTAATGTGCAACTTTGGCAGGAACACCACAGAAGCGATGCTGTGTTCTCATTACATCCTATCAGCAGACACAGGATTTCTATTTGGCCCATTACTGGTCATGTTAACTTTGATCACCTGATGGTGGTGTCTAGCAAGCTCCTCCACTGTAAGGTTACATTTTTTACTTTTGTAATTTGTACGTATTTTAGTATATAGGCTAAAAAAGTTTTAATCATGGTAAAACATACTAGAATATCTTATAAATCAACTTTTAACACCTTGGAGGCCATTTCAAGTTGTTGCCTTAACTTATGTTTGCATAGAGCCTAGCCTGTTGCTTACTATCTTTCTCAGGTTCTTACAATATAATTTTGCGTGATTCTTTATAGCGTTTTCTCTTCAGCTGAGCTGAATTTTCTGAGCTAATCTGAAATCACTCTCAGCTATATCTCTGAGCTTAAAGAATTTTTAACACTGAATGACAGCCCTGAAGTGCTCACAGGATTTATTTGCCTGGGAATAAAGCATCTGTATTCATTTTTCTATTGCAGGATAACAAATTACCACAAATTTCGCCTTTTAAAACAACACATATTTATTATCACACAGTTTCCACGGATCAGGAGTCTGGGCATGGTTTTCCAGGTCCTCTGATTTTGAGAATATTCCAGGCGTTGACTGGGGCCAGGGTCTCAATCCGAAGCCCAGTCTTCTTTCAAGCCCACGTGCTTGTTGGCAGTATTCATTCCTTGTAGTAGCCATAGTACTCACAGTGGCCTATTTCTTCAGGACCCACAAAAGGGTCTCTGGCTTCTGCTTCTGATCTCAGGACCCTCTTTGAAAGGGTTCACCTGGTTAAGTCAGGCTACAAGGATAATCTCCCTTTGGATCCGCTCAGTGTAAACTAATCAGGCACATTAATCACACCTTGCAAAACCTCTTCACCTTTGCCATCCAAGCCAGATGCTTGAGCCTCTTGCCCTGCTTTACTGGCCACTGAGTTTGTCACTCGGTTCTGACTCAGCCTTTTCTTTTCCCAATCTTAATTTAAGTTTTTGCCTGTCTGAACACATAAAACTGTACAAGTAAAGACACTGTTACAGCCTGTGTGCACCATTGTGAAATATCAGGCGAGGCTCGGGTACGTCTGCTTTATGTGTGCTTGTGCAATGAGAGTAAATGCACAGCCCCTGGGGTTGTGATCCTTCCTGTTAAGCGATTTTAACACTAATTGTAAATCTTTTGTGCTTTTTGCCTGCCTTTTTCTTTTTTGGTAAGGAATGAAATCAGTTGTTAGGTATTATTGGGAATTCCACTCAGGGGCAAACCTTTATTAACATCCTCTTAAGCTTCTGGAACAGTTTAATTGAAGAGTTTTCCAGGAGCGCTGATAACAAAATACCACTTGAAATTCCTTATCTGTATGAATCTGGAATTTCTGAAAACTCGGCAATCCCAACAAGATATGGAAACGGATGCTGAGGTAGATAGATCAGCAACGATCATCCAAGCCTGTGTTTTATTCTCTAGTTACATTATACTCGTTGATAAGGATTTTAAAATGTAACCTTATAAAATAAACATGACTTATGGTCATAAGTTTCTGCTTTTATCTACAGCAGGGGCAGTGATTGAGGTGGGTGTTCTGAGTGAGGTTTTGCTTGATTAAGGAGTCTATTGCTTTAAAAAGATTTGAAAGCCACAGAAGAGTTTGAACAAGATAGTATTGGGAAGACTGGGTCTTCAGCTAGCAAATGAATCTAGGAAATTCAGGAGCTTAATCAAGTTAATAATTTAATTCAGTTCTTTCTTGAATAGGACAAATGGAGCTTTTATATAATTTGATCATTTGTATATCCACCCAGTCTGATTACAGGACTACTGACATCACCTCCTCTAGCTAAGGTTTGTTGAACCTGATCAAGACCCCGTTCATTCTCTGCTGCAGAGATATACAATAGCCTTTCTTTTGTCGCTGAGTAAGCCTTAAATCTGAATAAGTAAGTCTCCTACCACTAAGATCTGACTAGTCGCATTTTACCAGACAAGGTCAGTTCTTTCAACTGTCAGCTGAAGTTTTAGTTAACTGTAGGCTGCCTAAAATCCATAATACAATTTTCCAAACACAGTGTATCCCTTGGTCTGTGCCTCCTATGGGACAAAAACTTCCTCTCCTGGACTGGGGTCAGGAAAGGGCTAAATCTAAATGTCCTAAAGTGTTAGGTTTCTCAGGGGATTTCCCCCTGAATCTTATTCAGGTACAGTTGAAACGTACCAAACCACACACATCTGGAGAGTACAATTTGATCCATCTTAACATATGCACACCACAGTCAACGTAATGAACCCTTCCATCAGCTTCAAAAGTTTCCGTTGCCTCTTTGTAATCCTTCCCTGCCTCCACCCCCTCCCCCAGAGAACCAGTACTCTGCTTTCCGTTATCACAGATTAATTAACATTTTCTGAAATTAAATGGTATCATCCACTATGTCTTCTTCTTTTGCCTGGCTTCTTTCACTCAGCTGACTCATTTTCACATGCATCCTTGTGGTGAACATCAACTGTCCATTCCTCTTGATTGCTGAGTGTACGGTTCTACCACATTTGTTTATCCATCAATACTTTTTTCTTTTTTTAATTTTTATTTTATTTTTTATTTTTTAGGGGATATATATATACATTTTAAACACCTTTATTGGAGTATAATTGCTTTACAATGGTGTGTTAGTTTCTGCTTTATAACAAAGTGAATCAGCTATACGTATACATATATCTCCTCCCTCTTGCATCTCCCTCCCACCGTCCCTAACCCACCCCTCTAGGTGGTCACAAAGCACCAAGCTGATCTCCCTGTGCTATGCGGCTGCTTCCCACTAGATATCTATTTTACATTTGGTAGTGTATATATGTCCATGCCACTCTCTCACTTCGTCCCAGCTTACCCTTCCCCCTCCCTGTGTCCTCAAGTCCATTCTCTATGTCTGCGTCTTTATTCCTGTCCTGCCCCTAGGTTCTTCAGAACCATTTTTTTTCTAGATTCCATATATATGTGTTAGCATACAGTACTTGTTTTTCTTTTTCTGACTTACTTCACTCTTAACACTCTTAACAGACTCTAGATCAATCCTTCACTATAAATAACTCAATTTCATTTCTTTTTATGGATGAGTAATATTCCATTGTATGTATGTGCCACATCTTCTTTATCCATTCATCTGTCGATGGACACCTAGGTTGCTTCCATGTCCTGGCTATTGTAAATAGAGCTGCAGTGAACATTGTGGTACATGACGCTTTTTAAATTATGGTTTTCTCAGGGTATATGCCCAGTAGTTGGATTGCTCTGTCGTCTGGTAGTTCAATTTTTAGTTTTTTAAGGAACCTCCATACTGTTCTCCATAGTGGCTGTATCAATTTACATTCCCACCAACAATGCAAGAGGGTTCCCTTTTCTCCACACCCTCGCCAGCATTTATTGTTGGTAGATTTTTTGATGATGGCCATTCTCATATGCATTCAATATTGATGGACATTTGGGTTGTTTCCAATTTTGGACTATTACAAATAAACCTGATATGAACTTTCACGTACAAGTCTTTATGTGGGCATACGTTTTAATTTTTCTAGGGTATATAGCTAGGAATGGAATTGGCATATGGTAGGTGTTATGTTTAACTTTTTAAGAAACTGCTACATTGCTTTCCAAAGTCACTGCACCATTTTGCATTCCCATGAAAAATGTATGAGGGTTCTAGTCGCTCTACAGCCTCATCCACACTTGGTACTGTTTTTAGAAGATTAGTCTTTCTAATGGGTGTGTAGTGGTCTTAAGTTACATTTCCCCAATGACTAATGATGTTAATGATCTTTTTGTGTGAGGTGTTCAGATCTTTTGCCCATTTTCTTCCTGGGTTGTCCAATGTGTTTTTTAGTGTGTCTGGGAAAGATTTGGCATTCAAATAATCCATTTCCTCAGGTTGAACATTTTGGCTCAGAAAATGATAAGCTAACCACTTTGATCTCTACCAAACTTGAGGGGACTTATACTTTCCTCTCTGTAGAATAAGAACCTGTTCTGGACTGCTCAATCTGATCACCTAGTATGTTGGATGTCCCCTATCTCTATAGTTAGATCTTTCCTGCCAGGGCATGTGCTGCTTGTTACAATTTGGTGCCCTCTTTATTTCACATACCTTGTGGTAGATATTAGTATTGGAGACATGAGCACTAGAATTAGTGCAGGGGCTGTTGAAAGCCTCCTTGCAATCAATGTAGAGTGGAAGAAAGTTTTTTTGTGTGTGTGTTTTTGTTCCTATGGTTATCCTTCTAGGGAGAGAATGTCAACTTAAACGGAAAATTTTCTCTAACTATCAATTAGTAAATGAGATATTGCCAGTAGAAATCTAGGGGATACTTTTTAAATAACTCATATTTACCCTTAGACTTAGAATTTTCTATTTAAAACGAGAGAGGCAAATTGAAAAACAATTAAGCTCTCGTTGCTCTCTCCCATGCTCAGGGTAGATTCTTTGGACTCTATAGACGGTGACATATCTCCTTACTCTAAATCTTGAATAGCTGTCTCTGAGCTGAGTTGTGTGCATACTTAGACTTTGAAATCTGTACTACCTGCTAAAACAAAATACAGATAAAAAAGATGGAGTCCCATCCAAAATAATAGCAGTGATCTATTTTTCACACTATTGCAGATGTGTATATGGGGGTGGTTTGTTAAAGATTTGCTCTTAACATTTTAATAATGAAGAGGACTTCTGCTCTGCTCTCCCAGAGGCGGTGTATTTACTTTCCTTCTCTCTTTTACTCTCTTCATCCTCTCTTTTGTCTTCCCCAAGGCAAGAACAGTTATTTATTTAATTAGTGGGGAGAGCCTGACAATCCTAAAGCCAGGTAGGCTCAGCCTTTAGAATCCTTCCTGGACCGCCTCCCCTGAGGCATTGTGGGTTCACTGTGCTTCCAGGTTCTAATCAGTAGGTTGGCAGGTGTGTTTAGCCTCCTGCAGGCCCTGACAGGCCTCTGTTCTCTGAGAACCAGCTTCTTACCCTGTTCCTGGGTGGAAAAATCAGCGCGGCTGTTCATATTTGGTTGTTTATCTTCAATTCATGGTGGGTAGGGCAATGTGGGAGGTAGGGGAGGGGCCTCAGAAAAAGGCTTTTTACTTCAAACCTAGTTTTACTGCTAATAAAATTTTGAATCAAAATGTCTTCCATCTCCTTGGGGCTGTGTTTGAGTTAGCAGAATCTGGAGGGGATTTGAGCTATGGCCTTTGAGATTCAAAAAAAGACCTTGCATTGGCTTATGTGAATGTGTGGTTCCATTCTGTTCCCTTCGTGGAAGTATGGCCCAGTTCAGAGGTTCATGGCCAGCTCTGTTTTTTGCCCCACCCTCTCTGACATGCCTTCAAAATCAGACTCCCTCCTCTCTCCCCTAATACTTGAATATTGAGATACCTTGTAAAAAGTATGGGTGTTACCCAAGCATTTGCTGAGACTTGCAAAAAAACAAAGGAAAGCATAAGAAAAGAAAACAACAGTAAATTTTAACGTAGAGAGGGGTGATTCGAAAACATTAAATAGTTATAATCTGATAACATGCTGTTAACTTGTATATCTACCTCAGCAATTTTTCCTGAATAATGGATAAAGGCAACTCAGGAAAAGGGTGACTTACTGGAGGAAATATTTAATGCCAACAAATCTGGTTTCTTTCTAAAGCAGATGCCTTCTGCTTTTATTTACTGAGTTAAAAACACGTATCACATTTTTATGATGTGCATTTTTCTCCTCACACTGTATATTTTTGTGTTTAGGATCATAACCACAGTGGTTTTGCCAACCACAGTACTCTTTAGGAATTTAACCTCCATAATTGATAAAGGATTGCCATATTGCTTTTATATTGGGGGAGGGGAGGGAGTTATTAAGTTAAAAAAAGAAGACTTAAATGACCTGGTTGAAAATCATGGGCTTTCAAATTCTATTATTTATTGAAATTTCCCTCTAGATCTCAAAAAACAGATCAATAACAACCTACAACTGACGTTATCCTTCTCAGGTTTCAACTTCCACGATTGGTAAGTCAGAGGCACAATCTGGATGAGGCTATTTGAGAACTCAGTGATTTTCAATCTTATTATAAATGTGCTCTCTGTAAAAATATGTGTAAAATCTTGGGTCTTAGCCTTCAAACCTTTGCTGAGAACGGTAGAATAACTCTGATGTGTGAGATTTTAGAAGCCCGAGCCCTGACAGAAACTTTGGAGGCCTTTTTCAGCTCTAACATCCTAAGATAATTGCTCTGAACTTTGCAGACTGCAGCCTTTTCTCTTGAAACCTAGGAATAACTCTTCATATATTTCACTGGAATAAAAAGTTTGATTTAAATAGGGTACACAGTGAAGACTTTTGCTATGAAAACAGTTCAAAAATCTTTCTAGATTCATGAGCTTCAAACTTTGTCTCCCTTTATACCTTATTAAAAATTCTAGGGCTTCCCTGGTGGTGCAGTGGTTGAGAGTCCGCCTGCCGATGCAGGGAACACGGGTTCGTGCCCCGGGTCCGGGAAGATCCCACATGCCGCGGAGCGGCTGGGCCCGTGAGCCATGGCCGCTGAGCCTGCGCGTCCGGAGCCTGTGCTCCGCAACGGGAGAGGCCACAACAGTGAGAGGCCCACATACCGCAAAAAAAAAAAAAAAAAAAAAAATTCTATCAGTGGGATTCTGTTTGAACAGACACAGAATAGATTCAACCCAATGTCCAGGAGTATATTCTTCCAACACTCAGCACTATCAACAAACGAATCTGTTGCCTGTTCTGTCTAAAAAGTATGCTAGTAGCCTCTTCAATGAGTGTGCCTCAATTTTTAGAACAATATTGAATTGAGCTTTAGGCAGAATATGCCACTGTTAACCTGTTATACTGTGTTTGCATGCTTGTAATAAAATCAGTTGACAAATGGGGATTATTGACAGCTCATATTGGACATTTATTGACCTTGAACTGAGGGCTAATCTGTTCAAGCTTTACATAGATCCTATATGTTGATGCTTTTACAAAGCCTAAACCTCAGTGAGCAAGAATGATTTCTTAACAGATACTTCAAATAATGTCAGATAAAATTCTGTCACCTACCAAAATTCAAAAGGAGTCATGTACCAAAATGTTCATTGCAGCTCTATTTACAATAGCCCAGAGATGGAAACAACCTAAGTGCCCATCATCGGATGAATGGATAAAGAAGATGTGGCACATATATACAATGGAATATTACTCAGCCATAAAAAGAAACGAAACTGAGCTATTTGTAATGAGGTGGATAGACCTAGAGTCTGTCATACAGAGTGAAGTAAGTCAGAAAGAGAAAGACAAATACCGTATGCTAACACATATATATGGAATTTAAGAAAAAAAATGTCATGAAGAACCTAGGGGTAAGACAGGAATAAAGACACAGACCTACTGGAGAACGGACTTGAGGATATGGGGAGGGGGAAGGGTGAGCTGTGACAGGGCGAGAGAGAGGCATGGACATATATACACTAACAAACGTAAGGTAGATAGCTAGTGGGAAGCAGCCGCATGGCACAGGGATATGGCTCTGTTCTTTGTGACCGCCTGGAGGGGTGGGGGAGGGAGGGTGGGAGGGAGGGAGACGCAAGAGGGAAGAGATATGGGAACCTATGTATATGTATAACTGATTCACTTTGTTATAAAGCAGAAACTAACACACCATTGTAAAGCAATTATACCCCAATAAAGATGTTAAAAAAAAAATTCTGTCACCTATAATCCTTGTGCATTTTCTTTAAATTGTCTCCCTCTTTCTAAACTTGAGTTTTTTTTTAATACTCTGCACAATTAGCACTTTACAATTTTTTAGCACTTGGGATGGTGTTCTTTACAACCTCAAAGCGTAAGCTTGAGCAACCTGAGAGGTAGACTCTGTCTAGGAAGATAGTTTGCTGAGATTAAAAACCACTGGTTTAGGAATTAAGAAGCCTGGCTCTGCCAAACAGCTCAATGACTGTGAACAAGTTATTTAATCTTTCTGATCGTTCATTTCCTCGTCTGTAAAATGACCCAGTCATTTTAGTCTCTATCATCCTTTCCAATTCAGAATATTTGAATATATACTGTTTTTAAATACCCTGGCATTTCTCATATAGCCCTTTCACGTACATATCATTTCATCCTCAAAAGAATCATTAAATTCGATAAGGCTGGTCTTTGCAGAACAGATAGAGAAGGTGGGTAACATTTTAACTGTGGTAACGAAGATTGTGGGAAATTAGGTGATTGGCAAAGATTACCTATCTGATAAATGGCAGAACTGGAACAAGAACTCTGGTCTTTTGACTCCAGCAAACGCCTGTGTAGGCCACCAAATGATGCAAGAGAAAGCATGACTGTTTGGAATCAATTGTGTGCATGAATTTCTTCTCCTGGTGATATGCCCTTGAGCTACTTAAACCACACTAAACTCAAAGTAAGTAACAGAAATAAAAGTAACAAAATGACCAGTGCTTTACTGTGATATGAATATGGAGTAATTACGAGGGATTGAAAGATAACAGCTGAGCTCTGGGTGGGTAAGTTTGAGGCTGCAATGTGGAGCAACGTTATGATTCAGTATGGCCACTCCTTACCAGAAATGTAGAGATAAGGTACAGGCGGTAGGGGAACAAAGTCATGAGGAAACACAAGGAACTGGGAAATTCTCACAGCTTAGCTAGGTAAAGTAGGAGAACACATAGACTAAAAATATTTGAAAAACAATGGCACACGAAAATCACAGTATGTATCACGCTGGAATGAACCAAGACTAGGAAAGGATGTAAACTTGGTTAGACTGCAATAAAAAAATGTTTGTGACTGCAAAATCATATGCCAAAATGTGATAGGATTTAGGAAATGCACACTGAAAAACTAAGGGGTAAAGGGAATGACGTATGGACCCTACTCCCAAATAGTTCAGAAAAAAAATGTATGGGTGTAAATCGAACCAGAAAACTTTCTGCTTTCTGTTGCTCTCTGACCCAATTATTACTGTGGGTGGAATAAAACTCCACCCAGTTCCATAAGGATATGGGAGATAGGCAAAGGTTATAGACAGAAGGTATTAGCGGTGTTTATGTCCTGGTACATAGCCCCATTCTTGAGAGGGATATGCTAAACTCCTGTCTTGCTCAAGGTTTCCCTGAAGATCAACTGAGCTAATGAAGGAGAAAGTACTTGGTAATGACAATGGAGTAATAAAAGTGAAAGCATTCCTGAACTGCGGCAATATAACTGTAATGGATACACAGTTGTTACTATTAAGCTAAAAGAAAACCAAGGTTAGCATTGGAAAAACAATCATCAGATCGGTAGACTTGGTTTTTTGATACTATAAACGCATAATAGACAATTTAGTTGCCCTAATCCTGATAGACACAAATCCACTGCTCTTTTCTCTCCCCAATGACTCATGAAGTATATTAGTTTGCCAGGGTTGCTGTAACAAAGCATCACAAACTGGGTGGCTTACACAACAGAAATGTAATGTCTCACAGTTCTTAAAGTTGGAAGCCCAATATCAAAGTGTCAGCAGGGTTAGTTCCTTCTGTGAGGGAATGATCTGTTCTAGGCCTTTCTCCTTGACTTGTGGTTGCCTGTTTTCTCCTATGCCTCTTCACCTAGTATTTTTCTACAAGTGTCTGTGCCCAAATTCCCTCTTCTTATAAGGACACCAGTCATATTGGGCGAAGGTCCACTCTAGTGGCCTCATTTTGACTTGATCACTTCTGTAAAGACCTACTCTCTAAATAAGGCCACATCTGAGGTACTGGGGATTTGGACTTCAACATATGAATTTGGGGGCAAAACAATTCAACCCATAACATGAAGAATGGTTTCTTTTGTGAATGTAGGTCCTTTTCTTTTGTGAATGTAGACCGAATTCTTTGATGATCCAATGGGTTCAGTGAGAGATGGTTCTCCCTTCTTTACTTTCTTAGTTTCAAGGCATGTCTCATTTCCACTGCTGAATCTGTCTCATTGAAATGGGGAAGAAGAGATAGGCTTGCCCTCCACAATAGTGCAAAGGATTGGCAGTGAATTCAAAGACCTACCAGGTGGTATTCCAGGCATACCCAATGGGGTGTTCCAGTCTTTCAGTATACAGATCTTTCCCCAAGAATTTAGTAGTAATAGGTGAGAACCCACCTTACTACTTTCTGCAAGAATGTACAAAAAATATTTTTATAATGAACACATCAGTGACAGAACACTTACAAATACCAGATACCAATACGTTCTGTTGGAGAGCACACTTTTTTTTTTTTTTTTTTTGCGGTACGCGGGCCTCTCACTGTTGTGGCCTCTCCCGTTGCAGAGCACAGGCTCCGGACGCACAGGCTCAGTAGCCATGGCTCACGGGCCCAGCCGCTTCGTGGCATGTGGGATCTTCCCAGACCGGGGCACGAACCCATGTCCCCTGCATCGGCAGGCGGACTCTCAACCACTGCGCCACCAGGGAAGCCCAGAGAGCACACTTTTTAAGACACATGAGGCATTGAAAAAGCCTTTTTTGTGTGTGTGGCCAGAATATTTATAAATCTGAGAATTATCCTATTCATTTATTTTTAACCATTAAACTAAATTTTTTTCTGTTTTAATAAAAACATTTCATCTAGAATATTCATTGCAGCAGCCAGCCTTTTCCATTGTTCCCTGAGTGCACCCCCAAAGTTTAAAATATAGTCCTCATTTTCATTTGTCATGTACTAACACGTGCTCTACGCCTCAACTGCAGGCAATTACTGAAAATGTCTTTGATGCAGTAAGACAAGCTGTACCTAATTCTCCTCTTCTGACTCTGCATAGTTCAAGGATAAACTCTGGAAGTAAAAGGGGAAAAAAAAGGAAACCCCCAATCCTTTTTATGAAACCTTCCCTCAATTTTTATTCAGACAGTGACCAGTTGACTTCTCCTGCTACCAACAATTGCTAAATAGTGGTGAAAGCTGTGTAAGAAACTATCAGTGAAGCATACCTGAGAAGCTCTGAAATAATCCCTAGAAAAGACTGGAAAATGTGCTGTAGGCTTCGTGTGCAGCAGTGTGTGAGAGTAGAGGCCTGAAACTGAAATCCTCAGTTACCTTTTGCAGTAGTCTGATGTCCAGCCCATGCACTTGTTTATTTTTGAATGCCTTTCCACTGTGTAGGAGCTGAAAGTGTACCTGTTGGGCTTAAACCAACAGTAAGCAATGGTGGTGACAATCACTGAACCCCAGCTGAGTTGAATTATTGGTACAACGAATATAATGAGAAGGAAAGAATCTAGCATTTCCTGAACCCTTACTTGGTGACGAGGTCAGCGCTTGGCCAACTTTAATGTGTGTACGAATCACCCAGAGCATCTTCTTAGCAAACATATTCAGATTCAGCAGGTCTGGGGCAGGGCCTGATATTCTGCATTTTCAACAAATTCTCAGTGACTACTAGCTTCTGGTCCCCAGACCACAGTTTGTGTAGCAAAAGCCTAGATCCTTCATATTTAATACAATAAATTTGAGAGATATTATTATTTTTTTAAAAGCAGACATTGAAGGAGAGATTAGAAAATTCATAAATGAGGAAAACTGCAATTTGACTTATAATAAAGTTCCTATTCTTTCCAGTACTCTAATAGCATCCAGTAAGAGCAACAAATGCTTTATTTTATTTTTAAAAGTTTGTGTCTCAAGTATGCCTGGTCACCTGTAACATTTGTCTAAATTTCTGATCCTCAGGCCCCACCCCAATCTATTAAATTGAAGTTGCTAGATGGTGCGTCTAGGAAACGGTATTTTAAACTGGTACCTAGCTGATTTTTGTGATCAGGAAAGTTTAGGAAACAATGATTACCTAGGTGATACTGTAGTTTTGGAACTGAAATGAGGAACTTTGGTGTTCTAGCTTTATTCGAGAGTTTGAGCAGAACATTACCTGCTCAGAACCTTTAATGCATTTCAACTTCACTGAGAAGGGCTGCTGGGGCACCGGAATGAAACTTGTCGGTTTCATGACGTAAGGGATATGTTTAAACCTGTATCTTATAACAGGGTTGTAAAGTATAGTATCAAATTATGCCACTCTTAATTGTAAGGTGAAAACAACAACAGCCACAAAGTTTTCTTTCCCTCTTTATCAGGTAAATGATCTTTGCTACCAATCCAGTTACAATCGGTATTCTAGAATAGAAACTCATCGGAATAATTTTTCCCGTGTCCAAGCTACATAATTAACTTTTTTCGTAGAAATCTCAATGCGATTAAAGTAAGGTTGGTTATTTATCTCTGCTTTGAAAAGTTTACTTTGCAGCAAGGAGATTACCCATAAATTTTTCACTATAGTTCTGAACAGGAAATGAAGGGCCAAAGTAGACTTTTTAAAGTAAACATTGAGTTACTTCTTTTAGATCACTGATATCCTTTCTGGCTTTTAAACAACACGCTTAATGTACTGCAATACTATATGTGATTAAAAGGCACTTTAGGATCTTGGTATAGTTAAGTTAATGTACTTAAATATAATTTATTAGCTTGATACATTCTGTTATTAATGGAACCTAATAACTTAATAACTGGAAGACCTTGAATTTCTTATATATTTCTATATTTTTAAGAAAATCTAATTATATATGACCAATTTTCAAATGAAATATCACATTTCCTTTTAAAATTAACAGGGTATTTCAAATATGTCAAAAGACTTGTATACCGAAATCTCACTATGACACAATTCACTAAGGGTGGAATTTGCTGCAGGGAAGTTCAACCAATATAAATATTAGTCATTTGGAGACGCTCAACTTGAATTTCAAACCTAGATTGGGCCAGTTAAGTAGTTTTTCTGAGCCTCCATTTCCTCATCTGTAAAATAGGGACATTTTCTTGCTGAGTTATGTATTAGACTAGAGGTAGACAAATGGGCAAGCATGTGGTAGGTGATTAATGAATGGTAATAATAAAACAGGGCATCATTGCTGAACTGCTGAAAGGACTTCTTTTTACTGATTATCACTTTTATAGTAATCTCAGAGAATGAATTCCATCATTATCTGTTTAGCAAAGTTCCTGCGTATGTACTTCCTCCATTGGATTACAATGAAGTCACATGATATCTACATTATACTTATTCAAATTCAACTACATGCACTTGACATGAAAGAGAAAACATGGAAAGAGGGGAAAAATCCCCCAATTTATAATTGTCTAGGCAATTCAGCCCAATATTCTGCTCAATGAGCATAAATATTCTGGTGTAAATATAAGATGAGAAATGTGAATCTTTCTTTCCATTGGTTTTGCTTCCATTGGTTCATGCCTCTCAAAGCGTGAACACTTCACTGTCCAAAGTATAACTCTAGGATCTTGACATACACATTTCTGTACAAGGTATTCCTAAAGTGCAGGCCAACAACTGCACTTTATCTGCTGCTAACTGAAGAAAGAATGCTCTCTGTTTCAAAGCTGGAGGGAAAACTGGCTCTATTGGAACTATTGAGAAATACTGTGTGTCTCTTTGAAGTAACAACTTCCTGAGGAGTTTTCCAATGCAATGTTTAAAAATGTCTTATTTTGAAATAATTTTAGACACAGAAGTTACAAAAATAGTTCAGAAAGTTATTGTCTATCCTTCAACCAGTTTCTCTGTGTTAACAACTTTCATCACCATAGTCTAATTATCAAAAGCAGGAGATAAAAGCCTCATACTACTGAAAATGGACACTGTTGTTCATGGTGTCCATAAATTGTTAATGTGGCTACATTGAGAACACAGGTTTTGCTTCCATCACTGTAATTTTATTGCAGTGGTGACAATGAGACCTGCAACATTTTTTTTTGGCTAGGCTCATGAGTAAAAATTGGATATAACAAGGCTTTTCAGTACTAGAAAAGATGAAGGAATAAATAGCAACGTACTCTTGCTATATTTAACTTCTAGGGTCCTAAAGTAAATCGCTCGAGGAAATTGGATCCCGAAGATTACAGGTGGGGAATTTTGAAGTGTGCCCATATTCCACTGGAGATCAAAGAAGCCCAACTAAAAGAATTGTGGGCTGACTCACATGACAACTTCTTTTTTGAAAGGGCTATTTTATCTCGAAGATTATGAGTTTGGAGGAACTAAGGTGATTGGCAGTGGAAAGAATCAGAACATGTGAAATTCCTTAAAAACTTATTGACATAATTTTGTCTATGTTACACATAATTAAAATAAAAGAACCCTTTACACTTTGTGCAGAAAAAAAAAATCGGGAGATAAACATGTGTACAAAAACTCTTAACCAAACTACAAAGCTTATTCGAATTTTGCCACATTTTCTCCAATGTCCCTTTTCTGTCCCAGAATCTGATCCAGGCTCCTACCTTTCATTTATTTGTTCCATTTTCTTGGTCTCCTCCAAACTGTGACGATTTCTCATTTTTCTTATCTTTCATGACTTTCCTCTGACTCCAGGAAGATAAAGAAAAGTAAATCAAGTCATTTTTAAGAATGTCTGAAGTAGGTATCGATTTCTTAGCTAAAAGATCTTGTGTAAGTCCCAAACCAGGATATTTTCTACAGAGGAGTATTTATCAGTTTGTCATTACATAAGTGAATGTACCAGGTGCCATTTACTGGAATGAATATAACTACCTGAGTGACAACAAAAGTAACAAACTGTTCTTGCTTTTGGATACTATTTTAGAGTTGGAGCCATTTCAGGCACTGGTGAAAGAATCTGTTAATGGTTCTCCATTTCTAACCCCTCAGATGGATTGGAGATTCAGCAATTTTGACTTTAGGTGCTTGATTTCTCAATGATCTTTCTGGGGCTTCCCTGCTGGTGCAGTGGATAAGAATCCGCCTGCCAATGCAGGGGACATGGGTTCGAGCCCTGGTCTGGGAAGATTCCACATGCCGCGGAGCAACTAAGCCTGCGAGCCACAACTACCAAGCCCGTGCGCGCGCCTAGAGCCCGTTCTCTGCAACAAGAGAAGCCCCCGCAATGAAAAACCTGTGCACCGCAACGAAGAGTAGCCCCCGCTGGCTGCAGCTAGAGAAAGACCGCGCGCAGCAACGAAGACCCAACGCAGCCAAAAATAAATTAAAATAAAATAAATAAATTTATTTTAAAAATAATCTTTCTGACGTTATTTAAAAGAAAAATGAGGTAAAATGTATAGATAAGTAAGAATCACCTCATGCAGAAACTTTCTAAGCAGTGATCATTTTAACAGCAGTAATTATCTGTTTGGTGCCAGTATATGCAAAAATATCCTTCAATTATAAACATTAAATGGGCATGAGAGCATCTTTTAGGGAATTTAAAGTATGGTAACAGAAATGGAAAATAATGGTTGAGACCTCAGAGGTTTAAAAGTTTTGTAAACAGAATTCAAAGATTAGTAGTCATCGATCTATATATATATATTAACTAATAAAAAGATAGATTTTTCATTGCACTTTTGAATATCAGTAGCAACATATAAGACTTTTTTCCTCAACCTTAGTGAGGTATAATTGCAAATAAAAGCTGTATATATTTAGGTTGTAAAACATGATAATTTAATAAACACACACATAAAATGATTACCACAATAAAGTTAATTAACACATCTATCACCTCACAGAGTTGTGTGTGTGTGTGTGTGTGTGTGTGTGTGTGTGTGTGTGTGATGAGTCTGGAGGACTTTCTGTTTTCAGTTTTTTGTTCTTTTAGTCTAAGATTTGAAAAAATATTGTGGTTTGTTTAGAGTCTGATTTGTGATTACCTATTTTTTTAAGTAAACTTTTTATTTTCGAATACATTTTGTTTACAGAAACATTGCAAAGATAATCAAGAGAGTTCTTACATAACCCTCGCCAATTTCTGCTGTTGTTAACATCTAACACTACAATGGTACTTTGGTTAAAACTAAGAAACCAGCATAGACACATGTCTTAAACTTGTGATTTTATTTAGATTTCCCCAGTTTTCCCATTAATATCCTCTTTCTGTTCTGGAATCCAATCCAGGGGGCTACATTGCATTTAGTTGTCACGTTTTCTTAGTCTTTGCCAACCGGTGACACTTCCTTTTATCTTGTCTTTAGTGATCTTGACACTTCTGATAGAAACTGGTTAACTGTTCTGTAAAACACCCCTCAGTTTGGGTTTGTCTGAGGTTTCCTTAGGGTTACATTGAGGTTACACATTTTTTGGCAAGAATTCCACAGAAGTGACGCTGTGCCTTTCTGAGCGCATCCTATCAGGGATGTATGATATCCACATGATACTTTGGTTAAGTAGTGACTGCCAGGCGTCTCCACTGTAAGTTTACTATCCCTCCCTTTCCATCTTCTATTCTTTGGAAGCAAGTCACTGTCTAGCCCACCTGCAAGAGGGACAAGAATAAGCTCCACCTCCTGGAGGGGGGCTTATCTCCATATATTATTTGGAATTCTTCTACAAGGAAGATTTGTCTACAAAGGACTTCTAAAATCTAACATTACTTAATTATCCAATTGATGTTGAAATAACGCTATTCATTTATTGCACACGTTTTGGGTAGATACCAATAAAGTACAAGGCATGCTAGGCCACTAACCTAATATATCCTAGTAGGAGAGAGAGATTAAAAACAAGTAAACAGCAAATGAAAAAATTACACATCAGGATAAGTGTTACAAATGATACTCAGTATGTCACGAGACAATGTGGTAATTCTGAGGTAGATCACCTGAGAGAGTGCGGTTTGGAAAAGTCAGAGGTGTTGACATTTGAATTGAGAACTGGAGAAAGAGAACAAGCCCATTCTACAAAACCTTTCAAATGATAGAATGGTCTGGAGGCAGGAAATTGTCCTATGACGTTTCATTTCACGTGTCAACTTGACTGGGCCACAGGGTGCCTGGGTATTTGGTTAAATACTATTCTGAGTGTGCCTTTGAGGATGTGTCTGCATGAGATTTACGTTCCAATGGGTAGACTGAGCAAAGCAGATGTGGATGAGCCTTATCCAATCTGCTGAAGGCCTGAACAGAAGCAAAAGGCTGAATGAGGGAGAATTTGCTCTCTCTGCCTGACTGTGTTAGAGCTGGGATATCGGTCTTCTCTTGTTTTCAGAAGAGGACTTGACCTGGAATTTACACCATTGGCTCTCCCGGTTCTTGGGCCTTGGGGCTTAGACTGGAGCCATATCATCAGTTCTCCTGGGTCTCCAGCTTGCTGACTTCAGCCTAACATATGTCCCCAGAACAGAAAGGGGGCTGGGGTGGCCCAAGTACAAGAGAAAAACATAAACTGCTATGAGAAGAAGCAGGGACATGGAGGAAGAATGATAAACTTCTATGAAGCCTGCCCCAGTGCCGTCTTGAGGACCCTGTGAGAAGGGGGTTTGAATTTTGCTCTAAAGGTTGTGGGAAGCCTTTCAAAGATCCTCAGCAGGAAACTTAAATTATATATTACATTATTTAAAGATCATTCTAGGGCCCACAGATGGTAAAGGGCAGACGCTCTGAGGCCAGCGCTGTAGGCTGAGCTGGAGATGTCTGTGTGTGGCCTGCGCTGTGTCAGCCTGGATGCAGAGAATTGAAGGGGTTCCAGAGAATGTTTGGAGGCAGAAATGACAGGTCCCCTGTATCATGGTGCTCTCTCAAGCGATTTTTATTAATTTTAAAAAGATAAAGATAACATTCTTACAGAATTTTAGGAGGTTAGATTTGTCCTAGGGAAGGGTGGGATCAAATTCCTGAGGAAGAGCACAGAGATATACGTACAAGGATGTTCACTGCAGCAAAAAATCAGAAATAAGTGTCCATGAATGTGGAATTGGTAAAACAGAACATCCGTTAGAAAAGAACACAGTAGGTTTTTGTGCATGGAAAAGAAATGATGTTCGAGAGATACTAAGTGAAAAAGCATGGTAGAGAAGAGTCTGCATAATACGATCCCACTGATGTGAATTAGAAGTGATTATCATTATGTCTACTCTATATTAAATATTATAAGAAAAAGTCTGATGAAGTATATCAATATATGTTAACAGCGGTTAACTCTGTTGACAGTGGTCATATCACGGTGCAGTGGAGATTATGAGGGATTTTTACATTATACCTTATACCTTTCTGTCTTACTAGAATATCTTAAAAAATGGATGAGAAAAAAAATTTTTTTTTTAGACGTGGAATTTTCCTTCCTTTCCATATAACTTATCTAATTAAAATATTCATCTTGGTAGTTACCACAAAAAAGTAACATAGAAAATTGTATTTACATTTTGGGACCAAAATACAAAGGAAGAGCAAGGTAATACCTTGCTCCTTTCCCTCCCACTTCCCGGAAAGAAAGAAAAAGCCCCAAAGAAACTGCTCATTACACCAAGGATCACAAAGGGTTAATTTGTAATTTGGTGATTTGTATGTAGTGTAGCACGGAAAAAAAAAATTGCACAAGTTTTCACAAATGAGACCGAAGGTTCAACATCATCCTGTGTCTGCTCTGCAGCCATTTCAATAACCCAGGAGAGGCGGTTGTTTAGAAACTCGGTTTTTCTTCTTCCCTCTTCTCACCAAGTCACATCCCTGATCCAGACACTCTTGGAGGGGAAAGGGGAAAATAATTTTTTTAAACCAGAGACACAAGCAGTACTTTTAGGATTAATAGGTACTTTAATGAAGTCTTTGAATCAGCTTTAAGAAATAAGTCCTATAAGTATAATTTTCCTTTATAAAGATTATGGATTATACTCAAACCAGGAAAATGGAGAATATTATTAATTAAGTTGAAATTATTAGTATTTCCAAAATGATGTTGAAAACATATTTATTCATTTCCTTCAAGTAACATCAAAAACAAATAAGTGTACAAAGATTTTCCTATGTCATTTATTTAGGCAATGGTTTCTGTGGTTTAGTCAAGAAA
Source organism: Tursiops truncatus (assembly GCF_011762595.2). Taxonomy (NCBI): domain Eukaryota; kingdom Metazoa; phylum Chordata; class Mammalia; order Artiodactyla; family Delphinidae; genus Tursiops; species Tursiops truncatus. The sequence goes on from NC_047046.1 coordinate 68,875,839, forward strand.
GAGAAACAGAAGTTTATTTGTGAAATAAAACTAAAGCTTTCTTTTTAAGTTGTGCTTTATGAAAAGACTATTAATGCTTGGTTATCTCTGAGCACCAGATTATGGATTATTATGGATGACTACCATTTTCTTTTTACCTCCTTTTTATATTTTCCAAATTCTCCATAATAATCACAAATCACTTTTGCAATTAAAAAAAATGTTTCATTAAAGTTAGGTGTCTATAAATTTAACAGTGTATCTGATCAATGTCAATCTGCTTGCACTTTCTACATGGCATCAAGTAGTTCTCTTTTTCTCAAAGACGGAAGTTTGCAGATCTTGTTTACAAACTGGGACCAAATGACTTTTATCGTGATCACATTGGTCCCTACCTCTCCCTCTATCCAAAATGACAAGGCAATATCTATTGAGCACACCCTGACAAGCAACTTTTTAAAGGTCATTACTAAAATGACTATGCAGGCCTTTCATCGAATTCTAGAGAACCACAAAGAAAGGTCAAAGCAAAGAGAAGCTGACTGTTAGAAAAACTCCAGCCTCTTACACCTTCTCTTAGCCACAGTCACATGGTATGCAGCAAATATTTTTAGGTTACACTGAGAAAGCTTGAAACTGCAGCTTTGGTGTGCAATGTGCAAAAAAAAAAAAAGAGAGAGAGAAGAGGGTTTTTTCATGACAATTGAAAATTTTATGCAAAGGGTGTGAGATCCTTGGATGAGTGTTATTTAGTAAATACTGCACAACATGCACATTGTACAACTGCGTAAAATAATTCTACTTTGCTTTCAACCACCTGAAGCCTTTCGTGCTTTCTGGTTTCAGCTTCTAAGCCGTGTAAATTATTTCTGACTCATTAGCCTTTCACCCTGGGGGCAACTCACAAGCTTCATAAAAGTGTGAATATTTTTCTGAAATCTCTTTTCCAGCCAATGAATTCATTTGCATTTTAGCCTCAGAATGTAAATCCCCATGGTGAAAAGCAACTAAATAATACTTGTCTCCCTCTCTTATATCTTCCCTTCTCTAAAACTGTCCTATTCATAATTAAAAGCACATAACCAAAGACCAATTCTACATTATTAGTTTACAGCTGGGGACCATAAGCTGAGGAGGGAGTTGGCAGCAGGATGATACAAACAGTACTAGGCCAGAGTTCCCCAAGCTTGGCCCAACTGACACTTTAGACTGATAATTCTTTATTGTAAAGGGCTGTCCTGTGTATTGTAGCATGTTCAACAATATCCCTGGCCTCTACGCAATAGATGCCAGTCATCAGAGCTGCAACTCCCCAGATGTGAACACCAAGAGTGTCTCCAAAATATTGCCAAATATCTTCTAGGGGACAAAATCGTTGTCTGCAACTGAGAACCACTGTACTAGATCAAAGACTACAGAAAGACTACAACAGGCCCTCTGTTCTCACCAATACAAATTGTTCCTTTGACCCCATGGCCAACCTCTATTTACCTAGCCACCACCAACATAAAATACAGATACTCATAAACGCCCTCACACTCTTCATCTCAAAGCCCTTGAAGAACACCATCTAGAGTTCTCCTGCTGAATAATATGTGGCCAATTTGTCTAGGAGGAGATAAGCAGACGCTGGTAACTTTCCCAGCCTTCCCTGACATGGCCGGTCATGCTTGTCACTTTTTTTTTTTTTTTGGCTGTGTTGGGTCTTCGTTGCTGAGGGCGGGCTTTCTCTAGTTGTGGTGAGCAGGGACTACTCTTAGTTGCGGTGCACGGGCTTCTCATCACGGTGGCTTCTCTTGTTGGGGAGCACAGGCTCTAGGCATGCGGGCTTTGGTAGTTGTGGCACACAGGCTCAGTAGTTGTGGCTCGTGGGCTCTAGAATGCAGGCTCAGTAGTTGTGGCGCACGGGCTTAGTTGCTCCGTGGCATGTGGGATCTTCCCAGACCAGGGCTCGAACCCATGTCCCCTGCATTGGCAGGTGGATTCTTAACCCCTGCACCACCAGGGAAGTCCTGTTTGTCACTTTTCAGGTATGTAAGTTCATAATGTCTTGACTTCTGAAGCTCATGAATGCCCCTAGTTTCTTTATCCATTACCTACACTGCAAACCCATGCTCCCCCATGAATATTGTTTCAACCTAATTTCCTTTAATTAAATGTTTATTCTGCCTTGCAATTGTTCTTCTCATTTGGCACTTAAGTACCCAGTTATGATCCAGGCTCAAAATATTTATTTCCTGAAATTATCCTAGATTTAGAGCCAATTAATTAAAACTGAGGGATGGGATTTATAGATTAAAAAAAAAACACTTTCCCTAATTCATCCCACTACAAAGCAACACATATTAGCTCAAATAAATTTTATTTTTATGCCTCCGAATATATCCAAGTTGTCGTGATTTTTTTTAATGAGGCAGATGATTCAAAATTCTTTTACTGATAATGAATTGATATGAAACTGAATTTGAATTTACTTAGTTGCAACTTCACTTCTCACTTTAAACAACTCTTTCTCAGTGATTGTCAGTACATAAAAAGCCCCTTTGCTTATAAACAACGCAGCTCTAATACATAACAGGGCCTTGCTTATTCTTACTTGATGCCACGCTTTTGCACATACATGAATAACACTAAAAATATATTTACGCACTTAGTGGAAACAGCCATACAAGAGTAACTGTAGGATTCCCTTTATATGAAATTCTAGAAAATGCAAACTACAACGTCTACCTGAAGATGGCAAGTTGGGTAGGGCTGGAAGAGAGAGAATACAAACGGGGCAAGGAAGCACCAAGGAAAATGGGCAGAGGGAGTGGTTTCCTCTGTGGAAGAAACATTCTTTTTTTTTTAAACATCTTTATTGGAGTATAATTGCTTTTAATTGCTGTATAACAAAGTGAATCAGCTATTATACTTATATCCCCACATCCCCTCCCTCTTGCGTCTCCCTCCCGCCCTCCCTATCCCACCCCTCTAGGTGGTCACAAAGCACTGAGCTGATCTCCCTGTGCTATGCGGCTGCTTCCTACTAGCTATCTATTTTACATTTGGTAGTATATATATGTCCATGCCACTCTCTCACTTCCTCCCAGCTTACCCTCCCCCCTCCCCGTGTCCTTAAGTCCATTCTCTATGTCTCTGTCTTTATTCCTGTCTCACCCCTAGGGTCTTCAGAACCTTTTTTTTTTTTTAGATTCCATATATATATGTGTTAGCATACGGTATTTGTTTTTCTCTTTCTGACTTACTTCACTCTGTATGACAGACTCTAGGTCCATCCACCTCATTACAAATAACTCAATTTCGTTTCTTTTTATGGCTGAGTAATATTCCATTGTATATATGTGCCACATCTTCTTTATCCATTCATCTGTTGATGGACACTTAGGTTGTTTCCATGTCCTGGCTATTGTAAATAGTGCTGCAATGAACATTGTGGTACATGACTCTTTTTGAGTTACGGTTTTCTCAGGGTATATGCCCAGTAGTTGGATTGCTGGGTCGTATGGTAGTTCTATTTTTAGTTTTTTAAGGAACCTCCATATTGTTCTCCATAGTGGCTGTATCAATTTACATTCCCACCAACAGTGTAGGAGGGTTCCCTTTTCTTGTGGAAGAAACATTCTTAATGAATTCTTCTCTATGGAAAACTCTGGAAAGTAGATTTACCATTAATAGATTCATAATCTTGAGTAAGCGTCTTAGTCTCTGATGGCCTGTTTCATCTTTGGTAAAATAAGAATGATGATACCTACCCTCTAAGGCATATTGAATGACATAATCTGTTTTAAGCTCTTAGGGCTGTGCCTGACATACAGGTGTTTTGTAAGTGTTCTTTTCTATGCCACTTCCCTCTTCTGTTCCCAGCACTGGCTAATAATTTGTGAGGTCCAGTGCAACATGGAAATGAGGGCTCCCTTGTTCAAAAATTATTAAGAATTTCAAGACAGCAACAGGAGAACATTAAATCAAGTGAGGGGCCCTTCTAAATGCAGAGCTACAAAGCCAGCCTGGCTCGCTCCCCTATGGTTGCAAGGTTCCATTTGTCTATTCTTCTACTAAATTTAAAGTCACTCTTCAGTTTGACAATTGACAGGGAAATAAATTCAATTAAAGAGGGCTTATGTGTGTTGTTTTTCAATGCTGGTTCACTTTTAGTCAAGCTGTTGAGTGTTAGTGACCCTAGGGCTCTTATAAAGGAACTGTTTTAATCTGCCATGGTATTTCCCTGGTTTGTATCATTCTCAACATGGAGGAATTGAAACAAAATACCTTAGTTGTCTACAAGTAATTGGACCCTTGATGATAGCCAAAGAGGCACTTAATTCAAAAGTACTTTATCTAGACTTAGCAAATAGCAATCGCAAAGAAAGCAGGATAGCTTTAAATTGGTGTCTTAGATCCCATACTGGAGAGTTTGAAGGAACTGGTCCAGATGTCTAAGAGTAAAATACCCAAAGAGGAAGACCTGGTCTCCAAACCACCGAGCCCCAGCTCTGCCTGTTATTCCTTCTTTATGGATGCATCAGCATGTCCTTTAATGGGTTTCTCAAAGTTTTCACAAGCTATTTATGAAAGAATCCTGTAAAAAAAATCAAAATAATTGTGTGAATATATATATATATATATTCATTCACACGCACAGAAATTTCCAAATTTTCTGTTGGAAGAAACACACACAGGCACAAAAGGCATCTTAACAGAAAGCAAAGAGAATGAACATTTTTTGAGCACCTTCTAACCTTCCATGTCCCAAGTGTTTTATATTCATTGGAATATTAAAGCGTATGTTAGTTTTCATTCGTTCATTTAATCCCAATACACTCAAGACCTTTTTGTTTTTTTTTTTTTTTAAACAGTGGAGAAACAGGTTCAGAGCAGTTATTTAACCTGCCCAAAGTCACAGTTAGCAAGTTGGAGGGTCTGGATTGAGAATTTTACCAGACTCCAAAGCTCATGTATCAACATCCTATTCAGTTTAAATGATTAAAAATTCAGGGGTCCAATCTGTCACAGTATCTTTGAATCAAACACCAAACAAACAAAATGCAAACTTTAACATACTTGCTAATCATATTAGTTTACATGGTCGCCTTGCTGTCACCATAATTTCCATCCTTTCCCCCAACTCCATCAGCATAAATCATTCAGCGTCTAAGGGTTAGCAATTCTGCTAACAGTTATCAGGAGAACAGGCTGGCTTCTAAGTAAAGATAAACAGTTAAAATTTGTGGTGTGGGACTCACTCCGAAGACCTTAAGAAAAAAATGAGCTGTTTGGTAAGGCAATCTCTCATTCACTGCTGGGCGGGAGGGAACCCCCGCACGCTGGTCTGGAGGGTTCCCAGCCGGCGAGTCCTTCGGAGCAGCCCGCGGGTCGGCGCAGACCGCGCAGGCGCCAGCCCGGAGCGGCTTCCCTGGAGACCGGGCGGAAGCGGTCGGAAGCTGCCCTGCGGTTGGCCGCTGGGGCGGGACGCAGAAGCAGGGGGTGGAGCCTGAGGAAGAAGGCGACCGCGACGAGGAAGAGGACGCGGCTCTGGGCATGGAGCGGGCCGAGACGTGGGCAGCAGGCAGCTCGCCGGGTGCGCTGGGGCCTGAGGAGCCCGGCGGCCTCCCTTGGTGTAAATGAGCAGCGCGGGGCGGGAGGACTCCCGGGGCAGTGGCGGCGGCCGTTGGGGTGCGACCGTCCCGCCCGGCTCGGGTCCTTTCGTCTTCCGGGCTCCGCTGAGAGAGCTGCCCTTCGCTGCCCGGTGTTTTGAGGCCAAGATCCCGAGAGGGATTTTTTGACCAGTAGTAGGGTGGGCGCGTCAGTTGGTTAATCGAGGTTGCATTTGTAATCCCTGAAACAGCCCAGTGAAAGCGGAAGAGTCCCCGGCCGCCTAAAGGTTGCAGTAGCGGGGGAACTTGTCGCCCATTTGGCAAAGGTTGGGGCCCCGGCTCAGCCCAGACGGGAAGGGACGGCGCAGCTCGGAACCGGGGACTAGGCACGTCTGCAGTGGCCGCCTCTCCGGTGACCCACTTCCAGCCTCTGGACCCTACTTTGCAGCGCACCAATCCCCGGGCCTGGGGCCAAGGCTCTCCTTCCCTGCCTCCTAGACCCCCGCCCCCTTTTTAAAAAACTTAAATTTTATAATAATTTTAGATTTACAGAGAGATGCACAGATAGCTTTTCCTAACTTTAATATCTTACATCACCGTGATACATTTGTCAAAACTAAGAAAGTAAAGTTGGCATACTATTAATGAAAGGACGAGCTTTATTCAGATTTTACCAGTTTTTTTCCACTTAATTTTTTTCTGTTCCGGGCTCCAAACCAGAAAACCACATTGCATTTAGCCTGCCTTGTTTTTAACTGGTGTTAAGAGCTGTAATCTCCTCTGTCTTATCCCTCTGCCCCTTCCCTCAAGACATGAACCACTTTTAAAATCCAGGAAATATTTACTCTGTCTTGCAATTTAGCAAGTATTCATTGGTAGTCTATTATATGCCAGTCTCTGTTTTAGGTATTGGGTATTCAGCATTGAACCAGCTAATCTTGATATCATATGGGAGCTAGATGTAGTCCATCGCGACCCATAGGTTCTGTCTTGTGCTGTTTTGTATTTCAGATTATTTTTTTAATTTAAGGACATGCCACTTAGAATACTTTTTAAGTTGGTTGAAAGATCAGTGTTTAAACTTTTCTGCCCCTTGCAACTTTCTCTAAATTTTCCCATAAACTTCCAAGTCCTAGGATTACCTCTTGCAATCTTCCATTATTGATAATTTTTTTTCCTTAAATTTATTACTATCCTGAGAAAAATATAGTATACAAAGAAATAGTAAGTAAACAGGACTGAAGACTATACTGTGGGTGGAGTTTCTCTCATGTCTTTGTAATTTTTAGATGCTTTGACACGTGATAAATCCAGGAAAAAAACTTCAAAAATCGCTCTGCATTCTTCTTTCTCAGTTGCCATGTTTTAAGGGGCTGGCAGTTGCTCAGAGGCGATAAGCTGCCTGAATGTATTTTTATGTTTCTTTGCATATTGTGCCACAGTCCATGATCAAGTGGTGCCAGCAGGAAGCTCTTCATCTAGAGTCATAGTACACGTGGATCTGGATTGCTTTTACGCACAAGTAGAAATGATCTCACATCCAGAACTAAAGGGCAAACCTTTAGGTAATTCTGGAGTTTGATACTATTTTCTTTGTATAATAGGATTCATTATTTATTATGATTTATTAACCATATTAATAAATGTTGGAAGCAGTTCTGTGACGCTTTATAGACAGTAGTCTTTGCTTCACTACAGGTGTAAACTTTATAATCGTTTAATAAATGGTGAATGTGACACAAGTAGTATAGTTCACCAAACGGATGAACAGAGAGACCATGATAAACTTTTAGTCTTTTTCTCAATGTTTGAAATTTTACAACCGTCTTATCTCAAGAACAATCTCTTTTATTAATTTTAATGGAAGTTGTCATCTATTCTCTCACTTTTGAAATTAACTCTTGAATTGTGTAACATTCGACAAAATAGTTGGACTTTGAACAGAACCCAAAATGTTAAGGCATACAGTACAAATTTTCCATAAAATCATAAGTATCTTTAAAAGGCAAAGAGAAATTTTACATTGGGGATCTACTTACTATTATGTTGGCTTTTTAAAAAAACTTTCTTTTTTTTATTATATCTTAAATTGGGAAAGTAATTTAAATTTCTAAAAATTTATTTTATGCATGTAGTAAGGATTTATCTTTTAGTAAAAGCATAAAGAGCAATTTTGGTTCACCTGCCGCTTCCCTCTGTTGTCTATTTTGGTTTTGATAAGTCCCCAATTCAACTCAGCCTAGTTGATTTACTAAGGAACAGAGGGATGACTGATGACTAGTTTTTGGTATGCCAAGGTCAGTCTAGGATCTTTAAAATTAAGGCTGTCAAGGAGTTAGGATTAGGGGACCTCAATTTTCTTCTGAAGGCATTTCTAACTAGTAGCATGGTAACAAGATGTTCTGTAAGTAATGATTAGTAAAAAGGTATTGTGTAATTAAGATGCAGGAATGAATGATTACCAGGAAGTGAGGGATATAATGCTGAAAGTTTCTAGGAGAAAGCAGCATAGTCTTCCATTTGTACTAAGCAAATATATGACTACTTAACTTGGGCTGGTGACATAATGGTGAGTCCATTAATCCTGCATTAAAAGACTACTTTTTTAGTTAAGGAAGTTACTAATCTGATTTTTTACATAGTTCACTGGTGAATCATAAATTATTACTTTTGACCCAGTGCTTCTATTTTTGGGCATAATCTGGTATATCAAAAATATACGAAATAATGTTTCTTTGCCTTGTTTATAGTATCAACACTTTAGAAACAAAATGTCTTACATTAGGGGAATGGACATAACCTTTTTTTCCCCATCTACATATTTGTGTTTTACATATTTTAGATGAACGTTACTTTAATAGTGGTAAACAAGTAGTCAACTTGTGTAAAGAGAAAAGCAAATAATTTTAGCAATTTTAAGCTACCGGAAAACTAGAATTTTTAAACAGTCTGTAGATGATCATAACTTAATCATTTTGATAAGGAGGGGGCTCATAATGCCACCTCACTCTCTATAATCTTTTCTGAAGATTACTATGAAGAACAGTTCAATAATTAGAACACTGATTGGGGGAGATCCCTAGTAATTGCTGTAGGTTGGCACTTGTAACAGAACATTGCTTTATATTCATTGGAAAGTTACTCGGAAGACAAGTTAGGTTTTCTAGCAGTAACCGGTAGTTAATTGTACTCAGTTATTTTCATCTGCTTTATTTTTTGGTAAAACATGGCCTAGAGTTATATATAAAGTTATATAGAGTTAATTCTTTGGTTTTGTATTGTTTGAAAAAAATCCTCGAAGGATTTTATTTGTATCTTTTTGCAGAATTCATAGAATTGCTCGTTTGTGCTAATTTTTGTTAAATTGTACTTCATAGAGCTTTGATGAATGGAGGCTGTATTTTTTAACTGAGAGCTTTTTATTCTTATCAAAACATGGTATTACAACTATAATATGGAATAAGTAAATTATATTTTAAATTTTATTTTTAATCCTCATAAAATATTTTTCTCATAAAATATCTGTTTCTTATAGGGGTTCAGCAGAAATTTTTGGTGGTTACCTGCAACTATGAAGCTAGGGAACTTGGAGTTAAGAAACTTATGAATGTCAGAGATGCAAAAGAAAAGTGTCCACAGCTAGTATTAGTTAATGGAGAAGATTTGACTCGTTACAGAGAGGTGTCATATAAGGTTACAGGTACGTTACAGGTACAGATTATGGGCAATATAATTTCAGCATTAATTTTTATATAGGATGCCTGTTAACTACATGAATCTTTTAATAAATGTAAAATGCATAAGTCAGTTTCCTTTTATTTTGGGGCTTTCCCATGTAAAAAAAATTTATATGAGAATGACTTAATATATTATGAGTAACGGTGACAAAAATGTATAGTTGGAAGGAATTTGAACTCTGTCACGCTGATGTTTACATAAATATGAGAAAATGTAAAAAAATTTTTAAGTGAGAAAATGGGAGAAGATAAACCAAAAAGAACCAGGTATTTTTAATTATAAGTTTAAATGCCAAGTTTAAATAAACTATGAAGAAATATGCTGTACTCTAATGCACTAATGGGAGTTGAGAGAGGCTTCTGTAATGTTTGATTAACATAATTAAAAACCAATTTGTTAGGAACTATTAGCAAAGATAAGGAGTATATTTTTTTCTTAGATTTTATGTATATATTAAATATTTCAGTGTAGATAAACTCCCCCTTACTAAGGTTTGGGTTTGAATCTTAGTGTTTTAGTAAATTACAGGAAAAATGAAACCATGTGTTGTACTGGCATATGGCAAATATATACAGTTTTAAAATGTATAAAGATCAGCTTTTTATTTATCTTGTTTGCTATTGTTTTAGTAAATTCTTTTTTTTTTTTTTTTTTTGCTGTCCGTGGGCCTCTCACTGTTGTGGCCTCTCCCGTTGCGGAGCACAGCCTCCGGACGCGCAGGCTCAGTGGCCATGGCTCACGGGCCCAGCCGCTCTGCGGCATGTGGGATCTTCCCGGACCGGGGCACGAACCCGTGTCCCCTGCATTGGCAGGCGGACTCTCAAGCACTGCGCCACCACGGAAGCCCTGCTATTGTTTTTGTTTACTTGTTCTTTGGTTATTTGTAGCAGTTTTCAGATGAAAGCATTAAATATAATATCCAAGAGCTCTTAGGAATTAACAAGAAAAAGAAACTTAAGAAAAATGGACAAAGGATATGAATAGGCAATTAACAAAAAGAGCAAATTCAACAATGTGGAAAAAGAATGCTCAAATTCATTAGTACTAAAAATAAGAATGTGAGAAAAAATAGAAACAAAGTATTACAGCCTTTTCAAGAAAGCAATCTAGAAACATGTTTTGAGATTAAAGATACCTATCATGTTCTTTAACCCAATAATACCACTGCTGGGGATTTATCTAATAGAACTAAAATAATGTGTATGTACAAAAATGTTTCTTGTAGCATGGTTCATAATTGCTAAAAATATGGAATGAAAACAATTGCTCACCAGGGTGAGAATGGCTAAATAAACTAAGACTTCTCTATGATAGAATATTATATGGCTATTAAAAAGAATGAATTGGTGCTGTACTGTTTGACTCATAGAGATATGCCTTGTTGAGTGAGTAGAAGGCAAGATGCAAAAACCAGTATCAGGTTTTTCCATATGTGTAAAACAATGACCCAAACCCCTTCTGCCACATATGTGTATATGTCTGTGTGTGAATAGACAATGTGCACAATTATGTGTGTGTATCTGAATACTCAGAAGTTAATTTTTACTGTACATAGAAGAGGTGATATAATACAGACAGTGTGCATCTTGCCTTTGTTCTTGGTGATCTTTCATCTCATTCATATAGCTCTTCCTCATTCTTTTTAGTGCCTGCACAGTATTCTGTTGTATTTTGTCCCAAACATTTAACCATTCCTTTACTGATATGAAGACAGTATGTCCCACTTTATGCCCATTGTCCCTATGTAATTATTAATAGCACCTCCTTTTGTTCAAAAGATATCTTGTAAATTATGTGGCTTCCCTGATAGTGAGGGATTATTTCTGTTACCAACTTTTTGCTTTTACAAATATATGCTTCAATAGACATTTTCTTACAGAAATTTTCACATACTTTCATGAAGATATCCTTAAAGTAAGTTCCTAAAGTTTAATTGCTAGATCAAAGATAATTTGCATTAGAAATACTGCTATATGTTGCACTTGAGGTTGTCCCAACATATTGCTAGTATGTATGACAGTATTAGATATTCATAAAGATTTTGCCTATAGGCAGAAAAAATAGTAAATCATTGTTTTGATTTGCATTTCTCTATAAGTAAGTGTGAGCATTTTTTCATGTATTTTTGGTCATTTATATATGTTTTCTGTGAATGGCCTTTCCACTTGGGCCCGTTTTTATTTAGATTGCTCCTCTGTTTTCTGATTGGTTTGTGTCATTGTTTGGGGAAGTTAAGGAAATTAGCCCTTTGATGGTCATGTGTTATAAATGTATTTCCAATTTGTGTTTCATGTTTTTTACTTTTCCAGTTTGTGTATTGTCTGACATTATGTTGTCAGATTTATCAGTCTTTCTCTTATGATTTCTGTGCCACTGCAACTCTTCACAGTGAAAATATCTACTGGAAATTCAATGAGTAAATCTTAGTTTTTATGCTGATTCTTAACTTATAAAGTAGTATCTTGAAAGAATTAAAAATGCACTAATATAATAACAATAAATATTCTAAGTATGATTTATGCATCAATAAAATGTTATTTTGTTAATTTTTTTCATGGTATTATCTGAGTTGAAATAGGAACATAGCCTAATAGTCCTATACTGAATTTATTTCAGACCTATTTATGATGTATAACCTTATTGTTTATTTCATATTTTTATTCTACAGTATTACATTTTTGTCTAGATAGTTTTTTCTCTAATTATAACTCCTCTCTTTGGCCTTGTGTAATCATATGTTTAATAAATGCCTCTTGTTTATGGAGTTGACAAGTTGACAGCAAAAAAGAGGTTAACTTCAGGAATGGATAAGTGATTTATTCCTATGACCTAGTAATAGAACCAATATAATCAATCAATATTCAGTGATCCACCAGCTTTGTGCATGATTCGGTACTTAATTTGCTTTTCTCCTTAGCACTTAACTTGTTCTTTGTTTTTTATATAGTATTGTTTTGATAAACTTTTATTTTCTATCTGTTACTGCTGGACATCAGGTATATACTTTTGGGGAGGAAAAGCAGAAATTGATGAGGGAAATTCAAAAGAATCCTTTTATATGGTCAGACACATTGTCAGTTTTTCCTCAGAGTAGATATATGGTTTTCTCTAGGTAGGTTGAAAGTGATTTTTGGTGGTTACCAGATCACACTGTTGTCTTTATTAATTGTTTTTTCCTGCTGTTATCAGTGTTGGCATCAATAAAACAGAGCTTTCATATTATAGGACTTTAAGAACCTATGCATTTTTATATAATAAGAGGCTAATAGATTGTTTTCTGCCATCCAGCTGGTATCATAGGTGATTCAGAGAGAAGTGAAAATTCTTCTTAATGATTTCAAATTATTAGTTTTAATCCTAAAAATGAGAATTGATAAGTCTTTTTGAACTTATTTCAAATCCTGGTTCAGCTCAATTTAGTAAACGTTTGAGTTATGGACTAGGCATTCTGTTAGAGGCTGGGCATTCAAATACATGTAAGTCATGGGCCATCTCTGCCCTTAAGGAATGTGCTGGAGGGTGACTAATCAAAAAGTATTGCATTGTAGTATATTTTGAAAATTAAGTAACTTTTCTCTTTGGATTAGTATTAACCGGACATTTTAAATTTTATTTTGTTTTGCCGTTTTAAAATTCTTATGAAAAACATAGCTAGAATATATTATTACTTGTTTTTACTTTTCTAAGCAGACTATAATTTATTCTTTGACCTACTGCTTCAAGATCATAATTAACTATAAGCATTGATGTTTAATGTACTACAGATAGAGAAATTATAGGTATAGGAGATTGAGAAATTTATTGCTATGAGCATCTGCCCAGGAAATGTTATTTTTGGACTTATTTTGTTGGAAAATATTGCCTTTACTCAGAATGTGGTACAGAAAAAAAAAATCCCAGTTAACTGAGGACTTTATTAAAGATATTATGGGACTGTGAATATATGTAAAACCTTTAACAACATATTTTGTTATTTTTTTAAGCATAAAAGAGTTAAATCTATTCTAGTTACAACTTCAGTTACATCTGTGCTCCAATGTTATTTTAATTTAGAGTTGTTGGAAGAATTTAGTCCAGTTGTTGAGAGACTCGGATTTGATGAAAATTTTGTGGATCTAACAGAAATGGTTGAGAAGAGACTAGAGCAGCTTCAAAGGGATGAACCCTCAGCACTGACTGTGTCGGGTCATGTATACGGTAATCAGCGTAAGTGGGTTCTTATTCATTCAATTTAGTGACTAAAAGTATCTACATTTCTTAATGTTCAGTCAGTTCAGAGAGTCGATTATGTCTTTCTGAAAGTATTCTGGCTTTTGTTGGATATATTAGCCATATTTCAGCAGTCTAAGATGATTAAAATCAGGTATTGATATTCCATATTAAATAGGCAGAAAATCGTATTTTGATGACATGTAGCTCAGTGCTTTGTGCACTTTTCATTTCTCTGACACAGTCCTGTATTACGGTTTTTATTTTATTTTTTAATTTTTTTGGCTGCATTGCATCTTCGTTGCTGTGCGCAGGCTTTCTCTAGTTGTGAGTGGGGCTACTCTTTGTTGTGGTGCGCAGGCTTCTCATTGCGGTAGCTTCTCGTTGCGGAGCACGGGCTCTAGGTGCCTAGGCTTCGGTAGTTGTGGCACGCGGGCTCGGTAGTTGTGGCACGCGGGCTCAGTAGTTGTGGCTTGCGGGCTCTAGAGTGCATGCTTAGTAGTTGTGGTACACGGGCTTAGTTGCTCTGTGGTCTGTGGGATCTTCCTGGAGTGGGGATCGAACCCGTGTTCCCTGCATTGGCAGGCAGATTCTTAACCACTGTGCCACTAGGGAAATCCCTGTGTTATCGTTTTTAAAGAGGATGACTCTTTAGGTCATCCTTAAGTTACAGGAGTTGGCTTTTTAGAGTAGTTTTTGATTTTCTTAAAACCATTTTTAAGCAAAATTTTAGGTAGACTAAATTTGCCTTTGCTGCCTCTTTGCTTGTTCACTTCTATTCTCCCAAGGCATCAAGACCCTCCCAAGTTAGCCCTTGTGGAAGCTTGTCCAGGGCTACCTGCCATATTTTGCAAGCTCATATTTAATCAGTTCAAATAATCTTTGCCAACTCTTAGCAAGAAAACAGAATGGTTCCTCTCCTTCGCGTATTAAAGTATGAATGACTGATGGTATTTCCAGGGTTATTTGCATTTGAAAATAAGCTGCAATCAACTCTACTGAATATCTAATTAGGCTTTCAAACATCTTGTGACTGCTGGTGACTTCCAAATCATACCACGTAGAAGGCAAGCTACTCTGCTTTTCTCTAAGACTTGTCCTGACATACTTGCTCATAGGTTTCAGGCAGCATGTGCTTTCTCTTATTCCCCCTTTTTGAGTGCTGGTGGATCAATCTCCAGTCATTATCCACCTCCCTGATATTAAAGAAGAAAAGAAGTAGAGCTACCATTCTGCCTTAGAAGAAGATATGAAGCTTTCATGTGTCTTTTGTACCTGTGCTCTTTTGTCACTTACGAGGTCTGGGTAGCAAGAAGGTTCCAAATGTGTTTCTGTATAATTTTTAAAGCAAACTTAGATTCTATTTGTTAGAACATATTGCAGAGAGCTAGGTCTTATATCTAAAATATCTAATTCTTCATGAATTCTTCTTTCTCCTCCACGTAAGATTGTGTTAATTTTTTTTTTTAAACCTACAGAAAAGTTGACAGAATGGTATAATGAGAACAGTCATTATGCCCTTCCTTGTAGATACTCCCATTGTTATCATTTTGCCACATTTGCTTTATCTTGCTGTTTATTGATTGGTTGATAGATTGTTGAGCCACTATTACAGACATCATAACACTTGAAATGTAAATACTCCTGAGGATAAGGACTGTCTCATATAACTCTAATGTCATTTTCACACCTAAGAAAATTTGTTTCTATATAATTTCCTTATACTTTTAATAAAAGATCTCTTAAACTGTATACAAATCCAAAATTGTTTTTAATAGCACATACCACTGGTGTGTAAAGTTTAGATTCAGATCTTTAAAGCTGTAATGTTAGCTTTATCATTAATGTAACACTTACTTTTATGCTTACTTCCAGATAAACATGAGTAAAAGTTCTACTAATGTCTGTCGGAATTTTTTATGTGATCAATTTTTGTAATCTGTTAATCATTCAGCACTCCCAGTATGCATTTGCTATCACAGGCCTTGGAATTTACTTGTGGTAGTTACTTTACAGAATTCCTGTGAAGGACAAGAGAGATTAGTTAAGTGTGTAGCAGTATGGTGGTAGGGAAGGGGGGTTGGATATAGATTAAGCCCTTTATCTTTTTAAAACTCATTTGTTAAAAAGAAAATTAAAATTTGTGGTGGTGACTTTTAACAACATTGGCTGTTTTTATAGCTATAAACCTGCATGACATCTTGCACATCAGACTACTTATTGGATCTCAGATTGCAGCTGAGATGCGGGAAGCCATGTATAATCAGTTGGGTCTCACAGGCTGTGCTGGAGTGGCTTCTAATAAATTATTGGCAAAATTAGTGTCTGGCATCTTTAAACCAAATCAGCAAACACTCTTACTACCTGAAAGTTCTCAAGATCTCATTCATAGTTTGAACCACATAAAGAAAATGCCAGGTAAGACAAATATATTTGAAAAATATATATTGGTTTTATTGTATTTCTTTAAGTTTAAAAATTACAGCTACGTGTAATTAATTTTTAGAGCCTGTGTACTCGGCTCTTGGTGAAAACCAAAAAACCTGACGTTTTCTGGAGGGAATCTATATTAGGAATCTATATATATGAAAGTATTTTCCTAGTTTTACCTACTTTTGTATAGTTTGAATATGATTATGAAAGTTATAACCTGGAAACGTATGGTCCTTTATCACAGCATTAAATTTTTTCCTGTGGTAAAGTATGACTGAGTTTTAGTGCAAGAACTTTGTCATAGGAGTTTCGCTAATGAGAAGATTCGTTTGTTTGCTTTCTGGCTCGAAGTTGTATTTGGGATGGTTCCTACCTCCAGATATAAATGTGTGGTATTGTGTATAGAAATCAGTCAAGTTAGCTAATAATTAGCAAATGGTAATGCATTTTAATTGCTCTAGTGACAGTCTTTCTTTACATGGATAATAACTATGATTCTTCAATACTTCCACATTGTTATGTAACAGGTGGTAAAAATTTCATTTTATCAATATCAAGACAGCATTTATTGGTTGTCTCCTTATTCATTATATTATACTATGGTTGTTAGGTTTTCAAGGTGGTTCATAACTCAGAGGTCTTGAGCAGAACAACAACCTAATTTTTAATAAAGTTTGATCTTAGCAAAATACAAATTATGGTATCAAAAGACGTGGCTGATATCTTTATAATATTTTAATTAGCTAATTTTAAAGAGAAAAACTATTGTAACACCGTATGCATCTCTTTTTGCTTAGGTATTGGCTATAAAACTACCAAACGTCTGGAAGCACTGGGTATCAGTAGTGTGCGTGATCTTCAAACCTTTTCATCCAAAATATTAGAAAGGGAATTAGGAATTTCAGTTGCTCAGCGTATCCAGAAGCTCAGTTTTGGAGAGGATAACTCTCCTGTGACCCCCTCAGGACCTCCTCAGGTACGTGGCGATGATGTTCATTTTAACTGAATACTGGTTGTCACATTATTTGAGGTAAAGATTTCTAGTTTTACTACTGTGTTCTTACTATTCTAATTTGCTTTTTAGGTTAGTACATGATCCCTTTCCTATGAGAAGGCTATTTATTATAGTAGATTAATAAATAGTCTTAAATTGAATCTAAGAATTAGTATTTAAGTCTCAAGTTAGCCACTGTGATTGAATACTACTTAATTTTAATAGCCTATATTGTATACAGTAGGCAAAATATTTTAATTTTTAAAAATCTTGTTTTCAGAGTAGTCTAATGGTTTAGGAAATGGAGAAAGGTATAATCACCCAGATAACATTGATGAATTTTTTTCCTGAGGGATAATAATATATACATTATCCTAGTTAATCTTCACAGTGAGTCTTCCAGGTAGTTAGTACTATTGTTTATACCTTTTCCCCCTCCCTTACTCCCTCTTCCTCCCATTATTTTTTTAAGATGAAGATACTGTACTTTAGAAAGGTTAAATAACTTGCCCAAGGTTAAACTCAGATTCAAGTCCTAGGAGATTAAGAGCCTCACTGTAATTGTACAATAAAGCGTGGCATTGGTACTAGAGCTTTGTAATTTTCTTGACTTCCAGTGCACTTTCTAGTGGAGTACAATAACTTGCAGATAAAAAGATTTAATATAAAAGTGAACTAAATGGCTCAAACTAAGTACATGAGGTAAGTTAGTAAAGAATGTGTTGAATATTTATTTAACATACACACTGATAATTGGAGATGTTTATTTGGGTTTTTATTAATCCTTATTTGTGCTTCTTTGGTAGTCCTTTAGTGAGGAAGATTCATTTAAAAAATGTTCATCAGAAGTTGAAGCTAAAAATAAGATTGAAGAGCTACTTGCTAGTCTTTTGAACAGGTGATTTTTCCATTTTGCCGTATCATCTTATAGATTCTGTGTATAGTACATGGAAAGAATACTTGATGTTCTATCTTGGAACTTACCGATTAACTGGAGACTAAACATGCAAAGATAGATCATTATAAAGTAACAGATCTTTTTAACTAAATTTAATTCATCTACTTCCATTGGTCTTAATTTTAGTAACATTGTGGTTTACTGTGGATCTTAAGCTGCTGGTCATTAACCTAAGGGAGTTTTATGGGTATCTCTAGAATCACGGCACCTATAAACTTTGTGATGATTGAGGATAGGAAATTGATGGAGAAAGCAGAAGAACCCTTTTATCTCCTGTGCCTCGGACCATGTGCAAGAAAATGGAGTCAGATGAAGGAATAGCTTAATGGGATTATGTGTGAGCAGTGAGAGTGATTGTGGGTATGTGCAGGGTTACTGGCCTATAAATACATGAGGAGTGTCAATTGGGATTATGAGTATACAAATAGCATTGCATAAACTGAACAAGACATTTAGTTTTCTGATGCTCCTTTGCCATCATATATCTATTTCTCAGTATTCCATTTCTTTTCCTCCCATTTCTTTGATTTCTCAAAGTGAGGTGTCAGGGATCTAACAGTTTTGGGTAGGTGTGCTTCTGTAATGATGCTAGGATGGCTAATGTGACTAGAGAAAATGGTTTTTGGATGACTGTAACTCTCAGAAAACTGATAAAGTGATATTTCCTTCAACTCCGCAGTCATGCAACATGCATTGCAATCCCATGTCTTGAGCAGGGCCGCGCAGCTCATCATTTGCTGCATGCAACTGGCTGGCTATATGACCCAGCTTCAGTGATATGACTCAGGCTGAGCCTGTGACTATGCTAGTGAAACTGGGTTATCTGCTTTGTTTCAGCTAAATATAAGACTACTGTGAAATGCCTGGTCACTGGAAAAAGTTGTGTACGTAGAGAAACCACAAGAAGTATACATTTTATAGGTTCTCTTATTTGAAGCATCAACCCAGAAATGAGTCTAGATGCTCTAAACCTGTGAAATAACTATTAACCATTTCTCCTTATCTCTGCTTGGCATTCCCTTTTCTACATAGTGGCCCCTTGTATCAGTGACTGAGTTGTATAATGCCATCTAAGTAAATGGCAAAAAAAATAATTGTGCGTGTGTGTGAATGTTCTCAAGCATATGATAATTAATACTATAGATATGTAAGAGGTATAAAATCATACATCTAGGCACTGGTCCATTAATCCATTCCCTAGGCACTGGTCTTAAGATTGCTTAGAGTATAACCTTTTTCTAGTATGTCTTAATTAGTTATAGGAACCAAATTGCACTCTTTGAGTTGCATATTAACTTAATAGAACTGGAAGATGTTTAAACTAGTAACATGTTTACAGGAACCATTTAAGATATTATCTTAATAAAGCAGCAGTCAAGAAGTTTTGTGATAAAGCAATAAGAAAAAAATTGTTTACTACAAAAATCCAAATTTTCTAATTCAAAATCAATTTGAGTATGTTTAATAATACTTGTATTTTATGTTTGTGACACATATAGAAAGGAAAATGTTATTCTTTGATGACATTTATTTTCTCTAGTAATTAGATTTTCTACTTTATAAGCGGATTTTCCATGTCATTAAAAGTTTTGTTTTCAACACTAAAACCAAGATTATTTGGATGGAACACTTTTTAAGATGCATGGACAAGTACTTACCTTCCTAAACATAGTATATAATTAGCCTTTCACATTATTTCTCTAAAGCCATATAATGGTGATATTACTGACTCCCTTGCATCTATTTGAGGAGTGCTTTTTGACAGAAATAATCTCATTAAAAATTTTTTTTTTGTAATCTTATTTTTTTTACATGTGTAAAAAATTGTCATTTTTTTATATATTTGCTTCTGTCAGTAAATGATTCTCTCTTTCTTAAATTTCCTGCTGATTTTAATATGTTGCTTTTAGTTATGTTTTGGATTTGGATTGTAAAATGGCTTGTTATTATTATATCTTATCTCTTTTCTTTTTCTGATAGCACTCAATTCTGCATGAGGCCTGAGAGCCTTATTTAAGTTTCAGAGCTTTATTATGTAGACTTTGTGAAGTTTGCTTGGACTATTCAGGGACCTTTATTGCCTACTGCCTAATTATCAACTGTATTTATAATTGTTACAGTTACTAAATCTGGCACCTTTAGGTAAATGAGGTATATTGGACCATTAAAAAAACTTTAGATAATACTTTTTCTAATTCCTTGTTTCCTCTTTCTCTTTATTTTTAGAGTCTGCCAAGATGGAAGGAAGCCACATACAGTAAGATTAATAATCCGTCGGTATTCATCTGAGAAGCACTATAGCCGTGAGAGTCGTCAGTGCCCAATTCCATCCCACATAATTCAGAAGTTAGGGATAGGTAATGGACTAATTTTCTGATAATTTAATTGGCAGGTCGAACTCTTAAAAAAACAAATTTTGAGTTAGAAATATGATCCAAAGATGGGTAGTCTTCACAGGGAGTTAGTGAACTATTAAATACTTTTATTCTATATGAAATTTTCACTAGAAAACTTTGTTGTTTTTTAATAGATATTAAAAGTAAAGACTCGGTTAGGAATGCTTCCCAACTCCAGAGAAAACAAAACTATGGTAATTAATTATATAGCACAAGATAACTTCTTTATGGGCATTTAGATTGTTTCCAGTTTTTGACTGTTGGAAAAATTTGTTACGAAAAATGGTGCTGTGAACATTTGTGTGCAAGTCATTGGGCAAGTATATGCTTTTGTTCATCTTGGGTAGATTACAAGGAGTGGAATTCCTGGGTTGTATGGTAAAGTTGAACTCTAAACTGACACTTTTTTTTTCAAAGTGAATATAACAATGTAGATTCTCACCAACAAAGTATAGAGGGTTCCAGTGTTTTCATATTCTCACTGACATTTAGTACTGTCATTTTATTTTATTATACTCATTCTCATGACTGTGTAATGGTATTTCATTGTTTTGTTTTTTCTTCTTATATGGATAGTACTTTTGATATCATCTAAAAATTCTTGGCCTAACTCAGAGGTCATAGATATTTCCTCTTATGTTTTCTTTCAGAAATTTTATAGTTTTAAGATTTCTACTTAGATCCACTTTGAATTAATTTTTATGTGTTGTGTAAAGTAAGAGTCTTAGTTCCTTCTTTTCCATGTGGGTATCCAGTTGTTCCACAGAATTTGTTGAAAAGAATGTTCTTTCCTCTTTGAATTGCCATAGCACCATTGTCAAAAACTAATTGACCATAAGTGTAAGGGTTTATTTTTGACCTTCTTATTCCATTGATCTATATGTTTATCGTTATACCAGTTCCACCCTGCCTTGATACTTTGTTGTAAGTTTTGAAATTAGGTAGTGTAAGTTCTCTAGCTTTGTTCTTTTATGAATAAGAATTTGATTTCTTTATTTGTTACAAGTTTATTCTGATTTTCTATTCATTTTGAGTCAGTTTTGGTCATTTGTATCTTCTAGGAATGTATGCATTTCATCCCAGCTGTCTAATTTGTTGTCATGAAGTTGTTAATATTCCCTTATGATCCTAATTTTTGTAGGGTCTGTAGTGATGTCCTCTCTTTCGTTCTTGATTTTGGTAATTTGTGTATTCTTTTTTTTTTTTTTTCCCTTGGTCATTCTAGCAAAGGTTTATCAGTTTTGTTAATCTTTTCCAAGATTCAACTTTTGGTGTCATTGATTTCTCAGTTGTCTTTCTACTTTCTATTTCATTTATTTCTGCTCTGATCTTTGTTATTTCCTTCTTTCTGCTTGCTTTAGGTTTAATTTGCCTTTCCACTCCTGGTTTCTTAAGATGGAAGCTTACATTATTTATTTTATACTTACCTTCTTTTCTAATAATTCAAGTTTAAAGTTATACATTTCTTTCTGAGCAGTGCTTTAGCTGCATTCCATAAATTTTGTTGTGTTTCTTTTTCATTAACGCTAAAGTAGTTTCTAATATCCATTGTGATTTCCTCCTTGACCCTTAAACTTATTTAGAAATTTGCTGTTTAATTTCCAAATATTTGATTAATCAAATCAAATCAAATATTTGATTTTCAAATTTCTTTTTGTTGGTTTCCATTTTGATTTTAGTTGATCAGAGAACATACTTAAAGTAACTTCGATCCTTTTACGTATATTGTGCCTTATTTTGTTGCCTAGCATATGGTCTACCCTGGAGAATGTTCCGTTTGCATTTGAAAAGAAGAGTTGAGCAACACTATCAAACCATTCTACTTAACTAAAATTTATGGACTACTTCTCCAAAATAGCATTTTTGAATGACAGTTTGTCTGGATATATAATCCTTTACTGGTTTCTTTCTATACTTTGAATATAGTATTCCATTGCTTTCTGGTTTTCATTATTTTTGATGAGGAGGCAGCTGTTAATAGCTTAATCAGGAGAGATTCCTGTTACTAGTTCCAATCAAGAGAGAATAACCACACAGAAATTTGAACAGGGAAAGTTTCAAAGAATTACTAAATTATGATAGGGGAGTAACTATAAAGATATAAAGATACTCTAAGAGGTACCCGAGCGCTAAGAAAAAGTATCCAAGGAAGGGCAAACTTGGAAAAGAGAGTCCTCTTACCCCTCAAGGAGAAGGTGTGTTTGCAGAACACTGAATGGTAGAGAAATCCTTTGAGTTACCTGGCCCAGAGCTGGTCCATAGTTATTGGGCAAAGAGAATACCATGCTCTGATCTACAGATGAGCTGAGGCTGATTGGTGGATGCACAGGAGGTGTTGGGATATTGGGAGTTTGCTCACTGGCAGGGCAGCGCATGAGCTGGGGTATGCAGGTGTCCATGTTGAGAGGGCTTCTGTTAACAATCCTCCAGGATGTGGGCAAGCTGAGACTGGTAGGTGTTTATGCTGAAGGAATCTTCATTCTTCTGCTAGTGCAAAGGTGGAGGGTATGGTGCCTGCACAGGAAGAGCTGGAGGAAACAACCTTCTGTGGCATGTGCAAGTCAAGCCTATTAGGTGGGTATGCAGGAAGGGTCAGGGTGCTGTTTATGGCACAGGCCTGGTATGTGCAGTGTTTGAGTTGCTAGTGCCATGGTAACATGGTCACTAGGCTTAGACTGGGGCTGGAGGTTGCTGAGGGACTGAGCATTCCACACACACGTGGTATGGCACAGCACTATTGGATATTTCCACACATATGTACTGCACACAGACCATGTTACGGGAGCAAGAAAAGGTAAATGACAGTACATCGGAACCAGGAAGAGAAACACCCTTTCTCCTTTAATGGTCCTCCAGTTCTCTCTACTGACAAAACTTAACAGTTGAGTTCAATGTAAAAAAAATTTTAGAGTCCAACGCATTATCACACAGCAGTTACTGAAGGCTGATTTGTAGCTGAGAGGCAATAAATTGTTACCAGGCACAGTTGTATTGTTGTTCTCCTTTATGTGATGAGTTATTTACCTCTCTGTCTTTTTCAGCAGTTTGACCATGGTATATCTAAGTGGTTTTGTGTGTGTGTGTGTGTGTGTGTGTGTGTGTGTGTGTGTGTGTGTGTGTGTGTGTTTATCCTACTTGGGATTTATTGAGATTCTTAATTCTGTAGACTAAATTTTTAGATGAAATATGGGGAGTTTGGGGCTCTTATTTCTTCAAATATTCTCTCTTCTTTTTCTTTCCTTCTGGGACTCTCATTGCACATATGATGGTGTGCTTGATAATAATGTCCTATAGGTGTGTGCAATTCTATTCATTTTTCTTCAGACTTTTTTTCTTCTTTATCAGATTAGATAATTTCTTTTGAGCTGTATTCAAGTTCTCTGATTCATCTGTCACCTCAAAACTTTGTTACACATCTAGTGATTTTGTTGTTTTGGTTACTATACTTTATAACTCTAGAATTTCCATTTGTTTTGTTTTGTTTGTATGTTTGATTCTGTTTCTTTATTGAGACTCCCTCTTTTTTGGTAGTGGTTATTATATCTTACTTTAATTCCTTAAAATGATCTTCTTTAATTCTTTGAAAATATCTATAATCGCAACTTTGAAGTCTTTGCTAAATTGAACTTAAAGTCAGTTTCTATTGACTGCTTTTTCTGCCTGAGTAAGAATCACATTCCTGGTTTTTTTTTTTTTGTATGTATTGTAATGTTTTGTTGAAAATTGGACTAGATAATGTATTCTAGAAACTCTGGATTTGGATTTTTTTTCCCTGTGGGCTTTTTTCTCCTTTTCTTTCTTTGTAACCTGTCTGGACTTAAGCTGCAGAATCTACCTGCCCTGTGATGTGTTGCCCCTGATCTCTCTGCTTAACTTTTTTTCTTTTTTTTAATTTAAATTTAAATTTTTAATTTTGTCTTCTTAGGAGATTACCCTGTGTCTGCATAGTTTGGTGGTTAGACAATAATTGGTCAAAGGTTTGCTCAAATACAACAGCCTGGAAGGCTTTCATTTTCTGTCAGCAGACAAGTGCTTGGGTTGGAGAGCACTTTCAAAATTTAGGCCTTTTTCAAATCTGCCTTGGCCTTTATTTTCGGCTCGTCCCTCTTGCACCTCCCCTGGTATACTTGCTGCCATTCTGGTGAGAGACATATGGAAAGCTTGGCTCCTCTCTGTGTGTGCAGCTCTCAGTCAGTTGGGGTTGTGAGGAGAGCTTATCTAGTCCCTCTGTGGTTCTCTCATTTCCAGATCTCCTGGTTAAATTTATGGCTGGTCCATTGATCTTTCACTCATCCCAACCACAGTTGCCACCCCAGGCTCAAGAGCTATGTGATTTCCTTTGTTTCCTACCAAGTTTGTTCATTTTTCTGGCAACACTGCTGGGTGTGGGCTTTTGCCCTCTACCTCAAATCAGGTCAGTCCTTTCTGGCAGCAAAGCTTCCGGCTTTCACAGCCAGCCTCATCCTGGTAAAACTACTA
The DNA here is from genome assembly GCF_011762595.2 of Tursiops truncatus. NCBI lineage: Eukaryota > Metazoa > Chordata > Mammalia > Artiodactyla > Delphinidae > Tursiops > Tursiops truncatus. Next base: position 68,900,622 of record NC_047046.1, read on the forward strand.
TACAAACCGCACTGTGTAAATGGGGATACAAGCAACTCCAACCAATAAGGCTGCTGTCCCCACTTCATTACCTAAGTTCCAGCAGCTTTTCATAAATCAATGCTTCTCACTTTATTTGCCTTTGGTTCATTCCAGAATCTCAGAATGATTATTTTTGACCATTTTGTTCAGTTTTATTTTAATTTTATGGGGAGATTTTCTGACCTCATCATTCTCCCGTAACTAAAAGTTCCATATTTCAAATCTTCTGAAAACTTTAACTCATTTGGCAGTTGGTGTTAGTGTTGAGCTGTCCCAGTTCAGTAAATAATGTCAAGATGTCCCAATGATATCTATAGGATTTTAACTTCTTAATCTAAGCAATATAAATTAGATTAAGCTCTTAATATCAATTATGATATAATGTGTTTAGATATTGTCTTCTTAAACGTTTTATTTAGGAAATTATGATGTGATGACCCCAATGGTTGATGTACTTATGAAACTTTTTCGAAATATGGTGAATGTGAAGATGCCATTTCATCTTACCCTTTTAAGTGTGTGCTTCTGCAACCTTAAAGCCCTAAATACTGCTAAGAAAGGGACTATTGATTATTATTTAACACCATCATTATCAACAACTTCACGCTCTGGCAAGCACAGTTTTGTAAGTACACTGTTACTGGATTTGTATGGTTAAATTTAGAGATATAAATTTGTGTTTAACTGATATAAGTTAGAGATTCTTTTGGGTGATATGATTTGAATGACTTACTTGTAATAGTGCCTTTCATATTATGGTTTCTAGCCTTAAGTATACTGTACTGTGACCTAAGAATAAAACATAAACATCGCTGGATAAAAGAGAAAACCTTGATAGAGGTTCTCTGTTTTGGAACTGTTAAAACATTTTATAACAGTATATAGGAATATGATGATTAGCTCACATGAAAATATTTTCAAATACTGGAAATCTAATCTTGTTGTCAATTTATACATAAGCTACCAGTGACGCCCCCCCGCCAAATGTCTTTGTTCAAATATTTAAATTTTCTTGGTTTTGAAATTACATAAAATTCTGGTAGCAATATTGATAGAATATGACTCCTCATTTTACAACTGTAGAAATTAAGAGTGTGGCAATAGAGAGGCAGAGGCTAGTCATATTTTCACATGACTAAAAGAAAATGCAAACTTTTGTTTACCAAATGCTTTAAAAAATAATCATCTTTTACTAAATTGTTTATGCCTACAATTAACTCTTAATTTTATTTTATTTATTTATCTATAAATTTTATTTATTATTTATTTTTGGCTGCATTGGGTCTTCGTTGCTCCGCACGGGCTTTCTGTAGTTGTAGCGAGTGGGGGCTGCTCTTCGTTGCGGTGCGTGGGCTTCTCATTGCAGTGGCTCCTCTTGTTGCAGAGCACGGGCTCTAGGTGCGTGGGCTTCAGTAGTTGTGGCACATGGGCTCAGTAGTTGTGGCTCACGGGCTCTAGAGTGCAGGCTCAGTAGTTGTGGCACACGGGCTTAGTTGCTCCGCTGCAGTGGGATCTTCCCGGACCAGGGCTCGAACCCGTGTCCCCTGCATTGGCAGGCAGATTCTTAACCACTGCGCCACCAGGGAAGTCCAACTCTTAATTTTAAATGTTTTTATTATTTTCTTTATTATTATTGTTTAATCAGTCATTATAATTTTAGTAATATTTTCATTTACATTTAAGCTTATAATGAGAACAGAATAGTGTTATGGAAATACTGAATTAGTGCCCTCTTCTAATTACTTTTTTTTCGGTGACCCTTTTTATTCTGTATATTAACTGACATTTAAAAAGATGTTTACTTTTTAATTAGTCTGTAGAATGAGAATTAAAGGTCTCTCATCCACAGTAGTATTAGAGAGTAAACATAAGTGAAAGTACCTTGTACATGTCTGGCACACAGTTCATGCTCAATAAAAACAGTGACCCAAATCTCTTCTCCTTTTACTTTTTGGAAGTTACTAATGTGTTGATGTTTCCTGAATTATATATGACTATCTGTACATTTTTATGGTGCTTGAAACTAGAGGGAAAATTAGGCAAATTAAAATGGAAGGTGTTTTAAAATTTTTATTTCATGTAAATATAGAATAGTGTTACATCTTAATAATGATACTGGGTTTTTACCATAGAAGTATTTTTTTTCTTTCTGTTAAATGTTACACTTCAAAAATAGGGAATTTTAGAAAACCAGCCCTTGGTGCTATCTGTGCATATACATATGTTTTAGATACCCTTGGTGAATCATTTTATTTTTATAGGCCACCAGTCTTTTTATTCACAGAATTGAAAGTTTGAATACATGATTAAGGTCCTTTCCAGGTTTCCAGTACATACCTACCTTCTGGCTCAGTGCTTTCTAGGAAGGAAGCCGTCTTCCTGGAATCGTGAGTAAAGATCCACACAGTTGTGTGACTAATTGTGGTGGATTGATCATTTCTAGTTGTTTGGAACTGGCCAAAAGGATTGAAGTTATAGAGTAGGATAGAAACATGTTGGTTGGATAATAGCTACAATCACACTTCAGCAGCATGAATGTTTAAAAGATATCAGTTATCTAAATTTTTCTGTTACCCTTGTATTCTAGAAAATGAAAGACACTCATATGGAGGATTTTTCTAAAGACAAGGAAACAAATTGGGATTTTCTACCAACTGGAAAAATTGAAAGTACAAGAACTGGGGAGTCTCCACCAGATACTACAAGTTTTTCTAAAGAAAAAGACAGTAATGAACTTCCACTCTCCTCACTTCCTGTGGGTATTGACCAAGAGGTCTTTAAGCAGCTTCCAGTAGATATTCAAGAAGAAATCCTTTCTGGAAAATCTAGAGAAAAAGTTCAAGGGAAAGGAAGTTTGAGTTGTCCATTACGTGCTTCTAGAGGAGTATTATCTTTCTTTTCTACAAAACAAATGCAAGATGGTTCCTTAAATCCTAGGGATCATTTATCCAATACCAAACAGATATCCTCTGTATCTCCCTGTGAACCAGGAACATCAGGTTTAAATAGCAGTAGTTCCTCTTATGTGTCTAGCCAAAAGGATTATTCACATTATATAGACAGTAACTTAAAAGATGAACTAATGAGTCAAGGACCTAAAGAGTCTCAAGGATTCCACTTTTCAAAAACAGACCCTGCTGTATCTGTTTTCCATTCATTTCCAAATGTGCAGAGTGAGCAACTTTTCTCCAAAAACTGCACTACAGACAGCCATAAACAACCAATGGCAACAGTCTTTATTCATGAAGGACTTACAGAAAATAGAGAGCAAGATTCTACCAAAGAGAAAATTACTTTTCCTTCTGACATTGATCCTGAAGTTTTCTATGAACTACCAGAAGAGGTACAAAAAGAACTGTTGGCTGATTGGAAGAGAACAGGATCAGATTTCCACACTGTACATAAATAAGCATGCTCAGAAAAAAGGGAAAGACGTTCTCAGATTAACAGTTTATTAAGCTCTTCTAAATTAAACACTAATACTTTCAATAATGTAGAAACACAATATAAAATGTTCCAGATAAAGCAAACATAGTTATGGGAAGTAAATTCTGGCACAAAGCATAAAAATATTCGTAACAGAAATAATGTAAAATGTTACCTTCCTCTTATTTCTAAAGCTATTTTATATTGCTTTTCAATAAAAAGAATATCATGGTCAGCATTAGTACATTTTCCATTCATTGTGGAAACATTGGGAGGAAGATATATATGACTATATAAAAAATAGAGTGGCCAAATCATTGGTATGCTGTACCAAAGAGCAGGTTTTTTCTATGAACTATGGAGTTGCTCAAGAAATTCACCTCATTAGGAAATAGCTATAAGAAATTCTATTGCCTGCTAAAAATGTATGTCTTTGACTGAAGTACTATGTACCATTCGATAAGTGGATTTAAAAAAAATACCAAAGCAATGTATATTCAATTAATGATTCTTAGTATACCTAGAACCTACCACAATGCCTGGCACACAGAGGGTGCTCAGTAAGTACTGAACGAATGAGTTGTGTGGCAGAGGCCCAGCAGGGAATTGGTCTGGGGAGTGTATTTGTTGTAAAGAACTAGAAGGAACTCTCCATACAAGTTGATTAAGGGAAGGATGACACTAGAAATTCAAAGTGATAGGTCTTTAAGAATGTCAGATAATGGAAGAAGTCCATTTCCTCTGGCCAGTCTGTAGGGTCTAAAAACAATGGATTAGGTGTGTTTTAATCTCTACAATTTTGTAGATGAAGATTTGGAGATGAGATTAAGGATATCATACACAGTGACTAAATTGATGGGTATCCTATTTCTCCCATTGTTGTTGCGTTCCCCTTTTGCCTTCAAGATTAAGAATCAGATATAAGCTTGTGGACATTTTATAATTTGCAGGACATAGAGAATGTTTCTAGAAGGCACCAAAGTGTGGGTCAGCATTGGATTGGAGTAGGTCTGTTCTCAAGTTTATATCCTTTCCAGATATAAGAAAGAAAGGATGATAAAAATAAAGTGTACAAACGTGAATAAAAGTTGTTTAAAAATATTTTCTTCCTGGTGAGGACCTTTAATTAGTTTTAGATTTCTTGACATCTGAAAATTCCCTAACAAGGATTTTTAACAGGGAGTTGGGGTTATCAAAAACAATAACTTGGAGCAAGAATGTCAGAAATTATTTACCATGCAAATATTTAGTGCTTAGGATCAAAGGCTATAGAATTTTCTACATGCAGTATTCTGGTAAGGTAGTTAAAATTCATATGAAGGGATATATTACTTTTTTGGATAATACATTTTTACAAAGTTTCTAATAATCCTTGTGATTGTTTCAGCCAGAAATCACTGGACAACTGAAAAGTTAGGAAAAAAAAGGTTAAGAAAAGTAAAGTAAACAGTTTGGGACAGTTTAAAAAGAGAAAATGAAGTAGTAAAAAGTACACTTTCTTAAATGAGAATGCAAGGGGTATATCACCGCTCTGCTATTTATTTATTCTGTGGCCTTAAGTTGGTCTTTCAACATCTTTGTGCCTCAGCGTCTGACTTTTTAGATTATCTTTTTATCTCTATCTACTTTTAATAAAATAATCTCTTTTTTCTTTGGTGTTCTACAGGTTTACTATAATGTTTGGAGATGTGAATTTCTTTTTATTTATTCTTGGTGTATGCTGGCTTTCTGTATCTTTCAATTCATTTTAGTTCTATTAAATTTTTAGCCACTCTTCAAATTCTGCTGCTCTATTCTTCTAGGACTCTGATTGCACAAATGATGGACTTTCTTACTCTATCATGTCCTTTAATCTTTCATATTTTTCATCATCTTGTTTGTGCTGCATTTTGGTTAATTTCATCAGCTCTGTGTCTTATTTAGTAATTCATTTTTCAGCAATGTCTGATCGATTTAAAAACACTAATAATGGTTTTAATGTCAGTAGTTATATTCTTCATTTTATTCTTTTTCTAATCTTCCTGTTTATTCATTATAGTCTCTTGTAAGTCCATTTCTAATTTTAAAATTTTCATAAATATTTCATATTCTATTTCTGATCATTTCAGTATTTTAAGTCTTATAAGTCTAAATTTTTGTGTGTACCATTGTGTACTAAATACTGTTGTGTACTATTTTGGCTTGTTTTCTTTAGTGTGTGGCTAAGCTAAATCTGTGGGAAAACAAAGGACCTAAATTGTGTATACTTTCCTTCAGATGTGATTTTGCATTTGCTTCCAGTGAGGCAGTACCAAACCCATTGGCACCACTGTAGCCCCGGCAAGGTTCCTGACTGAATGCAGTTTGTCTTTGTCTTATTTTCAGCACTCAGACAAGTTTGCTTCTTGCCTGATGCTTCCTGCTCCTTTCCTGCTTTTGTTTCAGCTCAATTTCTTTTTCCCCTGTGTGAGTGTAGAGGGATGGGACCTGGAAATTTCTCTTATATAGCACAACCCAGCAATGAATTAAATCGTTTGTTTTCTTCAGAATCTAGTGTTTTGTATTGGGAGAACACTTAAGAGTATCTATCCCACCATAGTGCAGAAGTGCAAGTCTGTTTGGATTTACTTTTTCCATCTTATTTTGTGCTTTCTATTTTTTTCTTTTTCTATGCTATGCTTCTTTCCCATCCTTATCCCTTTCCTGTCTTCCTTTTGGCTTGGTTGAATTTTCTATTTTCCTTCTACTGATTTGAAATTTAAACATTCTAAGTTTTTGATTATCCTTAAAAATTTAACATACTTAACATCTAAAAATTGTATATATCTGTACCCTCTTTCCAAACAACAACACAAAGATGTTAAAATATATTAATTTTAATCAAATTCCTCTAGTTCTTTATATAACCTCCAAATTGGATATTGTTAGTATTTTATATAGTTAATGTTTGGGTTTGCTCACATGTTTATCTTTGTTGGTGGGGGGGAGGCTCACCTTTTTTTCTTGTATTGCAGATGTTTCTTCAAAATAGGATTATTTTTACTTTCTAAAATTCTGTCTTCAGAACTGTGGATTTAGAATTGACTTCTCGGGTTTTAAAATATATTTACTTTTATCTTTGGAGGTCTGCAGTTTTTACTATATGTCAAAATATATATTTATTTTTATCATGTTTGGGATTTGGGTGCTTTCTGAATCTGCAGATTTATGTCTTTCATTGAATCTGGATTAATATCAATATTTTAAAATTTCTATTGTCAAATATGTGTATAGGAAAGTACATAAATGAATGGACATGTTAATGGGTAATCATAAGCGAAAACTATGTAACATCCAGGTCAAGAAATAAAATATATCAAGGGATCAGGAAGTTTGGAGTTTTTTTTTTAATTGAGATATAATTGATATATAACATGTTTCATGTGTAAAACATATTGATTCAGTATTTGTATATATTGCAAAATGACCACCATAATAAGTCTAGTTAACATCTGTAACCACACATGGTTAATTTTTTTTTTCCTTGTGATGAGAACTTTTAAGATCTAAGGAAGTCAAGAGTTATTCTTGGAGTTTCATTACATAGGGAGGATTTAGTAAATTATTGGCCATGTGATTGAACTCCATCTCCAGCTTCCCTGTCCTACCCTCCCTGGATGTCAGACTGGCTCAAAGCCTCAACATTCTAATCAAGTGGTTGGTCTTTCTGATGTGGGCTATCTCCATCCTAAGTCATCTTGTTGATATAAGCTATCTAGGGACCCACAACGAATCACCTCATTAGCATACATTGTCAGTGTCCATGATGAATAACAAAGACACTCCCATTTGGGAAATTCTAAATGTTTTAGGAGCTCCATGCCAGGGACTCTGGACGAAGAGCAGAAAAATTCTTCATTCTACTGCAGAACATTTTGAAATAAGTTTTGAGATGTTTTATGGCCCCAAATGTGCTGTAACTAAGTAAATATTCTGTGTGTGCTTGAATATGTATTTTGCTGTTGGTGGAGTGTTGTATAAATGCCAATTAATTTAGTGTTCAAGTTTTTTTTTTTTACATTTTTAAAATTCATTCATTCATTTATTTTAACATCTTTATTGGACTATATTTGTTTTAAAATGGTGTGTTAGTTTCTGATTTATAACAAAGTGAATCAGCTAAATGTATATATATATATATATATCTCCATATCCCCTCCCTCTTGCATCTCCCTCCCACCCTCCCTATCCTACCCATCTAGGTGGACACAAAAAACCCAGCTGATCTCCCTGTGCTATGCGGCTGCTTCCCACTAGTGATCTTTTTTTTTTTCCCCTTATTAGTTATCCATTTTATACACATCAGTGTATACATGCAAATCCCAATCGCCCAATTCATCACACCCCCACCCCACCCCCCGCCGCCTTCCGCCCTTGGTGTTCATACGTTTATTCTCTACATCTACGTCCCTATTTCTGCCCTGCAAACCGGGTCATCTGTACCATTTTTCTAGGTTCCACATATATGCGTTAATATATGATATTTTTCTCTTTCTGACTTACTTCACTCTGTATGACAGTCTCTAGATGCATCCACGTCTCTACAAATGACCCAATTTCGTTCCTTTTAATGGCCGAGTAATATTCCATTGTATATATATACCACATCTTCTGTATCCATTCATCTGTCGATGGGCATTTAGGTTTCTTCTGTGTCCTGGCTATTGTAAATAGTGCTGCAATGAACATTGGGGTGCATGTGTCTTTTTGAATTATGGTTTTCTCAGGGTATATGCCCAATAGTGGGATTGCTGGATCGTATGGGAATTCTATTTTGAGTTCTTTAAGAAACCTCCATACTGTTCCCATAGTGGCTGTATCAATTTACATTCCCACCAAGAGTGCAAGAGGGTTCCCTTTTCTCCACACCCTTTCCAGCATTTGTTGTAGATTTTCTCATGATGCCCATTCTAATTGCTGTGAGGTGATACCTCATTGTAGTTTTGATTTGCATTTCTCTAATAATTAGTGATGTTGAGCAGCTTTTCATGTGCTTCTTGGCCATCTGTAAGGCTTCTTTGGAGAACTGTCTATTTAGGTCTTCTGCCCATTTTAGGATTGGGTTGTTTGTTTTTTTACTATTGAGCTGCACGAGCTGTTTATATATTTTTGAGATTAATCCTTTGTCCAATGATTGATTTGCAAATATTTTCTCCCATTCTGAGGGTTGTCTTTTCGTCTTGTTTATGGTTTCCTTTGCTGTGCAAAAGCTTTGAAGTTTCATTAGGTCCCATTTGTTTATTTTTGTTTTTATTTCCATTACTCTAGGAGGCGGGTCAAAAAAGATCTTGCTGTGACTTATGTCAAAGAGTGTTCTTCCTATGTTTTCCTCTAAGAGTTTTATAATGTCTGGTCTTACATTTAGGTCTCTAATCCATTTTGAGTTTCTTTTTGTGTATGGTGTTAGGGAGTGTTCTAATTTCATTCTTTTACATGTAGCTGTCCAGTTTTCCCAGCACCACTTATTGAAGAGACTGTCTTTTCTCCATTGTATATCCTTTCCTCTTTTATCATAGATTAGTTGACCATATGTGCATGGGTTTATCTCTCGGCTTTCTATCCTGTTGTATTGATCTATGTTTCTGTTTTTGTGCCAATACCATATTGTCTTGATTACTGTAGCTTTGTAGTATAGTCTGAAGTCAGGGGGTCTGATTCCTCCAGCTCTGTTTCTTTCCCTCAAGACTGCTTTGGCTATTTAGGGTCTTCTGTGTCTCCATACAAATTTTAAGACTTTTTGTTCTAGTTCTGTAAAAAATGCCATTGGTAATTTGATAGGGATTGCATTGAATCTGTAGATTGCTTTGGGTAGTATAGTCATTTTCACAATATTGATTCTTCCAATCCAAGAACATGGTGTATCTCTCCATCTGTTGGTATCATCTTTAATATCTTTCATCAGTGTCTTACAGTTTTCTGCATACAGGGCTTTTGTCTCCCGAGGTAGGTTTATTCCTAGGTATTTTATTCTTTTTGTTGCAGTGGTAAACGGAAGTGTTTCCTTAATTTCTCTTTCAGATTTTTCATCATTAGTGTATAGCAATGCAAGAGATTTCTGTACATTTATTTTGTATCCTGCAACCTTAGCAAATTCATTGTTTAGCTCTACTAGTTTTCTGGTGGCATCTTTAGGATTCTCTATGTATAGTATCATGTCATCTGCAAACAGTGACAGTTTTACTTCTTCTTTTCCAATTTCTATTCCTTTTATTTCTTTTTCTTCTCTGATTGCTGTGGCTAGGACTTCCAAAACTATGTTGAATAATAGTGGTGAGAGTGGACATCCTTGTCTTTTTGCTGATCTTAGAGGAAATGCTTTCACTTTTTCACCATTGAGAATGATGTTTGCTGTTGGTTTGTCATATATGGCCTTTACCATGTTGAGGTAAGTTCCCTCTATGCCAACTTTCTGGAGAGTTGTTATCATAAATGGGTGTTGAATTTTGTCAAAAGATTTTTCTGCCTCTATTGAGATGATCATATGGTTTTTCTTCTTCAATTTGTTAATATTGTGTATCACACTGATTGATTTGCGTATATTGAAGAATCCTTGCATCTCTGGGTTAAATCCCACTTGATCATGGTGTATGATCCTTTTAATGTGTTGTTGGATTCTGTTGGCTAGTATTTTGTTGAGGACTTTTGCATCTATATTCATCAGTGATATTGGTCTGTAATTTTCTTTTTTTGTAGTATTTTTGTCTGGTTTTGGTATCAGCATCATGGTGGCCTCAAAGAATGAGTTTGGGAGTTTTCCTTCCTTGCAATTTTTTGGAAGAGTTTGAGAAGGATGGGTGTTAGCTCTTCTCTAAATATTTGATAGAATTCACCTGTGAAGCCATCTAGTCCTGGACTTTTGTTTGTTGGAAGATTTTTAATCACTGTTTCAATTTCATTACTTGTGATTGGTCTGTTCATATTTTCTATTTCTTCCTGATTCAGTCTTGGAAGGTTGTACCTTTTTAAGAATTTGTCCATTTCTTCCAGGTAGTCCATTTTATTGGCATAGAGTTGCTTGTAGTAGTGTCTTAGGATGCTTTGTATTTCTGTGGTGTCTGTTGTAACTTCTCCTTTTTCATTTCTAATTTTATTGATTTGAGTCCTCTCCCTCTTTTTCTTGATGAGTCTGGATAATGGATTATCAATTTTGTTTATCTTCTCAAAGAACCAGCTTTTAGCTTTATTGATCTTTGCTATTGTTTTCTTTGTTTCTATTTCATTTATTTCTGCTCTGATCTTTATGATTTCTTTCCTTCTGCTAACTTTGGGTTTTGTTTATTCCTCTTTCTCTAGTTCCTTTAGGTGTAAGGTTAGATTGTTTATTTGAGATTTTTCTTGTTTCTTGAGGTAGGCTTGTATAGCTATAAACTTCCCTCTTAGAACTGCTTTTGCTGCATCCCATAGGTTTTGGATCATTGTGTTTTCATTGTCATTTGTCTCTAGGTATTTTTTGATTTCCTCTTTGATTTCTTCACTGACCTCTTGGTTATTTAGTAATGTATTGTTTAGCTTCCATGTGTTTGTGTTTCTAATGTTTTTTTCCCTGTAATTGATTTCTATTCTCACAGCGTTGTGGTCAGAAAAGATGCTTGATATGATTTCAATTTTCTTAAATGTACTGAGGCTTGATTTGTGACCCAAGATGTGATCTATCCTGGAGAATGTTCCATGTGCACTTGAGAAGAAAGTGTAATCTGCCTTTTTTGGATGGAATGTCCTATAAATATCAATTAAATCTATCTGGCCTATTGTGTCTTTTAAAGCTTGTGTTTCCTTATTAATTTTCTGTTTGGATTATCTGTCCATTGGTGTAAGTGAGGTCTTAAAATCCCCCAGTATTAATGTGTTACTGTCACTTTCCTCTCTTAGAGCTGTTAGCAGTTGCCTTATGTATTGAGGTGCTCCTATGTTGGGTGCGTATATGTTTATAATTGTTATATCTTTTTCTTGGATTTATCCCTTGATCATTATGTAGTGTCCTTCCTTGTCTCTTGTCACATTCTTTATTTTAAAGTCTATTTTATCTGATATGAGTATTGCTACTCCAGCTTTCTTTTGATTTCCATTTGCATAGAATATCTTTTTCCATCCCCTCACTTTCGGTCTGTATGTGTCTCTAGGTCTGAAGTGGGTCTCTTTTAGATGGCATATATATAGGTGTCGTTTTTGTATCCATTCAGCCAGCTTTTGTCTTTTGGTTGGAGCATTTAATCCATTCATGTTTAAGGTAATTATTGATATGTATGTTCCTGTGACGATTTTCTTAATTGTTTTGGGTTTGTTTATTGTAGGTCCTTTCCTTCTCTAGTGTTTCCCACTTAAAGAAGTTGCTTTAGCATTTGTCGTAGAGCTGGTTTGGTGGTGCTGAATTCTCTTAGCTTTTGCTTGTCTGTAAAGCTTTTGATTTCTGCATCGAATCTGAATGAAATCCTTGCTGGGTAGAGTACTCTTGGTTGTAGGTTCTTCCCTCTCATCACTTTAAATATGTCATGCCACTCCCTTCTGGCTTGTAGAGTCTGCTGAGAAATCAGCTGTTAACCTTATGGGAGTTCCCTCATATGTTATTTGTCATTTTTTCTTGCTGCTTTCAATAATTTCTCTTTGTCTTTAATTTTTGCCAATCTGATTACTGTGTGTCTCGGCCTGTTTCTCCTTGGGTTTATCTTGTATGGGACTGTCTGTGCTTCCTGGACTTCGGTGGCTATTTCCTTTCCCATGTTAGGGAAGGTTTCGACTATAATCTCTTCAAATATTTTCTCGGGTCCTTTCTCTCTCTCTTCTCCTTCTGGGACCCCTATAATGTGAATGTTGTTGCATTTAATGTTGTCCCAGTGATCTCTTAGGCTGTCTTCATTTCTTTTCATTCTTTTTTCTGTATTCTGTTCTGCAGCAGTGAATTCCACCATTCTGTCTTCCAGGTCACTTTTCCATTCTTCTGCCTCAGTTATTCTGCTATTGATTCCTTCTAGTGTATTTTTCATCTCAGTTATTGTATTGTTTATCTCTGTTTGTTTGTTCTTTAATTCTTCTAGATCTTTGTTAAACATTTCTTACATCTTCTCGATCTTTGCCTCCATTTTTTTTCTGAGGTCCTGGATCATCTTCACTATCATTATTCTGAATTCTTTTTCTGGAACGTTGCCTATCTCCATTTCATTAAGTTGCTTTTCTGGGGTTTTATCTTGTTCCTTCATCTGGTACATAGCCCTCTGCCTTTTCATCTTGTCTATCTTTCTATGAATGTGGTTTTTGTTCCACAGGCTGCAGGATTGTAGTTCTTCTTGCTTCTGCTGTCTGCCCTCTGGTGGATAAGGCTATCTAAGAGGCTTGTGGATGTTTCCTGATGGGAGGGACTGGTGGTGGGTAGAGCTGGCTGTTGCTCTGGTGGGCAGAGCTCAGTAAAACTTTAATCCACTTGTCTGCTGATGGGTGGGGCTGGGTTCCCTCCCTGTTGGTTGTTTGGCCTGAGTCAACCCAACACTGGATACTACCTGGGCTCTTTGTTGGGGCTCATCGTGGACTCTGGGAGGGCTCACGCCAAGGAGTGCTTATTATTGCGGTAATCAATAATTATGAAAGCTATTAATTTTATATTAAAAACAATGAACAATTTTCAGTTATTGAGTAGGGAAAGAGATTGACAGTTAATATGAATGTTGAAAGAGTACAAATACTTGATAACTTTATGATGAACACATATCCTTGAGTCAACAAAAAATGTGTCGTTGTTTTGTGGCATTATTTTGTTAATAGATTACTACAAAAGTTAATACATACAAGTGGGGAGCTGTTCAACAAAACCCTGAAAATATGGTATTGGCTTCAGTAGGGAGTTGAGAAAACTGTTAGCAGAGGTTGAAATAATGACGAGGAAACTGCTTTATTAAAAAGCTTTCATGAAACATTTGATAAAACAGCTGCCTATGGTACCTTGGAAAACAGAAAATACACCTAATTAACTTTTGGGTTTGGGCAAGTTTATCTCCAGGCAAAATGTAGAAACCGCCACCTGGTGGCTTTTAGCTACATGGAATATACTACGTACAAGAAAGAGTTGAACTTTAAAAAAAAAAAAAAGATGGTTAGGTTGCAAGCAGAAGTTAAAGGTAATATAGAGAGCCAGAACTGCTAAATTGGAAAACTTGTCATCTTATCTCCAGCCACCCCAGTTAGCAAAGTCTCAAAGTGAGATGTGAACATGTGTCAAACATCAAATGAACACTGTGACTATCAGATATTTTGATAAGACTTCTGAGAGAGTTAAGGTGGTGCTGAGATCTTCTGAAGTGGACAAAAGCCTAAGGGTGTGGTTGCACAGAAGTCAGATCCAAAATTAGCCATAGGAAAATCTAGAGAAGTATATGTTGATACCAGTTATGGGGGTGTGGCTTTTGAATATGTAATGGACCATAACCAGACAGTTACAGAAAGCTGAAAAGTTTTAAAGAGAGTACTACTAGCAAAAACACCAACTGCCTGGATGACAAGAGGGGTCAAGCTATACAAAGGTCTCTGGGCTCTTGACTTTCGGGGTAGGAAGCATCCTGAGAAAGTTATTCAGCTGCTAACAAGGATCATTTCTTCACAAAGAATAAAGGAGGGTGATGGGAAAAGGAGGGCATCTCAGATAGTGTGACAAAAAGCTGGAGAACAATGAGTCAGGGAGCAGCTCCCAGAGAGCAGGGTTGGGTCTAATCAGGGAGCATTTCCCCATCGTCAGAATGGCAGGCCCAGTGGGATATCAGAATTGTTATGAACCAGTGACTCTATGCTTCCCATTCTTCCTCCTTTCCAATGGGACTATTCACTGTGGTTATCCTGTTCCTTTTTTATTATTGTATATTGGCTGCGTGTGTGTTGAGGCAGAGGGCTAGGAAACTTGTTTTTATTTCATAGGTCTTTGGACCAAGAGAAGCTGCATCTGGACCTGATATATATCACAAATTTCTAGACTTGAAGTCTGTTACTGTGATTATATGAGACCTCTGTGGGTCTTGGGAATGAGTGAGTATATCATGCATGTGGAAGGAATGTGATTATGACCAGACGGTGAAATGTCATAGATCAGCTGAATTAATGGTCTCACTTCTTCACCTCTTGTATTCATACTCCTTTACCATGGGACTTTACAGTTTCACTAAAAAGGCAGATTCTATTTCTTTGCTTATATAAGATTACAAGTTTGGCGGAGTGACTTGCTTTGCCAATGGAATGTTAGACTTGAAAAACACTTAGTCTTTTTCCACCTCCAGGCAAGGCTGCTGGAGGATGGAGACTCGAAGCAGAGCTACGTCACTCCAGTTGTTCCAGCCCAGGCCATCCTTTCTCGGATGACCCACAGCTGTTTGCCAGACTTAAGATAAATAAAGTTAATTGTATGCCTCTGAGGTTTTATGGTTGTCTATTAAACATCATTATTGTGGCAACCAATAGTTATACAATAATTTACAATAGTATATATAAGTCATCTTGATTTATGAAAAAGATAAAGTCTGTGAGAAAAGTGTTAGTGAAAAAAAGTGTTAGTGAAAAACAACTTATTTTGTTCAACCAATTAAATCCCCAAACAACCTTCAACTGGAGGATAAAATTTAAAGCAACTTATTAAAGTGATTATTGTAGACTGCCATTTTGCTAAAGGAATTTTAAGGTTTGCCAAAGCTATGAATCCTAAATTGAAGTTCATTTTTTTTTTTTTTTTTTTGCGGTACGCGGGCGTCTCACTGCTGTGGCCTCTCCCGTTGCGGAGCACAGGCTCCAGACGCGCAGGCTCAGCAGCCATGGCTCACGGGCGTAGCCGCTCCGTGGCATGTGGGATCCTCCCGGACTGGGGCACGAACCCGTGTCCCCTGCATCGGCAGGCAGACTCTCAACCACTGTGCCACCAGAGAAGCCCCCAAAGTTCGTTTTGAAACTCACAGAACTGAAGAAACTTTTCCCAGATTTTATGTCCAAAGGAGTTAGTAATATCATTATGTGTGCCACTTGAGCCTGTGTATTGAAGGGGTACAATATAGTGACTGTAGGTATAGTCCAGAAGCTGACAATACTGAGAAATTATTTTTCCCTGCACACTCTTGTCAAACTTGAAAATGTAGACTTCTAAAAATTTTAAACAAAATTATAATACATATTTTTTGATAAAACTTCAGATTTATCCTTATGTCCCAGTTCATTCTATGATGGTGATAATAGGAGCTGGCCTTGATTTGGACAAATACTGAAATACTCACCTACTGTTTGACCAAAATGTATATTTAATTCAATGTACTTCTATTTTTACATAGTTTAAAATTATAAATTTATTCTATTGTTGTTAGATATCTTAAGACATGAAAGACATTTAGGATGAAGCTCATTTTCGTTGACAGTGGATGCAATTTTATATTTCAAATAGTCTTGATAATTTTTCTAACTTCTTATGAGATCTAATTACATATATTGTTATTGTTTACTTTATAATGTTGCAAAGATCTCACATTAATGAAATGTCAGCTCTGCTATATTCTCGTTTTTGCTTTCATTATTTGCATTTTCAATCCTTAGTTTCTTTATAGAAATCTTTTAAATTCACTTCTCCATTTTCCAAGGGTTTTTCTTTCATTAAAACTATATCAATTTAACTGTAACCCTAGGAAACCCAATTTGTCAAAATATACTGAAAGCCAATGATCACTTTCAAAACTTCCACATTGTTGAACTTATTCTTACTCCTCAGAATGTCTTTTATAATATGTCTCAGGACCCTTTCATAACTGGTGAAGTGTGACACTGTAGGCAAGGTACACAGCATATATTAGGAATTGATTTTTTGAAAAAAATGAACATAAGTAGAAGTTGTAATATTTTATTTCTGCACCCCAGTAGAACTGCCCTTTTTCTTTTTCTACTACAGATGCTAGAGTACCTTCAGATGCCAGGTCTGGCCGTGTGTTCCACTCTTGGCTAATGAGATGTGAACATCTTGGATTGAACGTGGAGGTTTCCAAAAAGGCTACGTACCAGGATGAAATCAGCTAAAATGTCTTTTAGCTTTTACCCTTCTTTGTCCTGCTTGGAACCCTGGGACAGTGCCACTGGGACAGAAAGACAGAAGCTACAATCGAAGCAGAATTGAGTGATGTAAAGCGCCTCCCCGGTCCCAATTATTATTAGCTCTGTACTGCACACTCCCAGAGTTCCTGTGTGAGAGCAATAAACCTCTCAACATTTATGTTCTCTGAAAGTCCTCTTTTTTTGCACCCAAATATTTTCTTAACTGATATAATCATGTTGCACAGTTCTGGTTCATTAATGTTATATGTCCAACATCACAGTTAGATAAGATCCAAGATTTGAAGGTGCATAGGGAATAAGCATTTCATTTGATTAAATATAAACATTTTGTTTTGGTAATTCCAGTAATGTCTGAATATCTGAAATTATTAGGAAAGCTGCATGATTAGAAAGATTTAAAATATTTAAAGAAAAATCTAAGTTTAGAATTAAATTATTTTTATTTTTCATATTACTTGGATGACAGTATTACCTTCAAACTTTTGCGTTATATAGGATTTTCGTTATTACAGATGACACCTTCCATAATACTTCTTCCTAGGGTCTTTCTTAGAGCATACATTTTAAATTTTGATGAAGATTAATTTGCTATTTTTCCTTATATGGATCATACTTTTGGTATCCAGTGTAAGAATTCTGCCTAGCTGTAGGTTCTGAAGATTTTCCTCCTAGGAGTTTTGTAGTTTAATGTTTTACATTTAAGCCCATGTTCCATGTTGAGTTAGTTTTTGTACAAAGTGCAGGATTAGGCCTTTGGATGTCAGTTACTCCAACACCATTTGCTGAAAGGTTGTCCTTCCTCCAATGAATTGCTTTTGTACTGCTGTCGACCATCAAATGTGATTTAATATACTCCTGAGAATAGCATATGACATTTGACATTTTCACCTCTTTTTACCCATTCTGATGTTCTTCTTTCCTTTGCAAAGGACTCTGGATCCTATTGAACCTTCCATCTCAGCAGACAGTCTCCTAGTTGAGGTGTAATGCGAGGACTGGTGGGTATGTACATTCAGCTCCCCACTAGGCCCTGCTCTCACCACCCTGGTGAAAGTAGAGCACTGACCGACCCTCATTGCAGATGTGAGGGGGCAGCTCAGCTCCCCTTGCTGGCAAAAATGGGCACTGATTTGCATAGACTTGTTGCCTCCAAGTGCAAATATAAGCTCAGCTCCCCACTGGGCCCCGATGACACCAGGGAGGGGAAGGGGAAGTGGAGTGCTGACTGACCCCATGTCCCACACCTTGCTTCACCTTGTTGATGCAAGCTAGGAGCAGAGGCCCAGATTCCCACTGAGCCCTGCTGACACCGGTGAGGGTATATTAGTTTCCTATAGCTATCGTAACAAATTACCACAAATTTGGTGGCTTAAAGGAACAGAACTTTATTCTCACAGTTCTGGAGGCCAGAAGTCCAAAATTAAAGTGTCGGCAGGGCCACACTGCCTCTGAAGGCTCTAGGGGAGAATCTTTCTTTGCCTCTTTCAGCTCCTGGCAGCTCTAGGTGTTGCTTGGCTTATGGCCGCACAACCCCAATCTCTGCCTCTGTCTTCACATGGCCTCCTCCTCTCCACATGTCTCTCCTTTGTGCATCTCTTATGAGGACACTTGTGACTGGACTTAGAGCCTGATAATCCAGGATGATCTCATTCTGAGGTCCTTAACTTAATTACATCTGCCGAGATCCTTTTTCCAAATAAGGTCACATTCAAGGTTCCAGGGATTTGACAAGGATGTACCTTTTGGGGTCACCATTCAACACACTACAGAGGGCAAAACACTGATGCTGGGTGGGGATGGAGGCTCACATCGTGCTGGGCCGTGGTGGCGCCAAGGATCAGGGAAGCTGACTGGTGACTAGCTCTTCCTTGACCTAGCTGGTTAAATCTTGCTGCTGCCAGGTGCGGGTGGAAGCTCACTCTGCCACTGAATCCCACTAACACTACCCCAGCAGGGATATCAAAGCACCATACCTGCCTCTGCCGGATGGAAGGTGGAAGATGAGCTCCCTGCTCAACCCTGCCGACACCACAGGCTGGGGGTGTCCAGGCACCACCGCCTGCTTCTGCGCCGCAGAGATGAGGTGGGGTGGAAGATTCGCTCTGCTTTGCCCACACGGTGGGGTAGGTGCAGCTTTTCGGTTGATGTTTGGCTGGTGCTCTGCGGGGCCACCCTTTTGTTTGCGGGCACTCCTATGGCGAGGAGGAGAAGGCTTTTTCCTAAAGCCTCCCCCCTCTCTTTTTTCTTCTTTCCTGTCAGCAGTTCCAGGTTGGAGGCTTTGGCAGCGCCCTGTCTGGAATATATGGATGGCAATAAGGAAACCCAGAGAACTCGCGGCTAAAACATTCCTCAAGTCTCCAGGTCCTTGGCCAGTTCACCTTCTTCTTGCCACCTATGCTGGAGTCTTCCTATGCTTGTCTGTTGTGGTAAGTGCAGGTCTTCTAGTTTTACGAGGAAGGACTTGGGAGGAACGGGCTACTACATTCTGGCCAGACCAAAAATTGACTCATGATTCAGCTGCAGATTCCAGATATCAGTTGTCAAACATTCTAGTGGAATTCTTTTCAATTTTTATGTTCATGCTTCCTACAGTTATCAATTTAAGCAGTAAGTGAAAGAAAAACAATTTAAAATATATTTTAATCTTTAATTAATGCTGACCTCTGCCTGTATATGCTTTCTTATTGATGTTTTCTTGCAGGGCATTTTCCAGGGGAAAAAAGCAAAAGATAAAAGTGCATTAAGAACACGTGTTGTTTAACATTATTCTTACATGAGATTAAAAACTATATTTAATGCTTCTCTTGTACAACTATGAGCTCTTATTTTCACAAAGTACCTTCAGTAGTTTGTTCAAGAATACAGTTTAGAATAGTGTAACAGTATTTATGCATATTGACTTAGAAGTAAAAGGCAGTTAACTGCCACGCATGATTTTAAATGGCCTCATTTCTTCTTTAGGAATGACGAATGCCCATCATGATGACATCCACGTCCTGATGGAATTTTGTGTCTTTACTCCATCCTTTACATTGAGGAGGAAGCTTACTAAATTGGAAGGCATGGTTGCTTCAATTATTGATGGGGCCAATTTTCCTCTCATTTCTGTCTGGACAAACATCACTAGTTTGGAATATGCTGGGTTCCTGTAAACAAAGGAAGAGTTAAAAAATATAAAGAATTTTTAAGTTTATCTATGGAGTGTACAAGTTGACAAGGAGCAGGAAGCTTGTCTTATTCGCCAGTGATTGCCCACATAGCGCTTATGACAGTGTAAACAGCTACTGAAGGAAGGAAGGACAAAATGTAGAGTGAGTTGCACATTCATAAATAAACTATTTTACATAAAAATATTAAGTAGTCAGACTATATCTTAAAGTCTTCAGTTTTAGTTATTTCCTTTTTGTCATTTTATTGACTTTTTAAAATTATAAAAGTAATATATGCTTATGAAAATTTAAACTGTAGAGCATTTTCACAATTCCCCCTCACTCTGTTCACCAGAGATAATCACTATTTATAACTTTGACTGTAGCTTTTCAGGTTATCGTCTATGGATATACAAAGATAGCATGTATGTACATATATGTATATGTACCCCACATATATGCACATGTACATTCTTGGTTTTACAAAAATGAGACATATTTATTTTTCTGGAACTAGTTTCATTTTCCTCTTAGTATGATATCATGCACCTCTTTCTGTGTCAATCTATATAGATCAGCTTAATTGTTTTTCATGATTGCACATGGTATTTCATACTTTATTAACCAGTCCTCTATTGACCGTCATGGGGTTGTTTCTCACTTTTTGCCACTGTAAATAAAGCTGCAATAGGGCTTCCCTGGTGGCGCAGTGGTTGAGAATCCGCCTGCCGATGCAGGGGACACAGGTTCGTGCCCCGGTCCGGGAGGATCCCGCATGCCGCGGAGCGGCTGGGCCCGTGAGCCATGGCCGCTGAGCCTGCGCATCCGGAGCCTGTGCTTCGCGACCGGAGAGGCCGCAACAGTGAGAGGCCCGTGTACTGCAAAAATAAATAAATAAATAAATAAATAAAGCTGCAATAAAGCATCTTGTAATGTATCCATTTGCACTGCTATAAATACTTACATTGAGTTTCTAGGGTCAAAGTTTTTGTGCATTTAACATTTTGAAATGTTATCTCCAAATTGCCTTCCAAGAAGACTGTAGTATTTTACATTCTAACCCAGTGATCTTCAAACTAGAGTATATGAAGACTTGCCAAGGGGTATGAGAGACTGAATAACATTTAAGGGAATAAATTTTCAAATCTCTAACTTCCATGTAACTTTTCCTTAAACTGATCTGAGAATACGTCTCTGATGGAGATGCTGGCTTTTCTCTTGCCACCAGCCTGTTCACACCACCCTTCTATTGCTTTACAGAACCAAGGGATGCCTGTCATTCCCCACTGAATAATACTGAATGGTACCAAGGTGCTTTACTCCGGCATATAAAAATCTTTGAGATGCTAAAGGGAAAATTCAATCTATTGGAAGTGAATTGAGAAAGTGAATGACAGATGACTGGGTAATAAAACCTTACCAAGTCATGTCAATTCTTTGCTTTCAATAAAATGTAAGGATCTAATTGAGTTGTCACCTGATAGGTCGTTAAAAACAATTTTTGATTATAGGTCACTATGTAATTCACAGCACATAACTCAGAAGAATTTCAAGGGATTGAATGACAGTGCTAGGGTTGCACTCTCTCCATTTTAACTCACTCATTTATGTGAACAAAGTTTCCTATGCTTATTTTATAAAAATGCAAAGTAGAAGTAGACTTGATAGTCTCATTCTATTAGATGGGACATCTAGATCAGCATTTTTGTCCCATGTTTTTTACAGTTAAATTAGTGTAATTGATAGAAGCATGGACTCTGCATAGTTTGAAGCTGAGCTTTGCTATTACCTATGTGTAACCGTGAGAAAGTTACTTAATCTCTCTGGGCTTCCATTTTCTTTTCAACCGACTTCATGAGGTAATTGTGAGGATCAAATAATTGACTTATTTGGTATATGTAAATTGTTTGTAACAGTGTCTGGCACATAGTAAGTGCTAAGTTTTGCTAATAATATGTGTTTCCAATAACAATTTGCTTTTTTTTTTTTTTTTTTGCGGTACGCGGGCCTCTCACTGTTGTGGCCTCTCCTGTTGCGGAGCACAGGCTCCGGACGCACAGGCTCAGCGGCCATGGCTCACGGGCCGCTCTGCGGCATGTGGGATCTTCCCGGACCGGGGCACAAACCTGTGTCCCCTGCATTGGCGGGCGGACTCTCAACCACTGCGCCACCAGGGAAGCCCAACAATTTGCTTTTATATTGAACAACTATGTAATATATTTTTATTTTTATCAATGTGTAGTAATAACAATTTAAACCAGTACACATATATATATTTTAACATTTAGATACTTGGGGTCATAGAAAATAAAACAAATTTTAAAAATTAGGTACTTATTTTTGCTGAGGTATGATTGAAAATAGATAGATAGTGATTAATAAAAGAACCCGAAGCATAAGATATATTCTATTAGGGTAAAATTATGCAAGGGAAAAAGAGTAAAAATATGGAATCAAGGAGAAAAGAAAAGAAATGACACAAACTTTCTGACTGTTAAAGGTTATATGTATTTTGAAATTGATAATGTAATGGTGGGTTTCAAGTTTTTATGGTATTTAGATTCCATTGGATGCACTTAGAAGGGTGATATAACCATTTTTTTTAAATGTCAGGATTTAGAGTATGCTGGACATTGCACCCTCTTAATATAATGCTATGAAAAATTTTAATATCAACTTAAAAATGTGCAAAGCAGTATACAGTTTTACAAAATTCTCTTGGGGGGTTTGAAGACCACTGCTCCAACAAACCGTGAGTGTCTATATTCTTACACTCTCTCTATGCAGAGTTTAGACTATTTTTACATTGTGTCAAATGGCTGGACTCACTAGCAGTTTGTATAGTCTTAAATCTCTATTTGAGTTTACTAGGGCTTTACACACTTAACCAAGCCTTTCCAACATTTACTGTAGAGTACCTTTACTACAGATACTATGTTTTATAAGTTTACTGTAGGACTTGGGCTGCATGGAAAGAGAAGGTACAAAATTACTTTTTTGTCAGTACCCTTCTCCAGCAGGATGCTAGGCAGAGTTTCCACCCTAGGTGGGATATCTAAATCAGAGCTTTTGTCCTATGCTTTTTGCAGTGGAAAGGGAACGGTGACAAGGTGCAAGAAGGGGACTTTGCCTGTGAAGCACACTTTAGGTTGTGTAGCTCCCCAACAAGAGTCCCCACCAGCAGCTGATGTACCTAGCTGATTTGGAGTAATAATCCTTCCCTGTTTTGTTCTTTCCTGCTGTGGAGAATAAAGTCCTGGCCATAGACACAAAACTGATGGATGGGCAGAAAGGCCATATCGTCATCAACATCATCATCTGCATCAATGATCCTGTCCATTAATGTAAATATTTGTGACTATCTTTTAGTTCTCTAATTCAGTAGAGAAAATATTAAGGAGTACGGGTCTAAATGTAATTTTATTTTGACTTCCTTCACAAAAATATTTTTCTCATATTGAGTGGTTTATATCTGACCACTATAAAGTTTTACACCTGTTTCTATGTGTCGACATCTTTTATTTAATATAAAATCATTTACCAAAAATTAAAATGTAACGAATTTGTAGAATGATATACATTGAATTAATATATAGGCATTTAAAGACTATGTGTATTGGATGTTAGTGGCCCTAGGCTGGCCACCTGTGGGCAGTGACTCTAATTTCTCCAGCTCTTCCCTTTCTGAATTTACCTACTGGATGTCTCATTCTGCAGGTATCTGTTCTCAGTAGGTAGTCCATTGGAAAAAATTTATTCAAGGTAAAGCATTCATTGCTGATAAACGTAACTGCATTATAATTCTAGAGAATTTATTTTTAATTTGCAAAAATTCCCTAATAATTCACAGAAGTGACTCTAATGGAGAAACATAAAACATCAGGTTAAGGTTAATAGGAGGGGGTGAGGATGTCTGTATGTATGTGACTAGTGCCAGAAACCTCAAATCATACTTCATAGGGAATTATCCATTCTGATTATACTTAAGACAAAAATACTTAAAAATTTATTTTAAAAATTGTATTTAGGGGCAATTTTTTTCCCAACAGAATATACCAGAACATATTTCTGGTGAGTTAGTTAACAAATTACAAATTGAACTAAAAAACTGTTAAAAAATAAATATATGGAAATAAGACTTACTCTTGCAGAGGTGAACACATATAGCCACAAGCATGGTTATAACCACGGATATAATTTGAAGATGGAGGATATGCTGGAAAATCCACACTAGTAGCTAAGTGATTAAAAAAAATTAAAAT
This sequence comes from Tursiops truncatus, assembly GCF_011762595.2. Taxonomy (NCBI): domain Eukaryota; kingdom Metazoa; phylum Chordata; class Mammalia; order Artiodactyla; family Delphinidae; genus Tursiops; species Tursiops truncatus. The sequence goes on from NC_047046.1 coordinate 68,924,554, forward strand.
GAAACTTATTCCACAAAGATGAAAAATTCTGTTTCCAGTAGCATATTTTAAAAAGTGTATGACATAGCACTTGATTTAACTTAGTTATTATCAGCAGTGACATTAGTTTTATACATATGTATGTATGTTTGCACATTTGAATGTGTACACAGGCCAAAAATGAAAGAATATCAGTATGATCACTATTGTCCTCTCACACTTTTTCATGTAGAACTTCGAAAGATGCTGTTATCTTTCACGTACAGGAAAAACTGTTAAAAGTATTGTTCAATTACTTTCCGAGATTTGAAGCAGAAATCACAAAGAAAGAGACTATTCTATTAGGATAGTGGGTTTATAGATGTTTTGGTTTATAAATTTTTAAAATAAAATATTTGATGTAGTTATTTGGTCTGTCAATACAAGTAGTTTAAATGCCCCTTTCTGCCAATTCCCTGTAGCCAACTTCAATATATAATTAAAAATCAGTAGATTTTGTTTTAGGAATTATGCAGCATAACTGCATATTGTATGTGAAGTTAGAAGGGAGGTCATCTGATCATGATTATGATAATTATATATACTCTTCCAAATATTTTTGTTTACTCTGTGCAACTGTTTATTCTGTGCAACAGAATATATTTGTTTATTCTGTGCAACTGAATCCTGCTTTTGTCAGAATTTTCCTATGTGATTTTAACATAAGCAATCACTTCTGTAGAAATATAATGTTAAGCACTAGCTTAGGACTAGCTTAGGAGACAAATGTGGTGGAATCAATTTCCCATTTTCATGACCTGTTTCATCATCTTAACAGAGCCAATTATGTTGGCAAAATGGTACTGCCAGAAGTGATATTAACAATTTTTTCACTGTTTAAAATATGGACATTATATTTGTCTTTATTTTTTAAAATTTTGTTATATTCCACAAACAAGTATGGGTCTTTTGTGAGGCACACAGTATGGTAGTTAGTACAGATTTTGGAAAATCAGAAAGACTTGAGCTGCTTATTAGCTATGTAACTTGATTTCTGTGAACTTCGGTTTCCTCATTGGTGAGAAAATGCATGCAAAATATTTAGCTCAAAGCAAGATACACAGTAAGCTAGACAACAACAGAAACATTAAGAAGAAAACTATCAGTAATCATCAAAAACTCATTCAAAGAAAATCACTTAAAGCAAATTCAGTAGTGATCACTGAATGACTGATTATAACTATTTATTGATTTTATCTTCCATACTTATTTTTTACCTTCCCTCTGACCACTAAAAATGAGATACAAATTGAAGGCTTTCAAAATATAGATAATAACAGATCTATGATTCAAATGGACAGTATTTTGTGTTATAGGCAGTGAATAAATTTTTATGTGCCCTCATTTAAAAATGAGACGACTAAATGACAACTGTATGAAACTATACGAGACGAATATGTGAAAGTGATGAACAGCAGTCCCCAGTGGTATGGGCAAGAGAGCTAACTGTGCACATGAGTGCTATCAGCAGAGCAATGACTCAGTCCTGGACTCAGAAACTTAAGAGTCCTACAGATATATCAAAGTAACTGCAACCTTGTTCGAAAATAATAATTAACAACACTGAACTGTCCCTCCCCAAGTAGTTTACAGTAGGGGAAACTATTCACATAGGAATAGTGAGATTAAATTGAATTACAGGGGAAAAAAAGGCTCTAGGTCATTGTCCTACCAAAGTCCCTTCACCATGATTTATCTTGAGTTCTTGGAGTCCAAAGATCTTTGGGGTGTGAACTGGTATGTATTAAGTGAATAACGCAAATTAGGAAGTGGTTATGTATTTGTATTTTACAGAGTGACACATTTTTTTTGGCGGGGGGTGGATAAGGGTATATCAAAACCTCCAGTTTTTAAAAGAAATATAAGCACATTTATGAAAACACCTATCTATTGAAATTTTCTTCATGAGCTTTTTCACTTTCTAGATATACCCATTCTATGTAATTTAAATACAAAAGTATATATCCAAAGATCAATTTTGTTTCTTAGTAGTTTTATAATGTATGCTGTGACGTTTTAGCCTGCAAGTATCTATCTACACTGAGCGCTGCAGGGTATATGCTGCAAAAAGGCCAGGAGATGCCATAATCATTGACTATGATATAAATGGCACCTCTAGAATTAGGTAAAACTTCAGGCTTATCTATATTAACATGCATTTATTGGCCTCACTAAGTAAATACAAAAATAATTAATTGAAAATATTGTTTCTTTCAAACTGTGAGTTAAAAGTAAAAAAATTTATTAATGACTCACAGTAATTCCAAAGTGTGGGCAAAATGTTTCAACTTACAACTGATAATATCGATATTCCCTTCGCAGTGCTTCAAATACACTAAGTCGATAAAGTCTCGGGGGGATATTGAGCCCATGGCAAAACTTTGTGTGATGGTATGACATATGAATGTGTCCTGAAACAAACTGCATAAGGCTGGACTGTATTTGGAAAAAGCAGGGCTTTGAGGTTTTAAGAATTTATCACCGAGTCAACTTGCATTTTCAGTTAAAGAAACAGTAGATGTATAATTATAAGTGCAAGGCAACAAAAGCAAAAATAAACGAGTGGGACTACATCAAACTAAAATGCTTCTGCACAGAAAAGGAAACTATCAACAAAATGAAAAGGTGACCTACAGAATGGGAGAAAATATTTGCAAATCATATATCTAACACGAGTTAATATAATCATAAGTGTGACAGAATCAGAAAGGAATCTTGATATTATCTAACCTTTGAATTTTTTGATGAAGAAATTGAAGCCTAACATTAAATTACATGTAGAACTAGAGATATGTATAGAACTAGAACCTGGATTTCCAGTACAATATTGTGTCTACTACCCCACACTGACTAGGTAATATATTCTGAAAAATATATTGACTTAGCAGCTTGTGGTGTAAGGCCTAAAATTAAAGGCCAATATATGCACTGCTTTGACATCTGGTAAAACTGGGAGGGTGGTGAATGGCCTAACTGCAAGTTCCTCTCCCCACTCTGTTCCCACAGATAAGAACCCTTAGTCCAACAACCCTCCTTATCAGCAGGATCAGACACAATGCCTACTTATACCTGAGTAGTGCGTTTCAGTTCCCTGCTACCCTGCAGAATTATTCCAACAACCAATCAGATCCTCCTGCAGGAATCAGGGGTCACCTCAACCTCTTGATACTACAAAGCCTGCCTTGCACAACCCCTAGTTATTCACTCTGTTCCTGAGTGCAGCTCCCACGTCACACTGCATGACATGGTGCATCCTTGAGAGTTTAGTTAAGCTACTCCATGTACTGCTGCCTCAGTATCCGTTTTGTTTGTCCGAGCAGCCTGCAGGGGCCTTAAACTAACACTAGTCCTCTCATGTAAGGACACCCCCAGATAACAGCCCTCAGAGTCACAAGCAAATGTAAGTTCCTGATATGACTTCCCCAACAGCGCTTCTGATCAACTGTCTCTCCCACTTCCCAGGGCCTTCCCCTTGTGAGCACCTTAGGTAAGATGCCCCCTGTGGAGCTTACCAAAACCCTGCTCTTTTTGGTTCCAATTGATCAATCTGGCCTTAGCCCAGGAACCCCAAAGCACTCCACCCACAGACACTAATAAAGGCATGTGCCTCAGGTCCTGCCTCTCTCTGTCTGCAGCCTGCCTTGACCTCCCCACATGGGGCCCTTAGGCGTGCTGTACACTTCCTCCTCGACCTGTGAGTAATAAACTTCTCTATTTCAATTTCTCTTGTGGTCATTTGTTGAACCTGGCTCACTATTGGCACCCTGTGCTCCACTAACAAATGTTAATTTAACAAAGTCTTAACAGTCCTTCCTGGGCTGTGATTAAGGATTAACAAAGTGCTGTGGATCTCATTTGTCTAGTGCTGGTGTCATGTGTTTGACCACCACCATAACCCTAGAGCAGGAATCCGTTCCTCACCAATGGGGTGAATGAGTCAATTAAAATGCACCCCTGGAAGTGAATGCTACAAACATTCACTGCAAGGCAGACTAATTCTTCTCACAGTATAATGTGATTCAGAGATACTGTGGTATACTGGAAAAGGCATCAAATTTGGAATGAGGAGATCAGGTTTAAGTCCTGGTTATACCATACATTGGCTGTGGTGACCTTGGGCAAATCACAAAATTCCTCTATGTTTTCAAGTTTTTTGATGCCAAACCTAGTATACTTTCCATTATTACAGCTGACTTGCAGCAACAGCAGAAATATCTGAAATGCTAATGAAACTGTATAATTAGTATCATACAATCATGAATGAAACAGTCCAATTGTTTGGATTTTCATTTGTGATGGGCCATGTTCAAATCCCAAGAAGGTCACGGACAGGCGTTCTTTGTGGATAAGAACTTCAAGGCCTCTCTACAAGATGAAACTGCTTTACCTTTCTGGGCTTTTCTACAATCTCACCCCCATCCCAGATTTCAAAATCAGTTTAATAAAAGGCGGTAAAGTTAACCTACAGAGTTCTAAATACCTGATAAGGTGATGGCAGATATGTGGGCCATTTGTTTTGATGAGTGAAATGCGGCTTGGAGACTCTAAGAACCAAAGACTCAGTGATGTGGAATTTTACCAATGCAACTGTTTAAGTTTGCATTACTCCAACAGTCACATTTACCAGCTCCTTCTAATAAAGTTATTATTAGCCAAACAGTAGGACTCAATTTTTAAAAGCCGCTTATGAGGTATAATTTACATACCGTGAAGTCTATCAGTCTTAATAAGTGTCAGACCTATACTGTGCTGTACCAGAGTTCAGAATCCCTCACCCCACTCCTGTCTTCTTCCTGTTCCTCCTTCTTTCTACCAGCTAACAGTCTTTCTCATTTCATTCATGTTTTTCTCCTCCTGAGCTTTCACTCTACCCTCACCTCACCCTGATCTTCTCTCCCCTTTTAAGCCCTATTTGCCTCTTGCATTCTGTCTTTCTTTCTCTCACCTCTATGACTTTAGATTTCTAGTCCATTACCTGTATTTTTCTTTTCTGTTTTTATTCTCCCTCTTCATTTCTGAGATAATGTATTTGAAAGTGTTTCTAAAACCACAATATAATGTTATTTCACACTTACTCTTTAAAAAAGTCACATGCTGTTTGTTCTTAAGTCCTTACAGTAAGTGTCTGCGATGTTCCTGTTATCTAGTGTATTATGACTAAGATAAATCTACTGACTTCCCATCAACAAGGCATGCTTAATCTTTTTATTCCACCTAATGGAGGAGGTGAATCCATGAGTTCAGTCCCCTCAGTAACCGAAGGCACACATCTGCAGGAGAGCTGACCACGTTCAGAATGTGGTATTCATTTAAAACAGAATAAAGGTAATTGGAATTGAACTCTTGACTAATAAAGAAGGAAGTTTTAAGCTTTTTATAAAAATTTCAACTTGGTTTGAACCTATAAAATACAAAGTGTCCACATAATACAGATTTAATAAACTCAAATCACTAAGATAGCAAACTAAAAGTGTACTCATACAGTGAAAGTCCGATATTAAACAGTAAATTACCGAATCAATTTTTTGTACCATGCTGTACATTTTCAATGATTTGTCCCATGTGACCCTGTTTTCAGGTTTGTAGAGGAAATCAGATAGTTTAGATGTTGATTCTGGAATTATTCCTTCAACACGATATCTATAGTTAACAAAATAAAGAAAATTCAAAATTTAATAAGTTTAGTCTAAGTTGAAAATATAATGCTATCACAGTATAAAGCACACTAATTTAGCAAATAATGTAAAGAAAACTTGAAGGTAATATCAGCAATTTAAAATACTAATATTCAGGCTTCCCTGGTGGTGCAATGGTTGAGAGTCTGCCTGCCAATGCAGGGGACACGGGTTCGTGCCCCGGTCCGGGAAGATCCCACATGCCGTGGAGCGGCTGGGCCCGTGAGCCATGGCCGCTGAGCCTGCGCGTCCAGAGCCTGTGCTCCGCAACGGGAGAGGCCACAACAGTGAGAGGCCCGCGTACCGCAAAAAAAAAAAAAAAAAAAAAAACTAATATTCAATTGGAAGTCGCCAGTTTATAAAAATATGCACTGTAATAATTAATATAAATTATTTTTCTACATTTTTCTACAAATTTTGTTTATAATGTTTCTATAGTTGTCTTTTTAAAGGGGCTACTTTCATTTAGAATTTTTCTAAACTCTTTCTCATAAACATTTACCTACTGTATTTATCATAAGCCAACAGTAATTGATGAGAAGTTTGTGTGGTTGTGCAATATCTTGTGGCCTTAATTCTTAATTGAAGGATGTAATATGGTCTAAAGCAGTAGTCAGCAAACTTTTCAGTAAAGGGCCAGATGGTAAATAACTTAGGCTTTGCAAAGCTTCATGTTCTATGTTGCAACTATTCAACTTTGCTAGTGTATCAGTGAAGCAGCCATAGACAATATATAATAGTCACTCTTATGTTACAATTAAACTCCATTTATAGACATTGACTTCTGAATTTCATTTATTTTTCACATGTCAAGATTTGGAGAAGAAACTAACCTTTATGTTAATCCATCAATAGAATTGGGTTGGGCTATCACAACCAATGAAGTTAGGACAATGTGAGAAAACTGGATTAAAACCCACAATTTAGCAGTAGGTTGTTAAATGAAAATGAAATCTGAATAATATTGGCCATACTTTCTCTCTCTGTTAATCATTCTTTCTAAACTAAGGAGATAGGTTTAGGTAAAATCAAAATTTTAAACCTCTAAAAAGTTAAAATTTTTGGAGGAAGTGAGGTAAAAACTAAATGCTATTATTACAGAAAATAGTTGTTATATTTATGAAGAGTTCTTCCTCTGAACCTTGTTTTTATGATTTGGTAAACAAGTAAATCATTGGACTATTTTTTTGTATGTTAGTCTCTCTTTAAAAGCTCAATTGGTCCCTAGTTTTCTCTGTGAGATATCCTAAAATTTTCTTAGTATGTAAGGTTTCCTTCCTTCAGATCTACAAAGTTTTTAAGAGCTTATTATTAAACTCTATAGAAGACAGTGACAAAACAACCTGAATAATTATCAGGTCCTTTGAAAAAGAAGGCAGATATAAAACAGTTAAAATTTAAGCACAAAACTATTGTTAAGGGGTTTGTATATACCTCCCTAGATTGCTTTTTTTTATTAATCTGTTCTCTAATTATATTGTAAATTTTGAGGATAAAGAGTTTTTGACCTTTTTGTATTTCTAACTAACATCGAATTAGGTATCTTTTATTAAGCACTTACTATATATTTACTGATAATGACTACCCTTAATCTTTTAATAGCATTCTTTTATTGACTGAGTGATCAAACATTTACTATTTATTATGTTGACGCTTGAACAACATGAAAGTTAGCAGTACTGAGCCTCATGCAGTCAAAAATCCGTGTATAACTTTAGAGTCGGATCTATGTATCTGTGGTTCCTCCATATCCACAGTTCCACATCCAAAGATTCAATCAACTGCAGACCCTGCGGTACTGTAATATGTATTTATCAAGAAAAAATCCACGAAGCTAAAACCCATGTTGTTTAAGGGTTAACTATATATATACTTCAGCCTAGCAGAGAGTCAGACATATAATCAAAAAAATATTATATGGTTTGATAAGTGTTGAAGAGACAGAAAGCAAAAAAAAAAAAAAAAATCAAGGTAAGAAGGGGAATAATGTGCTGAAGCTCTTTTTGGAAGGTTTGCCCAAACCCTTTCATAGTTATTCACGATAAAATTAGGGATGGACAATATTGAAATGGAGGACATTTAGGCATCAGCTGCTTTGTTTCTTCTATTTCGGAGAGGAAGTTTCGATTTTTAACTTTAAGTAACAGTACACACATTACATATAATTTACAAAAGCATTTCGCTTTTTTCTTTCAAAACTTTGTTTTAAAATTTTATGCATATGGATAGCTATCCTTCTTGTATAATATTTTAAATGCTTAGTATAGAAGTTCTCTATATTTTTAATTAAAATCCTTTATTAATTATGTGTATTGCAAATATTATATCTCTGGCTACAGCCTACCTTTTCACTTCTTTTGGTACAGAAGTGTTTCACTTTACCATAGTCAAATTGACCAATATTTTCCATTATGGTTTGTGCTTTTTTATGTCTTCTACAAGATATCCTTCCCTACTTCAAGATCATTAAGCTACTTTCATACATTTTCTTCTACAATTTTATAGTTTGTATTCATATTAGGACTTTAATCTACCTGGAATGGATATTTGTGTATAGTGTGAGGTCAGCATCTAATTTTACTTTTTACATATAAATAATCACTTATGTTAGCACAACTGATTATAAATAGTTCATCCTTTTCCATGTTTTTGTAATGCCTTATCTGTTACATATCAAGTTTCCACACATGTGTAGGGCCTGATCACACCCATATATTATTGCAGAGCCTCCCTGACATTTGAAAGAAGCTCCCTAAAAGAGACAGGAACATATTAAAAACTCTCTTGATAGAAGTTGGCTTGTAATAATTCTAATAATACTTTACACCTGTATCTGCATAGTTCTTTACACTGAGATACTTAATATTTGATTTTGCTGATGTTTCATAGTTGCTACTACACACAGGCAATAAAGTTAAAATGTTAGGAGAGTAGCATATAGAGTCAGCCCACCTGTTTTCAAATTCTAGCTCTTACCAGTTATCTGACCTTAGGCAGGTTACTTATTCGAAGTCTTGGGTTTCTCATATGTAGAGAGAGTAATATTTACCTCATAGGGCTGTCATGAGGACTGAATAAATTAATATATTTACAGGATAGTACATGGCATGTATTAACTGTTCAATACATGTTAGCCATTATTATTTCACATATATTGAGTCTTTTATGATAGTCATCCCACTCTGCCTTGTATTATAGGTATTTATGTACTTTTCTCTCTTACAAAGACTAAAAACTCCTTGAGGAGCAAATCTGCTGGATAAAATCATGAAAAATTAACTTTAAGAGGTTTTTTTCTTGAGAATGTCAAGATTATAAGCTTTACAAGTATATGCATTTTGTTTTGCTCACCACTATACTACCAGCACCTAGAAAGTGATTAATGAATAACTGAATATAATGAATGAACAACATCATTTTAAATAAGTCTAGATACCTTGCTGAACCTTGCCAACTCCTGGTTTAGACTGTCTACTCAATGGCTAATTGTTCATTTTCCAGTCATTTGTAAAGGTGAGATAAGTTTGAGTTATTGGTATTATATGACTGCAAGGCAGAAATTATTTATTTTGCTTCCTATAAGATTATGAAATATAATTAAAGTTGTGTCTTGGGTAGAGGGTAGGTTACTAGTTAAGAAGTACCTTACCTTGGCCTTCCCTGGTGGCACAGTGTTTAAGAATCCGCCTGCCAATGCAGGGGGACACAGGTTCAAGCCCGGGTCCTGGAAGATCCCACATGCCGTGGAGCAACTAAGCTCGTGCACCACAACTACTGAGCCTGTGCTCTAGAGCCCGCGAGCCACAACTACTGAGCCTGCATGCCACAACTACTGAAGCCCGTGCGCCTAGAGCCTGTGCTCCACAACAAGAGAAGCCACTGCAACGAGCAGCCCACGCACCTCAACAAAGAGTAGCCCCCGCTCGCTGCAACTAGAGAAAGCCCGTGGGCAGCAAAGAAGACCCAACGCAGCCAAAAATAAACAAACCAAATTTTAAAAAATGAATAAAATCTATATTTAAAAAAAAATACCTTATCTTAATTCACTAGTTAGAGGTGTATTGGAGTTACTGGCTTTTAAAAAATATGTAAATATAATGCCTCTTTGAAAACATAAAACATCTCTATGTCTTGAATAATTGAATCTATCATTGAATGAGCAATTCAGTATCTACTGTGTTCAAGACTCTTCAGAGATATCAATTTTGTCATATTTGAATCTAAGAACTATATTTTTATATCTATTGATCATTAAAATGATTGGTTCTTTGGATATTTTACTAAGATCTATAATAAAGCTTCATGCTCATTATGAATAAAGTGACCAAGTCAAATTAAAAATATTTTAATTATTCTCTCTTGTCTCTCACAGTTTCTGACAAGCTTTAGCTGGTATGTGGGATAATTGATACATGAAATTATGTTTCTTACAGATCATTATTTCATGAAGCAATGAACACCTTTTAGTAAATGTGCATTTGTTTCAACATGCTAATTTGAGCATGCATCTCTAAATCATTTTATAGCCTTTTATGGCTTCTGTGAATGAGTACTGCTGAACAGTAAACTAGGAGGATAAGGGAGGAGAAAAACAGTGGAAAGTGCCTGTTTTTACATACTGGAAATTTAAACCTGGGGAAGCACCTGTAAGATGATAGGCTTTTTAGTGATCTTATTTTTGGCATTTCCTATGTGATAATTAGAGTTGGGAGTGGGACTTCCAGAGTGGCTATGTGAGGAGCTAAGGAAACCCTCTTCTACAGTCATTGAACTGGTGAACATTACTTTTAAAAACTACTTAAATTCCCTAGAAATTGACCTAACAGCACACAGGAAATGAAGAAACATTTATTCAAGAAAATCTACTAAATCTAGGTAGGAAAAGTCAGAGTCTGTAGCATCTGAGCCACGACCTCCTTCCAGCCACCCCCCTCCCTCTACGGTAGCTCTGCTCCAGCTGGGTGCAGACTAGAAGACAGGGGCTCCCTCTCCCCACGAGATCCAGGCTAGGGCTATGGTTTCATCCTGGGATCAGCAGGACACTGACATCTCTCATCACCGAAACTCTCAGCTCATGTTGTAGAAGCTCTATTCCCCGCATGCACTGCTCAGAAGACTAGGGTTTCCTGACACCCTGATCTCACTGGTAGGGTGAGGGCTTTGCTTAAGGCACAGTAGGCTGTGAATCCTGGGGCCTAAACTGCCCCTCACCCCTAGAATAACAGGAGCAAACTGAGAAAGTCATGGTACCATCCTTCCCCTATGCTACCCACTTACTCATGGAATAGAAGTGTTACTTGGCTTCAGTGTATTAGTGCATAGGTCCCTACTCAGAGCAATCAGAGTGAATGTGAGGCTGCCCTTAATCAGAGTAATGAGAGTAGATATACGAGGTTGCCCACTCAGGAGAAATCAGAGTGGGTGTACTAGGCTGCCCCTACTAAGGAACATTCGGAGTGATGTACCAGGCTGTCCCTAACCGAGAAGCAACGGGAGCTTTGTACTAGGCTGTCCTTACTCAGACAAATCACGCTGGATATGCTAGGCTGCCCCTCCTTAGGAGCAATCAGTCCAATATGTGGCTTCACTGACTTGCAAGCATTCCCCAAGCCATACACAGGTTAAGTAGCGAAGGGCTGAAGTCTTACTGGCTCAAGAGACTTAAGCATAATCTCTGAGTCATCACTGACTGAGCAATAAGCTATTCTGACCACTTTAAAATAAAATCATACTCATCGCTGGTGGTTTGGAAGAATGTCTGCACCCCAAGGCTATGTCCTCTGGGGAATGACTGGTGACACAACTTCCAAGCTACCGGCCCCCTGGCTACATGCAAGGCAAAACCATAAAACTCTCTGAACTGTGAAAACAGTTTCCAAGCCACACACAGAATTGACAGTAAAGGGTAAAAATCTTACTGGTTTTGGGTGCTAAGCACAACTTGTGACCAATAATGGCTTGTGTTAACCTAGGGATGACCTATAGGATGCCAGGCTGAAAGATAAAAACAAGGACAAAAATCAGGGCAGGTATATCTGAGGCTGCAGACTGGGGGGGGGGGGGAACAGACTTCATGGAATTAGTCCAGACCAATCACTAAACAAATAAATGCCCAAGCAACAAGAAGCCCTGGGTGAGTGGGTGGGATCTGTATCCAGAGTTGCTATATTACCTAAAATGTTCAGTTTTCTTTTTTTTTAAGGATTAAAAAAAAAAATTGATTGATCGATTTTGGCCGAGCCATGCAGCATGCAGGATCTCAGTTCCCCGACCAGGGATCGAACCTGCGTCCTCGGCAGTGCAAGTGCAGAGTCCTAACCACTGGACCTCCAGGGAATTCCCTAAAATGTCCAGTTTTCAAGAAAACTGTGAGGCATGCATGCAGAGAAACATGGAAAGTGTGATCTATACACAGGAAAAACAACAGGCAATAGAAAGTATTTGTGGGATATATGGGTTAAGTTTAAAAATGAAATTATTTAGCTTAGTGTGTGACATACAGTAGATTAATAGGGGAATTAATAGGGAACATAGGGGAATGTGTCAGCTGAACTGTGTGTTGGTAGGTCTGTATTTCATCTCTTGAGGGTAGAAAGGAAAAAAATTCCAACCAAAGAACTGGCCCCCTTCTCATGCATATAGGCAAGTGCTCAAAGCTAACCACAAAAGGAGCTTTTTGGGTGGGAAATTAATAAGAAAAGGTGAAAGTGCTGAGAAAATATCTTCAGGTTTTGTTGTTGTTGTTCTGTAGTTATAATGGAAACAAATATGTTTAAATGCTTTCTATTTGGCAGCCAATATAACATAACTAAAGTCCATAAATTCATTCAGGAAATATTTATTAAGTGTTTATATGACAGACACTGTTCTGGTGTTAGGGATACTATGATGAACAAGAGTTTATTTCTAGTCTGCTTCTTGTTCAAGTTCCTATTCTCAAGTTTATATTCTAATAAGAGAGACGTAATAAATAAGACAACAAATGAAGAAGATAAATTTCATCTAGTGATAGATGCTATGAAGAAGGTTAACAGCAGAATAGGGTAGTAAACGGTGGTTTGGTGTATTTGAGAACTTTGACCAATTGGCCAGGAAGGTCACTCTGAAGAGAAGCAATGAAGCTGAGATCTTGAAAACAAAAATGACATCAGCCTTCATTTGGGTGAAGAGCACGCTAGGCAAGAAAAGAGCAACTACGAAGGCTCTGAGATGTTCATTCGTGCCAACAGTAGTCCTACGTGGCTGTAGCATAAGGAGAGCAAAGATGCAGTGGTAGGAGAGGTCAGAGAGGTAGGTGGGGGCCAGATAGTGCCTTGCAGAGCATAATAAAGCCTTTAGAAGAGTTTAGGCAGGGGAGCAACACTGAATTATATTTCAAAAATCTACTTTAACCATTGTGTGAATAATAGGATGTAGTTGAGTAAAGGTATATATGAGGAATCCACTAGGAAGTTACTGAAATAATCCATGAGATGCGAGAGAATAATAGTAGGGAGATAATGAAAAATAAATCACTTCTCTCTGTACATACCTAGTCAATTAGAGCTTCTATTAGAATCCAAATCTGAGATGAGTGACCCATTATCTATCTAGGTCAATGTTTTGCAAGCATGTTCTTTGTTGAAAACATTCGGAAGAGTCTGAATTACAGTTTGACAGATGTCTTTACTTTAGGACTTCTCCGAACCTTAGAGAAGAGAAAATAGTCTAGAGTGTTTTGAAAAACTTGACAATGCAACCCATTTTTCCCACAGGGCATTTTGAAGGATAATTTCTCCCAGACACTAGCTCGGCAAACCATATTAGACCATGCTACATATCCCCAAAGTGTGCAATGTTTACACTTGGTTGTCCAGTCTAAATTAACATGCATATGTTTCTTGCTTTGATTATTTATAACCCTATAAATAAAACTGTGAAGCTTGAAGTACTGGAAAATTTTAAGCTTCCCTAGCTTTTCCCCTTGATTTATTTGACGGCAATCTCACCTTCTTCTCATTCCAAGCTGGGGGAGGTAAACGTTTCGACTGAGGCAGACCAACCTGATCAACATGTTCAGATTGATTTCCTTTGGAAGAACCTAAATATCTGCCCCAGCTGATTTAGAATAATATAGATATTTTGAAAAATATTAACTGCTCCAGTCACACTCTCCTTCTGTACATAAACATGCTAAACTTAGAAGGGTCAGTGGGCCGTGCTTGACAAAAGAAGCATGTAAAATTGAGATGTGTGTATCTTCTAGCAGTCTTAATTTTGAAGCTGTGCTTGATATTTATTGGATGATAGTTCAACTGTAAAAAGGAATTAAAAGAGAATTTGCCAAAATCATCGTGTGATAGGCAGCCTCTAAAATGGCCCCCAGTGATCTCCACTTCTTGGTATTGACACACTTATGTAATCCCCTTCCCCTGAGTCAGGGTTGGATCTAGTGATTCACTTCTAATAAACTGAATACTGCCAAAATGATGGGGGGGTGGTCCCTTCCAAGATTAGGTTACAGAAAGACCCTGGCTTCTATCTTGTTTGCTCTTTCTTTGGCTCTGTCCTAAATCCCTCCCTCTGAGGGAGGCAGACTGGCATTTGTGAATAGCCCTATGGAGAGGCCCATACGTCAAGAACTGAGGAAGGCTTCCAGCCTAGAGCTGGCAAGTAGCTGAGGTCCCCAGTCTGACAAGCCCACGAAGAACTGACTGCCGGTGACTGTGTAAGTGAGCTTGGAAGCAGAGCTGCCTTCAGATGCGACCTAAGCCCCAGACCACACCGTGACTGCAGCCTTGTGAGAATCCTTGAGGCACAGGCACCAAGCTAAGCTACACCTGGATTCCTGATGACATAAACCATGAGACAGTGTCTGTTAAATCACTAAGATTTGGGATAAGATATTACTGTGTATTAATAAATAAACTAGTATGCAGTGCATATAAATTTCTCTTAAAGCAAGGGCAAAAAGTTTCAATTTTTTTTGTCTGCGTAGTATGGCATGTAAGAGTACAATATCGTTGATGAAAAATTTGAATAAAGCTTTAAAACAGCCTTATTGAGGCTATTTTTTGAATGGCTCTAGGCATTGTGTAGAGCACCTTGTATAAAAGTACCCAGCAAGTATTTGTAGAATAAATACCTTCCAAGGTTTCTTTGAGGCATAGGTTGCTGTCCACACTGGACTGACCTGGAAGGCACCAAAAAACTACAACATCCAAAAGTTTATTCCCATAGTGTGCCTGGGCTTGACGTTACCCACTCCCTGCTCAATCTATTTTTTCAAGTGCCACCATTAGAATCATTAATTATTTAGATTACAAAGGTAGGGATTACCTTCCTGATAATTATTAAAATGAATAGGAGAAAGTATACCAGCTTTGTCCTACAGTAAAAAAATTGAAATGAAGCACAAGATAGATAATTATAGTCAGATGAAAAAAAGAGCAATAAGCACAAAACAGAGTAGTGAAAAGAAGGAGTGGATCCCTACCCCTCAAAAATAAACTAAATAATATTTGGTTTTCTCAATAGCATATGATGATCTGATGGCATTAATGTGATATCACGAGCAACAAAGGAACAACTCTTAAAAAGAAGGTTAAAGATGTCAGCACAATTTCCCTTAGAGTACTTGTATCTGAAATAACAGGATCCTCAAAAATATCCTTAAAAGCAGCTTACAGAATAAATCATATATGTTAGCAAGAGGAATATATTGGGAAAATAAACTTTGTCTTTAAGTGGTTCATTTAATGGAAAGGTGAAGTTTTAAAAGACCACGAAATACTGTTAGAAAGAAAATATCAATCTAATTTTATAGTAATTATTTCTTGAAGTGGAAATTTCCTATCTTAGTGAATTATTCACTAGAAGTGATTTTCTTTTCTGATTGTCTTCCGATTTGGAAATTAGATGGTACATATTGCTCATTTTATTAATTTTACATTTCAAACAAGTGACTTTATAATTAATTTCTACTTCCTGTTCACTACCAAATAACGTTTTATAGCTAATGAAGTAGCATTGAACTCTAGATACATCAATGTCATTGAATTCAAAACAATGATTGTAAATAGGAGATTGTACTTACAGATTTCCATGGAATTTCTTAGAAGCCTTGCTGGAAACAGTTAACTTTTTCTCAAAGGGGAATAAAAATCCACAAATAAATTAACTGTCAGATACAGAAAAAATGAAAAACAAAAAATAAAGCAAAAGTAAAAACTTTTTTTTGGTTTGTAGAAGAAAATATTTTTAAAAATGTCTTTGCAATGAATTGTTTCTCATTAAAAAACAAACTCTTGAAACATATTTAACTTCTCTTCTTACTGAAGTCTTAACCACTTTCCAGCCTGATGTATCTTGATAGTAACCTAAAATTTCTTGAGCAGTTTGTTGGGCAAGTGCCTTATAGTCCATCTACCTGCAAAGTTTTAAAAACAAATGACTGATGAGAATGTAATCATACAAAATTTTTTTAAATGCTGTGTTACATTTTAATACTATTTCTATGTCTGTCACATAGCAATGAACAATAACTACTTTTGGAATGCATGCATGCATGAATCTCTTCCTTTTTATTCATAGTCTTTCAAGTGAGAAAATGTGATATAGTAAAAAGAGCAGGCTTTGGCTTTGGAGTCAAAGAGACCTGGGTCAAATCGTCTCTGCCACAGACTAATTGTGAACCATGTTATTTCATATTTCTCTTTCCTCATTTTCTCAAGTTGTAAAGCTGGGACAATAGCTAACCTGGTAGAACTGATATGAGGATTAAATGAAATAATGCACTTAAATGTCTTACCCCTTTGCCTGGCACATAATAGTTATTCAATAAATTGTTATTTCTAACAGCTAAATCATGCTTCCTTTCTCTTGTAAAGCAGCATAATCTGTTGATCATGTGTTACTGGGAATTCATCTTTTTAAAGTGAGTGGCAGTGGCACTAAATGATCTGACCCCTGCCTTCCTCTCCAAAGACAATTCCTACCTGTCTCCTTCTCTCCCACTTAGCTCCACTCATACTGACCTCCTGGCTGTTCCCCAAATACAACCAAGCAACTTCCTACCTCAGGGTCTTTGTACTTGCTGTTCCCTATGTTTTTAATGTTCTTCCCCAATATGTTCAGAGGACTGACTCCTCTTCATTGGTGTCTTTGCTTAAATGTTACCTCTTCAGAGAGGATCAAATTCACATCAGTTCAACTCAAACACATTTACTAAATCCTTGCTAAGGGTTAGATATTGTGGTAGATGTGGCAAAAAAGGTTGAGTAAGATGCTGTTTCTGTTTTGAATGAGCTCAGGAAGGTGGAGTCTCATTGGTCCTTTGGCCCATCACCCAGTTTTCAATTAAGGGAAGCTGGCTGGTGTGGTGGAAACAATATGACAACACAGAGCTGGATTCAAATCTTGGTTTTGCCACTCACCACCAGCTTTATCATTCTGAGTAAACTGCTTAAACTTTGAAATTTAATTTTCACTTCTATAGATTGGGGATAGTAATACCTATCTCATGGGGTCATTGTAAGGATTAAGTGAGTTAATATACGTAGAAGTGATTGAAACAGTGTCAGGCCCCTTCTTGGTGATCAAAAAGTTAGTTTTTTTTCTTAAAATGGACACATTTAAATCTACCTTAAAAAAAAACTCTCCTAAGACCTGCCTGAATAAACCTTAAAGTTTAATTATCAGCACACGTCTTCCTTAGCTCTCACCTAAAGGCCTTTAGGTGGGATCATAAATTTATTTTCTCGTGTTTAGTTCTCCAGCAAGGCACAGCACGTAGTTGACATGTATATTTGAAAAGCATTAGTAAACCATTATAATTTCTCCTTCCTAGTAGACTCATGGTTACTTCACCTTTCCTAGTAGATCTAGTCCAGAATTTTAATAATTATTAGGACTCTTCTCCAAATCCTTGTGGAGATCTCCATAGCTTTCAACCTGTGAAGGAATGAAGTGGAAGTAGAATTATTTTGATCCATGAATTAGGTAAATATATTTGATAATTTCCTTAATATTTTCTCAGTGTCCTTTATTTACACTCTATGTACTCATTTGGAAACATTTGATATATCTTTCCTCAATGAAGGAAAAACGTAGTAAGAGATACATTAAAGATAATGTTAATGAAAAAGAACCTTTAAGAAATTATCTTTTAAAAGAATAGGTTAAAAAGATACTTATGTGGAATGTGGATAAAAATGTCGAAGTTTTTAAGGTCACGCCATTAACAATCCTGGCTGGTCCCTGACCTGGGCTTGTCCCAGCATATATAACACGGTTCTTTATTTCCTACCAGCAACGTACTTGATACTGAAGGCTCAAGAAATTGCAGATTTTTGGAACAAACCACTAGCATGTAAACTTCCTGCAGGGACTTTGTCTTACTCATTTTCAAATCACTAGCACTACTTACTGCCAAAATAAACATGTGTTTAATTGAACCACTCAACTAAATTTTGTAGCTTCTGGACTTTTTCATTTGCTAAGAAAAAAAGGGAAGGTTAAGCTTACTGGGCTAGAGAGGGTGAAGAGAAGAAAAGAGCAAACAGCAAGACTACAGTTGTATTACCTGGTGATGTAACATCGGATGAGCTGGAACATATTCAGATGGAGTAATGGTCAAGGATATCTTCACCCATAGGGTCAGTGGAAAATAAACACAAACCAACACTGAGATGGCATCTTTTTCCGATACACCACTCGGTTGAAACTGGATTCTTCGCAACTCATCCCGTCCCAGCCTTGTAGACAGGTTCACACATGTTGTTAAGTGGGTCTTTACATCTGTTTGTATAATCTCCCTGTTTCTGGGCTGCCTGACTGGGTTCCCAATCCGTGCTGGGTCACTGCCATTGTTCCCTGGGAATCAAGGTCCCCAAGGAGTTTGTTAAGTCCCACCCCTGGCCAAACTCCCTCCTCCAATCCCGCGTCTGCTTTGAGGGTGAGGGGCCGGCTGGAAACCCAGGAAGGCCGGGCTCCGGGATGGGAAGGGGAAGGCCCTGAAGAGGAGGGAAAAAAGTGGTCGGGGGATCTGCCCCCCCCCCCCCGGCCGGGTCGGTGTCTTATCCGGGGAGGGGGTGCTCTGAAAGCGGAGAGGCCGAGCGTGTTGGAAGGACTGTGGCTGTAGGGCTGGCTCTCAGCGACCGAAACGGCAGCCGCCGGGGCCCCAGGTCCCCATCCCCGCCCCGTCCCGTCTCGAAGCCCCGGGAAACTGGCCGAAGGAAGCTCAGCCTGTCATACGCGCAGACCGGCCGCGCAGAGCCGTGACCGAGGTGGGGAAGGCACGCGGGGTAGCGACGCGGAGGTAGTCGAGAACCTCCCCGCCCAAGAAAGACCGGGAGGGAGAAACTACACTTCCCAGCAGGGAGAGCGACCTAACGCCCCGCCCCGCCCCCTGCCCCTCGCCCTGCTAGCCCCAGCCCCCGAGCGCCACGCATGCGCACCGCAAGCCAGCGCCATGTTGGGTCAGTTTGAAAGGGAGCGCGGGATCCGCGCTCGGCTTTGACGGCGGAGGAACCTGCGAGCTAGCGGAACCTGAGGCCGGGCGGCGTCCGGGTCTGGGTGCTTTGTCACGTCTCCCGTCGGGTGGCAGGACAGGGCTTTGGGTGGAGAATTGAGGACGTGTGCGCTTTTCTCTCTTTCCAGGCCTTCGTCGGTGAGTTTGGCCGGAAAAGGGCGTGTGTTTTCGAAAGGCGTCCCATCCTTTGACAGCCCGAGGGGAGGGGTGGGCTGTCTCCCGAGGGAGGGGGCGGGATGAGAGTCCCGGTGGAAAGCGGGCAATTTTAGGGGGAGGGTCGCGGAACGGGAAGGAGAGGACCTGACCTGGACCTCGAGGCGCTGTCGGCGATTGAAGCGGGCGGGGAGGCAGGGTCTTGGGCTTTAGGGGCCGTCACCTCGGCAAAACTGGCTGCTCGCTCTTGTTGTCTGATGAATGGTTTGTGAGAAGCCTGTGTCTGGGACTGCGGTGGGGGGTGGGTGGGTGGGTGCTGAAATCCCCGAGGGAGGTGCTTCCTAGTTAAGGGCGGAAGCTTTGAAGCCGAAGATGCTCCGCTGCAGGGGCGCCAGCGATCTTCGCTTTCCAGGGTCATTAATTCTTGTCTTTTTGCTGCAGAACAAGCACATGTTCATTTTCATAACATAAATCAGAGCTGTTATTTCTAAGAGTTGTTCTTCATTTCCTGTGAGCTATTCTCATTGGTAATTTAACGCTCTACGTTCTGTTTTTGAATGAAAGGTAGTAGAGATCTCTGGCCACTCGTGCTAACGTTCTATTCGTCGGAATGATGGATTTCCTTTTGGAGATACACCCGGAAGTGTTAACGGAAGAAATGGTAAGATGCAGGGAATTTGCTTCCAGATAATTCTGTGGCAGAAGTGAGGAGAAGTGGGTGGATAGAGTTTCGTCGTGTTGGTAGTTGAAGCAGGATGATGGGTGCATAGGAGTTGATTAAACTTTTCTTTCTTCTTTGGTGTACTTTTGGAAACTTTGCACAATAAAAATTCAGTTGTGGATTTTCTTTTTGCCTTTTGTGAATTAAAATAAATGTTATTACCCACTTACTGAGAACTGTAATCCAACAGCTTTCCTTTTTAGGGTTTTGTTTTCGTTTTCAAGGTTTTGTAAAATAAATTACAAAATCGGTAACCTGTCCTGTGTTGGAATAAGGGAGGAAACGTTTGGTCAAGTTTGTTATCCAAGCAATATTTACTTGAGAAAAGTTAAAATCATTAGTGAGAGGGGTGAAGAAAGGGCAGAGCTGACTTGGCCTAGCCATTCTTTAGAGGTATACCAATAGCATCACAGCATTCAGGGAAAGCAGAGGCTAAATAACCATTATCTTATGTTCTGCTGCTGCTTTGCACTGACTAGTGTCAGCTCTGACCTTTTACTCTTTTCTTCGTAAACGGAAAACTTTCTCAGTATTTTAAAGTCAAATTTGACAGTTATTAAGATTACATTAAAAGTTGTTAAAACTTTAACATTCCAAAAATTATAGCCAAAAATTAAACATTAATTTTATAACATCATAGCATGTGTTAAGTCCTAGACATTAAGCTTTCATTTTTACTTCAGAAAATCCATTGATTTAATTCTAAAAGAATGTCATATTATTTACTGAAGTAGTACCTGTTCACTCTGTTATTTCTTAGGTTTTCAAATATAGATCCTATTGTTGCTATATTAAGGTAGACTGGAATTCTCTCAATTTTAATAATGGAAAAACAGATGAATACATTAAAGCAATTTCCAAACTATTGTCTCCTTTGAAAGAGAGGTGGGCTGAATCCATTTTACATAAGAATTGAAAATAGTGAGGATAGTATCAAAAATGAATGTCAGAAAATGATTATTGACAGTGTTATTTTAGGAAAAGAACATTTTGCTAGCTCATTATATGGTAAGACTTGCAGTTTATTTCTTTATAAATGAATATTGTAAATTGTTTTGTTTTCTCAAGTCTTGGGGGAAGGGGTTGGCTGAAGTTACAAATTGGCATTTAAAATGTTGAAGGTGGGTATTCTCCATTGTTTCTTCTTGTTTCAGCTACGTCATTTGATGCCTTTTAAAAATTTATCAAGCACCTACTATGTGCAGCGCGTGGTGGTAGGCTTAAGAATTGAAAAATATTTTGTATAGGGAATGTTAGGTATTGTGATGTCATAGCCTATATCAGCATAAGAAAAGACTGTACATCGTAGTTTTTAGGACTTTAAAAAAAAAGTGAGTATTCTTCCCTTGGTACTTTCTATACATAGTCTTAGATGATTTTTGTATACATAATTCCAGGCACATAATAGGTGATCAATAAATGTTTTCTAAATTGATGATGAAGGAATTCACAGTAATTAAAACAGATAATCTATAATGTACATTACCTAAAAATAATTTATAGATAATGGATTTTATTTTTTAAAGAAAGTTATAAAACGTTTACAGATTTAGTAATTTCTCTCTGTACAGCTATTATTCCTTTTAATTGGAAGTTTAACCTTTTGTTTTTGTATTACAGTTGTTTCTAAGAGAAATGAGTGGAAATAACCCATTTTGAGGAAGCCATGGCAAAATTAAATACAAAGCGCAGAGTTTGTTCTTGGGAATCTTCAGTATCTTCTCTGTTAGCAAGCTGCAACCTGAGTGGTAGTAATTCCTCTAACTCTGATGGCTCTTTTCAGTATAAGGATAGACTGTACAGTTCTGCATCTCAGGCTCTACAGGCCTATATTGATGATTTTGATCTAAGCTGTGTGTATCTTGGTGCAAGCACTGGAAAGATTAACATCGATAAATGTTCTGCTAATATGCCAGAATTCTCCAACTATGTTTATAAACCAAAGAATGGTATGCTTTATTCTTTGTTTTCTTTTTGCCTACCGATTTAAAGCATTTTGAGAGATGTATTGTAGCCTTGGAAAACTAAATGCTTCTTTTGGGGTAAAAATGATTTGTAATATTGAGATCTGGTTATATTTCTTAAATGATTCTGTAATTTTCTGGTTCTCAGGGGTTTTCAGGTAAGATCCCCTTTTGACCTTAGAGGAGAAGCTCATGAAATGTAACTAATAATAGTAGATGGCTGATCCTAAACCCTTAAGCCGTTCTATTATAGCATAACAGAAATAGCATTGACTTGGTGGTTCTAGCTTCCATTAACTAGCTTAATGACTTTAAACAAATCTCAGCCTTTCAGAATTTATACTTGATCAGTTCCAATTGATGGGCTAGGGCTATATTAGTCTTCCTGATCTGTATTCTGTAGGACAGTAATATTCACAAGATGTTAAGGGTTTTTCCTTGGTAAGGTTTCCATGAATACAAGTTTGGAAAATGCATCTGTTGATAATCCAGTTAACACTTTACTGAGCACTTACAGAATGGCCCCTAGTGTGGAAAAAGGTTACATTCTACTCTTAGAAGTGGAGAATATATTCCGGAAGGGAAAATGGCAAACATGATTCTTAATTCTTAATTTTCATTTACTGTTGAATATTATAAAGTATTTTTATATGTGATACAGGAAGGTAAACAGAACTATGCTTTGTTTTTCAGCT
Organism: Tursiops truncatus; assembly: GCF_011762595.2. Classification (NCBI taxonomy): domain Eukaryota; kingdom Metazoa; phylum Chordata; class Mammalia; order Artiodactyla; family Delphinidae; genus Tursiops; species Tursiops truncatus. The sequence goes on from NC_047046.1 coordinate 68,947,290, forward strand.
TTTGAAAATCTTGATGACAAAAAAGATTTGTCCTTATCCTGTAGAGGACAGACTATTAATGACATGGACTCCATTAGCCTAACAACTGATGATCTATTAAAACTTCCAGCAGATGGATCATTTTCTTTCACTTATGTTGGAGCAGGTCATGGAATTAGCAAGAAAAGCAAAAAACATATTGGAAGACTGAGTTCATCCAACAGTGAAAAGAATCAAAATTTTCAAGAACCAGCCACTCTACTGGGCAAGGATAACTTAGTTACCCCGGTTGTATACACAAATGTAAAAGGAAAGCAGTGTGGTAGGCTGAAAAACCCAAAACTTGTGAATAAGGTTAATAAATGTGTTTCTGTACCATCTTTATCTTTTAACAAGAAATCATCTTTTAGGGACAGTTCAGAACACAAACTTGAAAAGAATTACCCAAGATGGCTCACTAGCCAGAAGTCTGACCTTAATGTTTCAGGGATAACGAGTATACCGGATTTCAAATACCCAGTCTGGCTCTACAATCAAGACTTGCTGCCCGATACAAATAGTCAAAGGATTTATCAAATATTTAAAGAAGATCACTGTTCCCCTAGGCATAGTTACCAGGCACAAAGAACTTCTCAGCTAATGAATAAATTAGATTGTTTTGAATATTCTTTTGAACCGTCAAACAGTTCACATTCCTTGAGTGATGATAAAGGATTAGTTAATGAATATGAATGTGATTCTGAACATAGCCAATGTCAGTGTGACAATCCACTTCTCCCAGGATCCAAAAAGCCATTCAGTGGTAATTGTTTTGTTTTGTTGTTGTTTTTAAGAACCAAAGAAAGTGCTATAAATTTGACCTCACATCTAGGAGTTTTTGTGTCATATTCTTGATGTAACCATCAAGTGATATATCTATTTTGAACTCTTAATGGTCTTCATTTACGTAGCATTTTGTGACTGGAAAATGTCTTTTCTGTTTTTCTTTGTGTCACAACAGATGTCACATTTTTTTTTTTTTTTTGCGGTACGCGGGTCTCTCACTGTTGTGGCCTCTCCCGTTGCGGAGCACAGGCTCCGGACGCGCAGGCTCAGCGGCCATGGCTCACGGGCCCAGCCGCTCCGCGGCATGTGGGATCTTCCCAGACCAGGGCACGAACCCATGTCCCCTGCATCGGCAGGCGGACTCTCAACCACTGCGCCACCAGGGAAGCCCCAGATGTCACATTTTAACATAGCTTGCTATTACAGATATGTGTGTATTCCAAATTATCTGAATTCTTGTTGCCTTTGTGAGGTTTTGCTGTGCTTTGCATTTATTTCTTTTCTTAAAGAATTAATGTGATCTTTTAAATTAGGTGACAGAATTGAATTGCTTATCCTGAAGGCCAAGAGAAATCTAGAGCATTGTACTGAAGAATTACCGAAGTCTATGAAGAAGGATGACAGTCCTTGTTCATTAGATAAACTTGAAGCAGAAAGATCATGGGAAAATATTCCTGTTACTTTGTAAGTAAGTTACAATAGAAAAACTATTCAGTTTTCCAAATGAAGAATGTCATGTGAACATCTGATTTATCTTTTAAATAACAATGATAATTAACAGTGGTAATAACATGGTAATTCTGTAGAGCATAGCTTTCAGTGTTGCTTGCTTTAAATTGCATTTTTCATTTGTTACCACAAGATGGCATAATATTTCATAATCTTAGGTACATTATATAATTTTTGTCTTTGTTACATGGTCCTTTTGTTGCACTGTAAAATATTAATATATATTAAATATGAGGAATTAGAACCAAAAGCAAACTATTTTGCAAATGGAGAAGGCTTGAAATTCTCGTTACTTTTTTTACTTTAAGTTTTTTCTTCCTCTATATTCTCTCCATGTATTAGAGTTATTCATTTCTTTTCATTTACAGTTTACTTTCTTAGTCATTATTTTCTGTAAATAATGGTGCATTTTCTTGTATGGTAAATGTTTGCAGTTTCTAAGATTGTTTTCATTTGTGTACTTAACCTTTCTATGCCATAGTTTCTCAGAATAATTTAAAAAGTGTTTGCCTAGATACCCGAGAATATGAGTATAGAGGAGGAATCGAGAGCTTAGGTAGGAAAGTTTCTTTTAGTGATATTATTACACGTATATTCATCAGAAATGCATTCTTGGTAATCCTGTGTCCTGCCTTAGGCTCTGATAATTTATTATCTTCAGTTGTCTAAGCCTTCATTCTGTTACAGACAGTCTGTTAATTCCTGAATCCTTTTTTTGATTCCTTCTCAGTTGAACATCTTATTCTTTTGTAAGTGGACACTGACTAATTCTAGTTTGGAATCTTGGCTCTGTCACTTCCTTGCTGAGACTCTGTACAAATCACTTCTACTTTGGGGTTGTGAGGATTCAGTTGATTAGAAAGTAAATATACAGCACTATTTACAATAGCCAGGACATGGAAGCAACCTAAGTGTCCTTCAACAGATGAATGGATAAAGAAGATGTGGCACATATGAACAATGGAATATTACTCAGCCATAATAAAAAGTAAAACTGAGTTATTTGTAGTGAGGTGGATGGACCTAGAGTCTGTCATACAGAGTGAAGTAAGTCAGAAAGAGAAAAACAAATACCGTATGCTAACACATATATATGGAATCTAGAAAAAAATATATGGTTCTGATGAACCTAGGGGCAGGACAGGAATGAAGATGTGGAGAATGGACTTGAGGATAAGGGGAGGGGGAAGGGTAAGCTGGGACGAAGTGAGAGAGTAGCATTGACATATATACACTATCAAATGTAAAATACATAGCTAGTGGGAAGCAGCCGCATAGCACAGGGAGATCAGCTTGGTGCTTTGTGATCACCTAGAGGGGTGGGATAGGGAGGGTGGAAGGGAGACGCAAGAGGGAGGGGATATGGGGATATGTGTATACATATAGCTGACTCACTTTGTTATACAGCAGAAACTAACACACCATTGTAAAGCAATTATACTCCAATAAAGATGTTAAAAAAAATAAGTAAATATAAGGTACTTAGGACAGTTTCTGATTTATGATGCTCTCTTAAAAATTTTAATAGTGGCGATGATCATCCAGAGTATTTTTTGTTTGTTTAGCTTCATTTCGCACTTGTTGGTTCATTAATATCTTTTTAAAAAAAAAAACTTGGGTTAGTAATTAGCTCACTTAATTCTTAAACTTATCTTTCATCTTTACTAATTTCTTATCTTCTTATCAGTTGGTTGTATTTGTAAAGTCCTATAGCTGCAATACTTTGCTTTCAAGTGGAACCAAAATGGGTGAGCAAATCATATCAGAGATGCTTAAATTAAGAGTAAAATTTTTGAATGCATCAAATGTATTTTGTAATTAGATACTATGACTTCTAACTTGTATAATTATTATTAATGGTTTGCCCTAGTACTTTATGGTACAGTAGTTGATTTTTGGAAGATTAAATTCATATTATGATGGATATGTTTTCCATTAAATTAATGATGGTGTGAGAAGAAGGAATAGACCTTACTTCACTGTGATAATGACAAATTATTATCAATCTGTCATCAGAAACAAAATTGACTGGGAAATACTCCAAGTAGTGTACTGAGAGATAGAATAACTACAACCAGACAATTTTTTTTTTTTGGTTTAACTTTTTATAATGGAAAATTTCAAACAAATACAAAAGTATAAGAATAGTATAATGATTCCCTATATATCCAGCACCCATCTTCTATAATGAGGTAAATCCTTTTTTGTTGATAGTTGGTGGATGTACAAACTCTTTGGTAAAGAATGGGAGAAAAGACTACTTGGAAGCGAGAAAAAGTTCCTAGTAAATTACAAATCAAATGAGTCAATAATGAAGTGCTGCTAATTATTGAGAAAAAAGCATTATTACATTTAAATGTTTTAAGAAGATTCTTAGATATCTGAGTATTTGAGTTAGAGATACATCTTATATTGATATATAAATGAAAAAGATAAAATGAGTTTCTTTATTCTCTGTAACTAATAGAATTTGGTTTGGGGAAAATTTTTACTCTTGCTGGGGATCCCCTTTCCTTCTGCTTGAACATCAAGATAGAAACTATTATTTATTGAGCTCTATTCAATGTACCAGGTATATTGAGTTAATTTATGCAATACTTCTGTGACATAAGTGGGGCTACAAATGTAGAAACTGAAGATAAAGTTTTGTGAAGTCATATAAGTGAGTGGGACTGGTATTTGAACTCAGGAATTTTAATTTCAAAATTGATCCTTCTCCCACTTTAATCTGTCCTTTATATTAATATGTGCCAGTTCTGGGGGAGAAGTCTGTCCTATTGCTTTGACGTAGAAGAGCATGTAACTGCCATCCCAGTAGAAACTGTTAATAAATTTCTGGCAGTTTTGTGTATTAATATTGAGTAACTAACAATGTTTAATTGGAAAAATGCACTGCTTATTTCAAGCAAATGAGCTTTTGGAGGATACTTATATTTGAAGGCTTATTTGTTTAGTTGAAGACTAATGTCTTCAGTTTCTATATAGTTTTTCCTTAAAGCTTTAAAGGAGAAGCAAGGAGATAGGGCGGGATGAAGGAAGAAGTTTAGGGAGAAGGTGAAGGAATCACTAAGCAGCATCAATATGAATCCTAATGGTTATTTAGTGGTGACCACTTTAAATGATAACCATCAGTTATATACTGTCTAATTTTTGTAAATGGGGAACTTATTTGCTGTCTCGTATCCTTAAATCCTAGCAAATCTCCTGTTCCGGTTAACTCTGATGATAGTGTTCAACAAACTTCAAGGGCAAAGTATGCTGACGGGTTCCTTGAAGACTTTTTAAATAATGATAATCAGGTGGGTGATGTTAAATCTTTTTAACTTATTAAAAGAATATTTATGACTAATATATATAGATATTAATTTCTAAGTTATTTAGATAGTATAAAACAAAAAATGACTAAAATCCCTTCTTCCCCAACACACTTCCATAAAACCATCACTCCTAGAATTATTCATAATTTTATTTTAGTATTCTAAAGTAGAGTGACCTGGGATTGAACTCTACAGGGAGCCTAAATTGTTATTACAATGGTTTTTTTTTTTTCTTGTGAAAAACATACAAAACAGAATCTTATAGAGTAAATTATATTTTCCCATATGGCGGTTGCTTATTGAGAGTTATGTTTCTAAGATGCAATTATCACCCCTGTGATTTAAAATGGGAAATTTATTATCCAGTTTTATAAAATCAGCATATGTGTATCTTGCAAGTAACCCTAAAATGAAGTGTAAATGTGTATATATACACATAAGGAATGATATATAATATGATTTAGAAGTATAAGCCATGGCTGTTAAATATTGAAATACACTTTGATATTTTAACATCTGGAAGATTTGAGAGATTGAACACTCAAAACAAAAATTAGCTAAAAATTTTAATACAATATATATCTTTTCCTTCAGTGAAATTTACTAGAGAAAGTAGAGGCTGTCAGAATATGTCTGACCTTAGAGCTCTTTTTTTTTTTTTTTTTAATATTTATTTTGTCCGTACCTGGTCTTAGTTGTGGGATGCAGGGTTGCAGACTTCTTAGTTGTGGCATGCATGTGGGATCTAGTTGCCCGACCAGGGATTGAACCCGGGCCCCCTACATTGGGAGTGCAGAGTCTTACCCACTGGACCACCAGGGAAGTCCCTGACCTTAGAGCTCTGTATAAGATACTATAGCAGATGCTGATTAAGTGAAGCTTAATTATCAAATATTTATTTGCCAAATATTTGGATACCAAGCACTTTTCTAGGAACTGTATTCCTAATAGTAAATAAGAGAGAAGAAACCTTGCATCTTGGAGTTTTTATTCCAAATTGGAGAGATAAGCTATATCAAAATGTAATATATAAGGTGATACTACAAAATGTTATAAAGAAAAATTACTTGGGATAGAGAAATTTTAACTAGAGTAGGTAGGAATCGCCTCTCTAGAGAGGTGATATTTGTGCCAAAACCTAAAATGAGTGAATAAGCCTTGTGTGTACCCATAGGGAAGTAACTTTACATGTAGAGGGAATAGTAAGTGCAGAAACCCCAACGCAGAGAAGTGTTTGGCATGTTCAAGGAATATCAGAGTCCAGTCAGTGTAGCTCAATCAGAAAGAACAAGGATGAATGGTTAAGAGATAAGATGGAGAGGTAACCAGGAGTCAGATCATGTAGCTATGTAAGTAATGGAATGAAGATTTTATGTTTTATTTCAGCGAGATGAGAAGTCACTGGAGTACTTTGGAGGAATGAAATTATCAGATCTACATTTTGAAATATAAACAGGCAGCTGTATGGAACATAGACCTTGAAAGGAGCTAGAGAAGGACAGGGAACCCAGTTAGGAGGCTTTTGCAGTCTTCCAGGATAGGGATTGTAAAGGCTTGGGCTAGGTGGGTACATTGGAGATGGTCAGAAATAGTTAGACTTGGGATGTGTTTTGAAGGTGACCTCGTAGGATGGAGATAGAGAGGATTCAAAGTATGAGTCCAAGATGTTTGAGCCAAGCAACTAAAGGATTGGGTGGTGCAATTTACTTGGACCATAAGTTTTTGCATAAGTTTTTCAGAGTTTGAGATGGATGACTGTTAAATACTAACCAACTAATCCCTTTTCTTATGCCTTTACACACACAGCCTCACTACCATGGTGTTTTTTTATTTTTAAATAATTTTAGATGTACAGAAAGTTGCAAAAATAATACAGGTCGTTCCTGTGACCCTTCTCCCAGCTTCCCTAATGTTAACATCTTATATCATAATGATCACATAGGCCCAATACTGTTACCTGAACTACAGACCTTATTCTGATTTCACCAGTTTTTCTACCAATGTCTTGTTGCAGGATCCAGCATTGCATTTAGTTGTCATGTCTTCTTAATTTACTTCAGTCTGACAGTTCCTCAGTCTTTCCTTGTCTGTCATGACCTTGACACTTTTTCAGAGTTACTGGTCATTGGTTTTTTTGTAGATAGTTCCTGAATTGGGTTTATCTGAAGTTTTCTCATGATTAGAATGAGGTTATGAATTTTTGGCAAGAATGCAACAGAAATCATGCTGTGCCCTTCTCAGTGCATCATATAAGAGGGTTCATGATATATTGATATCATTGGTAATATTGATATGTTCCTTAGTTCAGGCTGCTGTAATAAATATGCCTTAGACCAGTTGGCTTAAACAACAAACATTTATTTTTCGCAGTTCTGGAGACTGAGAAGTCCAGATGAAGGTGTCTGGTGAGATCCTGCTTCCTAGTTTGCAGATGGTCATCTTCTTGTATCTTCAAGAGCAGAGAGGGTGAAAGCTCTCTGTTTCTCTTCTTATAAGGGCACTAATCCCACTCATGAGAGTTCCACCTTTATGACCTAGTTACCTCACAGAAGCCCCTCCTCCAAATACTGTCACATTGAGATTAGGCTTCAACATTTGAATTGTAAGGGGACACAAACATTCAGTCCAGAGCAATATGTTAATAAAATAATATGTAATATATAAAATTATAATATATTAATACTTGTGATGTTAGTCTTGAACACGTGGTGCCTACTGGTTTTCTCTTTAGTAAAATCATGGTTTCCCCTTGTAATTAATAAATATCGTAGGGGAGATACTGTGAGACTATGCAAGTAGTCTCAAACTTTCATCTACTAACTTAGTATCCATTGGTGGATATTGACTTTTTGTCTGCATTATTAATTGAAATTCTTGTGTAATGAAGAGCTATTCCTTCTCCCCCATTTATTTATTAAACTATTTATATTAGGACTCATAGATATTTATTTTATTCTAGGTTTAACACAATACAATATTATTACTTATTTTGTTGCTTAAATTGTTTTAGTTTAGGCCATAAAGAGTTGCTTCAGGTTGGCTCCACGTGTCCTTTTGACATGTCCCTATGCTTTTTTGAGCACTTCTCTGAGGAGCCATGGTTCTTTTTATTGGAAAATGGTATTTAGAAACTAAGATCTAGGCACTAGGTGTGCTTATTGCTGCTGGGTTTTTATTCTAGACTTTCTCAGCAGGCAGACTTAGGAAACATAAGTTTACTAAGCCACGCATACACACATACTTATTTGTATATCTGTTTACATGTATATATTTTATATGTAGGTATAAAATCATGAGTTCGTACTGATACTACTTATTCTAGTCCAATACCACAGACTTTGTTTTAGCCCCTCTGTTCCTTATTTGTAACTTCTTTCTCATCTGGTGAGAATCTTTACTCTTATTATCTATAATAGGTTTACTTATTTTTTCAGTCTTAGCATATGCATAGTTTCAGAATTGCTAACCCATACTGCTGTAAGAAACACATTTACTAATTAGATTATATTATTTGTGTATGGTTCTTTTTGTCTTTTGCCTTGCAATATCCAGTCAAAATATTCTTTTCCAAGGTTACCGTGGTTAATTATTTTCTGCCCAACTCCTTTCAATGTGGTCATGTTGTTCATTTGTAATGCTGTTAGGTGGCTCATTTTTTTTATTGTGTAAATTGGGTTATTCCCACATTTTATGTGGTTTAAATAATTGGTTTTTGAATACATGAAACATTACTATAGTTCCGAGAGTCAGAGCTATACTATACAAAAAGACATACTCAGAGACATTCACTACAAGGATTTAATGAGAAGTCTCAGAACAAATTCTATCAAACATGCCAACGTTTATTAAACATTCATTCGTGAGTGGCACAGAACAGTTCATATAATCTGTTTTGTAGTTTTCTTTTTTGGTACTCTGACCAGAATTTTGCCTGAAAAGTTCACTCAAGGCAGACATAGCAAATTGCAGAGGCAAGCTTTTGTAACTTTTATGGTTGGCATTAGGCAACCTGAATTTCTTCTAAACCAGTGGCTGGATGCAGATCATTTAGAGATAATGCCTCAGGTGCTGTCTCTGAGGTTGTAGGAGTATAAGTGGAACTGGATCCTTATGCCCTGTTTCTTTTTCTTTCTTTCTTTTTTTTTAAATTTTGGTAAAGTATATATAATATTTACTATTTTTACTATTTTGACCTTTTTTTTTTTTTTTTTTTTTTTGCGGTACACGGGCCTCTCACTGTTGTGGCCTCTCCTGTTGCTGAACACAGGCTCTGGACGCACAGGCTCAGCGGCCATGGCTCACGGGCCCAGCCGCTTCACGGAATGTGGGATCTTCCCGGACCGGGGCACGAACCCGTGTCTCCTGCATCAGCAGGCGGACTCTCAACCACTGCGCCACCAGGGAAGCCCTGACCATTTTTAAGTGTATAGTTCTGTGCAATAAGTGCCGTACCTTCACATTGCTGTGCAACCATCACCACTGTCTATCTCTAGAACTTCTTCAGCTTTACCAACTGAAACTACCCACTAAACACTAACTCCCCATCCTCCTTTACCCCCAGCCTCTGCTAGCAGCATTCTACTTTCTGTCTCTATGAATTTGATTATTCTAGGAACCGTATATGTTTTAGTCTGCTGAGGCTGCCATAACAAAATACCATAGGCTGGGTGGCTTAAACAACAGGTATTTGGTTCTCACAGTTTTGGAGGTGGGAGAATCTAAGATCAAGGTGCTGACTGATTCTGTTACTGGTGAAGGCTCTCTCCCTGCCTTGCATACAAGCCACCTTCCCACTTTGTCCTCATATGGCCTTTCCTTGAGCTCTTAAGTGTCTCTTCATGAGGATATTAATCCTATGGTTTCAGGGTCCCACCCTTATAACCTCACTTAACCTTGATTACCTCCTTATAACCTTATCTCTAAATACAGCCACGTTCAAGGTTAGGGCTTCACCATGAATTCTGGGGTGGGGGACACAATTCAATCCATAGCATCTTATAAGAAGACTCATACTATATCGTTCCTTTTGTTACTGGCTTATTTCACTTAGCATAACGTCTTCAAGGTTCATCCATGTTGTATCATCTGTCAAAATTTCCTTCCTTTCTTAGATTGAATAATACACCATTGTGTGTATGTTTCATGTTTTGTTGATCCATTTATCTGTTGATGGACACTTAGGTTGCTTCTGCCTTTTGACTATTGTGAATAATGCTGCTATGAACATAGGTGTACAAATATCTGCTTGAATCTCTGCTTTCATTTCTTTTGGGTATATACTCAGAAGGGGAGTTGCAGGATCATTGTGGTAATTCTGTATTTAGTTTTTTGAGGAATTACCATACTGTTTTCTACAGGAGCTGCACCATTTTATTACGTTCCCACACCTTGTTTCTTATACCCTGTTCATATAACTGTGGAGAGTGCCTTTAAAATCTTTTTGGCCACTGTGCTTAACTTCGTATATATGTTATACTGTCCATGTTGAAATATTTTAAATTATAGACATCTTAAGAGGCCTATTTTCCACTTTCTGGATGATTATCAGGACACAGCAACTCATTTGAAAGATGTAAAAATAAAGGTAAGACTTTAAAAAAGAAGTTTAAAAATATCCTGTACAGGTTCTCTTAACTAACTACCTTATGTGGCTAAGTGCTGTTGCCTTCTTTGGATGCAGATAAGATCAGTGGTAATCGAGGTGTGAGTGTTTTTAAGGTAGCAAGGAATGTGTGGTCCATAAAGAGGTAAAAACCAGCATTCCCTGTGTGAAAACGTATTTGGAAGTGTGCAGAGAATATGATATTTGAAATTCTAGTCCTTGTTGAGCTGATAACCAGCGTCATTTACACACTTGAAAAGAGCATATTGACTTACCTGCTCTCTGAGGACCTTTCAGTTCGAAAAATCTATAATTTTAAATGTACTAAGTGAACGCATTGCAAATGTGAACATGTACCATTCATTTTAAAAGAACAAGGACTGGGAAGGATGTGCCAAGCTGTTAATAGTGATTGTCTTTAAGTGACTGGGTAAGGAGAGGTTTATGAGTTACAGTTTTGATTTGTTGGAACACTTTATTGACATGTATTGTTTGGATTTTGCATTGATTTATATTGCGGGGAAATAATACAAAATAGAACTTTTCCCCTTCTGAATTTGGATGGTTCATCATTCATCTGTTTTAACTTGTAGAGCTGTACCCTTTCTGGAGGGAAACACCATGGTCCTGTTGAAGCCCTGAAACAAATGTTATTTAATCTTCAAGCAGTGCAAGAAAGTTTTAATCAGAATAAAACCACAGAGCCAAAAGGCGAAATTAAACAAGTAAGCACAAACTTAATTTATGAATTGAAATCTATGAATGTGAATTGAGATCTGTGAAGGATAAGATTTCCTCCTAGGTCTTTCTTAGCCTCAACTCTAATTTTATGTTAATAAGCATGGTATATAACACATGTCATAGAGTTGTACTGTTGTTATTCTTTTTTTTAGAAAGTAACTTACTCAAATTTAATACTGTAAGATTTTTGCAGTTGTGTACCCCTGAATGGATTGTTCTATTAAGTTTATGGTTATAAATACAACATTGTATTTAGATATGATGTTATTAAAACTGTAGATGAAAGGATTGTAAGAGTTGTTTTTTAATGCCCTACAAAATTATTCTGTGTAGTCCAACTTCCTGTGTTTATATTTGAGGTGGCCTAGAGAACCTTTCGACATGAGACTTCTCCCCATAACCTTTGTCATCTGAAGTTTCATTTTGTTACCATGTGTTTATTGACTCTTAATACGGTTATGTAAAGTTTTATTTTAAAGTAATTGTGTTTTTGTGTATTTCCTAGGAATTTGGAAATCTGTTTCTGCTTTGGGCTGATATTTCATAGGGGTCGAATTTTCCTCACAGTAGTATAGTGTTTACAAACCTAGCTTATGTTCTTCCAAGGCTGATTGTGAATTCTAATTCTGCCACTTACTAGCAAGTGCAGTATTTGTACAGATCACTTAACCTCCTTAATTTCAGTTTCCTCTTCTGTAAAATGAGATTGTTGAGAAGACAAATTGAAACAAACTATAGAAAGTACTTATTATAGTCCTTGGCACCTGGTAAAAACTTAATACCTGGAAAATACTTAATACATTTTAATTGATATTGTTTATTTTGTTATTCAGTAGAGCTTTACAAAATTCAGTTTTCATTACAAGTGAGTGTACTAGATTTTAGGAACTATCACATGCTACTCACTTAAGTTGTATTTCTTAATTTTTCTCCTTACATTCTAATGATCATGACACTAACATACAGTGCAATCCATCCTTCTTTTCCTTCCCCTTTTAAACATTCTTGAGATAAAGCCTTGTTTAGTAAAGTCATAATTTCAAGCCAAGATTTGATATTTAATGAACAAACATTTTGAAGCATACTTTACGACAGTTGCAAGATGAAAAAGTTGTAGTATTTTTAGAATAAAAAAATATATATTTAATGCTTTACTGAAAATTATTTGCTTAGAATTATTTCCTTGGGAATGCGGACAATATTTTTAATGTTGTTGTTAATCACACATATTAAATAGCATATAAGTTTATAATTATATAATATTTTCACTGTTTTATTATATTTGGTGTTTTTAATAATAGGTTTCAGAAGATGATTTCTCTAAATTACAGTTGAAGGAAAGTATGGCTCCTGTTAATAGGTCACTTCAAAAGTAAGTGTTCTCTGTTAATTTCTGAGTATGTTATGGATACAAACATCTCTGATTGAAATCAGAAGGTTACAGAATGGAATTAAAGTAGCTGGAAGAGGAGGTGTGCTAGGTATATTTAAGATTCTTGGAGCATAATTTTTAATCCTGAGATTTTCTCTTAAATTTGCGCTATTTTCTATTGAAAATGTTCTTAGGACCTAATGAGATAACTGTAGACACTAAAAATATAATAGATGTGAATGGCCTAGGGAAAATATCTTTTCATTTCTGAGTAATACCAACAATTTGAGATAGTATTGGTGTGGATATTCTGGAAGAACAACTTGTGCGTGAAATGTGTTGTCATATATTCCCTCTAGAAGAGATAAATAATCTAAGTAAGTATATCATTATTTGACATATCGCCACAGAAATTTAAGTGGATATAATGTCCTGGATATAAAGATAGGTCTAAATGCCCTAAGGTGTTAATCTACTTATTTTCTTAGTTACATATCTTAAAAAGTTGGGAAGAATTTCCTATAGTCATGATATTGGTAGAAGAGACGGGTATTTATTTTATAGATTTGATTGTGTGAATATGAAGCGCCCTTACACATATGAATGTGTAAGATTTTGTAATTCTCAATACTAAAGGCCATGCTGTGAAAACCAAACTTAACGATAGCTGGGAAGTTGTCTCATTTCTCAGATCTCTTTTCTTGCTCAATTTTCTGGTCTTCGTTCTACACTAGGGATAGACAGAATTAGCTCTGAGACTTGCAAAACTTGACCCTAAAGCAAACATTTTTCTTTATTCTAATGTGCTCATATTTTACTTAGATCTAGGAAAGAGTGGGCAGTTTGTTCTGAAAAGCCTTTCATTCAGTTCTTGCTGGATTCTAGGCTGAATATAGGCCAGTAAACATAGTATTTAAGAGAACAGCCAGTATAGTAGTACTAGTAGAAAAACAAATGTAAGATGTCAATGGGTAAAGTATAGCTAAATTGCCATCACATAATCAGTGTTACTGAGTTTCTGTGGGTTGATTAGTATTTACTTGAATGATCATCAATAGATACATTGTCACAATAAGAAATGAGTTTTTTAATTTCAGTTTTTAAGGTGAATGACTATTCAATGTTGTAATACAACCCTTAGGTTGATGTTTTCCCCATTAGCCTGCTTTTTCACTTTTTGAGAGTAGAAAATCAAGAATAATTTCCTTCTACAATTTTATCCTTCCCTTCTCCCTACACTTATCTTTGAAATACCAATCACTTTTGATAGACTCTTCTCTAAACAGATTGCTTTATTCTCAAAACGGGAGATAGAGGTTAGATGAAAGGAACTGCCAAATGATTGCATAGCTGAGGTAGGGAGACTGAAGATTTCACACTTATACTTAGCTTTTTTATTCCTTCCCATTATTACCCACTCCCCTTTCTACCTGACATTTTGTTTTAAAGACATAAAATATACTACATGGGATTAGAAAGGAAACCAGTTATAGTGAATTAACTATGAAAATATTAAAATACATTTCTAATTAGTAAAATATGCTTCTCTTTATTGCATTTAAAATAAGACAATACATTTAAAATACAGGTAAGTTAAAATTCATTTTGTAAAAACATGTATTAGTGTGAAGGCCTTTTGCATAACTTGAATAAAAGCATTAAACCATGGTGTGCTCTTTTACTTACCTTTCACATATTGATCAGCAAACGATTACAGAAAGGGAATATTGGAAGGCATTGCTGTCTGGGTTACCAGTGAGACTTCACTATTTGGAGGATGAAAACTAGACTTAAAGTTGTCTAATAGTTGGCCAGTTATGTCATATGAACTTTTGGACTGTAGACAGCAAGACTTAGAGGACGTATGTTTTAGCAGTGGGTTTAATAACTGTTGTAATTTTGTAACTATTATATAATTATTGTAATTTTGAAGTAGTGATGGGTATAAAACATGCTTGCAATGACTATAATGTGATATCAAAATACCTCTGATTTCTGTGGCGTATGAGGTCACAGATTTTGGCTGTTGCTTACATTCATAATGGAAGGAAATGCTAATTTAGAGATAGCATTTTGTGAAAATAAAGATGATTTTTTTCCCCATCCAATTTCATAGACCCTTTGAATCTAAAGGATCTGTTGACCCTCCGATTTGTAAACAGTAACATCAGATACTAGCCACTTGTCATCTTCCTTCTCTTGAGTCACAGCCTGAAAAGAAAAAAGGAAGATAAGCCCCAAGTATATTTACAGATTATCTTCTTCCTCATAAATATGTCTGTAGGAAGAAAATAATTCTTTAAGTAGAGAGATATTAGGATGTAGAAATAATAAAGTCTAATTTTACCTCTGATTGCTTAGTAACTCTGGGTGAGTTATTGTCATTTAGATAATGAAGATGACAATCTCAGAAATTAACAGAAGCTGCCAAAAGGATGGCAGAATTCAGATTCTTAATACATTTGAGTAGAAGTGTCTAAGAAATAGAGTACAGGGAAATAGACGTAATGCAGTAATTAACACTACTAATTTCCTCCCTCTCCTTATCCTTGGTAAAGTGGAAGATGTATTTTATTTAATATACATCAATTGAACCTGTGTTGGAGACTGTAGAATAAGGTGTTGTAGTCACCACTCAGTAACTTCTCACTAATTTCTCACTTTAGAGATTACTGGTATATTATTTCTGTTTTTCTTGGTCTCTTATTTATCAGAGATCTGAAATATGGTTGATTAACTGATATTTTTGAGTGATCCTCAAGGATCTGAAGGGTAAGGGAGAAGGAAAGCTGGAAGAATACTTTTAGAGGAAGACTGGAAAGTTAAGGGCTCCTATCTTCTTGGTTTGTCTGAGGGATGATTGAGAAAAACCAGGGTGTTGGTATAATACTGCATTATTCAATGTAATTGTCATTTGTTTTCCCCCATGCTCAATAAAAATGAGTTTTCCTCAATTGTAACTGATTGTTTAGTGCTATTTAAATTTAGCTCTCTTGATTGTACATGTTAAAAATGAATTATGTCCTTTATTTCTTAAATGATATACACAGTATATCAGAAGGTATCATTTCATTCTGCAAAGTACATGAAAAAGATGCTTTAAGTGTGACACAAGTGATACCTATTATTGTTTCTTATTAGGCTACTTGGCACACTTTCAAAAAAAAACCCTTAAATGTCAAACATATAATTTTTTTAAGTAAGTGTTTATAGAATTTTAGATGAATTATTTTAACCCTCAGTTATTCAGATTGCAAGGTTTTGTAAAGAAAAATTTTCAGTTTTGATACTGAAACTATTCCATAAACTTATCTCTCATACTAATTTTGAAGTTAAGAAACAATATAATCACCATTTCTTTTTGCATTACCTATTCAGTCCTTAATATTGGTTTATAATGTGTTTTATACTTTTTAATGAAGGGCTTTGCACCATTTATCTCGCCTGAGAGACCTGGTTGATGATTCCAGTGGGAAACAGTCACCGAAAATACGAAGAGGAAAATAAAACTCTAACCAATAAGTAGTCACCACAGAACAAAAATGTATTTTTTTTCCTATTGCTTAAACTGACAAAGTAATTAGAAGCCATATATTATTCTGTGATTGGTTCAAGTATTATATATTTTTTAAAAACCAGACTTGAAAATGTTCATAGATTTTTGTGGTCTATCCTCATTTTGTGCCGAAATACCAGGAGGTGAACTAGAAGGACCCACACTATATGGCCTAGTCTGACTTTGGTCTTCAGGCTGTCAAATATCTAATATTCAAAGATGGATGATTTCCGTTCTTGAAGCTTACATGGACTTAACCTTCTTCAGCATCCTCATCATTTTATCATCTGATTCTGGATCATTAAGAAGCTTTTCCTGGTTTCTATCCAAAATCTCTTAAATAGACTCTTTTATAAAGTTAGTATCCACTTAAGGAGCTTGAGGAATGTCAAAATTGTTATGGTGTATCTTATCCATATGGAAGTATGTTACTTTCAAGTTTCATAAAGCAAACATTTAAGAATATGTTATATTTGCAAATAACATTAACTGGTACAGTGCTAAAAGGATGTTTTATATTGTGAATTCCAGGAAAACCTCATTTAATTAATGCTTTGATTCTATATGTAAGATAAGCTTGACAGTACTTGACAGTTTATAAAATATTTGGGGGGGATATTTGAGATTTTAATATTTTGATATTATTTCCCAGATTTAAGTTTTGAGGTTAGCTCAAACTAGTAAAAACTATATCAGTGGCCAGTTGCTTTATGGAATTTGATAACTAAACTTAAATGAATATGGAAAATTAGAAAGTAACTATTTTAAAGCTATTTTGTAAGTGCTGAACTTTCTTTAAGGTTTGTCACTAGCTAGGACTGAACAGAGCTCTATAATTTTGCAACTTCTACCAAATGAGCGTCTAATAAGTAGGAAGCATCTTTACCAACAAAATGAAGGAATAATTCATAAGACATGGCGAAGCATATTAAAAAAGCCTGATGAAATTAAAGAATTGGTATGCATACAAATAGTACAAATTAACACTACCCAAATTGGAGCGCTTTTGCTAATAAGTAGCTTCACTGTCAAATAGGAATTTCTAAGTACATTGGGTCAAAGAATTTTTTCCCCCCAATTTAAATCACTATCTAAGGCCTTTGTTATAGAACTTACATGTCAGAGACTGTGGAGTGAATCCTGTCTTTCTTTTCCTTGCCTAGTGAGTCAGTCACTGTACAATTCTTTTTGCCCAGTTTGAGAGTCACTTGCTAATAAGTTTGTTGTGTTTACTCTGTGGAGGTGTTTTTGCCGCAGACATTCTATTTCTGATTATGGTCTTCTGCTTCACAGCAGATAGTTTGCATACAATCAAACAAGACATTACTTTGATGATTGAAATGTGGTTGGCTGTTAAAAGTGCAGATAGATTTTAAGTGGATGGACATAGATCTGAGCGGAGCGTGTTCCAGTGAAATCCGGTATCCAACGAATTCTAAAGGCAGAGCAGACAAAGATAGCAGATAATTACATATTATCTGTTGATCAGATATAATATGTTTAGTATACCTAGAAAGCATCTCCAAAGGGATTATTATGCTGTGTTGACTCTGAGTAGCACTGATTTGGTTAGTTCTTCCATTTGCAAGAACATATATCCAGTACTAAATAAGATAAGCCTGTTCTAAAATTTTGTTATAACTAGTATTTTAAGAAACTTGATTATACTTACCCCAGAGTATTTTTCCTTTTGTATTAAATATGGAAGTTTAAGTTTTTTAGCAAAAAAGAGAACTTTAAATGATTAATTCTAACCTTTCAAAAAATATATAGGAGATTCAAACAAGAAAAAAATGTAAATGATAAATGTTCAATAAATTCTTTAAGGAATTGATTTAATTAATTGTTAAATATTTCAGTATTTTTTATTTTGAGATTTCCAGAGGAAAAAAAGGAGACAACAGTATTGAGACTGCTGAGTTGGGAATTTAAAGCAGATGAGAACAATTAGTTTTAAAAATAGGATTGTGAATATAAAGTTTTATCAACCTTTTTCTCTCTTTTAGGTATATTGAAAAATATTAAATAGAAAAAGTGATATAATTTTAATAAGACATTTCAGATTTTTAATTGAGCATGAAAAAATTTAACCTAATTCCAAAAATTATTTGAGATCAATCGATAAAAGTGTGATGCATATGTGAAGACTTGAAACTCAACTGTATTTTCTTTGTTATCAGTAAGAACTCTCAGTTTTTTCTGGGACAATTCATTTCAGCTTCATAGAGATTTCTGACCAAACTGAGGAACTCTGTCTTCTTGGGTTTGTTTGGGTTATATGTCTCTCTAGTTATGTTATTTCTTGTTGAAATTTATAAATGTGGATTTGGGGGGTTATTATTTTGTATTTAATGTTTTGGATAATGTCTTGTTAAATCATATGCAGTTATACCAAAACGTTGCCTGAAGATAAATCATGACAAGATTTCTTTTTTTCCCCCTATGTTTTGAATATGTGGAATCACTCATTACTTTGAATTTGTTTCCTTTTTTCCTGTCCCACCTTTCACTGTGTCTCAAAACCTCTTTGTTAGAAGTGCTCTCAAGAAGTAAACTTGACAATAGGCAAGTAGCATGAAAGGGAACAAAATTCATCTGTGGCTAAGATCATTTTCCTTTTTTGAACAAAAGTATTAGTTTTTTACCCTCCCAGTTTATTCTACATTGTCCTTATGGTAGACCAGACATGTCTGCGTAACAACTTTTTTTTTACAATGTAGCAACTTCGTTACATTAACGGAGACTAGTCCATTTGCCTCCTAATATTTATTTCACCCATGACCATTCTTCCCCTCATTTTCAGTTCATACATCCAAAGACATCCTGACTAGTGTTTACAAGATACTGTTGTACACACCGCCACTGTAATCTTACTGATTTATTTCAGCAAGTTTGCTGCAGCTAAATTGCTTTACTCAGATTCTCCCAAACTTTCTGTGTATGTTCTCACCTTTATGCATATTATTTCTCATACTTGAAATACTCAGTTTTCTTTCATTCTGGTTATTTAAAGCTTACTGTGCCATTTCTTTAAAGCTCTGACAGAGTTTATACTTACTTTTCCAAACATTCTCACCTTCCAAACTCTGGTAGATTGGCTCTCCGTTTTCCTTCCCCATCGCTCATTTAGCTGTTATATTTCTTGTTTATGTTTTTGATATTCTTCTTGTAGCAAATTTGTATCCTTAGGGGAGAAAATGTCTCAAAAAGTATTAGATGATTGATTTTGTTTTGTCTCCTTGATAGTGTCTCTTACATAATGATGTATAACCAGAAACATGTAAATTTAAAGTGTTAATTGATAATTCTAAGCCTGATTTCCTATATAAGTTTGTAAGCTCAAGATAGGAGAAACCACGTCTTTTATTTATGTGATGTCCTGCAAATCCTTTTTAAAATGAGGTAAATTAAACCTATTATGGAAGAGATTTCTTTTTTGATATTGCAGTTTATCAAATAAGATTAACATTTTTGTATTTTGGATGACTTGGTTATAAGCTTTCTAACCTCTTGAGCCCTGAAAACTTTTAAGATTTTTGAGTTTTTATATCTGCATTTCATCAGGTACATGAACTATTTTACAGATCTAGGACTAAGTCTAGGGAAACTTTCAGTGGCTGGTTTTCATTGTGTTGCTTCTTTGAGCCTGGCTTGATGGGAAACTATCAGTCTGGGTCCAATCTAGAAACAGAAACCACACAGTGATTGTAAACAAGAGAAGCTTAATATAAAAAAAAGTTTTAAACAGGTCAGACTCCCAGGAGTTCAGCATTTGCAGCAGCTGAAGAAGTGGTGTTTCCCTGGACCTGGCTGCCTCCCTCTCTCCCGGGTTCCATAGGGGGAAAAAAAGTTTTAAATTGTGACAAAAGAGATAAGATATAAGAGAGCTCTATATGGTACCCCAGAGATAAGGGAGAGTGCTCAAGGAAGGACAACCTTTTAAGAAGGAGCTAAGAGTTGGGGTCAGAGCTTGTAGCTGCAGTCACTTGATGGCACAGTTTACTGGTTTGTCCAGACCAGAGTCGGTTTTCAGTTACTAGGCAAGCAGGAAGCCATTCTCCAAGGTTCAGGGAAGCTGCAGGTGGTGTCTGGGTGTGGGCCTGGAGAGGGAGTGAGGATTCTTTCTGCATGCTGGACAGTGCTGGCTGGACACCTGGAGCGTAAGGGGTTTGTATTGGGAAAGTTGGGAGGGTGATCACCAGCCTGGGCCAGGTCTGTGAGGTCGCCAAGGAGAACCATACATTTTGGGACTGTGACTGGGGCAGAGAACTACCTGGTGTCTTTATACCCACCTTGTTTACTGATGGTGGAGCTGCCAGAAAGCAGCAGGTGAGCCCTGTCAGGGTGAATTTGGAGCTGAGAGACTATAAATTGATGACTGGCATGGAAACTTGTCAGGTTCTAGAAAGGTTTTGGTGGGAGAAAACATCATAAGGGAAATTTAAAAAATGCTTCACCTGTCCAACTCTGACCTCCCTGTTTTGCAATATACTATGTAGCCTGTCCAAACCAAGAACCTGGAATAAAGATAAAATAGCAAAAATGTCAGGTCATTTGGAAAACAGGCCGAGTAAGAAACCTTGGGCCAATATTTTCAAAATCTAATGAATTTGATAATTTTGTAAAAGAAAACGGATCTGAACTAGAAATCTGGGACTATTGTAAATATTCTGGAATTATATGAAAGAAGATCAGACTATCAGGGGAGTAGATTGCGTTCCTTCAATTGTGTTTCATCAAGGTGCCACATAACTTTTGAGTGTTTTTGGAAATTGAGCGTTTCCTGCAATTGGAATGCTTTGTTTTGTAGTATATTGCTTCAATTAAGCCATGATTTTTTCTGTGTCTTCCACATATTACTCTTAATTTTGCCTTTCAAGACAATCTCACATTTTGGTCTTCCTAATATTGGAACCAACAAAAATAATGCTACTTCCATCTTTCAGGCTGTTTCTAGTTTCTAAATTATTTTTTTGGACAAAGTTTTATGTTCATTATTGTCTCACTTTTTTTTGAATGCTGTCTAGCTTTCCCTGTGTTGTTTAAATGTCTATATTATACAAATGATCCAGAGCCCTACTTAACAGCAAAACTCTAGAGTATGCACTTTATTTTTCGTAGTGATACATGATTGACATATATTAGTTTCAGGTATACAACATAATGATTCGATATTTGTATATTTGATATTTGTATATAAGTGTAGTTAACATCCATCAACTGTATTTTTTCTTATTGCCACCCATAGCTAATTTTTTCCCAGCTTTGTTGAGGTATAATTGACAAAATTGTAAGATATTTAAAGTGTATGTCGTGATGATTTGATATACACATGTTGTGAAAAGATTCCTCCATCTTGTTAATGCATTCATCACCTCATATTTATCTCTCTCTATTTTGGTGAGTTGTTTTCATTTTTTAAGAAATGTGGCATCAGATGTCCAAGATGCATAGAGTAGATCATAAAGGATCTACATATTGTTCTTTGATAATTTATTATTCCATTCAGCATTCATTTATTTGGCTCTGCGTGGCGATGGAAGGAGGAGAGAGGAGTGTAAGGGTGGGAGAGATGATGACAAAGTATGGCTATCGTGAGGAACTCGATGGAAATATATAAGTGTATACAGTTACACTACCCCAGGTAAGTATTGTTTCAGAGAAATGAAGATGGAGCAACTGCTATTAAGGCACAGGCGATGGCGCAGCTAAGTGGCCGGAAGAATCAGGAATGAGTTCGCTCAGGAGGGAATGCTTGAGCTGATCTCCAAAATGAACAAATTTGCCATCAAAGAAATTGGATGGAAGGTTGTTTGCTCTAGGCAGAGAGTAAGACGTGCAAAGACTCGAGTCATTAAAAAGGTCTGATACAAAATTACTGAGTTGGAAGGGTATGTTGTGTGTTGTTAGTGGAAGAAACCAGTGCTTTAATATCGGGCAGATTTGTTTTATGATTCCACCATTTATTAGCTCTTTGTTGTAAACAAGCTCCTTGATCTTGCCTGAGGCTTTATTTAAATTTTCCCTTCCATTTGTAGTAGGTACTTGGCAGTTTTGTTTCAAGAATTAAATGGTAATGCCTCTCACGTGATTTCAGTAAACACTAGCAGCTAATAATGTTAATACACCTAGGTGGGGGGAGGCTTTGAGCTCAGCCCCTGGCATGCATTCACCAGTTACAACTCTTGAAAACTGTGCTGGAATATATTAAGAAATGCTCTTATCTCCCTCTCTTCCCACACCAAGGTATAACTCTTTCGTTTTGAGGAGAAAGAAACATCTCTCTGCATTCTGTAGGCCACCTACGTTCTTTAGACTGTAAGCATTATGATTAGGACCCCAATTCTCTTCTTCCTCTTCAGGATGCTTCAGCCCAGGGTTCCTGTTAGAGCACTGAAGTCCTTTGTGCTCCGTCTCTCCTAGTTACCATCCCCACACTCACATAATGGGAGGGTGTTTGAGCCTAGGCAATGCTTCTGCCATTGTAAAGTGGTGGCCCTTGGAAGAATACTTCACTTTGGATCTTCAGCAAGGTATAGACTTGACATCATGAGTTGGGAGTGGAGGTTCAAGGGAAGTACACTTGTTACTTATCCTTTAGACCTCTTCACCGCACATATGATTAAAGCAAGTTTAGCTGGTAGACTAAGCCAGTGGCCATAACCTCCCCAACACTCTCACTTCTAGTAGGAGAAAAGAGAAGGTGTGAGGTGGGGAACGAGTAAAAACAGAAAGGGGCAACGAGGTGAAATACGAACTTTGATAGCATCACTATTTTGAACTAACAGACCCTGCTTTGGTTAGTTTTTTCATGGATTAATAGAAGTTTCAGATTCCTAGCTGGTGACCATGCCTACAAAGTAACTTTACAAGGGGATGTTACAACATCTGTATCCTGGTTTGCATGTGACTTGTTTTCTGTATACAGTAGAATGTCAAATTTGAGGGGTTCAGTGTCAGGTCTCTACTTAGCCATGGTCACAAAGAGGAGCCCCCAAGTATGAAAGGATGAGTAAGATATAGAGGTGAGGGGTGAGGAGTAGAGGGGACATCTGCCAGGATGATTGGAAGGGTAGGAATCTTCTGTTGTCTAGTAGGGATAGAAGGGGGACTCCCCTTTGAGTCATCTTTGTAGAGTTCTGAATTGTAAAAGTAGGAGCTGATGTCTCTGTATCCCAGTTCTAGGATCTAGAAATGTCTAGATTTTATAGCACGGAGTTTTTATAGCATTCTCTGACCCATAGTCTCAGGTTCAAGTGGGAAAGTCCAAACTTTTAGCATACCTGTGTAGCAGGGGCCTTTCTGACTGTTGGAAGGCCTCACTTGGCAAGAATGACACAAATGAGGGCTTTGGTTCAGTACTTTAAACAGTATCTTGTCCAAGAATCACATATTCTGGGCTTCCCTGGTGGCACAGTGGTTAAGACTCCCCTACCAATGCAGGGGACACAGCTTCAAGCCCTGGTCTGGGAAGATCCCACATTGCCATGGAGCAACGAAGCCTGTGCACCACAACTACTGAGCCTGTGCTCCAGAGCCTGCAAGCCACAACTACTGAAGCCCATGTGCCTAGAGCCCGTGCTCCACAACAAGAGAAGCCACAGCAATGAGAAGCCCGTGCGCTGCAACAAAGAATAAGCCCCTCTCACCGCAACTAGAGAAAGCCTGCGTGCAGAAACGACCCAACGCAGCCAAAAATAAATAAATAAAATTAAAAAAAAAACAACAACCACCACATTTTCTGACCTCGAATAAAAAGAGGGCAAGTTAGGAATGCTTTTAATGTTGGCAGAGTTGAGATAAGGGGTGAAATTAGAGGTGACTAATTTCACTACTGGCTTTAAAAGTGAGCAACCAGGGCAGGACAGGAATAAAGAATGGACCTGAGGACATGGGGAGGGGGAAGGGTAAGCTAGGACGAAGTGAGAGAGTGGCATTGACATATATATACTACCAAATGTAAAATAGCTAGCTAGTGGGAAGCAGCTGCATAGCACAGGGAGATCAGCTTGGTTCTTTGTGACCACCAGAGGGGTGGGATAGGGAGGGTTGGGGAGAGATGCAAGAGGGAGGAGATATGGGGATATATGTATATGTATAGCTGGTTCACTTTGTTATGCAGCAGAAACGAACACACCATTGGAAAACAATTATACTCCAATAAAGATGTTTAAAAAATGAGCAACCACTGGTTGTACAGGAACTAGTTTATAAACAGTCTAGTAGAAGCAGTCATCCTTTTAATAAAGTTGTACTTTTTTAAATAACATTTTTTAAAAATTTATTTATTTTTGGCTGCATTGGGTCTTTGTTGCTGGATGCGGGCTTTCTCTAGTTGCGGTGAGCAGGGGCTACTCTTCGTTGCGGTGCGTGGGCTCCTTATTGCGGTGGCTTCTCTTGTTGCAGAGCACGGGCTCTAGGCGCCTGGGCTTCAGGAATTGTGGCTCGCGGGCTCTAGAGCACAGGCCTTAGCAATTGTGGCACACGGGCTTAAGCTGCTCCGCGGCATGTGGGATCTTCCCGGACCAGGGCTCGAACCCATGTCCCCTGCATTGGCAGGCGGATTCTTAACCACTGCGCCACCAGGGAAGCCCTGTTATACTTCTGCTAGCTTGATTAATTGTTGAACCTTCTTCCTTCCAGTTATATGTGACTATGTCTCAGTCCTTCCTGATTTGGGTTCAGTATCTGCTTTCCCTGGATTACTCATCTTACTCATTGTTCTCTTCCCTAGTTTACTGCAGTATCTATGTAGAAATATACCTGTAATTTATAAACATATATCATTTAAATTTTTTTAATTAATTCAGTTTTCTTTATTATAAGCTGCTATTGAAGTATGATGAAATTTTTTTAACATGAGTCTTGCATGAGAGAAATGTGGCAAAAATCTTTGAATATACATTTTATTTAAAAATCTTTTGGAGCCACAAGCAAGATTTAGGTGGAGCCATATGTAGTGTTGCTTTTGAATACAGATATGAGTATGTATACTGTGGAGTTCTCAGGGTGGGTATATCAGGATTAGCTGGGTGGTATTTCTTCCTCAACTCCATCACTGGGTTGTGATGAGGGATAATGTGTTGCAGGTGTCAGTGTCTGGAGACAAAAAGAAGTTGACAGCCTCTGTTACATTGTATGTTTTCATCCTTAAATGCTGACCAAGATATCTTCATAGTTACATATATTTCAGAAGACAAAGGTTGTGTGTGACAAGAAATGTTGGGTGTTTCTTTGTTTGTTTCCAAGGGCTAAGTGGGGACTCTGGAGTCAGACCTGTCTGTGTTCGAGGCTCTACCACATGCTAGCTATATGACCCTGGTTTAGTTAACTTCTCTACACTTTGCCTTTCTCATTTGTAAAGTGGGGCTAGTGATAGTACCTACATCAGAGGATTGTCATGAGCATTTAATGGGACAGTAAAATAGATCATAAAGGAAGCCTCGATAAATGTTAACTATTACATTATTACAATTGTTATTAGTCACTAGGTATAATGTTTCTGTGTTTCTTTTGCATTGGAGCAATAGAGTGTTGCTCATATTAACTAACTTAAGATCATTGTTATCTCTCGTGATTTATCTGTTGTCTGCTTCTTGGAGAAGTTAACTATGCCCTTCTAAACAGATATATCACTGATATAAACCATTACAGTCAATATTTGTTGAATGAATGCGCATGAGCTGTAACAGTTCTCTGGAGTTGGACTCAGCTGATTTTGTTGTTCATATCACCACTCAATAGCCTTCTGTTCTAAAATGCTGTTGGATTGGCACTAAAAATTACATATGAAGCACTTATATTGGAGAACAAACAAAAGCTGGAATGTTGAATATCTTGAATTATTATGTCAATGAAATCTTGAAAAAAATGGGAGTGTTGGGAATCCAGCAGTGTTATTTCCCCAAATAATTATATCTCTAATTCAAGTGGGTAGAGCTTGACAGTCCTAAGGGTTATTTAATCTAGCCTTAATTTTATACACATGAGGAAAACTGACTTAGCAAGGTTAAGGAACTTGTCCAAGATCATCGTCATGTAGAGCTGCGTGAATAGAATATTTTCATTTTCTTCACAAGTTCAGAGCTCCTTCCCAGCTCTTTCCCTTCTCTGACACTTATTTTAGGAGCCCATACCCACATAACACCTCTTAGTGTTAGAGTTCTTCCTGAGAACATTCTGCAGTGGGTAACGGTGGACTATGGCAGCAGTGGGAACATGTATTGAGTCTTTTTCCACAAATGTCTGAACATTAAATGTATGGCATTGATTTTGAGGTGACAAAATATTTAAAATAAATTAAGTTTTATCTGTGGGACCAGTAAGGGGATTTCCTCATCTTGTTACCAGGGTACTATAAAACATAGTTTTTCTCTTGCAAATCATTACATTATTGTCTTTGAGACAAGGGTCTATATCTTCTATGATACTGTAACAGTCTCCAGTGTCTGGTCATCTGAAAGTTGGCAATAGATAAGACACATTTGCATAATAAGAGCATTGATCAGTCTTGTTACTGGTAGACATTTCAAAGGAAGTAATCAAATAATTGCCAACTTTATCTTATTAGCTTTTTCTACCTGAATCATAGAAGGCAGATAACTTGGAGATGGGGGCCGCTGGGGAAATGTTCTTATTGAAACAAAGAAGCACTGCCTTTTCTTCTATGCCAGCATGGCATAAAGGAAGAATCCTGTTGGCTCAGGTTTTCTAACAGAAACAATATGCATATATTCTGTTTTCTGCTTAACCTTTCAACCAGTAATAAAATTACTAAAAAGTTAAAAGCACCCACCAAGGGATCTTGCTTGAAGCAATTATTATTATGATAATCTAATGGTGATTTTCTGTTTCTTTCATTAAAAAATATATTTTTGGTGGGTGATGAATATCTTACATAGATATTCTATATTACATAGATATATATCTTACATAGATATTAAGGACTTCTGCCTTCCCACCAGCACTGCCCATTTTGGAGACTAAAGTGACCATGGTTTAAATGATGTTAAATGGTGAAAGGGTGGGTTAGAAGAAGATGAAGGGGTTAAAAGTTAAGAAATATATTGCCAGTAGTACTTAGGTATGGTCTAGATAGGAAGTTCACTGTAATGGCAATAAGAAAACCTGGGTTTTAGTTACAATTCTGTTATCTTTATATAAGCAGGTCTTTTATTCCGATTTTCTAATTTGCAGAATAAGGACAATTCTATAAATGATTCAAGGTAATGGGTGAGGATGTAGTAATTTGACTTACTAGGAGGGATAATAGGTGGTTTATGAATTCAGATGTCCTTCTACCATATAAAGATAAGGGTGTTATTAAAGTAGTGAGTCTACTTGTGCTTATTAAAAAGGAAAAGCCTGACATTCATTGGACATTTACTATGTATGGGCACTGTGCTAAGTGCTTTACTTATATTAACTAGTTCAGTCCTCTCGCACCTTTATGAGGGCAACATTGTTAGCCCCATTGTAAAGATAAAGAACTTGAGGCACAGGGAGGTTAAATACCTTGCCCCAGGTCACACAGCTAATAAGTGGCAGAATTAGGATTCAAACCTTAGTGGTCTGGCTCTAGAATTTTCACTCTTAATCACACACGATAAACTTCTGCCCTGGTTATAGCCACTGGCAGGACTGATATTCATCTAGTATATACTGGTGTGACCACACCACCTATATTTCCATTGAGTCTTACAGACCACTCATTGTAAAGCACATCCCATTTTTAGAGATGTTAAAATGTTGAATTCATTCTAACAAATGCACAAGGAAAATTTAATAGGAAAAATATGTTTTATGGTACTCTGATAGCATGATGAGAAAATCACCTTGCTGGCTCCACAGATAAATTATTTTGAATATTTTATTACCTCAAAAATCAATGCCATACATTTAAATTCCAGGTCTTTGTGAGAAAAGGCTAAATTGATATGAGTCACTGATGCATCTTAGATTTGATGAGATATGTTAGGAAAGCCACAAAGTCACTCCCTATCACTTGAGCATAGATTAACCTTCAGCCTTGTCAGAGCCTGAACTGCCTGACCCAGATAGAATCTATATTTTTACCACATGGTCTGTTACTAAACTACTTACAGGCAAGTCAGAAATATGAAATAGAATGTAACTAAGTGTGTCTACCAAGTGAAACAGTGTTGGGACTCGAAGACTTAGCTCAAAATTATGGTTTCAGAGAGGGCTTGCCTTTTCTTCCTATCTCAAACACAATTATTCTTTCTGTGCTCACAAGATCTTGTACATATTTCTATCAGAACACAGCACATTTTGGGGGGAAATTATTTGCTTTCTTTTCCATTTCTCCTACTAGATTATAAGGTAATAAAAGGCTTCGTAATGTGTAGAGTGGTATACAGCCTGGAATAGAGTAGGCATTCAACCATGTTTATGGAAGGAATAAAGGTAGGAAGATAGAAAGGAAAAGAGGATGGGTGACTGTTTTGTGGATTACAGTAGTAGTTTTTAGCTTACTCAGGCCACAGCTCATCACCAGGAAAGCTGATGCAAGATGAATTTTAAATGAAGATTTAACTTTCAGGTAACAAAATTATCTAATAAGTAAACCACATAGAAAAATCACTCATTATCTAGAGGCAGGACTGATTTGGGTGATAAAAATGTTATGCTAGACTGAGCACCCACCATCAAACTCTGCAGAGAACCAATGCCATGGAAGAATCTTTTGATAAAGGGTGCTTTGCTTCTACACTAAAACTAGTTGTGTGATTTCGGGCAGGTATCGCACCTCTTCATGCCTCAGGTTCCTAATTTACAAAATGGGAATAATCATCATAGTACCTGACAGGATTGCTGTAAGAATTAAATCCCATGATGTATGGAAAGCACTTAGTACTGTGCCTGGTACTTTGTTGAAGGGAGGAAATAAATGTTAATTAGCTATTGTTATTATTATCTGTGTATGTGCCATCAGTGAGCAAAGAGTTGGGGACCAAAAGAAGTGTTTTGTTGGTCTCTAATTTGGCAATGCTTTCAACGGTTTTTTTTTTTTTCAACTGAGATTATTGTTTAAGAAACAACTTCCTTGTTTCATTTCCTTAACTTTCAGCTCTATATAAGCACTTCCTTCCTTAAGAATTATCATTCTTCTCCTCTCAGGGATCTCTCCATTTGCTAAAGCTACATCCCTCCCCCGTTTTTCTTTTTCAGTGAATTGCTTGCCCATCTATGCCAATGGACAACTTAGCGTTTGAAATGCATGAAGATGCAAAGCAGAATATTGTGTCTGGGGGGAAGATGAATACCATGTCCAGAATGGTAAGAATGTAAATGGGGACTTAAGTCTTGAGATTAGTTCCCCCCATAACCTTTATGCAGAGCTCAGGAAAGAGTCCCTCTTTAGACCAGCTCTCTTCAAGTGACCTTCTTCAGAAAGGTAGCATCTCCTGCTCTGAATATCTCCTGACTTGCCATCTCTCATAAACTCTTAACTCCTGTAGCTACTTAATGGCCCAGCTTTCTATGAATTGTTGTTCATGGCATTAATGAGTTGTTTATTGTTCAATATATTACCCTTATACAATGTTAAATTGAATATGTTGGTAAATGATTATGTTAGACAAAATGTACCATTTAAGAATTGATAATTTTTTAAATTTTTATACAGTTTTTAAAGATTACTCTCCATTTAGTTATTACAAAATATTGGCTATATTCCCTGTATTGTACAGTACATCCTTGTAGTCTATCTTACACCCAATAGTTTGTACCTCCCACTGCCCCACCCTACCTTGCCCCTCCCCCCCACACACACTGGTAACCACTAGTTTGTTCTCTATATCTGTGAGTCTGCTTCTCTTTTGTTATATTGACTAGTTTGTTGTATTTTTTAGATTCTACATATAAGTGATATCATACAGTATTTGTCTTTGTCAGACTTATTTCACTTAGCAATAATGCCCTCCAAGTCCAACCATGTTGCTACAAATGGCAAAATTTTATTCCTTTTTATGGTTGAGTAGTATTCCATTGTATATATACCACCTCTTCTTTATCCATTCATCTGTTGATGGACACTTCCATATCTTGGAAATTGTAAATAATGCTGCTGTGAACACTGGGGTGCATGTACCTCTTTGAATAAGTGTTTTTTAAAATTATTATTATGTACCTAGGAGTAGAATTGCCAGGTCATATGGTAGTTATGTCTCTAGTTTTTTTGAGAAACCTCCATACTTCCACAGTGGCTGCACCAGTTTACATTCCCACCAACCTTCCCTTTTCTCCACATCCTCACCAACATTTGTTATTTGTGTTCTTTTGAATATTTAAGAATGTTAAAGTAAGAATGTCTGTTAGAATTATTAGTGATCAAAGTTTTGCTTGCTCAGGGAGAAAGACCAGTGGAAAAGGAGTCCTGGACATCATTGCTTATAAAGGTCATTTTAGCGGTCAGAGGAGTGAGGGCAAATTGGTCCAAAGGTTAGGGTGTGTATTTTCTTGGCAGCTTTCAGTAATGTGGGTTGTAACTCAGAAATAATACTGCTGTTTATAGCATATATTTGTGATATGAAACCAGGAAATAGTAACATAGAAATACATGGAAATATTGTGACTTGGAGATGGGTGGTGACTTGGAAGCTCATTTAGGTAATACACAGGAGGAAGGGAATTTAATGAAGCTATTTAATGAAGGAGGGAGGGGGAGAGAGAGACAGAGACCTGTCAGGCCCGTTGACTACTGATATGTTGCTTATTCCCATGCATGTAGCTGTACATGTAAATGCATTTGTACATTCTGGAACCAAAAAGTTCTTAGAAAATACTATTTATAACCTCTTTGATTTTCAGGTGAAGAAACTGGTAAATAGGGGCTAACTGACTGACTTGGAATGCATTTCATATACAAACTTAACTGGGTACTTAATTTTCTAGTATTATTCTGTGCCCCAGCTCCTTGTATTTTTATTTTTATCCTTGTTTATTTGGATGTCATCTGGGTATACGGGGTGTGTGTGAGTGTGGGGCTGTGCCCCGCAGCCTGCAGTCCTTGCACTTGCCCAGCTGCTAGACTGAAGAGAGAGCCTGAGTCAGTGGCAGAGACATCAGTATTCACCGGACACGGAATCTTACAAGTCAGAGGCCGAGGTCCTGGAGTGACACCCACCATGTACAGGCAGGCAGGCAGGACAAGACAGCAATCTTCCCTGCGTAGGGGAGGAAGAGGCTATCAATTATAGGGGGCATGACATCAAAAGGGCTCCTTGGTTGCCAGGGGGACTGTGGAACACATCTCCGCACAGCTCTCTGGGTTAGCAACCAACGCAAGTGCCTGGTTTCCTGTTGATGACTGAACATACTGGAGCTGGTCTGGTCCCAGGGCTAGAACAATGGTTAGCGGAGGTGGCTGTGGGGGGCAGCGATCAGGCAGGTGGTTACTGATTAAACTTTCCACTTAGGAGGGAAGGCAGTCATGTGCATAAGTAAGCATGAGGCAGGGCTGGGGAGGGGGGCAGGGGGTGTACAGGGAGCAAGAGAGCAGCCGTCTTATGGGGCCTGACCATACTGTGAGTGTACGTATGTGTGTATTTATTTACACATGTAGTATTTTTTTTTAAAGCACATTCTCTGCATTCAAAGACCTTATTCTTTTTTTTAATTAATTAATTTATTTTTGCTGTGTTGGGTCTTCGTTTCTGTGCGAGGGCTTTCTCTAGTTGTGGCAAGTGGGGGCCACTCTTCATCGCAGTGCGCGGGCCTCTCACTATCGCGGCCTCTCTTGTTGGGGAACACAGGCTCCAGACGTGCAGCCTCAGTAGTTGTGGCTCATGGGCCTAGTCGCTCTGCGGCATGCGGGATCCTCCCAGACCAGGGCTCGAACCCGTGTCCCCTGCATTAGCAGGCAGACTCTCAACCACTGCGCCACCAGGGAAGCCCCACATGTAGTATTTTACTCAGTATGTTTATCCCACAAATGCATTTTTTTAAATAAAGAGAAAATAAACCAAATTGAGAAAGGAGGCAATATTTCTCATGCGTCAAGAGTAGAGAATAATGGCTTCATAATTTCTCCTAGGAAAAGAAGAGGCAGTGGTCACTGACGAGCATTTTCCTGGTGTGTCTCTTGGCTGCACCATTACCACTGCATCTGGAGTCCTGATTCTCTCCTTGGTTTATGTTAACAACTCTCAGCCCCATTCAGAACCTGGAGCCCAGCCTCTGCAAACAGCAATTCCCATGGTGCAAAAGGGTGTTGATCCAAAATTCAAGTTTCTTAATCATTTACCTAAATCCAACGTATGGATCACACGTATTAGGAAAAAGAATCATCTATTATAAATGGTGATTCCAGAACAAAGTTTCCATTGCTTGTTTTCTAAGCTTTGTTCTCTCTTCATTGGAAGGAAGCAGCTGCGGGCTGTTTGGAGGAAAGGAAGTGAGGGATAGAGAAGGGGGAAATTTGGGTGGATATTGGCTCCAGGCAAAATTTTTCTTTAGTAGATAGTTCTATGTTTGGCTGGAGGGGAGAAGTGCAGGACAGCCCTGTTCTCTTGCCAAGACAGGTGTTCTTTTCTATGTCAAACAGAGACTGATAGCACTGCATGTACCACGTTGTCTCCCGGAGTCTTGCAGACCTATTCTTTCTCTTCCTTTTGGGGCCTCCAGTACTCGCCACACCACCTTGCCTTTTCCCTTGTGCTTCCCACTTACCCCATAGGCCATGGTGGCCTCACGTTCCTCAGGAGGTGGCCTCCATGCTGCTGATTTGCTTATGGCTTTTCAGGTGTTTGAGTTCCCCGGTGGTGCAATCCAGTGGGCCTGGTACAGGAACAATGCCGAAGACTATCTCAGCATTGAAGAAGACGCCTTTGGCAGCAGCTTGAACAGTCAGAGCTCACAGATGACTCTGGGGACCCTGAGAATAAAAAGCAACGGCCTCCGAACACGGCTGTCTTGTACAGGTATCACCAGTTTGCCCACGTTCTGCCCTTAAGCATTTGTGCTGTGTGTCCTCAGGCTATTATTTAAGTTGTTGCAAAACGTACTTAAATAAGTGGTAGACCACATCCAGGCTTTGGCTGTGTACTCAATTAGATTAGTTATCAGTGCCTTGAAGCATTAACCTGTTTGTTTTAATTATTCTTGGCATCACTTTGAACTTCTTTCTTCAGTATGAGATCATTTTTCATACATTGTTAAGCTAAGATCACTGTTCCATCTTTTTTTATATATAAATTAATTAATTAATTAATTTTATTTATTTATTTTTGGCTGTGTTGGATCTTCGTTGCTGTGCGCAGGCTTTCTCTAGTTGCGGCGAGCAGGGGCTACTCTTCGTTGTGGTGCACGGGCTTCTCATAACGGTAGCTTCTCTTGTTGCGGAGCATGGGCTCTAGGCGCATGGGCTTCAGTAGTTGTGGCTCTTGGGCTCTAGAGCGCAGGCTCAGTAGTTGTGCACGGGCTTAGTTGCTCTGTGGCCTGTGGGATCTTCCTGGACCGGGGATTGAACCCGTGTCCCCTGCATTGGCAGGCGGATTCTTAACCACTGTGCCACCAGGGAAATCCCCACTGTTCCATCCTTTGAGCCAAAGCTAAAACTAGTAGCTTGATCTAATGATCAAAGAAACTACAGCTTCCCTCTAAGGAATAAAGCAGTGACTGTAATAACAAACTGGTTTGCTGATGTTCAGCCTGGAGTCTCTGAGATCAGCCAGTTGGATGCCCTTTTGTGGTTTAGACCTTTCAGAATTTTTTGGAAGTGAAATTAGTGTGCTTACTTGAATTTCAAATAAGTCATTAATTCTGAAATGTATTTATGGCTTCTGTATTCCAGACCCTGGGGAAGCTGAAGTGACTAAGCTCTCATAGAACTTTCAGAGTTTGGTCTTACCCTGATGATCTTATTAATAGATCAGCCAGTTTTTTGTGTGTGACATATTTCTGTTGTTGTTAATAAAACTCCTTTTTTATACTTGGACAATTCACTTGATTTTAGAATTTACAGCAAGAAGAGAGATTAGAGCTTTATCTATATGAGAGGAAACCCTTCTTAGAAGAATACCTGGACACACAGTAAAGCACTATGTTATT
Source organism: Tursiops truncatus (assembly GCF_011762595.2). Taxonomy (NCBI): domain Eukaryota; kingdom Metazoa; phylum Chordata; class Mammalia; order Artiodactyla; family Delphinidae; genus Tursiops; species Tursiops truncatus. The sequence continues at coordinate 68,981,483 of NC_047046.1, forward strand.
ACTATTATTATTATCAAAATTATATGCAGACTTTTTCTTATCTGGAAAATACATACGTCTCTGTATGCATACACACACAAACACACGCAAGCACACACATGCATGTGCGTACACATGTGCCTGCAGTCTTTTCAGACTATCAAACTAGCATGAACTTAGAGCTTTAAATGCTCAGTGGGGGTGGTATTGCCCAAAAGGGGGCAAAAACTGGTTGTTAGCAGGGTAAAAGTATTACTCTTTTTATGCATAAAGCATAGATGTACATGTAGTACATGAGCAGTATGTGTATACAGTATACAGATCTATAGTACCTCTGTATAATGTGTTAACATTATAGTACCTATGTATAATGTGTTAACATTTCATAGGGTGGTGATTAGAAAAAAAAGTCTAACATGGTACCTTAGAAGGGAGGTAATGAAAAAAGGTTGAGGAGCGTTGCTCTAAAGTAGTGTTGGATGAGCTCTTCCGTTTATGTTTCAGGGGACAGCGTGGATTGGGGCGGTTGATGGTGCTGTCGTTACCACGTACAGTGTTACAGCTGGCCAGGTGAACTTCTTCCCTAAAAACACAGTACACTGGATAGAGAATGTGGGGAGTGAAGACTGCTTTTCTTGCTCTTCTTTTCTACACATCATGAACTTCAAACCCTGGAAGCTGATGATGTAATTTTTTCTATACCTGAGGGCATTGCTTCCAGGTCACTTGAGGTCTGTACCACTGCTGAGAGCAAATCCCATGAGGGTACAAAGAGGGCACGAATATTCGGGTTTCTAAGGTAGCAGTCAACAAAGTGACATTGGGGTAATGGGCTCAAGAGCATTGAAGTTGAATTGCTCTTTATTTTCCCTTACGAAGGCCTGCTGTAGGAGCTACTGTATAGTGAATTGGTAGAAAGGTTACGATATAGTTAATAAAAATTACTATAATTTTCATCTCTGAAAAGCCATTTGCTCATCCAGGGATAACTTCGCTACAGATAATGTAATTGTGTTTTCCGAATCTAATGCAGAGGTTCCCACAGTTTTCCTGAGGAACGGCTGCTTTTCTCTTTCTGATCTCTTTCAGTAGTTATACTATCACTGGAGGGATTGCTGATAATGCTGGGTATAGAGGGTCAGATGTGGATGCTGACAGTGCAAATGGGTGATCAGAATTGGTGATGGCCCGTGAGTGGTACCTGGAAGGGGTTTTGTGGTAAATTTAGGAATCTAAATAATAAGATTTTGAGATATATCTTGCAGCAGATCCTGCTCTAATGTTATAGGGAGAAGTAGAAGAAATGAGTCATTAGTGAGAGTGTTGGTAAGCATGGGAACCAGTGTATATTTTTGCAGGCGTTTATATTGACCATAAAATACTAATGCCCATACATTGAATGCTTGGAAGATTTTCATAAAGATCACAAGTCTTGGGCTAATCGAGGTCAGCTTTTTTGACTGGGCCACTGAAAACCACACTGGTGCCAGTGCTGCCCTATCCTCAGCTACCGCCCCTTCTATTGTTAAAATTTGTAGAATGTTTCACAAATACCTTATATGGTCTCTTATGTGTTTCAGCCTGAAGGTGGAATTAGTTTCATTAGAACATTCCATAAGCAAAAAGAGGATGAGGGGGTCAGTCTTCCTCCCAGCTTGGCAGAACTGGTTGTCAATGCTGATTACTCACAGTCTCCAGATAGCCTTGTGTGGAGATAATTGTATGACCTGAAAGGTATAGTGTGTTATTTTGTGAAGCCTTTTTAGTTAAGTATTTATATATATGATTATATAGGTGTATTGGATTGAGATGTAATGTGTTTTTTACAGTGGGTCACAGTCAAGAGAAGTTTGAAAAGACACATTTCTCAACAGAGTAGGAAATGTGAGAAAAGGCCTGGAAACAAAAGAAAATGTGGAAAAAAAATTCAGAGTGTGAGGGGGGTGTGCTGGGGCTGGGGGATGCTGTAGGAGAAGAGGCTTATGAGAGAGGAGAGGCCAATCATGTAGCAATTAAGGGGCTTTAAATAGGAGAGTGACACAATGAGGTTTTTAATTATTTTATTTTATTGAGGTATAATTGACATACAACACTATGTTAGTTTCAGGTATACAACACAATGATTCAATATTTGTATATATTGTGAAATGATCACCACAATAAGTCTAGTTAACATCCGTCACTATACATAGTTACAGAGTTTCTCCTTGTCACAGGAACTTACAAGATCTTAGCAACTTTAAAGTATGCAATACAGCATTACTAACTATAGCCGCCTTGCTCCACATTACATGCCCATGATGTGTTTATTTTGTAACTGGAAGTTTGTGTCTCTTGACTTCCTTCAACCATTTCACCCACCCCCACCCCCACCACTGGCAGCTACCACTCTGTTCTCTGTATCTGTGCGCTTGGGCGCTTAGGTTGTTTCCGTATCTTGGCTATTGTAAATAATGCTGCAATGAACATGGGGTGCATATATCTTTTTGAGTTGGTGTTAGTTTTGTTTTTTCAAGTGATGACCAATCCATCTGGATTGTGGAGAATAATTGGAAGTGGCCAGGTGAGAGGCAGGGTGATGAGTCAGGGGGCTCCTGCAGTCCCTCCAGTAGGGGATGATGGTGGCCTGCACTATGTGAGAGGGAAGGAATTGTTGAGAAGCCGAGAATTTAGAGACGCAGGACTGACAGGGCTTCGTTGACGGATTGAGGGGAGAGGTAGGGATTGGTATTTAGGATGACTCTCACGTTTTCCAGCCAGGTCCCCTGACTTGAATGTCTGTCTTAAAGAGGTCACTCTATGTTAGAAATTTCAAGAGAGTTTGGGAAGTTAGGATAGTATCTGACAGTATCAGATCAATATCTTGGGGGAACATAGGATGTGGTATTGGCAATTCCTACCACATAAACGTTCTGTGACTATAGAAGGGCTATGTACCTTACTAGAACTGCATTTGACACTCCTTTTGTAGTACCATTTTGAAGTAGTTTTATCTTATTTTGTTTTTTAAACTTCATCTGATTCAGGTTCAAAAGAATATCAATTTCCAGGAGGAATAATACAATTGGCACAATATTGGAAAAACAGAAGTGAACTAAGCAACAATGAAAAAATTTTTGGTGAATTCCTGAATCAGGTAATTGAGAAAAATGTTTTGAAATTATTAAAATATTATTTATTTAATTATTATTAAAATGGATGAAATATGAGATTTAGATTGGATTCATCATTTTTCTAGACAAAGGAAAAGGAAAGAGCTAGTCAAACACTGGTTGATCTGATCAATGCAAACTATTGATTGAGGCCTCATTGTGAATTTGGGAGCTTAACTTCTTGGCGTGGGTGGTTACATTAACAAAGAGACTGGATGCTCGTGAGATTTCTCTTTTCATTTTCATTTGTTTTAAATGCTCAACTGGCTGTATTGCTTAATGACTAAGAGCACAGCTGTGGCATCAAATTCCCTGATTCAAATCCCAGTTCTGCCACTGGGTGACCCTAGTATACTCAACCAACCTAGAATTTAATTTCATCTCATAAGGTTGGTGGCAACCTTATAAGATTATTATAAAGGACAAGTGACATAATAAATGTAAAGAACATAAAAAATTGCATGTTCTCAGTGAGGGCTTCATAAATATTAGTTATTATTATGATTATATGAATTGTTAAGTTGCTGAGTTGAATGTTGGCTAAATAACTGGATTTCATTTTTCTTTTTCTTTCTCAAGCACAAAAATGCCCTCACTTTGAGTACACTCAAGATTTATAACAATGGATTAAGACAGCCACATTTTCATTTTAATGCAAATGAAATGGGATATGTAATAAGTGGATGTGCAAAGGTACTTCCTCTGTGAACAGGTTTTTTTTGAACTTTCCTTTTCAGTGCAGAAAGAAGCAAACAGGAGGTATTTCTTTGTTTTGGTTCAGTTGTTGGTAACATAATAGGACTCTGTGCCAATGGCTTTCTGGGCCATTTCCACAGAGGATACCACGCAGGTCCTGCTAGGTAACTTCCAAGTTTGCTCTTAGCATGAGAAGGGGCTAAGAACATTTCAGAACTGATAAAGAGGTTTATCACTGATGGTGAGGGGCTGGAATACCTGCTTACATGTTCAGAGTTTTGCATTCTCAGGTAATGCAAGCATTTAATGTGCTCTACTTTGGGGACTGTGAAATTGGCTGTTTGCCTCTCAGTGTAAGATGAGTGGGGGGGTGGGGAGATGTGGAGCGCCAGCAGGGTGGCCACATATCCCCATTTATCCAGGATCCTTCTGACGCATACTTGTCATCTTGGTGAAGTTATTAACATCACCCCCTTTGATTCTTCGGAAAAACCACACGAAGTAGCATGTTACTACAGGGCTCCTGGGGAGATCTACAGGTAAAATGGGCTTCTCTAGCTTGTACCTGAATCAGTCTTGACAGAAAGAATCAGAACAGACTGAAATTCACCTTTTATGTCACCCATAGCAAAAGTTTTATGTTTTTAGAAGTGAAAGCTTTAATAAATTGGAAAAGGGCATTGTCATCTTCCACAGATTTAATTTCAAGGATCGGAGTTTATTGTTGGTGTGCTTCGTGCTCATCTGTGTGCGTTTGTGCGCACATTCAGTCTCGAACTCTTTTTTAAAAGACCGTTAGGATGCTGCTCTCCCAGAAGGCTGAATTTTCCCAAGCAAGTAGAAAGGCGGGCGTAGAGGTGGTAAAACACTGCAATTTAAGTCCTCTGCCTAATTAGGGAATGTCACTGATAACCCTTAATTAGAACATGGTGATTAATGCTCTTTTTGCATGATGTTCTACACTACTGAATTCACTAATGCATTTTGAGGGACATTTACTTTAAATAGAGCATCTTTTAATTTTTGTGGGATTTTGTCTCAGAAACAGGAGAGTTAATGTGCAGGATTGCCTCTTTTCTGCTATTTACCCTCTCTGCGAAGTCCCTTTATAACCATATGCTTTTATCCATCTGTTCTTCACTATGAATACTTAGCCTTAATGAATATTTGATTTTATTTGCTTAACTTCAGCATAGTTTTTTTTTTTTTTTTTTTTTTTTGCGGTACGCGGGCCTCTCACTGCTGTGGCCTCTCCCATTGCGGAGCACAGGCTCCGGACGCACAGACTCAGCGGCCATGGCTCACGGGCCTAGCCGCTCCGCGGCATGTGGGATCTTCCCAGACTGGGGCACGAACCCGTGTCCCCTGCATCGGCAGGCGGACTCTCAACCACTGCGCCACCAGGAAAGCCCTCAGCATAGTTTTTTCCCCGCCTTAGGTGGGCATTATCAATGCTCAGTGTACCATAGAGTTCAGCGTTCACATTGGAGATGTGATATTTTTCCCCACTGGAACCAGCATTACGTTAAGAGTACATGCGATAAGGAATTGCTTCTCGTTCTTGCCTTCAGCACTGGAGACCAGGTGAGAATAAGCCAGTTTAAAAGAGATTGCTGAGTGCCAGTGATGTGCAGAATACTCTGCTAAGCAATGTTTCTGCATCATAGGGGGCCCTCAGTATATGTGTGTTGAATAAATGATTGAACTGGCTGAACGAATGTGTGAAGAGAAGAATCAAATAATCTTTTCATTCAGTTATAAAGAGATCCAATACATCACATTCCCTCTTAATTCCCCCAATTCTCAACCAGCTGAGAAAAAAGACCAAAGAGCAGTATATAGAGATCCAGGAAATCATTTCTATTACTAATCAAGCAGGTATTTAAGAGAATATGATTAATATCTGTGGGCAAGTGGGTTTCCCAATATCTATCTCCAGAATTGGGCTGGCCTTCCGACATTGAGGTGGGCCCTTGTACTACCTTACATCGTAGAGAAGCAGAGCATGATTTTTGAAGCTTTGCCAGTTCCCAGACAGAGAGGGAGAAGCTGAAGTGAGCATGGCTAGTTTATTCTTCTGGAATTTACTTGGCAGAGAGAGGAAAAGAAGAGTCTCTTGTGTACGAAAAGAGACTTTAGGAGACGTGAAGTAACATTGAGTATGATTGAGCAGTGCTACCAAGAAGGAGTAGCATTCCTTCCCATCATTCTTTGTTTTAAGCAAATCTGATATATCATGATCTGCAGTATAAAACATACATTAAGAGGAATTGTTTATTGTATTACATAGTTGTTTGCTTTTAAAAATTCACCCCAGTGTTCCTTAATTAGATGAATAAATGTGTTTGAAAAACAAGAATAAATAGTGGAATTTAGATTTTTGAACAGTCCTTAGGACTAGGTTCCCTGCTGAGACTGGGTGAGAATTATAAGAGTCTGGGTATTCCTGGGGCAAATCCAGGAACAGACAGACATTCCTCTTGGCCATGGTTCTTCCTACATGGAGACCCAACAAGATCTCCAGGGGAGAGCACAGCATGAATTCAGCAATATCATCTACAGAACCTACGCCATCCTGCTCAGTGGTGCTTATTTCCCATGATGACACGTTCCTTCTTTGAGGGACACTGGAAAATTCCAGCATCTGCTTCTCTGGGTCTCTAAACCTTCCTGGGGTTGCCTGGGATGAGGTTTGTGAAGAGCTCTGTGAGGAGGAGATGCAATGGAAAGCTAGCTGTAGACTCTCGGGGGGAAGAGGATTCCAGTGTCCCCTGCTTTTGGTGTGGGGCTCACCACTACTGCCACCCCCTTGGTCATCATTCTCTGCAGCTGTTATAAGAACAAATCATGAAGCAAAACGAAATCCAATCAAATATAAATAGGAAAAGAAGGGAAAAACTCATTAAAACAGCAAGTTAGAGTTAAAAAAATTAAGATCAAGAAAAGGGAATTTTAAAAATTAATTAAAGACTAATGTGACGTGAAAGGCTAATACCAACAAATTAAAACTTAAAAATATGAAAGAAGGATAAAAATAACAATTGAAAATTATTAAATACAAGTTAAGAATTAAAGAATATAAATCTTTTGAAAAGAGAATAGAAGTAGAGGGTTTCTTTCTTTTTTTTTTTTTTTAATGAAAAGAAGCAATTTAAGGGAGTGATCCACAGCAGGGAAGGAAAAAATGAATCAGAATTTTGGGTAGAAGGAATTTTTTTTACATCTACCCCCACCGCCAAGAATGTCTGATATGCATCTTGAGGGAGCATAACCCCAACTAACCCATTAGAAGGGGTATTAGGGGTGTTTCTAACGGGGATTTATTTTGCATAGGGGTATGAAGGGAAAGAGAAAGGAGGAAGAATAAGAGAGAGGCTGAGAGACAGAAACACATGCCTAGAAAGAAACACAGAATGAGACATAGGGACACAGAGAGAGACATACATGCCCAGAGACACACAGAGATAGAGACATACAGAGAGAGAGAGAGACAGACAGAGATCTACAAAGAGAATGACACAAACACAGAGAAAAAGAGAGAAACAACACAGATACACAAAAAGAAGGAGACATACAGACATAGACACAGAGAGGGACAGAGACCCGTAAAGAGACAGAGACACAGAAGGAGAGACACACAGATACACACATACCCAGACACAGACCTATACACAGAGGGGCAGGGAAAGGCAGACATACCTAGAGACACACACGCACAAAGAGTTAGGAGAGAGATTCAGAGACAGATAAGCTCAGAGACACACACAGACACAGAGAGAGACAGAAACACAGAGACACAGAGAGACCCACATACATGCAGAAATTGAGAGGCTGGCTGAGAAAGAGAGGTAGCGTCAAGGGGGAGGGGTACAGAAAGGACAGTAAGATCGTGATAGAGAGAGGGCACAAGGACAGACAGAGTCAGAGCCAGCCAACTGGACAGCCAGGCCAGTTAAGCAGAGGTGAACTACTGTCTCTGGCTGTGCAGGAGGAGGACTACTTACCTGGCAGCCAGGTAGCCTCCATCAGGTGCCTGTGGGCATGGAGCTCTGAGGGGCCCTTTTGCCACTAGTCCCTGCTTACAAGTAGACAAAAGGTCCTGCTCCCTCTTTAAAGAGAACTACCTCCCCGTGGGATGGAGGTCCCTTCTAAAGAAAGCTTCAGGGCTTCCCTGGTGGTGCAGTGGTTGCGGGTCCGCCTACCGATGCAGGGGACACGGGTTCGTGCCCCGGTCCGGGAAGATCCCACATGCCCCGGAGCGGCTGGGCCCGTGAGCCATGGCCGCTGAGCCTGCGCGTCCGGAGCCTGTGCTCCGCAACGGGAGAGGCCACAACAGTGAGAGGCCCGCGTACCGCAAAAAAATAAAAAATAAATAAAAAAAGCTTCAGATGCCTCAGCATCTCTAGCTATCAGTCAGATTTTCCTTATTCCCAGAGTCGAAATGGTGAGCTCCCCATGGCAAGAGAAGACAAGTGTACAAGGGGACCGTTCGCAGGATTTCATAGCTCCTAATGTTACACAGCTATACCTACAGTCTTGAAAATGCCTTGATGGCTGTAAGATCTTTGTAGAAACCTGAGTAATTTGGTGCTGATACATCTTCTTTTTGTTTCCACTGTCAGTTGCAAACCCTTGACATGGACGATTATCTTCAGGCCACAGCAGACCACATCCTGGCCCAGCTTTTCTTCAAGCAAAGTGAGTTTAAGAAGATCCCCAAATTCAAGGAGGACCAGGCAATCAACCTGCCTTAGATTTGCTGATGAGTTCATATCTATTCTTTGCTCTTCATATGTTATTCTTGCTGTTTTTAAAGAAGGTCCACTTGGCTAATGAGCTTGGAGCTCTTTACAGAGTGATATTGGGAAAGCAGGTGTGAAGCAGCCCTGTGGGCTCATTTAGCTGATAAGATCATCGTCAATTCATGCTAAGAGAACATTTCAGTGTACTCTGTGCAGATTATCTATGGAGGGGATCTGATAAATTAAATTAATATATTTTTGTATGGATTTTAGTCACGTGTATATATTTGTTTATTTTCCTTTTGTTACTTCAAATTTATTACTCCAGAGGAAAATCCGTTTTTTTTTGCACATCACTGAAACTTAGTGCTGTGCTTGTATTTTGGTTATATTCATCACTGTGGAAGGAAGTAGGGAGATCAGCTTATGTATGTTGTACATACGGAGGCACTGGAACCCGGGTACATCTAACTTTGTCTGGAGAGTTTAGTATAAAACCTTAGGTTAGCCATTCTCAACCCTTTTGTTGACATGAAGATACTTTTTATAAAGCCCGAAATTTCAAGGACTCAGTCATACGAGTAGTTGAATATTTATTGTATATTAGCTGAGAAAATACTTAATGACAAGCTAATTATGAATTCAATACTTTCTTTGAATGTGTTTGGATTTTATTAATCACATCATGAACTATTTACATTTGAGGAATAGTCATCCCTATGGTTGAGAAGCATGTGTTTTATTTAGTCTATTGGCTGGGTGTGTATATGAATTTGAGGACTACTTGTCATCACTTGAAAACTGGTAGAGGCTAGTGGTCTCTAAGTTGGGGGTCATTGTCTTAAGTAGAAAAGAATTTGTTCAGATCTAATCTGTGCTTCATTTTTGTTTACAATTTATTTTAATAGGTATTTGGTACCCCTGCATTTTGCTTGGGTATCACCATCAGTTCTGGGCTACCCTATATAAAATCCAGTCAGTACAGACACTTTTTAATGCCTTGAACCGCCACCCTCTTTCGGTTATATTTCCCTGACACATAATGGAATTTTTAGATATCTTAGGATGTTTGCTCTTAACCTAAAAATAAATCTGTATGTATTTCTCTCTCTCTCTGTCTCTCTCTCTCTTCTAGATAACTAGCTCTGTTGACTATATAGAAGACAATGAGAATTAGGAATGACTCACTTTTGGTGTGGGGAAGTAGCCATCTACATAACGTACATAATCAGGTCATAAAAGGCCTGTCATCCCTTGAAACCACCTTACTGTGTATTTACCTCATTGCCATTTTCCAGGAGAGCCAGCTGAGATCAGAGCTTGGTAGCAAAAGGAATTTTGTGGTGGTGGTATAGTTCTGAAGAGACCTTGTAGGGAATGCGTCCCCATCCAGGAGGAAGAACATGATGCAGGGAACAGCACAGGACAATAGGTATATGAAAGGTGGATGTCCAGATAGAGGGGAATTGGTCATAAAAGGAAATGGCAATGTGTGTCAACATATTTTGTTTGCAAATTTTGTTTTACTTTGGAAATTTTTTAATATACTATGAACTGGTTCATAATCCCTTTTCTTGTATCAGGAAGTGTTATATTAGATTAGTATGTGGTCATTTAATAAAGATTTTGTGTATCTTTGCATATTATCTTCTCATTTAATTTTAAATGAAACCTGTTTTTATGGTTTTATGAATTTGAAGCATTACTGGATTCCCTCTATGCATCCTTGAAATATGATATATCATCATCTAAAGAAAATATGTTACAGTGTTGGAACTTTCTGGGTTTCCTGATAATAATATACTGGAAGCCTGACTTAGGTTTCCAGACTACTATGTATTTAAAAAAGAGAAAATGTTAAAAATAATCTAATGAAGACATGTCAATTGGAATATTGTTGGTATGTTATTTTATGGGTTTTTTTTTTTTTTCGGCTGCACCACTTGGCTTGTGGAATCTTATTACTTCCCTGACCAGGAATTGAACCCAGGGTCACGGCAGTGAAAGCACCAAGTCCTAACCACTGGACCACCAGGGAATTCCCCAGGACGGGGACTAGATAGATATGTTCTTAATTTTCACTTGATTGCTCTAATCTCAGTCTTTTTCCCTCCTTGGAAAGCTGATTTCTAGTTTTCATACCATTTTATTCTTTAGTGTAACTTCATCCATTAATACTCAAGTGCTTTTAGGCTGTTTGGTATTTCTACTTTATTTATTACCAAATCAATAGATTGAAGAGTGAATTGCTCAATCAGACATTATTTGTCATCATTCAGGCAAAACCCAGACATTTAACTGAAAACCTCCTTTAAAACTGAACCTACCTTAACCACTTTATACGCACATTTGATTCATTTGAAATGGTATGAATTGTACATAAAAAGTTCTTAAATGTCAAAAAAAATCTTTAGAACTTTTTAACAGCAGCTTTGAATAACTGAATGGAATGAATGAATTAGACTAGAGGAACTACAAGGTTAGGTAAACACCACTGAATGTTCCTTATTGCTTCTAAATAGTGCAAGGTAGTATAAAAAGTTTCCTTGCTCATATTCTCATCCTTTCCTATGAAGAGTAATCAGGCTGCTTTTTATTGTCCAACCAATTTAGGAAAAGGAAAATGGTCACTTTTACTATGTAACTCGATTCCTAATGACCATAATTTATCAACGGTTGAAAGTGATTTTCAGCTGTATAGCATTATTACTTTATTTTTTTTTTAACATCTTTATTGGAGTATAATTGCTTTACAGTGCTATGTTAGTTTCTGCTGTATAACAAAGTGAATCAGCTATATGCATACGTATATCCCCATATCCCCTCCCTCTCATGTCTCCCTCCCGCCCTCCCTATCCCACCCCTCTAGGTGGTCACAAAGCACCGAGCTGATCTCCCTGTGCCATGCAACTGCTTCCCACTGGCTATCTATTTTATATTTGGTAGTGTACATATGTCCATGTTACTCTCTCACTTCGTCCCAGCTTACCCTTCCTCCTCCCCGTGTCCTCAAGTGCATTCTCTACGTCTGTGTCTTTTTTCCTGTCCTGCCCTTAGTTTCATCAGAACCTTTTTTTTTCTTTTAGATTCCATATATATGTGTTAGCATACAGTATCTGTTTTCCTCTTTCTGACTTACTTCACTCTGTATGACAGACTCTAGGTCCATCCACCTCACTACAAATAACTCAGTTTCATTTCTTTTTATGGCTAACATTCCATTGTATATATGTGCCACATCTTCTTTGTCCATTCATCTGTGATGGACACTTAGGTTGCTTCCATGTTGTGGCTATTGTAAATAGTGCTGCAGTGAACATCGTGGTACATGACTCTTTTCGAATGATGGTTTTCTCAGGGTATACGCCCAGTAGTGGGATTGCTGGGTCGTATGGTAGTTCTATTTTTAGTTTTTTAAGGAACCTCCATACTGTTCTCCATAGCTCGATTCCTAATGACCATAATTTATCAATGGTTGAAAGTGATTTTCAACTGTATAGTATTATTAATTTAAAAAAAACAAAGAAAAGAAAGAAAGAAAGAAAAGGCCACGGTGATTTTATGTTATAATTAGAAGTTACAAGTGGTGTTTCTTCATGCTCTGCACTCACCATAGCTTCGTGAAACTCATAGGTTCACTTTGGAACACTGTTCCTTTGACCAGAATAGTAAGATGTTGGAGAGTCCAGAAAAGAATAGCAATGCTAAAGAGATGAAAAACTGTGTTTTATTCACTGAACTTAAATTGGAACTGTTTGGAAAAAAGAAAGGATGACGTAGAACGATGAGGTTGTACAGCTGGTAGAGGCCACGTATCATGTGGTCTCAATGCTTTAACTTGCAGAAATACAAAGTGAGACCTGAGAAGGGTAAGCAAGCTACCCAGATTGCAAGTGAGGTATTTGAGACCACAGTCCAGATCTCCTGCGGTGCTTCCCACCTCCCGTGTAGAGTTATGTGATTACTGTCTTCACGTATATAAACGAGTCCTCCACCTGAAGCAGAACTCTACACAAGAAAATGTACCATCTTCAAATGGGAGAGGCGGCTTCTGTTCACCCACACATCAGCAGCCCCAGCGCCAGCGCTGCTTCTCCTTTTCTGAGCCTCCCACGTGCCAGATGCCCAGCCCCAGCTGCTTCTGTAAAGAGGTGATCAGAGCCTCCTGACATCACAGGTCACTGTTCCTATCTAGCCAAGTATTCTCTGCTTACGTTTTCATTTTAAATTTTTATTAACAATTTTTACACTGACAAGATGTACCTAACATAAAATTCACCACTTTAAGTGTACAATTCAGTGGTATTAAGGATATTCACATTGTTATGCAGCCATCACCACTGTCCATTTCCAGAACTTTTTCGTCATTCCAAACAGAAACACAATACCTATTAAACAATAACTCCCCAGTCCCCTCTCCCCCCAGCTCCTGGTAACCTTTATTTTCTATGAGTTTGTCTCTTCTAGGTACCTCATATAAGTGGAATCATACACTATTACTCCATGCTTATTTTTATGAGTTTTTACTCATTTTCAAAAATTATGCCTTTACTGTGTGCTCATTATTGTACTAGGATACAGAAGAGACATAAAAAAGATGTGACCTCAAAAAATTTATAATTTAAATGTTTCTTATTCAGTTCTATATTTCTCTTCCCTCCCCACCCCTGTATTAACCCAGCCCTTATCATGAGTATTCAAAAGAATATTTGTTCATTCAGACTATATTAAGGAGTACATAGTAGCAAGATGAAAAGAGTTAAAGAGGTGAGTATACATTGTGTGTTCATATTTCCAGAGAAGGCAACACTCAGCCCCTTTGGTGGTTCCCATTCCACTGTCCTAACAGTTCTTGGTCCTCAGATTTTTCATAACTTTCATAAAATCGCTTTCCCCTACTTTTATTGAGGACAGGACCTCATTCTAGCGCCTGAAGTTTAAACATCCACGCAAGAGTGAGTTCTAGGGGTTTTTTGTTTTTTTGTTTTTAAACATTAACAAGAAACCCAGTGGCCTCAGCAGGTGTTTACATCTCTTCTCTTGGTTCAGGAATGCGCAGCTTCATTCTACTGGCAGTAAATCTATTGTTTTAGTATCTTAGCCTGTTGAATTCAGATTCTTCCTTGGTTCAGAGTGTGGAGTAGCTCTTGCTGAAAGGGAGCAAGCTTTGATGTGCAGGCTAAATGGATACTGTACCAGGTGGGCCCGTTGTAGTGCGTGGGGGCCTGGACTCATGGAATGTCAGCCGAGGCATTAGCACACATCCCAAAAGCCTACTTTGGATGTAGGGTCAATGAAGATATTTAAGAAATTTAAAATCATCACCTAGAAAACAATTTGCAAAGGAAAGCGTAGCACCTTTCTTTTTTTTTTTTTTTTTTTTTTTTTTTTTGGTCTTTTCAGGAAATTGCACAATTAAGAGGCAGAGTTTTTAATTTGTTTTTGTTTGGTGTTAAGCATGCAGTATGCTGTAGCTGTTAGTGTCAAGAATAAATTAAATAAAAAATAGAACAATTACTAGTAAAGTTGGTCTCAAGTGATTCACGCAGAGCCTTTAAATGTCTCCTGTACCTTGATAACTTTTCCTCCAGAATCAGCACTGCTCAGACGATTATTGTCCTGGGAGACAACTTTGTCTCTCTTAGTAAGGAGTTATAGATAGCAGAACCAAGAAGAAGAAACTTCTGTCAACCAGGATGGATTGTCCTTCCAAATGTACTTTCTCTAATGTTGTAAAGTAAACCATTGGAGATGGGTTTACAAGTTTATAGTTCTGAGCTCCTCCCTGGCCTAGGTATGGGAAGGCGTTCTTAAATACACAGCTACAGAACAGAGAGAAGCAGGAACACATACAAGATAAGGGAAACCTATGATTAATTGTTGTTTTAAAATGTCATGACTTAGGGCTGGAGTAGAACTCTTGAATTTCCTTCCCATGAGATATCTTCAATTTTCTCTTAAAATATTTGCTTTGGGATGGGATTCTTTTCTAACCAGACACAATCTACTTCTGCCCATGTTTTTAGCTACCACCCCTTAGGTTTTTAACTTTTAGCTCCTCACTTAAATATAGCATACATGGAGAAAAGTGTCCAATCACAGATGTACAGCTTGGTGATTTCTGCAGACAGAACATGCACATGCAACCAGCACTTTGGTCAAGAAACACTACATTGGGCTTCCCTGGTGGCACAGTGGTTGAGAGTCCTCCTGCCGATGCAGGGAACACGGGTTCGTGCCCCGGTCCGGGAAGATCCCACATGCCACGGAGCAGCTGGGCCCATGAGCCACGGCCGCTGAGCCTGCGCGTCCAGGACCTGTGCTCCGCAACGGGAGAGACCACGACAATGAGAGGCCCGCATACCGCAAAACAAACAAAACAAAACAAAAACAAAAACAAAAACAAAAAAAAGAAACACTACATTGCCTGCAAGTCCTCTTGTGGGTCCAGCTTCCATCACCACCGCCAATATGATAAACTTACTTGTGCCTGTTTTTGAACTTCATGTAAGTGGAATCATACTCTCTGTGTTTTTTGGTACCTGATTTATTTTCCCCAACATTATATTTTTGAAACTCACTCATGTTGCTGCTCCTTCTCTTAACTTCTATGCTTCTTTTTTTTCTTTCTCTTCAGATAAACACTTAGCTTTTATGTGTCACCTCCTTGATGCAGTGTTGCCAGCCATGGCATGTGTATAAGTAGAGTGACTCCAAGTCAGGTCCTCCTGGTGGCCTTGATGGCTGGGGCCGTCCCTGCTCTTTCTCCTCTGCATGGTTACCTGGGAAGAACTGAGAGCTAAGAAGAGACAGGAGAAAATGACAAGCTCAGCACTCTCTGCATGAAGCTTCTTTTCCTTTAACACTCTTCCTCACTCCAACCCCTTCCACCCCAGTCCCTCAGGTGGGAGGAATGTCGATGCTGGCTACACCAGCCAGGTTCAACTCCATGGAGACACTTTCCCGAACAGGAGTCATTTTCCTCTAATTAGGGAAGGAGGAGTAGAGGAAAGTGATCTAGGAACATATTACCAGCTTTCATAAAGGGGTGATTTGTTTGGCCGGTAATTTGTTCATGATTTTTTCCTTCCTCTCCTGGTGTGCTTGCCCATGAGAAATGAGCTAATGCTTTATAAAATACAAAAATAAATTTAGCAACCTCTTGTTTAAGAGAGAGAGAGATTTAAACTTCACAAGCATATAGCATAGATGAAACAACCCATTCAAGTTTGAGCAATTGATTTTATAAAGATTTTTTGCCCAGATCTCTTTGCAGTATGAAATTTATAATAGCAGCTCTGTAATTTTGTAGGTCATCTTTTTACTAAGTACTTGTCAATTCATTCATTTTCATACACTGTGCAGAAGTAAAGCCAATAGCTGTCTGAATGTGTCAACTTCAAACACTAGTGCGTTATCAAGAAAATCAATACGATGTTTCAACACTCTTCCAACTTATTCTTCTGACCTCAAAGGCAGAGAACATTCACTGGAATGAAGTCAACTTAGATTCTTAGGTCACAGCCAAAGTGGTTATATTGATAAAACGAAGACAAGGGAATTGTGCATTTCTTTTCTGATGTTTCTTTACATATTTATGATCAGCGTTTGCAGCACTGGGAAAAATGTAGGAGGAAGTGGGAGGAACCGGTGTAATGGTTGCTGTGGTTTTAGATGCTAAGGGAGTTACAGACCCTCCTGTAACTCTGCAGTGGCTGCAGGAAGCGGTGTCAGGGTGGTGGAATATGGTACAGGGGATGGTGAATCCTTTTGGCAGGTCCCTTCTTATAGTCCTTGACACTGGCTGCCTATGTGGGGAAGTCGACTAGAGACAACAGCTCATTTGGAGACGCCCCCTCCGTACTCCTCTGTTTGGGGCATGAGAACCATTTCGATTTGCAAAATGAAATGTTGAGAATTCTGTATATGTAGGCACTTGAAATTACCTAGACCCCAAAAATGTGAAGGTCAAATAGAATAGGAGACTCACCTTTTGAAGCCTCAGTACAAAATATGCATGGAAAATTTGAATTTATTTTGTATTAAGTATTTTGGGACAGTTGCTGCTAAGGGCAGTGTGATCTGAATGATGAACCAGATGTAGGGCTGAGGCTCCAACCATCAGTCATGCATTCACAATAGGCATGTAAGAAATTAACACGAACTTGAATTAGTATTTGAAGCCTTTCCTCAAAGTACCTTTGTTTAAAGGAGAGAAGAACCCCATCCATTAAGTGTCACAGGCCAGATTACTCTGTCACCTGCTATGGCATCTCCATAACTGTCTGGAATGCCACATAGCTTGTTACTTTGTTTTAGAGAATTCCTACCTGTGGTAACCATATTTCCTTTGTCAAAGGCCCCCACGTGCTGCTGTATTCTCTGCCTTCCTGATACTCACCATTGCTTGACTTCACCCTACCGCCATATACACGAAGGCTGTAAAGAGAAAAAGAGACCTTCAGAGCTGGGAAGGGACCAGCTAGTCCAGTAATTCCAAGCTGTGCTCCTACAGTGCCCTAAGCAGCCTGCACAGCGTTGGGACTTAGAGCTGAGGAGAGCCAAACTAGGGGTGCTCAATGCTCGTACCAGCCTTCACCCTGCCCTGCTTCAAACAAAACAGAAAAAGATTCGCAACACAGTTACATAGTCCATTCGCTTTCCTTTCCAGGTAAGGAAATTGGAATCTGAAGAGCTGACTTCCTAGATACAAAGCATATCAGTGTGGCAGTGACAAAACTGCTCGAGAAATGGAGGATTTCTGGGAACTGCAAGTCCAGCCCTCACATGTGAAGGAGGGAGTTAAAGCGCAACGTAAACCTTCTGAGACTGAACCGGGAAGAAATAGAAAATATGAACAGACTGATCACAAGCACTGAAATTGAAACTGTGATTAAAAATCTTCCAACAAACAAAAGCCCAGGACCAGATGGCTTCACAGGTGAATTCTATCAAACATTTAGAGAAGAGCTAACACCTACCCTTCTCAAACTCTTCCAAAATATACCTGAGGGAGGAACACTACCAAACTCATTCTACAAGGCCACCATCATCCTGATACCAAAACCAGACAAAGATGTCACAAAGAAAGAAAACTACAGGCCAATATCACTGATGAACATAGATGCAAAAATCCTCAACAAAATACTAGCAAACAGAATCCAACAACACGTTAAAGGGATCATACACCATGATCAAGTGGGGTTTATCCCAGGGATGCAAGGATTCTTCAATATATGCAAATCAATCAATGTGATACATCATTTTAACAAATTGAAGGAGAAAAACTATATGATCATCTCAATAGATGCAGAGAAAGCTTTCTACAAAATTCAACACCCATTTATGATAAAAACCCTCCAGAAAGTAGGCATAGAGGGAACTTACCTCAACAAAATAAAGGCCATAGATGACAAACCCACAGCCAACATCATTCTCAATGGTGAAAAACTGAAACCATTTCCACTAAGATCAGGAAGAAGACAAGGTTGCCCACTCTCACCACTATTATTCAACATAGTTTTGGAAGTTTTAGCCACAGCAATCAGAGAAGAAAAAGAAATAAAAGGAATCCAAATCGGAAAAGAAGAAGTAAAGCTGTCATTGTTTGCAGATGACATGATACTATACATAGAGAATCCTAAAGATGCTGCCAGAAAACTGCTAGAACTAATCAATGCATTTGGAAAAGTTGCAGGATACAAAATTAATGCACAGAAATCTCTTGCATTCCTATACATTAATAATGAAAAATCTGAAAGTGAAATTAAGAAAACACTCCCATTTACCATTGCAACAAAAAGAATAAAATATCTAGGAATAAATCTACCTAAGGAGACAAAAGACCTGTATACAGAAAATTATAAGACACTGATGAAAGAAATTAAAGATGATACAAATAGATGGAGAGATATACCATGTTCTTGGATTGGAAGAATCAACATTGTGAAAATGACTCTACTACCCAAAGCAATCTACAGATTCAATGCCATCCCTATCAAACTACCGCTGGCATTTTTCACAGAACTAGCACAAAAAATTTCACAATTTGTATGGAAACAGAAAAGACCCCAAATAGCCAAAGCAATCTTGAGAAAGAAAAACAGAGCTGGAGGAATCAGGCTCCCTGACTTCCGACTCTACTACAAAGCTACAGTAATCAAGACAGTATGGTACTGGCACAAAAACAGAAATATAGATCAATGGAACAGGATAGAAAGCCCAGAGATAAACCCACGACATATGGTCACCTTTTCTTTGATAAAGGAGGCAATAATATACAGTGGAGAAAAGACAGCCTCTTCAATAAGTGATGCTGGGAGAACTGGACTGCTACATGTAAAAGAATGAAATTAGAACACTCCCTAACACCATACACAAAAATAAACCCAAAATGGATTAAAGACCTAAATGTAACACCAGACACTACCAAACTCTTAGAGGAACACATAGGCAGAACACTCTATGACATAAATCACAGCATGATCCTTTGTGACCCACCTCCTAGAGAAATGGAAATAAAAACAAAAATAAACAAATGGGACCTAATGAAACTTAAAAGCTTTTGCACAGTAAAGGAAACCATAAACAAGATGAAAAGACAACCCTCAGAATGGGAGAAAATATTTGCAAATGAAGCAACTGACAAAGGATTAATCTCCAAAATTTACAAGCAGCTCATGCAGCTCAATATCAAAAAAACAAACAACCCAATCCAAAAATGGGCAGAAGATCTAAATAGACATTTCTCCAAAGAAGATATACAGATTGCCAACAAGCACATGAAAGAATGCTCAACATCATTAATCATTAGAGAAATGCAAATCAAAACTACCATGAGATATCTTCTCACGCCGGTCCGAATGGCCATCATCAAAAAATCTACAAACAATGAATGCTGGAGAGGGTGTGGAGAAAAGGGAACGCTCTTGCACTGTTGGTGGGAATGTAAATTGATACAGCCACTATGGAGAACAGTATGGAGCTTCCTTAAAAAACTAAAATTAGAAGTACCATATGACCCAGCAATTCCACTAGTGGGCATATACCCTGAGAAAACCATAATTCAAAAGAGTCATGTACCACGATGTTCACTGCAGGTCTATTTACAATAGCCAGGACATGGAAGCAACCTAAGTGTCCATCAACAGATGAATGGATAAAGAAGATGTGGCACATATATACAATGGAATATCACTCAGCCATAAAAAGAAACGAAATTGAGTTATTTGTAGTGAGGTGGATGGACCTAGAGTCTGTCATACAGAGTGAAGTAAGTCAGAAAGAGAAAAACAAATACCGTATGCTAGCACATATATATGGAATCTAAAAGAAAAAGAAAAAAAATGTCATGAAGACCCTAAGGGCAGGACAGGAATAAAGACGCAGACATAGAGAATGGACTTGAGGATACGGGGAGGGGGAAGGGTAAGCTGGTACAGTGAGAGAGTGGCATGGACATATATACACTACCAAGTGTAAAATAGATGGCTAGTGGGAAGCAGCCACATAGCACAGGGAGATCAGCTCGTTGCTTTGTGACCACCTACAGGGGTGGGACAGGGAAACTGGGAGGGAGGGAGACACAAGAGCGAAGAGATATGGGAACATATGTATATGTATAACTGATTCACTTTGTTATAAAGCAGAAACTAACACACCATTGTAAAGCAATTATACTCCAATAAACATGTTAAAAAAAAAAAGGTCAACCTAACTTTGTAAAGCTTTGGTTTCATTCAGAGATTTTAACTTTTCCAAGGATGTGCTTGCCACCTTCTCTAGATTCTTGGTTTCTGGTACACAGCTTTGGAGAATTGTCCGTGCTGTTTCAGGAAAAAAATTCAATAGCAACTTTCAGCTAGTGCTTCTCGTGCCAATGTGAGGCTAAACACAGGGAACTATGGTGAAGACTGTGGCTTCTAAGGCTTACCTTAGTCCAAATCTCCCTTTCCACACTTTAGAGAAGGCCACGATGAAATGACAAACATGCCTAATCCATGTCCCACAGTTCCTGGGTGGCAGCTTGACTTGCGATGGTGCTTGAGACCCTTATTGTTATTGGTCCCCCACCTAAATCCATCTCTCCTTTAGACCCTCCCTCTCCAACTCCAGACTATTATCAACTGTCTACTTGAAATTTCCACTTGCTTGTCTAATAAACACCTCAGACTTAACATAACAAAAGGTGAATTTCTGGTCTTCTCCCCAAACCAGCTCCACCCAAGCATTTTTCACCCTGGATGATGGCAACTCTATCCTTCTGATTACTCAGGCCAAGACCCTCAGGGTCATCCTTGCCTCCTCTCTGTCTCACACCCTCCATCCACTGGATCTGACCAGTTCTCACTCCCTCCACTGCTGTCACGTCAGGCTGAGCCACTATCATCTCCTCTCCTTTTTGCTTCAGGAGCTTCTTAACTTGGCTTTCTTTCTGCCTCTGAACCTCACTTTCAGTCTATTCTAACAAAGTGGTCAGAGAGGTCCTTTTTATAAGTAAGTCAGATCATGTCATCCTTTCTTCAGAACACTCCAATGACTCCCCATTTCACTCAGAAATTAAAAGATCTGCCTTCTTTATTCCCCACCCTCTTCCATATCCCATTGATCCAAGCCACACCCTTCCAAGCCGCCCCAAAGTCCCTCCATGCCCTTCCTCTTCCACGGTCACCCCCTCCATGCCTCACCCCCATAACTTCTCTGGCCTCATCGCTACTACTACTCTTGACCCTCCCCATCACTCCACTCCGGCCACACCAGCCTCTGAGCTGAGCCTCAAACTCCCTTGGTGTGCTTCTGAATTAGGCAATTTGACCGGCGGTCCTCCTCTGCATGGATCACTCTAGCCAGATTTCTAACTCCCTTACAGCTTCAGGGCTTTGCTCCAGTGTCCCTTTCTCAATAATCATCCTAGCTAAATCATCAGGGAAATATAAATAAAAACCACAATGAGATATCACCTCATACCTGTCAGAATGGCTATCATTAAAAAGAACACAAATAACAAATGTTGGTGAGGGTGTGGAGAAAAGGGAACCCTCTACACTGTTAGTGGGAATGTAAATTGGTGCAGCCACTGTGAAAAACACTATGGAGGTTTCTCAAAAAACTAAAAATAGAAGTACCATAAGACCCTGCAATTCCACTCTTGGGGATACATCCAAGAAAAACAAAAACACTAATTCAAAAAGATACATGCACCCCAATGTTCATAGCAGCATTATTAATAATTGCCAAAATATGGAAGCAACCTAGGAGTCCATCAACAGATGAGTGGATAAAGAAGATATGGTGTATATATACAACAGAATACTACCCAGCCATAAAAAAGAATGAAATTTTGCCATTTGCAGCAACATGGATGGACTTGGAGGGCATTATGCTAAGTGAAATAAGTCAGACAGAGAAAGACAAATACTGTACGATATCACTTATATGTGGAATCTAAAAAATATGACTAATTAGTGAACATAACAAAAAAGAAGCAGACTCACAGATACAGAGAACTAGTGGTTACCAGTGGGGGGAGGGGAGGGGGAGGGGCCACATGGGGGCAAGGGAAAAAGAGGTACAAACTTTTAAGTATAAAATAAGCTACAAGGGCTTCCCTGGTGGCTCAGTGGTTGAGAGTCCGCCTGCCGATGCAAGGGACACGGGTTCGTGCCCCGGTCCGGGAAGATCCTACATGCCGTGCAGCGGCTGGGCCGTGAACCATGGCCGTTGAGCCTGCGCGTCCGGAGCCTGTGCTCTGCAACGGGAGAAACCACAGCAGTGAGAGGCCCGCGTACCGCAAAAAAAAAAAAAAAAAAGCTACAAGGATATATTGTACAACAGGAGAAATATATCCAATATTTTATAACTATAAATGAAGTATAACCTTTAAAAATTGTGGTTCACTATATTGTACCCCTGTAATATATAATATTGTACGGCAACTATACTTCAATTAAAAAATAATTTAAAAAATTTTTTTAAGAAAAAAATCATCCTAGCTAAAACGGAAAAATACCTGCCACCCACACATGACTCGCCCTACGCATTCTTGCCTGTGGCTATGCATAGTGAGCGGAATTTCCAGAGAGAGACCTGCGGGAGGAGCTCTTGGAACTCTCGCGAGAGCCAAACCCCAAACGGTGCGCCGGAAGTCCACGTCGCTCCCTGTTCCCTGGCCCGCGGTGCGAAAGCAGCACGATGCTTAGTGACTCTGAGAGGCCCGCGGAAGTCCGTCAGAGCCCTAGCAGCCTTCCTGAAGGTCCAGGAGGCCGAAAGTGCCTGAATGGGTGGGCGCTGTCAGCCGGCCAGGCCTAAAGCGCTTGCTCCCGACCATGAGAACTGGTTCTGCACACCGCGTGTCACCTGTCCCTCCGGGGCAGCGCTGGGGCGGGTCCGTGACCGAGTTGCAGCGGGGCGGCCGCAGGGAGGCGGCGTCCTGCCTCAGCCCAGGCTCCAAGAGCGTGGCCTGTGGTCCTCCCAGCCCCGGAGGCGCCGAAAATGGTGGAAAAGGCCCGAGGTGGGGTCTGCAGACTGACATCGCGGGAACAGAGAGGTCTGGATGGGCTCGCCGGGTAAGGTGATGGCTGACGACAAGGAGCATTCCGGTAAGTGATGCTGGGTTAGTAAATTGCCTTATTCGTTAAAAAAAAAAGAGAAAAGAAAAAGAAGGAATAGCTGGGTTCAAGTATATGTCCTTAAATTTTTGCCAGCTATTGCCAAACTACCATCCAGAAAGATTCTTCTAGTTCACAGTTTCACCAACAGTGTGTTAATTTCTTTCTCCAAACCCTTGATAACACTGTCTTATTAAAAAAAATATCTTTGCCACTCCTATAGGCCAACAATTATGTTATTACCGTTTTAGCTTATGTATCTTTGGTTACTGTTGAGGATGAACATCTTTATTGATAATCTGTGATTTTTACTTTTATGAATTGTTCTTTGTTTTTTTAAATTGGCAAATTATGAAAACTCTTTATGCATTAACCATTTCCTAGCGTTTCACGTTGCACCCGGTTTACTTTTTATCTTTTTTTATGGTGTTTTTCTGGTCATGTGAAAATTTTAAGTGTTTAGAGAGTTAATTCTATCCACCTTTTCTTTTATGGGATCTAGTTTTGCTTAAAAAAGTATCTCTCCCTCCTCTTCATATGAATATTTATCCGTATTTTCATCTAAGTTTTCTGTGGTTTTATCATTTCACAGAGATCATTATATATTCTGGAGTTTATTCAGGTTTAATAGGTGTGATAGGTCGCAAAAATAGCTACAGTTCTCCATGCTTCTCAGTACCACCCCTCTCTGCAATGTCAAGTTGAGCTCTGCCCGTGAGGAGGTGGAATCTGTTTCCCTACCTCTGAAGTCTGGCCTTGTGACTTGCTTTGACCAATAGAATGGAATGGGAGTGACAATGTGTATCCAAAGCTAGACCTTAAGAAACCCTTTGTGCTCCTGCTTGCTCTCTGGGAACCTTCCTGGGCCACACATGAACAAGCCTGCTGGGTGATGAGATGCACGGGGCCTTGTTGCTCTCGATCACTCCAGTTGACATCAAGTCAGCTTACAGAGATGTGAGTGAGGTCATCTTAGACCCGTTGGTCCCTAGCCAAGATATCAGCTGAGCAATAGCTGAGGGCAGCAGAGCCAAGACCTGAAGAAGAGCTGCTCTGCTGAGTCCATCCCAAGTTGCTGACCCACAGAAAAATGAACTAAATAAATGGAGGTTGTTTTTAAGTCCCTAAGGTTTGGAGATTGCCTGGTTATATAGCAAAAGGTAACTGATGTATGAAGTAGGGAATCCTATTTTATTTATCAAGGGTTAGCATATGGTCTAATATCATCACTGAATAGTTCATCTTCTCCCCACTGATTTGAAATGTCACTTTTATTCCAAATACATTGTCTTGGTTCTGCCTCTGGGTTCTCCATTATGTTCTGTTGATTTGTTTCTCCTTTGTTTAATAGCCTTGCTCAGTTATATGTTTCAATATCTGGAAGGATAGGTCTCACTTCATTATTCTTTTCTCCTACAATTCTTAGCTATTCTTGTATTTTTATTCTTCCAGATGAGCTTGGTATTATTTTTTCATATCACAAAAATATATATGTTGGGCTTTTGTTTGGGTGTTATTAAACATAAAATTTGAAAAGTATTGACATTTTAAAAATATTGAGCTATCTAGAAATACAATATTTTGAATAATTTATTGTCATATTTTATATATTTCAGAAGAATTTTATAGTTTTCCTTATGTAGCTTTCTCATATCTCATATTAAATTGATGCTTGGGTATTTTATATTAAAAGTAGGATTGTTTCATTATATTTTATAGCTGATTACTTTAAATTTTTAGGAAAACTATCGACCTTGATATATTAATTTTGTAATTGACCCCCTTACTGAACTCTCTATTTCTAGAAAAATGTTTAAAATTGGGTTATTTAGCTATGCAAATCATAGCATTGCAAATAATGATGACTTTTTCTCCTTTCCTATGTTTTTTCCCTTTATTTTGTCGTTGCATCTTATTGCTTTGGTTAGCACTTTCAGAATAATGTTAAAGAATAGTGGTGATGAGGTCATCCTTTTCTGAATCTTGCCTGTATTGTTTCCTTTAAACAAGATAATAACTCTTTGAGAGCAGACTCCATGTCTTGTTCTTTTATTCTTTCTCTCTTGATTCATAGCACAGCGCCTTGCTTATATTTGGCAATAAGCAAATATTTAGTAATTTAAGGGGCAAACACTTATTGCAGATCTTCTTTGTGTTGGAAGTTGTAGAAGGAACTGGGTGTACAAAGATTAAGATAAGGTTCCCCAGCTTCAGGGACTTTTAAGTCCATTCATATTGTACGGACTTTGTAGTTGGAGAGAACCAGGGGCAAACCTTGGCTTTATGTCCTACCTGTTGTGGGACTTTGAAAAATTTACGTCACCTTTCTAAATTTCAGTTTTATCCCCTTGAAAATCTGGAAATTAATCGTAACCCTCTTACAAGTTTCTTGGGAAGATTGGACAATACATGTATAAGAGCATTTAGAAGAATTTCTGAGTAAATGAACAGAAACAGGAAATACAGGAAGAAGAGCTGTGGTAGATGGGGGAGAACACAGGCTCAGATTTGGACATGCTGAGTTGAGAAAGTCTGTGGAACTCTAAATGGAGTTGTATGTTGGGCAGTTGATTATACAGATCTGGAATTTGGAGAGATTTCGATTTATGAATATGTTACTTAGGTCCTTAATGTTTCAAGGCCCAGAAGAATCACTCTGGTCACTATAAAGAGGTTTTTTTGTGGGGTGAGTGGGTGGCAGGAGAGGGGAAATACATATGAAGCTAAACTGAAAATGGAAAGCCACCAGAATGGAGACAGCTCAAGGATGAGAGTTATCAGGAGAGGCAAGTGCCACAGAGTGGTCCAGTGAGCTGGGGATGGAAAAGTGCACTGATGTTAGCTATTAGGTCTCTGGTGTCCTCTCAGGAGCAGCTCCATCACTGGAGGGTGGGAGAGGAGGGCTGACGGCAGTGCAAGTGGGAGGTGAGAAGGGAGAAAGCAGCTCTGCAGGGAGGATAGAGATGAGCGCCATGCTATCTGTTGGCTTGGTGGGTGATTCGTAGCTCAAAGCCACGCAATATCCATGGCTGGGGTTCAGATATATCTCTGGAAAACTCTTCTGTGGATGACCACATCTGAGCCTATTTCTGTTGAGGGCTGAGATACTCCCTTGGCAGGCAGTCAACAGAGTGTAACCCCAACGAGGATCTCCCCACTTGGAGATGGAATGCAAGGTGGCTTTGACACACTGAGGATTCCAGAGAATGCAGAGTACCTTTGGCTTCTCAGTGGCTCTAGAACATTAGCACAGTGGACAAGGTGTTTATCAGGCTGCAGTGCTTGGCAAATGGGACAGTACCTGGCAGAAGAAGCAGGTTCCAGGCATGGCCATGCTGTTCAGTGACAGCAGCAGTGGCTGGAGGATGCAGTGGTACCTGGAGGAGATGACATAGGTGCTTCCCAAAGCAGGCAGGTTCCAAAGGTGTGGTGGTACCTTATGTCACCAGAGGAGATGGGGGCTTGGGGGCTCCACCTGATACCTGACTAGGCTTTCCTGTGAGTACATATAAGAAAGGGCTTGGGGATTCTCAGAAATACACAACGGGGCCTTGAGGGGTTTAGGGTATTGTGTGGTAGTTAAGTATAAGAGCCAGCAAAATGTGGGTGATGAGTAATTCCTATGATCCCTTGTGCCCCTATGAGCTAGGCTGTACGTGACGCAACATGGTTACCAGGTGAAGAAATTGTTCCTAAATAGGCCACAGGAGCCCTAGCAGGTCAACCATTTGCTACTGTCTCTGGGGTTGTCTCTGCATGGAAAGTGTTTTAGCAGGACATGCACACACACGAGTCCTAGGGTGAAATAATCTGGGAAAGTGAGTTAAAGAACATTGAACAGGTTTTCGTATATAGATTCTTTTATTAAGGGTCTCTGGTGTCCTGATCCATTCAAGTTATATTCATTGAGCACCTGCTAGGTATCAGGTGAACTAGGTACAGTGAACACCACAGGCATGGTCCTGGTGGTCTAGAAGGGCAGACAATGCTAATATAGACTGTGAATCTCTAGGAGGAAGGGTAGAGTATTCAGCATTCCCCATATTTATGCCATGAATCCTTTCTGGAGGAACACCCTTCGTGTTTGGGATACTGCAATATCAAAGGAAAAGAAGTAGGAGGAAAGCTGGCAGGTGAGGTATGACTATTTGGTCTCTGACTAAAGGACATAAAACAAGTTGAAACAAAGACAAAGAAAGAAACAATGCACACCATAGAAGGTGTTTATAAATCAACAATAAAGACCAAATGGGGGTGAGGTGAGAGAGAGAGATTCTGAATTGCTCCCACCCTCCAGAGCCCTTCTCTCTCTCACTCTCTTTCTGCTTGAATTGCCTCCAAATCATTTGAAAACCTCTGTCTCCCCTCTCACATATATACTTGATATTTCAACATTTTAATCATAAGCTTAAGTAGTTATAAATGTGCAGTTACCAGGTTATTGCATGTGTGCCTCAAATGTATTTTTGAAGCTGTAGATTTGAGTTATCTAGTCATAAAATATGCCCACCGTGTAATTAACCCACAAAACTATTCCTCATTTTCAGCCCGAACAGCCAAATCTTTCTGAAAAAAAAAAGTTCTTCATGTTTTTCAGATACATTCCTTTGACAGCCATTCCTCTTCTGAATTCTTGTCCTAAAGTGGAGGGAGCAATATTGCACACAGCACTGCACACAGCAATAGAAGACAAAGGCTTAGAGACTGCCATCAGTGTGTCACTGAGATGAAATGAGCGTTACCTCCTTCAGTATTTCCTACCTGACTTGCTCTGCTTTGCCCTCAAGGGAGATGCTTTCTCAAACTGTCCATGGGTTTAGTGACCTGGAGGTTTTCCCGACCTGGGGCACTGCTCCAAAGTCAGACTGGGTGAAGGCTGAGTCTTTCCTTTGTGAGGAGGGAGACTTCTTGTGAAAGGGGAGGTGGCAGGTGCCCCTGCCCCCCATCAGAGCCTGTGTGGGGCAGTCACTTTTAGGAAAAGACACGGAAACTGAGGATCTCGTGTCCATGCCCATGTGTCCCGCGAAAGCCGTTCTATGTCCTAACACACTTGTACCCAGTTAAAACACTACTGGTGAACTAGCTGGAGAGTAATGGAAAGAAGCCGCTTCTGATTAAGCTCATGGTCAGTGCAGAGGCTTGGGGGCTTTATTCCTTCTCCTAAATTCAAAGCCCAGTTCAGCCCCCACTTGGGGGGATGCATTTGCTGGACGAGGAACCCAGTGCTGGAAGTCACAGACATTTGGGTTGGGAGGGAGGGGCCCCATCATCAGCACCTGGGGTTTTATCCTGTTACAAAAGAAATTCTTATTGTGTCTGAGTTGCATTCTTCTGCTTTCCCCTTCTCTCTGTTATCAGGTTCCCCTACCTTCCCCAGTCCCCAGGTTTCAGCGTAGCAGGCTGATCTGTACCTGCACCAGTCTTCCCCTTGCTGAGCCCACCAGTCTCAAGGAGAGGCATCCCACCCACCCTGTCCCCCACCCCAGGGCAGCCGTTGCCCAGGCGATCTGATATCCACATTTCATAAAACCTCCCAGATCCTCTTAGCCTTTCAGCTATAAGAGAGTGGATCATTATCTGAATATTCCCCCGGCTTCCTTCAATTCCCTCTTATAGTCAACTTGTAATGTTGACTTTTCCCCCCTAAGTTGTCAAGATGTTTTATCTCTACTGCAAGAGTGGAACTTCCTAGGGGCAAGGCTTTTTTCTCCTTGCTCATTTTTGTTTCCTCTGAAGTACCAAGAATGGGGTGTCACACACGGTCGGTGCTTAACAAATATTAGTTGAATCAGTGAAATTGGAGGTGACATAATATACATATATGAGCTATGCCTTGATAAGACTCAGGTCACAAATATAGAATGAAATTCATATAAAGAAAAATATGAAGACCAAGTTTACAGCTGAGGTTTTTAGTGGTTATAGTGGCTATTACTGGCTATGCATTATTGACAAGAAAATCCATGGAATCTGAGTGCGTGGCTCCTTATCTTGATAACCACATTTTGTGATTAGGATGTCAAGCCTGAAACTAGAGACTGAAGCCACCCCTGCCTCTGGGCAGCAGATGGCGCTCGCACACCATTAGAGAAGTTTTTGCAAACTGCCTCAGTCTGAAGTTTCTGTTTTATCAAAGGGGAGGGCTGTGGCTTTCCGCAAAAAATTGCAACAAATTGATTTCCTGCAGTCTTCTGGGCCAGAGGTCAGTTCTCCAAAGTGGGGGTTTAATACACACACGCGAAAACCTGATTGTAAAGCACCCAGCTCAGGCTGTATTGAAGGCCAAATCCTGTTTCTGTCAGTGCAGCGACACTGTCTCTTCTTGCTTGGTCTTTGTGCCTTTTAAACAGCTTTCTTAGCGAGAACGAAAAGACCAGACGAAAAGCAGAGAAAGAGAGCTAGAGAGAGAGGTATTGTCTGGACTCGGGGATCACTGCTGACCTATAGAGAAACCCAGAGTGCAAGTACTTTGGACAAATCACTTGCCCTGAGCAAGCCTGCATTTCATCATATAGGTAACGATGAGGACGCTGCCTCAGTGCTTTCGGATCTTTGGGGAGGTGAATTTTTACTGTGTTTTGTCAGCTCTTATCTCCTTACTCTGCAAGAACTCTGGTGCCTTGATCTCTCTCCTCCCGCTTTCTCTCCTCCACTATTCCTGGAATCTTCATGATCAGTCTACAGGGAGGAAGTGGTTAAGGCAAAACACAACACAACACAGCGAAGCAGCCTGTGTCACTCACCATCTGAGGCAGTGTCTTCCCTGAGCCTCAGTTTACGTATCTGTAAAATGAGGATAATATGTACTTGGAAAAGTTGTTTTTATAAGAATTGAACAAAATAATGGATATGTGGTGAAACATTTGTTTTCTTATACCTCTGAATAAACAACAAATACAGACTAACACTAACCAAGAATTTGAGTCTAAAATCTTCACTAATTCATTTTTAGTCCATTACTTCTAAGCCATCTCATTAGTTTCTCTTCACTTAGGCTGGTTCTTTATGACATGACTGGTTTTCCATTCATTCTTTTATGAAACAAACATTTATTGAACACCTAATGTACCCCAGGCACTTTACTAGGTACTGCTGAGTATACGACAACAAGGACAAAATCCCTGACCTCATGGAATGCATGTTTAGTGGCAGAATAAATAATAATAAGTAATAAACAAGTAAACAAATAATATGTAATTACAAATATTTACTGTGAAGGAAAAAAAAACTAGTGTTTTGGTTTAAAAAAAATAACAATGGGGCTTCCCTGGTGGTGCAGTGGTTGAGAGTCCGCCTGCCGATGCAGGGGACATGGGTTCGTGCCCCGCTCCGGGAAGATCCCACATGCCGCGGAGCGGCTGGGCCCGTGAGCCACGGCCGCTGGGCCTGCGCATCTGGAGCCTGTGCTCCGCAATGGGAGAGGCCCCAACAGGGAGACGCCCGCGTACCGCCAAAAAAAAAAAAAAAAAACAGTGAGGGGAGGGATATCTTAGGATGGTCAGGGGAGGCCTTTTTGGGGAGGTGAACTTAAAATACAGAGGAAATAGAGATGAAAGTGAATACTTTCCTATGGAATAGGCTAGGAAAAAATCCAGGGACACCTGAAAGATTTTATTTTTATTGTCCTTAAATAATAAATACAATTATGTTTATAATCATGTAATAAAACTATCCATTCTATAGCATTTTGCAGTTTATATAAACATATTTCTTTGGGAGATTTCATCAAGTGTATCTTTTACCCTACTGCTTTACTTTCAGCCTGGTCCATAGTAGGTACCCAATAAATGCTTGTTGAATGAATAAATGGTTATAAAAATCCGCCAGTGTAGGCAAGGCAGGGGTTACTGCACCATTTCAGGGATGTTGAATGACTTGTCCCTGGCCTAATGGTTCAGAAGGGAATGGAACTAGAGCTAGAATCCTGACTTTTTTTTGACCTTTGGCAATTTTTTCAATATTTTAGTCTTTAAAATTAAAGTCTCATCTTACATTTATGGAATTTCTCTTCAATATATTAGAGTGTTTAGGTGAGATACAGTCCATATGTCTGATGGAAAACCAGTGCAATCTTGTGGGGGATAAATTGTTTATAGATAACACTGATGTTAATCCAAGTGAAGTTGTCCACACCACCTATCCTCCACCCATAAAATCCTGGACAGGTTTAACCTGCCAATTGCTGATTCTTGAGTGTGTTTCACAAGCCCATGATTAGCTCCAAAATACTAATGTTTCTATGAATTGTTATGAAAGGATGATTCCAAAGCTTCAGGAAGGGTGTGGTGGCAGAATTGTGCATATTGTAGAAAGTCCGTATTTCAGGAATGCGAATGGATCTCTTCACATTCCCATTTATATTCACCCCTCCTCTGTAGGAGGTGAAGTTCAGAGAGATCTTATGGGTATCTCATGTGTTGGTGGATTAGTAGATAACTAAAGAAGTGCTTGAATAGGGACTTCCCTGGTGGGGCAGTGGTTAATAATCTGCCTGCCAATGCAGGGCACACGGATTCGAGCCCTGGCCCGGGAAGATCCCACATGCCACGGAGCAACTAAGCCCGTGAGCCACAACTACTGAGCCTGCGCTCTAGAGCCCGTGAGCCACAACTACTGAGCCCACGTGCCACAACTACCGAAGCCCGCGCACCTAGAGCCCATGCTCCTCAACAAGGGAAGCCACCGCAATGAGAAGCCCGTGCACTGCAATGAAGGGTAGCCCCTGCTCACCACAACTAGAGAAAGCCTGCGTG
This sequence comes from Tursiops truncatus, assembly GCF_011762595.2. Lineage (NCBI taxonomy): Eukaryota > Metazoa > Chordata > Mammalia > Artiodactyla > Delphinidae > Tursiops > Tursiops truncatus. The sequence goes on from NC_047046.1 coordinate 69,013,411, forward strand.
CAGCAACGAAGACCCAATGCAGCCAAAAAAAAAAAAAAAAAAAAAAAAAAAAGCCTGAATAGAGCGTCTTGAAGGTAAGATCTCTGATCAAAAAAAAAAAAAATCTCGTGGGGATCTGGAATGCCACCCAATGGCTTTGTTTCCTCATTTTAGGTAGAATCTTTGCCTGCAGTCTTTCTTTGAATACAGATCTACGAATCACTGCTAGGTTCTGGGAGAGGTGCAAAGAAGAATAGAAGTGTTTTTCCACCCAGTAAATAATTTTTTTTCTCCCTCCCTCCTTCCTTCCACGAGTATTTCCTGAGCACACACTATATGCCAGATACTGTGCTAGGCTCTGGATGAATCAAACAGCTAACGTTTTGAATGCTCACTGTGGACAGACACTGACTGTTTAAAGTGCTTTTTATGAGTTAACTCATAGACTCACAACCTCCCTTGATAAATCAGAAAGGGAGGTCCAGAGAGGTTAGGTGATTTAACCTGAAGTTACACTGCTAGAGAATAGCAGTGACAGGATTCAAACTTAGGTGTTCTGGCTCCAGAACCCGGGCCTTCACAGGATCCCTGCCCTAAGCTCCTAGCCTAGTTGGAGGGACAGAAATGTAAAGAGATTTGTAACTAGAGTCCAGCAGGGCTGTGATGGAAGGGGAAACAGAGAGGACTCCTGGAGCTGGCTGCCTGGAGGAGCTGGGAGCCATCACCAGGCATCAGATAGTAACTCTGGAGCCGTAGCTTAGTCACAAACAATCAAAACACAAAAAAGCACCTCTTGTCTTCCTCAGTGACTCGCTTTGCTGTTAAGGTGTATCACTCCACTGAGGTTACTTCGGTAATGCAATTTTTAATTCTTTTAAAAGTAATACAAATCAAGTACTGGTTGAAGCAATGAGCGCCATTTGGGTTTGTGAGACTTGGCAGGTATCCCATGTGTAAAGAGTCACTTTGTGCTCTTGCTTTTGTCTCTCAGCCTCTTTTGTTCTCTGGGTCGGGTGGGGGGTTGAGCCAGGGTGGAAATCTTGAGACACTGTTCTCTCTCCCAGGACCGCATGGACGTGACTAAAACCACCAGAACTGGAAAGGGAAATTGAAGGGGAAAGGGGATGGATAAATTCAGCCACGCCATTGTGAGACTTTAATCTGTTCATTCTCTGCGCGCTCACTGTCCCTCAAAACCTTGCATCTTCCGTCTCCTTTCCCTGAAGTACAATGTCATCTCTTATTCCTGCCTGTCTGTGGTCCCGAAAGATGCGGCTCATAGCCTGCCTCTTCAAAAAGCCTCCCTAACCTCCAGCGCCATCTCCCTCACGCCACACTCCTGTGGTGCTTAAGGTACACACCACTCGTCTCACTAGTGAACAGACGTTGCTTTGGAACAGCTGGTATTTTCATATTATGGCATCATATTTCATATCTCTTCAAATTCAACTCAGTACCCTTTTTCTTGAACAGAAGATTCTAGTTAACTATACATCTAGGGTAGGTCTTCCTTTTAAAGCCGAGGAAATCTTGATTGTGTACCTGTAAATTTCTCTCCTTTTAGGCTTGTCAGCAGGTCAGTTTTCCTAATCCTATTTTGCTTAAAAATCAGTTCCTCTTGTGGTGGACTCCTAACACTTTTGCATAAACTTTATTTATATAGAAGTTACAAAAATTTATAGGTATCAGCATGGTTGTTGCCTTTTTTTGAGAATATTGCATTGTTTTACGTACACTTAAAATTTTTTTCTCATAAAATACGCATAGCATACAATTTACCATCTTAACCATTTGTCTATCCTTTTAAAATCTCCAAGGTTTTGAGCTAAATAATCTGAATACATTTATTTCTTTTTATATTTCTGATATTTCATAAATGTATAGAGCTCCGTGTATCAATCATTAAGTATATCCTACTGGAACATTCTTGTTTCCTTCTTGCTGTTTTGTGATAGAAGTGAAAACACATATAAGGAATATATTTACATAATAAATTCACTACACTTTAATTTTTGTGTTCCTAATTAATTTTGGGTCCTGCAAGTTGAATTGATAAGTTCCCAGTTATAGACAACTGCATCAGGCTCATCACACTCTTGCTTTTTACCTCCACACTTTTTTAGGTTTCAAATATTGTCAATACTTATAGCTGCGATTGAATTATTTTTGATATTACATTGAATATTGTGATTTTAAATGTAAATAACACTAATAATATGAATACTACTACTAATAGTAGCTAACACTTTGTCAAGTACTTACTGTGTTGCCAGGGATTTTTTAAAGTGATTACACAGATTGACTTAGGCACTCAAAACATTAATTCCAGTCAATTCCTGTGCTGAGTAACACTTTATACCGTCTCATGAAGTTAGACCAACGATAGATGCAGGTGTCTCTTGTCCTCTTCTGGGTTTGCTCTTGGGATATAAGGCACAAATATTAAAGTTCACCAAGAAGGGAGTAGCAAACTATACTAGATTGGAAATTCCTAGAATTATTTATTTTTGATATCCCAAGTTATTATTTGGCATACAAATGTTTGAGAAATAAATTAATGAATATTATTTCATTAGAGCCCAGTAAAGTATAGGATCATGATGGGCTTTGAAATGGCAGGGGAAACAGCTGTGCGGGGAGCTGAGTTTTCAGCTAGAACTTACCTGCTGTTAGGGAGGTAAGTCAAGGAAAACATCTATTCCTGTCAAGGCGAAATTTAAAGTACATGGTATTGGCTTCATGGATGATTGCAAATGTCAAAATTCCATTAATTTGATTTTTAAAGTTTAAGGTATTCTGCCATTTGGTTACTCAGTATATGAATAGAATGACATTTATTCTACTTGGCTCTCTGTAAGCTGCACATGCACATTTGTTTGAAGGGTATAATTTATCCCCTTAATGAGTATTTTAGGAGCACACCACGTTGGGCTAAATAGGATGTGTGAACTGCAGGAAAGGGACTCTGATACTTAGACTCTAATGGAAGACAGACCTGCTGGACATGAAAGTCTTAAGTTATAATGAAAACCAGTGTGGGATTAAGTGGCAGTGAGTGATACAGACAAGATGATACATCTACATATATTTCAGAGAAGGGAGAGGATGGTCAGCTAAGGCCTGATGAGGAAGGTAGGATTCTGTTTGGACTTGAATTGCAGGGAAGGGAAGAAGAACTTCCTTTAGAAGTGGAGGTGTGTTGTGACCCAAAGCAGGAATTCATAATGTCTGTTTTTGAGGTCATATAATGATTTTTTCCTGGCTGGAGTTTTTCTTTTCTTTTTTTTCTTTTAAGGTCATTCATTGGGCACTTACTACATGCCAGGCATTGTGTCATGTATTAAGGTGCATCGTTTAACTTAATCCATCTTACGCCCTATGAAATAGCTATTACTAAATCCAGAGAGGACACTCAGGTAAGGGAGGTCAAGTCACTTGCCCAAAGTCAGCAACAGATCTCAAGTCTCTCCCTCACAAAAGTTTGTGCACTAACCCATGTGCTCCCATCCCAATTTGTTCAAAACGAAATATAGCCCAAGTGTCAGTCTCTCTCGAAGACTTCTCTTCCTTTAGTGTATTTGGGGATAGGTGGTCTTATCTCATGTTTCCCCTGAGTTATTTCCCCGTAGCACACGTTCCCGCTCACTTCTTTCAGCTTGGCCCTGAGGTTCTGCTTACTTCACGGGTGGTCACTGTTTGGACACTACAGCCATTGTCCTCATGATATGGTGCTGCTGCCATTGTGCTGGCTTCAGCTGAATGGTGGTGTGGAGAAGGACACAGTATCTTTTCCTGCTCTGTTGCTTAATTCTTCACTATATCACCAGCACGAAACATCACTGAAGGAATAAACTGGAGGTTATCTTAGTTTGGATGTAGGTTTAATCATAGAAACAGAGACCCGCCATTAGTAATGGCTTGACTATGGTGGGAGTTTCTCTACCGTATGAAAGTCTGAGGCGTTAGGGTTGCTCTCCTTCATGACAGGGATAGGGGCCCAGACTTCCACCTTGTTGCTGTGCCATCGTAAGGCAGCTGCATGTAAGGTCCAGTGTGGTGCATCATCATGTCTATATCCTACTAGTCTTTTCAAGGAATGGCCTGGAAGTTGGACACATCACTTTCACAACCATCCTGTTGGCCAAAACTTAGTCACATGGTCCTGCCTAGCTGCAAGGGAGGCTGGGGAATGCTGTCTGTATTCTGGGTGGCCAAGTAGCCAGCTGAAACTCAAAGGTTCTATTACTATGAAAAGAGGAGAATGAATATTGAGGGATAGTTAGCAATCTCTGCCACAGAGGGAATGATTACAAACGAAAACTGTGAAAAGACCAAACTGTTAAAATCTTTGGATTTGGGAGGGATGCAGTCCTCTAATAGACATTGTCTAGGTACAGTCTTTGCTCTCAGGTGTGACTTCTTTCAGAGAGAGAGAGAAAGAGTGAGAGAGAGGGAGGTCCTAAGTACATCTTCATTCTTCTAAAGGACTCTGGGCACTCCTTCTTCCACAGAAGTAGTTCTCACCCTTGGATCTCTCCTCCAGCACTATCCTTAGACACGACAACCTGCAGCCATACCTTTGCCAAATTCTGTTTCTTTTTTATCTAGAGTTACCCGTAAGGGACATGAGCGGAAACCCCCAGATGTTATAGAAGAGTGTTACAAATGCAGCCAAAGTGGCTTTTTGCTTCACATCATTGGTGGGATTTTTTTCCAGAAACAAAGTAGAAATGAATGTCTACCTCGCTTAGCTTCTACCAGCAGGTTCTGAGTCTCCACACAATGGTTCTCAAATATGGCCATCGACTGGGACCACTGAGGGAATGTTTAGAAATGTCAGTGCCTGAGTGTCTCTCCCAGGGCTTCTAAGTTAATTGGTCCTGATCATGGCCTGGGCCTCAGGATTTAATAGGCGATTTTAGTGCACAGCTGCTGTTGGAAATCTGTTCTCTGCCTTTTCATAGGGATATTTCCTGAAGGATTCAATTCTGAGTTAGTGACTTATTTTAAAATGGTTCTGGGACTTCCCTGGTGGTGCAGGGGATGGGACTCCATGCTCCCAATGCAGTGGGCCGGGGTTTGATCCCTGGTTGGGGAACAGGATCTCATGTGCCTGCCACAACTGAGAGTTCGCATGCCCCAACTAAGGAGCCCGAGCTGCAACCAATATATATATAAAAAATGGTTCTAAAAGCACTTATACTTGGCTGGTAGAGAGAACAATTAGTGAGCAGCATTGAGAATTGGGTAGAATTAGAAATAAAGTTGAGATTCCAAATCCTCTGGATCCAAAGTGAAGTGACACATAGTTGCACGATGGGTGGGAGACAAGGTGACTGAACCAGGCAAGATCAGAGTGAGAGCACATTGCAGTGAGGCAGATGTAGGGGCGGATGTAGGAGGGAAAGGGTGAAGGGGTAGGCTCTGCTACTCCGGTCTTTTGAGGTAAAATTCTAACCAGGAGGATTTAGATTGCCGATGGGCTTTGGAAAAGTGCACAGGAAAGCAGGAATCCCAAGTGTGAGAGTAGAATGAGAATTCCCCTCTGCCAAGCATCCCTCTTTCAGAGCTGCTTGGCTGGTCCTGTGAGCACTGAGGGGCTGAGAAAATGAAGGTTGAACGCACCCTCCCTCTCCCATCCCCTCATCTCTACAAGCTTCTCTGCCAGGGGACTGTGGACAATTCCTACTCAGAGCAGGGGGATTTACCTTTGACTTGGAATTGTAAAATTTCCAAAATCACTGTTTACAGCTCTGCCCTGTTGGTTCAGTTCATTTCTGCAATTCAGGGGTTTTAAGGGGAGCTTTTAAAAATGGGACAGGAAGGGGAAGTTGAGGAATAGGAGAGAAAATTCAAATTGGTCACTTTTGACCTATTAAAATTTGGAGACATGAAGCCAGGTGGTGATGCCTGGATTAGCAGTGTTAGTCTTGCTTCACTTGCGTCCTCAAAGTTATTTTTGCTCTTTGTAGATACATTTTTCAGGGGTTGAACCCGTGTCCCCTGCATTGGCAGGCGGATTCTTTTTTTCTTCTTTTTTTAATAAATTTATTTATTTTATTATTATTATTATTTTGGCTGAGTTGGGTCTTCGTTGCTTCACGCGGGCTTTTCTCTGGTTGCGGCGAGCTGGGGCTACTCTTTGTTGTGGTATGTGGGCTTCTCATTGTGGTGGCTTCTCTTGTTGTGGAGCATGGGCTCTAGGCACATGGGCTTCAGTAGTTGTGGCACGTGGGCTCTAGAGCGCAGGCTCAGTAGTTGTGGCTCACGGGCTTAGTTGCTCCGCGGCATGTGGGATCTTCCCGGATCAGGTCTCAAACCCGTGTCCCCTGCATTGGCAGGCGTATTCTTAACCACTGCGCCACCAGGGGAGCCCGCTCTTTGTAGACGTTTATTTGGTGTTTTTCTGCATCTCCTTGCTCTTTGATAATGGGTAAGATCTGATATATGTCCAGATAGAATAATATTAAATGACTATGTTTTGGCTCATATTACATTTTACATTTCTGCCTTGTAATAGTCTGCTTTAGTAGAATATCAGATTTTTCATTTCAGTGCAATGCAACCATCGAGTTTGGCTTTTCTCCAGTTTTTTCTGTTGGACACTAGTGGCAACAGTGTGTAAAATTTATACTTGCCTTGGACCCCTGTAGTTAAGGGTTCAAATCATTCTTTTTGAAAAATTACTTAAGATCTCTGAGCCTCAGTTTCTCTTTTATAAAATGGGGATAATAATAGTCTCTATTTTATAGAGTTGCCTTTTATACTGCTGTTTAAAAAATTATTAATATTATTTGGTTTTTACAAAAACCTGTTTTAGGACTTCCCTGGTGGCACAGTGGTTAAGAATCTGCCTGCCAATGCAGGGGACATGGGTTTGAGCCCCGGTCTGGGAAGATCCCACATGCTGCGGAGCAACTAAGCCCGTGCACCACAACGACTGAAGCCCATGCGCCTAGAGCCTGTGCTCTGCAACAAGAGAAGCCACCACAATGAGAAGCCCACACACCGCAATGAAGAGTAGCCCCCGCTCGCCACAACTAGAGAAAGCCTGCGCACAGCAACAAAGACCCAACGCAGCCAAAAGTAGATAAATAAGTAAATAAATAAATAAACTTATAAAACAAAACCAAAAAACTTGTTTTACAATGCTGGAACAGTTTAGGCAATGACTAATAAAATAATATTGAACTAAAACTCAAAGTATAAAATAAATAAAATACCAATACTGATGTAATACATGATTGATTAATTAATAAATGGAGGGAGACTGAGCAAATCTGTGCAGAATTGCAAGTAATTCCGAAGTCCAATCCATTTTTCAATCCCAGGTCAAAACCAAAGTGTCTGATGGTAAACAAAAAACGTTAATTTGAAAAAAAACCTGGGATATCCTCAAGAAATCTTAACACCTAATGATGACAAGTTAAACATGGAGAAGTCAGGGATGTTAGAGGGAACCATTCTCTCTTCAAAAACTATAAAAACAATGCCAGTAACTTTCTACTCTGAAAAACTTGAAGTTTTTTCACGTTTGTTTTAAGTGATTTTAAGTTCGCAAGCCTTTAATACAGTGTGTTGACTGATCCTTTAGAGTCATTATTTTTTACTTTTACTTAGAAAAATGAGGCTGGAGTAGTTGTGTTTTTCTGGTGTCAAAGAGAGTAGACTTTGACGATGTCATTCCTCCTCTTTCTCTGCGTCCCCTACTCTCCCCATCCAACACCACGCCCCCCAACCAGAGTATTATTTTATGGTTATTCACCAACTCTTCCTTTAGCTAAAGAAAATATTTTTGGAAAAGTGAAAGATACATGCTATTCTCCAAAGTTTATTTCTGTTTCCATTTTGGACAGCCCTAGAAAAGATGGGTATATTTGAAGGTGTGAAAGGCATCAAGAGAGGATCTGGGAGAAGGCGGCAGTTGGTGTGTCAGGGGTTTGCACTCTTGTTAAGCAAGGTCTCAGCCAACACTGCTTCTGACCTGCGTCCCTCCCAAAAGAGGTTGTGTTTGTCTGACAGCTTTGCGCCATGTCTGCAGGGCGTGTTGGAAGTTTGTATTTCCATAATGCTTCTTAATGAGTGCTTTCAACAATGCTCACTGTCATAGTTTTGAGGAACCAGTCTTGTTAATTCTTGTTTCATGTGAAATAGTTTAACATCAATGCCTTACTTACGTCAAAGACCTTGGAGCAAAAAAACTGTAACGAGATAATTTACTGAAATATTAGCTGATTGTTTTCTCCTGTTATTTCCCCTCTTCTTTATTTGAGGAATATAGCCTGGTCTAGATTTTGTTGTTGTTATTGTTTTTTGGCTCAGAGATTTTTGTTGGATAGAAAGGAGAAGCAACGTTTCCTTCCTTCCTTCTTTCCTCCTTCCTTTCTTCCTTAGCTAATGGCCAGAACAGGGAAATATAAACGTTATTTTGTAATAACGATAAATGGAATATAATCTATAAAAATATTGAATCACTATGTTGTATACCTGAAACTAATATAATATTGTAAATCAACTATATTTCAATTAAAAAAGAGCTAATGGTAATGTCCTATGAGGAAAAGGGAAATAGATAAGGCCTTTAAGGGCTTGGAGAAATCGAGGCAGAAGATTCTCCCCAAACTCATAATTAAGAGAGTTGAGGTCTCATGGGGGAATAAACGCATTGCTTAGGAGGGGCAATAGCTGAGGAGTTGGGAAGAGCCCAGAAAAATGGCACCTAGGGGAGAAGAGACATTAAGCATGAGGGTTGCCAGTCCAGGTAAAGATCCCTAGTGCCCACGTATGGCAAGGAGGCCAACTCTCCTGCCCTTGTAGGACCACTCCGGGCTCGGAGGATGTTCACCCAAAGTTCTTCCTGCCTTCTCTGCATTCCAAGTGACCCCGTCAATCTGGTGCAGCCTGGGAATGGAAGGGGTGCTCCTCATGACGGGGATGAAATGCAGGCTTGCTGCCATATTAAGTTGGTTAAAAGGCAATAAAACAGCAATATTTCTTGAGCACCTGAGCTGTGGACTGAGATTCATATCTGCTACACTAGAATTAATTCATGGCTAATTGATTTGAGGGGAAAATATTGATCTTTCACACCAAAGGCAAATGTTTGAGTAAGCCCCGACAAAAGCAGGAATTGTATTAATTTCATGTATTAAGGGGGAAGAGAAGGAAAAAGCATAAGTAAATATATAGGGTTTGTTTTTCTGTAAAAACTCAGGGCTCCAAAACCCTAGTCAGAGTTTCTTTTACAGAATATACACATTTTTATTTTATTTTATTTTTGTTTGTTTGTTTTTTTACGGTACGCGGGCCTCTCACTGTTGTGGCCTCTCCCGTTGTGGAGCACAGGCTCCGGACGCGCAGGCTCAGCGGCCATGGCTCACGGGCCCCGCCGCTCCGCGGCCTGTGGGATCTTCCCGGACCGGGGCACGAACCCGTGTCCCCTGCATCGGCAGGCGGAGTCTCAATCACTGCGCCACCAGGGAAGCCCCCTCACATTTTTGAATTCTAGGGATTTGCAATCATTTTGGGCACGTTTTAGGTGTGAATGGGGAGGGAGTCATTGACTTACTTCCCGATTGGTTGTCCTTTCCCTTCCATTTCCAGCTAATGCACTTTCTCATCTCTGGAAAGAGCACTGGACTGGGAGTCAGGACACTGAATCCCAAACCTTGGTCTTGGGTGAGCCATTTTACCCTGAAATATGTGAAACCGAGGGTCTTGGTGTACATGGGAGTTCCCACTTGTTGGGATTGAGGATGGGGAGTCAGCTGTGGGGAAATGCATAGAGCGAAGAGCACTGGACTTGTTCTGAGGACCGAAACTCAAAGTTCGGCTTTTAATACTTACTAGCTTTTATGACTTTTGGCAAATTATTTAATTTTTCTCAACCCCAGTTTCCTAAACTGGAAAATGATCCTTATTTTTTGTGTGTGTGAGGATGAAATGAAATGCTGTATGCTGGAGTACTTTGTAAATTATGAAGTACGATACAAATTTAAGGCCTTATTAGCAGTCAATCAACATAGGTTTTTGAGAGCCTGAAATATGTTGCTTGGCTCTAGAGGAGAGATGAGAGGAGCCTCAAACGACTTCAGGTCTCAGTGAACTTTTCGTTCAGTTGAGGACAGGAAACAATCAGAGGACACTTAGCAAAGGAAAACTTTTAAAACAGTTTTATTGGGGCAGGATGAGAAAATAGCTGGGGCATATTATTAAAAAATTATGACATTAAAGTAAATAAAGGCTAAATTATTTGCCAAGCCTTCTAAAATTTGCCAAAACAAACCCAGATGATCTTTCATTTTTAAAAAATTTAATTTTTTTCCTGGAACTTTATATATCATAGCAGCAAACAATTCCCATCCTAGTCAGAAAATGCAGAAAGCTTCTCTGGGTGAGAATCTCCATGCCTGTTAAATCCCAGATCAGTAAAGATTCTTACCTTTTTGATTTCTTGAAAGTGGCTTGCCTGCCAGCAGTGTGTATTTCTGGAAGAAATGATAGTAAGTTCAGGTGTCCCCATGCTTTACATAAATTAGTCTGTTTAATCCTCACAACAGTCTTATGAGTTAGGCACCACCATTACCACCAGTACCCCTGCTTTATAGAGAGGAAACTGAGGCACAGAGGAATTTACAAGCAGTTGAGCCTGAACATGAACCTGGGCAGCCTGATTCCAGGGCCAGTATTCTATGCATTAACCAGTATTCCACGTTGCTGCCGAAACACAGCATCATCTCTGATCTTAACTTTTGCTAACAATGAAATTTTTGTTTTGTAGAGTGTAGAATACCCAAAGTTCTCAAAGGCAGTTTTTTTTGAAACATTGTTTTATTTCATTTAAAGTGAGAATATCTATGACAATCTGTTTGTTCATTGTTGGCGCCATCAGTGAAGACAATATCCCAGGAAGATTAGTACTTTCCTTTGTGCTAAGGATTCTCTAGAGTGATGATACTGAGATCGTGAGTCCTAAACTCACATATAAGTGACAGTTAGAAGAGAAAAAATTAAACAAAGAAAAAAATGGAAACAACAGAATGAGATCTTGAAAAGACAGAGTAGAAAAACAACATATGTCAGATTTATTTTAACACAACTCACTTGAATTCAATGCATATTGTGAACAGTTTTGACTGAGATATTTGAATTCCCAGAGAATTTTTTCTTTCTATTAGTACATCCTTTAATTTTAGGTTATGTATTTGCATATCCAGATACTTATCCTTAGGGCAAAAGTAATTACCTATGTCCTTAAAAAATAAATTATTTGTATGGTAAACATGCTGAATAAAAAATATTAGGTCTCCAGGCAGAGGATTCTATTCATGCATAATTCCTATTTATTATCAAACACATGTGTAATTATAAATCTTTTTGAAAAAATATGGAGAGCTGTAGTAAAGCTATTATATGAGCAACAATAAAAAATTTTACAATTGTGGTGGAAAATTGGTTTGGGTGTTTTACCTCTACATTAAGCCCTACATACCTTCAAACATTTAGGGCGCTTCTGAGGAATGAGGAAGAAATTGGTGAACTCCTAATGGTAATTATATTAAATTGCCAACACCTATTTGATTGTAATACTGAAAAAATAAACATGATACTAGGTAGCAAGTTTAAATAGAGAAACTGGAGCTTACATAAGGAGAAGGAGACAGATGTTCAGAAAATTTGAGAAATCGGGCAGTAAAAATTCCCATTGTGTAATTTCTTCCTAAAGACACACATTAAAAAAACAGTTTTATCCCCTTACCTTTCTCCTCCTTTCCTTCCCTCCCTTTTTTCTTCTCTCTCTTCCTTTCATTCTTTCTCGCATATTTATTGGGTGTTTATTTTATTCCAGTCATTGTTCCCACTCAGAGTGCAACAAGACAGATGTGATCAAGACAGATGAGGTTCCTGCCCTCCTGGGGCTTACGTTCTAATCAGTATCTCTCCCATGCTGTTTCCATTTTCTTCACTATCACTGCCATCCCTCATTAATAAATGTGAGCTATTGTAGCTAGACTTCTAACTGGTTACCTGGTTTCAACTTTCTTTCCTTACTCTGTTTAGCATACTGCAACCAAATAAATCTTTGCAGTATGTTGCTTGGTTGAATTCGCCACAGAGTGAGGACCAGAAAACTACCATCTGGTTAAATGAAACTTTCAGGTAAAGATTTAGCACAGTAAGTCCCCATTAAATATTGGTCCATGCTGTTATTCTAGAGCCTCCATTGGCTTCTCCCTCTCCAGGAGGGAAAGGTTAGCCTCTCATCCATCATTTGCATGCCTCCAAGATTTTGGTTAGGGCTTGAATATAACATATTAGGCAGTTCTGTTTGGTTTACAGTTTGTGGGATAGTGAGGGTCAGGTTGGGTTTATGATACACACTTAAAAGTGATTCAGTCCCCAAAGTGATGACCATTCAGGGGTAACAGTAGAGAGAGAGTATTTGTCTAGAGCACCTTTCAGTATTTCAAATTCTACCCTGTCAGCCTATGCTCAGCCCCTGTAACAATGTAGGATATTGTTATTTTTACTAAATTATACTGATAACTTCTACATGTCTAAAACAGAACTCATGGTTTCCCCTCCCTATTGCTCCCCCTCCCCCGCCCCATTGGTAAATGGTACCGCCAAGGCACCCGCTTGCTTAGTCAAGAGATCCTGGAATCATCCCTGATTTCTTTCTTCCTCTATTACCCCACACTGAGTTCCTGAATAAAGCCTGGGGGCTCTAATTTCAAAATGTATCCCCACCCCAACCCTATCTCCTCTACTCTCTGGTCCAGAGCATCAACTTCTCCTCCCTAGGTTCCCCCAAGAGCCTTCTTCCGTGGTGTTTTGCCTCTCTTGCCGTCTACAGTCTATTCCCACACGGCAGCCAGAGTGATTCTTCTGAAACATGAAATTACATTAAGAACCTAAGTCCTTTGCTCCTCCAGCGACTTCTCATCTCCTTTAGAATCAAGGCAGATACCTTGCAGAGGCCCTCCCTGACCTGGCTCCTGGCCTGTCTTTAGTCTCGTTTTCTACCCCTGTCACCTCTTGCTCACAGCTCTCCCGCTTCACTGGCCGCCTTGCTGCTCCTCTGACTGACTGTCTCCTAAGCAGCTTAACCTCCTGAAGCTCCTTCTGTTTCCATTGTACAAAGGAGATATTTGCATAGTTGAGATTTTTTGTCTCATGTTGCTTGGGAAGATTACAATGGATTAGGCTTGTAGAGTGTTGTGCCTTGTGCCTAGCATACAGCAATTCATTAATAAATGTTTACTATTGTTTCTCTTTTAATACTACTCTGAGTTTTCCAGATGTCCTAGATGTCTCACTGGCAAATCAAATTCGATATTTCCAACCTGAACTCATAAACGCTTCCCAACAAACCAACTCTTTTTTTTGGCACTTCTGTTCAGGTGTCAGGACATCACCGTTTTTCAGGATCCCTGTCCTGACACCTGTGCCCTGACTCTTGCTTAGATATCACCTCTAATTAGTCACCAAGTTCTGTTGTTTCTAAAAATTTCCATCGATCTCCCTCTTTGCTTAATGCCAGCAAACCAAACTCTCATAGTAACTTCCTAACTGACCATCCTGCTTCTGGTTTCTCCTTTCTAAAGGATCCCGTTTTCCACTCTCAGACTCCTGCAGTCCAGCTCGGCCCTGGTCATGCCACTCCTGGACTCAGAAGTCTTTAAAATCTTCCCGTCACCTACAGAAGAAAGGCTCTGTGACCTGGCCTGTTATTTAAGGCCTCTGTATTTGTCAGTATTTTCCAGAGAAACAGAACCAATACCATATGTGTGTGTGTATATGATTATGACTATATATATTATATATATATGATTTATTCCATAGAATTGGCTTACATATTAATGGGAGCTGGCAAGTCTAAAACCTGCAGGGTGGGCCAGCAGGCTGCCATTGCTGCAATTCCAGTGGGAAGACTGGCAGTCTGGAGACCAAGGAGAGCAGATGTTCCAGTTTGAACGCATTCTGCTGTAGAAGGCTGTAGGAAGAGCCGTCGTCGCTGATGAAGTCTGAAGGCAGTGTGCTGGAGAATTCTCTCTTGCTCAGAGGATGCTGGTCTTTTTGTCCTATTCTGATGGTTGGAGGAGACCCACTCACATTGTGGAGGGCAGTCTACTCGAAGTGCATGGATTTGAATGTTAATCTAATCCCAAGACAGCCAGAATAATGTTTGACCAAATATCTGGGCACCCTGTAGCCCAGATATTTGGTTAAGTTAAGTTGACGCATAAAGTTAAAAGCTAATATCTTAACCAGCCTCCTTTGTGTAGGCCAGTACTTGCTGTTTATTGATGACTCTTATTTAGCTTATTTTGGAGTTTAAATCAGCAACCTGCTGTGATTCTTGGTTTTTTTTTTTTTTTAGAGTTATTTATTCATTTATTTATGGCTGCGTTGGGTCTTCGTTGCTGTGCGCGGGCTTTCTCTAGTTGCAGCGAGCGGGGGCTGCTCTTCTTTGAGGTGCGTGGGCTTCTCATTGCTGTGGCTTCTCTTGTTGCAGAGCACGGGCTCTAGGCGTGCGGGCTTCAGTAGTTGTGGCTCCCACGCTCAGTAGTTGTGGCTCAGGGGCTCTACAGCACAGGCTCAGTAGTTGTGGTGCATGGGCTTAGTTGCTCCGCAGCATGTGGGATCTTCCCCTACCAGGGCTCAAACCCGTGTTCCCTGCATTGGCAGGCGGATTCTTAACCACTGTGTTACCAGGGAAACACTGTGCTTCTTGATTTTTAAAAAAGTTAAAAAAAAATGTTAAATTTAATTAAAACAATTTATTGTGCATAGAGGGATTTAGAACAACTGTTGGCCTTGTTCTTTTCATTTCAGTTCCCAGGCAGCAAAGGCTGCTGAGTATGAACTGTCCATAGTCACCAGGAAGCCCTCTGAAACCCCCAAACCCAATAGCAATCCAGCAAAAAAAACAAAAACAAAAGCAAAAATCTATCATTTATTGAACTGAACATGAACTGCCTACTAAGGTGACACCAAATAGGCCTGAATGATAGTTTTTAGTCTTCCCATTTTGCAGCTGACAAGACTAAGGCTCAGGGAGACTGAGAGGGTTTAGGTAACTTTCCTGAAGACACACTATAAATGGGTAAATTGGGATTCATCCTAGGAAATTAAAAAAAAATACACACCTAGATTTATTCCTACTAGTGAAAGATTTTAAGAAGTGGGGCCTGGAGGGCTGCATTTTTTTTTTTTTTTTTTTTTGCGGTACGCGGGCCTCTCACTGTTGTGGCCTCTCCCGTTGTGGAGCACAGGCTCCGGATGCGCAGGCTCAGCGGCCATGGCTCACGGGCCCAGCCGCTCCGCGGCATGTGGAATCTTCCCGGACCGGGGCACGAACCCGTGTCCCCTGCATTGGCAGGTGGACTCTCAACCACTGTGCCACCAGGGAAGCCCGGTCTGCATTTTTAATGAACTCACCAGGAGATTCTGGTATGTGGACCACTCTTTGAGAAACACTGACCAATGGGAATGAGCTTGTGAACATGAAGAAATGAGCTCACGGACATGGCACTGCTGTGGGATAGTGTTCAGTTCTCTCAAACCAGCCATTTGATATTTCAGATAAATTGAAAGTAATACAGTAGAATTCAGTTATGGGACTCACAGAAGAGGAGCTCAGTGCAACGTGAGGTGCATACTTCTCCAGTGGACAGATATGGAATAGCTTACAGTAGAGAGGCCCTGAGCTGAAGACCAGTTGAGGAGTGGAATTAACTGGGTTACCTAGACATGTTAGGATTCCGTGTTCCTGAAAAGAGAGAAGCCAGTGTCAGCTCAGACTCCACCTGGAAGAGATCTGGGGGCGACTGTTTCCTTGGTCCCCAAAATACAACACATATGGGGAGGATTCATTGTTTTCCATTTAAAGAGAAAATGGCCCACCTTGGTTCTGAATAAGCAGTGGGAGGTATTTGAGTGTGATTTCTGGAGAATGTAAACTGTCCCCCAAATCACTTACAGATAATGACTCCAAATGAGCTTTGAGCAAATTCATGAAAAGCTAAGTGTTTTTTGTCTGTTGTAATAAGCGTCCTAATACAAGATCAAAACATGCAAGTTCAGAACTGAGCCACACAGCAGGAAAACATTTACAGAACCCAGTAAAGGAGGAGTCCAGAGTCCCAACAGCCAAGATGTTGTCTTGGTTCTCACCAGAAACTAGACCCTCTGAATCACATTCATAATATATGTAAATATAGCATAAGTTAACTGCTTCGTAAATTTATATATTTAATATTCTAGGATAGTATATTTTCCATTTATTTCTATATAATCCATTTGTGGTCTTCAAAAACTCTGAGTTTGAGTTCCTTCAAGTATTGTAATGGATTACCAATTATGTCTAAACATAAATATGTTATAATACAAAAATATAAAAGTGAAAATGCCTTATTAGTAATTGCTTCATTTCATTTAAAAAAGCACAAAGAAATAAAGAATCACGGAAAGTAGGTTTTGCTTATCTTAAATACTGAAAACAAAACCGAAGGGGAGTATAAAGTACAAAGGCAAATTTCTGAGTTTACCTACAGCAACGATATAAACTGCATCCTAAGTAATCATATTTCCCATTTTAAAAACAGTATATATTTTCAAGTTCTAAAGTGAATGTTACCTATTTAAAGTTACAAAATAGACATCAGCTTATTTAAAACAAAAGCAGGATGACAGATTCTACCCATGAGAATTTTTAGCAATACTACCGAATTCTAACATTCGTTTTTGCATATCAGGGATTTTTTTGGCAACAAAGAGCACAATGAAGCAGGAACATATTAAGGAATTCATCTATAAACTGACTGTAGTCTTGCAAATGTCAAAGGCTTACCTAAGGTGTTTGATATTTCACAGAGCTGCTGAAAGGATTAGCTTTCTTCCTTTCTCTCGGTTCTTTCATTCTGTTCCTGCACTAGGACAGCTTCTCAGAAATCAGACCTTGCCAGGCTGTATCATCTTTTATTTGTCTCAGTTTCCAGAAATGCTGTTCCTGCATTAATAAATAGTTAATGCTATATCGTCTTTTTTTCTTTTTTTTAAATAGAAGTCAGATTAAAAAATACTCATTTGGGGCTTCCCTGGTGGTGCAGTGGTTGAGAGTCCGCCTGCCGATGCAGGGGACACGGGTTCGTGCCCCGGTCTGGAAAAATCCCACATGCCGCGGAGCGGCTGGGCCCGTGAGCCATGGCCGCTGAGCCTGCGCGTCCGGAGCCTGTGCTCCGCAACAGGAGAGGCCACAACAGTGAGAGGCCCACGTACCGCAAAAAAAAAAAAAAAGAAAAAAAAATACTCGTTTGAAGAATGACTCAATTAAAAAACTAGTCAAAGATATTTTATTCCATAAGCCTATTAGAAAGATTGAAATAATGTTTGTTCTTCTTAAAAGGAAATAGATGTATTCTGCCAAGGCCAGGGCCTAGCACAGAGTGGATACTCACTAAATGGTAGTAATTTAAGAAAATCTCTTTCAAGAGTTACTGTCAGAAAAATATTTGACTCTTCTGAGGAACTTGTTTGCTTTTTAATGGAATGAATGATGAGAATTATATTCTCACTTGTTTACCTATTTTCTATAACTGATAGAAACTCGAAACTAAATTTAGTGCTTAACTTCCATAATCATCGTATTCTAGATACTTAACGCATCTATTTCGAGTCATTTTACAATTGTAAAAAATTAGCTATCTTATTTTATTTGGACTTTAACATTCTGATCACCTTCAAGTGGTTTTTAGAAGATGAGAATAATGAAAACAAAACAGTAACAAGAAAGAATGCTGCAAGCCTCCAACTCCTAAGATTTTTCATAGACATTAGGATGCATCCAAACAAAATGATTTTATTTTTATGACATAAATCATGTCAATTTATGTTATGTATTATTTATGTTTTTACTGTAGTGTCGAGTGTTTAAAATATTTCAAATATCACAGGAAAAATAGCCTGGATGACTGATTCATGCCGCACTTAAAAAATAAAATAAAACAAAAACCAGTGTTTTATAAAATTTAGAACTTTTCTGTTTTCTAAAGAGAAGTCTGAGAGAAGCAAAATATTAACTTATGCTGTGTTTTAACACTTTAAAGCATCGTGGTGTATACATGGTTATATGGACAGAATCCCACAGACTCATGATCTGATCCAGTTGCTGCTGCTTCCTCCTGGGTGATCTTTGCAGAGTTAATCAACCCTCTGTGTCTGTTTCCCTATCTGTAAAATTAAAAAAAACCAATTCCTACCATTCATAGTTGTAAGGATTTATGACAGTTTATGCAGCTTGCCTGAGACAAAGCCTGGTACCCATTAAGTATTCCATAATTGGTAGCTGTTGAATTAGTAACAAAACCAACACTATATGCTCTGCTTGCCTAGAAGGGTGCTGAACATGAATCCTCAAAGGACCTTTGGTAAGTTGCATTGAGAAAAAGAGTAATACTGACAGCAAAACAAGCTGGCTCTTCCTTCTAGGATGCTTCTGGCTTGACTGACTTTCTCTCTGATTGATGAAGCTGGATGTAAAGATGGGGACTGGAGTCTATTTTTAATAGCAAGAGTTATTAAATATTGTTTTTCACTTATATCAAATATCAAAAGTAACAACACTAAGAAAATAACATTGTGTTGTTGACATAGTTATACTTCTTTTTTTCATAAGGAAGAGAGAAAAATATCTTAATCACTTATAATAATCGTGTTGAACATGTTTTTCAGGCCATGGGGCTTTTTCCTGTAACACCCTGGAATAATTATTTACTTTTGTCCCAAGTCTGTTTTTGATTGTGTACAATTTCTTTTGATTATCTTAGAGGTGCGCTAAGATTCCAGAAGGCTGAATTTTGCCCGTAACATAATGCACCAGTTGAATCTGGAAATTGTGCCTGTTGGAAAATAGATGCTGACTCACATGGTGGACTATAGCATGACTACATGTAGTAGTAGTAGTAGTCACGTAGTCACGTACATGTAGTCACGTACATGCTCTTTCATCTGTTAGAGCTCCTGCTGTCATAATTGTAATTTTTTTGCTCTGGAAGAAACTGATAATACGATTCTCAGTTTGTCAGAGCTGTAGAATTCCACTAATGTAACAATTTGGCTTTGGTATTCAACATTTTTGCAGCTTTTTGTATTGGTAAAACTGAACTAAGCAGAGAATCATGAATTAAGTGTGTACCAATTTTGACCCTTTAACTTTGTTTTCTCTAGGAAGATATAAAAACAAACAAAAAACTTTACCTGCCAATTGGTAAACTTTATAGTGTAGCTGTGAAGTTTAGAAGCACACCATGTTTGCCTCTATCAAGACACGCAGTAATTACTGCATTGGGGAAAAAGTTCCTGCTTTTCTGCTGGGGGAAAGTTGGGGGAAAGTTCCCTGGAGTTGTTTAAGGGACTGGTGGGATGATGTCTGCCAAAACTGTACTGGAATATGTGGCTGTGTGCAGTGGGATGCATGCTCCTCAGACGTGAAGCTCATGGTTATTTCTTCCAGGGTAGGCAAAAGGCACAGTTTTATTTAAAATAAACAGCAAAGGTACACATCATCTGAGGCAACACATTATAGATGTGTATGTGTACCTGTATGCAGGGATTGATGGAAATCCTGCATTTAATATACTACATTCATTGCTGTTTTGCGTACTATAGTGAGATATGCATTGCTAATGAGGGGCAATGCTTTGAACTTTCATGTATGCATTGAGCACCCCATGTACTTCAATGCAATATCACCAAATAAGTATACATTTGCCTGTGTTTTCAAAATAAATGGTCAAATAAATATATAGCTCTCTAATCCCTGAGTAGCACAGTGACTAGGGTGACCAACCATCCTTGTTTGCCTGGGCCTGAGTTTCTCAAGATCAGGACTTCCAGTTTTAAAATCAGGAAAGTTCCAGGAAAAGTTGGACCAGTTGGTCACCTTAATGGTGACATACCAAGATGTGAAAAAGTTGGTCAATATGTTCTACCTCCAATACTAATATAGGAAGTGTGAAATCAACTGAACGTTAAACTCTAATGTTAATTTACACAAAAGGGCAGTAGCTACGCTGTCTACCATAAGACCTGTGGTTGCTCTAGGTCTCAGGACTATTTTCATCATTATCCCCTGCCTGGTATTTATAATACACATGATAACTACTGACCAAGATTTTGTGGACTGACTCAGCTAGCCACATCACGTCCCAGCATGGAGCCAGAGAGGTGCAATGTATCTAAATAAAAGCAGAATTAATTAATACTGCAAGGATTTGCAAAGCTTTTCCTCAAACTTAGAGGGACATTTTTAGGAAATATTAAACTAGAAGGGCTGGAAGAAAGGGAAGTATAATTCACCGTAATAAAGAATCTTTCCGGCTTGCTGTTTCTCATGCAGCTGTCTTAATGAGATTGAGAGGAACAAGGAAAAGAGCAAGGGCTCTGGAGTCAGGCAGGACTGGGAAGGAATCCTACCTCCAGGACACCTTGGCTGTGTAATCTTGATCAAGTTACTTAACCTCTGTAGTCTCATCTCTGAAATGAGAAATGCATAGTCTAAATCATTTTCCTTTGTCATATGCTTTCAGAGAATTATATTTCTTTTCGTTAGAGCACTGAGCTTAATGGTGATTATTTGCTGTGTCGATCTCCCTGTGAGTTCTACGAGAGGAGTGGCCATCTCTCTTTTTATTTTAACTGCATTGTCATAGTGGGCATTCAGTCATTTTTTGTTGAATGGAAGAATGAAGAATTTTTGTGAGGATTACATGAAATAACTTACATGTAGGGTTCCTGGAACCTTCTTTTCTTCTTGTCTGCCCAATCAAACCCACTGAAATTACAGTCTTGCTTTTGTATTTGTAGAAAAAGATTTAGTTAATAGATATTTTGTAAATATGTAGAAAAACTGAAAATCCAAAGATCAGATGGTATATCTGCATGTTCATCCAATCTGCATATTTGGTCCAAATGCCAATTCCTGTCCAGTTATTTGGGGTAATGTCCATGCAAGTTTAGGTTATGGCTAAGGACTGTGACCACAGAGAACTGGAGTTTATTTTGTTGTGATTAGTGGTCCCTATTTCTATAGTGAGGGTACACTGATAACCAACAATTTAGATGGATTGCATACATTTTCAAATATCTTTTTATGCCAATTTTGAGCCCAGGTATTGCATTCCAGGTAAGAATTGTGTCTGAGCAGACAGTGAAAAGTGAGTACTAGCAGGAAGTTTATTTTCTTTTATCCAATCAATATTTCAGCTGTATGTGATTTTCTGTCCAAATTATGTAGTTGATTGCTTCAATTTTGTACTTCCTTCTGCATGTCTAGACACATCATTAAAACTGACAAAGAGAATTTAAGTGGCATGCCAGTCTCTGTAGCACAGGACCTTATGAGAAGGATAATCCTTGGAACTACTCCTTTCCAAAACAATTCATGTTTTGGAAACAATTCATTCAGGCCATATCATTTATTTGTAGAAGGAACACTATTCAGCTTATCAATAAGTTAATATGGGGTAGATAGAACAAATTCAGTTGTATCATATTTTTATAGTGGGCTTATTCCACTATAAAATTCCAATACCCTTTCAGGGAATCCTTTAATTTTGTGTGTGTGTTTTGAAGAGTTATCTAGATATAACAATTCAAAAATTTTAATGGTTGTTCTATGATTTGATCCCTAAAAATCAACAATGGATGGTGTACCCTCACCATTTTTGTTCAGAATAGTCTTGTTATTGCCATTTTCTTACCTCACCACATACTCTGCTCTTCCCGTACTCTCAGTCATACTTTCTTAAAGATTGGAAGTAAGGATGAAATTAAAAACATACAAACCAAATAAATAAAAAACCTTGTGAATAATTATTTTATGCATAAACCTAATAAGAATACAAAATATAGGTTGTTGCCTACACAAAAATCCTTGGGGTTTGCCACAAATGCCATTTTAGTTTCTACATAGTTGATGTTGATGGGGAGGGGAACATCTCTTCTACGCATCTTGGGTTCTCTAGCTGTGGCCTTGTAAATTAGACTGGCCAAAGGCAGATTAACAAGGGAAAAACAAACAGATGGTTATTAACATGTGCACCATGCATGTATCACATGGGAGTACCGGAGATGAGTAACTCAAAGGTTTTGTTAGCATTTTAGCAGAGGAGCAAAACATTTTTAGAGATATGACAAGGAAAAGGAAAAGGACCTTGAGTCTCTAGGGATAGCAAATAGTGGAAAGGCAAATATATGAGAAACTAATGGAAGACAAGGACTAGCTAGTAAAATTTGTTATATAGATTCCTCTGGTGCCATCTCTAGGCTGATGAGGATCTAAATATGTCTCTTGTGATTAACTTTTGTCCTTCCTGGTAGAGAGAGGGAGGAGGGACACTTTTGTACATTTATGTTCTGTTTTAGGCAAACAGGAGGGCAGAAAGCTTTTCCTGTATCTGCTTTTTCTCAATTGCCTTCCGCTCAAAAATAATCCTTATGCCAAAGTGACACACAGTTGGCCTATCCACGGGTTCCAGATCCAGGGTTTCGACTAACCCCGGAACCTGCAGATATGGAGGGCAGAGTGTGCAATGCTGTTTTACATAAAGGACTTGAGCGTCTGTGGATTTTGAGGGGCATCCTGGAACTAATTCCCTCCCAATACCGAGGGACGACTGTATTTTGGGATGATATGTTTTGCTGCCCTACAATGTCATTGCCCTTTTCTTATGCTGCTTGTGTGTGTGTGTGTGTGTGTGTGTGTGTGTGTGTGTGTGTTGCTTTCTTTTTAAGCTATAAGATGAAACTGATAAAATTAAGGACATATGTGATAGTAATCTCTATATAGCACTCATCGGCATATTCAGGGTTCTAATTAGATACATTTACTTTGTAGAGATCAATTACATGATATAATGTGACTAAGTGACTTTTTAAAATAGAAAAGGATACCAAGGTCACCTTTTTTACTCACTTTATCAGTTCATTCTCATAGTTTAGGACGAAATTTAACAATACTGTTAGGCAAATAAAATTTTTAGAATAAAAATTTGGGAACATTGCACTCTCCCAAGTCCAAAATTTTATAAACTACATGGGAGGGGCACATTACAACATGTTTGCCCAGTGTTTTACAACAGAATTTATTCTCTCATTCAGAAACATTTACTGAGTGCCTCCTATTTCCCAGGTGCTAGTGCTGTGCTGCCAGTTTTAGGAAATAGGAAGCAAACAAGACATTGTTCCAGCCCCAGGGGAGCTTACCAAGTGTCAGACAAATCGATGGGTCATTTTTACATTGTGTGATGAGTGCTTTGATAAAGACAAGTGCCGTGTTGCCCTTCCATTCCCCTTAGAGGTAGGTTCTCTGTCAAAGTGATAACTAATGAGGCTGCTGAGTTCATCAGTGATCTGTGAGGTTAATCATGGAGTGGGCTAAGTGGGATCATGAAGGCGTGTAAGGAGGTAGGTTGGGAGACCACAAACTTTTTTTTTTTTTTTTTTTTTTTTTTTTGCGGTACGCGGGCCTCTCACTGTTGTGACCTCTCCCGTTGCGGAGCACAGGCTCCGGACGCGCAGGCTCAGCGGCCATGGCTCACGGGCCCAGCCGCTCCGTGGCGTGTGGGATCTTCCTGGACCGGGGCACGAACCCGTGTCCCCTGCATCGGCAGGCGGACTCTCAACCACTGCGCCACCAGGGAAGCCCGACCACAGCCTTCTTAATGTGAAATCGTTTGAAAGGACACTTCTCTGACTTCTAGGAAGTACTTACAGCTATGATAGAGATGAGTTATCATGGTAGACTTTCTAAAAAATCAAAAACAAATTTCTGGGTCTCTTTCAGGGTCTGCTAGTGTTCTTGCACACTCTGTCTCACTTACACAGGACGTTTTCCTGCACACAGAAAGTCAGTTGTATTTTACCACTTAACAAGATTTATATAAAAACAAAATAATGAATACTGCTTGCGTTATTAGTTGCAACTAGTCGCAACCCCAAATATGTTGTTAAGTCTTCCTGCAGTGGAGCCCATCTTCCCTTCATTGTTAATCAGTCTTTTTAAGCACGTGGTTGGCTTTATCACACTAGAGTTTCTAATTAACTCAGAAGTCTGTACAGTCCTGTTGTCAAATATGTCCTGTTTGGTTCAAAAAATTCATTTGCCAAATCTGGGTCATTTGATGAAATCAGGTGATTTTTCCTACTGTATAAAATCCCCTTATTAATGTTTTAGTAATGTCTCCAGATATGTATATTTAAACTAATTTAGGGAGAGAGAAAAATATTAGAAAATTGGATTGACAATGAAACTTGAAAGATTGAAATCTGAAGAAGGAAATAACTTCCTTTGCAACAAGCTGTAGACACTGTATGGACACTGTATGAAGAAAAATGATTTCTTATTCTCTATCTTCTCCATGAGAAGAAATATATTAGTTCTGTAGGAGGTGAAATGTAAGTAAAAATTCCTGGAGAATAACATCCTCTAGAATGTTTAAATACAGTGGAACTGGTCAACATGGAAATTTCCATAATGTCCTTTTTGACTTTTCAGAGGCGGCTATTCGAGGCACTGTGGAATACGGTGGTGACTGAGGCGGTCAAGTCACTCTGGGTTCTTGTTTTGGGCAGGGGCACCTTTCTCTGGGGCCAGTGCAAGTGGCAGCAGATGCCTCCTCTGCACAGAAACAATGCCCTTCATTCCTTTATGTTCCGAAAATAATATAAAGGTCTGCCTGGGAGGTTTCTGTTCTATATATACCCTTTTACTCCTCCCCTATCAAATGTTTGGGTGGTATTTTATGCAGACTCATGTTTAAACATTTATTTTTTCTGACTTCAAGTTTTTAAGTTCGAATGTTTACAATCTCTTATCAAGGGAAACCAGGCTGCTTACTCTTGTCAGTGTCACACAGGGATGTGGGCAGCCTTTTGGGTACGAGTCATCCACAATAGCCAGAAAGATGGAGGCAAAAGACAAAACCATATCTGAAGAAGACATCCAGGTTCGAAACTAGATTTGCCAAATTGGTTGTCAGTGAGGAGTGGGATGGTGGAGGGGGCAAATGTGGGGAATTTTCTAGAGTTCTGTAACTAGAAGAAAAAGCATAAAGCAGAAATGAGATGACAGAGGTCAAGACATTGGTCGTAAGTAGGGATGGGTGTTGACTGCATGATGTATGTGTGTGTCATTTGGGTCATTTGGCACAGGGTTTAGTTTGGAATTAACATATACACACTACTGTATATAAAATAGGCAAACAAGGACCTACTGTATAGCACAGGGAACTATATTCAATATATTGTAATAACCTATAATGGAAAAGAATCTGAGAGAGAATATACATATATCTGAATCACTTTGCTGTACACCTGAAACTAACACAACATTGTAAATTAACTATACTTGAATAAAAAAAGATTGAAAAAAAATAAAATAAAAAAGGAAGGCACAGGGTTTAAGGGCCTGAGTAAGGGATTTAAAGCATGTGTTAAATTTTTTTTAAATTTATGCTTATATATATATAATTATTTTTAATTTATTTGTTTTATTTATTTATTTTTGGCTGCATTGGATCTTTGTTGCGGTGCGCGGGCTTCTCATTGCAGGCTCGGTAGTTGTGGCGCAGGGGCTTGGTTGCTCTGCGGCATGTGGGATCTTCCCGGACTAGGGATGGAACCCGTGTCCCCTGCACTGGCAGGCGAGTTCTTAACCACTGTGCCACCAGGGAAGCCCTGTGTTAAATTTTATACTCACTGAGTAATTAAAGTTATTCATTCTTACCTAGAGATGAAGTCAGTGCCTTCTTTGTTTCTTACTTCTAAAAATTTGCCAGGCAGGATATGACTTCTCCTTTTCGAAAAGAAGGAATCCTCTCTTAAATATTCATTGCCACTTACCATAATAGAAGGAACAGACTGGAAATGAGAAAGAGAACAAGAAGAAAAGGGGAGATATAAATGACAAATATTTAATATATGTGCATTTATGAAATGTATTATAAAAATGTAAAATATGTATTATCACCCAGATAACTAAAGTGACTTAAATATCTTACATTTATATTGTTTGTGGGACTAACAAGACAGGAATTATGTCCCTACTTCTTTAATCTGGAGGAAGAACTTGAAAAAATCTAGGGCTTTTCAATATCTATAAAATTTTCAAATTTAAAAGTGATAAATATATAAAAAAGAGTTTCTTCCCCAATTGGGTTTTTTTTTTTTTTAAGGGATTATTTTATTTTATTTTATTTTTTGGCCGTGCCACACGGCATGCAGGATCTTAGTTCCAGGGATCAAACCTGTGCCCCGTGCAGTGGAAGCACGGAGTCCTAACCACTGGACTGCCAGGGAATTCCCCCCAATTAGTTTTGACTTCAGTTCAACAGAACATGAATGGAATACTCACAATTTCATATGACACACCATCCTGGGTTTTGTTTTGTGCCCTGGTGCAAAAGAATAAGATGAAGTTGTAGAAAAATCTCAGCTCTTGCATCATGCAGTCATATTGTTTCTCCACAGACTTGTCAACATGAAAAAAGTCTATGTTATGGCTAACAGTTATGCTTGAACAATGTGTTAATACGGTCTTTCTCAGAATTGAGAAATACATGGAGCCTTTTTAATGGAAAAAAATTCCAATCCTTTGAATGTTGAAAAAATATTTTTATTGTAATGTTACTTGAAATGTACAAATATACAAGGATGTATACAACATGGGGAAAATAGCCAGTATTTTGTAATAATTGTAAATGGAGTGAATCCTTTAAAAATTATATAAAAATGTATAAATATAACACTAATTATATACTCTTAGCTATTAAACAAATATAAGACCAAAATAAATTTACAAATTAAGTAAAAACAATACGTTAAAACCAACAAAATCCAATTTAATATGATTAATTTAATGTGGTGGATGATGTTGTATTACTGAAATTAAATCACCTCTTGTAACAGGAACTCTGTTACCTGTACCTTCAGACCCCAGGTACACAGATCTTGGCTGAGGAATGCCCTACAATAATGCTATGACCCTCTTTACATCATCCTAAGGAAGAGTATGGTCTAGTAGATAACCATGTGGGATTTAGGGGCAATCAAACTTCAGTTTGAATACCTGCTCTGATTTCTTTTCCTGTAAGCAATGTAACCTTGGACAAGTTTATTTAATTTCTTAAGCCTCATTTTTCTCATCTGTGAAATGGGTGGGTGGGTGTAATACCCCCCTCCCAGGTATTGTTTTGAGGATTTAATGAGATCATTTAGGATGCCTGTCACATAGAAGGTATTCTATAACTATTAGTTCCTCTCTTTCCTTGATTAATCTAGTTTTTTTTTTAAAGTTCCTCACAAGTTTGGACTTCCAAAAAGAATTACAGCCTATCAGACTGTATGAAAAACCAACTAGCTAAGACAATTTTTGGAGTCACAAGAATAATAAAAACTCATCACCCTCCCCCTGCCCCCCACTTTTTTTTCTCCATGATTGCTTATGCTTTCTTCCTCCATTCATATGTCCTTCTAGACATTATCACATGTCCAAATCCAACTCAGAATTTAAGGTCCGGATCAAGTGCACTGCAGTCCAGAAAGCTTTTCTAAATTCTTGGCTAGAGTCATCACTCACTTCTTATAACGCCCAAAACACTTAATCTCTACCTCTCATGTGTTACTCAAATTTGAGTAAGACAGCTGAATATGACTTACACAATGGCAGAGCCTTGAGGATGGGCTTGGAGAACAGCTTTGTCATAACACAGCCCAGCCAAGGACTGCTGGGAAACAACTGCAGACGGACCCACCCCACCGGAGCAGTGACAGCTGCGCCCCTCAGCACTCTAGTTGGGTGGGCTGCATCAGAGCTGTGAAAGGGTCTTTTGTTCTGAGGGTTACTGGCCTCCCATTAGCCCTTTCAGCCAGTCACGCACAGCGAGCAGTCCTGTCAGCAGCCTCATTTCTTTAGAGGAAAGGAAGTGGTAAATCAGTGTGTGGTGAGGATCGTGGAACATCGGTTGGAAGAAGCTGCGTTTCTGGAAGCTTCTCTGCTGGCAAGTAGACACTGCTCAGTGGCTGAACTGCTGCTGATTTGGACAGGAAGCTGAGTCAGCTTGTGGGTCAGCCTCTGAGGAGGAGGTTGTGAGGGAGATTCATGCACTAGGGTCCAGGGAGAGATGGAACAGACCAGAAAATAAGGCCACTGCATAAAGTAGACTCAACCATAGATAGGGGAGGTGAGGTCAGCTGAGGAAGGAAAGCTGTCAGGCCAAAGGTGTGGTTTCTGCTGCCTATGGTGAGGACAACCAAACAGAGATAACCAAATGTACGTGCCAAAAAAGGTCCAAGGTGCACCACGTTTGGAATAGAATAGGCCTGTCCCCAGGCAGAAGCCCTGCCCTTGTCTTGGTTAATCTTAATATCTGAAAACACAGTAGTGACTGAGAACAAATATTTCTCTTTATAAGGGATATATGCAATAGTGTTAGTCAGCATTTCTCAAACTGACCCAATCATAAAAATCACCTGGTGAGGTTTCTAAAAAGATACAAATTTCCAGGCTCCATCTCAGATAGACCCGCGGAATCAGAATCATCAGGGAGAAGGCTGGTCTGGAATTCAGAATTTTTTTCTAGGCTTCTCAGGGGATTCTTAAAATCAGGCCAGTTTAGGATGCCCTTTTGTGCCTGGAAGGGCTCACAAATGGGAATCAGAAAGTCTGAGTTTGAATCCAGGCTTTACCGCTCACTCATTGAGAGGTCTTGTGTGAACAGCATAACTTCTGTGAACCTGTTTCCTCAAATGAAAAAAGGGCATCCCTTTCCTCCCTACGTCACTGGCTTGTGAGGCTCAAAGGCCTTCATGTGTATGATAGTACATAGTAAATTCAACCTGTTTTCCCCAAACTGTCTATAAAATACATTGCTCATGTATTACAAAAGTTTTCCATTGATTTGCAGCGTATTTTGGAAGAAGTATACATTTAGGTAAAATCAATTACAGGATGACAGTGGAGGCTTTAGTCTCCTCTGTCTGGCTTGCTCATCCCCCCATTCAGCATGCATTGGGTGAGCAAGTTATATTTCTTTGGAGACTGCTTGGGTTATCATTGCTGCTTTCATTGCCTTCTCGGGGGTTTGTGAAACATGACAGGTCAACCCCAGACTCCAAGGAGAATAGTTGTGTTTGTCTTCCTCTGAAGGTGGGATGGGAGCAGACTATGGGATGCAGAATGGAGTGAGACCACACGGTGGTCAGCTATGTTTCTTCCAGAAGCAAGGGAAGATAATGATCAGGAAATCTGAGCATATAGATATGTGTGTAAATATGCTACTCACACACACACATATATGTAAACATATACATACATATAAATATACACATAAATACATACAGGTATTAAAAATATAAAAAGTAAAATTGGGATTAAAAAACCACCTCATTTGTTTTTCAGTTCATACAGTCTTGATAGCTTTCCATCTTAATAAATACAGATGCATAACATGATTTTTTTTTTTTTTCGGTACGCGGGCCTCTCACTGTTGTGGCCTCTCCCGTTGCGGAGCACAGGCTCCGGACGCGCAGGCTCAGCGGCCATGGCTCACGGGCCCAGCCGCTCCGCGGCATGTGGGATCTTCCCGGACCGGGGCACGAACCCGTGTCCCCTGCATCGGCAGACGGACTCTCAACCACTGCGCCACCAGGGAAGCACCCCCATAACATGATTTTTAATGGTTGACTACTAACAAATTAATTGATGTGTCATAACTTACTTAACCAGTCCCTACTAGTGAATACCTGGAATGTTTTCCAAATATTTGCTAGCATAAATGTTGCCTCCTACATATGTCTTTGCCTAATTGTCCAAATATTTCCTTAGGAAAAATACCTAGAAATTGAATTGCTGGGTCACGATTATGCACATTTAAAAAAGACTTTTGATCTATTAGTTCAAGTGATTTTCCAGAAAACTTGTATCAATTTATATTCACACCAATACCTTCTATGTGCTAGCCCCTACCCTCAAGGAAACCACAGTCTAACTCTTTATTCTTTAGGATATTAACCATTTGTCTACCTTATGTATTTGGAAATATTTTCTGGTGTTTTATGCTCTTTTTTCCCTCTGATTGGACTGGGTAAATCCTTGAGGTTTGCTTAAATTTCATAGTGTAATTCGTGGTTTGAAAAGAGATTAAAAACTGTCCTCACTTTGATCAAACATAAGTAGGAGGCTAAGGTTATTGTTGCCACTTACAAATATGTTTATGTAATGTCAGATACTCAAATTCAATCTGGCTTTGTTGGCTGGACCATCGATTCATTTATTCATTTCATCAAACATTTATTGAGTGTCTTAAAAATTTCTAGGACCTTTCAGTCAAACGTGAACTCTAACTCTGAGGAAGCTGATGATCTAGTAGAGAAGACAGACAAATAAATCCATACTGATAGTGTGACATGCAGTGTGATACGTGCTATGATATTAGAATACACAGACTGCTCTGAGAACGCAGAGTAAGGAAATCTCTAATGAGGTGGGAAGGCACTTGGGCCATTTTGAAATTTTAGTAGGTATTTGGTGGATATAGGCATGGAAGGGCATTCTGTGCAAAAGGAACAGTATGATTGAAGGTGCAGAGACATGATATACATTGAAACATTTAGGAAATATGCAGTGTTTTTGTTTCTCTGGATTAAAGAGCATTGGAGAGCCTGCCGCTCTCCAATGCTCTTTAATCCAGAGAAAGTTAGAGGGAAGTTAGAGATGAAGTTGGGGCCAAGATAAAATGGGCCTTCTGAAGGCTAAGATAAGAATGATGAATTTTACTTAGAAAATTTTGGGAGAAAAGAGGAAGAGGAGTGGGATTGCAGAGGGAAGAGTGGAACTTTACTTGTAGTGTTTCTTCTTTTTTTCTTTCCTTAAGAGATAATTTTAGATTTAGAGTTGCAAAAATGAGTTCCCACATGCCCTTTAACCAACTTTTGCTTATGTTCACCTTACCTAACCATAAAACATTTATCTAAACTAAGAAATTAACCTTGGTTAATTAATAATACTATTGATTATAGAACAGAACTTTATACAGTTTCACCAGTTTTTCTACTAACGTTCCTTGTCCGCTCCAGAATCCAATCTGGGATCCCACATTGTCTTCAGTTCTTATATTGCCTTGGTCTGTGATAGTTCCTCAGTTTTCCTTGTCTCTCATTGTTACTGAACCAAGTTTGAGTCCGCTGGCTCTCATGCGGTAAAGCCGCTCTACTGACACTGGGTTGTGGCGAAGCAAAGTGCAGCGCACCAAGCAAGGAGTCCAGGACAGCTAGTGCTTAAAGCACCTGAACTCCCCATGGGTCTCATTCAGCAAATCATTTTTAAAGGCAAGGTGAGGGAGGGGCATCCCAGGGTATGTGATCAGCTCATGCACCATTCCCTGATTGGTTGATGGTGAGGTAATAGGGTGGTGTCACAAGGGTGAATATTATCAATTCTTTAGGTGCCAGTAGGTATAGGGGCTACGTGCTCACGATCATCAAGTAGTTAATTTCTTACATTTGGTGGTGGTTTTAGCATCTGTAATACAACTCAGGAAATGTGCATCCGATACTGTAATCTAGGTACTTCAGAGAGAATTTGAAAGAATACTAGTCAGTTGTTTTGTAGCATGTTCCTCAGTTTGAATTTGTCTGTTTTCTCATGATTAGACTAAGGTTATACATTTTTGGGGAAGGATAACTCAGAAACGACGTGCCCTTCTCAGTTTGTCATATCATGGTGAACACTGATTTTTTATTGCTATCTGGAAATGTTAACCTTGATCACTTGGCTAAGGCAGTGCTTGCCAGGATTCTCCACCATAAACTTAATATTTTTTCCTTTTTAATTACTTAATATCTTCAGAATGTCAACTAAAAATCTGGAAGAACATCTTCTTGGTGATTTGGAGACATCTAAGAAATAATATCAATATTATAATTATAATAATAATTATATATTATTAGTATTTTTGAGAGACCTGCCTTCTGAGCTGGTAGTCTCTGTCTCATTAAAGCTCTAAGCCTTCTTGACAAACCAATCAGTAATAGTTCAGACATTACTGCTCAGTAAAGACTAACTTAGCTTCATCTCGCGACAGATATTGACATCCCCCCATGTGTATTTATTCTACCAGCCAAGTTGCCTAGATCCTTAAGCCCTACCCCCCTCTTCCTCTCTTTCTCAAATGTCTCATTCCCTTCAGCACACACATTTTCTCAAGTCTCTTC
The DNA here is from genome assembly GCF_011762595.2 of Tursiops truncatus. Taxonomy (NCBI): domain Eukaryota; kingdom Metazoa; phylum Chordata; class Mammalia; order Artiodactyla; family Delphinidae; genus Tursiops; species Tursiops truncatus. The sequence goes on from NC_047046.1 coordinate 69,045,664, forward strand.
CACGTTAAAAAAATACGTATATATACATAAAACCCCTCAATATCTTCCTCTGACCCTGTGACTGTCTCCCTAACCACCACCCTTTCCACATACTTCCTTCACAGTAAGTTTCCAGAGTATGTCATTTACACTCTACATCCGCGTTCTGTAATTAGCCCAGCCCATGGCATTCTTCTTTTGCTCCATCAAACAATTAACATTACTCTTATTAAAGTCAACACAACCTTTCATTTGGCACTTTTCAGTAATTACCTTACTTTACTTCCTGCGGCATTTGACGTTGCTCACCATGGACTTGTTCCTGAAATGCTTCCATCTTTCTTGGCTACATTGGTAATACTCTTTCAGGGTTTTCTTTCTGTCTCTCTGGTTGTTCCTCCTTTATTTTTCTCTGTCATATTTTAAATCCGCCTGCGTCTGAATGATGTAAGACTCACGCTTCCAAAGACTAGAGGGAAAAACAGTAAATTTACAGGGAAGAACTTGCCAGACACTACTTAAGCCTTGAGGTTAATATCCCTAGTGATGTCACGTGGTATCAGGTACCCCTGGCATGCTGTGATGAGAAGGGTACTTTTCCTCTGTGGTATTCTTTCAAAAAACCCACAAACCAAGTCAAGAGGAGTTGACCAAGGTGGTGACGTAGGAGGCTCCTGAGCTCCCCTCCTCCCACGTGCACACCAAACGCACAGCCACATGTGGAGCATTTTCCCTTTGAAAAGGATCCAGAAACTGGCTGAAGGACTCCTACTCATCAGACGAATGAGGAAACATCCACATCAAAACAGGCAGGAAAGGCTGAGACACACTGTCACCATAAACCCCACCCCTGACACAGCACCATACAAGGGGGAGGGAAGCCCCAACTCTTAGCTTTTCCTTAAAGAGAAAAGGGTTTGAGCCCCACGTCTACCACCCCAACATTTGAGACTCCCAGGGAGGGTCAGGCTCCCAAAACATCTAGCTCTGAAAGCCAGTGGGACTTGTTTTCACAAGACTCACAAGACTATAGCAAAATAAGAAGCAATTCTTTTTTTTTTTGTCTTTATCTGACATTTTTTAACACCTTTATTGGTGTATAATTGCTTTACAATGGTGTGTTAGTTTCTGCTGTATAACAAAGTGAATCAGCTATACGTGTACATATATCCCCATATCTCCGCCCTTTTGCGTCTCCCTCCCATTCTCCCTATCCCACCCCTCTAGTTGGACACAAAGCACCCAGCTCATCTCCCTGTGCTATGCGGCTGAGAAGCAATTCTTAAAGGGTGAGTGAACACTCACCAAGGCTATCACCCCAGCGTTCAGTGCAGAGGGAGAGGGCAAAATAGCCCTTCTGCCAGTCTTGCCCTCAAAGAGATTTATCTGCGTACTTTAAAAGCTGCTGCCTGAGGGCCAGCCGTCTAATTGAGCAGGCGCTAGAGGCTGGCTGTAATCCTCCCTAGAGCCCAGAGAAGCTGGAGGACACCTCTGCCACCTGCTCCTTCCTACCTGCGCCAAGTCACCAGTTTCTCCGTGGAAGGAACTTGTATGCATGTCTGTGCCCCAGCTTTTATGGCTGCTGCAGAAAGGACTGACTGGATCACCTACCTCTGATAGCTGAAGGGGCTTCCATTCCCAGGTTGGAAGTGAATGAAAGGAGGTAGATATAATTGCTAGGAAAGTAACTGGGATGATGTCTATGGTAAGACTAACTGGTAGGTGACAATAAGCTGTATGAGTGTGTTGGACAGGCTTCACAGGTGAGAGGTAAATGATGGGTTTTAGTTTATAAAACGTATTTTGCTTATATGATCAGTTCTTTAGTTACTCCCTGCAGTGACTCTATGAGATATTATTATACAATATTTTCATTTTCCACATGAGCAAGCTGAGGTAAAACAGCTTATGCAGGCTCACACCAAGGGCCAGAGTCTGCTCAGAATGTTGCTATTTCCAGCTGTGCTGATCACTGGAAAAAAAATTGGGGGGAGGTGTGTTAGTTCATTTTGCTAAAAAGGAAACTGCTTTGAGTAGGTTTGGCTAAAGCAAGATGTGTGACAAAAAATGCTGCTTGTTCCAGGTCTTATTCTGTGCTTTGGTGATGCAGTGCTGAGTAGGCTTGATTGAGCTGCTCAAATTCCCTAAGCGTTCTAAGCGAGCGGCAGGGAGACGCAGAGATGTGGGTGATCATTTTCATTGAGCCTCATGCTGTTTGATGGTGTATTTATTTTCCTCATCTTCCTTAGGATGTTCTGATTTTTTTTGTTTTTTTTTTGGTTAAGTCTCTCATAGTAACAACTCCTATTTAAGAAGAGCTCAACACATTTAAGAGGCAAATATGACAAGATCTTGGACTTTTTGTAATGCCTTTTGAAAATTTCAAATAGTCCAAATGACCAAGTTTCTTTATATGATTTAGATTAGAGCTATCAGCTTCTCCAGATAATACATTTTTTTCATAAAAAGGTACTGTTTAGAGGATCAGAGCTTTTGGGCTTATTAAATACATTGCACATCTTTATGATAAAAATTTTTACTTTTTATAATTTAGTTAATTCATATAGTAGAATTTAATAGTCTAAATTCTACAGGGTAAACCCATGCAAAATTTTCCCCTTTCCTGGATTTAGGAAACATTCTTTTGGATGACTTTTTTCCACTGCAAGTATTTTTGGTCTCTTGTGTATAACAGCTAAATGTACAGTAAATATCCCTGTTCCCAGGCCAATATGAGAGGCAAAACATGTAGAAAAAAAGCATACAAAACAGTATAGGGTACATGTCTGATGATAGGCACTGACAGCAAGAACTACTGAAATTTAGAGAAGAGAGAGCTTAGGATTCATTAAGAGCAGTTAGGAGAAATGTTGCAGGAAAAAAAAAAGAGAGACTTAAAGATTGAAGGGTCTTGGAAACAGCCTAATTGAAGATTATGTAAGTGAGTTGGAGGAAAGAATAACTAAACTCCATACTGATGGAAAATATGAGTATCTCATGAATTTATGATCCAAATCCCAGGAAGAGGCATTCTTGAAAAAATTATTCTTGTGAGAAGAGTGAGAGAAAAGGGAGCATAGATGGGGATGTGTATGCAGACTGCCTATGGGCAGCCCTTTCAGATCTCTGTGGTTCCTTCCCTAGTCGTACAGTGGATGAACGCTATACTTCGTGTCTGTCCTTCGTGATCACTTACCCAAGATCTTCAGGAATTTGTTCCTCAGGCCCAGCTGAGGAAAGCCTTTTTAGATTGTGTGAGATCAAGACAGCCAGCCAGACTACAGGAAAGATGTTCTTTTTGTTCTGCAGAGGTCCTTGCACTTACAACGATTTACACAGGTGTGGTATAAATTGTTCTCTGAACCAGTAAACTAAGAAAGCGTTATAGCAGGATGAATTCCTTATTTGTTTTCTGTTCATTGTTGAAGGGGTTATATTACTTTAGAAAAATGGAGTGATTTTTCAGAGGACATAAAATTATCTAAACTCACAGGGACCAAGAGGTATCTAATTTGTGGCCAAGCTCTGAGTGAAAGTTTATCTTTTACATGGTACAATGTAAGCGAAAATTGATTCTTTGGACAGTTATTGCTTGGAGTGTAACTTCCATTCCAATTATCCAGGAATTCTGACTCCCTTTTGAAAATAATAGCATCTTGATGTTTGATGTTATTTTATTTTGAAGAATTCAAAGGCTTTTATTTTTCACAGTTTTATTTTGATAAATATACATTATTAGAATATTCATATTTTATTTGATAACCCAATTAGAATTTTATAAAATATGCAGTTAAAATTTCTGAATGATTTAAGTAATGGTTTTGAAAGGTAAACTTGACTTCGTATCATTAAGTGAGGTCAATAATTATGCTATTATACATTCACTTCAAATTAGTTGAGTCAGCCTGGATTTTATGATGTTAGACCAGTAAGATATCAGAAGTCCAAGGATATAAACAACAAAAAGATAATAATGACATATATATCATTAATAATTGAGAAATTTTTTGAAGTTATTTCTCAGGTAAACTGCTTAAACTGTCATGAAGGTAAATTAAGTTAGATGCATCTAGTTTAGGCTCCAGATCTCAGAATATTTCATACATAATTTTACCAAACATTCCACTTAATTAACTATTTTTCTTAGCCAAAGAAAATCCATATAAAGTGAAATACATTAATGAAAGAATGATTTAAAAACACACAGTATTCAAATAAGTGTAAAATTAAAATTGATTTTAATTTTACACTTATTTAAGTTGATGTAGTTTTCCAAGATTTAAAAATGATTTTAGTGAAATTTTAATAGGTACCCAAGTGGAGAGAAGAAAACACTTCTGGATTCTGGGTTTTGAACTATCTGAAATTCAGCAGTAATGAAAATTATTTCAGGTTTAACTCAATCAAAGCTTGGCAAAGTTTTTGCCTGGATAAAATAGTTATTAATAAACATTAAATTGGAGAACAATTATTTAAACTACCCTTGAGTAAGCTATAGTTATTTTATTTAATAGAAAACTTTTTGTCTCCTTTCTTTATCTCTTGCTGAAAGAGTGCCAGAAACCATTTAGGAGTGTTCACTTGAAGTAAAATGAGAAATAAGCAAAAAGGGATAAGGAAACAGGGCAATAAGGAAAAATGTCTGATCTTCAGTGTGCAAATCTATTGGGAAAACAGTATTTTTCCTTTTGCCAAGCATTTATTGAAGTTTAAATAGCAGAATAAAAGTCTTTTCTTGGGAAGAAATGGCACTCATACCGTACGAAAATTGAAACGTTGAGGTATCATAATATACTTTCCTTTGTAGTGCATTTTTAAATTAAATTAAAAAAATTTTAAAAACTAAAAATTGTACATATTTAAGGTATACAAAATAATGTTTTGATATACATGCATCGTGAAACGATTACTGCAGTCAAGCTAATCAATCCATCTCCTCACATGGTTATCTTTTTTGTGTGTGGTGAAAGCACCTGAGTTCTTTCTACTCTCTTAGTGAGTTTCCAGGTAAACTACAGTATTATTATTAACTATAGTCACCAAGCTGTACATTAGATTTCTAGAATTCACTCATCCTACATAACTGTAATTTTGTACCCTTTGACAAACATCTCTCCATTTCTCCCACCTCCCTGCTCCGACGTTTTTAGATTCTGCATGTAAGTGAGATCATGCAGTATTTTTCTTTCTGTGTCTTGCTTACTTCACTTAGCAGGATATACTCAAGGTTCATCCATGTTTTTACAAATGGCAGGACTTCCATCTTTACTGTAGCTGAATAATATTCCATTGTATGTATATAACACATTTTCTTTATCCGTTCATCCACTGATGGACACCTAGTTTGTTTCTATATCTTGACTATTGTGCATGACACTGCAGTGAACATGGGAGTGCATATATTTCCTCGAGTAACTGATTTCCTTTGTAGTGTTTATTACAAATGTTATTAAACATTTATTTGTATGTGTTTTTTGCTAAGCTCTAGGCTCCCTGAGAGAAAAGACTGAATCTCTGGTCCCCTACTTACTTTCAAAGACTCAGCATAGTGGCTGACACCTACTAAGACACAGGAAATAGTTATTGCATGAATGAATGTTACAAATAAAATGAAAAACTGAACCCACAAGGGAAGTTAAAAGAGGAAGTTTGATTATTTTAGTCATTAAGAAGAGACTAATCCAAGATTTTATGGAGATAAACGAAGACCACCGTGTGAGAATAAACAGAGGCTCTTCATTCAGAACTCACTATATAGCAAGGGTGTCAGCCACCATCACTTGTGTTTGGTAGAGACTCAGAGGATGTAGGGGAGTGGGAAAGCTTTATAGTGGGAAAAAAAGGAAGGCTTCAGGTGAACCTGAAGGCTGTTGGCATGCTGAAGCTACAGGTAGGAAAACTAGAATCAGGTCACCTTATATGGTTGGTTTGGGGAGCATATTTGGCCTTCGCTGAATGATCCTGAGTTGGGAGAGGGGGCAAAAATTAGGAAAGCTGTCAGTCATTGGCCAAGTCCTGCCCATTCCAGGCTGATTGTGGTTTGCCTTTCCTGGCTAGTTGTTGCTGGAAGTTGTGGGTCAGAGTTCTACTGAGATGTAAAGTTTGACACGTTCCATTTGTATATTCAATCTTTCAATTTAGTGTTTCTCAAATATGTGACAGGTTGAGAGCCTCATTTGATAGTTTCCTTCTCTCTGGTAAAAGATGGTGGGTGCTTAGTAACTATTTGTGGGATGGTGAGAAATGGGAAGAGAAGAAGGCTGAAGTTCTTTCTCTGCTGCATCCCAAGACTGTACTATGCAGTGCAATAGCCACTAGACACACATAACTGGTGAGCACCTGAAATGTAGCTAGTTTGAATTGAGATGTGTTTTAAATGTTAAATATACAAATGTCCAAATCTTCATATGAATGAAAGAATGCAAACTATCTCATTAACAATTTTTTTTCCTACTTTTATTTTTATTTGCATTTTTTTTTGGGGGGGTGGCATTTGTTCCCGGGCCATAAGTTTTTGTTTCTTCAGTTTCTTCTGGGGTATCTTTTTCTTCTGTGCAACCTCCTTTTCTGATTTAAGATCAATCTATTCTTTTTCAGTAAGGATCATCTCAGTGTGGCAGGGAGAGCTCATGAATGGGTTGATCTGACCATGAGCTCTGTAAGTCCTGTGCCGTATCTCGGGGGCTTTGTTCACCTGGATGTGCTCAATATCCAGAGAATCTACATCTAAACCCTTAAGTTCAGCATTACTCTCTGCATTTCCGAGCATGTGCAATAAAAATTCAGCAATCTTTTTGGGCCACCGACTCTTGAGGCCAGCCCCACTGTTTGGCCTGGGCACACCTACCAACTCCACCATTGTAACGACTGAATGGCACACATCGCTTCTGTAAAGTGACATCCTTCAGATACTCGGTGGCATTTAGGATATGCATACCGTTAATGGCCTGGGAAGTTTCGCGAGTGTTCTTAAAGTGAACACGAAGGTTTGAACCTCTTGATTTGCGTGTTTGTGGGGTTTTCTGGGTCAAGTGAATGGTGAACCATTTTTAGAGGTCACCTCAGGCCGCTTACTGGAAAAAGCTCATTAACAATTTAAAAAATATGTATGAGATATTCAAATGATAATATTTGGATATAATTAGGTCAAATAAATATGTTGTTTAAATTAATTTCACTGTTTTTAAAAAATGTTTTTAAAAATGTGGTTACTAAAAAATCTAAGATTATGTATGTGGCTTGGATTACATCTCTACTGAACAATGCTGACCCAGAGTGACACTTTTTATGCATAAATTTTCTCTTCAATAAAATAAAGGAAATAATTTCTATAGCATGTCCCTTTTACATTGCCTCAATATAAAGGTATTTGAAAAGGCTGGAAACAAATTTGCATTCATTTATTCATTCATCAAGATATGTGATGTATTTACTATGTCCCAGACATAAAACTAGACATTCCTGAATAACTCCCAGTCCTTGCCTTTGGCAACTTGTGGACAGAGAGACTTAAAGGGTGATTTGTTTGGTAGGCATACAAAACTACTTAAACCCGAGAAAACTTCATGGGAAATGCTCTTGCAGCCTAATTCTCACAATGGTGTATCAATAATGTAATAATTTACGTCTCTAAAAAAAGTAAAACCAGGGCTTCCCTGGTGGCGCAGTGGTTGAGAGTCTGCCTGCCGATGCAGGGGACACGGGTTCGTGCCCCGGTCCCAGAGGATCCCACGTGCCGCGGAGCGGCTGGAACCGTGAGCCATGGCCGCTGAGCCTGCGCGTCCGGAGCCTGTGCTCTGCAACGGGAGAGGCCACAGCAGTGAGAGGCCCACGTACCGAAAAAAAAAAAAAAAAAAAGTAAAACCAGCACAAAAAACATCTGAAAATTCACCTTAGGAAGATCTTTGTTTAACATGTTTTCATGAACCAAGAGGCGTTTCAGTTCTGATTTTTTTTCCCCGCTTACAAGCTGTGTGACCTTGATAAGCCCCTGAACCCTATGGGAATCATAATCTCTCCCCCATAAACTGGATTTACCTCATTAGATTGCTCTGAGGATCAAACAAGATAATATGTGTGAAAAACTAATATAAATATGAAGGATAATTATAATTATTAGAAACAATTATGACCATTAAGTTAAAATGAAGGTACTGAGAAAAGAGCAGTTTGGGGACCCACAAAATAAATTTTGGCTTATATAGATTCTTCTTTTTTTTGGCTGTGTTGGGTCTTTGTTGCTGCGTGGACTTTCTCTCATTGCCGCAAGTGGGGGCTACTCTTGGTTGCGGTGCGCGGGCTTCTCATTGCGGTGGCTTCTCTTGTTGCGGAGCACAGGCTCTAGGCACACGAGCTTCAGTAGTTGCAGCACGCGGGCTCAGTAGTTGCGGCTCATGAGCTCTAGGGCGCGGGGGCTTCAGTAGTTGTGGCTCACAGGCTTAGTTGCTCCACAGCATGTGGGATCTTCCCGGACCAGGGATCGAACCTGTGTCCCCTGCACTGGCAGGTGGATTCTTAACCACTGCGCCACCAGGGAAGTCCATATAGAGACTACAAGAAGCCAAATAAAGAAGCATAAAGATGCAAAGTATAATACATGATATTAAGATCTAACCCTTCATATGCTTCTAAATCATTAGAAAAAAATTGCCTTCAAGAATGAAATGAATTCCTTTGCTGTGCAGAAGCTTTTAAGTTTCATTAGGTCCCATTTGTTAATTTTTATTTCCATTTCTCTAGGAGGTGGGTCAAAAAGGATCTTGCTGTGATTTTTGTCATAGAGTGTTCTGCTTATGTTTTTCTCTAAAGACTTTTATAGTGTCTGGCGTTACATTTAGGTCTTTAATCCATTTTGAGTTTATTTTTGTGTATGGTGTTAGGGAGTGTTCTAATTTCCTTCTTTTACATGTAGCTGTCCAGTTTTCCCAGCACCACTTATTGAAGAGACTGTCTTTTCTCCATTGTATATCCTTGCCTCCTTTATCAAAAATAAGGTGACCATATGTGCATGGGTTTATCTCTGGGCTTTCTATCCTGTTCCATTGATATCTATATTTCTGTTTTTGTGCCAGTACCATACTGTCTTGATTACTGTAACTTTGTACAAGATGAAAAGACAGCCCTCAGAATGGGAGAAAATATTTGCAAATGAAGCAACCGACAAAGGATTAATCTGCAGAATTTACAAGCAGCTCATGCGGCTCAATATCAAAAAAACAAACAACCCAATCCAAAAATGGGCAGAAGACCTAAATAGACATTTCTCCATGGAAGATATACAGATTGCCAACATGAAAGGATGCTCAACATCACTAATCATTAGAGAAATGCAAATCAAAACTACAATGAGGTATCACCTCACACCAGTCAGAATGGCCATCATCAAAAAATCTACAAACAATAAATGCTGGAGAGGGTGTGGAGAAAAGGGAACCCTCTTGCACTGTTGGTGGGAATGTAAATTGATACCGCTACTATGGAGAACAGTATGGAGGTTCCTTAAAAAACTAAAAATAGAACTACCATATGACCTAGCAATCCCACTACTGGGCATATATCCTGAGAAAACCATAAGTCAAAGAGAGTCATGTACCACAATGTTCATTGCAGCACTATTTACAATAGTTGAGACATGGAAGCAACCTAAGTGTCCATCAACAGATGAATGGATAAAGAAGATTTGGCACATATATACAATGGAATATTATTCAGCCATAAAAAGAAACGAAACTGAGTTATTTGTAGTGAGGTGGATGGACCCAGAGTCTGTCATACAGAGTGAACTAAGTCAGAAAAAGAAAAACAAATACCGTATCCTAACACATATATATGGAATCAAAAAAAAAAAAAAGGTTCTGAAGAACCTAGGGGCAGGTCAGGAATAAAGATGCAGATGTAGAGAATGGACTTGAGGACACGGGGAGGGGGAAGTGTAAGTTGAGATGAACTGAGAGAGTGGCATTGACATATATACACTACCAAATGTAAAATAGATAGCTAGTGGGAAGCAGCCACATAGCACAGGGAGATCAGCTCGGTGCTTTGTGACCACCTAGAAGGGTGGGATAGGGAGGGTGGAAGGGAGATGCAAGAGGGAGGTGATATGGGGATATATGTATATGTATAGCTGATTCACTTTGTTATAAAGCAGAAACTAACACACCATTGTAAAGCAATTATACTCCAATAAAGATGTTAACAAAGGAAAGAGAAGGACTCTGTACTTCCACTGCAGGGGGTGTGGGTTCGATCCCTGTAGAGGAACTAATATCTTGCATGCCATGTGGCCAAAAAATATATATATATAAAGAACAAAAAGTATAAACTGTGAAAAATCCAAACATTAAAAATGTGTTTCTTGCAAATAAAAATAAAATAAAATATGTTTCTTGCAAATAAAATAAAAATAAAATAAAATGTTTTAAAAAAAAGAATGAAATGAACAGAAAGCTCTTGGAGGAAACTGCTTGGGGGCTATATTTTTGATTAAAAGTTTGGCCTAAGGCCTTATTCTTTGTAGCAATCTAAAAGAAAAAATAAAAGATAGTGCTTCTTGTTAACTCTTGTGGCCTTTTGATAAATTTTAGTTCTGTCTCTTCACCTAGCCCTATAAAGATAATAACATCCTTGGCTATATCACTGGATTACAAAAGGAGAAATGTAAATGACTAGTCTAGGGCTGCATAAAGGGAATAGCTTCCTTCTAGATCTCCACAGTCCAATATGGTAGCCATGTGTGGCTGTTGGACACTTGATATGCAGTAAGTGTAAAATACAGGTTTTGAAGATTTAGTATGAAAAAGAAGAGTGAAAAATATTTCATTATTAATTTTTTATATTGTCTACATGTTGGAATAATGTTTTTGTATATATTGAGTTAGGTAAAATCTCTTATTAAAATTAATTTCACTTTTATTTCTATTGTGCCTTCTGGAAAATTTTAAATTACACACGTGCCTCACATTTGTGGCTTACATTATATTTCTATTGGATAGTACTCCCCAAGACCCTTCCTAGTGCATTTTAAGTTTATTTATTTATTTATTTATTTATATTTTTGGCTGCATTGGGTCTTCATTGCTGCGTGCGGGCTTTCTCCAGTTGTGGTGAACAGGGGCTACTGTTCACCGCAGTGCGCGGCCTTCTTATTGTGGTGGCTTCTCTTGTTGCGAAGCACAGGCTCTAGGCACACAGGCTTCAGTAGTTGTGGCACACAGGCTCAGTAGTTGTGGCTCGTGGGCTCTGGAGTGCAGACTCAGTAGTTGTGGCGCATCAGCTCAGCAGCTCCGCAGCATGTGGGATCTTCCCGGCCCAGGGCTCAAACCCATGTGCCCTGCATTGGCAGGCAGATTCTTAACCACTGTGCCACCAGGGAAGCCCCCTAGTGCATTTTAAAAGCTCAAGTTCTGGGACTTCCCTGGTGGTCCAATGGCTAAGACTCCGCATTCGTTGGGCCTGGGTTTGATCCCTGGTCAGGGAACTAGATCCCACATGCCGCAACTAAAGATCCCCTGTGCCGCAACTAAGACCTGGCACAGCCTAAACAAACAAACAAACAAATAAATAAAAATTTTTTTTTTTTAAAAAAGCTCAAGTTCTTGTCTGGATGGATTTGGGAATACTTCTCCTCTCTCCACATCCATCCTTTCCTGTCCTTCCTTCTAGCAGGCATGAACTAAGCTGCCAAAGCAGAGATCTAGGTTAATTACCTGAAAAATAAGACCCCCAAAATGTTCTTTCCTCTTGTTCTTGATGGTTTTCTTCACTCTTTTTTTTCCTAGTTGAAGAGGAGAAAAACTTTGGTTGGAAATGACTCAGGCAGAGTTCCTGTAAAAATTCCTTCCATTAACAAAGAGTTGGAAACCATAAAATGATTTCTCTTTGCCAGTCAGTGGCTTTCAGTTTAGTCTGACGTCATCTGTCTCTGCTCATATATGCAACGAATACAATTCGTTAGTACTTTTCCTGGACTAATTTTCTCTCCCACTAGACATTCCACTGAAGTACCTCATCTGACCACAGATCTGCACCAAGAAGGGAGTCTCATGACAGAAACAAACACTTTTTATTCTCCCACTCCTTTACTGGGAAAAAGCAATAGAAGTAGAAGAAGAGCAGAGATTTATGGTATCATGTTTAAAAGTCAATAGAAGGAAGAGAGATATTCAAGATTATTTAGAATTCCTGCAAGTGAAATTCTCAATTTACAGGGTTTTGTGCACACAATGTGCCAGGAATGGTGGTGGGCACTGGTAATACAGACAAAAATTCCTTCCCTCATTCAGCTTATAGTCTAAGGTGAGGAGACAGGCAATAAACAAAGTGTTAAAGTATAATTTTCAAGAGGATCTTGTAATGACTTTCTTGCAACTATAAAATGGACACGTGTCAAAGATTATATTCACCTCATTAATAAGGGAACGAGTAAGATATTAAAACAACTTTAAAGATCATTTGAGAAGTTAGGTATTTATAGTCAATGTTAGGACAAGTTTGCTGGATTAGATACAAAACTGGTTAATGACCAATGGGGACATAAACCATAAACTTTGTTTTCATCTGTCCCACTAGACCAGAAGTTACTTGCATCTTTACCAGTCAAAAATCTACAAGTTAGCCTCTGCTAACAAATTTTACCTATTTAAAAGTTTTGGATAATTTTCTGATAGAAGTAACTAAGTAAAATATATAGTATTTTGGATGGTGGTAATTGCTTTAGAGAAAAATAAAGGAGATAAACAGATGAGGGGGCTAGTATGTGTTTGTGTGCTCAATTTTAAATCAGGAGATTAGAGAAGTCCTCTCTGAGAAACTGACCTTTGAATAAAGATCTGAAGGAAGTGAGAAAGTGGTAATTATATCTGGTGGAAAAGGATAACAAGGTAGATGGAATAGTGAGTGCAACATTCCTAAGATGGAAATGTGATTGGCAGTGGTTTCTGAGCATCTAGGAGGCCAATGTGGATGGAGTGCCTTGACTGTCTGGGACAGATATAGGAGCTGATGTCAGAGAATTTATGGTAGGGGGTGGGCCAGATCCCACAGAGCCTTGTAAACCATTGTAGTGACTTTGAGTTCCTCTTTGAGGGAGATGGGGAAACGATCAGGGCCTTTGAGCAGAGGAATGATATGATATGACTTCCATATTAATAAAGTCTCTCTGGCTGCTATATTGAGAACAGACTGAGGGAAGCTAAGATTGAAAGCAGGACAGCCAGTGAGAAATGATGGTGTCTTGAACCATGTTGGTGGTGTACGGCTGTGAGAAGTGAGATTGCATTTTAGATATGTTTGGAAGGAAGAACCAACAGTATTTGCTCGTGGATCACATATGGGGTGTGATTGAAATTGAGGAGTCGATGATACCAGGGTTTTTGGCCTGAGCACCTGGAAGGCTAGGGCTACCATTAGTTGTCATGTGAAGCAATGTCCTGAGCTGAGAGCCATGTTAAGATTCTGAAATAATAACTAACCAGTGATTTTTTTGCTTATTCTGTCTGAGAAATACAAAATGTAGGTTCACGAATTTTGTTAAGCCAAAGTCTTCAAGGGAATTAGTTTTTGCTTGTTCTTCATTTTTTTGTGTTTTGTTTTGTTTTGCTTAGTCATCTTTCAAAAGCCAAAATGAACAGAGGTCTAATATCAAAGAGATGATGTCCCCTTAGGCTCGGAGAACAAGGGGAAGAGGATGGGAAGGAAGAATTCAAATTCTGGTTACTCATGTACATTACCACATAAGTAACTTGTATTAAAAAACACTATATACTCATTATAATTCGGGAAGTAATGCAGAGTGGGATTTCTTAAAAAAAAAAAATTAAGGACCATCTTCCACACTTCCACCCTATTGGGTAAACTGTTAACCATCTGTTGTGTATTCTACACCTTTCTCCATGCTTATATAAACGCTTTTGTAAATTTTCAAACATATACGCATTAAAAATGGAATAATATTCTAGATTTTAAGCAGAATAACATTCTTTTAGTTTTTACTTAATATATCATGGACATCTTTCCCAGGCCATATGCAAAGCTAGATAGAGTCAGTACACGCCTATGGCCAGTGGAGAGCTGGAGCCATCTCCTGCTAGCTCACGAGACCCGTCGGCATGTCTTCCCAGCTCTGCACTCAGCAACATCACACTGGCAAATTGAAACTGACCATGGTGGGAATATTTACACTCTTTAAATTGTCAGACGCTACAAATCAGGCCCCCTCTTCCGAGAGCCAGTTGTTAAACACATACTATCATACCTGACCAAGATGGCCTCAGTATTCCCCTCAGCTGACTAAATTTTAGACAAACTTCCTGCCTATTGGTCCCTGACCTCCCCTTTTTTAGAGATTTTCTTTAGAGAACTTTCAATTTTAAATATTTTCTCTGTCCCTTTGAGATGTTCTCCCAGCCTCTTGCCAGCTGCACAACCCAGGACTGTCTTTCGCAAGGACCTGGGATCCATACATCCATACCTTTAAATGTAACCATCAAGGAAGACAGTGCCTACTACCTACCAGTCTCTGTGGGAGGGCAGGAGCCTAACTTCACTTACCGCCAATTAGCAAACACAGATGACCTAATCACACTGACCAGTCTCCCCCCCATTTTAGAGGAACCTCAGTCCTATATCCCACCTTGGGCCTTCACTTTGATCCCTCTGAGGCCATTAAAACCCAAGATGATGTCTTCACTGAAGCTGTGACTTTAGTGCGTGTTTTTAACACTGGTCTTGAGACTCCTTCCTTCACCACTCCCATGTTATATATATCATTTTCGATGTTTTGCAGTGGGAAGGATTTTCTGAGTTATATGGTCAGCCATGTGGGTACAAATGGGTGCCGTCTCTCTTGCGTAGGCCTAAAATTTCTTCCAGTAATTTCCTTCTTTGTATTTAGTTTTGCAACTGAGCTGATCTATTTTAGCATATGATATATGGTAAGAATTTCATTTATTTTTCCAAGCAGTTATCTATTGAAATAAAACCATTTGTGATTACCTGTTTGTCACATACTAAATTATGTACACTTAGGTCTATTCCTGGACTTCATTCTTTTCTATTAAATATATCTCTGTGTTTGGGAGCAAGTAACACACTTAAAATATTTTCTAAATTGTGGCTTCATAATACTTTTATTAACTATTAAAAAAATTTTTGAAACTTTAATGCTCTTCTAATTCATTTATTCCTCCAGATACATTTATGTTCTGAAATGTGTATTATATCATAAATTAATTTGAAATATTGATATCTTCTTAATAGGTACTCCAGAATTATGTTAAAACTCTATTCAAGCATATAGAACATTTAAGCTAAGTGATTATTTTAGAGATACACATTTTAGGTAGCTTAACCCTGAATAATCAGGGTGGTAGAGATATTTTACAAGGATGGGTTTTCTACATCTTCTAGTGAAGTGTTGCTGTTTATTTATTTAGTATAAAGATTAGAGAGGAAAAGAGGAGGGAAGGAGATGGCAGGGAAGGAAGTAGTTAGGTAAATCAACATTGGTTGATGGCTTCTAACTCCTACTTTCAGTTTCTAATTTTAGTCCCATTAAATTCTTATAAAAGCAGCTTTTAAGTAATACATGTGACTGATGCTAACATTACAGTCTCTTCTCTTCCCTCTCTTTGTCTTGGTGGGGGAGGAGGACTGTGGAAGAGTCTGAGCAGTCATCAATCTGGGTAGCTGACCCTGGAATTATCATGATTTCACTCAGTACTGCTAGGGTTTTAGTATCCAGTGTGATGAGCTGGTGATAGTTCTTTAGTAGTACCCCAATGACAGGGGTCTTCATAAGAGAATAGGCTTTTGGTCAAATGATTCAATTATAAGTTTGATATTGATAACTTATGGGGGCCTTCTAGTAGTTAATATGATCTAAGTTAATTTTTGGAAAATGATTGTGTGCATGGCTCTGATTTTTAACTCATGAATGAGGTTTGTAGGGCCCCTCTATTGCAGCTTATGATCCATCCCAAACTATCCAGGAGCTTTCTGAAGTACCAAATACTCACCCTTTTGTTGTTTTACTCTCAGACAATAACCATGAGGCTGCACTCCACCACTCCATCCCAGAAGTTCAGCTTACCAGCTAAACATGTCTGTTGTTACCTTGAAGATTATTCTATGGTCCTCCGCTGTGTTTGAAGTTAAGGGGAATATATATTGCTCTGTTAATTGTATAATATAAAAGAGAGGAAAGGTGTTCTAAACTTCATCCTCCACTGGCCCTGCCATAGTTACTCTTACTTCTTTGTATGAAGGTAGCAAGACCCTTAAAACAAAGATTTTGAGGAGAAAGAGAACATCATCTTACTGTATTAGAGAATGAGGAAAAATGGAAGAATCAACTTGAATATCCTGTTTTGTCCTCTGAGATCCTATCAGTTCTTTAGAACCCCTCTCTAGTCCTCTCCCCACCCCTCTGGTGTTTTCCTTGGCTACCCCACTCCCAGTGTGTCTGCTCTCCTCTGACTCTCACAGCATTTAGTTTGAGGGATTCATCAGGCATAGGGACTCAGTAAGTCCTCATTATTCCTGGTCTCTATATTTGCAAACTTACTTGCTCACCAACATCAGTACTTGAGGAATTTTTACAGTCATTTGTGGATATGAACAGAATGGAAAAAATTTGAAAAAATTGAGTCTCTCATCATGCATATTTGTAACTGAGATTGAACAAAGAGACACTTCACCTTCCTGTTTCATCTCTCCTATTGTTGTGTACTTTTCACAGTCTATTTAACTCCATGCTCTTTTTTGCACTTTTGTGCTTTTTGTTGGTAATTACATAGTTTAAAATAACCTCCAAGTGTAGTGCTAAAGTGCTATTTAGTATTCTTAAGCTCAAGAAGGCTGTGATGTGTTTTATGCAGAAAATACATGTGTTAGAGAAGCTTTGTTTAAGCATGAGTGCCATTGGAAACAAGTCCAGTGTTAATGAATCAACAATATATATTATGTAAGATATCTCTAAACAGAAACACACATAAAACAAGGTGATATACTGATCAGTTGATGAAAGTGTTGTGATCAGAGGCTTGCAGAAACCTAACCCTTTATTTCTTCTAGGAGCAGTGGTTCGGTATTTTCTTTCTTTTTTTTTTTAACATCTTTATTGGAGTATAATTGCTTTACAATGGTGTGTTAGTTTCTGCTTTATAACAAAGTGAATCAGTTATACATATACACATATCCCTGTATCTCTTCCCTCTTGCATCGCTCTCCCTCCCACCCTCCCTATCCCACCCCTCTAGGTGGTCACAAAGCACCAAGCTGATCTCCCTGTGCTATGCGGCTGCCTCCCACTAGCTATCTATTTTACATTTGGTAGTGTATATATGTCCATGCCACTCTCTCACTTTGTCCCAGCTTACCCTTCCCCCTCCCCATATCCTCAAGTCCATTCTCTAGTAATCTGTGTCTTTATTCCCGTCTTGTCCCTACGTTCTTCATGACCATTTTTTTTTCTTAGATTCCATATATATGTGTTAGCATACAGCATTTGTTTTTCTCTTTCTGACTTACTTTGCTCTGTATGACAGATTCTAGGTCCATCCACCTTACTACAAATAACTCAATTTCATTTCTTTTTATGGCTAATATTCCATTGTATATATGGGCCACATCTTCTTTATCCATTCATCTGTTGATGGACATTTAGGTTGCTTCCATGTCCTGGCTATTGTAAATAGAGCCGCAGTGAACATTGTGGTACATGACTCTTTTTGAATTATGGTTTTCTCAGGGTATATGCCCAGTAGTGGGATTGCTGGGTTGTATGGTAGTTCTATTTTTATTTTTTAAGGAACCTCCATACTGTTCTCCATAGTGGCTATACCAATTTACATTCCCACCAACAGTGTAAGAGGGTTCCCTTTTCTCCACACCTTCTCCAGCATTTACTGTTTGTAGAATTTTTGATGATGGCCATTCCGAACAGTGTGAGATGATATCTCATTGTAGTTTTGATTTGCATTTCTCTAAAATTACTGATGTTGAGCATTCTTTCACGTGCTTGCTTGCAATCTGTATATCTTCTTTGGAGAAATGTCTATTTAGGTCTGCCCATTTTTGGACTGGGTTGTTTGTTTTTTTGATATTGAGCTGCATGAGTTGCTTGTATGTTTTGGAGATTAATCCTTTGTCAGTTGCTTCATTCGCAAATATTCTCTCCCATTCTGAGGGTTGTCTTTTCGTCTTGTTTATGGTTGCCTTTGCTATGCAAAAGCTTTTAAGTTTCATTAAGTCCCATTTGTTTATTTTTCTTTTTATTTCCATTTCTCTAGGAGGTGGGTCAAAAAGGATCTTGCTGTGATTTACGTCATAGACTGTTCTGCCTATCTTTTCCTCTAAGAGTTTGATGGTGTCTGGCCTTACATTTAGGTCTTTAATCCATTTTGAGTTTATTTTTGTGTATGGTGTTAGGGAGTGTTCTAATTTCCTTCTTTTACATGTAGCTGTCCAGTTATCCCAGCACCACTTATTGAAGAGGCTGTCTTTTCTCCACTATATGTACTTGCCTCCCTTATCAAAGATAAGGTGACCATATGTCATGGGTTTATCTCTGGGCTTTCTATCCTGTTCCATTGATCTATATTTCTGTTTTTGTGCCAGTACCATACTGTCTTGATTACTGTAGCTTTGTAGTATAATCTGAAGTCAGGGATCCTGATACCTCCAGCTTTTTTTTTCACTCAAGACTGCTTTGGCTATTCAGGGTCTTTTGTGTTTCCATACAAACTGTGAAATTTTTTGCTCTAGTTCTGTGAAAAATGCCAGCGGTAGTTTGATAAGGATTGCATTGAACCTGTAGATTGCTTTGGGTATTACAGTCATTTTCACAATGTTGATTCTTCCAATCCAAGAACATGGTATATCTCTCCATCTGTTTGTATCATCTTTAATTTCTCTCATCAGTGTCTTATAATTTTCTGTATACAGGTCTTTTGTCTCCTTAGGTAGGTTTACTCCTACATATTTTATTCTTTTTGTTGCAATGGTAAATGGGAGTGTTTTCTTAATTTCTCTCTCAGATTTTTCATCATTAGTGTAAAGGAATGCAAGCGATTTCTGTGCATTAATTTTGTATCCTGCTACTTTACCAAATTCATTGATTAGCTCTAGTAGTTTTCTGGTAGCATCTTTAGGATTCTCTATGTATAGTATCATGTCATCTGTAAACAGTGACAGCTTTACTTCTTCTTTTCTGATTTGGATTCCTTTTATTTCTTTTTCTTCTCTGATTGCTGTGGCTAAAACTTCCAAAACTATGTTGAATAATAGTGGTGAGAGTGGGCAACCTTGTCTTCTTCCTGATCTTAGTGGAAATGGTTTCAGTTTTTCCCATTGAGAACGATGTTGGCTGTGGGTTTGTCATATGTGGCCTTTATATTGTTGAGGTAAGTTCCCTCTATGTCTACTTTCTGGAGGGTTTTTAT
This sequence comes from Tursiops truncatus, assembly GCF_011762595.2. NCBI lineage: Eukaryota > Metazoa > Chordata > Mammalia > Artiodactyla > Delphinidae > Tursiops > Tursiops truncatus. Next base: position 69,065,085 of record NC_047046.1, read on the forward strand.
TGTAAATGGGTGTTGCATATTGTCAAAAGCTTTTTCTGCATCTATTGAGATGATCATATAGTTTTTCTCCTTCAATTTGTTAATATGGTGTATCACACTGATTGATTTGCATATATTGAAGAATCCTTGCATTCCTGGTACAAACCCCACTTGATCATGGTGTATGATTCTTTTAATGTGCTGTTGAATTCTGTTTGCTAGTATTTTGTTGAGGATTTTTGCATCTATGTTCATCAGTGATATTGGCCTGTAGTTTTCTTTCTTTGTGACATCTTTGTCTGGTTTTGGTATCAGGGTGATGGTGGCCTTGTAGAATGAGTTTGGGAGTGTTCCTCCCTCTGCTATATTTTGGATGAGTTTCAGAAGGATAGGTGTTAGCTCTTCTCTAAATGTTTGATAGAATTCGCCTGTGAAGCCATCTGGTCCTGGGCTTTTGTTTGTTGGAAGATTTTTAATCACAGTTTCAATTTCAGTGCTCGTGATTGGTCTGTTCATATTTTCTGTTTCTTCCTGGTTCAGTCTCAGAAGCTTGCGCATTTCTAAGAATTTGTCCATTTCTTGTAGGTTGTCCATTTTATTGGCATATAATTGCTTGTAGTAATCTCTCATGATCCTTTGTATTTCTGCATTTTCAGTTGTTACTTCTCCTTTTTCATTTCTAATTCTATTGATTTGAGTCTTCTTTTTTTTCTTCTTCAGTCTGGCTAATGGTTTATCAATTTTGTTTATCTTCGCAAAGAACCAGCTTTTAGTTTTATTGGTCTTTGCTATCGTTTCCTTCGTTTCTTTTTCATTTATTTCTATTCTGATCTTTTTTTTTTTTCTTTTGGTGGTACGCGGGCCTCTCACTGTTGTGGCCTCTCCCGTTGCGGAGCACAGGCTCCGGATGCGCAGGCTCAGCGGCCATGGCCCACGGGCCCAGCCGCTCTGCGGCATGTGGGATCCTCTCAGACCAGGGCACGAACTCGTGTCCCCTGCATCGGCAGGCGGACTCTCAACCACTGCACCACCAGGGAAGCCCTATTCTGATCTTTATGATTACTTTCCTTCTGCTAACTTTGGGGGGTTTTTTGTTCTTCTTTCTCTAATTGCTTTAGGTGTAAAGTTAGGTTGTTTATTTGAGATGTTTCTTGTTTCTTAAGGGAGGATCGTATTGCTATAAACTTCTCTTAGAACTGCTTTTATTGCATCCCATAGGTTTTGGGTCGTCGTGTTTTCATTGTCATTTGTTTCTAGGTATTTTTTGATTTCCTCTTTGATATCTTCAGTGATCTCTTGGTTATTAAGTAGTGTGTTGTTTAGCCTCCATGTATTTGTATATTGTCCAGATTTTTTCCTGTAATTGATATCTAGTCTCCCAGCGTTGTGGTCGGAAAATGTACTTGATACGATTTCAGTTTTCTTAAATTTACCAGTGCTTGATTTGTGACCCAAGATATGATCTCTCCTGGAGAATGTTCCATGAGCACTTGAGAAGAAAGTGTATTCTGTTGTTTTGGATGGAATGTCCTATAAATGTCTATTAAGTCCACCTTGCTTAATGTATCATTTAAAGCTTGTGTTTCCTTATTTATTTTAATTTTGGATGATCTGTCCATTGGTGAAAGTGGGGTGTTAAAGTCCCCTAATATGAATGTGTTACTGTCGTTGTCCCCTTTTATGGCTGTTCGTATCTGCCTTATATATTGAGGTGCTCCTATGTTGGGTGCATAAATATTTACAATTGTTATATCTTCTTCTTGGATCGATCCCTTGATTGTTATGTAGTGTCCTTCTTTGTCTCTTGTAATAATCTTTGTTTTAAAGTCTGTTTTGTCTGATATGAGAATTGCTACTCCAGGTTTCTTTTGATTTCCATTTGCATGGAATATCTTTTTCCATCCCCTCACTTTCATTCTGTATGTGTCCCTAGGTCTGACGTGGGTCTCTTGTAGACAGCATATATATGGGGTCTTGTTTTTGTATCCATTCAGCCAGTCTATGTCTTTTGGTTGGAGCATTTAATCCATTTACATTTAAGGTAGTTATCAATATGTACGTTCCTATAACCATTTTCTTAACTGTTTTGGGTTTGTTATTGTAGATCTTTTCCTTCTCTTGTGTTTCCTGCCTAGAGAAGTTCCTTTAGCATTTGTTGTAAAGCTGGTTTTGTGGTCCTGAATTCTCTTAGCTTTTGCTTTTCTGTAAAGGATTTTTTTTTTTTTTTTTTTTTTTTTGCGGTACGCAGGCCTCTCACTGTTGTGGCCTCTCCTGTTGCAGAGCACAGATTCCGGATGCGCGGGGTCAGCGGCCATGGCTCACGGACCTAGCCACTCCGTGACATGTGGGATCTTCCCAGACTGTGGCACGAACCCATGTCCCCTGCATCGGCAAGTGGACTCTCAGCCACTGTGCCACCAGGGAAGCCCTGTAAAGGTTTTAATTTCTTTGTCAAATCTGAATGAGATCCTTGCTGGGTAGAATAACCTTGGTTGTAGGTTTTTCCCTTTCATCACTTTAAATATGTCCTGCCACTCCCTTCTGGCTTGCAGAGTTTCTGCTGAAAGATCAGCTGTTAAGTTTATGGGGATTCCCTTCTGTGTTATTTTTTATTTTTCCCTTGCTGCTTTTAATATTTTTTCTTTGTATTTAATTTTTGATAGTGTGATTAATATGTGTCTTGGTATGTTTTTCCTTGGATTTACCCTGTATGGGACTCTCTGTGCCTCCTGGACTTGATTAACTATTTCCTTTCCCATATTAGGGAAGTTTTCAACCATAATCTCTTAAAATATTTTCTCAGTCCCTTTCTTTTTCTCATCTTCTTCTGGGGCCCCTATAATTCGAATGTTGGTGCATTTAATGATGTCCCAGAGGTCTCTGAGACTGTCCTCAATTCTTTTCATTCTTTTTTCTTTATTCTTCTGTGCAGTAGTTATTTCTACTATTTTATCTTCCAGGTCACTTATCCGTTCTTCTGCCTCAGTTATTCTGCTATTGATCCCTTCTAGAGAATTTTTAATTTCATTTATTGTGTTGTTCATCCCTGTTTGTTTGCTCTTTAGTTCTTTTAGGTCCTTGTTAAACATTTCTTTTATTTCTTCCACTCTTTGCAATATTTTGAATCATCTTTACTATCATTATTCTGAATTCTTTTTCAGGTAGACTGCCTATTTCCTCTTCTTTTGTTAGGTGTGATGGGTTTTTACTTTGCTTTTTCATCTGCTGTGTATTTCTCTGTCTTCTCATTTTGCTTAACTTTCTGTTTGGGGTCTCCTTTTCGGAGGTTCATAGTTCCCGTTGTTTTTGGTGTCTGTCCCCAGTGGCTAAGGTTGTTTCAGTGGGTTGTGTAGGCTTCCTGGTGGAGGGGACTAGTGCCTGTGTTCTGGTGGATGAGGCTGGATCTTGTCTTTCTGGTGGGCAGGTCTACGTCTGGTGGTATTTTTTTGGGTGTCTGTGGCCTTATTATGATTTTAGGCAGCCTCTCTGCTAATGGGTGGGGTTGTGTTCCTGTCTTGCTAGTTGTCTGGCATAGGGTGTCCAGCACTGTAGCTTGCTGGTCATTGAGTGGAGCTGGGTGTTGGTGTTGAGATGGAGATCTCTGGGGGATTTTCGCCGTTTGATATTATGTGGAGCTGGGAGGTCTCTTGTGGACCAGTGCCCTGAACTTGGCTCTCCCACCTCAGAAGCACAGCCCTGATGCCTGGCTGGAGCACCTAGAGCCTGTAGCTTAGAGACCTCTTTAAATTTTCCAAAGCACTTTCACAAGAAGAGACTGTCACAGCTTGGGGATCCAAAACCCCAGACTCAGCGGCCAGCACCCGGGGTCCGTCCTCCAGTCATTGCTGCCGAATCCTTCCCGTCATCCTCCCAGTAGTTTCTAATTCAGTGTTTGCAGTGACTTTATAGACTGTAACTACTGTGAAGAACAATAATTAACTGCATATTTTTGTATCTCCAGGGCCTGAAGAATGTAAATCTCAATGCATGTGTATTTAGTGGAGTAGTGAGTAGCTACTAAATATTTGCCACGTCAGTGAACCCTAGGGATGTGGGACAAGGTGTGGAACAGGGAAGAGCGCTGTTAGGCCACAGCTTGGGGTCTGTTTGTTGGTTGGGGCAGTCACTGCACGTCAGGGAGGCCCTGTGCAACTAGCCAGGTGATCCTCCCCAGCAAGGCAAGGGGCCAATCCCAAATACAGCACAGACCTTGGGTAGTCAGGTGGAAATGAGCTGGAATGAAGGGGCTGGACTCCTGTTTGGTTCTGCTACTACTGAAATGTATAACTTAGGGAGAATAAGTTGACCTCGCTCCATCTCCCTTTCCTTATAAGCAGAATGAGGCAGTTGGGCTAGGTTACCGTGTGAGGCCTGGTGAATATGTGAAAAGAGGGAGCTGGCACTTTCTGGGATGCAAAGAAAGCTTAAAGCCCACATCATATTCTTTCCATAATTCCCAAAGGCAGAAATACAGATAATCACAGATGTTTCAGTGTATGAATTCTGCCCTCAACTGAATGCCACCTTGTTCTGACAATCTCGTTGACAAGTTCTGTAGAACATGTGTTCTGATCATACCTTTTGACACAAGAAAGAATTGCTTCTGCAGACCTCTTGGCAAGATCTGTGTGGTGCTTTCAGTCATATTCAACTTGAAGTTCGTAGTTAGGTCAAGTGAAATATTTTCAAAGCTCAATATGTATCCCAAAACAGCAATAAATCACTCAGAAAGTTATGTGCTCATTTGCACATGGCTTCAAATTCTGAGCTAGCCAGCTGAGGGCACATATTATGGTTTTTCACCATATAATTTTTTTTATTTCTGGTGTTCTGATCATCCAGTAATTAGTGGATACAGATGAAATTACAAGCTGCTGCCATTGCCTCAGATGGTCAGGTTTTCAGGATGACAACTCCCAGCTCCTCTGGAGTTGACATAAATATTATGGAAGCAGAAAATTACAGTCATTTGCAGGGAAATCATGCGTTTAATTGCCAAGTGAAGCAGAGGAAAAATAGCAGAAGCACACCTCATGTATCAGTTAATGTGAGTGCATTTTTGCATGTTGCAAAGGGGTCTGAAAGGACTTTTCAATAGCAAAATGAAAACAAAACTGTTATAAAAAATGCCATCTGCACAGTGGTTAGGAATCCGCCTGCCAATGCAGGAGACACGGTTTGAGCCCTGGTCTGGGACGATCCCACGTTCCACGGTGCAACTAAGCCCATGTGCCACAACTACTGAGCTTGTGCTCTAGAACCCGTGAGCCACGACTACTGAGCCCGTGCGCCTAGAGCCTGTGCTCTGCAACAAGAGAAGCCACTGCAAGGAGAAGCCCATGCACCGCAATGAAGAGTAGCCCCCGCCTGCGGAAACTAGAGAAAGCCCGTGCTCAGCAATGAAGACCCAATGCAGCCAAAAAAAAAAAAAAAAAAAAGCTGGCTCATTTCCTTTAAACATAGTCCCTGCATTCCAAAAGCTGATAATAGTGAATGGAAATAACTGCAGAGTACAAATGGACTATGGCTGATGGAGGGAGACTTAATGTTAAGGATTAGTTGCTACTGAAATCAACACGGAGAAGAATGTTCCACATACACATTTTGTGCAGATATTTCAATGTTTGCTGCAGGTGGCACTTTAACACAACATAAGACTCCTCATATCCTACACACAGGGGAATTATTTTGATAATTCATTGCAAGCTCAGAATTTACTTGTAAAAATTTATTTGTAAATAAATATTATTTATAAAAATTTTATTGGTTTTCTGTTTTCCCATTTTGTTATTTGGTAGACTTGTCATCATAGGAAAGATAATTGATGACCATGTAAGATTTTATAGGGGGCCAAAAATTAATCTAACTTGGAAATACTGTTGTTACATTTCTGTATTGGAAACCAATCACCACAACCAATCACCAATCACAATCACAGAAAACTTAAACCTAGTAATATGGCACATGTTTTATTCCTCTTTTTAAATTACATGTAAAATTGGAGACTTCATCTATTATTTTAAAACCAAAAATAAAAAACTCTCATGGGTTCTATCTATCACTGTCAAGCGATCAACACAGTATAGTGGTTAAGGTCACGAACTCTGGAATCAGATTCTATGGTTTTAATTTCTGTTCTGCCACTTACCAACATGTGACCTTGGGCACGTTTTACATTTATATATACCTCAGTATCTTCGTCTATAAAATTGAGATAATATCGGTACCTACCTCATAGGTGTTGAGAATTACATGAGACCATATGCATGAAGCAGTTAGTTTGATCTCAGGCATGTATGAAATGCTCAAGAAGTATAAGTTCTCACCATTATTTAAGTAGCAGCTGCAGAAACATCCAGCCAGAAGCTAAGTGGTAACATTCTCTGTTATTTAACAATTTTTAGGGAAGATGATTAAAAGGCCTGTTATATTATGAGGATCTATTACTGTCCTATTGTTTTATTTAATCTCCTCAATAAATCTATAATGTAGGTTTCATCATTTCATTCTATAGATGAGGAAACTGAGATTAATTGAGGCTAACAATCATGTCTTTTGAAACAAAATAATAACTAGGGCTTATTGAGTGATGGCTATGTGCCAGGCATTGTTAAATCACTTTCAACTGTAGTCGCTCAATTCTCAACAACATTCTAGGAGGTAAGTATTCTTAATATCAATATTTGCATAAGAAGGGACATAGGCACAGGAAGATTAAGTAACTGGTACAAGAGCACATAATTAAAAAGTGTCAGAAGTCAGATTTTATTCCATCAGTTTAATTTCAGAATCCTTGTTCTCAACCACTATGCTGAAAGAAAAGAAAAAGGATTCACAGCCACGTAAAAAAGTTACTTATAATAAGTAATAAAAGAAATAAATGATAGACATGTGGGAAAAGTATATAAACAGACAATTTACAGTGGAAGAAATAACAAATGGCCAATATATCCATATGATATTGCTGTTGCCAATTTCTCTAAAAAAGACACAAATTAACATTATAAAGATAATATGATTTTTCACCCATCAGATTTGCAAAATATGAAAAGATTGATACTGCTGTTGATATAAACTCTATAAAAGTCAATTCAGTGGGACCTGTAAAAAATGGGAAATGCACATACTCTGTTCTAGCAATTTAACTTGTAGAAATATATTTTAAACAAATATTGATGTTCATTGTATTGCTATTTGTAATAGTGAAAAATTGAAAATAACCACAGTATATCAACGGAATGTTTTTGATAAACTGTAGATTTTTCATGCTTTTGAATATTATGTAGCACTCAAAATACAGGAATGAAGTAGATCTATAAGAAATGTTATATAAAGAAGTCTACCACATTCTGTTCATGGTAAAAATCAAGTTGCCTTATGTTATATATTTGGTATAATTATTTTTTGGGTAAAAAACCTATTCATTTACCTTCTATATTTGTATATTTATAGAAGAAAGACTGGAAAGAAATACATAAAATATTAATGTTATTTCTTAGGAGTATTCATGGATGGAAATTTATAACAGGAGAAAGATTTCGATTTTACTTAACACTTTAGTATTATTTAATATATACTATAATGATATATAATATGTATTATAATGATCATATCCCATCATAACGTAAAGAATACAGTAAAAGTATAATGTAAAAATAAAACAAAAAAGAAAAAGGAAAGTAAGAACTATATCAAAGTTACAGAGCTCATAAATGGCAGACGTATAATTCAAACCAAGCTTGTGTGCCTCCAAATTTGTCTGTCTTCTCCACTATTCCAGTCTCTAGGATAATAGAGCATTATTGAACATTGCTCCTGCTTTCCTATATATTATGTGAAATTATATATAATTTGCTTTCCTTACAACTTGTCAGGAAGGAGAGGAGACTTTGTTAGCTTATTTAAAAATATATATATTTATTTGGTTCTGCTAGGTCTTAGTTGCGGCAGGTGGGCTCGTTAGTTGCAGCTCGTGGGCTCCTTAGTTGTGGAATGCGAACTCTTAGTTGTGGTATGCATGTGGGATCTAGTTCCCCGACCAGGGATTGAACCCAGGCCCCCTGCATTGGGAGCGCGGAGTCTTAACCACTGCACCACCAGGGAAGTCCCTTTCCAGCTTATTTTTATTCCTAGATTCTTATCAGATCTTGGTCATGCAGTGGAATGGAACAGGGTAAAGCTTTTTAATGAAGGCTGAAAAAGTTCTGCTCTTTCTTTTGTACACTTGTGTAGCGACAAGTTTATAGACCTTCAGTGAGTACTCACCTGTACTTTGCCTCAATTTATGAATGATAAATGGATGTAGAGACTGTCTTACAGAGTGAAGTAAGTCAGAAAGAGAAAAACAAATATTGTATATTAATGCATATATGTGGAACCTAGAAAAATAGTACAGATGAACCGGTTTGCAGGGCAGAAATAGAGACACAGATGTAGAGAACAAACGTATGGACACCAAGCGGGGAAAGCGGTGGGGGTGGTGGTGGTGGGGGTGGGATGAATTGGGCGATTGGGATTGACATGTATACACTGATGTGTATAAAATTGATGACTAATAAGAACCTGCTGTATATAAAATGTATATATATATTATTTTTTTAAAAATTGCCCATAATAAGTTTTTATTCTTTTTAGTAAGAAGCAATCCAGAGCTGCATCAGGTAAAAAAGTTGTTAGTAATACAGAAAACAAAGAAGAAAATGTGCTGATGGAACAGAAACTGCATTTCAGATATTTTTAGGAGGATATCAGAGGAATGGTGCTGACCACTGGGATTTTGGGTGTCTTTTGGGTCAGCTGGTGTCCTATGGAGCAGAGTGGCTGAGGATATGTTCTCACAGTCTTCCAGGCTTCCTGAGCACATCAGCCTTTGCAAGCTGATCACAGCTGAAGGCCTGTCCTGAATCTATCATCCAGCAAATTGTTAAAAGAGGTAATGACAACAAAAAAATTTCATTCAAGTTGTTTACTGGAATAAAGACAAGTTAGGAGATAGAGAGGAAGGCAAAACATTGGGGCAGAAGATAGTGTATGTTAGTGAATCCAGACGCAAAGGATGCATTGAAATTCAGCTCTGCTTTCAGGACCTACTGGCCCATCGTGACACAGCCCATTCATTCATTCTAAGTTATAGTCTCCCATTATGCATGCTATGTTCAGATGTCACTATGTTCTGGAAATGACTTTGGATGAAGTAGTCTTTTGTATAAATTGCATTTAGAACATGCTGGTAATAAATTACAGTCTATCAGACAACCAAATTACTTATTAAGAATGTCCTATAGATTTTAAAAAGTTAATCAGCATTAATTGTTCCTTGTGAATATGGAAGCTCTATAATTTTAACTTTGCCCTAAACAGAATAAGAATATAGTTATTAATTGGAAATTTTTGATGTAAAACTTAGAAAATCTAATTCAGAAAATAAAATATTCTTAAAAGTCTGGATAAGTTTTATCTTCTTTCATTTTGATTAACTTTGTTTAGCGAATGGAAATGATAGAGGAGAAATATTGGGTTGGCCAAAAAGTGCCTTTGGTTTTTAAGTAAAAATAAAAGACACATTTTTCATTTGCACCAAAAACTTTATTGGACAATGTATTCCCCCTTTTGTTCCACTACCTTCTGCCATTTTTCAGGCAACTTCATAATTCCATCTTCCCAAAACTTTTTATCTTTTTGAACAAAGAACTGTTCCAGGTGCCTTATATGGTCTTTCAGGGAATGGAAATATTTTCCATTTAGAGAATTTTATAAAGACCGAAATAAATGGAAATCTGAAGGTGCAATGTCTGATGAATATAGCGGATGAATCAGAACTTCCCAGCTAAGCTGTAACAGTTTTTGCCTGGTTATCAAAGAAACACGTGGTCTTGCATTATCCTGATGGAAGATTATGCGTTTTCTGTTGACTAATTCTGGACACTTTTCGTCGAGTGCCACTTTCAGTTGGTCTAATTGGGAGCAGTACTTGTTGGAATTAATTGTTTGGTTTTCCGGAAGGAGCTCATAATAAAGGACTCCCTTCCAATTCCACCTTATACACAACATCACCTTCTTTGGATGAAGACCAGTCTTTGGTGTGGTTAGTGGTGGTTCATTTCACTTGCCCAATGATTTCTTCCATTCCAGATTATTGTACAGTAAAGTAATTTTATTTATTTGAGTCCTCTCCGTTCTTTCTAATGGTTCATCAATTTTGTTTATCTTGTCAAAGAACCGGCTTTTAGTTTTATTGATCTTTGCTATTATTTTCTTTGTTTCTTTCCATTTTTTTCTGCTGTGATCTTTATGATTTCTTTCCTTCTGCTAACCTGGGGTTTTGTTTGTCCTTCTTTCTCTGGTTCCTTTAGGTGTAAGGTTAGATTGCTTATTTGAGATTTTTCTTCTTTCTTGAGGTAGGCTTGTATAGCTATAAACTTCCCTCTTAGAACTGCTTTTGCTGCATCCCATCGGTTTTGGAACGTCGTGCTTTCATTGTCATTTGTCTCTAGGTATTTTTTGATTTCCTCTTTGATTTCTTCATGATCTCTTAGTTATTTAGTAACGTATTGTTTAGCCTCCATGTGTTTGTTTTTTTTTACGTTTTTCCCCCTGTAATTCATTTCTAATCTCTTAGCTTGTGGTCAGAAAAGATGCTTGATATGATTCCAATTTTTTTTAATTTCCTGAGGCTTGATTTGTGACCCAAGATGTGATCTATCCTGGAGAATGTTCCATGCGCACTTGAGAAGAAAGTGTAATCTGGTATTTTGGGGTGGAATGTCATATAAATATCAATCAAATCTATCCGGTCTATTGTGTCACTTAAAGCTTGTGTTTCCTTATTTATTTTCATTTTGGATGATCTGTCCATTGGTGTAAGTGAGGTGTTAAATCCCCCACTAATATTGTGCTACTGTCGATTTCTTCTTTTATAACTGTTGGCAGTTGCCTTATGTATTGAGGTGCTCCTATGTTGGGTGCATATATATTTATAATTGTTATATCTTCTTCTTGGATTGATCCCTTGATCATTATGCAGTGTCCTTCCTTGTCTCTTGTAACATTCTTTATTGTAAAGTCTATTTTATCTGATATGAGTATTGCTACTCCAGGTTTCTTTTGATTTCCATTTGCAGGGAATATCTTTTTTCCATCCCCTCACTTTCGGTCTGTATGTGTCCCTAGGTCTGAATTGGGTCTCTTGTAGACAGCATATATATGGGTCTTGTTTTTGCATCCATTCAGCAAGCCTGTGTCTTTTGGTTGGAGCATTTAATCCCTTCACATTTAAGGTAATTATCGATATGTATTTTCCTATGACCATTTTCTTAATGGTTTTGGGTTTGTTTTTGTAGGTCCTTTTCTTCTCTTTTATTTCCCACTTAGAGTAGTTCCTTTCACATTTGTTGTAGATCTGGTTTGGTGATGCTGAATTCTCTTAGCTTTTGCTTGTCTGTAAAGCTTTTGATTTCTCCATTGAATCTGAATGAGATCTTTGCTTGGTAGAGTAATCTTGGTTGTAGTTTCTTCCCTTTCATCACTTTAAGTGTATCATGCCACTCCCTTCTGGCTTGTAGTGTTTTGCTGAGAAATCAGCTGTTAACCTTATCAGAGTTTCCTTGTGTATTATTTGTCATTTTTCCCTTGCTGCTTTCAATAATTTTTCTTTGTCTTTAATTTTTTCCAATTTGATTACTATGTGTCTCAGTGTGTTTCTCCTTTGGTTTATGCTGTATGGGACTCTCTGTGCTTCCTGGACGTGGGTGGCCATTTCCTTTCCCATGTTAGGGAAGTTTTCGATTATAATCTCTTCAAATATTTTCTCTTGTCCTTTCTCTCTCTCTTCTCCTTCTTGGACCCCTATAACATGAATGTTGTTGCTTTTAATGTTATCCCAGAGGTCTCTTAGGCTGTCTTCATTTCTTTTCTTTTCTTTTTTTCTTTATTCTGTTCCACAGTAGTGAATTCCACCATTCTGTCTTCCAGGTGACTTTTCCGTTCTTCTGCCTCAGTTATTCTGCTATTGATTCCTTCTAGGATAGTTTTCATTTCAATTATTGTACTGTTCATCTCTGTTTGTTTGTTGTTTAATTCTTCTAGATCTTTGTTAAACATTTGTTTCATCTTCTCTTTGCCTCCATTGTTTTTCCAAGGTCCTGGGTCATCTTCACTATCATTATTCTGAATTCTTTTTCTGGAAGGTTGCCTATCTCCACTTCATTTAGTTGTTTTTTGGGGGTTTTATCTTGTTCCTTCATCTGGTACATAGCCCCTTACCTTTTCATCTTGTCTATCTTTCTGTGAATATGGTTTTTGTTCCACAGGCTGCTGGATTGTACTTCTTCTTGCTTCTGCTGTCTGCCCTCTGGTGGATGAGGCTGTCTAAGAGGGTTGTGCAAGTTTCCTGATGGGAGGGACTGGTGGTGGGTAGAGCTGGCTGTTGCTCTGGTGGGCAGAGCTCAGTAACACTTTAATCCACTTGACTGTTGATGGGTGGGGCTGGGTTCCCTCCCTGTTGGTTGTTTGGCCTGAGTCAACCCAGCACTGGATACTACCTGGGCTCTTTGTTGGGGCTAGTGGTGGACTCTAGGAGGGCTCACGCCAAGGAGTGCTTCCCAGAACTTCTGCTACCAGTGTCTGGGAAGCCACAACCACCTCCTGCCTTTGCAGGAGACCCTCCAACACTAGCATGTAGGTCTGGTTCAGTCTCCCCTGGGGTCACTGCTCATTCCCCTGGGTCCCGATGTGCACACTACTTTATGTGTGCCCTCTAAGAGTGGAGTCTCTGTTTCCACCAGTCCTGTCAAAGTCCTGCAATCAAATCCCTCAAGCCTTCGAAGTCTGATTCTCTAGGAATTCCTCCTCCTGTTGCCGGACCCCCATGTTGGGAAGCCTGATGTGGGGCTCAGAGCCTTCACTGCAGTGTGTGTCCTCCAGTCTGTGAGTCACCCACCCAGCAGTTATGGGATTTGATTCTACTGTGCTTGTGCCCCTCCTGCCGTCTCACTGTGGCTTCTCCTTTGTCTTTTGATTTTGGGTATCTTTTTTGGTGAGTTACAGTGTCTTCCTGTCGATGATTGCCCAGCAACTAGTTGTGATTCTGGTGTTCTCACAAGAGAGAGTGAGAGCACATCCTTCTAGTCCGCCATCTTGGTTCAGAGCCATCCAAGAAATCGGTGTTTCGATTAATATCAGATCACGGTGAAATTTCAGTCATGGAAGTATTTGAAGTGGGTGACTTGATCAATAAATTAATTTTGTTGTAATCTTTAAGACTACAGTGTGGTTCATTTTATAACAGATGACAGTGTAACAGGCTCTGCATTCTTTGGCCAAAAAAAAATTACCAGTTGTTAAAAGACCATCAACCACTCTCAATTAATACAGACTTCCACATTTTTTTGACTCAACATTATGCAGATATCAAAGAGCTTTTCTAGGAGATATTCAGCATACCAATGAGAGTTGCCTGTATTTCTTTGCCTGTTGTAGTAATCCAGGTGTGCCGCTCTCTAGCTGTTGGTTTGTGATGTGAAAAAAGCACAAAAAGTATTCTTTGGGAAAATAAAGTTCTAAATTTATGCTGAAGATTTAAGTGCATAGCGATTTACTTTGGCTCTTGAAACAGTTCATCAACTAATGACAATGAGGGTGGGACTTTGATGATATTTTGTCAGTGACTTAATGATACACACTCTGGAATTTTACCTTCTCAGGGGTTCTGGAACTCCAGGGCAGAATATAAATGTGTGTGTGTTAGTACTGCAACACCATACTAGATTTTTTTAAAGCCCAAGTAAACTATGTATTCTAATCGAATATTTGTTCACTAGAGATATTGAATCAATTTTTAAATGCATTGACTTATCCAGTGGTCATGGTTAGTACTAGTGAATCTCCTAACTCACATGGGTTCTTTATTGCTAAGTGACCACATGTCCTGGTTTACATGGGATAGTGTTGTCTCTGTAAAATTAAATTATTAATACTGCTTCCTTTTGCTCTCAGAAGTATTTTGGTTTGGAGTGATAAACTACATGATCCCTCTACTTCTATTGTCACAGAAGCCATAGTTTCACTGCCTTAGTTTCACTATGGAGGGGTAAAGCGTTGTCTTTTACTCTTTCCTAGAATAAATCCCTTCCCTAATTTTTTCACACCTTTTTTATTCTCTAGATCTAAAGGCCATTTTACTTTGCTTCCATGGATTCCAATGGAAACTTTTAGCTAAAGAATGCATCTATAAGAGAACTTTAGAAATGATCAAAAAATATTTTAAGACATAATTCAGTATACGTTTTACTCCAAGAGAGCAGGAATCTTGACTCTTTCATTCACCATTGAGCACTCAGCCTCTTGCACAATGCTTGGGTATAACAGAGACTCAGTAGTGCTTATTGAAGGAATAAGCAATTAAAAACTTACCATTTTTTTAATTTGAGAAAATTGTAGTTTCTTTACACACACAATTTTATTCCCTAAAGATATGAAGACACTGCATGTGCATGCTTGGGATCATTGGTTAGCAAACTATTTCTCAAACATGTTTGAATAAAGATTACTTGACATTTGGCCAAAAAGTCAGGCTCCCAGACTTTGCCCCTGAAAGTTCAGTAAGTCTCAGATGGCTTCAGGCATCATATCTAGGATCTTTTCCAAATCCAGGTCTTTGATATCTTTGTTTCACTTTGTTTTCAAAAGACATTTGCTTGACTTCCTACTAGGCTGTCCATCTTTCTACAAAGTCACTGTTAATAAGCTAATTATAGAGATGGTATTAGACTGAAAGGAAACTGGGTTCTACCACCCAGCTGATTTTATCGCTTCCCCTCTTTGGACACAAATTCCCTCAATCTTAAAATGACAAGGCTGAGTTAACTCCAAGAGTTAACTCCCAGCCCTCTTGCAGCTCTATTATCAGGTAATTCTTATCTTTGAAACCTGATAGATATCTGGCCAGTTAAAAAGTGCTACATGAGACATTTTCAACAAAAAGTATAAGTATTTTGTCTTTGTTGCTTCATTTGTAATAAATTAACTAGGGACTAATTACAAATTGAAGAGATATTTAAAAACTTTTAGGTTATTTAAGCACCATTCTTCATAAATAATTTTCTATACCAGTTTTATTTGGGATTCCTTGGGTACGTGTGTTGGGAGCTGATTGATAACTTTTTATTTGAGGTTAAAAATGATTCCTTAAAAAAAATGATTTCTTAACTCTTGTCAATTTTCTTTTAGATCCCTCCAAAGATATATCTACAGATAAGAAAAAAGTCCTTTGCTTTTGAGTATAATTTTCAGAAGTTAGAAAAGCCCCACCTGCCCAAGTGTCTTGTTACTAAACTGTAAGCAAAATCAGAAGTAATCTTCTGGGTAACTATGCCAAATAGATCTCACAAAAAACGAAGAGAAGGGGATCTTGGTGAATATATTCACAGAGATTTGTTTATCAGATTAACCGTCTGTATCAGTCTGGGGCTTGGAGACATGTAAGCCAAGTTGTATTATTTTTTTCCAGAAGTATAAATCCAGTTAGATTAACATTTTCTAGAAGCAGAGAAAAATAGTAGATTGGAAAAGTTTTAAAGGTGAGGAGGAACCCAAGAAGGTCAAGACTTGATGAGCAGAGGGTCAAGTGTGCCTAAAGGTTGTTGCCAGTAAGAGCGGAAAGATGTTCCTGTCTATTTGGAAAAGAAGCAACAGCAACATTCACGTATTTCAGAATTCTATCTTGAGCTGTTCCTGAAGTCAGAAGGAAGAGTTCTGTGAAATGATGTGATAGGAGAGAGAAGGAAGAATTGTATAATTGCAGTTTCATTCTACCAGGAAGCTGCCTGGTGGCATAGTATTGAGGGTGTCATCACAGAGGTGGGATTGGTTTTCTTATATCCTCATGTAATTTCTTAACACCCACTTCTTCCTCTAAGGTGGATCCCACATAAAGAATAATTATTATTTAGTCTAATCCACACTAGCAGTGATGTCTCATAGTGGATATTAATCAACTCAATTATCGCTCAAGTTTGCAGGTATAAAGAGCAATGAACAGGCTGAAGAACATTTCTGGAGTTAAGCTTGTGCTTCAAGAATGGACAGAAAATGTGGGAAATACGTAGTGATGGAACAGTCTGGAAACCAGCCGATGAATATTGGTGGCACCACCGTGGTATGTTCTGATAGTTCAGAGTCTTGTTTTCAATAATAATACAACTCTGATTTTTTTTTTTATTACAACATGGTTCTTCCCAAAAAGCAATTTTTGTGTGTGTGTGTGTGGTACGCGGGCCTCTCACTGCTGTGGCCTCTCCCGTTGCGGAGCACAGGCTCTGGGTGCGCAGGCTCAGCGGCCATGGCGCCCAGCTGCTCCGCGGCATGTGGGATCCTCCCAGACCGGGGCACGAACCTGCATCCCCTGCATCGGCAGGCGGACTCTCAACCACTGCGCCACCAGGGAGGCCCCCAAAAAGCAATTTTTAATCAGAATTCTACATGAAAGACAATTTTTAGCTATTCTATGACTACTTGTTAATTAGAAAACTTGTATTTTTTTCTGTATATCAATATATGCATTATTAATAAATTTATTTTAATACTCAGTAATCTAAGATATTAGCAATTTGGGGAGTAACAATTTAATAAGCTGTTCAAATAATTCTCTACAGTTACCATAATTAGAGTATAAGATGACAAATCTGTGGTTGATTGCATTAACAATTTATGTTTTTAAAATGTGATATATAGATTTTTGTGTTAATTGCCTGGATTTTAGTGTAATGTGTAGATTTGTCAGAACTCAAAGATTTCATACGTTTTTGAACGTCAGAACATCATCTTGTAAGTGAATTCTAGACCTAGGAAGCAAATTATCTAACAAGTCTTTTAGATTAGCCTCTGCTTAACTACATACGAGTTCCTTTTTTAGTAAAGAATTGTATTCAAGGGAATATTAGAGTTCAATTATATACAATATTATTTGACTATTGCTTATGTTTTTAGAAGAAATAATTTAGTACTGTGTGTTTTGGGATTGCCTTTTATGTAACTTTGTCTCTGACTAGAGCCCTTGATACTGGAAACGTGGAAATGTGTTGAATGAAATCAGTATAAGTTTGAATGGACAGTTACATTCTGTGAGGAAAAATATTTTTGTCCCCTGCACTAACAAGGAAGGTACAAGGCAGAGAAATTGTTCTCTTGATTCTAGATCAGCACTCCTTTCCCCTAAAGATGTTCTTTATGGTTCTTCTAGCCTTGCAGCTATGTCATTAGGTCTTCACAGTGTCAAGATACTCAGATAAAAAGGTCCCTTTACTAAGGAATTATTCATCTTGAAGATTTCCCTAGATAATAATGAGAGTTTTCAAATAAAGGGCATGTATCTTCATCACTGACTATCTCACTTTACATCTGGATATTTGGATATAATCGTACAGAAATTTCTTTTTAATTGATGGCCATTTTCACCAGTGGATTATAGTAGCAGTTGAAGTCTACGTAAAAAAGAGAAATTTAGGAGTTTGTTTTCCCCTCTTAGGAAACATGAAATGGTAATCTCTTAAGTTATGAGCATAGAATTTAAAATTTTATTCTATGAACATAGCTAGTGCATATTGGGTATATGTAATGGAGATTATTGGCTTCTACCAAGAGCTAATTAACTATAATTCATAGCCCCCCAACTTCTCAAAATTTTAACTTTAGAGACTACTGTGCTCTCAGTGCAATCACTCACCATCTTTCTTCCCTTAAATATTTTTAATTCTGGTAAGTTGGTCTTGCCAGTGAATTTTTATTTAATTACGAAAGTTCAGAAAAATATTCAAGTTCATCAGCCATAAACGAACTGGATAGCTGAAGAATAACGATAGTAATAATACAAAGAAACACAAAGCTTTTATAAAATATAAATGTGTGATTTTCTCAAAGCTACCTATTTAAAAACAGATGGAAATTCTTAAAGTGCTTGTGTGTATTATATCTTCTTTTATTTGGTATCACTGCATAGCTATTCTCTTTACTTCTTTGGCGTGATATTACACCTTTAGAAAAACAGAACTTGACTAATTTTTTTTTGCCTGAGTGTATTCCTTCTTGACTATATTTAATCATATTTATACTCTCTTTTATTCTTAGTTATAGTTGCTCAGTGGCCACCGTCTGCACACATATGTAGCTTGATTGTTTTAATAGAAATTCGAGATTGAGCCAGCAATGTCAATAGCATTTTTAATAACCATTTAGGATTGGTTATTTAATCAATGTAGTTGAGAGAGTACATTTAAATAATGCTCTTGCTGTCCTATGAGTAAAAATTAGATAATTCTATAATGTTTTTGAGCTATAACAAATTTATACATAACAATTTACACTCCCGTAAGAATATAACACAGATTGCTCTCTATCTTTTTCTTAAAACTGTATCTGGAGTTATTTCTCTGTCTCTCCTTTTTTTTTTTTTTTAGTTGAAGAAATAATCTTCTATTGTTAGAAAATAACATTTATTCAAATAAATAGAGCTAATATATTTTAACATAGTAAGTTTATAAAATGTTATAGATGGTGCTGTTGAGGAAATGTCTTAGACTGACTTCAAGAAAAACCTAACCACCAAAACCTTTCATATTTGAACCCATCCTTTTAATTCATTTACTTTAAAAAATTCAACATGTATTTAAAAGACTTCAAGAATAATGTAATAGGCATGTATGTACCAAACACCAAGTTTAAGAAATAAACCATTACAGATATAGTTGAAGTCTTTGTTTTTTATTGGATATATTTGACACATAACATTGTAAATTTAAGGTGTACAATGTGCTACTTTGACGTTATTATATATTGTAATATGATTAGCTGTAGCAATATTTATCACATTACATAACTATAGTACAAGAATATTGTCTACATTCATTATTCTATGTATTAGATAACTACTTGTTGCAAGTTTGTGAAATCTTTTGTTTATATCTTCCCAACACCCTTCCCTTCCTCCTTTGTGCTACCCACCCCATAAAGACTATGGTGAATATGTTTGTACCCAAACATTTTCCAGCTTCTAATCCTTATCATATTTATCTGCACATATTTTATCGAATTCAAACAAGCCTCTTGTGCTTCACCAATGGAGCATAAGATCTGTAAGAGTAGAAAAATCAAATAGAAACTAGGAAATGCGTGTTGAGAGATTACTAAATGACTTGTCTTCCATAGGTCTTTCATGGACTGCCTAGTTCTGTTGAAAAATGAGGATGGCATTAATAATGTTAAGGCTACAAGACCCATTCTGGTATGAGGAATTTCAGTTAGTAGGTTGTGGACAGATGGCTACTGGTCTTATTAGACTTAGAAATCCTGGGCAGTAGAACCTGAAAAATGTAACTTTGTTATTGTTTTGAAAACCTTTATTTTTAAAAATAGTTGTAGTCTTATAGAAAACTGCAAACATAGTACAGAGAATTCCCATATACCTAGAACCTAATTTCCTCTATTTTTTCTTCCAGCTTTATTGGGATATAATTGACATATAACACTGTATAAATTTAAGTTGTATGGCATAAATTTTGTGTGTAGTTGTATGGCATGATTTTACTTACATACATTATTAAATGATTATCACAGTAAGTTTAGTGAACATTCGTAATCTCATATAGATACAAAATTAAATAGAATTTTTTGTGATAAGATCTCAGGATTTACTTTCTTAACTTTCATATATAACATGCAGCAATGTTAATTATATGTATCATGTTGCACATTACATCCCTAGTACTCCTTTATCTTATAACTGGAAGTTTCTTCCTTTTGATTGCCTTCATCCAATTACCCCTTGCCTCCATGGACCCCACCTCTGATAACCACAAATCTGATCTCTTTTTCTATGAGTTTGTTTGTTTGTTTTTGAAATTTAATTGACCTACAGCACTATATTACTTTCTGTTATACAACATAGTGATTTGATGTTGCTATACGTTTCAAAATGATCACCACGGTAACTGTAGTTATGATGTTACCATACAAAGATATTATATAGTTAATGACTGCACATTTCATTCCTGTGACTCATTTATTTTGCAACTGGAATTTTGTACCTCTTAATCTCCTTCATCTATTTACCTCAACAGTTTCCCATATATTAACATCTTACATTAATATGGTACCTTTGTTACAATTAATGAACCAAGGTTGATATATTATTGTTTTAAAAAGTCCATACTTTATTCAGACTTTTTAGTTTTTACTTACTGCCCCTTTTCTGTTCCAGGATCCCATCACAGCTACCAAATTAGGTTTAGCCATCATGACTCCTTAGGCTTCTATTGGCTGTGACAGTTTCTCAGACTTTCCTTGGTTTTGATGACCTTGATAGTTTTGACAAATACTAGTCAGATATTTGGTAGAATTTCCCTCAATAGGAATTTGTCTGATTTTTTTTTATCATTAGCCTGGGGCTCTGTATTTTTTTGTTTTGTTTTGTTTGTTTCTTTTCCTTTTAGGGAAGACCATGGAAGCAAAGTGCCATTCTCATCACATCAGATCAACAGTACCTATTATAATTTATTTATTTATTTATTGCGGTACACGGGCCTCTCACTGCTGTGGCCTCTCCCGTTGCGGAGCACAGGCTCCCGACGCGCAGGCTCAGCGGCCACGGCTCACAGGCCCAGCCGCTCCGCGGCATGTGGGATCTTCCCGGACCGGGGCACGAACCCGCGTCCGCTGCATCGGCAGGCGGACTCTCAACCACTGCGCCACCAGGGAAGCCCAACAGTACCTATTATTAACATGATTTATTGTTGTTGATGTTGACTTTGATCACCTGGATGAGGTAATACTTAACAAGGTTCTTAAAGTTGTTCTCCACTCGTCCCTTTCCAAACTATATTCTTTGGAAGTTGCTGTGCTTAGCCCACTCTTAAAGAGTGGGGAGTTATGTTCCGTGAGAGTGTAGTATCTATGTCAATCATTTGGGATTCTTCTGCATAGGAGATTTACCTCTTCCTCCTCATTCACTTATTTGTTCAATCATTTATATCAGTATTGACTCCCAGATGTTTATTTTGTACTTTGGGTTATAATCCAATACCACTTTAAGTTTTTTGCTCCAATTGTTATAGATTTGGCTATCGAGAGCTCTTTCAGCTGGTTCCTGTGTCACTTTGACATACTGACATACCTCTATCATTGTTATTATTATTATTTTTTTTTGGTGAAGCATGGAGGATTTCCTTAATCTCTGGTGCTACAAGATGCTCCAGGCTCATCTTGTATATTTCCACACCCAGCCCTATAATCAGCCATTTCTCCAAGGATCCTTGGTTCCTTTCGCTAGAGAATGGTATCAGAAACCAATGTCTGGGTACTTGTTCCTGCTAGTGTGTTGTTGCTTCTAGGTCCTCTCAGCTGACAAAGCAAGGAAATATGTGTGTATATTAACCAGTGTATACACATGCATCTATAAATATTTCTATATGCAATCATCTGCATTTATATTAAGCTAAACATGAATTCATACTGATAGCTCCAACTTTTTAAATTTTTTTATATTTATCTGTATTCAGTGATCTCATTAATTCACTTATTCTAACGTTCTGTCTATAGATTCTTTTGGATTTTTTTTGAATTTTTGAATATTAATTTATTTTTCTATACAGCAGGTTCTTATTAGTTATCCATTTAATACATATTAGTGTATACATGTCAATTCCAATCTCCCAATTCATCACACCGCCCCCACCACGCCACCGCTTTCCCCCCTTGGTGTCCATACGTTTGTTCTCTACATCTGTGTCTCAATTTCTGCCCTGAAAACCGGTTCATCTGCACCATTTTTCTAGGTTCCACATATATGATTTAATATACAATATTTGTTTTTCTCTTTCTGACTTACTTCACTCTGTATGACAGTCTCTAGATGCATCCACGTCTCTACAAATGACCCAATTTCGTTCCTTTTTATGGCTGAGTAATATTCCATTGTATATATGTACCACATCTTCTTTATCCATTCCTCTGTCGATGGGCATTTAGGTTGCTTCCATGACCTGGCTATTGTAAATAGTGCTGCAATGAAAAATGGGATGCATGTGTCTTACTGAATTATGGTTTTCTCTGGGTATATGCCCAGTAGTGGGATTGGTGGGTCATATGGTAAATCTATTTTTAGTTTTTTAAGGAACTTCCATACTGTTCTCCATAGTGGCTGTATCAGTTTACATTCCCACCAACAGTGCAAGAGGGTTCCCTTTTCTCCACACCCTCTCCAGCATTCGTTGTTTGTAGATTTTCTGATGATGCCCATTCTGACTGGTGTGAGGTGATACCTCACTGTAGTTTTGATTTGCATTTCTCTAATAATTAGTGATGTTGAGCAGCTTTTCATGTGCTTCCTGGCCATCTGTATGTCTTCTTTGGAAAATGTCTATTTAAGTCTTCTGCCCATTTTGGATTGGGTTGTTTGTTTCTTTAATATTGACCTGCATGAGCTCTTTATATATTTTGGAGATTAATCCTTTCTCCATTGATTCATTTGCAAATATTTTCTCCCATTTTGAGGGTTTTCTTTTCGTCTTGTTTATGCTTTCCTTTGCTGTGCAAAAGCTTTTAAGTTTCATTAGGTCCCATTTGTTTATTTTTGTTTTTATTTCCATTACTCTAGGAGATGGGTCAAAAAAGATCTTGTTGTGATTTATGTCAAAGAGTGTTCTTCCTATGTTTTCCTCCAAGAGTTTTATAGTGTCCAGTCTTACAGTTAGGTCTCTAATCCAGTTTGAGTTTATTTTTGTGTATGGTGTTAGGTAGTGTTCTAATTTTATTCTTTTACATGTAACTGTCCAGTTTTCCCAGCACCACTTATTGAAGAGACCGTCTTTTCTCCATTATATGTCCTTGCCTCCTTTGTCATAGATTAGTTGACCATAGGTGCGTGCATTTATCTCCGGCTTTCTATCTTTTTCCATTGATCTATGTTTCTGTTTTTGTGCCAGTACCATATTGTCTTGATTACTGTAGCTTTGTAGTATAGTCTGAAGTGAAGGAGTCTGATTCCTCCAGGTCCGTTTTTTTCCCTCAAGACTGCTCTAGCTATTTGGGGTCTTTTTTATCTCCATACAAATTTAAAATTTTTTGTTCTAGTTCCGTATAAACTGCCATTGGTAATTTGATGGGGATTGCATTGAATCTGTAGATTGCTTTGGGTAGTATAGTCATTTCCACAACGTTGATTCTTCCAATACAAGAACATGGTATATCTCTACATCTGTTGGTATAATCTTTAATTTCTTTCATCAGTGTCTTACAGTTTTCTGCATACAGAGCTTTTGTCTCCCTAGGTAGGTTTATTCCTAGGTATTTTATTCTTTTTGTTGCAGTGGTAAATGGGAGTATTTCCTTAATTTCTCTTTCATATTTTTCATCATTAGTGTATAGGAATGCAAGAGATTTCTGTGCATTAATTTTGTATCCTGCAACTCTACCAAATTCATTGATTAGCTCTAATAGTTTTCTGGTGGCATCTTTAGGATTCTCTATGTATAGTATCATGTCATCTGCAAACAGTGACAGTTTTACTTCTTCTTTTCCAATTTCTATTCCTTTTATTCCTTTTTCTCTGATTGCCATGGCTAGGACTTCCAAAACTATGTTGAATAATAGTCGTGAGAGTGGACTTCCTTTTATTGTTCCTGATCTTAGAGGAAATGCTTTCAATTTTTCACCATTGAGAATGATGTTTGCTGTGGGTTTGTCATATATGGCCTTTATTATGTTGAGGTAGGTTCCCTCTGTGCCCACTTTCTGGAAACTTTTTGTCATAAATGGGTGTTTAACTTTGTCAAAAGCTTTTTCTGCATCTATTGAGATGATCATATGGTTTTTCTTCTTCAATGTGTTAATATGGTGTTATCACATTGATTGATTTGTGTACATTGAAGAATCCTTGCATCCCTGGGATAAATCTCACTTGATCATTGTGTATGATCCTTTTAATGTGTTGTTGGATTCTGTTTGCTAGTACTTTGTTGAGGACTTTTGCATCTATATTCATCAGTGATACTGGTCTATAATTTTCTTTTTATGTAGTATCTTTGTCTGGTTTTGTTATCAGGGTGATAGTGGCCTCATAGAATGAGTTTGAGAGTATTCCCCCCTCTGCAATTTTTTGGAAGAGTTTGAGAAGGATGGGTGTTAGCTCTTCTCTAAGTGTTCGATAGAATTCACCTGTGAAGCCATCTGTTCCTGGTCTTTTGTTTGTTGGAAGATTTTAATCACAGTTTCAATTTCATTACTTGTGATTGGTCTGTTCATATTTTCTGTTTCTTCCTGGTTCAGTCTTGGTAGGTTATACCTTTGTAAGAATTTGTCTATTTTTTCCAGGTTGTCCATTTTATTGGCATAGAGTTTCTTGTAGTAGTCTCTTAGGATGCTTTGTATTTCTGTGGTGTCTGTTGTAACATCTCCTTTTTCATTTCTAATTTTATTTATTTGAGTCCTCTCCCTCTTTTTCTTGATGAGTCTGGCTAATGGTTTCTCAATTTTGTTTATCTTCTCAAAGAACCATCTTTTAGTTTTCTTGATCTTTGCTATTGTTTTCTTTGTTTCTATTTCATTTATTTCTGCTCTGATCTTTATGAGTTCTTTCCTTCTGCTAACTCTGGGTTTTGCTTATTCTTCTTTCTCTAGTTCCTTTAGGTGTAAGGTTACATTGTTTATTTGAGATGTTTCTTGAGATAGGCTTGTATTGCTATAAACTTCCCTCTTAGAACTGCTTTTGCTGCATCCCATAGGTTTTGGATCATTGTGTTTTCATTGTCATTTGTTACTAGGTATTTTTTGATTTTCTCTTTGATTTTTTCAGTGATCTCTTGGTTATTTAGTAATGTTTTGTTTAGCCTCCATATGTTTGTGTTTTTTACGGTTTTTTTTTTTCCTGTAATTGATTTCTAATCTCATAGCGTTGTGGTCAGAAAAGATGCTTGATATGATTTCAATTTTCTTAAGTTTCCTGAGTCTTGATTTGTGACCCAAGATATGATCTATGCTGGAGAATATTCCATGTGCACTTGAGAAGAAAGTGTAATCTGCTGTTTTTGGATGGAATGTCCTATGAATATCAATTAAATCTATCTGGTGTATTGTGTCATTTGAAGCTTGTGTTTCCTTATTAATTTTCTGTTTGTATGATCTGTCCATTGGTGTAAGTGAGGTGTTAAATCCCCCACTATTATTGTGTTACTGTCAATTTCCTCTTTTATAGCTGTTGGCAGTTGCCTTATGTATTGAGGTGCTCCTATATTGGGTGCATATATATTTATAATTATATCTTCTTCTTGGATTGATCCCTTGATCATTATGTAGTGTCCTTCCTTGTCTCTAGTAACATTCTTTATTTTAAAGTCTATTTTATCTGATATGAGTATTGCTACTCCAGGTTTCTTTTGATTTCCATTTGCAGGGAATATCTTTTTCCATCCCCTCACTTTCGGTCTGTATGTGTCCCTAGGTCTGAATTGGGTCTCTTGTAGACAGCATATATATGGGTCTTGTTTTTGCATCCATTCAGCAAGCCTGTGTCTTTTGGTTGGAGCATTTAATCCCTTCACGTTTAAGGTAATTATCGATATGTATTTTCCTGTGACCATTTTCTTAATGGTTTTGGGTTTGTTTTTGTAGGTCCTTTTCTTCTCTTTTATTTCCCACTTAGAGTAGTTCCTTTCGCATTTGTTGTAGATCTGGTTTGGTGATGCTGAATTCTCTTAGCTTTTGCTTGTCTGTAAAGCTTTTGATTTCTCCATTGAATCTGAATGAGATCTTTGCTTGGTAGAGTAATCTTGGTTGTAGGTTCTTCCCTTTCATCACTTTAAGTGTATCATGCCACTCCCTTCTGGCTTGTAGTGTTTTGCTGAGAAATCAGCTGTTAACCTTATCAGAGTTTCCTTGTGTATTATTTGTCATTTTTCCCTTGCTGCTTTCAATAATTTTTCTTTGTCTTTAATTTTTTCCAATTTGATTACTATGTGTCTCAGTGTGTTTCTCCTTTGGTTTATGCTGTATGGGACTCTCTGTGCTTCCTGGACTTGGGTGGCCATTTCCTTTCCCATGTTAGGGAAGTTTTCGATTATAATCTCTTCAAATATTTTCTTGGGTCCTTTCTCTCTTCTCCTTCTGGGACCCTATAGTGTGAACGTTGTTGCATTTAATGTTGTCCCAGAGGTCTCTTAGGTTGTCTTCATTTCTTTTCTTTTTTTTTTTCTTTATTCTGTTCCACAGCAGTGAATTCCACCATTCTGTCTTCCAGGTGACTTTTCCGTTCTTCTGCCTCAGTTATTCTGCTATTGATTCCTTCTAGTGTATTTTTCATTTCAGTTATTGTATTGTTCAACTCTGTTTGTTTGTTGTTTAATTCTTCTAGATCTTTGTTAAACATTTCTTGCATCTTCTCGATCTTTGCCTCCATTCTTTTCCCGAGGTCCTGGATCATCTCCACTGTCATTATTCTGAATTCTTTTTTTGGAAGGTTGCCTATCTCCACATCGTTTAGTTGTTTTTCGGGGGTTTTATCTTGTTCCTTCATCTGGTACATAACCCTCTGCCTTTTCATCTTTTCTATTTTTCTGTGAACGTGTTTTTTGTTCCACAGGCTGCAGGATTGTAGTTCTTCTTGCTTCTGTTGTCTGCCCTCTGGGGGATGAGTTTATCTAAGAGGCTTGTGCAAGTTTTGTGATGGGAGGGACTGGTGGTGGGTAGAGCTGACTGTTGCTCTGGTGGGCAGAGTTCGGTAAAACTTTAATCCACTTGACTGCTGTTGGCTGGGGCTGTGTCCCCTCCCTGTTGGTGGTTTGGCCTGAGGCAACCCAACATGGGAGCCTACCTGGGCTCTTTGGTGTTGCTAATGGCGGAGTCTGGGAGGGCTTACAGCAAGGAATACTTCCCAGAACTTCTGCTCTGCTGCCAGTGTTCTTGTCCTCACGGTGAGACAGAGCCACCACTGCCTCTGCAGAACATCCTCCAACACTAGCAGGTAGGTCTGGTTCAGTCTCCCCTGGGGTCACTGCTCCTTCCCCTGGGTCCCGATGCGCACACTACTTTGTGTGTGCCTTCCAGGAGTGGAGTCTGTTTCCCCCTGTCCTGTCAAAGTCCTGCAATCAAATTCCACTAGCCTTCAAAGTCTGATTCTCTAGGAATTCCTACTCCCGTTACCAGACCCCCATGTTTGGAAGCCTGACGTGGGGCTCAAAACTTTAATCCAGTGGGTGGACTTCTGTGGTATAAGTGTTCTCTAGTTTGTGAGTCACCCACCCAGCAGTATGGGAATTGATTTTATTATGATTGCACCCCTCCTACCATCTCACTGTTGCTTCTCCTTTGTCTTTGGATGTGGGGTATCTTTTTTGGTGAGTTCCAGTGTCTTCCTGTCGATGATTGTTCAGCAGTTAGTTGTGATTCTGGTGTTCTCTCAAGAGGGAGTGAGAGCACGTCCTTCTTCTCTGCCATCTTGGACCCTCTTTTGGATTTTCTATAAACCCAATCATGTCTTTGTTTTTTCAT
This sequence comes from Tursiops truncatus, assembly GCF_011762595.2. NCBI lineage: Eukaryota > Metazoa > Chordata > Mammalia > Artiodactyla > Delphinidae > Tursiops > Tursiops truncatus. The sequence goes on from NC_047046.1 coordinate 69,092,592, forward strand.
ATTTTATAACTTTATTTTTGTTTTTCTAACAATGCACTGGCTACAACCTCCAATGTAATGTTGAATGGAAGTGGTGAAAGTGAACATTTTGTGTTGTTCCCAAATTCAGGGGGAAACATGAAATATTTCACCATTAATTATGATGTTAGCTTAGGTTTTATGGAGCTATCCTTTATCAGATTATGGAAAATCTCTTCTATTACTAGTTTGCTCAGAAATTTTATCACAGATGGTTGTTGAATTTTGCCAGAAGTCTTTCTGCATTTTTTTGATATATTCACATGTGTTTTTCTCCTTTATTTCTGTTAATGTGGTGAATTATATTAGCTGTTTTGAATGTTAAACTAACTTTCATTCTAAGTTAGTTTAGGTAGCTGGGTAGACCTCTCTTGGTTATGAGTTTTTACCATTTTGATATATTTTTGGATTTAATTTACTATTATTTTGTTTATAATGTTTGTATGTATATTCTTCAGAGATTGACCTTCAGAGATTTCAAGGTCAGCTCTTTAACATCCTATGCCAGGCAGCCTCAAAGTATGGCAGATGTCCTTAGGGGGAAACCAGTCTTGTGTTTAAGTCCCTTTCTGATAGCAGGATTTTATCTCCTAATCACTATGATACTGCCGAAGACTTTACTCTGCCTTTCCATCCTGACTTCCAGCCTCCTGAGCTATTCCAGAACATTACAAAGGCCTTGTGTTTGGGGATCCCCTATTTTCCAGTCTGTTATGCCAGACTCACATGAACAGCAAAAGTTTTGCTGACTCTTTTGTTAGTCAGAACCTCAACTCATACTCAGAATCAACAAATGCTCCCAGAAAATAAAATGGCCTATGATTATTAGATCACTTTGGAAAAGCTCTTTCTTCCTCTAAATTTTAAGTAATCTGATTTTCACTTCTTTGAAAGCCCTTCAATTTTATTGATTGTTTGATTGATTGACTGCAGTGGGAGAAGTGTCCTATTGCAATTTACTATACCTAGACTCTCACTTCACCTCTTTAGATTTGATTTTCTCATTATGAATAAGACCACAAAGTGTTGTTCTTTATAAGCCTTGAAGTCTCTAGAATTTTCATTTTGGGACTTTTAAATTCTATTTTATTAAAAAAAATTTTTTCTGGAAAGAAATTTATTATTCCATACTAGCTGAAGCACACAAATTTATGGCCATGTAGAATTACACAGAAGTATGTAATTTTTTTATTGAATAAAAGATTCTTTAAATCCTATAGTTCTTTACAATTTTCAGAAGTTTCATACATATGATTTTATATATTCTCATAATAACCCTTTCCCCACCCATCCTCCTTCCCCTTTCCTCTCCCCACTGGTAATCAATAGTTTGTTCTCTGTATTTGTGAGTCTGCTTCTTTTCTGTTTTATTCACTAGTTTGTTGTATTTTTTATTTTACAGTATTTGTCTTTCTCTGTCTGACTTATTTCACTTAGCATAATGCACTCCAACTCCATCCATGTTGCTGCAAATGGCAAGAATTCATTCTTCTTTATGGCTGAGTAGGATTCCACTGTAGATATATATCACATCTTCTTTATCCATTCATCTGTTGATGAACACTTAGGTTGCTTCCATACTTTGGCAATTGTAAATAATGCTGCTATGAACATTGGGGTGCACGTATCTCTTTGAATTAGTGTTTTTGTTTTTTTCAATTATATTCCCAGGAGTGGAATTGCTGGGTCATATGATAATTCTATTTTTAGTTTTTTGAGAATCCTCCATACTATTTTCCACAGTGGCTGCACCAATTTACATTCCCACCAACAGAGTAGGAGTGTTCCCTTTTCTCCACATCCTATTATGGGACTTTTAAAAATATCTCTCTACATCAGCTTGCCACATAATGATATTTAACAAATCCTTTAGATATGATGAAGGTAAAAGATAATGTCTGAATTTTAATGTGAATAATTATATAAAATAATCAAATGTAATTTATGATGACCTAGTTAGATTTTCTTATTTTGAGAAGAAATACAATAAATGTATTTATTTATTCCTCAGGTTTCAAATGATCTTATTTGATCAAATAAGCCATAATATGACATAATCTAATTTATATTTGTCCGAATTGTATTACTTTAGACACAAAATACAATAGCATCTTATTTTTCTCCCATTCTTTTCTGTACACAGCCATTCCCGAACCTTGGAAATGATGAAGCTCAGAGTTCAGCCTGTAAGTTTGCAACATCAATTGATGTAACTGGCGATGCTGGTCCCAATTTAAATGACATCTGCATCAACAGAGGGACCCTTGGACTTCCAAATTTTCCAAACAGAGAATCCCAACATTTTCAGGTAATGTCTGGGGTGACACTGTTTCTCTGGGTTATGATGTAATCCACATGGAAGTGTTTTTGATCTAATATTAGAGAAAAAACATTCAATCAATTAACATTGTTCTTTTGAAAATCTACAGCATCCTTTGAACATGTCAAATCACTGAGAGGGAATGCAGAAGAGGTAGATTTATGGGACTCTTAATTTAAGGAGCTAATGATCTTGATGGAAAGAAAAAACACCTATAAAGTTTAGGGAAAATATATAAGCATCAAAAAAAAAGCAAAGTTTTGGGTTCCTTTTTTTGGAGGACCGAGTAGCTGATGACAGCAAATGCATTGACAGTGAATGACATTGTAACCCTTGCTCAGTGGAAGGTGAAGTCACGTGTTAAAGCCCTGGGGCCCTAGTCTGTGGGTGATCTGGCTCACTCTCCTTCCCTTCCTGCTTCTGAGCATAACTGTGGGCCTTCTGTTAGCCTCCTGTTTCTGACCTCGTGTGTCTTCAACCTTGACTTAGACAATATTTAGCCTTGCCTTGGTTTGGTGCCCGGAAGCAGATTTCCGGTGTTCTTTACGCTGTTTCTCATCATTCTGTTTTCTTCACCTTGAGACCTGATCTCCGAGTCCTTCCTCCATTCCACTCCCTACTCCAGGTGAAAACTTGATTTTGACTGATTGCTACTGATGCCTGGCAGTTTGGTTCGATTCTTCTGGCCCTGGACTACACCCCTCCTCTGATTAATCCTGCTATAGAGAGAGTTTGGAAAGACTTTGATAAGAGAAGAGAGGATAAACTCTTAATGACAAGAAACACTGTGGAAGAAGGCTTTTGATAGAATTATTTAGAGAATATATCTCTGATGACCTCAAACAAACCAGACCAATCAGAGAGCTGAAAGTTATTTTAGATGCCTTTACTTAGCCACAGATGGACAACATCGTGGTCTAGGAGGTTTAGATTGTTTGTAAGAATTCACACATCTAGATAGTAGCAGTAATAGCACTTGAGCACGGGTCTCAGGTTAGGTTAAGATGAGTTTTTATTAATCTTGCTCCTCTTTTTAAAAATTCAAACAAAAAATGAGGGTAATTTTCCTCGGAGGTGTGAGTATCGTCCTTCCTCTCCTCCCGCTTTGATTTCCTTTCTAAGGCCTAGATGACATGGGGCAGGAGGCGCCATTAGTCACTGGGCTCTCTTAGTTGGTGCCACAAATTCCCTTAGCCTTGGTACCCAATGCCCTTGAACTGCTTGTGATTGCCTAGTGGGTGTCACTCTCAACACCCAAATTGTGGTTTATTGTCTGAGACAGTGTCCACTATTTTGGAAAATTGAAGAGTTACCCTACATGCTCCAATGACATATGTACTCTTTGTTTCCTTTAGTGATTGTTTTCAGTCATAAGAAAATAGATAAGAATGAGCTAATTAGTGAAATCAAATGTTTTTTGAGTACTTAGAAAGTGCTAGGACAACGTTATTCATACTGTTTCCTTATTTACTGTTTAGCTTTATTAAATAGGTGATATTATCCATGCAAGGGAATTGAGGCTTTGCAAGACATGGCAAATTTCCACATACCACCATCTATCTAGTAAAAGGTGGATTTAAAATTTAAACCTAAATCTGTTAGATTCCAATGGCTATGCCCTTAATTACTATAAAGCCCCGCCTTCTGCAAAAATCTAATTTGAAGGATGTTTCTTATTCTAATTTTCTCAATAACATTTGGAGGTAGATATTATTATCCCCACTTTTGATACAAGGCAAGTTGAGAATTAGGCAAGTTAAGAAACTTGCTCAGAATATTAATGGTATGGAATTCAAATTCAAGACTCTCTTGTCTCAAGGCTTACATGTTTTATACTATGCAATGTTTCCTCTACAATAACAGATTAGAGAGATATTACAAAGTAATATTACTGACATTAATCCCTATTCTAATCTTATAGATTTTTATGGATGAAAAAATAAGATCAAAGAGGTTAACATCTTACACAGTGAAAATAGCTGGTGGCAGCACAAGATGGATTTCAACAAATGTATTCAACTCTGATTTTCATGCTGCCATTACTAACCTGTATGAACACCTAGCTAGAATATTTGATAGGCCATTAATTAATGCATTTAAAATGGAAGGCTATAAAACAGACACAAATCTGATAGTTGATAGGCCAATGAAGGGAGAAGATTTTATCAGGTGATATTTTGGGTCCCTCAAATCTCTGTATGCAGCAGTCAGACACACATGTGTAGATACTTCATTTGATGGTGGGAGGAATAAACAGTTTCTAAGATGACATTTAGTATTTCTTTTAGCTTTAAATACATATGAAAAGAAAGCAGACAGATCAGTGGATATTCCTTTATTCCTATTACAAAGAACAAGCCTTTCCCAAATGAAACATTAAACTTGAGCCAATATTTATTACTACAGGCTATTAAGGTATTTTTTATGTTTATACATTCTTCCACTGAAGTAATCTATATATAAAAAGATTATAAATGACATTTTTCTTGCAACATTTGGTTTCAACTTCAGTAATTATATTTAAATCCTTTTCAGGTGACACGAAATTTGTTTAGTGGCTGGTCTCTGTGGAAGATATTCCTGGCTTGTCTCTTAGCTTCTGTGATAACAGTGGCAATTGGAGTACTCATAGTGTCTCTGGTGTATAATGGGAAAAATAATAATGCCCCCATTTTTATACAACTTACTCAAAACCAGGGGACAATCTCATTGACTGAAACAAGCTCATCTGATAGTTCCAAAACTACAGTTGCCACTAGCACAACAGATTCTACCACAACATCCAGTACCATGACTACCATCACTGAGCACACTTCAACGGAACCTACAAGTATACCAACCACTGATTCCACAGAAACCACAATTGCAACAGACACCACTTCAACTGAAAAAACGATCACAGATAAAACTGAGGGTACGACCAAAACAGCCACCACTGCTTCCACCACTTCTACTGAGACTATGACTACCACAGTTGCCACCACCACACCTCAACCAACTACCACGACAATGGCTGGCACTACCACTGAGGCTGCAACCACAACAGACACAACTGATCCTTCCACTCCCACTCCTGCTTAGACTACAACTACCACAGTGGCCACCACCACACCTCAACCAACTACCACGACAACGGCCGGCACTACCACTGAGGCTGAAACCACAACAGACACAACTGATTCTTCCACTTCTACTTCAACTACAACTACCACAGTGGCCACCACCACACCTCAACCAACTACCATGACAACGGCCGGCACTACCACTGAGGCTGAAACCACAACAGACACAACTGATTCTTCCACTTCTACTTAGACTACAACTACCACAGTGGCCACCACCACACCTCAACCAACTACCACAACAATGGCCGGCACTACCACTGAGGGTACAACCACAACAGACACAACTGATTCTCCCCCTTCTACTGAGACCACGACTACCACAGTGGCCACCACCACAACTCAACCAACTACCACAACAACGGCCAGCACTACCACTGAGGGTACGACCACAACAGACAAAACTGCTTCCACCACTTCTACTGAGAGTATGACTACCACAGTTGCCACCACTTCAGCTGAACCAACTAGCACAACTACTATTAGTACCATGGGTGATTCCAATGTCAGTAACTGCCAGCATAAAGCTACAGTGACCAAAATAACCACTTCTAAAACAAGATTACTTAATGACCAATTCAACTAACACTAAAATGATAGTGAATTCATCCATAAGACAACATTTAGATGTAACAGTACCGTATATTAGACCTGACCATTTAATGTGGATAGTCTCTACTTTGTGAGGTTTTTGATAATATAATTTTCATACAAAGTAAATCCAATCCATTTACTTATGCTGGAAAGCTGTTACGATTAAATAGAAAGTTACCAAATGTGATTACAGTCTTTTATTATTATAAAGTTGTAGTCTCTAATACACTAATTCCATATGTAATAAGGAAAATACATTCTATATGGTAAGGGTGTTTTAAATAGATTTACATATTACCACATCTTCTTTTTAGATTGTGCCAACATTATTTTCATTTCATTTTCTCTTTAAATCATTTTGATATATAAGTAAAATTTTAAATGTGTTATCACTATTTTCAGTTAATAATTTTGTTTTCTACTACTTTTTGCAGTAATCTTATAAAGCATTCAATTAAATACTTTCGATAAATATTTACTTATGCCTGCTATCTGCTGAAATACCAGAGAAAATTCAGAAAAAGAAAATAGCAATGCTGAGAGTAATAAACTTACAAATTTGGATTCTGTTACTTAGAATTCTTGGTAATTCACAGGTTTAAATCAATGTTGATGGTACACGCACTCTACTGCAGTCCTACTGAATCAGAATCCTCAAGGGTGATCCAGAAATCTATATTTTTCAAAAAGTGTGCAAACAGGACTGATAACCGCTACTTGAAGCAGTGAATTCAGAAGGGCATTGTGACCTGTATCTTTGATGTTAGTGAGATTGATATAAATCAGTAAATATTCTTTAAAGCACTAACAAAAGTCAATTCCATTTGTTGGTGTTAATTTTACCTATAAACAAAGGATGCTGAATAGCATATAGACATGTGAGCACATGGTAGGGACTGGGTATGGAAATGCTTTCCTAACCCAAAAGGAAAAATGTGTTTTCCAGTAATTTAAAACAAATATTTTAGTGGTCACTATGCTAATAAGAAATAATTTTTAACTATCCTTCCAAGTCAGCCTTACAGAGTTACTTTCCCCCTGTATTGCCAACCTACTTACTGTAACTATATGCAATTAATGTAATAAAACTTTATTAGAACACTCTAATTCTGTTTCCTTCATTATTTTTGTTTTGTTTTTGTTTTGCGTTATGTGGGCCTCTCACTGTTGTGGCTTCTCCCGTTGCGGAGCACAGGCTCTGGACGCGCAGGCTCAGCGGCCATGGCTCACGGGCCCAGCCGCTCTGCAGCATGTGGGATCTTCCCGGACCGGGGCACGAACCCGTGTCCCCTGCATCGGCAGGCGGACTCTCAACCACTGTGCCACCAGGGAAGCCCCATTATTTTTTTAATTAGTGATACTGTATATTATTTATTAAATGTATCACTGACTGAACTTTTCTTTTTTTGTTAAAGAAGACGCAACTTTTACCATTTTCCAGCTCTACATCTCTTCATTTCATCAGGATGAGACATGTTCTGCAGTAGGTCCATTGTGTAAATAAATACAAGTTTGCTCTGTAAAGGATGGAAGATTTTTCCCAGTTTAACACATTGTGGGTGCTCAATGGATTTTTCTTTAATAAATGTTCATCACAGCAACAGTATATTAGGTAAGCTTCCTGAAGGCAGGAACCTGGCCCCTATGTTTAACCAATGTGTGTACCTGGCAACTAACAGGTAATAAATATTTTGCTCAATAAATTAAAATAGCAAAAAGTATAAGAATTTATTATTAAATGAAGAAGATTTTAGAATTGGAATTATACTGTTAAATCATCTTTTTTTTTTTTTTTTTTTTGCGGTACGCAGGCCTCTCACTGCTGTGGCCTCTCCCTTTGCGGAGCACAGGCTCCGGACGCGCAGGCTCAGCGGCCATGGCTCACGGGCCCAGCCGCCCCGTGGCATGTGGGATCTTCCCAGACCGGGGCACGAACCCGCGTCCCCTGCATCGGCAGGCGGACTCTCAACCACTGTGCCACCAGGGAAGCCCCTAAATCATCTTTTAATATACTTTTAATGTTAAGCTATTCTAATTAGTATCATTTTTCTAAAACGTTTTTTAGTTGAAATACACATATGTGCAGAAAATGCACATATCATAAGGTACAGCTCAATGAGTTTTCACCGAGTGAACACACCCATACCCCAATCAAGAAACAGAACCTTACCAGCTCTTCAGAAGCCTGCCATGTGCCCACACCCAAACACCACCTCCTTTTTCCTTCCCCCAAAGTAAACACTGTTCTGATTTCTAACACCGCGGACCACTCTGTCTGATTGCAAACATAGCAGGAATGGAATTGGTATAGTGTGTACTCTTTTGTGTCTGACTTCTTCGGCTCAGCTTTTTACTTGTGAGATTCATACATGTTTTATAATGATTTGTCTCTGAGGATGAGTGATAGAGTATATATGGGTGTTCCATGTAAAATTCTTTATATCTCTTTGTATATTTGAAATATTTCCTAATTTTCCAAAAGCAGTATGGCTAGGACACAGCAAGTGTTGTCTGCATGAATGCACAATGAAGTCAGCTGGGGCTAACTTACTTTAGATCTTATACGTTTTGCTAAGTTTTAGTGATTTTCCTTTCCCCAGAGGAATGCCATTGAGGGGTTTTGAGCCGGAAAGTGACATATCTTATTTAATTTTAGGTGGAACAATGTGAATGCCTTGCAGAAAAGGGATTGGAGGACTGAAAAAGTAGAAATAGAAAAATTAGATTTTTGCAATGGGTTCGGTAAAAGGAGATACAGAAATACATCCTTTCTGAACATGTCTCTAGTCCTCCCAGCTAAGTCCACCAAACCTTCCAACCTGTAGCCCCTGTTTTACCTCTGTTTCTGCCCAAGTTCCAGAACTGACCATAACAGAGAAAAAAATTATTGAAGTGCTGGGCAGGCATGCTTCATATGCTCATCTTCTGACACTTTCAACCCAGATTAGGTGAACCAGTATCAAATCTCAAGCTCTGAACACTCTGACAACAGTGTCCTGCAGTAAACACTTGTTGCGGACCTGAGCAGGGGTTTGATGCTTGCTTATAAGCCCTTATCTGTGAGCTAGTTTGTAGCCTCTGATAAGGTGAAGGTCCCTTTTGAGTTGCTGATTAGCATCTAGTTGATTCCCTTTTGTATCCCAGTAGTGCTTGCAGTTTTACAATACCTAGTTCTTTTTTTTTTTTTGTGGTACATGGGCCTCACTGTTGTGGCCTCTCCCGCTGCAGAGCATAGGCCCCAGACGTGCAGGTTCGGCGGCCATGGCTCACGGGCCCAGCTGCTCCGCGGCATGTGGGCTCTTCCCAGACTGGGGCACGAACCCGTGTTCCCTGCATCAGCAGGCGGACTCTCAACCACTGCGCCACCAGGGAAGCCCCAGGACCTAGTTCTTTTAAGGTCCCATTCCTGAAGACTGGGTCTTTCCCAGGAACTTTAGCTCCAAGTGCTAGGGCCCTATTGACTCCTGGCAGATCTTGACAGACTGCAAAACTGCAGAGCTCTTAACAGATTTCTAATTTCTGTACTCGGGACACCTGTTGGAAAGTTAAACTTCTCCAATGTGGACACCTGAGTGCTAATCATCTATCTGCCTAAATCCCAGTCAGGGACTGTAGAGTTTGTATGATTAGAAGGCTGGCAACCTTGGCTGAATTTGCTAAGCCCTTTCTATGTTTTAGAAATAGATTCTTGCATTTCCTGTCCCCACGGGTAGTCTATTTCCAGCCCTCAACACCATCCCTGTCTTGTTAACATCCAGGCCTCCCTGATGCCTCTTGAGGTAACTTACCAGCATGTTTATTATTCTTTTCAATAGTTTGCTTGATCTCTTTGACTGATTCACTTCTAAATATTTTTTACTCCACTCCCTCTACCTCCCTGCTATTAATCTTTTCTTCTAATAGCTTTATTGAGGTATAATTCAGATTATAAGATTTACCCATTTAAATGTATAATTTCTCTCTCCCCATTATTCTTAACGAAAATGTACAATAATTATAGAATGACCTTAATTAAATGATTGTTGGGGCTTCCCTGGTGGCACAGTGGTTGAGAGTCCGCCTGCCGATGCAGGGGACGCAGGTTCATGCCCTGGTCCGGGAGGATCCCACGTGCCGCGGAGCGGCTGGGCCCGTGAGCCATGGCCGCTGAACCTGCGCGTCCGGAGCCTGTGCTCCGCAACGGGAGAGGCCACAACAGTGAGAGGCCTGCGTACAAAAAAAAAAAAAAAAAAAGCAAAAGAAATGATTGTTGGATGAGTGTCTGGGGAAACCTCAGGTTCACACACTAAACTTAGCTTGGGACTCATTAAGTGTTTCTTTAAGATTTGATGGCTCATCAAGGACGTGGGGATAATAACACTTAATTCTTGAGAGGTTATGAAGATCAACTTATGGTCAGAGGAGTGCACCCACTTATAAAGCCACATCTCTCCGTAGTATATGTCAGTAATTGTCCTGGAAAGGACTTAACATCCGGGTGTTAAGGCCCATTTAGGGGGCTGCAGTGACATTTTGCAACAACAGATGGTGCTGTGGTGCTATTTTCTTCCTCCCTCCCTCCTTCCTTCCTTCCTCCCTTCCTCCTTACTTCCCTCCTTCCCTCCCTCCCTCCCTCCTCCCTCCTTCCTTCCTTCCTTTTCTTCTCTCTCTCTCTCTCTCTCTCTCTCTCTCTCTCTCTCTCTCTCTCTCGCTCCCTCCGTCCCTCCCTCCCTTCCTTCCTTCCTTCCACCCATTAAAAATACTAATAGGACTTACATAAAATTCAAGTGAGTCACTTTTGTCTTTTAAGGAGCAGATTTTTTAAAAAAATCTTGAATAATGAGGGACACAGTTGTAGTGCCAAAATAATTGACCTACTATTTAAGAGAAGAATTTTGTTAATTTTGTATATCTTTCTAGAAAACAGAACCTGGGTAAACAGGTTGAAGTTACTGAGATGAAGTCTTCAACTCAACATAGGGAGGAAAGATCTAGCAGGAGAGTCAACCCAGAAAGGAATACTGAACCCTAGAAAACAGACGAGCTCCCAGTCACGGCACGTAGCACAGAGAGGCTGGCATAAGGGTTCACTTCATTCACTGGCGTTTGACCTGAATGTTTAGAATCCTTTTAACTCAAACATAATTACATCCATTTATAAAAGCAGAGCATTTCCCACAATAAAACACAACTACTATTTAAACAAAGTTTAAAATTTATAATCAAAGGTAAAATGTTACATGCATTGTGAACTGTAATAAGGCTGGAATATAAACTCCAACAGGACAAGTGCTTGCCTATTTTATTTATTGCTGTATAAATCCCCATTGCCCAGAAAAATACCTGATATGTTTTCATCAATTCACTTGACAAATGAATAAAAAAACCTCAATATTCTATCAATAAAAACACATTTGACATTTTAAAGTAGACTTAGAATGGAATCTAGTGTAATGTGAAATTAGAAAAAAATCACTGATACGGATCAAACAGTTGCTTGCTCCCAATTTGAGTAGTACTAATTATTGTTGATCCAAGATGTTACCTAAATAATAGTTCATTATTTTAAATTTGCTGAAATAACATTTTGTCACAGAATTCTGTCCTAGATTTTGGGAATTGAATTCGTAAAAAAAAAATTCTTTTATGATAATCACGTAAGAAAATGTACAAAATTTTCCTTTTTTTAACTTCTATATTTACAGATTTTGTGCAAAGCACTAACTGAATACATACCAGTTCTGAAAGGGCTTTTGAAAAGTTCTTTGCACATTTGTGTATGTTATAATGATTTTTTTCATGCATTTAAATTAGTTGAATAATACTAATTAACACTAACCACTATATTTTTAAACCTCTTGTTTGGCTTGTTAGTTACTATGTCAAACAATAAAAATGATGAACTAAAATAATCGCTTTGGCTAAAAATTACTCCAAATCAGGGAACAGGAGCTGTCCTACTGGTCTCAGCCAGTTAGTGGACCAAACTTGATTTAACTGTCAGACTATGGTGTAATTTAAACCCAGGAGCTTTTTTTGTGTGTGGATAAAAATATAAAACAATTTGACAGAGCATTAGTAGGTGAATTTGAAAGAGACCACCAAATTCTTTTGGCTAAAGAATGGCCAAATACAAAGCACCTTTACTGTTTCACTAACAAAGTTTTCCAATTCTTTTGGCTAAAAATTCACCAGAGATCGAAGAGTCCTTATAGGGAATCCTGACTTAACTGTGAAATATACCCAGGTATAGAATGTCTGACTATGAAGATAGTTGGAAACACTATAAGGGTCACCAATTTCGTAACCTAGGATGCAAAAAGCACCCCCAGGGTTGGGCAAAGTGGCAATCCCGGATTTACCCATATCCATGTTAATCCAGGTGTGTTCTACTCTGTCCTGTTGAGTAATGTAGTAATACCTGTATTAAACTGTTCTTTGACAAAATAGAGATCATATGAATTTCACAGTAACATACTTTCTTCAGTACTTTGCAATTTGGTTTTGCAACTCTTTAATTAATCAGGCATTTTGAAAGTGTGATTACTTGTGCAGTTACTGCACAAGTATCAAATTATTTATTCCTCTGTAGGCTACCAAAAAAAGGTATAGATGCAAATGAATGCCTGTGAAATTTTATCTACTCTGTGGTTATGGTGCTCCAGGGTCAAATTAAGATAGTGTCTTCCTACCATCATAAGATAGTATATTACTAAGAATGCAATCCAGCTGTTATAGAATTTTAGGGGCTGCAGCAGCTCTTCGTTATTAAAAATTTAGAGGTTAGCCTTCTTCCAGTTGTCTGTTCCACTGTTCATAGGATATTGCTCTAATCTCTGTGTTACAGGATGGCTCACCCACTGATCTGCTTTTGAATGAAAAGGAAGGGCATATTCCTTGCTCTTAAGTAGACAACCAGAAGTTGCACGTCTACCTTCTTTTCTCATGCCATGGGCCAGGATTTAGTCATATGGCCACACCTTGCTACCTGGGCAGTTGGGCAGGATAGCCTTTATTGTTGGCAGGCATGTACCCAGCTAAATATTCTGGGGTTTGCTTACTATGAAAGTGAAAGAGAGGCTGATTATTAGGGAAAGCGAGCAGTGTGTCAAACATGTAGCCAGCCTGGAAAAAAAGCCCAGTTTGTAGTCATTTCGAGTGCGATTGATGCTGATGTTATTATCAGTGTTCAATACTATTGAAACATTTCATTCACATGGATTCTTAGAGCCTACAGGCCCAAGTCATTTCTTGGGGGGCATTGTGTTATACTGCTTTTCGAAACAAATCACTCTCTCCCTCTCTCCCCTCTTCCATAAATTTTTCATTGCCTACTTATTTTGGAAGCCGAGGCAATGACATTCTGTTTCAGTTGATTCCAATTAGAACTCTTAAGCTAAAAATGGTGAATACATTTATAAGAAGACTTTTGAAAGGGTTAAACTACACACACACACAAAATACTTCTTCCTAAATATTTCAGGGAATTCCATCACTTTTCTTTACAACATTTTCTAAGTTAGTGCTTCTCAGACTTTGGTGTGCATTAGAGTCATCTAAGCAGAGTACAAAACTCCCTTTAGGTTTAGTGAGGCCCAGGAGTAAGCATTCCAAAGAAGTCTCCCCAATCCTTTCCAACTCTGGAACTTGAATATTTGCTTTTTTTTTTTTTTTTTTTTAAGAAAAGGAAAGCTAATGAACTCTCTAATGGATTGTATGCCTTTCTTCATCCTGATCTGGGACATACGGGTGGCTACTAGTCTGAAAGACAGCAGGAGGTTCTGGCCACGATGATTAAACTGGTTTTGTCAGTTCTCCTCTTGGGGCCTCAATGTTTTCAATTGCAAATTGGCAGGGTTGGAATAGATGGTTTACATGTTATTGGTAGATTGAGATGTATTAAATTAGATGAATCTCTAGCTAGTCAATTAGTGCTCGTGATATATTTATCATTAAAGACCATTATTTTTGAATTAGCTTTTGATTACTTACTGTATGAGTCATTTTTTTAAAACTTACATTATTCAAGTACCATTCTTCACCAGAACTTTCTGTGCCACTTTTGTGAAGATCTCTCAGGACATATGTGTTGGATACTAATTGCTAACTTCTAGATTGATAGTTATTTCTAAACTCCAGCCTATTGCAATTTAGATTTTGCTGAGTCACAGTGACATTTTCTACCTGTGTAAAGCAGAGGCTGCCTCAGCAGTTAAATATGAAGACGTTGGAAGAAACTTGTTGAATCAATTCCCTTTAACTAAATTTCCTAGTGCCCTTCTGAAAGATGGAAGACCTTGGTGAATACATTTTTAGATCAGATTTACCAGCTCTCAGAGTTGGAGCTCTGAGGAAGTGAGCTCAGGATAGACACATTTTTCTGGAAGCTGAGGGAGGAGTACTGGAAAGTTTCAGAGCATGGGAGGAGAGCCTGAAAGTGTTAAAGCCTAGGGAGGAGAGAGCTATGCACCTAAAAGAGGAGGTGCCGACGAGGGGAGAGAAGATGGCCATGCTTAGTTGGAAAGAAAGCAATGGCAAATATCACCTGCTCCAGAATTTTACCAGGGAGACAGCCCCAAAGTCAGGAGGAAGGGTAAATGAGAGAGACGTTGCTAAAAGTTAAGACAATGTAACATGACTTACAATTTGAGAATTTTTTTTTTCTCTTTGGAGAGCCAGGAGGGAATAGCTCCCGTAGGCAAGATTGGTTTTTTGTTTGTTGTATTAATTACTACCTTACTTTTTCCTCTAAGGTGGATCCTATATTGGGGAATGATAGCTTATTACTTAATTTAGTTCATACCTGCACTGATGCATCATAGTTCATAACATGGTAGCATCAATCAACTCAATTATTTCTGAAAATTCCAGGTATAAAGGCCACTGTTCAAAATAAAAATTGTTCCTGGAGTTAAGCGTGTGGTAGAAAATGGAGAAAAAGCATGGAAAATGTATTGTGAATGTTGAACCCCCTGGAAAACAGCCAGGGAGTATTTATTTTTCCATTTTGACAGCTTGCTTATGTGAGTCTTATACGCAGTCTTTACAGAAAATTCTAGTAGTTTTTGTAATCTTCAAGAAAAGGAATGAATACTTCTAGTTATTGAGGAAAAGTCAATTTATTAACTTTTCAACCACTCATTGTCAATCAGAAATCTTATATTTTTATTCATACATTATGTCACTCCATGCATAGTTTAAAAACTATTTCAAATACTTATTCATCTCCAACAGGTGCAATTTTCTGTCAATACGAATTAATCAAATTTTGAAATGTCCTATAGTCATAATTCAAAATAATTATGTAATTTTGGCTCTAACTTCTTCAATTTGATTTGCTTTTAAGTTTGATGTCCAGATTTTATTATATAATTAATAGATTTTTCCTTTGGCACAAATTTTAGACCTGTCAGAACTCAAATATTTCCAAAATCCTTGAAAATCAGGAGCTAATCCTGGATATGGTTCCTAGATCTAAGAGGAATCCTCTCTAAAAATTCTGTTTTATTTATGTGCAATTTGTTAAGATGATTGTTTATGTTTTAATAGCAATGTTAGCCATGTGCTAGATGATATTTACAATAGCATTTTTTTTTTTTTTTTTGGTAAATAGGCAAATCTAATCAAATTGCCCTTGGCATTAAAAAAATGTAAAACTGGATGGAATAATAAAAGTACAGTTTGAAATAAACAGTCCAAAGGAAAAAAAAAGGCATGGAGTAACATATTTATGCACTGAAGAGACAGGTCAAAGAAGACAGTCATGTTGCTTAATAAATATCTGCTGAATGAACGATTTTTTAAAAATTTTTCATTGGAGTATAGTTGATTTACAATGTTGTGTTACTTTCTGCTGTACAGCAAAGTGAATCAGTTATACATACACATATATCCACTCTTTTTTAGATTCTTTTCCCATATAAGTCATTACAGAGTATTTAGTAGAGTTCCCTGTGCTATACAGTAGGTCCTTATTAGTTATCTGTTTTATATATAGTAGTGTGTATATGTCAATCCCTATCTCCCAATTTATCCCTCTCCCTTTTTCCCCCCTGGTAACCATAAGATTGTTTTCTACATCTGTGACTCTATTTCTGTTTTGTGAATAAGTTCATTTGTCCCATCTTTTTAGATTCCACATATAAGTGGTATCATTCGGTATTTGTCCTTCTCTGTCTGAATTACTTCACTCAGTGTAACAATCTCTGGGTCCATCCATGTTGCTGCAAATGGCATTATTTCGTTCATTTTATAGCTGAATAATATTCCGTTGTATGTATGTACCACATCTTTATCCATTCCTCTGTCAATGGACATTTAGGTTGCTTCCATGTCCTGGTTTTTGTAAATAGTGCTACAGTGAACATTGGGGTGCATGTATCTTTTTTGCTGAATGAAAGATTTTTAAGGAAGACAATTCTGCCTCAAAAGCAAGAGATTTTTTCTCTTGATCCAGGGTAATGAGACCCCTTACCCGACATACACACAAATCATTTCCAGATTCGTTGTGATTTTTTTACTTCACTATGATGCCAAAACACTCTAATTAAAATTACATTCTTTTTATGAAGCTAATCATTAGCTAATGTTATGGTTTCTCCAAATAATGCCAAACTTACAAATGTTTCCAAAAGCTATTTAAAATAAGATTTAGAATATATATTTCTCTTTTCAACTAGATATTTGAACAGTTATGGAGAGAGAGTTTTTCTATTGAGGGAGAGTTTGACAAATGGAATAAAATATCAACTGAAGATTATAGGCAAAAAAAAGTATATATATATATATAAAGACAGGTTCAGTGGTTTTATTTTTCCTCTTAGGGAATATATAATATGCTAATCTTTTTCAATGTATAAACAGAGAACATAAAACTTTATTTAATAGACATAGCTAATGCATTTGAGTTTTACTTTGTGGCCATTATTGGTGAACACTGATGAGCTAGTTAATGTTCTATCCAATGCTGCAAGAGCTTAAATTAAAAAATTCAGATCCAAAGCAACCTAACACACACAAATTACTTCTTGGGCTTTTGTGTTTGTGATCAAAGCCACAACCAATAGCTAGGTCTGACCCCCTGTCACAGATACTATCTTGGAGTGGAAACTATCCATCATTTTCTAGTGAGAGGACTGGGTTTCCAACAAGGCAAGAAGACTGGATAATTGGCCTGGTGGGTCAGTTTTATTTTGCTTATAAACTGTATTCAAATTGTCTAGTTAATCAGCCCTGGCAAATTGAGTAATAACTGAAGACCAAGCAGTTATATCAACATAAGAGAAACCATATGAATCCTGATTTCGTCAATTTTCTAGTGAATAGAAATGGAATTTTGTTGAAAATGCTAGGATATATCAGGCCTTCCCTTATTCAGTGACAATGTATAACTGTTATTTTCATTTCTTTCAAGTAGTATTATACTATATGAACATTTGCATTGTCTAACTGTCCGCAATTTTTATATCATGTTTTCTTTATTTAATTACAGTCATATTTGCTTTTAATCTTAGTGATGATCACCCAGTGGGCCATTGTTTACACATATAGCTAGTTTTGATATAACCGATTGTTATCTGATCAGCAAAGCAGTAGATGTAAGGAAAGTTTTTCCTTGAATTTCTAATAAACTTCCTGACTTTAACACTGTATCTCAGGTTTCTCCTTTCTTTTTGTTTGTTTGTTTTTTGGGTTTTTTTGTTTGTTTGTTTTTGTTTGTTTTTTGTTTTTAAGGTGTTTATTTTATTTCTTTAATGTTTTTTAAATTGTGGTAAAAGTCACATAATATAAAACAAACTATTTTAACCGTATTTAGCTGTACAGTTCAGTGGCACTAAGTACGTTCCCATTGTTGTGCAATTCTCACCATCATCCATCTTCTGAATTTTTCACCTTCCTAAATTGAGGCTCTGTCCCCATTAAACACTAACTCCCCATTCCCCCTCCCCACCCCCAGACCCCCCTGACCCCTGGCATCTACCAATGTACTTTCTGACTCTATGAATTTGGCTATTCTAGGTACCTCGTATAAGTGGAATCAAACAGTATTTGTCTGCATCTAGTGTATATTGGAATGCATTTTTAAGTTTCACTTAATATATGTCCTGCAAACATGCAAACAGGATCTTTAACCTGTTTTGAAGAAGCCTGTCCCCTCAAGACTTTCTTCATTGATCCCTCCCTTTTATTATTTTAACAAGTATTTATGAAATAGTTCAGACATTCAAGTATAAAGAGTAAGAACATTATCATACCATGCATTAAATACCCAACTTAAGAAATAAAACATCATGAAACATGTCATTTCCATCCTCTTCAGCACTTTCCTGTTCACATTTTAGCCACTATCCTCAATTTGTCTAAACTCAGATTTCTTTACCTCCCTTACTGTCACTTCACTCATAACAATGCTTTATTATTTCTGTATTTACATAATCTTATTTATTGTATGCAGAGCTCCTTGAGGTGAGATAGAGACTGAGAAATGCATGTTGATGGACTACAAAATGCTTGGTCTTTCTTAGCTCTGCCTTGGACTCAGACTCGTATTCTGTTAGACAGAGCACTGAGTTACTGTTAACACAGGGTATATCTTTGTCTAAGGGGTTTTTAAAGTGGTGGTTTTAATTGCAGGGATCCCCAGGCTCAGAAGGAGAAAATTGGATTGTTAGTACTTCCTAAATTGTGTTAATAAGGGCAAGTCTATGCACCACTATTATTCTCAGTATTCTTATTTCTAAAGTAACTGGTAGAGGGTGATTTTGGTAAGCAGTCAGTTCCCTTTTAGTTCTGATAATGTATAAACATTTATTTTTATGTCTCATAAAAGCTCTGTGGTGGTGTATCTTCATAGGATGCACCTATATATATGCTTGAAACGTGGGGATATTTAATAAAGGAATAGCATATTATGATGATAATTGATGGTGTATAATCTTGACCCCCAAACATTAATAAAGTATTTACAATAATAAAAGATAATGATTCAACCACAGTTAATTATTTTGAGAGAAAATATTATTTGAAAAATTTATTCATTAAATAAAATAAAACATTTGATTCATTCAGTAGTGAAGTCTTATTTTAAATACTCATCTCCTACTAACAATCTCATGACATGTTACCAGCTGGTTTAGAATTTTCAGAATAATTTCACTTCAAAATTCAACATGGTGACTTCCTTTTTTTTAAATTAGTCCTGTTGTTTTGTTCCTGTAGACATTCCAGAGTCCAGATGACCATGAAGTTCAGAGTTCAGCATGTCAATTTCCACCATCAGTGGATGTCAATGGTGAGGTTTGTACCAATGTCACTGCTGCCTGCATCAGTCCAGAGAGACAATTCCAATATAGAGAGGTAATGTTTGTGACAACACTGCTTGGTTCTCCAGTGTTACCCCCACGGCAGTGCTCTTGGCTCAGTATGTACTGATATATATGTGTGTGTGTGTGTGTGTGTATATATATATATAGAGAGAGAGAGAGAGAGAGAGAGAGAGAGAAAGAGAGAGGGAGAGAGAGATGGGCGTGGAATGGGATATATGGTTCATATATAATACACAGTTACATATAGTGAGGTATATCTATATCTATATCTATATATCTCTCATAGATAGATAGGGAATGGGCCAGTAAACAGCTCAAGTGGTACAGTGGAGGTGTGTGTTCAGCGCTCCAGGTCTCAAGGGCTCTGTTCTGTGGGGACGTGCCACACGTCTGACCCTGATCCATCCTGAGGCTGAGTCTGCCTGGATGCCATTTCTTTAGCCCTCTGAACTCTGACCTTCTTAGGGAAAATTTAAGCCAAAACAAAAGTAGAGAGAAGAGTATAAAAATAACCAATATTTGAATCACCCAGCTTCAACACGTATCAACATTTTCCCAAACACATTTTGTCAACATGCATTGTCATTTTACCTGCAAATAGCTCATCATGCTTCTCTATCAAATAAGGACATTTTTAGTAACATAGCTACCTTCCTGTTACCAAAACAAAATTAAAAGTAATTCCTTAGTATCATTTAATATCAAGGCCATGTTCAGATTGCCCTTCTATCTCAAAAATTATAATTGGTTTTAATTAGGATCCACGTAAAGTGTACATGTTGCTTGGATTGTTATGTGTCTACATCTCTTTTAGCCCAAAACAGTTCCCCACACCCCCGCTCCTTTTTTTAGATGTCACTGATTTGTTGAAGAAACTAGGTCATTTGCCGTATAGAATGCCCCACATTCAGGATTGGATTGGTTGCTTCTTCATGATAGTTTTTGATTTGTTCCTTTATCCTGCTGTGCTCCTGCTGTATTCCTCTGTATTTCCTGATGCTGTGTGCATTTTACTGCATAAAATCATGTATCATATAAAGTCTGGTTTTCCTACTTTTTGTGATGCTGAGATTGCTTACAGATTCAGATGGTATCAAGCTGATATCTCTATCATATTTCTCCTCAACTCTTCACCTAATGGCTTTAATATCTATTGATAATCTTTGCCTAAATCCACTTTTCTTCATTATGGGTTGGTAAATGGTGATTTTTTATTTTTTTATTTCCCTCTACATTATAGCTGAAGCTCTTTGGCAAAGATGAACCAATTGAATTGAATTGAATACAGATTGAATTGAATTGAATGAAATACAATTCTCAGAGAAATGAGAGCATAAATATTGTATTTTTCACTTATTTATTAATTTTTTAAAAAATGAATTGGTTGGTGACCAATGAATATTTTTCCTGAATCAATTTTTGATGCTTGGATTTTTCTTTTAGGCCAGTTGGGAATGCTTTCAAGTTGGCTCTTGTGTCTTCTTGAGAAAGCCTGATTAGTCTTTGGCAGATTCATTGTATTTTGGCATAATAAGATGTCCTAGGAATATCATTTTGCTTTCCCTGACCCAGACTTAGAATTAACTATTCCTCCAAGGATCCCTATTCCTCCAAGGATCCCTGGTTTCTTTCAGTCAAGAGTATTAGAGACCACAATCTGTTTTTAGCTCTCCTGCTTCTGATCTTAGTGTTTTTAACCTTTACTTAGAAACCTCTCTTGATGTCCCAGTGTTTTGCCCCTTAATTTGTTGCCCAGGCTCCGATCTTCCCTATTTCTGAGCTCTTGTCATGCTTACTATATTCACTTCCTCTCTTAGAATGATTTCTAAGCCCTCAACCCTGGCAGAAAGTTGACATTTTTTGACGGTGACATACTTAATATTGGGGCTGGGCTGTTATTCTGGCTCTGAATCTGCCTCTGCTCTGTTTCTTGCCACTGTGGAGCATCTTGTGGAGGATCTGAGCCCTGGTCCTTGAAACAAAACTGTGAAGTGTCAACTCTGGCAGGGCTGAGGCAACGCATTAGGAGGGGTGATCTTAAAAGGGAAGAAGCAAGAGGATTTTCTCCTTGCTTGCAAAGGTAAAATAAAGCAGTTAAATTTCAGAGATGAGAGTGGTTTTAGATACCATTTAATCCCATCCAATCTCTTCACTTATTGACTGAAAAAAATTATTCAGGAAAGTTGAAACTTTTGCCAGAATTTATACAGCTATTAATTGGCTGAGATGGGACGAGATCAGGCAAATGAAGAAACTTCTACTAGATCTCATAATTTTGAGACTTACACCCAAGAATCCTTGATACAAAAGCCTATTCTTTTCCCACTGTCATGTTGTCATCCAACCACCATGTATTCAGCCTCTCACTTGCATAGCACTTTATAATTTACGAAGCAGTTTAACCTCCATTAATCTTTATGCCAGTACTCTAAGTCATGTGCTCCTATTAGTAGCATTTTACAGATGAGGACTTGAGCTCAGAGAGGATAAGCAATTTTCCAAGTGAAAATAGCTGGTAGCTTGCAGAAGCTGGTCTGTCTGAAAAATTTCATGCTGATAAATACTAACTGAGCTGAAGATTAGCAGAAGGGTGTGAAATAATTAAAATGCACATTGCAGGGGAATTGGGTATTAGGTTCAGAAAGGAGGAAATCCTAACCAGGAGAATTTGAGGGGTCCTTACTTGTACTATACAGTCAGCAACCTACCTGTATACTCATCTTTATCTGGGTATTTGGGGTAGGTCTTGAGTTTTTAGCATTTTTTTTTCACCTTTAAAAGATTCAGACATAAGAATGAAAAAGAGTGATAATTGTGTACATATTTCTTTCCTCCAATTACTATCCATATACCTCTGAATGATGGGGAACCTATAATAATCATCCCTAGAACAACCTCATTGCCTATTTTTCAACCTACAGTCACCAGTACAACTACTATGATCACAGCAAAGGAACCTACAACCACCACAGCAGACAACTCCACCACTTATGGCAACTGAACCTGTTGCCATAAAGCCCACTACCACCATGTCCCCTGAACCTGCAACCAACACAGTTTCAGCTGAACCTACAGACACCAACTGCCACAACCTCCACTTCAGCTGAAGCTGCTACCATAATGGAAACAACCAGCAGCATTTCAACTGAACCACCTACCATGAGGGACACTACCACCCCTCTGACTGAACCTGCCACTTTGATTGAGCATAATACCACCACAAGAGCTATAACCACGTCAACAGAAGTCATACTCAGCGTTACCCCCACAGACCTGACAACCATAACCACTCCAACAGAACATGTAACTCCTGTACCTGCGACCATCACAACCTCTTCTGAACGTGCCTCAACAGCCATCCTGACTTCTAGTAAATCTATAAGTATCACCTCCTCAATCGATCCCCAAACCCATTCGACTACAGGTACTTCAACTGAACTTATGACCACAACAGAAATGATCACTTCCACTGAATCTGAAAATACAATTGCTACTGAACCTACTACTTTTACAAATATAACAACCTCTTCATTTGAAATTACAACAAATGCAGTCGATACCACCTCATTCATTGAACCTGAAAGCCCTACAATTTCTACTGAACCTACTACATTTAGAGATATAATAACCACTTCAGCTGAAACTACAAATATAATAACTCAAACTTCCACTTCTACTAAACCCTCTACCACAGCACCAACTATCCTTGAAGTAACCCTAAAGCTCCTACCAATTCTATTGAACCTCCAGCCAAAAAAGTCACTCCCATTTAAATTTAATTTCCAAATACCACTAAATGTACAAAATGTACAGGTACAAAAGCAAGAACCAAAACTTCATTCATAAACACTCATCATTTTTTTCAGAAGCTACTATTAAAATAACAAAACACTTCAATAGAATTTATAACACTTCAAATGAGTCTACAACCCCTCAGCTTTAACCACTTTAACCACAATGGGAACCAATACTTCAGCGGAATTTATAACCACCACTATCCTACTACCAGGACAGCCGCCACCACTCCCACTTTATCTCAACTCTCTATAGCCAGTACTTGAAGTGAACCTATCATGTGTCCAACTTTGAATTTGCAACCATATCAACCATTGCTACTTATTCAATGAAACTCATCTCTCTCACAATACAGCCACCTCAATATCATGCATTCACTCTGCCCCACATTTACCACCAATGCTAGTTAATTGAGATGACAACAAGTAACATCCAGGTAACAAAGGCCACAACTACCAAAGCTGCCATTGCTTCTAATGAACCAACAAGCACAGTAGGCCATCTTCACTATTTTAGCGGAATCAAAAAGCACCATATGTTCTATATAATTTTACTACCATAAAGACACTATAATAATTTCAGTTGAAGCTATGACCACCATTACTTTCACTAAATTCATAACCATCAAGAAACCAATACAACAATGGAAGTAACAGCTACCACAAGAAATGATGCCATAGATTTGTCTGAAATGGTGGGACTAGTTTTGATTGTTGTGGGATCAAATGATGTGATATGTTTCAGTTGAGCCTGAAACCACCACAGCTACAACCACTATGTTACGTTAATTGACTACCATAACTGTTCCCAGCACTACTTAAAAAATAAAACAAAACAGAAAAACATTGCAACAACACAATGATTTCCTCATAGCAAAAGAATTCTTAGTTATTATCTCTAATTATCCCATCATCTATTTCCCCCTACCATCTCTCATGTTAAATTTATATCTATAACTATTGTAGGTGATTCTCTAACCAACAGCAATACTTCATTGGAAGTTTATCACCCTCTCAAGGACAAAAGACAACCATTTAGCCCATCACTAATCCATCACTGTATTACATAAAACCCACACTGTCTTCCACACTTATTAGATCACCATTTTACAAGAACTGAAATTTTAACTTAAAAAGTTTATCAGTTTTCCTAAAAGTTATAGATCATATAATTTGCATAAAAGTGAACCTAATTTGTTACTGAAAAAGCCTCATCTAAGAAATGTATGATAAAATCTCATAGTAAAATTACTATTAATATCTGTTGTTAACTACCAGTGTGTTTAAAGGCTGAACATTAAATATAGAAGTACGTTAAATAAACTTACATAGAACAATTTTAATTATTATATTTTGTTTCCTATGTATGCCATACAAAAATGTGGTTATTTTTCTCCTCAAATTGTTTTGTCTTTAGCATACTGGCTGCTATTAACATTACTATAAATTTGTTTTTGCTATTTCAAATGGAAGCACTAACTAAATACTGAAGAAGATTCCAAGGAAGAAAATAACTGTGCAAGATTATTAATAAAATTTTTAATTTGGACTTTGTTTATAATTTCTGCTAATTGATGAAGTTTAAATTGAGGCTTACAATGACCAGGCTGCACTGGAAATTACTGGAGCAGAATCAGTGAGGGAGCCAAGAATATATATTTTACAAATCAGTATACATTGAAAAATTATTTTAAAAATTTAGTTCTTGAGACTGTCTTAGTCCAGTCAGGCTGCAATAACATAATACCACAGACTGAGTGGCTTATAAACAACAGAAATTAATTTCTCGTAGTGGGAAGGCTGGGAAGTTCAAGAATAAGATGCGAGCAGATTTAGTATCTAGTGAGAGTTTCCTGGTTCATCAACAGCTGCCTTTTCTCTGTGGCTTCACATGGTGAAAGGGGAAGGCAGCTCTCTGGGGTCTTTTTTATAAGGGCACTAACCCTATGCATGAGGGCTTCACCTTTATAACCTAATTACCTTCCAAAGACCCTGCCTCCAAATTCCATCATATTGGGGGTAGGATTTAACATATAAATTTGGGGGACACAAATATTCAGTCTATTTCACACACTATAAAAAATGTTAGCTTCATTCAAACCTATAAAGAATGGGCTGCTATTTATTATATGATGACATTCTGGCAAGGGTGAGGAGGGAATATCTTGCTTACCAAATGGGAAAGAAAGGATGTATGTTTAAGCAAAAAATTTTAAATAAACATTTCAGTACGGACCATGCTAATTAGAAATAATTTAAAAATTACTGCAACAGTAATATTTTTAGTACGTTAACCTATTTACCATAAATTCTACATACTTAAAAATGAAATACTTGTATTTGAATACTTTAATTTGGACTATAGTTACACAAGTTGAAATTCCTTTCTCTTCAAGTCATTTCAGTTAAACACACACACACACACACAAACTTACTTTTTAAAATGATAGTAAGATTTTTTTCCAGCTCAAGGTATAGTAGGTGCTCAATAAATATCTGTTGCATAAATATATAAATAGATAAATGTTAATTGACTTGCGTGTTAGTTTCCTAATGGTGCCAAATTACCAAAAATTTAAGGACTTAAAAATGCAATTTTACTATCTTGGGGCTTCCCTGGTGGCGCAGTGGTTGAGAGTCCGCCTGGCGATGCAGGGGACACGGGTTCGTGCCCCGGTCTGGGAAGATCCCACATGCCACGGAGCGACTGGGCCCGTGAGCCATGGCCGCTGAGCCTGCGGAGCCTGTGCTTCGCAATGGGAGAGGCCATGACAGTGAGAGGCCTGCGTACCGCAAAAAAAAAAAAAAAAAAAAAAAGCAATTTTACTATTTTTTAAATAAAATAGAGATAATAACAATAATTATCTCTGGGGGAGAGTTGTTTTTTTTGTCTTAATTAGCTTCTAGAGGATGCCTGCATTCCTTGGCCCATGGCCCCTTCTTTACATCACTTCAACCTCTGCTTTTGTCATCACACCTCTCTCTCTCTTTCACTGATCCTCTTGCTTTTCTTGTATAACTAACCTTGTGGCTACATTTGGTTCATCTTGATAATTCAAGATGATTTCCCATCTCAAGGTTTTTAATTTAATGACATCTGCAAAGTCTCTTTTGCCATGTAAGATAAGATGGGGATTAAGATGTGTACATTTTGGGGGGCATTATTTAGGCTAACATTGTTCATTTTCTGGCCCCCCAAAGATTCTTATCCATCCAAATATAAAATACATTCACTCTATCTCAAACTCCCAGTCTCAGCCCATTACAGCATCAACTCCAGTCCAAAATATCTAAGCTCCATGAACCTAAAAGTCCCCAATTTCATCATCTAAATCATCTTAAAATTAGGCAGGAATGAAGTTCTGGATATAATGCATTCTGGGACAAAATAGCTTTTCATCTGTGGACCTGCGGAACTAGAAAACAAGTTATCTGCTTCAGAAGTATAATGGTGAGACAGGCGTAACATAACATTTATAGATAGTCCCATTCCAAAAAGGAGAAAATGAAAGAGAGAATTAGCCACCGGTCCCAAGCAATTTAGAGATCCAGACAGAAAAACAACATTAGGTTTCAAGGCCTGGAAATAGCCCTCTGGCTTGAGGCTTCAACTTTTTGGGTCTTCTGCTTCATCCTTTTACTTGAAAAGCAGTCATTCTTCCTTTTCTTGAAAAGTAGCGTATGTTTGCAGCTGAGTAGTGTTGTCAGCCTGTTTCCCGCCTGAAGAGTTTTGAGAGTCCAAGTAACTTCTTTTATTTCATCCTGTCTCTCTCCCTTGCATTCCAAGCTGGCAGTGTTTCTGCTGGTATAAAATTCTCAAGGACCTTGTGGTCCCCTGTGTATGTCACTTCATTGAACAAGATATTCCTCCACAGATCTTTCCTGGAAAAATTCCATCTCTATTCCTGGCTTCTGCTGAGATGACTGAGGGAATCCATGAATCACAAGCTCTTCAAAGAGCTGTCTCTATTATTGAATACTCTGACTTTTTATCCTTCCAAGGCACTAGTAAAAGGTTGTCCAACCACACTCCTGGCTCTCTCCCTAGCATGCTTTCCTAACAGTGAATCTCCTATTTTTAGCATCTTCTGCAATCTGGATAGGCTGAGAATTTCCCAAATCATCAAGTCCTCATTTTTTTATGCATAACAGTTCTTCCCTAAATTTATCTGTTTCCTCTTGCATTTTACTATAAATAACAAGAACAAACCAGTTCACACCTTCAACACTTTGCTTGGAAATCTCTTCAGCTAAATGTCCAAGTTCATTGCTTACAAGTCCACTTTCCACATAACTAAATGATGAAGGACACCATTCAGCTAAGTTTATGCCTTTATATAACAAGGATCCAATTTCCACTACTTTCCAATAACATGTTTCTCATTTTCACCTGAGCCCTCACCAGCAGCACCTTTAACATCCATGTTTCTACCAACAGTCTGTTTATGATGATTTAGTTATTCTCTAAGACAATATAGGCCTCCTCTACCATGCTTCTCACTTTCTTCTGAAACTGCAATAGCAGAGTTATTAACATCCATATAGATGGCTATTAACCATATATCATCTGAGACCTGTTGAAGGCAATCTCGGCTTTTTGTATCACGCACCTCAGAAATTTTCCAACCTCTTTTCATTGCCCAATTCTAAAGCCACTTCCACTTATTTAGATATTTGTTATCACAGAACCTTCCAGGACCCAATATCTGTATTAGTTTCCTATTGCTGCACCACAAACTTTGTGGCTTAAAGCAGCACAAATTTATTGAATTACAGTTTTAGAAGTTAGAATTCCTGAGTGGGTGAATCAATTTATAGTTTTCTCACTCTACAATAAGTGAATACGTATTTTTCTCAAGCTCACACAGAACATATGCAAAAAATTGACCATATATATAAAATAATTCTCAATAAATTTCAGAATTGGTATTATTCCAATCATTTTCTCTTATCATAAACAATTGAAATTAGAAGCAAAATTTAAAAGATGATTAGAAGAGCCCTAACACTGGAGAATATTTTAGAAACTTAAAAATAAATTATGAGTCAAATAAAAAATGGAAATTAGAAAATTCTAAGAACTTCATAATGAAAATATTATATTCCTTCTAGATGAATTTGGAAGAAAATTTATATTTTTGCTAAGTTTATATTGAAAAATGTAATGCTAAAAGTTAATGAGTTAAGCATTATCTTAAAATTATAAAGAAAAACAGAATAAAGTCCAAGTGTAATATTTTATTTTTATGTTTCTCTCCTTTTTATTAATTTTTCAATAAATTTTTATACATATATGTATATATCTAGATTAAGATATAAAACATGTCCATCACCCTAGAAATTCCTTATTCCTAATACCAGTGCCCCATTTCCCCAGAGGTAACCATCATTCTGAATTCTGTCACCATAGATTAATTTTGACTGTCCTTTATTCACATAAATATAATTGCATAGTATATATGCTTTTGAACATGGCTTCTTTCAATCAACAAAATGTCTATGTCATGTATTGGCGGGTAAGCATATGTTTAGCTTTAGTTATCCAAATATAGTTTTCACATTATTTTCCTGTTTAAAATGTTGCTGTTTGGCTTGCCATTTCTACATAAAATATCAAAAGTCTCATACTGTCATTTAATTCTATTTTCCTGTAGTTATTTGGTATCATTTCTCTCTGCTGTTCACTCAGACCTCTCTCTATCAATCTCTGTCCTTCCCTTTGATGCCTTCCCTTTCTACTTTCCTACAAAGCCCTCCTTTTTCTCCTCTACTAGCCTTGCTTATCATGATCTTTAAGAGCTGGGCCAGAACTTGACTCCTACGTGCAATGGCCAGATTCAAACTATTTCTTCGCTTTCTTTATATTTTTAATGACATCAGTTCAATCCCGCTTATTGTCAGCCCCATCTCACTATCCCTGACTGAGCCAACCTCAGGTCTTCCCCACTCAATCCCATCAACCTCCCCCAACACAACGTGTAGCCTTAGTTCCTGCCTCAGTTCCAGACCTAACTACAATTGAGAAAGGAGTTATATTTATCATGCCACTGTGATAAATCTGAAAACATATCACCAGAGTCTTGTTTATATTCATTATTGTTGTTTGGCCTTTACAATAGATTTAATCTATTAAATGTCCTTCTCCCCATTCCCACCATAATTTTCCATCTTAGCACTTAGTGATGTCTAGTTAATGGAGGTGGCATTCTAAATATACCTTGGAATGCAAAAAGTATTTCTTGAAACATTGATATCCCGTAAGTAGAAGCAATAATACTTCATGCATGGAGGATTGTAATTAGAATAAGATTATGATCACATAGTATACTCATTGATAAAGGCATACACACCTTTCCATACTAAATGTCACTAATATTAATGGCAAACTGCATCTGAGTCAAGCACTTAACCAGGGGTACTATCCACTAAGTGTGATTCAGTGACATTTGATAATAAAGAGAGTGATTCTTTTCTCCACCACTTTCATATTTTAAAAGAAGTTTGCATATCAGACTTAAGTAAAAGTCAAATGACCAATTTTAGCCTTTAAGAAATAGTATTTTTATAGTAAAACTATATTTGTCCTTAAATGCTTGAAGTTATTTAGAGGAAAACTTATTTCTAGAAAAAAGAAATAGGGAATATAAGTTAAAGTTACAAAGAAGAATATTTCAACATAGCATGAGAACATTTTTCTGACAATAAGTATCATTAGAAAATAAAATGCCAAAATTCTAGAAAATTCATGAACTCTAGTCACTGGCACTCATCTCAGGAGGTTGAATGATGCAGTTGGCCTTCATTCAATGGAGGACTGAATTAGAAATCGAGGGTCTTAAAAAATTTACACATATAAACTTACAGATAACAAAACAATGTTATCCTTGATATATCAAAATACTACAATTTAAAAAATCTTTGAAAGTTATCATCTAAATTCCAATACGTCATTTATTAATGAGATGAGCATACAGTCTCAGATTACATTGATTGTGCCAGAATAATACTAATAGTTCTTTCACTCTGAAAAGTGTCTTGGGTAAGATGGTAAAATATATGGTCACCCAATTTATAAACAAAGACTAGATTGTAAACTCTGTGATAGCAGGGATCTTATCTGTGTTATTCACTGTGCCCGAAAGAGTGACTGGCACAAGTTAGCTGCTCAATAAACCTTTGTTGAGTAAAATGAGTGTCTGTTGTGTAAATGGAAAGACACTATTCCCTCAATAAAAAACATCTATACACGTTTTAAGCCAACATGGATTAGGGCTCTTGAATAATTTGGAATTAGAAAAATCACTGAATTGCAACTAAACTAATACTAAAAAGTTGATTAAGCTTCTATTTTGATTTAGTGCCACTAATTATAGTACCACAGTGTTCCTTAAATAATTTTTAGCTGCTTTTACTTCAGTGAAAGAACACTCTCCTCCAGATACTAGGACCAGAACTAGGAAAAATAAAATTAAAAACAAAATTTTTAAAAGATAATCATATATATTAACATAACAGACTTATATGATTTAAAAGAAATATATTTTATGTAATGAAATAAATGCACTAATAATAATTCTAATATTGTTCATGAAAGTTTCTTTTGTATCTTCTGTGAGTTTTTCACAATAATATTCTTACACATTAGAACTATTCAGATGATTTGGGAACTTCAAATAGCAATTGTAGTAAACTTTGAAATCTGATATCTGGCTGGTTAATTACTATATCAACTACATAAGAAAACACGATGAATATAATAATCTCTTTGCTTAACTGATTGCCAATGATCAGAGAGCTTGAGCCGTCTACTAGTTCTCAGCCGTCGGCAATAGAGAAAAGGAAGAATGCACAGATATTTTAATTATCATCATGATGCTAATGGTCAAATTTCATCCACAAAAGTATATGATATGGATAAAATTTTTAAAAAGTCAATGTTGACCTAGAATTTAAGATAATAGTGGTGTTCACTTCCTGTTAATAGATGACATCAAAATAGTCCACTGCTGACAAACTTGGCTAATAAAAACTCAAATATCAATGCTCTTAGTTACTCTGTTACACAAGAAAGTATACAACTAATATTTTTGGCTAAATGGTCTGCTTAAGTTAAAGAGCTTTCATGGGAGAGTATGATAAATAATGAGATATATCCATATCCTTTTTATACATCTTCTCATTCAATTAGTTTGATCTATGGAATAAGAAATGCACAAGATACGTGGGTTTAAAAAACCCCAAATATCTGCACATCACAATACATGATTTTACATGATTTTTAAAAATGTTTAGTTTTATATTTTCTTTGGAACTTAGTTATTGGGTCGTGTAGGATTTGAGGGTGGGAATTAAAAGTTTCTGCAGAAGCGATAGAATGATGTAACACTTTCCAGGCTACTGGATAGCACAGAGGTACAATCAAATGCTTATGGAATCTCATTTGCTCTATGGTTATGGTACCCCGGTGCCAAATTAAGATGTGTATCTCAGTATCATAGTAAGGCAGTATTTTAGGTTGCTCTTGAGTTTTGCTATATGGAATTGGTCCAGGGTCTTCTCACCTTGTCTCCTGTTGCTCCACCATCCTTAGTGTGTTATCCTTAAACACAGCATCTGAAATGATATACCTGCACGTCCACATTCCAGCTGTCCAGAAGTGAAAAAAAGAAAGGGGGCATATATGCCCCTCCCTTTTAAATGATTAACTTCGTTGCTGCTGACTTAACTTAGCTGATATCTCATTATACAGAACTTAGTCATATGGCTGCATCTGGCATCAAAGGGGACCGGCAAAGGCAGGCTTTATTCTGGGTGTCCATGAGCCAACTCAAAATATGGAGGTTCTCTTACAATGAAAATGAAGGCAAGAATGATTATTTAGAATAATTTGTACTTCTGAAATGTGTACCCATATTTTAAAGACAATCCAGCTTAATTTCTATTCTACTTAAAGTCCATAAATTTGGTTTGCTAATGATAACCTACGGATTTTCAGTTGAATTAAATTCAATGTTTATTGTTATGGAAACTTTCACATCACTTGGGCCCCTTACAATTCCCTTGCCCAGAGGCCACACAGTGGCATCATGGGTTAGTTTTACTGCTGAGCAGACATCATGTTTTCATTGCTCTGTGGAACAAATCCTTTCCTTACCTTCTCCTTCCTTCCATGGAGTTTTCATGCTCACTGTGTTCTAGTTTCTCAGCCTTGGCTCTATTAATATTTTGGGTACAACGACTCTTTGTTATCAGGGGATGTTTAGCAGCATTCCTGGCCTCTACGCAGTAGATGCCACTAGCAACCCCTCCTTACAGTTGTAACAATTAAAAGTGTCCCTCAACATTGCCAGATGACCCCTGGGGAACCTTCTTTTTGAGAAGAATTCTCTCTTTAGAGACTTTAAGCTGTGTTATTTTGCTTCCATTTGTTACAGTAGAATGAATATACTTGAGAAGGGAAAGGCAATTTATTAAATTTTCAACGATTACCTGTAAATCAGAAATCTGATATTTTTTGTGCTATCTGTAAGTATAGTTAAAATTTTTATTCTATGTATTATTAATCTAAAATATTAGTATTTTCCTAGGAATATATAACTATAATTATAATATTATAATATGCAGTTATAATCATGCATACAGTAAATGGGACCTAATTAAACTTAAAAGCTTGTGCATAGCAAAGGAAACCATAAACAAGACAAAAAGACAACCCACAGAATGGGAGAAAATATTTGCAAATGAAGCAAGGGACAAAGGATTAATCTCCAAAATATACAGACAGCTCATGCAGCTCAATATCAAAAAAACAAACAACCCAATCCAAGAATGGGCAGAAGACCTAAATAGACATTTCACAAAAGAAGACATACAGATGGCCAAGAGGCACATGAAAAGATGCTCAGCATCAACTAATTATTAGAGAAATGCAAATCAGAACTACAATGAGGTATCACCTCACACCGGGCAGAATGGCCATCATCAGAAAGTCTACACACAAGTGCTGGAGAGGGTGTGGAGAAAAGGGAACTGTTGCACTGTTGCACTGCTGGTGGGAACGTAAATTGGTACAGCCACTATGGAGAACAGTATGGAGGTTCCTTGAAAAACTAAAAATAGAACTACCATATGACCCAGCAATCCCACTACTGGGCATATACCCCTGAGAAAACTATAATTCAAAAAGAGACATGTACCCCAATATTCATTGCAGCACTATTTATAAGAGCTAGGACATGGAAATAACCTAAATGTCCATCGACAGATGAATGGATAAAGAAGATATGGTACATATATATTATGAAATATTACATAAAAGAAGTGAAATTGGGTCATTTGTAGAGATATGGATGGACCTAGAGTCTGTCATACAGTGTATAAGTCAGAAAGAGAAAAACAGATATCGTATATTAATACATATATGTGGAATCTAGAAAAATGGTACAGATGAACCTATTTTCAGGGCAGGAATAGAAATGCAGATGTATAGAACAGATGTGTGGACACGGGGGACAAGGGGAGGGTGGGATGAACTGGGAGATTAGGTTTGACATAAATACACTACCATGTGTAAAGTAGATAGCTAGTGGGAACCTGCTGTGTAGCACAGGGACCTTGGTGCTCTGTGATGACTTGGAGGGGTGGGATGGGGGTGGGAGGGAGGTCCAAGAGGGAGGGGATATATGTGTACATGTAGCTGATTCACTTCATTGTACAGCAGAAATTAACACAACATTGTAAAGCAATTATACTCCAATAAAAAAATAACAAAACAAAAACCTATTGATTGTAGTTCATATGACTGTGAAAAACGGTCTCCAGATGTATCTGAATCCTCTGAACTGGATCTTCATTATGTTAAAATACTAAGGTTAAAACAAAAAGTAGTTACCTTTACTAAGGCATTAGTTAATCAAGGTGATGGTTTTTCTAGAAAATAACAAAATTAGAAATGTTTCAAATCCTATAAAAAACAAGGTGTAGGATATATATATAGATATAGATAGATATAGATATAGATAGATATATAGATATAGATAGATATAGATAGATATAGATATAGATATAGATATAGATCTGACTGGAAATTTACTTTCATGTGGATATTCTGTCATAGTAATTGGGAAACCTTTTCCATGTAAGGACAATTTATTTTATTTTTTAATTTTTTGTAAGGACAATTTAGAACAATGGAGAAAATGTTACTTGAAGGTTATACTTTTTCTTCTCTTGGCAAAATATTACATCTTAAATTATAATACCATACATTTTCAATAAATGTGCCAAATACATTTCAGTTGCAATGACTAGCATTGTTGAGAAATTCTGATTAGCTGATTAAAATTATCCTCAGCTCTCCATCTATTCAAAATTGAAAATTGAGAGTCAATGTAGAGCCAGAGCAAAACAACAATGAAAATTACGATTTGAATTTCAGTGTTGGTGACAAAATCCAACATTCGCCTCTAGTGCAGTCTGGCTCCAGGATTACTGGTTTCTCATCACTGATAAAGACATCACCTGTCATCTTCCTTCCTAGAAAGAGCTGGGTGTCTAACGGGAGAAGGAGTTTCAGGAAGCTGACCTGATGAGTGAGTTTTGATTCGGTTTGATTACAGAGTGCGTTAATGGTTCAGGTTTATCAGCCTCAGGCTAACCGAACAGTGACTGAAGACTAAATGATGGTATCAGCACATTTTAAAAAAGCACAGCTGTTTATAGAAATGAACAGAGATTTCCTCAGTGCTTCTCAGTTATTAGCAGAATTTTGCTGAAAGTTTACATATTCTATTGCAATTGTTATCTTTCAAAGTGCACTTGCAATATTTTACCTAAGAAGTATACTTGTCTACATTTAATTACAATAATATCTTTATTTTTAGTGATGGTGTCTCAATGGACCAGTCTCCTACCCACACAAACAATTTAGCTATTTAACATTGTTGATCAGCAAATTTAATAACCATGTAGGAATTTCAAGATCTAGAGAGAGAGCATATAAATAGCACATTTACTATCCCCTTATGAGGAAAGTCCTAGATTATTCTACTGTGTTTTAGAGGTAACAAAATGTCCCCCCAGATTCTGATATAAATGATTCTACTCCTCTTTAAAACAATATATTGAATTTGTCTCTTCTTCTAAGCCTATTTCAAAAAAATCGCTTTTTTCTAAAGAACTTTCTAATTTTTTTCTTTAAAAATTAAGTATAAAATGTTTCAGATATTAAAAAAGCTATAAAGAGGAATATAACATCCTGCATCCACCACTCAGCTTAAGGAAAAAAAACATTACAGAACTCTTAAAGTTGATGACGATTGGGGTGTGCTTGATAGGTGTCTTGAACCAGATTTCTTAGGAAAGAATTTCAAAGGAGGTACCAAAGAGTTTGCCAGGATCCAGCAAGGTCAGCCTTCCTCTGGGAAGAGACATGGGGGCAGCAGTGTGTGGGGCCTGATTCTGCCTGTCTCTGACGCTCCCCTGACGGATGCACCCTCCATCAGGACCTGCACCCACTGCCCCCAACACCCCAGTGCCATAGAGGGCACCTGGAGAGCTCCACCTGCCTCCTTTTTGCCTTCCTGAGAATCCCTATACTCCACCCACCTGCAGCAGGCCCCTGACCAGGCTCCGAACCAGACCCACTGGCTTCCCCATGATGTTCAAAGAGAACATTTCCTGTTGGAGGGGTTTGGTGAAGGGGCCAGAAAAAAAAAAAGAATTAAAAACCAGGTGAAGGGACTTCCCTGTTGGCGCAGTGGTTAAGAATCCGCCTGCCAATGCAGGGGACACGGGTTCGATCCCTGGTCCTGGAAGATCCCACATGCCACGGAGCAACTAAGCCCGTGCACCACCACTACTGAGCCTGCACTCTAGAGCCCACGAGCCACAACTACTGAAGCCTGTGCGCCCTAGAGCCTGCGCGCTGCAGCTACTGAGTCCATGCGCCACAACTACTGAAGCCCGTGTGCTGTAGGGCCTGCATGCGTGCTGCAACTACTGAGCCCACGTGCTGCAACTACTGAGCCTGCATGCTGCAACTACTGAAGCCCGCATGCCTAGAACCTGTGCTCCGCAACAAGAGAAGCTACTGCAATGAGAAGCCCGTGCACCGCAGCGAAGAGTAGCCCCCGCTCACTGCAACTAGTGAAAGCCTGCACGCAGCAACAAAGACCCGACGCAGCCAGAAACAAACAAACAAAAAAAAACAGGTGGGAACAATGACCTGACAGACTCTGATGATGGGTGGGACTTCACTTGATGAGTTGGAAGATTTTTTGACTTGGGTCTATAGTAACTTTGCATGGCATGTAAACTGGTTTGCTGAGGCTCAGATAGTAGGTGTCCTCTAATCAATCATATATTGTACAGTATAGTTCTCTCAATTGCAATTGCTGTTATCAATCTGGTTGACACCAAACCTTTTCTAGTCCTTAATTCCTCCTTTCCACTAAATATCTTGGTACTACTGCATATATACATATACATAATATATATTGCATATATATACTTCTGCACATATATAATACTTCTGCATATATATAATACTTCTGTCTATATTTTATTAATTTGAAATGAAAAAATCATTGACTTTTTGTTTTTACAAAATCGCTGTCCTCCCCTCCTGCCTCTGAGACTGACTGAGGCCCTTCTTTTAAGCCCTTTGTCTGGACTCCCCTTACCCCCTGGTTTTTCCTCTTTGCCTAGTGACTTGATTCAGATCTGTGTTCCTGATGGCATATTCACCTCACTTGACGCCTTATCTCTGAGTCGTCACCTCCAGGGAGAACTCTGATTTTGACTAATTATTGATTATTTGGCTGTTTAGTTGGGTGTTCTGGGTTCCAGCATTCATCCCACACTGTACTCCACCCCTGCTTAGAGGCTCATTAAGGAGGGTCTGAACTTAACTCTTGAAGCAAAAAAAGAGAGTCTTACTGTTAGGTCTGAGAGCAAAGACCTGGATCTGGTGGAGTTACTTAAAGTAACTTTTCTTGCTTGCAAATTTATTTACCATTGAACAGAAGGAGATTGTAGGTACCATCTGGTCTTAACACATTATTTAACAGATGGGGAAAATATTGTTCTGGGAGGGCCACATTTTTGCACGAATTCACATGGCTAAGTTAGTGGTAGACTCAGCCTGTGTGCTCAGTTCTGTTGTAACATTCCAATCTGCCTGCACTTCATCCTTCTGGTTTTGATTCAAACCCAAGTGAAAATATGTCTATTCTGAATTGTGAGGGCAGCCATTTATTTTGCTCCTTCTTCAAGCTTCCTTTAGCCAAAGCCTAGACTACAGTGTGGTACAAGGTGACATTGGGTGACCATTGGTGCCCCTTGTTTCCCTGGTTTTGTTGCTCAACGTCTTGTTCTTCTTGGTTTTCTGGGAACTGCCATCTGAGACTCCCAAACTGGGGTGTCCCTCCCAAGACTGGGGATCATATTTTCTACAGTGAGACACACTCCATTCCTTTCAAAGATATAAGATGTGTGCTCACCCCTACTTTTCCACTGACCTCAGCCATGAAAGCCTGAGTGACAATGAGCTTATCAGTAATCACAGATTTTAAAACTGAGCAAGTGTCAGGAATTGCACCAAGTACCTTAAATACTTTATTATCTTATTTAATCCTTACAATTATCCTTTGATATAGGTATACTCTTATGAAGACATAGAGGCTAGGACAAAAATTGCCAGATATTAGCCTGTTTATAAGTCAGAGATAAAATTTAACCCTGAATCTTTAGACTCCAAAGCTCTTAATCACTACGCTACACTGCTTCTGATAAAGACTAATATGAAAAATAAAATTACATCCTCTTTTTAATTCTTTCCCTAAAGACTACTTTAGTGTTATTACATTATTCACCACTTTAGGGATTAAAAAACCCTAAAGACTGAGAGGAGTTAAGAAACTTGCTTTAGATCTCAGGCATTTTGGATTTAAACTCAAATTTGACTCCAGAGATTGCATTCTTTATCTGTCCTGTTGCCTATTCAATAATACCAATCTACAACATTTGCTGCATCAACGCCACCATCATCATCATTATTATCATCATCATTATTGATTATCTCCCGGACTCTTACATAACATTTACTATATGACAAGCTGTGCTCTAACTACTTTGTACCTATTATGTTTGCTTCATAAAAATCCTGTTTTCCCATCATCCTGATTATACAGCTGAGGACTCACAGGGTCAGGGACTTTAATTAAGTTGCCCAAGCTCACACAGCAGTGTAGCTCCGGCATCTGGCATCTCACTTCAGTCCTGCATTTGCACAGTGCTTCATAAGTTGCAAAGCTATTTTTTTGTACTAATCCTTATATTAGTCCTATAAGTCAAGTGTCTTTATCTCCAGCATCTTACAGATAAGAAAATAGATACTCAGAAAGGATAAGCAATTCTCCAAGTGAAAATAGCCAACAGGAACTGAACTCCAACAAGGGCAGTCTCAGCCAGAATTTCATGCTGACAAATAGTAATCTAAATTGAATCATTAGCCAGAGAACGTGTGCGGATCAATACTTAGCCCCATTACAACACACACTGCTGGAAGGCTCTGAAGGAACATATTAATGGGACTTTCAGGTATAGTCAGAATCCAGGTTTAAATCAGTCTTTTAGTGTTTATCAGATATAAACAGCCCCTTGCATGTGTCTTGATTTCACTTGGGTAGAGGTAAATGTTTAACAAATTTCCATTGACTCCCTAAAAAAAATTATTATTTTTTTTTAACTTGAGAAGTCCAGATGTAAGAGTATCTGAGAAGTTGGTGGACATTTTTTCTTCTACTGTTAGGCGAAGTTTAAGAGCAATCCTTTCCTGGAATGGAGACTTAGAAATTAAACCCAAATTTATTATTAAAAGACTCTCTTCTAGGGCTTTCCTGGTGGCACAGTGGTTAAGAATCCTCCTGTCAATGCACGGGACATGGGTTCGATCCCTGGTCCAGGAAGATCCCACATGCCATGGAGCAACTAAGCCCGTGCACTACAACTACTGAGCCTGCACTCTAGAGCCCGTGAGCCACAACTACTGAAGCCTGCACGCCACAACTACTGAAGTCCGTGCACCTAGAACCCGTGCTCTGCAACAAGAGAAGCCACCGCAATGAGAAGCACGTGCACTGCAACGAAGCGTAGCCCCTGCTCAACTCAACTAGAGAAAAGCCTGCATGTAGCAATGAAGACCAAAAGCAGCCAAAAGAATAAATAAATAAAATAAATAAATTTATAAAAAAAGACTCTCAGGCTTCCCTGGTGGCGTAGTGGTTGAGAGTCTGCATGCCGATGCAGGGGATGCGGGTTCGTGCCCCGGTCTGGGAACATCCCACATGCCATGGAGCGGCTGGGCCCGTGAGCCATGGCTGCTGAGCCTGCGTGTCCGGAGCCTGTGCTCCGCAACGGGAGAGGCCACAACAGTGAGAGGCCCACGTACCAAAAAAAAAAAAAAAAAAAAAAAAAAAAAGACTCTCTTCTAATATTGATATGATATTGATGATTATATATTTTTCTGATAAATTATACTTCCAGTAAAATAAAACAAAGGATTAATGATCTTTGTTTTCTTTGAAATGTT
This sequence comes from Tursiops truncatus, assembly GCF_011762595.2. Lineage (NCBI taxonomy): Eukaryota > Metazoa > Chordata > Mammalia > Artiodactyla > Delphinidae > Tursiops > Tursiops truncatus. The sequence continues at coordinate 69,132,335 of NC_047046.1, forward strand.
TGGTTTTATCTTGGTATTTTCATTTATATTCCTGACAGATGAAACACAGTTTGTTTGTTTTTTTTAATTGAAGCATAGTTGATTTACAGTGTTGTGTTAGTTTCAGGTGTACAGAAAAATGATTCCATTATAGATACATATATATGTATATATGTATATATATATTTATATATATATATATTCTTCTTCAGATTCTTTTCCATTATAAATTATTGCAAGATATTGAATATAGTTCCCTGTGGGATACAGTAGGTCTTTGTTGTTTATCTATTTTATGTATGGTAGTGTGTATATGTTAATCCCAAACTCCTAATTTATCCCTTACCTCCCCCTTTCCCTTTTGGTAACCATAAATTTATTTTCCATGTCTATTTCTGTTTTGTAAGATTCCACATATAAGTGATATCCTATGATATTTGTCTGACTTATTTCACTTAATATGATAATCTCTAGGTCCATCCATGTTGCTGCAAATGGCATTATTTCATTCTTTTTTATGGCTGAGTAGTATTCCAGTGTGTGTGTGTGTGTGTGTGTGTGTGTGTGTGTGTGTGTATGCCACATCTTCTTTATCCGTTCATCTATTGATGGGCATTTAGGTTGCTTCCATGTCTTGGCTATTGTGAACAGTGCTGCTATGAACATTGGTGTGCATGTCTCTTTTCGAATTAGAGTTTTTGTCTTTTCCAGATATAAGCCCAGGAGTGGGATTGCTGGATCATATGGTAACTCTATTTTTGTTTTTTTAAGGAATCTCCATACAGTTTTCCATAGTGGCTGTACCAATTTACATTCCCACCAACATCGTAGGAGGGTTCCCTTGTCTCTACACCATTCCCAGCATTTATTATTTGTAGACTTTTTCATGATGGCCATTCTGACTGGTGTGAGGTGATACCTCATGGTAGTTTCGATATGCATTTCTCTAATAATTAGCGAAGTGAAGCATCTTTTCATGTGCCTATTTGCCATTTCTATGTCTTCTTTGGAGAAATGTCTGTTTAGGTCTTGTGACCATTTTTGATTGGTTCATTTGTTTGTTTGTTTTTGATATTGAGCTGTACGAGCTATTTGTATATTTTGGAAATTAGGCTCTTGTCGGCCACGTCGTTATGTAAAAACATGTAAAAATAGTACGTTGCCACCAAAATTCAGAAAAGTCCTACCAAGCAATATGCTACTGATTTGGTGAGCATGGGGGCAAGGGGTAAACGATGAAGCAACTCGCTTTTCACTTTAAAGTGTTAACCTACATTCATTTCCCCAACCTCCAGAGGACAGTGTCCAAAGAGCTTTCCATGGGTGGTGCTCTTTCCCTCATGCACTGTGTGATGTAGGGCTTTTCCTCTGGTCCTCCCAAGGGAAGCAGTCATGGGATGCGTGAGAAATTCACATATGACAAATCCAGTGCAACATTTTTTTTAATATATAAATTTATTTATTTATTTATGGCTGCGTTGGACCTTCGTTACTGCGTGCAGGCGTTCTCTAGTTGCAGCGAGCGGGGGCTGCTCATCGTTGCGGTGCGCTGGCTTTTCACTGCAGTGGCTTCTCTTGTTTCAGGGCACTGGCTCTAGGCGCGTGGGCTTCAGTAGTTGTGGCTCATGGGCTCTAGAGCGCAGGCCCAATAGTTGTGCCTCACAGGCTTAGTTGCTCTGCGACATGTGGGATCTTCCCGGACCAGAGCTCGGACCTGCCTCCCCTTCATTGGCAGGCGGATTCTTAATCACTGCACCACCAGGGAAGCCCCAGTGCAACATATTTATTCCTAACCTTGGAATTTTATTTTTTAAAATATTATATCAAAGAAGTTGTGTCATTATAGCTCCACTAAACATAATCCACCACCGTCCAGGTTTTATGCAATCAAAGGAGTAAATTTTGAGAGCTACTCCAAGTCCTGCAAGCTAGCATGTTGAATCCAGAACTTTGAGCAGGTGTCCCCATACCATTAAATTTGGTCCAATCCAATGTTATAATCCTTCTCTCTAGACCAGCACCCTCAGATTATATTCTCACATGTATTTCTTATCCTTCTTTCAATATTATCTGGCTGTTTAATCTTACTTTTTGAGAATCAGTCACTGGAAAATAGCTTGAAATATCGATAATAACACCTTCTGGTATTACTCATAATTGAAGACACACAAAAACTTAACAGGTCAGCTCAACTAATTCACACCTGACATAATGTCACACCTGACCCTGACACTAAATGTGTTGCTGTTTTTGAAAAGATTTTAAATTATTGGGACAAATCCATATGCTAAAATGATCAGTGAAAAAGAAGATACTATATGTGTATATGTGTATAATGTGGTTGTAATTCAACGGATGTATGACAAAAAGACAGAAGCTTTCTAATTCCTGTAGCATGAAAACATACTTAGTTCTGAACTTTCACACATTTATTTCTCAAATTCATACAGAACAAAACAAAGAGTAAACTAAACAAAAATTCCCACAGCAAACATCTGTTGTGTAATGCAGAAATGAAGATGCATATAAACTCCAACTTACATGTAAACAAGGATGAAGAAAAAAGGTGAAATCAGTATTTTTAATACCATATATGCTAGAAAAATTTAAAATTTGACCACACTAAGTGTTAGTACTTATGAAAAAGTGGGAATACAACTATGGGAGTGAACATTCATATGACCTTGGATACAATTTTGGGAATATATGGTATAATGAAAAAAACATACACTTGATGATCCAGGAATTTCACTCTTAATTATACATCTAGAGACATTTTAATGAATGTTCCCAAAAAGGCATATACTAGAATATTCATAGCATCATTGTTTATGATAGTAAAAAAAAATGGAACCAAACTCAATTTCTATAAATTATTAATAGATTAAAAATTGTGATGTATTCAATCAATGAAATGCTATAATATATTAAAAACAAATAAAATGGAGTTACAATTGTCAGTGTAGATGAAGCTTACAAATGTAATCTGGCCAAAAAAAGTACCCCATATTGTGAAAACATAAAGTATAATAGGTTTCATATAAAATTTAAAGCATGCAGGGCTTCCCTGGTGGTGCAGTGGTTGAGAGTCCACCTGCCGATGCAGGGGTCACGGGTTCGTGCCCCGGTCCGGGAAGATCCCACATGCCGCGGAGTGGCTGGGCCCGTGAGCCATGGCCGCTGAGCCTGCGCGTCCGGAGCCTGTGCTCCGCAACGGGAGAGGCCACAACAGTGAGAGGCCCACGTACCGCAAAAAAAAAAAAAGCCAGTTATATATACATTGCTATATTTAAAATAGATAACCAACAAGGACCTACTGTATAGCACAAGGAACTCCACTCAATATTCTATAATAACCTAAATGGGAAAAGAATTTGAAAAAGATTAGGTACCTGTATATGTATAACTGAATCACTTTGCTGTATACCTGAAACTAACACAACGTTGTTAATCAACTATACTTCAGTATAAAGTAAAATTAAAATGCCAGTTATGAGTCAGCCTACTAACTGAAGTCATTATGAAGTAGTTTCTCAGATCAGTTAAGAATAAGGAAAGACACATTAGTTGTCTTTAAAAAATTGAAAATTTCTACAAGCCTTTAGTCCCTCATATGAAGTGCTTGGGTGAGGTGTGCTTTATAAATGAGATTTTCTTTTAATTCTATAAAAGTAATACAATACATATGCTGTGTATTACACAAGACATGCAGCAGGATTGTGGTGGTAATCTGCAATAGACTTTCATATTTTTATAATTAAACATATAAATAATCATGTTAAATTTATTAAAGGCTAAAAGTAGCTTTATTAGTTCGAATTAATTTTTGCTGCCAAGTAAATTTGTGCTAAAAGTACAAATAATTTTTGGTCTTCGAAGCCTTTTGGATTTTGGAATTATACATCAGGGATCACAGACCCATATTCTGAAGAAAAAAATGGTTTCATTTTGGGTGTCTCCAGATACAGCAGGTCCAGAATGTAAATCAGCTGAAGGAACGAGAAAATGTTGGGGTTAATAGAAAAAAGAATTTTCAAACAGTTAAGGTCCCCCTAAAATGAACTACTAGTCCCTAGAAAAGTCATGAATTCCCAGTCACTGTGATCAAACAGAGATGAATTATGTAATTGCCCTTTATTCTGTAGAACCTGATAGACTTACCATTACGGAACCAATTTCCAGACATACAAAAAACACATATCTTTAAATAAATAAAAAAAGACCCTTCCCTTGGCTTAAATAAAATATTACATTTTAAACACATTTGAAAGTTAAAATCAAAGCCAAACATTCAATAAACAAAGAATAGAGTGTAAGCAGGGTTCTTGTCTGACTCAGCCAATGCTGTGCGGCTATCATGGCTTGATACATGCCACGGGAATGTTAGGTGCTCAATAAACAGTGGGGAATAAATTAATGAAAGACCATGTTCTGTCAGTATAAACATATTTAAAATTTGTAAGTACACTTTAAATTTGTAATTAGGAAATTCAATAATATGCATCAAAACATGTTTTTCCTCCTGAAGTTTCTATTTTAAGTATGGCTATTTATTGTAATCCCATTGTGTTACTGAAATACTTTTTAATTACTTTTTATTTAGTGAAGGAACATCTGCTGTTGGAATTGGTTCAGCTTTGTAAAAAATATAATAAAGAACACTCTGATAGTGTTATGATAACCATATATAAAATACAATTACAGAATGCTGCAGTATTTATTTTTTATTTTTATTTTTTTAAATTTTACTTTTAATAATTACTTTTAATAATTCATCGAATCTCTTTATTAGATGAATGAAAAATAACTTTTTTCCCCCAAGACTGGCCAGCTACCAAAGAATTCTCTCAACTACCTGTTAGCCAACAAAATCTTCAGATTTCTTTTTGACTGTAAATCCTGCTCAAGACAAAGATCTTATTTATTTATTTATTATTATTTTTAACATCTTTATTGGAGTATAATTGCTTTACAATGTTGTGTTAAGTTTCTCCTGTACAGCAAAGTGAATCAGCTATGTGTATACATATATCCCCATATCCCCTCCCTCTTGTGTCTCCCTCCACCCTCCCTATCCCACCCCTCTAGGTGGTCACAAAGCACCGAGCTGCTCTCCCTGTGCTATGCGGCTGCTTCCCACTAGCTATCTATTTTACATTTGGTAGTGTATACATGTCACTACCACTCTCTCACTTCGTCCCAGCTTACCCTTCCCCTTATCTGTGTCCTCAAGTCCATTCTCTACGTCTACGTCTTTATTCCTGTCCTGCCTCTAGGTTCTTCAGAACCTTTTTTTTTTTTTTCAGATTCCATATACATATGTTAGCATATGGTATTTGTTTTTCTCTTTCTGACTTACTTCACTCGTTTGACAGACTCTAGGTCCATCCACCTCACTACAAATAGTTCAATTTCATTTCTTTTTATGGCTGAGTAATATTCCATCGTATACATGTGCCACATCTTCTTTATCCATTCATCTGTTGATGGACACTTAGGTTGCTTCCATGTCTCAGCTATTGTAAATAGAGCTTCAGTGAACATTGTGGTACATGACTCTTTTTGAAATATGGTTTTCTCTGGGTATATGCCCAGTAGTGGGATTGCTGGGTCGTATGGTAATTCTATTTTTAGTTTTTTAAGGAACCTCCATACTGTTCTCCATAATGACTGTATATTCCCACCAACAGTGCAAGAGGGTTCCCTTTTCTCCACACCCTCTCCAGCATTTGTTGTTTGTAGATTTTTTGATGTTGGCCATTCTGACTGGTGTGAGACTGGTGGCCATTCTGACTGGTGATACCTCACTGTAGTTTTGATTTGCATTTCTCTAGTGATTAGTGATGTTGAGCATCTTTTCATGTGTTTGTTGGCAATCTGTATATCTTCTTTGGAGAAATGTCTATTTAGGTCTTGTGCCCATTGTTGGATTGGGTTGTTTGTTTTTTTGATATTAAGCTTCATGAGCAGCTTGTATATTTTGGAGATTAATCGTTAAGAAAAAGATCTTTCATAAGAGATTGTGACAAGACAATGAAAGACACCCATGCCCTCTGTTCATTAGAACAATCCAGGTATGTTCAGTTTTTTATTTTTTCTGTTGACCTTCAGGTTGAAGTACTCACAAGAATTGTCAATAATACATGCTGAAGTATTGTTCTTTGCCAAATAAAGAAAATTCTGATTTTCACATGGTAAATTTAGCCACAGAGCAATGTGTTGTTTAATTTTGTTGCTATTTTTAAAAATTTAATATTTTCTTCCAAAATATAGAAGAAGACTTGTGACTGAGTCTTCCGTTGCGGAGCACAGGCTCCGGACGCGCAGGCTCAGCGGCCATGGCTCACGGGCCCAGCCGCTCCGCGGCATGTGGGATGTTCCCGGACCGGGGCACGAACCCGTGTCCCCTGCATCGGCAGGCGGACTCTCAACCACTGTGCCACCAGGGAAGCCCGGGAAGCCCTATGGCTGAGTCTTTTGATTGCTAGGTCAATTAGAGATTGTGAGCAGGAGACTCAGTGCTGGAATAAAGTTTCCCTCTTTATACTATTGATAAAATGGGTGGGTGCTGTCAAAAATGATGAAGTTTTACTTATACCATGACTATGTTGCTCCAGTACCAAATTGAAATAAATGTCTCTGCAAAATAAAAATATAGTAATATTTTAAAGCAAATTAAGTAAAATTTATACCACATGTTTGATAATTATATCATTCTGATCTTCAAATAAATCACTTTATTAGAAGGGCATGCTTAATATTATTGATACCTTCAACCTATGCCTATCCCTTGAAGCCCATGGCCATAACAATGACATCACTGGTTTTGTTTCAACAGGAGTAAAAGTAAGTCATCATGTTTTTACTCCTTTTGAGGACAAATCCCTTCCCAGCTTTTCAATTATTTGGCAGTTTTTCTATGTTATTTATGTTCTAAGGCTTGAGACTATGCCATTTCAGTTGATCCAGTAAGACTCATTAAACTGATGGTGTTAAATACACTTAGAAGAGAAATTTCAGAGGATCAAACTTTTGGAAAAAAAATTCAGTATCTAAAAGTGTCAGATACAAAGAGGTCTGTTTTATTTGCTACTGAACTTTTTGCACTAGAAAATTCCTGGCACTTTTTAGAAACACAGTGTTCTCACTTGTTGAGTTAATAGATCTATAAAAGAGTTAATCCTTTTTCAATCTGAGACAAACTAGATTTCTTGACCAAAAAATGTTTTCCTCAAGATTTTCAATATTTCATCACTCCTTTGGCATTATTGCCTAGAAAATTGATTCTAATGGTTTTTATATGCATGTGAATTACTGATGAACTAAGTAGACTTCCAGGCACCAACCTTGAGACTGAAAAGATGAAGCCGCTCTAAGGCCATGGATGTTCGCAGGGCTGAGAAGGCATTCAATGGGTAGAGAGAAAACAATGACAAACTTCTACCTCATTTTTTCTTAGGTTGGTCCTAGAATAGAAGGCAGGTGTCTGAAAGATGGTGCCAAAAGGAAGAAGAGGAAGAACTGTGTAAGATTTTCAGAATCCCTTTGTGTCAGGGAGATTGTTGAGGGGGTAGTCATAGTAGCTCTCAGAAGCAGTATTTCTTGTGTCTTTCTCTCATTAATACCTCATTTCCTTCTCTAAGGTGGATCCTGTTTTAGTGGATAATTATTTATTATTCACACCGGCACTGATGTATCAGAGTTGATTTTCCACCATTTTAATTATTTCTCAGGGCTGCAGATATAAAGGGCAATGCACGAATTGAAACATATTTTTGGAGTTCAGCTTGTAGCACTGAAAGCTCAAGAATGGACAGAAAGCATGGAAAATATGTGGTGAATATTGAACACTCTGAAAACCCAGCAGTGAGTATTGTTGCTGTAGTTTAATATTTGCCTATATTGCAGTCTATCAGCATTTAACAGCAATCTAATCTTTTTACTGCAATATAGTTAATGTCATAATTTTGCATTCTTCTCCAAAAGGAAGAGTAGCCAGGTACTAATTTTTTCCTTCAACATTTCATGATATATTCTGCTCTATTATACTTTAGAAGTTATTTACTTATATACAGCATGACCACGTGATATAAAATAAATAAAACTTTCAATATTCACCATCATGTAAACATAAAGCTCCAAAGATGACTTTGGTTTAGTTTTGAAATTATATTTTTACAATTTCATTCTTAGATTTTATATATAATTTCTAAACCTGTCAAAACTCACATTTCTAAATATGTTGGAAATCCAGAAAATCCCTGAAAGATATCCTCTGAAAATCCCTACCTTGAATGAAAATACGATCATTCTGTCTATTTTAAAATCTTTTACACCAAGAATCAAGTCTTCACTATATAGTTATAAGAGGTCTCTTTAATACCAGAACAAAGGATGGAAATGTGCTAAAAATTGAAATGGTCAGTTAAAATTCACGCCAGAAGAATAAAGACAATATTTTGCCTTTGCAATTTGGAGCTGTGACAATCGGCCTGTATTAATCACCTACAAAATAAGCCAAAGAAGATCAGCTCCTGTTGTTCAGTAAGTGTTAGTTGAATAAGAGAATCCCACAGAGGATTCCTGGTTTACTGAAAGAAAAGGGGTTTGTCCCTCTGAGTCATCATACAAAGGACCCTCCTGAGGCTGTTCTCTTTGTCATTGGTCTCTGAATTTGACACTCTATAATTGGATCTTCGGGATGATGGAATATTCAGATGGAAAAAAAGAAATCCCTTTAGCCAAGTATTCATCATCTTGATAGTTTCTCTAGATAGCAACAAACTTGAAGATGTTTACAAATACTATCTTAAGCACATTTTAGAGCATATGTCTGCATAGCTGACAATATTTCAATTACCGTGGATAGTTAAGGCATAGTAATAAAAATATTTTTCTCTTAAGACCAAATTCAATAATAGAATTAAAAAATGAATTGAAAATCACAAAAAGGAAATAAATTTTGGTGTATTGTTTTTCTGTTGGGATATATGAGAACTTAAGTTAATCCTTATAAAGTTAGGGGAAAAGCTTATAGACCTTTCCTTGGTAACTATTGTTGCTGTACTCCAGTTGCCTATGGCCATTATTAGCTAAGGCTGACTCTCTGACTAAACGTTATTCACAGCTCTCCAACTATTCCAGTTTTGTATAGAGGCTTTCCTGTACTAAGTCAGAGGAACCCTGACCCAGCAAAGATTATTACTTGGGTTACAATATTACCCTGAAGCTGAGCCTAGTTCACAGGTTCTCCACCCTTGGTGTAAATGCCACCCATCATCTTCCTTCTTTGAAAGGGTTGGGATTCCACCAATGCCAGAAAATTCTGGAAAACTGGTCAGGTGAGTGAGTTGTGCTTTGTTTACCAAGCACATTAAAATATCCAAGTTCTTCAAAATATCCAGGTTCTTCAGCCACAGGCAAACTGAATAATAACTAAAGCAACAAAATCAGTACTTAGGAAAATAAGCAAGGTTGTTATTAAAGGTAAGGCCAACTTTGCTCAGGTTTACCTAGTGAATAACATGGACTTTGTTTAATCTTATTCAATAAAAGTGGAGATATTTTCTTTATTTCTTTGATATAACACTTATAGAAAAATCTAACTTAGTGAACTCTTTACTGCCAAGAGTATTCCATCTTGTCTATATTTAATAACAATCATTTAGTTTTGATATTGTTAATGATAGTTCCCAGTAGACCAATGACTTTTTACAATTCTAGTCTGACAGTTTTATGGAACTCATTGGTTGATGGGTCAGCAATTTTTATAGCTATTTAGTAATGGGTTTTAAATCAACATGGTAGGAGACAACTAGTATTTGTAGCAGGAGGAATAAAAACATTAATACGATATTAATGATAATGATAGCTAATACGTATTGAATGCATACTATATGCCAGACATCACTCTAACCCTTTTCATTAATCATGAATCCTCACAGCAAATCTATAAGTGTGGGTAGTCCTGGTAACCCTTTTTTGAGAATAAGCAAGAAGTGGCAGAGATGCCCTTGACTCACAGAAAACTTATATTATTATCCTATGAGATGAAGACCCCCAGACAATCCTATATTATTTTTGAGATTTGACAAAACATTTTGCCCAGATACATAAACTCCTGAACTTCCTGCTCTGCCATTTTCATTTTATCTTTTTCTTTCTCCTCTTTTAATGCACCTCTCCCCCCAGATCTTTCCCACTGAACTCACCCATTTTCAATCTTTATTACCCCCTTTTCTCAACAATGTTTAGCAATGACTGTATTTATTTAAATAATTATACACAAATATCTGTTTTCCTCTCTGTTATATTAGCATACAAACTCCCTAAGCGTAGAGACTTTTGTTGTTGTTGGGAACAGTTTTTACACTGCTCTGTGTCCAAGAGGAACCCAGCAAAGACATATCACAAACTGGACAAAAGACTCATCTTCTGTGTTCTTGTGACAGGCTTGCAAGTTCCATTGAGTAGAGCATCATGTGAATTATGCAAAGGAATCTCTTTGAGAATTTTTCACTAGTTTAGTGTAGTATAGTATACACTATATTAATATATTATTGTAGTTTAACATAATAACATGCCATATATACTTTAGTAGAGTGGAAATTACACTGGCCTTACCGCTGGAATGTCTGGGCACCAGTGCTTGCTCTTGGGTCATCATGAGATAATAATAGTACTACTATTATTACTACCAATAATAATAACTTCAACTCTTTTTGCTTCGATAGTCTCATTTCCAAAATGACCTGAACAGGTTGTACCTGATAAGCTGCAAGAACTTTTTCAGCTCTAACATTCTGTTCCTTATATGAATTGATGTTTCCTAATATATGCTCCACCGACAGCATCTTGCCACATAAGGGTATTTAATACATGCTTGTAATATGATAGAGAAGATGGATTCTATACATTCCTGATCTGGAACATTGATAACTTACAAAAATTAGTCAAAATGTACCATAGAATAACCTGTCTAGATTTTTTTGTCTTCAGAGGATAAGAAAACATTAATTTCTTTTAAAAGTTTCATTGTTATTTCTTTTAAAAGTCACAGTCTTGCTTATTTTTTTTTTAATTTTTTGCGGTACACAGGCTTCTCACTGTTGTGGCCTCTCCCATTGCGGAGCACAGGCTCTGGATGCGCAGGCTCAGCGGCCATGGCTCACGGGCCCAGCTGCTCCGCGGCATGTGGGATCCTCCCGGACCGGGGCACGAACCCGTGTCCCCTGCATCGGCAGGCGGACTCTCAACCACTGTGCCACCAGGGAAGCCCAGTCTTGCTTATTTTTGACTGAAGTGTTTAATTTTAGAAATTCAACACCACTGCTTCCTATTCACTTAACACTTCCAGTCATGTGTTCAAATGACCAAGAGGCTCCACCTTCAAGTGCCGTAACTGGTGATGTCCCTTCCAACTTAACTGGGGTCTGCATGAACCCAAGAGTCCTTGCACACTCAGAATGACAACACACAGACTTATCCCACGCACAGGTAACGTTTGGTATAGCAGCTTTTACCCAGGTTGGGATGTGCTCTATATGGGGATGTATATGGTCTAGTCTTTCCCAGGAAGTGCATTTAATTGTTTAATTCACCTACATTCATGTTAAGCATTTGCTGTGTTCTCAGTATAATTATAAGTCACTATGAGGTAATCTACTAGAAGGAGAGTATTTGATCGCCTCTGTTTTCAAGAGCTAATGTTCTTTGAGCACTGGGGGCTCCAATATTCTCATAGATAGAGAACACATATGAAAATAAAAGGAATAAATGTAAAGTACAAATGCAAGTTTGGGGAGGGGCAGGGGAGCAAATATGTCAGCAATGTAAAGATTAATTCACTAATTAGACTCTGATGAGACACTGGGTCATACTTGAAACTTCAAGGGTCCTACTCTATTGTGATCACCTTATTTTCTTATACTGTTCCAGCCTCTGAATCTGTATGTGACACTTTCTACAGCTCTCTTGGTTCTGACCTCTGGTGCATATAACCTTGACATAGAACCCTGCTTTGGATTTTCTCCCCTAGCTTTGAAGACTAGATTTAGCTCTCCTTGTTTCTTGATCTTGTCTGTTGGCTGAATGAACTTTACCTCAGGACTGTATCCCTGTATCTTCAGCCCTAGTGTAGAAACTTGACATTGACTATAAATTACTTACTCTGCTTGGCAGTTTGGTTGGGTTACCCTGACTCTGGAATCCCTATCCTCTGTTGCTTAATCTTGCTGTGGAGGTTCAGTAGAAAGAGTCTGAGCTTTGTTACTTGATTCTGGATAAAATATATAAACTATTGATACTGTTGCTAGGTCAATGTGAAAGAATAAATGAGTTAAAATGGGTGGAGACAGAAAATGTTTCTACTTGTTTGCAGAGGTAAAAAGCAGAACTGAAAGAGGTCTTAGATAACATATAATCTGGTGGTTCTTAACCCTCGCTGCATATTATAATCATCCAGGGATTGTTTAAGAAATATTGGTGGCTGAGCCCCACCCTAGATCAGTTAAATTAGAAACTCTGGGAGCGAGGCCCATGTAGCAATAGTTTTTAAAAGCTTCAGGTGAACTTAATGTGCAACTAATGATCAGACTATCTGATCTAGTCCCATTCCATCATTTAACAATCAAGGAAAATGTGGCCCAGGAAATTTAAGAGATTTTGCAGAACCCACATAGCTTTTGCCAGAAGTGGCTGAAGTAGGAGGAGAGCTTAGGTGTCCTATTGTCTGGCTATGTGCACTTTATTTCACTAAGCTGCTCTTTTATAATATTTTCTTAAGGTAGTATTATAGCTCCTCCCAGATGTGCATAAGTCTTTTGCCACATTCCTTTCTTGAGACTCCTTTGTATTACCTTCAATATAGGTAAAGAAGATGATATTTTTTCCTAGGTCTAACTTGGTCTTAGTGGCCCTTATTTCCTTGGCCTTGTGGACCTCGTCCTCATTCTGCTTCTGCTGCCTTGGAACTGCCACCATTTGCACAAAATCCTGACTTTTCTACAAATATCACAGCCCATATTTTGCAACATTTAAGACCTGCTCTATTCTGTCTGGAAGGCACAAGTGTTGTAGTTGTATTCCATTCTTCGAGGGTCTTGCTGTCATCCAAATGATAATGAAATCATTAATCATAATGGACGATTGAAAAATTATGTAGGTGTCACAGTGCCAGGAACTCTGCAAACATTATCTTATTTTCCCTCTCATCATTGGGAAGCTTCTGGGAGTTCTTTTCATTGTGCACTTTCAGGTATTTTAAGCCTTCGAAGGATATAATGCACTCAGGTAAATTCTCTGTGTCTCCCTAGTCATCCTAGGTCCCAGGCAGCTACTTAGATTCTGGATGATAGGAAGTTAAAAGGATTGTTACCAGGAGTTGATTCATCACTTGGTGACAGTATTTCTTAAAGGTTTAGGAATACACTAAGAACAATTTTGAAAAACCTCACAGTGTATCATTCCTCTCCTGATAACACAATCACTGACTGATACTCAGGTATGTATTGGGGCAAAAATAGGTGCATGAGGAGAACTTGCTGTGTTGAAGGTGAACCATGCAGCCTTCTGCCTGGTGAATGGAGGTTGGGAAAGGCATTCCCAATCAGCAGAACTGTTTGTGCCAAAGTCTTACCTTAGAAGTAAGCATGGTGCATTGAAGAAACAGTGGAGGCCAGTGTGGCCCCGGGCTATTGCACTAGTCCAGGACAGAGATAAAGGAAGCTTGGACTAAAGTGGTATCAATAGAGATAAAGTCACTAACATTGGGAGATGTTTAGCAGATAAAGTTAAAAGACCTTGGGAATAGATTGGGAGATTTCAAGGATAATCCCTTTGCTCCACTTTATGAAATTGAATCAAATGGATGGTAGTGCCATTTAGTGAGATGTGGAACCTGGCCAGGTTTCCCTAGCAAGATCATGACTTTGGGTTTGGACACAGTGAGACAACTCTGAGGCATCTGAGATGTGCTGTTGTGTAAGCATTTGAGGGCTAGAGGGAAGGGCTGGATTGGAGATAAACTTGAGAGTCATTTGCATGCAGATGGTGGTTAAATCTGGCCCACTGCTTATTTTTGTAAATAAAACTTTATTGGAACACAGCCATGCTCATTTGTTTACTCACTGTCTATCGCTGCTTTAACACTATAATGGCAGATTGGTACAGTTATGACAGAATCTGTATGGCTCACAAAGCTGAAAATATTTACTGTCTGGCCCTTTACAGAAAAAATTTGCTAACCCTAGACCTAGTGTGAAAAAAGACAAGGGCCAAAGAATGTCAAGCAAAGGGAGCAGATGGTTCAAGAGAGAAGAGGAATGAGCTTCAGTGGCAAATGCTACTGAGGGCTTAAGTAAGATGAGGGCTAAAATACATCAATTAGATTTTAGTGAATGCATGTCATTGGTGACTCTGTTAAGAGGTGTTTCAGAGGCATGGCAGAAGCAGACGCCAGACTGGATTAGGTTGAAGAGTGTGTAGATGGAGACGTTGCATTTAGACAACTCAGGAAATTTCATTTGCCAAATATAAAGAGAAGTAGCTAGATGGGCATTTGAAACCCGTGGGAGATTTTCTTGTTTAAGATGGGAGAGATTTGAGTGTGTTTAAACGTTGAAAGGAAGAAGTCATTTAAGGGGAAAATGGTGAAGTATTCAGTCCTGGAGGAAGGATAAATAAAAAAGTTGCTGAGGAGGTCAGAGGGGTTGGGATCCAAAGACAGATTGGCAGGTCAGCTTCAGGCAGAAGGAGGGATAGAATCTTTTGTGTCAATCAGGGAAAGAAGAGAGTGGACTTGCAGGTTTGGTACCTAGTGGGGGTTTGAAAGAGTTTCCATTTGATGGTTTCAAGTTTCTGGATGAAGTAGAAAGGAAGTAGAGTCATTTGATAGGAATGAGGAGGGACAATTTGTGTGTGAGAGTTGGTGGATGGAGGTTACAGGTATAAAGAGAGGGAAGAAGATTAAGGAAGTATTTTGAAAATGAGAGCATATCTTAATCAGAGAACTATCATAGGATGGTAGAGCAGCACAGAAAATCCATCTGAGGATGGTGGTCATACATTTATATTGAGTCTGACCTGCCCAGGTGCATGACTTTCCCCAACAGTGCGACTGTTCAAGGGAAGCTCCGGAGTAAGAAGTCACTTGTTTGCCAACTGGAAAAACGGAGAAGAGGGAAGTGCAAGAGATTTTAGGGAGTTAGTAAGTATATTGAAATAATGGGCCTTGGAACAAATGGTGGATATGGAGAGATGTGAGTGAAGCCAGGGCTGCTGGGCTGGATGTTTTAATAAAACTAAAGAAAGGTTGTTACAGGAATAATTGAACAAACAAGCTGGAAGGAGAGGACATGGTGGTTAGAGCACAGGATTCTTGAAGAAGTGATTCTGGAAGTGGAGCAGGTTGGGGTAATGACAATACCCAGGGGAAATTTGGGTGTATGGCAGAGAATTTACTATTAAAGTTTTGTTCTGCTTATGTGAAAAAACAAAAGGCCCCATATTCACCATTGGAAAATAGAATAAAAGAAGATGAGATATAGGCAGATTTTTATCTCTTCTAATGTTAGAGAAAGCATGCAGTTACTTCCATCGGGATAAAAATGTGGACTTTAAATTTCTTGAGAGATATATAGGGATTCAATGATGTTAATGCACTTGGTTATAAATAACACAAAAGAGATCATAAATGACAAGCATTTTTATCTTTCACTACTGATATTTTTTATTTACACTCTTCTTAGATGAAAGAAAATTGCTGCAATAACTGGTCTCTGTGGAAAGTCTTTTTGGCTTGTCTCTTAGCCTGTGTGATAACGACAGCAATTGGCATACTTATAATAAGCTTGATGAATAATAGGGGAAATTACAAATCTTCCATTGTTTTCCAGCTATCCCCAAAGTCGGGGAGCCTATGATTATTATTCCTTGGACCACCTCTACTACTTCTCAACCTACAGTGACCACCAGGTCAACAGAACTGACAGCTACAACCACTTAAACAGAATTTACTATCTCTGCCTTGTCCACTGAACCTACAACCACAACAACCACAACCATCGGTTCACCTGAACCTGCAACCTCAGCGGCCATGACCATCGCTTCACCTGAACCTGCAACCTCAGCGGCCATGACCATCGCTTCACCTGAACCTGCAAGCGCAGCAGCCACGATCACAACTTCAAGTGAAACCACAGCTGCCTCTGCTACACCAGAACCTTAAACTACAACTACTGTAACTTTCACTTAGCTTACAAAACCTATGGTCATCACTCTCCTTCAACAATCTGTAATCTCCACCTATTTCTCTGAACCTGCAACTGCAATGCCACCATTATCACTTTAATCTACTAGAACTACCACCAATCATCAAAATGTTCTCTTCTATGGCAAGTTAACGTTTAGTTATTTT
This sequence comes from Tursiops truncatus, assembly GCF_011762595.2. Lineage (NCBI taxonomy): Eukaryota > Metazoa > Chordata > Mammalia > Artiodactyla > Delphinidae > Tursiops > Tursiops truncatus. Next base: position 69,148,728 of record NC_047046.1, read on the forward strand.
CACTACAAATTAACCTACAACTATCTTCCCTCACTGGCTCTTTCCTCAAATTGTAGCTACCTCTTCAATGGCTGAGTCACTGCTATTGCTACATTATACCTATAGGAGCTACCATGATGCCATTTGAAGAAAAGTAATTTAGACAGTGAATAATGGAAAAAATTACCTTAATTTTCACCATGTCAACACTTAGGTCTTCCAAAACTATTAAAAATGTCTGGTTTTTTTTTAAGAGCTGTACACCTGAAACTAACACAACATTGTAAATCAACTATACTTAAATTAAAATTCTAAAAAAACAACTGAACATTGAAGCTATAAGAACCTTCTTTTTTTCTATATTTCCAAATAATATAATTTCATATAGAAAAAGTAACCCAATTTGTTCATTTAGAATGTCTTTAAGACATTTTATATAAAATCTTAATGGCAAAATTAGCCATTTAGAATTTTTTCAAAGATTTTTTTTTTAATGTGGACCATTTTTAAAGTCTTTATTGAACTTGTTACAATATTGCTTCTGTTTTATGTTTTGGTTTTTTGGCCCAGAGGCATGTGGGATCTTAGCTCCCTGACCAGGGATCAAACCTGCACCCACTGAATTGGAAGGGGGAGTCTTAACCACTGGACCGCCAGGGAAGTCCCAAAAGCATTTAGATTTTAATATGTAATGATTTCAGTTCAGAGCATTGCATTCCTCTGCAGACAAATTACACACATAAAGAACACATTTTATACTGGGGAGATTTAAATTTATGTAGGGAAAAAATTTTAATTTATAATAATTGTTTCCTTTACAGTGAAGCTTGTTGTGTTCAATTTTTCTTTAGATTTTAATTACCTTTTAAACAACCATATTCTATTTACTTTAATATTTGTGGATTTAAAATAGAGATTCAAAGTGCATTTGAATCTCTATTTTAAAATTAAATGATTAATTTTCTGCAATCTTGTAAATCAGTTAATTAAAGACTTGTCTTAAGTCCCAACTATGTGCTTAAGTACAGAAGATGCAGAAGAAGAAAACAGCAATGCAGATTAAGTAGTAAATTCATTAATTTAGACTCTTAATTTTGAATTCTTAATAATTCTAGAAGATTTAAATAAGTTGATGATACTCCGGACTTACTAAATCAGGATCTTTAGACTGGAACTGGTAATCTATAATTTAAAAAACTTTATATGGGCTTCCCTGGTGGCGCAGTGGTTGAGAGTCCGCCTGCCAATGCAGGGGACACGGGTTCATGCCCCGGTCCAGGAAGCTCCCACATGCCGCGGAGCGGCTGGGCCCGTGAGCCATGGCCACTGAGTCTGCATGTCCGGAGCCTGTGCTCTGCAACGGGAGAGGCCACAACAGTGAGAGGCCCGCGTACCGAAAAAAAAAAAAAAAAGAAAAAAAAAAAACAAACGGGAAAAAAAACGTGTTGGAAAAATATTTACAACACTGAGGGTAGAAGAATCATTGGTATCTTGATACATGAAATGTTCACTGGAAAGAAGAACACTGACCCATAATAGACAGTCATAGCACATAAATATGAATAAACATAAATACAAATATGAGTAAGCACATATATGATAGTTTGTAAATATGACTATTGAATGATATTTAAATGGTTATTAATGTGTTTAATTTCAGAGCTATAAAACAAAGGAAATGACTACACACACACACACACACACACACATTCTTTTTCCTGACCTGAAAACAAAGACTGAGGAAATGGTCAAAATGTTCAAAGCAGGGAGAACACAGTAAGTAAGGTGGTCTTGTGACACTGTTAGTGACATTGTAACCTGGTACAATTGTCTTCATCAATTTGACAGCAATTTTTTTATCAAGAGCTTTTGATCTACTCAATTCCACTTTTTTTGAGGGGGGGTTATTTTTTATTTCTATATTTAAAAATTTTTATTTGAATTTTTATTTATTTATTTATTTTTATTGGGGTATAGTTGTTTTACAATGTTGTGTTAGTTTCTATTGTACAGTGAAGTGGAGTTCCCTGTGCTATATAGCAGGTTCTCATTAGTTATCTACTTTATACATATTAGTGCCACTTTTAAATTGCCACCTAAAGAAACAATGCAAAATTTTGAAAAAATATTTTAAAAAATAATTATTGTATTGACTATTATGTCTGCAAAATAGAAACAATCTAAATACTTAAGGATGGAAGCATGGTTAAGTAAACTATCTTACTTTTTGTGTAACTGACTGTTGTACAACCAATAAAACACATTAAAATGAATTACAAAAATAACTATCCTTAGATATACATTGAAAAGTGTCTGGGAGGAACCAAAACAATTTAAACAGTTGGGTAAGTGATGATTTTCTTTAAATTTTCTGAATTATCTTCAAAATAGGTTTATATTACTCTTCTAATTGGAAAAAGGTATATGAAGTCAGATGTTTCATAAACTAATGAAAAAATGATAAGAGAAACAGACAGTAAATTAGGGGCAGTGAGTAATGGAAACTAAAGTTAATGAATTTAAAGTGAAATAATGAAGCATCCTATATGGACGCTTCTTTTATTTTTAATTTTCAAATAGTGGTCATAGAATATTGTTATAAAATTGAGATACAAAAGGAATCCAAAAGACCGTAGGTGAATCCAATCACATATGGTACCTCCTATCTTATTTACATCAGAGTATCTGGCTACTAAGTGATTTGTCTATTAGATTCAGGTCTGAAGAATCAATTTTCTGGTTCTACGTGGGATTTTGACTTAGATTAGGGATTGAATTTCTGCTCTGCAGCAACTGTTGGTTTTGCAACCTGAAGAACACTTCTTAAACTCTTTGAGTCTTAGTTTCCTCATCTGTAATATGGACATAATACTTTCCCATAGAGCAATTTTGAGGATTAAAGTGGTTTATGTACCTATCATTGTCCCTGACAAATAAGTGTTTGTTTTTATTAGTTTGAGACAAATGCTTTCACGAAGAAGCATTGAATTATATGTGTGTATATATATATATAATATTAGTAAGTATGAGTATTCCACTCAGTGCCAGAATTATTAATATTTATGTTAACATAATTGTTAGTATGTATATATACTTATGCACAAGTACATGGTATATATATTTTGATATATATAAATATATTATGGTTAATATTTATATATACTGGGTTGGCAAAAACGTTCGTTTAGGTTTTTCCATAACATCTTATGGAAAAACCCAAACAAACTTTTGGGCCAATGAAATATTTGTTTACATAATTGCTAGTATTTTGGTATATATGTATATTTATATACATATACATGTTATCGACAGTTGACCCTTGAACAACAGGTTTGAACTGCATGGGTCCACTTATATGAGAATTTTGTCAATAAATACGTACTACAGTGTTACACTACCTATGGTTGATTGGATGCACAGATGTGGAACCACAGGTAAGGAGGGCTGACTGTAAAGTTATATGAGGATTTTTGACTGCAGGGTGTCAGTGCCCCTAACCTATGCATTGTTCAAGGGTCAACTGTATATATGTTTTACTATATATTTATGTAATAAAACTTCATTTATTCTAGGGTGTTTTAACTTCTATTGTTTTGATGTATCAATTTTTTTCTTACTCTACTGGGCTTCTAGATAACTTTCTAAAAATCCTACATTTTGCTATTTGAGATTCCATAAGCAAGTCAAATATTGATCTTCCTTTCTTTTGATTTCTAGATGATCTCCAGAGCCAAGAGGAAGCACAAATGGTCCCAATATCCATGCTCTCTGGGCAACATATTTCATTTCTTTGTACTATTTTGAACTGCTTTGAATAGCTGACATTTCTGGGATTCACAATTGGCTCCATAATTGTGACATATAGATAAACTTCCCATTTCAGAGATATTTACAACAGAACCCAGAAACATAATCTCTTCAGTTCTTCTAAGGATTCTGAATAATTATCTCTTCTTCTTTTTTCTTTGTGGGTAAAGCAAAGGAAGCCCAAGAAATGTCACCAGAAATCAATACTTAGGTTGACTGCTATGCTCTAATGCCTTATGATCGTGGCTGGGAACCAGCATTCAGTAGCTGGGAAAGGGGCACGACCCTATGCTCTTGCCACCTTCTCCCAAGAACAATGATTTAATCTTTGATGGTCAAGGTGGAGATCAAACTTGAAGGACTTACGGCATGAGAACTTAGATCAGTCCATAAATTTTATGGTTCAGGTTCAAGTTCAAGGACTGACAAGAATTAATATACTTGCAGAATCAGCAAACAAACAGAGCAGACGATGCACATGAGCTGATACAAAAAAATGTGTCACCCCAGTGCCAACCGTGTTTCCTACTGAGAGGTGCCAAAGTTCCGTGGTCTCAGCACCTTTTATGAAGTGAAGAGCTAAGACCCCAGGAAGCCATTTAGGCTGGTGTTGAAAGAGTAGACAATCATCAAGCAAAATCAGACCTAATTACCTTAAAGCGATTGTATTTTTTTTTTTTGCAAGACCACAAGTATGGTAACTAGTTTATTTCATGTTTTACTTCTTATTGTGCCATCAGGCCTTGAAACTAAAGGTGTCAGTGAATCAAGCCTAACCAAGAGGCAAATGGGCCTTCCAAATTATTTGTCAAATAGTTGCTGTGAACACAGAAGAGAGAGAGTTGAAAAAAAATTCAAAATGACTCGTGTAAGATGAATTTTATTAGAGCTGGCCAATGTATTTTGATAAGTACTTATTTTTAGCATGTGGTTGATATTTATTAAATAAACACCCATGTTATCATACTCAGGACAAAAACAGAACACTTCCAGAATCCCCAGAGACCTTCAATGTGGTATTCGGCCCCAATTCTGCTTTTCTCCTTCCCCTGAGAGGTAACCACCACTATCACAAGTTTTACGTTAAATATTTCTTTGCTTTTTAAAATAGATGTTTCAAATTTGCATTTGTCTGATGTTTTCTTATTATTTGAGTGAGATTATACATTTTTGGGAAAAATACCTAGAAGATATATATCCTATATCAAGGAGTTCATGATGTCAGTATGTCATTATTACTGGTGATGTTGGCCTTGATCACTTGGTTAAGGTAGCTTCTACTGGATTTCTCCACTGTAAAGTTGCTGTCTTTTCCTCTGTAGTTAATAAATATCTTGGGGAGGTAAAAAATAAAATAAAATAGATGTTTCACTTACATATATATCTCCAAACAAGATTGTTTGGTTTTAACGTCTCTGTTATTTTTCCGACTACATTATATTTGTGAGGTTCATGCATTTGATATGTTTAACAATAGTTCGTTCATTTTCTTTGGTGAAAGTATTTCACTGTATAAATATAACACAATTTACTTATCTATTCTGCTGTGGATGTATATTTGGGTTGTTTTTTAAACTGACTAATAATGTTACTATGAACATTTCTGTTTGTGTGTGGGTGCATGAGTGTGTGTGTGTGTGTGTGTGTGTATGTATATATGTGTGTGTGTGTGTGTGTGTGTGTGTGTGTGTGTGTGTGTGTGTGTGTGTGTGTATTTCCCTTGGGAACATACTAGGAGTGGAATTGCTTCATCATAGCTCATAAGTATCTTCAAGTTTACTAGATAATGTCAAATGCTTTCCAAGTCATCTTACCAATTTATATAACTGCCAGCAGCATATTTATTTAGAACTTCATTAATGATTTACTCAATAAGATTTCATAAGTTTTCCATTAAAAGTATTGCACCTCTATTAGTAGATTTATTTCTAGATGCTTGAAAATTTCTTTTCAATATCTCTTTAAGTTTTTAGTTTTCTGAATATTTGTTGATGATACACAAAAATTTGAAATAATCACTTATACAAATAGAAAATACTTTCTTAAATTATTTTTGTATACTGATTTGTATCCACTAATCTTGCTAAACTCTTACTTATTCTAATAGGTTGCTTGTGGATTCTTTGGATTTCTATGTTTACAGTCCTGCTATATGCAAATAAGAGCATCTTTCTTCCTTATATAGTGGACTTCTTATTTTATTGCCCTGGTTGGGACCTTCAGTACACTACTGAGGAGCAAGCATCATAGTGGACTCTTGTCTTGTCACCTTTTCTTCTCTCCATTTTACATCTCAACCCTTTTGACTGAGATTCCTTTCCTTCTGCATTTCTACCCTTTGCATTTCTTTCAGTGAATGCCTGCTGGTGAAAAACTTAGTCAAATTGTGTTTAACTAAAAAATGATCTTATTTTTACTCTTTACTTGATAGCTATTCTTGCTGAGCATAGAATCCTAGCTTGCCAGTGATTGTTTTTCAGTATATTGAAGACCAATTTAATTGTCTTTTGACTTTCACTTTTGCTTTAGAGAGGTCATTATAATAAAATGTAATAGCTACGTTTTTTTAAAAAGGTAGGAAGCCAGGTTCCTGATGCTAAGTTTTCCAGGTACTTTGTCTTATTCTTTGCTGCTCTAAGATTTATACTACCACTGAGAAGTTTGAATTATAAGTTGAAGATCCCAAGTTCTCCAACCATTACATAATAGTGGACTCAGAAACAATCAGAGCAACACAGGATTAATGAAACAGGATTTGTTTTGGCCATAAGGCAAAAAAAAAAAAAAAAAAGAAGAAGAAGAAGAAAGCAACTAACAGTGATTTAAAGCATAAGTCATCTATTGTTTTCTTAATGGGAAGTTCAGAGATTTGGAATTCAGTTACATAACATTTTTTTGTGAATACAATATTACACACAGGAAGACATGTCTGCTCTTGAACTAGGATATATGTTAAGTCTATTAATGGTTTGGAAAATTCATGTCACTAACTACTGCCTCCCTACCCAAAGTTGGCCTATACGAAATGCATGACTAAAAAATATCTTGAAGTCATTTTTTCTCTATTCTATACTGCTTGCCACTTTGCTAAAGGGTCAGACTGCATCAGCTCTCAGATTGTTGTGAAACATCACCACTTTTGCAGGCTCTATCAGGTACACTTTTCCTAGTGCAAAGTGGAAAAGTACCAAAGATGGTCTTTCTTTTCTAGTTCCTGCACATCTAAAAGATCAGTATTTATCAGAAACAGTGACAAAATAATTCATAGTCTAAAGCAAGATACAATGTGCTAAGAAGCAGATAAGATTTACCGTGGATAATCCTTGATTTGTGTACTTAAGAGTTACTGAGGTGCACTTATTTCCTATTTTTATCTTTAATTCTAGCTAAAGCTATTTTAATGTTTTCTTTCCCCTTGTCTATCTCAGTAGAGCCACTGACTTCCATACAGAAGATTTTACTCACGCACATTTATCATGATCCAGTAATCTTAATATTGTCTTATTTTTGGACAGTTTTGAAATTAGTCATCGCCATAATCCCTCTATTTAGCCACAGAATTTTACAATATCCATAATCAAGGAGTGGCTTTGTAGGCTTTTTAGAAGCAAAAACTAAATTCCTAACCTGGGAGAAATCAAGTTTCAGTGACTTTAAGTAAATTTTGTGAAATAAGGAAGGCAAAGGTTTACATCTGCTCAGAATCCTAGACTCTTAAAGTTGAGATAGTTTTCTGCAGGTCATTTTGGGAAGGGAGCAAATTTTTCTATTTACATTTTCCCAACTAACATAAATTGTGTACTTTGGGATTTAATTTGGAAGTTTTCCCAGGAAACAGATGACTATTACTTTGCATAATCCAGGTGGAGCAAATACACAATTATTAATTTAGCCTAAATTCAGTATTTCCTAACTTCTAATCCACAAAGTGAATACAGATATCTTTGGAGCTCCATTGGAGATACCAACCCCTTCAGAATGGACAGCCAACAATGGCAGCATGCTGTGGACAGTGAACAAAATGCAGCTGAGTTGGTGAGTTTTGTACATACCCTTTAACTGCTTTCATGTCTAATGTTCTTGCTTTCTACATTTGACATTTAACCTTTCCAAAAAACGAAGTTGCCTCATATTTCACAGAAAATGCAAAATGCCATTGCTTTAATATCATATATACATCATTTTATTTCCTTCTCCTTTTCATAATATATTAAATATGAGTTATGGTGTTTCCCCACACGTCAAAAACATTTATACAATTTATTCCATTAAGTCAAATAATTAGTTAATGATGAGCAAAAACCCCCCAGTAAAACCAACTTTTGAGGCTGTGAAAAGGAATGGTTTGAATTTCCCAATTTTTAGTAATCTGACAGGCAACCTATAACCTCTTAGGTCCCCCAAAACAAAGGGTAGAAGGTCTTTTTAATAATTCTTTTTTTTTTTTTTAAGATTTGGTTTTAACAAATTTGTTTTTTGTTTTGTTTTGTTTTGTTTGTTTGTTCTGTTTTTAATTTCTTTTTGGCTGCATTGTGTCTTCGTTGTGGTGCGCGGGTTTCTCTTGTTGCAGAGCACTAGCTCTAGGCGTCCAGGCTTCAGTAGTTGTGGCTTCCAGTCTCTGGAGCACAGGCTCAGTAGTTGTGGCACATGGGCTTAGTTGCTTCACAACATGCGGGACCTTCCTGGACAAAGGCTCGAACCCATGTCCCCTGCATTGGCAGGTGGATTCTTAACTACTGCGCCACCAGGGAATTCCCTTTTATAATTCTTTATGAGTTTATTTGCTTATTTTAAAACATGTGGAAAAAACAGAAAATTACAAATAAAAAATTTTAAAAATCACCCATGATCCCTCCCAGAGAAAATCACTGCTAATATTTTGCTTCTTGTCCCCCATCCAATTTAATTTTATTCTTTTGATTGCTTTGTTTTGTCACATGAAATTTTTGTCAATTTACCTAAATTGTTTCTCCAAAATTCCATAAAAATCTTAATTAAAATTCAGAGAATTGAGAGCTTATACTACAGAAACCTTTTATAAGAGGACATTTGTTCATGCTGTCTTTTTGTTTCTCAGTAAAGTTTTATGGTTTTCTTTACATAAGTCCTATGGCATTTTATAGGCTTAGCTACTTTAAATGCTTCATTACTACTGTGAATAGCAGTTGCTAGTACACACACACATACTCACACATAAAACAAGTGCTGTTACACATATGTTTTATACGTTTATAATCAGCCAATTTGATGAGATCTTGTAACTTTCGATAGGTTATTCGGCTAAGTATTTGGGATTCTGTTTGTAAGCAAACATATCATCTGCAAATAATGTTAATTTTATCTTCACATTTCCATTATTTTTACACACTGATGAGAACTTCTAGAAAAACATTACCAGATATTGGTGGTAGGAGACTTTCTTCACTTCTCCTGCCTTTGAAGGAATGTTGTCCCTGATGTTTCACTGTTAAATATGATGGTCATTTCTTTGAGGTGGACATTCCTTGTCACATTTGGGAGTTGTTCTTTCCTTTTAGTTCTTTGAGATTGGTATTATTTGTCTGCTTTTATCAGTTTTGAATGATGAAATTTGTTAAATGAGCCTTGAGCATTGAGATGATTATTTTATTTTCCTTCTCTGATCATTTAATATGAAAAATGTATTCATATAATTCATATCACTAAACCATTATTAGAGTTTCAGATTTTCCTAGAACTTGGTTAGTTCTTCATTTAATACAAGTTGGACTCTCATAAGTTTTTTTACATGTTTTATGTGTTTATTTTACTGGATAAAATAAATTTTCTTCACCCTTAAAAATCAGGGTTGATTGATTGCTTATTTTAACATTCTTTCTCTGTAGTTACCTAGAAATCCATACTGTTCAAACAAAGGAATGCACTGTGGTTGTAGATTGCCCATCGCGACCTTACAGCCGCAGTGGGTGAGATTTGGGGCCCGTGGTGCGGTGGGGAGTCTTCAGTAGTACTCTGGAGTAATGGTAAGCCGGGATGGCAGGCTCTGCTCTGTCAGCCCTGCTGCAGGGTTCTCCTCCCCTTCAATCCCTCCCCAGCCACACCCCTCCTTGGTGGCTGTGTGCTTCTCCTGTGGCATCCCACCCCACAATCTCCCGCTAACACCGCAGGCCCCAGCAAGTTATCAGTGCTGTAGTCTATGTCTGTAAGATCCTACTCCATGCCGGAGCTGACATCTTTTTAAGCTCAGTGAACTTCCTTTTATTTATATTTAAAAGATAAAACTGTATTTAATGAATCATTTTCTAGTTATAAAATCTCAATATGTCATGTGAACATGGGAGATGACAGTGAGTCAAAGAAATACCTGTAAATTTCCATCACTCAGAGATAACTAATCTACATGTTCTGATATGCGTTTTCTTTATTTTTTCTCCCCTTGAGGGCTAATTAGATAATTAATTTATACTGCAATTTTAGTAGCTGATATATAAACTTAATGTGATATATTCCTGAGGCAACCTATTTGCATTTGACATGATGCCTTATTGCTTTAGTACAAAGGATTAACTAAGAGGGGAAATTTTGTCCTTATGGACTTGTGGACAAGGGGTGTGTGTGTGTGTGTGTGTGTGTGTGTGTGTGTGTGTGTGAGAGAGAGAAAGAAAGAGAGAGAGAAAGAGAGTGCGCTGATAAATTTGTTTGTTTAAATTGCGGCATTTGGAGTAATGAAAAAATTAGCCATATTCTAATTAAAACCATTTACTTAAGTTACCACTGTCTTATTGCTGAAATATTCACTTTTCATAATCTTTTGCAGGTGACAGCAAAACTGTAGTCACTCTGGAAACCATTTCTGGTGTGTCTATTGGCCTAATCGCTAGGACCCTTGCCGTTCTGCTCTTATATTTTGTCCACTTCAGCAAGCCCACCAACAGTACCACCATCATCATTCACACAGACAGCAAGTCCAATCATGTCACCTGCATCCCTGGTTCTGCCCCATCTCCTGCCTCATCATCCCTGCCTGGATCTCAGAGCACTCTGCCTTCTACCCCTGTGCCCAACCAAAGGTCCCCACCAAGGTACCTCCATCTCCTATGAAGATGACTAAAACCACAATGCGGGGCCATGAAGTTGTCACTGAAGATGGAGGATAACGTTTTGGGGGCCTTTAGCCCTCCTCAAGCCAGATCAACATCCTTACTCTGAAGGAAGCACGTCCAAGGTATTCTTTCCTGCTGCCAAGAGGTTCCACAGCATTTAGCTTTATGAGACCTGCCCCACTTGCTCAATCATTTGCTGTATTCCCATATGAGAATGACTCCAGTGTTCTCAGTCTTGGGCCCTCCAATGTTCAAATGATTGGAAAAGAATTTCAATTGAGCTAGGTTGATTCATCCAGGCTGGGGCCCAGTGTTTCCTTTTCATCCTGTACAACCAATCTCAACTTCACTAATGAGGATTTTGACGGCTGAGGAAGTTGCCTGCTTCCTGTATGCTGGTTCTCAAGCTGGTATTTTTCATCCAGTTGTTGATTATTTCCCAATCTCATATACTTGGCTATTTTCAGCATTTCTATTCCAGTAAGGAAAGAAGGAAATGTTTAATTAATGTGGTTAATGAACATAACTTATTATATAACTGTTGATCATTACAGAAGCTTTCCTACTATTGGGGAATTCAGAAAAGAGGGCAGATCAGTGAGATTAGAAATAATCAAGGAAGGTTTTAGAGAAGGGCTGAAAGTTGAACAAGGGTGAAAGTTTAAATTTAAGGAGAGATAATTAAAACAGAAAATGAGAGGGCTAAGGGAGTTTAATAGATTTAAAATCCAAACCACATTTATGGATAAGCACACTTACCCAAAATACTTCAAATGTAACAAATGATGTATTTTATATATCTGCACTTTTTTACTGATAGTGTCAATATTATTTTCTATACTTGATATTTTGCTTAATCTCTAAACTATTATAAACTACTACTTATAAAATTTGAACTTTTAAATTGTTTTGTACTTCATGCTATATAACTTTGAGTGCACATTGCTTATAATTTTCTATGAAACACAAGAGTCTTGTTCAATATTACTTTAATACTCACTAGAAGCATCCACATTTTATTCTGGAAAAGACTGCAGGGTTAAAATCAACTTGCCCATTCCATCCTCAGCTTCCAAACTCTACAAAAGAGGAAGACTGTTCCAGGGAAGGGCACTCTTGTTCAAAGACTCAGATGCTATGAGTAGACACGGGAGCCTGGATCTGTTTTGCATACCATCAGAGGTTCTAAATAGGTTCCAAAAGTGTTTTTTTTTTAAGATTTCCTAAAGCAAAAGATTTTGTGTATATGCCATTCTAGGTTGATTTGCTGTAGTTAATCATAGGCCATGTAAATTAGTACAGACCTTGAGGCCTTGCTGAGTAATTTGGCTCTGCAAAAGAAAGATTAGAAATGTGATCATCGCTAGGTAATTATTATTTATGAGCAGCTAGTATTATTTCCCAGACACTGGGAAATGTAAACATTTGAGTCTTTGAAAAATAATTTTTCAAACAATTTACCAACATTATTTGATAATAGAATTTAAGAATGATGAAAGGCATTATATAAATTTTAGAAAAGAAATTTCATAAAGCTCTAGGTAAGATGAATGAGCAAAATGGAGAAAGTGTGCATGCATTTCTCCCTGGTAGAGTTTTAAATCAATTCATTTCTATTGTGTTTTTGATTTAAATGCTTGTGAAGAAGAAAGATTAGATTCACTAGGTTCAAATGTGCTTCCTTATATGATTTAAACTTTGCTTTGTAATATAAAATTTAAAAAAGCTTTTAATACAAAGACCTAAAATAAAGGCACTGTTAATAAAGAATTTAAAAGAAAGTTTTGTATCCTAGAAGCCGTTTTAAATAACTAGATGTTGTGATAAAAGCTGTTCTTTTCTTCCTTTGCTCTTTGAGATAATACAGAATGCACTTGGTAATATGGGGAGAATAACTTAATTGTGCTTAAGGAATCTGCTCTTAGCAATGAATTTCCTATGTTAAATATTGGAGGATATTGTAATTAGGGTTATCTGAGTTCATCAGGTTTCTGTGCTTTATAAAATGGGGTTGTGAATGAGCTCTTGGATTCATTTTTTGCTTTAGACTTTTACGGTTTAATAAAATCTTAAAGTATTAAGCAGCATTGTGGAAAAAGTCTTCACCAGTTAAAATACATAACTTGGACAAAAATTTTACAAAGTACTATGAAAATAGTGAAGTGTGCATATTCAATAAATAAGTAATCACCCAGTGGTAATGATTTATTCACCAAATATTAAAACCATATATATGTTCTAATATTTATTATTTCAAAAATTTATTCACTATATTGAATGACAGTAATATATTTTAAAACAGTCAGGAAATTATTTAAAATATCTTCGACAGGACTTCCCTGATGGTACAGTGGTTAAGACTCTGTGCTTCCACTGCAGGGGGCCTGGGTTCAGACCTTGGTTGCGGAAGATCCCGCACAGCCAAAACAAAAACAAAACAACAACAACAAAACAATATTAAAAAACTAAGGATTATCTTAAGAAACCCAAATTTAAAAATTAAATTAAAAAAATATATCTTCTACAAGCAATTTTTGAGTCCATTATTTATTCTTAAATGCAAAGTAATTCTTTGCATTGTGGGATTAAAACGTTAAGTTTTCAAATACACTTCACCAAATAAGAGTGTAACTAACTTCTTTGGATGCATTACTAAAAAATGTTCTATTGGGCATTTTGTTTCCAGAATAGATCCATTTACTTACACTGAAAATCCACTGTAATAGGTAAAATCTGTACTCCATGATATTTCCACAATTATTTTAGGGGAACCTTTCAGAAGTTATACTGTGTGAGCCATTCACTTTGATATTGTGCAGTTTCAAAAGCTTTTGAACCTTGGAACCATCTCTACTTTGAAACAAATTATTATTTGCGAACTTTCACTTGCTTACTCTTTAAATTCTTTAATAATCTAAGTTTCTCATTAATTGCCATTATAGTGATAGGCAGCTAATATCAGTGTTATGATCAAGTCAAACATGTTTCTGGTTTGTCACATCTCTTGCTAACTTTGGCCATGGCATCCTGAGAGCTTTTTCCAAGTCGTGTAGGAGTCTCTCTTTGTCATTCACAATGGTCATTACCATCAAACAATTGCAAGCAGGCGTTGTTCAGGGCTAAGGGGGAACTCCTCAGCTAGAAACAGTTCCCTTTGCCAGGAAACGAACAGCAGAGTGAGCAACAAGCTTCCCCAGCCTTTCAGGGCACTGCATGAAGTTCCTGCTTCAATTTTATCCTACCTAGACTGGCAGAGCTAAGAAATATAGAACTAGCTAGTGCTAGGGAAGAAAAGCAGGGGCTACAGATAGCTGCCACTCAGCAAGAGTCAATGTGGTTCACAGTGACCTGATGGAACTTGAGGATGTTATGGTAAGTGGAATGAGCCAGACAGAGACAATTATTATATGATCTCACTTATTTGTGGAATATTAAAAAAAAGCTGAAATTACAGCAACAGAGAGTATAATGGTGCTTACCAGGAGCTGGGAGTAGGAGGGAGTGGGGGAAATGGAGAGAGGTTGGTCCAAGGGTATAAACTTCTAGCTATAAGATGAACAAGGTCTGGACATCTAATGTACAGAATAGTGATTACAGTTAATACTACTGTGTTAGGTACTTGAAAGTAGCTAAGAGAGTAGATCTTAAATGGTAATTATGTGACATGAGAGATGTTTAGCTAAACTATGGTGGTAATCATTTTGTAATATATAAGTGTAACAACTCAACATGTGTATCTTAAACTTATACAGTGTTATATGTCAGTTATATCTCAATAAACCAGGATAAAATAAGTAAAAAATAAAATACTTGCTCACAACAAGTAATGTCATCTTTTCCAGCCTCAGAGTGGATGTGTTTGCTCTGAAATGTAGTTTGATTTTTAAAAATACTGCAAGCACAGATACTTCTGCATCAGTTGTATTTGTTTCTACATTTGCAACTGTCCTACATGGAAGACATGGGCTTATCTTACAAATGGAACAAGAAGCCGCAAATTATTATTTCCGGCTACTACACCAGGGACCTCTGTATCAGTTATGAAAAAATTCAGCTATAAGTTGAATAGATGTTCCTAAACAGTAATAAAGTTATGGAAGTTATAGAAAAATAATATATAGAAGCTTGTCTCTCATATACATTAAAAGACTGAAGGTAGCTTTTGAAAAAGTAATTTTTTGGTCGTAAGAGACCTAGACTCCTTTATCTCATTGTTCTACATCCTCAGTATCTGGCTTCTATTTCCTGGTTCAAAATGGCTGCTTAAGCTCCAGTCATTACATCTATATTCCAGTCAACAGAAAGGAAGAGGGATTAAGGGCTTGATCATTCTTCTAAGAATATTTCTCAGAAGTTGCATACAGTAAGTTTATTATAGCCCATTGCCAGAAATTCGTCATATAGCCACATGTAGCTGTAAGGAAGACTGGAGGATATAATGATTATTCTGGGTGTTTGTGTGACTAGCTAAAACTGAGGTTTCTATTTATAAGGAAAACAAACAGAATAGATATTGGGGCACAATCCAGAGTCTCTGCCCAACAATTCAAGCCAAACATTTTTAGATGAAGAAGTAAACATTTCACTCCAAATTCCTAATCCCTTTATGAGCCTCAGCTACTCTTTAAACTCTTTTATAAACAGTCTGGCAACCGCAACATTTTAACAGTGTCTAATAATTGTGAATCAGATGCGGTCATTTACAGCGTCACTGAGTTGGCCTCAGGTGCCAAGCACGACGGCTGAGGATTCAAGTCTCCAGGAGTTTCACCTGGCACAGGAGAGCACCAAGAGCCCCTCGCAAAAGGAGGGAGATCATGCCTGATGCTTTTGTGTATCTGCACATGTGTCTGACATAGAGAAACTACAAAGCAAGCATTTGATGAATTAAATCACTGATTACATCCCAGAAACATCATGTAGAAAAGGACTGTGGAGATTATCCAATCCAAACTCTTCACTTTTGAGATGAAGGACCTGAAGCTTGAATAAAGCTTGGCCAGTGCTGGGTGTATGCAGGTATCGTGTAAAGGACTTTGTGTTATTTGCCCAGCAGTGCATTAGTGTTAAAGCTGAGACTGCATGAACTCAGATCTGGGGCTCTGCACTAACATGAAACCTTTTCACTTTATATTTTCTGACTTCCATTTTGACTTGCTTCCTGCATGTATTAATGTGTTTTAACTCACATTTTATTAATAGCTACCTCACTTTTATGTATTTTTATTTCCAGTTGGAAGACAGGAAATCATGTTCTCTGATGCCATTTTACTCTTTATATTTTCTCCATTGTATCTTCAAGTTTACTTTTCATTTTCCCCAAGAACCAGGTTTTCTTCTTTCCAGGTTGCAAAAGGTTTTATGTTTCTGCCTTAACATAGTATTTGAATAGTTAAAATGTACAAGATCTAAAACTAGGCAACCAGGACTTGAAACCTAGCTCTCTCACTTACTGTGTGACCTTTGGCAAATTACCTACCTCTCTGTGCCACAGTTTTCTCATCTAAAATGTGGAGAAAAAAAAAGACCACATACTGCATAGATCTATTTTAAAGAGTTAATAGCTTAGTAAAACAGCCTGGAAAATGTTCAGTGAATGTTATCTGAGAATGATGGTGACTTCTTAAGTAAAGGATGGTATTCTCTTGCTACCTAGCATGTTTTTGGCCATCTCTCCTTTTCTAATAAATAATTTATTCAAAAAATTACAATTAGTATTGACATTTAAGAAAAATGACACAAGATAATTGAAGCTTCTGAGTAAATATTATGACATGGTTACCTCAAAGCTGAATAGAGATTAGACTTGGGTGGAATAAAAATTAAAGTGTGTGGAGATCAACACTGCAATGGTTGGAGGTGAAGGTCGAGTGGGAAATAAAAGGATTCACCTTCCCTCCTGCAAGAGCCGCAGAGTGAGTGTGCTATCAGCTGGCTAAGAGAATTACACTTCACACATCTCCTCAAAGTGAATAATAGCTTTAAAAACAAATTTAGCTATTTTTTAATTATTAATGGAAACCAGTGAGGACCATCTTAGTACAGAAAATTAAGATTTAAGATGCAAAAACGATTTTAGTGAATGAAATACATGTTTATATATTTTAGTTTATATAGTACTTTAACTTCTCATAGACCGTTTCCCCCAAGGACAACTTAGTAACATACACACATTTAAACCTATTGCTCCTGACAAATAGGCTAGATTATGCTGGTCCCTGGGGGTGATTCAGGGCAAGTGGGTAAATTCAGGTACTTCTGCAGGTCTCTCTCTCTCGTCTCTTGGGCAAAGAGTTCTTATCATGCCAGAATGTCTCATGAGAAGCTGATTTCCAATAAGTTAGAAAGATTCTCCCAAGAGTCGACAGTTGGTAAGTGGCAGACGTAAGGCCTCCATCCTGTCTTCGTGGGTCCAAGTGAGGTGTGTGAGAGGTGAAACTTGGACTGGAGAATTTCATATTCTACGTTCTGGTTGGCAAAGCCTCACCAACGGCCAGTAGATACTGGAACATAACTATAGCCTGTTTTGTAGCCATATTAATTGCCCTAGGAAATTCTGATAAGTGTCTCTGGTTAGGAATCATTACTTCAAGCCTAGATATGTATGAGAATAGCTCTGGTGAAGCTCAGTCTTCAAGGGGTCTGTACTTTACCTTATTATTCCTCATCATTTTCAAGAAAGCTTGTTCCGCTGCTCAGTGGGATATGAAGTACCAGTCTATTCCAGCAGAACTTTACTTATCTGGGATGGCAGGTACCAGACTTTTTCCAAGAACTAGATTTTACACCACTGATGACAATTTTCATTTGGTTGCCCATATAGTTATCATGTTAAGGACACTCAGGGCATACAAAGAACATTTAAAAATAATCTCCGTTCCCAAGGAATTTTAGTCTGGGGTGAAAAATGGAGGTACCCAGTATCTGAATGATCAAAGCGGTAAAGCTAAGGTCTCTGTGGGTTTGTATTGATAGATAATCTCTTATGGGGAAATCAATGAAGACTTCATGGAAAAGGTGGCATTTAGGCTGACGTTTGAAGAATGTCTAGGATTTGGGGGGTTTGAAAATTTTTTTGTTTGTTTTCTAATCTAAATGAAATACATGTGGGTTGTGAAAAACCAAATTTGAGAGTTTAGAGAAGTATGTGGGAAAAGAAGGAAAAAAGTCACCATTTTTTTTAGCACCAGAGGCAAGTACTTTCCCTTAGTCTTTTCTGCATTTTAAAATACTTGAGACCATATAAAACCATATGGCGGGCTTCCATGGCGGCACACTGGTTGAGAGTCCGCCTGCCGATGCAGGGGACACGGGTGCGTGCCCCGGTCCGGGAGGATCCCACATGCCGCGGAGCGGCTGGGCCCGTGAGCCATGGCCGCTGAGCCTGCGCGTCCGGAGCCTGTGCTCCGCAACGGGAAAGGCCACAAGAGTGAGAGGCTCGTGTACCGCAAAAACAAACAAAAAAACCCCCCAAAAACCCAACCATATGGCACTTTGGTCATATTGATCAAGATTTATCCAGCATTTAAAAAAATGCTCATAGCCTTTAGCTCAGTAGTTTTGCCTATAGATCAATAAAGGTTATAATTAGGAATGCAGATAAAGACTCATGAGCAAAGATATTCTTCACAGCATTTTTATAAATAGCAAAAGGTATGGAACAATCTAAGAACTCCCCAAAGGAAGTGATTAAGAATGACCAGCAGGACATTTTTTGAGGAGATGGAACTCTCCTTGGATAAGAGATGTTGACAAGAAGCCCCCTGAAACTGGAAGGTAAAGGAGGTAAGGATGGGGGTACAGAGTAGTGTAATATACAGCAAGTTATGGGGGCATATAAAGGACAGTGATGTCTCTACTGCTTCCCGGACACACAGATTGACAACGTCATTTGGGTTTTAAAATGCACGAGTTTAAGCCATTTTGCTCTTTCTTGCCATTTATGGGACCATCCTCCGGTGAAATGTTGTCTGTCACCAGGACAGGAAAGAAAGCAAAGGAGGTGTGGGCTGAGTAATCCAAGTGTTGAGTGAAGTACCTGCAGGTCAGAATGCACTGCAGAACACAAGGAATGCCACACCCTTCCCGTGGCTTCTAATTCCCTCCAACACCTCAATTCCTCTCCAGCTTGGCCTCGCACCCTCTCTTCTTACTCACTAACAACACAGGTAATCAGATCAAAGAATTGTAAATGGCACTGAGCTTTCCTAAACAAAGCTAATAACCAATGGGACCAGTATAAATTTCAAGTTCGATAATGGAGTCTGCTTGCTAAACATTCATAATATATCTCCGCAAAAAGATCTAGTCAAATTGGATGGCCTAATGGTGCCAATATCTGTGAGTTCTGTGTCAGGTCTCATGTCAGGTATGACGGAATGTACGTCGTAGGTAAGTCCCTTAAACTCTCTAAGTTTCAGTGATGCCTGCAGAGTTGCCATGAGAATGAAATGTAATAATATCTGAAAATTAGGGGTCCCAATATTGTCTTATAATAGAGGATTTGGGGGTGGTTGGGAGTGTGGGAGGAGGGAACTCTTTTTCTTTTGTAGGCTTGATTTTAAGGAAAACACTTGCAGGGAAATAAGAAAGGTAGAAGGAAATGAAACATTTGAGGTTAAAAAGAACAACATATGATTCTTCTCTTCTACTTCCTTGTTTTGAATGAGAAAATGATTTGACTGCATCTTAAAAGATCTTTGGCCTGTGCATTTCTTTAGAGATGTCCTTCTCCCGTGGCTATGTAGGTGCTTGGTAACTACTATGCTATACAGAATAACTGAGTTCTTTCCTGTGTTACGTGAGAATCTCCTCTTTCTTTCCCTACTCTTCCTGCTTGCACAGCCACTTCATATATGTAGGGGTTTTGTTCTGTTTTTATAAAACACCTGCCTGTACCAGGTGATATAGGAGCCTTTAAAAATGTGTATGGAATGCTTAATATTTGTATAATTTGGCTATACCGGAAAGGCTCACCCTTGAAAAACTTTGAAAGTATTAAACTGGGCTCTGGTAAAAATCTAAATTGGTTAAACCTATTTCAGTTATAAGGGTGTGTACCCTTATTACACCAGAACAAATTGGTTCAGTTGGTAGATTCTCTTACACAAATCAATTTTATGTTATTAAAATACATGCCACCCCCATATATAATGATGTTTTCCTGAAAAGAAAAAAAATATTTTTCTGTTATGGGTATCGTCTTCTGTTTTCCAAAATAGTGGAAATGTTATTAGTATCAAGCCATTTTCACTCAGGTACTAGTTCTAAAAGAAGCATTTTCGTGTTTATTTAAAAAAAAGATGAACAGTACCCTGAAAAAAATTTCTGTGAGGGAATAGTTTGACTCACCAATAGATGCTTCTGAAAGCAACAGGCAGCGCTGACAAGCACACCTTAGTGGAGGAGCGGAGACATCTGGTGGACGCCAGATGGAAAGAAAGCAAGATACCAGGTCCACAGAGAAATTATGTTAAATATCTGAATGCGTATTGCTTTGCCTTTGTTAGCAACAGTTAAAATTATTTTAAGTGAGATTTAATTAAAAAATTATATGTATACATACATGTATATTATATATATATATATTTAGCTAGCTAGGTCCTCAAGGTTTTTGAATATCGTGTTTAGCTCTGATGCAAGAATTAATATTTTGGGGGGAAATAAAAACAATTATGAATCATCCAAAGATATGAGGGAAAAGCTTTCTCATAATTTGTTCTTTGTATTATTAGTGGCAATTTTTATCAAAGTTCAAAATGCAGGCAGAGAAAAAGCAATTCTACTTCTAGGAAAATATGCCACTCATATACTGGCAAAAGTACACAAAGATATCTGTAAATCCATGTTCATTAAGCATTGTTTGCATAAAACAAAAACCTAGAAAGAACTTGGATTTCCATTCTAGGGGAGTGATTAAATAACCAGCAAATGGCAATATAATGAAATATAACTGTTACAAAGAGTGAGATAAACCTATAATATCATTATTTGCTGAATGTGTTATAGTATTAAATCATTTCTGTAAAAAGTATATGTATGCATGTGACTGTTTAGAAGTTCACAGAATACACATTTTGACTGAATGCCAAATGATCAAGGGTTAAGCCCACATTTGGCTAATGCTGAGGCCAAAGCCAAAGTCACCATTAAGAGAATGAAGTTTTGGTATATGTGGAACCTAGAAAACTGGTACAGATGAACCGGTTTGAAGGGCAGAAATTGAGACACAGATGCAGACAACAAGCGTATGGACACCAAGGGGGGAAAGTGGCAGGGTGGGTAGGTGGTGGTGTGATGAATTGGGAGATTGGGACTGACATATATACACTAATATGTATAAAATGGATAAATAAATAAATAAAACAGAAAAGAAAGAGAATGAAATTTTGGGATAAGAGAAAAAATCTGACATTTTATTAATATAATAATAATGAAATTTTTATTATTCAAATTTTAGTAGGAAAATAGTGGAAGTTTACTATTACAGTGGAGGTAAATTAAGTTCTCAGCATTGACACAACTGCATTGTACTTAGGGTCCCTTTACCGCACATTAGTGATGCTAAGAAGATGTTCATTTTCAAATGGCACAGTGTATAATGTTATTTAACTTTTGGACAACAGAGTACAATTCAGGATAAAAAAATGTTAATCTATTCTCTAGATGGAATGTTGTATCTGGGTTTTGTAACTAAAAGTGAATAACAATCTTTTTGATAAGATTTTTGCATAAATTTTAGGTGCCAGAGACTTAAAACTATAAGGAATTGTCTTAAAACATTTTTCATGGAGTCTGTTGGTTTGAAATTTGAAGAATAAGGACAAAAATAAGATTTTGGATTTCTCATTTTTCTCTATAATATTTTGGATTATTGTTCTTTAAACTTTTTGATATCTTTTATGCTTTGACTGAAGATGATTCATTAAGTTTGATGTTCATGATTTTTGAAAAAGAAATTTTGAAGCAGCAAAATTATATGTTTCTTTTAATTAATTCCCCAAAGGATGTGAAGAATTCTTACATAGAAATTTTTCTTGAAAAACTTATATTCTAATTGGAATTAAATAGCTAAAAATGAAAATGTATCCATAAAGAGTACACACTATGATACCCAAAGAATGCATATACTGTAGTACAAATAATAATACGAATTATTATACTGCATATGTATTAGATAGTCAATAAATATTGAATGGTTAAAGAACTTAATTTATATGTACAATAAATTAATAGAATAAACAGATTATAGACGTTCAAAACTGGAAAGACCTTAAAAATTATTCAGATACATTTGCTAATTTCTTTTTTCTTTTAATTTCCTAAGCCTTTTCACAAAAAATACATTTCTTAAAAGTCCTCTTAGGATTTTTTCAAAAATCATTTTATAGTTTTGCATGATGTATAATAAAGAAGTTATTTTGAGTAAAAACATTTTACATTAGAACAGTGTATTGTTAAAGATTGCATTATGAAGTTTATTTTAATAAAATATTTAATAATATTACAAAATTATTTTCCACTTAGATGTTCAACCACTTTTAATTAACTTTAATTATATTAGAAAACACATGATTTGTCAACAAATAATTTTTAAAGTCATATTACATTGTATTTGATTTAGAAACTAACTGTATATAAAATGTAGAGTTAAATTGAACTATATCATGGTGTAAAAGCTAAAACAGAACGTGCTTGTTGTTCTGGGGTGCAGGGAAGAAGTTATTCAGTCATTTGCCAGGTATTTATAGATTTTACTACGTGGCAGAGATTCGGGGTGCAGAAAACATAACACCTAGGACAAAAAGAGCCCTGAAGCTTTAATAGAAGCAGTAGATTACTGAGCTTCCAAGAACTGTTCTGCTCAGAGCGCTGGCCATAGCTGCACACCGAGGGCTCCTATTTGAGCTATAGCATCATGTTCCTACAACACTGATTCCCTCTTCCAACTGCTTCCTATAGGTCTTTGCTCCTCAGCTGGTACTTAGACTGCTGCCCTGCAACCCACACATGGTTTGCTAAGAAAATAAGAGCTGGATTAATCAGATTGCCCACCAGAAATAGAGACACAGATGTAGAGAACAAACGTATGGACACCAAGGGAGGAAAGCAGCGGGAGGGGGTGGGTGGTGGTGGGATGAACTGGGAGATTAGGATTGACATGTATACACTAATATGTATAAAAAGGATAACTAATAAGAACCTGCTGTATAAAAAAATAAATAAAATTCTAAAATTAAAAAAAAAAATCGGATTACCCACACTGGGAACTTGAATAAAATCACGCCGAGAGAAGAAGGCAAAGGTTATCAGCAAGAAAGGTTGTGGTGTAGAGAGGACTTGGAGAGGTCACATGAAGTCAGCCAGATCTCTGAGCTGAAGGGCTGTGTATGTCTGCACATGTCAGATACAGCCCTACTGGGGAGCAATGAAGAAGATGATCGATAGTAAGAAAAGAGGAGGGCACACCTGCTGAGAAGCAGCAGAAACACCTTAAAGGATGCTGTGGAGGCATTATCCCTGGAAAGATACAATATCTTAAATGGAATGTTCTGGGGAAAATATTTACATCTCCACTCTGTAGACGCTTGCGTGTTTTGGATAGCTAGCTTGGACATTAAGGAATAGCAGCTCCTTTTTCTCTGAGAGGGGAAGCCAGACCTCTCCTGGGAAAACTGTCTTGAATAGAAGAGCAAAGAGCTCCTACAATCGCTCATGGAGGAAGGGTGGCTGGGTTCCAAGGCAGCCAGGGTCTGGGTCAAGAGCAGGAACTCAGCCCCTCCGGGATTAGAAAAAAGTGTAGTTAATCATCCGGAAGGGGGCTGATGAAGCAGTCACCATGTGGCAGAAAACAAAACTCCCTTAGTTAAATAAGACCTTTTCCTAGTTTAATCAAGAAAAGCAATAGTTTATTAAGAGGGGGAAAATATACTGCACTTGTATGACACACACCAAAGAGAAACTGTAGGAACTCCCTTTTCACATCTGCAAAACATTGCATTTTCAGGACTTTCTTCATTACCATTCACATTTTACAGACATATTCATAAAATATAATTCAAAAAGTATCCGTTTTCATTGGAAGGTAATTACACTTCAGCATGGAGTGCTTGCATATTTTTGATATATTCTCCAACATTTGTTTACATTGATATGAGAAAAGAGGGATTCTTATAATATTTTTAATTTGAATTTATCTTAATGGAAGTTATTACTGATTATCTCAAACGTAGAAAACATACCATGAGAATATTTTACCAAAGATGGAAGCATGTGAGTCTATGTTCCAAATTCTCTGTTCTCTTTAGAGAGTGACCACTTTCCAGAAGTTAGCCTGATTCCTTGGAAATATAAGTTCATGTTACTATCATAGAAGACTCTGAATTAGTGTTTAAGCCAAAGCCCACGCTTCTGTCTCCCTATATGGAGTCTAGCCTGTTTCTGAAGCACCTCCGTAAAGGAGACAGGATTCTGACCCCTTTGCCATCACCATACAGCAGGATAGAGCAGAGAAATGCAGGACATCAGACCTCATGGACAGGGCCTGCAATTGGAGGACTGTAAAGTAAACAGAATATGACCTTTTAGCATTTCGTAAGATGAAACAGGAAGACACATGAAACACTTGAGATAAAGCTGTGAACCAAACCAGAATTTAACAACCTGTATTTTTCACAGAACTAACCACGATTATCCATATTTGGATGATTGGCAGATACTTTCTTAAAAATGATGTGATGTGGAAAGCAACTGAAAGTATTTGTGATGGAAGATTTTTTTTAATGAACTTTAAACTGAAAATTTAAATTTTGAAAAACTTGTATTGACCACTGTAAGAGTAACAGCTGCTCAAAATGTAAAGAGTTTTCTGATGAGCTTGGTGGTGATATTAACACATGTGCTTTAAAAAATAATCTATAATGAAATGTTGCAACATTGAAAAAATCTGCATGACTCAGTAAGTCCGTATTCTTAAAATGACCAACATATCATGTTACAAAATAATGCATGGGTAAGGGGATTAAGAGGTATAAACTTCCAGTTATAAAATAAGTAAGTGACAGAGATGTAATGTACAGCATAGGGAATATAGTCAATAACTTTGTATGGTGACAGATGGTAACTAGACTTACCATGGTGATCATTTCATAATGTATAAAAATATCGAATCACTATGTTGTACACCTGAAACTAATATAATATTGTATGTGAATTATAATTCAATAAAAAATGCAAGATAGAATAATGGATTTTAATGCAACAGCACAATAAATTCATTGATGAGATTTCAGATTTCACATTGTGACTAACCTTTATGAAATAATCACTTGGGGAATTTTGGTGTATCTAGAAATATGGACGAATAACTGCAATTATTTGAAATGGCTATTGAAATGCTTTTCCCTTTATCAACTACGTATCTCTATGAGCCAGATTTTCCTCATTATACATTATCCAAAGCAACATGAAAGATAGATAAAACATAGAGGTGTAAATGAAAATCTAGTTGTTTTCCATTTCTCTGGACATTAAAGAGATTTATAAAAACAATGTCACTCTTCTCACTGTGTGTGTGTGTGTGTGTGTGTGTGTGTGTGTGTGAAATACAATTCATCAAAAATTATGTTATAGATGTTAATATGGAATGAGTTTATTATTATTTTATGAGTTAATATTTTCAAAAATCTTCAGATTTAATTTTCACTATGGTGAATTTGATAGATATAACCCACACAAATAAGAGCTCTTGGGAATCCTCAGTAAATTTAAGGGTGGAAAGGGGGATTGAGACCAAAAGTATGAGACCTTCTGTGCTCGGCTGTGTCCTCTCTCCTCCTAGCGCTCAGGTCCTGAGTGTTGCCCATGTCTCCAGTTCTCCTAGCATCCATGCCACCTACGATGAACATCGGGTTCTTTGATATAACGGGGAGGGTAAGTCTTCATCCATTAAGTCTAAAGAAGGTCTTGTTATGGACTGAATTGTTTCCCTAAAAAATTCATATGCTGAAGTCCTACCCCCAGGACCTCAGAATGTGGCTGTATTACGAAACGGGTCATTAAAGGGGTGATTGAGTTAAAGTGAGGGCGTCAGAGTAGACCCAGATCCGATATGACTGATGTTCATATAAGGAGTGAGATTAGGACACACAGGGGCACACAGGCACAGAGGGATGACCACCTGAAGAGGCAGCAAAAGGGCATCTATCTGCAAGCCAAGGAGAGAGACCTCAGAGGAAACCAACCCTCCCAACACCTTGATCTTGTACTTTCAGCCTCAAAACTGTGAGAAAATAAATTTCTGTGGTTTCAGCTACCCATTCTGCTGTATTTTGTTACGGGAGCCCTAGCAGGTTAATACAGGTGCTTACTAAGCATTTTTGGCTCTCTAAGTGCAGCACTGACCAACTCTCTCCAAGTGCTCGCACACACCGTTCCCCCTCTCATGTCCCGTCATCCCAATCCTATGCCTTCCTAGTTTCTGATCAGCCTCCAGGACACGGCTGACTTGTAACTTTCTGCAGGAGACGTTCCCTGACCCAACAAATCGGCATTTTCTTTCTCCTTTTTGCTTCTCTAACACCTTGGACCTCCTTTCTTTTACAGAATTTTATCATTTGTAATTTTTTTTTCCATTCGGTTATCTACATTCTTCTCTAGCCTGCTCTGCTGGACCAGCATAGAAAACAGAAAATTATAAACAGCATATATTTGTCATATAGTTTGATTTTACTTAACGATCTTACGTTCATTATCTTTCTCTGACTTCGCTATTATTCTTTATTTTGTTTTATTCTTTAGCTTCACTAGTGGATAAGTGGCTTGATTTCACTCATTAGTCCTTATTACTCAGAAAGTACCAAGCCATTTTATCTTGGCTTTTACCTGACAGGCCCTTTGGGAATTAGACCTCTGATTCCTACAGAACTATTTCTAAAAAGCAACACAAATTTAACTCTGTCTCCATCAGCAGGGACCATTTTTATTTGTTTTCCCCTTATTTTTTTCCAGTACTTAGAAATCAGTATTGATGTAATAAATATTTAAGGATGAAACAAATGCATCCAGTTGCACTGGTACAATTTCATAAGCAATGATGCAAAGAAAAGTGCCTATAATGTAGACTAAATATTATTCCAAAAAGTTTAATTTTAGTCATCCTGATTAAAATCATCCTGGCTTTGCCCAGAGGGTTCAATTTTTTGAAACACTCTGTTTTCATGCCTTCCAGATCTCATACTCTGTAATGGACAGTGCAGTCTATTAAAATACGTCCATAGAGAATTATGTGTACAGTGATAAATACCCAAAGTTTTAATGCTCACCTGTACTCATTATATTTATTTGAAATATCATGGTAATATTATTCACTACAGTAACAACTGCAGTTTAAAATTCTACACAGTTACATTTAACATTGTTCTCACTCAATTCCTATTCCACGCGGCAAACTATGCTCATGGCCTGACTCACGTTTCAATTCCTTTTTGAAGTTTTCTCCTATTCTTTTTATGTCCTCACGTGGCACTCTTAGATATCTTTATTACAGCCTGGCTCATAGCACACTGCTATTAGTTATGTATATATAATTTTCCTGCTGGTCTGTAAGCTCTTCTGGGGAGGGGTCTATTCATGTTTATAAACCCAGACCTCTAACAGGCACTTGTTAGGTGAATGGAAAAGAGGATGAAATTTGTCCTTATGCTGACCCAGAATCCTGGAGAAAAGGCCACTAGGCTCTATTTCCCAGCATCCTTTGCAGCTGGGGCAGACATGGGACTGAGTCCTAGCAAGCAGAAATGATGTGGACCATTTGCAGGCAGTGCCGCTGAGAACCTCCCTTGTGCCTACCTTGGTGCTCTTTTCTCTCTGGTTGATTGGGCTGTCAGCCCCCAGTGTGAGCTGGGAAGCTACGCGTGATGGCCCAGCCACTGGCAGCCAAGGGCAGCCACTCTGCCCCCAGCCCCATTGACACAGACCATCTTTGCTCTTTCATAACTGAGAAATAAACTTGTATTGTGTTAAGCGAAACTAAGCTTCTATCTATTTTTTACCGTGGTGTAAAACACCCTGATATACTGGTCAAAGAGGGAATTGACCTAATCTAGATAATTTTGTCCTCTTTCCTAATTCAGGCCAAATTAGAGATGAATGTCTAAGGATCCATCCATCCATTCATTTAGCCACAGTGTCAACTGAGTGCTCACCATCTGCCACATTCTCTGCTGGGTGCTGAAGATACAACAGTGAACAAGGAAAGCACCCATCCTGGCTTCATGGGCCATAAAAATAGTGGGAAAGACAGGCAAAAGATAAGCAAAGCACAAACAAAACAAAATATTTTAAAGTTGTGATAAGTGCTATAAAGGAATCAAACAGCATGTGAAGATGGAAAATCAAAAGCAAGCACGTGGAGAGTTTTACATGGTAGGAGGTTCAGGAAAGACGTCTCTGAGAAGGTGAAGCTAAGACCCAAAGGATGAGGCGGACCCACCTATGTGAAGGCTGGAGTTAAAATCATTCCAGGCAGAGGAAGTTGCATGCAAAGGTTGTAGCATGCGAAGCAACTTGGCGACTTTGTAGCACTAAAATTGGCCAGCCTGGCACACAGAATGAGAGCTGATGTTGAGCTGAGCAAAGGTAAGCTCCTGAGAGATTTTCATCCAGGTAAATGTGCCAACATTCTGGCTCCCTGTTTATAAATCTACTGTTGGACTAACTGAAGATAAGGACACTCACATCTGTTCGCTTTGCCCAATTATTTTGTCCTATGTAGATAGATGTCACTGAGGGGAAAAACACATCCAAAGCCAAAGTGGCCCAATATGTTTGCCTCTATTTATTTATTTTGTTTGAATTAAGGGCCGTCTGGGTTACTAACTTAATTTTATAAAAGAAATGAGGAGTTCTAGTCTATGAAAATATTTTTTTACTTTGCTTTATGCATAGTCATATGCATAAACTTTACTTATCAGGGTTAATCATTAGGATATATGAATAAACATGTGGTCTCTTCCATAGATCATTCCACAATACATGATTATAATTTTTTGAAAGGAAATTATCACTCATTTAAATCACTTTACTGTTACTCTCATTTGATTACCCCAAGATAACATCTTACATCTCAGATATTGAGACTTTACCCTTCCCTTAAATGTGCCAATGACTTTCCACTTTACAGCATCCATTTCAAAATGCTTTTCTTAACAACTGTGTCCAACCTTACTGAGAGCAGAATATGACTAATTGCTAATTCTGTGAAGAGACAGGTGTTAAAATAACTCAGAGAAGGACAGTTCATAATGGAGTAAATAATAAGATTTCACACACACACTTACACACACCACACACTCACACACACACACTCACACACACCATACACTCACACTCACAACACACTCACACACAACACACACTCACACACACTTATACACACTCACACACACACACGCACTCACACACACACAAACATACTCACACTCACACACCGGGGTAACATTTAAGCCAGGATTTAAAGGATATTTCGATTTTCCATAGGCAGCAAGGGTATCTCCTTCTCGTCCCTTCCCCAAACTGTATTTTATTTTGAAAAACTAAAAGCCTGCAAAAATAATTGGGAAGAAGAAACAACTATTTATTCTTGACCTAGTCTCCCCCATGATCATTATTTTATCACGTTTGCTTTATCTTCCGACTTTGGCTGAACCATTTGAAAATAAGTTGTAGATATCCTGCCACTTCACCCTCATATTTCAGCATGTATCTCCAAAGAGATAGTCGCAATATCATTATTTTATCCAAGAATATTTAAAAATACTGCCATAATATCATCTAGTATGCAATACATCTTCAGATTTTCCCAACTGTCATGAAACTCTTTTTTCTAATGGCTTTTATTGTTGATCCAGGAAATGGTCAATAAATAAGCATTTGGTTGCTATCAGGATTGTATCTCCAGTTCCAGGTGATTTCCACGAAGGGAGAGACTCTTGATATCGTCTTCTACACGTGGAAGGATGGGCACTTCATCAACCCTGGAATCAACCATTTTGGGTAGCAGACAAATCCTCACAATTGAATTCTCATTTGATAAGACTTCCTAGAAACGTCAAGCAGAATATTAAAACAATTATTCATGTCGTTCACTTTAAAAAAATATTTCATGTTAATTTTCTGATAATTGGAGGGATAAAGTGGAAAGGGGTGGGGGACAAATGATTGCTTTCCCTTTAATTATCTGCCTAATTGCTTTCATTCTCCAAGATGCTTTGTCACTGATGGTGTGGATTTAGCATTACACTGGGGAATACAGTTAAATATTGTTTTTCTACATTCTGTGGTTAATTTGGGACAGTTAGAAATGTAGAGACCTATTTCTTCTCTCTAAGTGCACTTTTGCCTGCAGCAGATAGATCTCATCTCCTTGGAAATAATTAGAAGCTATAATGCTCCACAGCTGCTGAGTTCTTAGCCAAATGCTCACCAAATGGGATCTCTCATTAGGACTCGTGAACAGGTAATCTTTTTTGATAGATGAACTTATAATTTTCATATCCATTTATACAATACACAGATATCTTCTTTTATATTGATTTCTAATGTCTTGGCACATAGGATGCTATATTTGATTTCCCCTTTTAAAGGTTGTAAAATCATTACTGACACTTGATTGAGCTCATTTTCAAAGTGGCACAGGATCCGCTAGTATCACCGTCCTATGGATGGTGATACTTTATGCATTAAGACTCAAATTTTTTTCCAGTTTTAACTTCGAAGGAACGTCATGTCTTCTGATGAATAGCTTAATATCTTCACCATTATGCAAACTCAAATGATAACTTTTTTGTTTGTTTGTTTGTTTTTGCGGTACGCGGGCCTCTCACTGTTGTGGCCTCTCCCGTTGCGGAGCACAGGCTCCGGATGCGCAGGCTCAGCGGCCAGGGCTCGGGGGCCTAGCCGCTCCGCGGCACGTGAGATCCTCCCGGACCGGGGCACGAACCCGTGTCCCCTGCATCGGCTCTCAACCACTGCGCCACCAGGGAAGCCCTGAATGTTTATTATTTTTAAAATTTATAACCTCATGGGAAAAGACTCTGTTATTGGAGGGTAGCTTCTTGTCTCATCACGGAAAGAATTCAGAGGTGAGACAGGGGTGTCAAGAAAGCAAAGCAAGGATTTATTTAGGCGATAGTACGCTCTTGAGACGAGAGTGGGCAGTCCCAAGTAAGTAGCTGTGCTGAGTTTCTTTGGTAAGCAGGTTATGTGGGGTGTAGAAAGGAAGGGGTGGAATATTCATTGGGGAGGGAGGGGTTTGGGGGCGTATTCCCTGATTTTCATCCCAGCCCCACGTTCCCGAGGGGAGGAGGGATTTTTTATTTAGCCTTGATGGGAAGTGTCGTGGCGTTGGTGCATGATGGTGACTTTTCATCTGCAAGGCTAATTTTATTCTAACGAGAGCATAATGAGCAAAAGGTTATATTTGAGCACCAGAGATTCCTGCCTTTTCCCACCTTTCTTTGTCTGCCTCCAGGACACCTTATCACCCCAAATGCGTCATTTCCTGTCAGCCTGGAGGTTCCTGCTTTTCTTTGCCCAAGGACCCCTGCTGTTTACAAGATGTGTGGTTTCCTGCCATTTGGCCGGTGCCCCCGCCCTTTCTCCGCTCATATCTGGCTACCTGCCTGCTTTAACAAATCCATGGCATTACATGTTTTCTAAACCTGTCACAGAGTCAAGTCTTAAATTGGAGGAGAGAAGCAATGGGAAGGAAATTGAAAAGAAACTGAATAATCTAAGCACTGCCTTGTTTAGAAGCTGAACTCTTTTTTTTTCTAACTTTTAGACTATAGTTGATGTACAATGTTGTGTTTCAGGTGTACAGCAAACTGATTCAGTTTTATATATATATAAACATATTTATATATATATATAAACATATTTATATATATATATAAACAGATATATATATCTGTTCTTTTTCAAATTCTTTTCCCATTTAGGTTATTACAGAATATCAAGCAGAGTTCCCTGTGCTATACAATAGGTCCTTGTTGGTCATCTATTTTAAATATAGTAGTGTGTATATGTCAATCCCCAAATCCCAAATTATCCCCCCCGCTTTGGTAACCATGTTTGTTTTCTGTCTGTGAGTTTGTTTCTGTTTTGTATATAAGTTCATTTGTAAGTCAGAGAAAGACAAATATCATATGATATTGCTTATATGCGGAACCTAAAAAAAAAATGATACAAATGAATTTATTTACAAAGCTGAGCTCTTAAAAGCTTACCTGTTCCTCCCTCCCTGTGGTGAGAATATCTCTTTTATTTCACAAATGAGGCACAGGAAGCCCAGAGAGGGAGCATCAAATGCCATACCCAGCAGGTTTTCAAGGCGAAAGGTGAGAACAAGCCTTGTTGCGACCAAATGATCCCATTTTATTATTCCATAACTAGCATCCTTTTCAAGCCTAAGACACTCGGAATCCCAGTCAAAATTCAGCTACAGATTTCTTGGTAGCATTTTGTGTTTTATGTCTGAGTCTGTTCAACAAAATGTTATATCTTCAGGAAGGGTTATAAGTATTAACTGTATTAGAGGGTGAAAGATACAAAATCTAAAGTTGTTGATACTATAAAAATACAAACTGCCTAGTGATGTGTAAAAGCAGATTCAACAAAATGGAGACAAGGCTGTAAAATGCACGGCCTTCAAAGCCAGCTAGTGTTTGACTGTGCCTTTTATGGCTTAATGTAGATCAGCCTCCAAGAGTGGAATATTTCGCTAAGATGATACATAGCTCCAAATTTACAAGTATCCTGGCCATTTTCTGAAACTTTGAGCTTTCATCTGAAGTTTTGACTTTATGTAAATAAATTATAATATTTCTAATTTTATGAACTGAGTTAGAAGCTCAGTCCTTGGACAAAGATTGGTCTAAATGACAGGATATCCTAAAGAAGTGAACATGATTCTATATTCACCTTAACCCACCAATCCTGGATCTGGAGTAATTATGATTATCAGCTTAAATTATTCCCCCGGAATTCCTTTTCATTATTGTTTTGTTATTATTTTGTGAACACTACTTCCTCATAAACATTGAGAAAATCCAGGTCTTGGTTAGATATTTTGTAGAATTCAGATGAGTGCAAATTAATTGTAAGAATCATTTACATTTTACCAATTTGTGTTGAATTGTTAATATCGAGCTACTCGCCCAGCTACTCGCCCTGTAAATGTAAAATGACTGTCATAAGTGACATTTCTTGAGTAAATGGCTCCCAAGTACACTTCAATATCACCTTATATACAATTTAGGTACTTTGAGATTAGGTCTGTATGTCTGACACACTGTTCCATCAATCATCAGGATTCTTGGTTTGTTTTCTTGACCTGGTATAATGGCATCGTTAGAAAAAATGTGGCAGCTGTTTAGTGCCATCTAGTGGGTAATTTGTTGTGAAGAAAAACTAAAAATCTTGTTTAACGAAAAGGCTTGCTGCATTTTATTATTTTTAAATAATACCACTGAACGTATATAATTTTAATTTCAAGTTTTATAAAATAGCATATAATACAGCCACCAAATTTTAGAATTGTTTATTATTGCATTAAATAACTAGTTTTCTGGTTAGCTAAGAAACACACTTCAGATTACCCAAATAGCTTACAATCACTCTCTCTTATTAAAAAAAAAAATAAGTTTTCAAACCTAATTTAAAGCTCCACAGCACATATTTCATTAATCAAAAAATTTAAATTATGCTATTCAGAAGAAGTGAGTTGATAGTGCTATTAAATATACAAGTGTTAATAACAAGAATGTAATTTCTTACAAAATTACTTAGTTTGGAGAGCCTATGATTTACTGCAAAATAAATATTTTAGGGAAATAACTTAGAATATTTTAGCATAATATTCATGATTTAATTCTATAAAATTTTTCTCTTCATTAGTTCCATAAACAAAATGCCAGTGTGTATTCTGCCATTATTAAGTAAAATATCTTTTAAAATAATCACTTTTTGTAGCTCAGCATAGGATATACGTGTATACCTGTTGGTCAACATCATTTATTGAATAGATGATGCTGTGAAATGTTAAGTGGGTAGGAAACACACGTTTGTTGAGGACATTGGTGCATGAGCACAGGTGAAAATATGGAAAGATGCAGACAGATAGAGTTTATGTGTATTGCAAATCTGAAGTTTTCTGCTTTCTCGGTTGATCAGAGCTTGGTAATAACGAGAGCTAGGCAGCAATGAAATGAAATGTAATGCATTGCCTTGTGAGATATGGATCTTCACTAAATGTACTCAAACAGTAGTTGGATGTTGATGGTGATGATGACGGTGATCACAATGAGAACGTTGATATCGTAACCTCTAAGGAAACTACCATTGGATGCTTATTGATTTTCATGAATTGCAATAATTGAGCCTCTCCATACACATGTCAGTTGATAGTACGAGTTTTTCCATTTTACAGAATAGAGGAAAAGGTACAGTGTTGTTAAGTAACTTGTTGGAGGTCATACAGCTAGGATTGTGTTGGAAGGATTTGAACCCAGATCTGTTGATATCCAGAACCCACACTCTTAATTATGCTTTGTTACTAATTGCAACAATTATAAATCAGTTTCAAATTCATTCACTCATTTCATTTCATTCAATTATAAGTGAGTTTCTGGTGTGATATGTGTGATTGAATTAGAAGATTCCAGAATGCTCTTAACACTCTGAAATTCTGTTTCCACGAAAGGATTTTTTCATATAAGACGTAAGAAATATTATGACCTTGAATTCTTTTAATCTCTAAGATATCAATGTAAAATTCCACTTGTGAATTACGATTGGCATAAAACTTGAATATAATTCGTATAGTTGACATTGCCATCATTGGGTTTCCAGGAAACAGAACTCCTTTCTTAATCCTGGAGACCCCCTTTATGTAAGTCTAGGCTTCGTCACACAAACAGGCACTGGCAAATGACCAATTCTTGGTCACTTTTGTACTCTCACCCGGGACTCCGAATCATGGAAAGTGATAAAAGGAAGCAGAGATGAGTACCATTCACAGTGGTGGTGATGTCTGGAGATGGCTGCCAGAGAAGGCAACTGTGCAGACCAGTCCTACTAAAAGTTGATGTCCTTTCTGCTCCTTGACCCTCTTCTATTTTACCAGCCTGGTTGAGCAGCCTCTCATCAATTCTGTGAACCCCTAATATGCTTCCAGTAAGTCCTATTTCTGCTTAGGTCATCAGTCAGTTTCACTGCCTGCAGCTGAGAACCTTGACTGACACCCCATTTCTAACATTAACACAGTGACCCCTATAGCTACTGATATCTGCCAATATCAAAGAGCTTATTTGGGGGCTATTGCCAATAAATTATGTTTAAAAATATAAGTGTAATTGATTATGACCTTCTAGTGTAATAGGAAGAACTTTTACGAGAAATTTGCTGACCTGACATTACGATCATTTTTCTATACATCTCAGATAAATATTATAATGTTCCTTCACTTACAGAATGATTATTACTGTTTTCAATCTATTGATGAGTGTGAGAATAAGCTTATGCAAGTTGAAGACCAAGATATCCTTTTTCCCCCCTGTGATACTAGATTGTGGATTTCGGAGAACGCAACAATTTCCATTACTGCATTCTATGGATTTTACAGTTGTGAGAGGTAGTATAACATGATGCTACTATAGTAGAGATTGTGAGCTCTGCAGCCACAATCAAGCCTTGGTTTGAATGAACCTCTGCTCTAATTACAGCATGTAATCTTAGGCAGGTTACTTAACTTCTCTGTGCTCCATCTCCCCAATTTAAAAATGGCAATAATCACAGAGATTATTTTAATCATTTTACATCTAAGCAACTTAAGGAGTCAAAAAATTCTCATAATTTTTCATCAACACCTGGGATAAAGAAAAAAATACATACACTTAATGTATAAAACTAATGCATAGAAATAATTATCTATTTCTGTTAAGGAAGAAGCAATCTTCAAAAGTTATCTCTATAGCCTCTCCATAGCCTCTGTTTACATTAATTAGTATACTAAAAGTGTACCAGTGTCAAACAGGGATTTAACGTTAGTTCTGTGTTCTTAACTAAAGACTTATTTGAACTTCACCAGTTTGTCTGCTGATGTCCTTCTGTTTCAAGCTGAAAAAGGGATATTTGGAAACCCCCTGTACTATTTTTGCAACTTTTCTCTAAGTGTAAAATTAGTTCAGAATAAAGTTACTTTTAAGTACAGAAAATAAACAAAAGACCAAAAGTTTAGAAGAGTAAAAATAATGTTTTATTTTTCCCTCTAAAGAAATATGTTGAATAAAAGTGACGACTTGGAACAAAATTAGGTAAAGGATATTTTTACACCTAAAATTTTAAGAGAGAAACTTTGAAGCTAGTCTACGCGTAAACACTGAAGGACTTAGCATGTATTTGGCAATATAGCAGCAGCAGAATAGTGACAGGTAGAAAGATCGAGATCATGTGAGTCTAAAACAAAATTTTAAGACAAACTTCGACCTGCCTTATCCAGCCCCCCATTACTTTTAATTTAAATTCTTTTTATTGTATTTAATTGGCCTCTTCTATCTCTAGCTCTTCTCATTTTTACAGTACACTTTTTGATTGATCTTCTTGGAGAGAGCGTTCTTATGTCACGCCCTACTCTAAAATTGTCATTGTCCCAGCATTTTTTACTTTTTTGCCCATGGATGGACCACCTGGAATGTATATTAATGTACATTAATGTATATTAATAGTGATGATTTTTGGTCTGGATGTAACCTCAGACCTACAGAATCAGAATCTCTGGACATTGGTCTCAGGAATCTGCTTTCCAGAAATCATCCTAGGTCTAACTTGCAAAACCTCCAGGATGCAGTTTGAACAAACAAGCTTGACATCTAAGATCCTCTTACCCTTTGTTCTGGGTTCTTCCTCCCGATGGGCCTATCCTAGTGTCCATTTTCCTAAATCTAGCTAAGAAGCTGGTCTCGTAAATGTATTTTACATATTATTGAGCAACGCCTATGCTCAGTTAAATTTTTTAATTTAAGTCACAAATAATAGCTTTCTCATTTTAATAATTTGCTTCAGATTTTAATTGCAGAAACAGAGGGGGAAAGGCAAGGAAGCCCAGTAGTGATGTGATTAAATTCCCCACCAGCCAAGTGTTTAAATGACTTTGGATAAAATTTTCTTTTAGAAAACTAAATAGAATAATAAAACATTTCTTGCTTATTTGAGTCTATATTTGCAACATGATGTTCATTACATGGGAGGTGTATGCCCAAACATAGAAGTCACAGACATTTAAGTTGAAAATATTATATATTTGCACTGAAGTCAACTTTGATTTCAACATCACATAGGTGAGCAGCTGGACCCTCCATTCATGACTATCCTATCAGGGCAGGCTGAGGCGACACACAGAAGCAGATGAAGGAAATCTGTGCTCCTAAAACCAAGAGCCATGGTACCATGGGAGTCCAAGACAGCATAAAAGACTCAACAAACAAAAGAAAATAACTATGCAGGGTTGAGGCAGGTATGCATGTGTGGCCTTCAGGGAGGTCAGAGGTTAGTGCAAGAGGGAGATGGTCAGCCACAAATGTCTGGTTTAAATCAGCAAGATTAAGGGCCTCAGGGGTGGGAGGGCAGGCAATTAGCAAAGAGTTTTACCTGTTTTTCACCTTGGACCTTATTGAGAGTTAGTCTTTAGCAAGTCTAGCTGAAATATCCACAGGACATGACCAGGGGTGGAAACAGAAAAATCAGGGGCAAAATATGCCCTGGCATGGTCCCTGGCTGATCCCCCAAATCCACAGGACAGGGAGGGGCAGCACAGGACTGGAATGAATTCCCTTGCATATTTTTACCAGTTGCCTCAAAGGACCTAGTCTTTGAAATGCATTACATTAAAAAAAAAAAAATAGCACAGTGTGTTGTTTTTAATGGTGTTGATAAAAAAAATCCGGTGATACATATTTTTTCACAAAAATATTAGCCCATAACTGGGTAGAGAAATCCTTGTTCTTCTCCTTCCCTGGAATAGATAATACGATTCCATGCTCAATAGGGAATCCTGGTATCAAAGAGATTATTTTGTATGGTTCCAAGGGTAACACTTGTGTTTGTCCACACAGGTGCTGGGTGGTCACATCACTGCCAGCACGTGCATAACCCATCTTCCCAGCTAAAAATGTTGAGAGAGATCACAGATTGGTCCTCACCCATGGTTAGTCAAGGATGAAATAGTGTTTGCTCTTCTGCAGAAAGTTTCCACTTCCCAGGCTTGGCATTTGGAGGCCTAAGACAAGAACATTTATTTCAAAGCAGTGTGCACTTAACTTTTAAGGCTGTGTTTTATTCATGTTGGTGTGTCACTGGATAGGCCCCCAGTATCCAACAGTAATGTGCTGCTGGATTCTGTTTGCTAGTATTTTGGCAGACTGTAGACTAAATCATTACTGCTTTTGAACATAGCACTCTAATATCTCCTATATGGAGTCTTCCCTGATTCTTACAGCCAAATGTGGTCACTCTTCCTCTAAATTTCTGCAAATCTATCTGCACCTCTCATGTCACTTACCACATTCTAGTTGTACTATACCACCTTGTTATTAATTTTTTTAGTATAACATGGGCTTAAGCCTGATTTAAAACGTGGACTCAATTTCTAGACATCTGGGTTGGAATATTGGCTCAGATACTTACAGGTTATGTGACTTTGGACATGTTTCCTAACTCTGTTTATTCACCTATAAAATGGGAATAAAGATAGCATGTAGTCTTTGAATAGCTGTGAAAATTAATTGAGAATTAAACGTCTAGTGCAGAATGATCTCTCAATAAATATTGCCTTTCATTATCTCTCTATTTAGTCTATAAGCTTCTTTTTCTAAAGAGCAAAACTCGTATTTTATTCAATAGTGTACTAGTCTAGTAGCCCGTGACATAGGGTCTTACATAAAATAGGCACTCAATTTTTTTTAACATCTTTATTGGAGTATAATTGCTTTACAATGGTGTGCTAGTTTCTGCTTTATAAAAAGTGAATCAGATATACATATACCCATGTCCCCATATCTCTTTTCTCTTGCATCTCCCTCCCTCCCACCCTGCTTATCCCACCCCTCTAGGTGGTCACAAAGCACCGAGCTGATCTCCCTGTGCTATGCGGCAGCTTCCCACTAGCTATCTATTTTACATTTGGTAGTGTATATATGTCCATGCCACTCTCTCACTTTTTCCCAGCTTACCGTTCCCCCTCCCCGTATCCTCAAGTCCATTCTCTAGAAGGTCTGCGTCTTTACTGTCATCTTGCCCCTAGGTTCTTCATGACCTTTTCTTTTTTTTTGATTCCATATATATGTGTTAGCATACGGTATTTGCTTTTCTCTTTCTGACTTACTTCACTCTGTACGACAGACTCTAGGTCCATCCACCTTACTACAAATAACTCAATTTTGTTTCTTTTTATGGCTGAGTAATATTCCATTGTATATATGTGCCATATATTCTTTATCCATTCATCTGTCGATGGACACTTAGGTTGCTTCCATGTCCTGGTTATTGTAAATAGAGCTGTAATGAACATTTTGGTACATGACTCTTTTTGAATTATGGTTTTCTAAGGGTATATGCCCAGTAGTGGGATTGCTGGGTCGTATGGTAGTTCTATTTTTAGTTTTGTAAGGAACCTCCGTACTGTTATCCATAGTGGCTGTATCAATTTACATTCCCACCAACAGTGCAAGAGGGTCCCCTTTTCTCCACACCCTCTCCAGCATTTATTATTTGTAGATTTTTTGATGATGGCCATTCTGACAAGTGTGAGAAGATATCTCATTGTAGTTTTGATTTGCATTTCTCTAATGATTAATGATGTTGAGCATTCTTTCATGTGTTTGTTGTCAATCTGTATATCTTCTTTGGAGAAATGTCTATTTAGGTCTTCTGCCCATTTTTGGATTGGGTTGTTTGTTTTTTTGATATTGAGCTGTATGAGCTGCTTGTAAATTTTGGAGATTAATCCTTTGTCAGTGGCTTCATTCGCAAATATTCTCTCCCATTCTGAGGGTTGTCTTTTGGTCTTGTTTATGGTTTCCTTTACTGTGCAAAAGCTTTTAAGTTTCATTAGGTCCCATTTGTTTATTTTTATTTCCATTTCTCTAGGAGGTGGGTCAAAAAGGATCTTGCTGTGATTTATGTCATAGAGTGTTCTGCTTATGCTTTCCTCTAAGAGTTTGATAGTTTCTGGCCTTACATTTAGGTCTTTAATCCATTTTGAGCTTATTTTTGTGTATGGTGTTAGGGAGTGTTCTAATTTCATTCTTTTACATGTAGCTGTCCAGTTTTCCCAGCACCACTTATTGAAGAGGCTGCCTTTTCTTCACTGTATATTCTTGCCTCCTTTATCAAAGATAAGGTGACCATATGTGCATGGGTTTATCTCTGGGCTTTCTATCCTGTTCCATTGATCTATATTTCTGTTTTTGTGCCAGTACCATACTGTCTTGATTACTGTAGCTTTGTAGTATAGTCTGAAGTCAGGGAGCCTGATTCCTCCAGCTCCGTTTTTTGTTTCTCAAGATTTCTTTGGCAATCTTGATGTTATCTCAGATGTTATCTTGATGTTATCTCAATCTTGATGTTATCTCAGAGGTCTCTGAGACTGTCTTCAATTCTTTTCATTCTTTTTTCTTTTTTCTGCTCTACAGTAATTTCCACTATTTTGTCTTCCAGGTCACTTATCCGTTCTTCTGCCTCAGTTATTCTGCTATTTATCCCTTCTAGAGAATTTTTAATTTCATTTATTGTGTTGTACATCACTGTTTGTTTGCTCTTTAGTTCTTTTAGGTCCTTGTTAAACGTTTCTTGTATTTTCTCCATTCCATTTCCAAGATTTTGGATCATGTTTACTATCATTATTCTGAATTCTTTTTCAGGTAGACTGCCTATTTCCTCTTCATTTGTTAGGTCTGGTGGGTTTTTATCTTCCTCTTTCATCTGCTGTGTGTTTTTCTGTCTTTTCATTTTGCTTAACTTACTGTGTTTGGGGTCTCCTTTTTGCAGGCTGCAGGTTCGTAGTTCTCGTTGTTTTTGGTGTCTGTCCCCAGTGGCTAAGGTTGTTTCAGTGGGTTGTGTAGGCTTCCTGGTGGAGGGGACTAGTGCCTGTGTTCTGGTGGATGAGGCTGGATCTTGTCTTTCTGGTGGGCAGGTCTACGTCTGGTGGTGTGTTTTGGGGGTGTTTGTGGCCTTATTATGATTTTAGGCAGGCTCTGTGCTAATGGATGGGGTTGAGCTCCTGTCTTGCTAGCTGTTTGGCATAGAGTGTCCTGCACTGTAGCTTGCTAGTCGTTGAGCGGAGCTGGGTCTTGGTGTTGAGATGGAGATCTCTGAGAGAGCTTTTGCCGTTTGATATTACGTGGAGCTGGGAGGTCTCTTGTGGACCAGTGTCCTGAACTTGGCTCTCCCACCTCAGAGGCACAGCCCTGACGTCTGGCTGGAGCACCTAGAGCCTGTCATCCACAAGGCTCAGAATAAAAGGAAGAAAAAAAACAAAGAAAGAAAGAAGAAGATAATAAAATAAAATAAAAGTTATTAAAATAAAAAATAATTATTAAGAAAAAAAATTTTAAGTTAAAAAAACCCCAAAAACCAAACAAAACAACGGACAGACAGAATCCTAGGACAATTGATAAAAGCAAAGCTATACAGACAAAATTGCACACAGACGCATACACATACACGCTCACAAAAAGAGAAAAAGGGGAAAAAAAATATATATCGTTGCTCCCAAAGTCCACCTCCTCAGTTTGGGATGACTCGTTGTCTATTCAGGTATTCCGCAGATGCAGGGTACATCAAGTTGATTGTGGAGATTTAATCCGCTGCTCCTGAGGCTGCTGGGAGAGATTTCTCTTTCTCTTCTTTGTTCGCACAGCTCCCAGGGTTCAGCTTTGGATGTGGCCCCGCCTCTGCGTGTAGGTTGCCTGAGGGCGTCTGTTCTTCGCTCAGACAGGACGAAGTTAAAGGAGCCGCTGATTCGGGGGCTCTGGCTCACTCAGGCCGGGGGTAGGGAGGATCACGGAGTGCAGGGCGAGCCTGCGGCGGCAGAGGCCGGCGTGATGTTGCACCAGCCGGAGGCGCGCCGTGCGTCATCCCAGGGAAGTTGTCCCTGGATCACAGGACCCTGGCAGTGGCGGGCTGAAAAGGCTCCCGGGAGGGAGGTGTGCATAGTGACCTGTGCTTGCACACAGGCTTCTTGGTGGCGGCAGCAGCAGCCTTAGCATCTCATGCCCATCTCTGAGGTCCACGCTGACAGCCGCGGCTCGCGCCCGTGTCTGGAGCTCCTTTAAGCGGCGCTCTTAATCCCCTCTCCTCGCGCACCAGGAAACAAAGAGGGAAGAAAAAGTCTCTTGCCGCTTCAGCAGTTTCAGACCTTCTTCCGGACTCCTTCCCGGCTAGCCGTGGTGCACTAACCCCCTGCAGGCTGTGTTCACGCCGCCAGCCCTAGTTCTCTCCCTGCGCTCGGACTGAAGCCCGAGCCTCAGCTCCCAGCCCCGCCCGCCCCGGCGGGTGAGCAGACAAGCTTCTCGGGCTGGTGAGTACCGGTCGGCGCAGGAATCCCTCCGCCTTGCGCTGCGCACCGCTGTTGCTGCGCTCTCCTCCGCGGCTCCGAAGCTTCCCCTCTCCGCGGCCCCGAAGCTTCCCCCCTCCGCGGCCCCGAAGCTTCCCCCCTCCGCGGCCCCGAAGCTTCCCCCCCTCCGCGGCCCCGAAGCTTCCCCCCTCCGCGGCCCCGAAGCTTCCCTCCTCCGCCACCCGCAGTCTCCGCCCGCGAAGGGGCTTCTAGTGTGTGGAAACTTTTCCTCCTTCACGGCTCCCTTCCACTGGTGAAGGTACGGTCCCTATTCTTTTGTCTCTGTTTTTTCTTTTTTTCCTTTTGTCCGACCCAGGTACGTGGGGAGTTTCTTGCCTTTTGGGAGGTCTGAGGTCTTCTGCCAGCGTTCAGTAGGTGTTCTGTAGGAGTTGTTCCACGTGTAGATGTATTTCTGATGTATTTGTGGGGAAGAAGGTGATCTCCGCGTCTTACTCTTCCGCCATCTTGAAGCTCCTCTCCGGCACTCAATGTATGAATGGATAAGAAAATGATGAGCCCTTGAGATTATGAAACATGAAAAGAA
The DNA here is from genome assembly GCF_011762595.2 of Tursiops truncatus. Classification (NCBI taxonomy): domain Eukaryota; kingdom Metazoa; phylum Chordata; class Mammalia; order Artiodactyla; family Delphinidae; genus Tursiops; species Tursiops truncatus. The sequence continues at coordinate 69,191,809 of NC_047046.1, forward strand.
GGTAGAAAGAGAACCTCACGAAGGAGTCTTGCAATAATTTGCTTCATATTTGGTTATAATCTCTAACTGCTATAGACATCATCACTTGACTTAATCAAAACAACCCTGAAAAAAAGATAGGAGGGCTTCCCTGGTGGCGCAGTGGTTGAGAGTCCGCCTGCCGATGCAGGGGACACAGGTTTGTGTCGCGGTCCGGGAGGATCCCACATGCCGCGAAGTGGCTGGGCCCGTGAGCCATGGCCCCTGAGCCTGCGCGTCCGGAGCCTGTGCTCTGCCACGGGACAGGCCGCAGCGGTGAGAGGCCCGCATACCGCAAAAAAAAAAAAAAAAAAAGAGAGAGATTAATTTGTCCATTTCCTCTTGAGAGGGAACTAAGGCTTAAGGATTTAAGTAACTTGTGTAAAGTTGCATAGGTGGCAAGGGGTGGAGTTGGACTTTGAGCAAACCCTGGTTCCATGACCCTCTCTGTTCACTGCCTTGGCTGTCCTTGTTTGTTGGCTTGTTTTGTTCTGGGAATGACTGTGTTGCTGGTGCACAACCTCTTTTCTCACCTGTCTGAGTCCTTAGCATCAGCCCGAGGGATTCTACGTCACACAAGGTCTAACAGGGTCAGTCGGATTACTTAAAATCTAATTTGGAGGACTGCGTGCTTAAGCCAATCAATTGTGTGCTAATCAGCCGTTAAAATGGCTCACAGCACAGACCCCAGAAGCCTTGGGGATTCATTGGTCACACAAACAAGACCACTGGAGAAAGTGCGAGAGAATAGCATCCTTTATATTCTCTATTTATTCGTATACTCCCCCCCCCCCTTATTTTTAAGCTCTTGTTAATTTTCTCTTCAGGCATAGGAAATTATTTTTTTCTTTTTCTAGCTTTACTGACATGTAATTGACAAGTAAAAATTGTAAATATTTAAGGTGTACAACGTGATGATTTGATATATGTATACATTGTGAAATGATTATCACAGTCAAGCTAATTAATATATCCATCATTTCTCATAGCTATAAGTTTTGTGTGTCAGGGGAGAACACTGAAGATCTACTCTCTCAGGAAATTTCAAGTATACACTTCAGTATTATTAACTATAGTCACTATACTGAATATCTGATCTTCAGGAAGTTCTTTTTATATTCTTTAGATCTAAGGCTGTGCCCCAAATTCATCTCTGCCAGGATTCACCTCTGTATGAACTTAAGGAAAGAACTAAGGTGAAATTTGTTGAGTAATTTCTAGGTACTTTTATAGCTGTGACGTAAAAAATTACTGACTGTGTTATATCACCTTATTCATTAAAAATTAGAAAAGTAAATTTATATCTATATAGAGATACTGTATACCCCATATCAAAATTCAGAAGCTATCAAGATAAATATTGGTGAATAGCATTGTATGAAAGTCCACAAATTGCTACATGGAAAAGACACAATAAACCAAAGTCAGTAACAAGCTGGGAAAAAATGTTTTTAACATACAGAAAAATTTTTTAAATATTCTGTACATATACTGAGCGCTTACAAATTAAAAAGGTACTTATAGATGCACAAAAAGAGAGGTGGGCAAAGGCCATGGAAATGCTCATCATAGAAGGAAAATGCACATAGTGAACATGAACAGAGAGTAAGACACTTGACCTCACTAATAATTAAACACGTAGAAACTGCAATAAAAGTGAAATATTTTTATCATTAGGTTTAGGCAATTGTTTCTGAAAATAAACATATTTTCTAGCAGAGTTACTTGTGCTTGACATAAGTATCGCCCTACAAAAAGAAACCTGCAGTCTTAAAAGAGCACATTTAAAAATATATATATAAAAATAAAACATTAGAAGACTCTGCTACTTGCCTTGCACACTGCACATGGAGACATGAGATCTTTCCTTTTCCTGCCATGTTTCCCCTCCTTCCAGCTATTCTGAGAGACTTGGATGGCCATCAGTCTTATTGAACATATGGCCAAAGCCCTCAGGGGTTTTGGAAGGAAAATTCTGATTTGGGGTATTCCGGAGAGTCAGAAAGAAACATCTCTCCCTTTGAGTCTTCCCAAAGGAGATGAATAGATATTTTAAGCCAGTGCATTTAGATCAGTGGAATGGGATGATTATGAGAGTGGTTCCAATGACAGCTCTGCCACTTATTAGCTGAACAACTCTGGGCAACTGCTGTGTTCCCTCTAAGCTTCAGTTTCCAGATTTCTTCATATATTCTTTTAATCAAGGGATATATACACCATTATAAGCTTCAAGAGGGCAGGGCTCATATCTGTTTTACTGACTCATGTCTAAGCAGTGGAGGAAACATAGTCAGCCCTCTGGGTACCACTTGTTGATGACTCTGTGGGACAAGAGGGAGAAGGAAACGTGGCATTGTGAGAAGAGAGGATTGTCCATTTGCTTGAAGCGTTTAGAGGAAAATGTGCAGGAAGCAACAGATTATAAGAGAAGGACGCCCATAGCAAACTAGGAGGAATGGGGAAAAACTCTCAACTGGAAAGTCAAACCCTCTGATGACTGCTGTGGGTCACAGAACACTGTCCTCTCAAAGGGGGGATTGGGATACAGCTAATATCTGGGTAAATATTTAAAAGGAATAAAGTAGATGTATCTGTCTTACAAGGGAAATAGACCCTAAACACAATTCGTTTAGAAAAGAAGCAGCAAACAGGTGACAAAAGAGGACTAGTGTATGTGTTCATATTCATGCTTGTGTGTAGATATGCACGTTTATGTGTGCATGTAAACACCAAGAAATACCCAGCAAACTCTTGGCAGTGGTTTTCTGTGGAAAATGATGGGATAATAAGGGGTTTGTGCTGCTTTTGTAATCAACAAAAACAATAGGAATCCTATCTCATAGCTAATGCTTATGGCTATATGACCAATTCTAAAATGGATTTTAAGTGCCCAAAGGAAATGTGCCTTTTGTTTTGTGTGTCTCTGCACTTTTCTTTTGCAAATCGATAGCAATATGGTTTTGTTATATACTAATGGAGATATATTTTACATGAAATCTGTTAGATCATGTTTTTGTCTTTGGTTCTAGCACAAACTTCTGCTTTTTCCCCTTGCAGGAAAGAGAAGGGACAGCTGCAGGGATAAATCATGACTCTGTGTCAAACATCCAGGTCTATGTTGATTTAAGATCTGTGAATCAACTCGTATGCTCCAGATTCATTCTATAATTGAATCAAGATTCAATCAAATATTCTATAGCTTAGCTTGTGCCATCATTGTTTTCCACAATTGTATTTGAGATAAAATATTCTCTACAGGGAAACCAAAAATAACCAGGCCTCCAAAGATGTCCATAAAGCATACATGTACAGAACAACAGTTGAAAAATTCTGCAAAAGTAAAAGTAGGTTTACCAAATATTAACGTATCATGAGGCAGGGACACCAGAGCCACCTTCCCTTTCTGTCCAAGTGGTCAGCCCCTCCCAGGGCAGAGCCCGATAGGCTTGAAGACTTGCTACTGGTCTTTTCTCTTAAAAATAAACCTTAGGTTCTCTGCTTCCAATGTGATTCTAAGAAAATATCCCAAACGAATACTCTGAACTTTTATCTATTTTCATAATTATTGCCCATGTACCTTGTTATAGGGAATACTCTGTGAAAGACTAGAATGGCATCTACTGATTTTTCTAACTGGGTCATATGTGTGAACTGCCCTGTTCGTACCCACTCTCCACCTCATACCCTGGATTTAACAGGGTTGGCTCTTTGCCAGCTTGGCTGTCAGAAGCCCTATGAAACCAGTGGAGTACGTTTGATGGGAAGATTGGGCCGTGAGCACGTCAGTCCCTCCAGAATTCCAATTAATTGTCCCAGGTTATCGGGCAATATAATTGTCTGCATAGCTGTATGTACAGTGCTTATAAGTAATGCCGAATAGTGCTGGTTAGTAATAATTCCTTATGACACAGAAAATAATCTTAAAAACCAGTCCAGAAGAAAAGAAACCAACCAGTAGATGTCTCTGTGGTGCTTCAGTTCGGTCAATTTCTTGTGTGATTAGCCACAGATGTCTGTGGGTTCAGAAATGCTATGATACGAGGGAAGATTTGCATCTTTTATTTTGGGCAGGTGGAGGGAGGGCCCAAAGTGCCCTGGAAACATACCCAAACCTGGCCATTAACTTCTGCACTTCTGATCTCATCTTTTAAAAAAACGCGTGTTTTACTTACAAAGATAAGCAGTTATGAAACGTTGAATACATTTTTGCAGAATGATCACATTAGTAATTTTGGAAATATGTATCCAGGTGAAAGCTGTTTGCCCTGAGGAAAAAAATATATCGTTGCCTACTCAGCGGTTCCAGTCCCCTAATAGCAGAGAATGTGGCACTCTGGAAGGAAACAGGACATCATGGAAGGGGTCCACTGACAGTACAGACAACAACTCAGAGAGGTTCCAGGGACCTTGGAGTTCCTGCTTTCTGTCTGTTTTACCTGCCATCATTCTCCTCCTGGCTTCAGTGCTGGGCCCCTGGGGTGGAGCACAGAGCCTTTCTGCAGGGCTGGGGACCTGCCGCTGAGAAAAATCACAAGAGTCCCCTCCAACCCTCTTTAGTACTTCAGGGACGAGAATTCAGAGATTTCAATAACACTAAAGCAATCATCCTGAATCCATTTAGTAAATGGAATATTTGAAGAGCAATCATTATGGAGTGGGACTTGTCTACTTTCTAATAATGAAAGCAAAATAAAACGATGAGCAGCTCACTTTAAACGATGGGTATATTTCTGCAAAATGTAGAATCTAATTTTTTCTCTTTGTGAGTTTACTACAGAAAATACATAAATTTATATATTATATATATAAATTATATAGAAAATATATAAATTTAGTTGAAGGATTCCTGTGACAATCCTTTTGTGAGGACAAACGAATAACAATCCTTAATCTGTATTTTCTGTAAGTGTGACTTTTACAATAGAAATATTTATTGGGATGATTATAGATTCACATGCAATTATAAGAAATAATACAGGGAGATCCCATATACACTTTGCCCAGTTTTGACCATTTTGTAACACTGTACTGAATATCACAAGCAAGATACTGATATTGATACAATCCACCAATCTCATTCAGTTCCTCTGTTTTACTTGTACTCATATCTCTGTATGTGTGTGTTTGTGTTCAGTTCTGTACCGTTTTACCACACGTGTTAGTTAGTGTGTCCACCACCAGGACTGAGATACTGAACAGTTTCAAAACCACAGGATCTCTCCTGTTGTCTTTTTGTTATTACATCCACCTCTCTGAAGCCCCCTTCTCGGAACCCCCTTCACTCAGGGTTACTAAACCCTGCAATCCTTAATCTATCCTCCATTTCCACATTTTTAATTTCTCAAATGTTATGTAAGCAGAACCAAGCATTATGCAATCTTTTGGGACTGGCATTTTTCACTCAACATGAATCCCTGGAGATTCTTGGAAGTTTTCAGTAAAGCAATAGTTTGTTTCTTTTTATTGCTGAGTAGCTTTCCAGGGGATATGTGTGTATCACAGTTTAACTACTCACCGGTCGAAGAACATCTGATCAGATTGTAGTATTTTGCTACTACAAATAAAACTGCTGTGAAATTCACATACAAGTTTTTATATGAACGTAAGTTTTCATTTCTCTGGGATTAATGCTCAGGAGTAAAATGCTTGTTCTTATGATATGTTTAACTTTTATGAAACTTTCTGAACTGTTTTCAAGAGTGACCAGACCATTTTAAGTTCCCACCTACAATATATGAGTAGCCTAGTTTCTCCACATCCTTGTCAGCATTTGGTATTGTCACTTTTTAATTTTAGCTATTCTGATAGGTGTATACTAATATCGCATTGTATTTTTAATTGCATTCCCCTAATAGCTAATGACGTTTGAACATCTTTTCAAATGTGTATTTGCCGTCTGTATAGCCTCTTTGATGAAATGTCTCTTTGTGACATTTGTCCATTTTTAAGTTGGATTGTTTGGTTTTTTTGTTTTTTTTACTGTGAGTTTAAAATTTTTTTTTATAGATACTGGTCCTTTGTTGGGAATGTGATTTGTAACTATGTTCTCCCAGTCTATAGTTTGTATTTCCATCCTCTCTGTTTTGCTCAACACATAATCCTTCTTCACCATAGCTGCATCAGCCTAACGTAATGGTGTTATCCTCCATAAAACCTTAAACACATCCACCTGTTCTTCAAAGTCATGGCTGGATACCAAATATGGAGGTGACATAGGACATCTGGAGAACAGTGGTGTGGATGGAACTCTCGGAGGGGGCTCAGATCCTGAGAGTATTTGTGTCCCATGAGAATACTCCAAAATGCTCCCAGTGCAAAAGAGGATCTTAAAAATCAGGCAGCAAGAATGGTCCATTTTATAGACAGCAGGCATCCTCCTTCTTTTGCCACAGCAGGGCTTGCTCACTGGAACCATGAATAAAGTGGCAATGATGATGGCAGGAATGAAGGCTAGGTACCCCACCTATTAGGCTTGCCCCAAATGCCAGTAGTGCCCTGATTTAGAAACTGTGACATAGGGCTCAACGTGAATTTTATAACCAAAATAGTCCAGGTTTGCTGGATCTGGCCTGACTAGAAGGGTCTACTAGAGATTCATAGCTTCTTCTCTAATTCCAAGGACTGAGTCCTTGAGTACAGGTGAGGCTCCATCCTCCTAAGGAAATAATTTTTCTCAGGCAGTCACTCCAAAATTCCATGCCACAGATTTACTCTAGCTTTAAAAACATAAAATAATAATAAGGATATTCCTCTAACTTTTCAAAAAGTCAACAATTATGAACCTTTATGTACCTACCATTCAGCCTCAACAATGATCAGATAGTTTCCCCATAGTTTTGACAATGACTTTAGCAAATTTCTGTAATGTCTTCCTGAGGTCTTTTTTCTTTTCTTTCCTTTTTTCCTTTTTTTTGGTCTACACTTATTCTGCCCATTAAGACTACATTCAGTTTCAACGCTGGACATGGTTCAAAGGTCATTAGGTACATTAGTGTTTATAATGCAATTTATGGTTAAATAGCCAAGTAAAAACAGATATTCCACAGTGACAGAATGTAAATTTTAGAAGTCTTGACATAGTGAGACTCATGTCGACATTTAATAAGAAGGGAGGAAAATCATGAGAGAGATCAAAAAAGACGACTTCCTAGAAAAGAAATCAGATATAAATGAAAAGTAAACATCTCAGGTCCTGTGCACTGTAATAGTTTGTCAAAACCCAAGATTAGAGCCACAGCTGAGGATGCTGGACGGAATTAGATTCAAATTATGGCCGAATAAAGACACGCAAAACAAATCATCCATCTGAGGAAAAGCACATGCACAAGTGAAACCCCTTCCAGGACTGGTTGCCTAGCAACCAAATAGGGACGTGGTCCCTGGAAAAGTCCAAGGGAAGCAGGTCAGGGACAGTGGAGTGGCAAGGGAATTTCCACAGCAACAGAGTAGCAGCAGCATTTCTGAGGGAATTAACCCAACAGGAAGATGCCTGCAGATTTAAAGGGGAATATGATCACAGATATTAATCAAAAGGGAGCTATCCGCTGAAATTTCTCTCCACATTTCCAGAGAAGTTTTATAGTTTTGAGGAAAAGTAGGTTATGGGATTATTTGGGGAAAGAGATTCTTATCACTCCCAGAGTACAAGTATTTTTGAAATATTATGACAAATGAAGACTGAAAGGAGCCAGTGAGGATTTTTGGTTTCAATCTTAAATGAGCCTTTTATTCCATGTTTAAAAGGCTGTAAGAAAAAATGAAAAGGAAAAGAACCATTTGATATTGAAAATAATTCTTCACAGCTACACACATTCACACTCACACACATCCAGGATCACTTTTTGGGCCATCTAATTAATAAATAATTGTTTCCATTTAGTCTGTTCAGACTGTTAAAACAAATACCATAAACTGTGTAGCATATATATACAACAGAAATTTCTCACAGTTCTAGAGGCTAAGAAGTCCAAGATCTAGGTAATTAACACATCCATCACCACATATTTATCTTATTTATTTTGGTGAGAACATTTCAGTTCTAGTCTCTTAGCAGATTTCACTGATATAATACAACACAACTTTTGAATTTTGTTCCATGTGAATGTACTACCTATTTAAAAATAGATTAAAAAAAAGAAGGAGTTCAGGGTCAAGATGCTGGCAGATTTGGTGTCTGGTCAGGGCCCACTGCCTGGTTCCTAGACAGCTCTCTTTTCTCCATATCCTTACACGTCAGAAAGGACGAGGGAGTGCTCTGGGGCCTCTTTTATAAGGACATGAATTCCACTCATGAGGGTCCCATCCTCGTGACATGACCCCCTCCCAAAGGCTCCACCTTCAAATAGCATCATATTGGGGATTGCATTTCAACATATCAATTTGGGGAGACACAAATATTTATTCTGTAGCAGTTTCCTACTGTACTTAATTGCAGTGGAAGCCATAAAAGGAATTATAAGGTAGTCTCTGCCCTCAAGAGAATTGTAACATAATTGGGACAAGAAGGCTCAAATAGGTAGGAAGATTGAATAAATGAGAAAGAAGAAAGAGAGATGAACAAATATTTATCAAGTGTTCTATGTACTACATACATACTATGTTCTATGTATGTTAATGACTTCGTATTTTTTTCATTGATATTGATGATTAAGTTAATGTTTCTTAACTTATGTTTTGCATCATGGACCCCTTTGAGGATCTGATGAAAGCCATGAGCCCCCTAAAGAAAGAAATGAGAATATGTACATATATAATATATGCTTACAACATTCAGGAATTTTTCAGACTGCTGAATTGCATCCATGGAATTCAAGTTAAGAAATTCTGTTATCAGACTTACGGAGCATTGCTCCCCATTTAAGAATGAAACTGACCCTTAGAAATTTATGTGCTCAGATGACTCCACAAAGTCATACAGCATGTAAGTAACCCATTTGGGGATCAAACACCATCTTCATTACATATAGGAAATAACTCTAGTTAAACTATGAAAGGAAAAATGAAGTAGCAAACTGGCATTATATTATATTAAATTAAAATTAAAATTATTAAAATATATTATATTAAAATTATATTAAACCTTACAGAAAGGTATTAGAAACTTTGCAGGAGGAGTCTAAGATAGCTCTAGGATGTTGTTGCCATCTCTATGACAGATTGCCTCTTTTTCACTAGAGCTTTACCCTATTAAATATTGATGAAATCTTTCTGGAAATTTTAATGAAAGTGTTTTTGAGGTCAGTGTCTGGGTGTTTTCTTTTTTCCATTCTCAAGCCAAAGAAATTCTTCCACCCTAGCCCAAGCAGATAAAAAAATTAAAGAGCTTTCAAAATAAAGATAAAGGGGTATTTCATGGAATATGAGAAAAGGAAGTATGGACCTCCTGGAACCAAGAACAGGAGAAGTGGTGAGGGACCAGGGGTGGTTCTCTTTCCTTCTCCTTCTCCTTGGGATTCACTGGCTCCCATGTCTGCTGTTCTGAGCACATCTTGAACAGTGACCACATTTAGCTCCCAAGTTACCTTGTTCTCACTTCCAACAACTAGAAACACCTGATATATATTTTCCATGACATCTTATGGAAAAACCTGAACGAACTTTTTGGCCAACCCAATATCTTTCCTTATCTCTTGATTTCCAAATTTTACTCCAGTACTCTGGCAGAGAACACTTTGTTTGTTGAGTTTGGGTCAGATTTCAACTCTCATCTAATCAGCGATCGTTGGGTGGGGGAAAAGACAGAAATCAGCCCGTAACAACATGATGTTAAGGATCCCTCTTGTGGGTGCCTAGGATGTGGGGAGCAGTGACACAAAAAGCTTTCTCTAAAGGGCCAAAGAGTATTCATTTCGGGGTCTGCGGACCAGATTGTCTCTGTCATGAATGCTCAATTCTTGTTGTAACACAAAAGCAGCCATACCAAATAAAAACAAATGAGAGCATCTCTGTTCCAATGAAAGTTTATGGACACTGAAGTTGAATTTCATATAATTTCATGTATCTCAATATATTACCTTTCTTTTGCTTTTTTTCCCCCCTAGCCATTTAAAAATATAGAAAACATTCTTAGCTTGCAAGGTATACAAAAGCAGGTGGCAAGCCGGGTTTGGCCGACAGTCATAGTTTGCAAACTCTTGGCCTAGCACAAGAGCTTACTTTTTTCCTTATGAAGTTTTTGGAGGGCTGTCTTCCATCCTGGTGACTTGGAGATGCATACTTTCTCCATCTTTTCATGTCCCCATCTTAACATATGACTCCCCAGGTTGCCGTAGCAAGGGGAAAGGAAAAATGGAGGGAGCACACATACCCTTAACTGTCTTGACCCAGAAGTGACACACATCATACGTTGATTTTCACAATCCACTGACCAGGACTAGTCACATAATCCTAATCTAATTACATGGGAAGCTGGGGAATATAGTGCAGCAGGTGAGATATGTGGTAAGTAGCAACAATCTATGTCACAGTATTAAACCAAATAGTGGCCAATAGTGTATCTTTATGGTTAGCAGTCAAGTTTATTGCAATTTTTGCACTTTTTTGTTCACTTTTCATTATACATCTGGGTGCATGTAACCTCAGAAAACTTTCCCCCAAGTAATGGTACTGTAAAACGAATGCAAATAGACATAGTATAGTAAATTTAATGAAGATACAAGATAAAATTCAATTCATTCTCATTTCCTACATTACTTGGTAATATTTATGTGTTTACTGTTATTACCACTTTACGGCATGCCAGAATCTACATTTTATGCTCATGCTATCATAGAAAGCCCCTACAGCTCGCTGAAATAAATAGAAAACATTTTCCATTACTCGGTATGAGATGCCAGTCGAAATGCCCACGCAAAAATAACGTCCACGTTTGCAATGTCGTAATGCCTACATTTTTCCTATTAGTTTATTTGGAACTTTACCTTCTTAATCGATTACATCCAAATTCTTTAATAATCTACCTGGTAGCTAAACTTCTCCATCAGTTGACCTCATCTCACTTATTGTCCTGGTATATAGCCTTCGATTCACGTAGCTAATTTATTTCTGTATTGTTCTACTATGTAAAAGTCTGCTTTCTATCATTGCCAACACTTTCTGCCATTCCTCAACTTACATTTCATTCACATCAAATTTTATGTTTTCCTATTCTCTGAAGCCTTACCAGATTAGCCTGACCTCAGGGAACCTGTTCCTAATCTTTATTGCTTCGCATCATTGAGGAGCTGAATCACTCTGTTAGTCACTTAATCATACAGTGGCATACATTTTAATATAATTTCTTTAAATCTTATTTCCCCGTTTAGATTTTAGTTATCTGCATAACAGGGCTAGTCTTTTCCCTCTTCAACACAAAAGATATTACATAAAATTCTCTTATTTTTTATATTAATCCATCAGACTATAAGGGAAACGTAATGTATTTTAGTATTCAACATTTTTTAGAACTAAAAATACTATCAACTGTTATTTATACATATTGCTGAATTTGAAGGAAGTTTTTGTTTTGAGTCGGTTACAGAAAACTGCAGTCTAGAAGATAGTCAATGCACTATGGGTATATTCTAAAAGCATTTATAATCATTTAATCTAAAGCTTTATTTACAAGAATGAGCCCAAACCTGTACATGCATCATTTTATGGGGAACATTTTGTAGCACTGCACAAATATTAAAGATGTAGTAGAGTTTTGAAAATGGAGTTCTGAAAATGATTTGACACTTTTCCCTGTGGACTCTTTTCACCTTCCTAGGAAGTAAAGTTGTGATCAAAATTATGCATTTTCATATATAGAGAAGACAAGAGTCACAGTGAGGAGTATCCAGATGATAGTGTTGTGAGAAATAGCCCCAAAAGGAAAGTATAGATCAGAGTGCAAAGAGGGTGAGATAGTAGCTAAGCAACATGCTGCAGAATCACGGCTGTAAATTATAATTAAACACCTTACATCGGTTATTGCTTTTCCAGCTGAGAACTCAAAGTATACCCAGGCTAACAGCTTGGTCCCAAACCGAGCCATTCACCCTCAGTTTAGTCATCTGAAAATGAATATGGAGTAATGGTATACTAACAATTATACAGATAGCTTCCACATAGAAGAGAGATGAAAAGAAATTAATTCAGGATGTGAGCAAGCCTGGTGACTCAATATTAACACGAAAGAAACAAGAAGAAGTATCAGAGACACACACTAAAAAATGCCTCTGATTTTTCAAAATTCTCTCAGATTGTCTCTGAGAGACAGATTGCCTCAGACTCTCATTTCAATGACTTCTAATGATGTAATTTCAGAAACTGTTAGCTTTCAAACATCTTGATCCAATAGAAAGTAGTCTCAAGTTTCATCAAGGATCATACGGAGAATTACTTTTGAAGATTAAATTATTTTACATTTGCCTGCTAATAGCAAAACATCTTATACTAGAAAATAAAAGACGTATTTTAAATATAAAAAAAAAGCTTTCCATTTTAGCACATTTGTACTGTAGCCAAATTAAAAGAACTGATTTTAGAATAAGAACAAACTAAGAAATTAGGTTAAAACCTTAGCATTAATTCCATACCTTAGTTTCCTTGCTTTCTTAATTATAAATTGAGTTGAACACCTTTGCACGTGGTATTAATTCCTTTCCAATATTTAATCACTGTGAGGATGATGGGATGTCTCACTCATTCACTCAATTCAATTATATATTAATTTATTGGTGTTTAGTATCTGCCAAATTAGGGATTCCTCCATTCTCTGGCCAGAGAGCATCTTGGTTCTTTTCACCACAATGAGAAGGAAGTTTCAGACAACAGGAGACAATCTTCAAAGTGTGTCATCCTCCCTTTATTCTCTTTTAAGAGTAATGGCCAAAGTGTATTTAGGTCTTTCCCTCATTGTTATCTGACCTTTATCTGAAGGTGGGAAACTTCATACATTTGGATCATTTTGGGCTCCAGAAGTGACATAGATTTATCATCAGTGGGTTCAGAAGAAGACCAAGAGTTTGCCCATTTTCCCATAACTAAATCCCTATAGGTTCAGACGACATTTACAGCAATCCCAGGAGCCCCTCTGATCCAGTGTGGTAACATCCCAGGGCTGTGACCTCCACTCAGATGAAATTCCACTCGATCTATTACTTTATTTGGAGAAAAAGGGACATGTCTCCCCTCTAGAAATCTGATAGATACATATGTTAAAGAAATAATTCTGTAGAATTTCTAGTCAATAGAATATCTTGCTGGAGATTTGTAGATGATATTCTCCCTCAGTGAAGATACGTACTATAGATGAGTTTTATTGCAGGTCTAAGCAACTTTGCCTGGAATATATTCATTTCTCAAATATTTCTTCAATGGAGAAGTCCTCCCTGGTCATCATTTATAAAGTAGCTATCATACCTGAACTATCACTTTTGCTTGTTCCCTTACTCTGCTTTATTTTTCATGGTGCTTACTATCATCTGAACAGTGTGCGTATATACGTGTGTATATATATATTTGTTAATTTTCTGTCTCTCCAGAATAGAAATAAACCTCATAAGAGCAGGGATTTTGCACATTTATTGCCTAGATTAATGTTTAGTAATGGTAGGTTCTTAACACATGTTCATTAAATACGTGGATGCAGGATGGATGGATAGACAGGGTGTATTTGGTAGTCCTCAAATGCGTGACAAACCCAATGTATTCTGTAGAAGTTCTTACCCCTGGGGAAAAGTGATTCGTAAAATATTGTAGAAGACAGAGGACCTGATGTTAGCTTTGAAAGAAGTAGACAATCAAAGAAAAGGATAGCGCAGCATTCCAGAAAGAGAAAAAAATTGTTTAATTATAGATGCAGAGTGGGGATACATGTGTACGTGATGCTTGAAAACCAGAAGTCGCCATCAGGGTTTGTGTAAGGGAACGTTATGAATATTGGTTGGAAAGGTAGGTTCAGGCCAGGTGCTTTGTGACCACGTATAGGGGTGGGATAGGGAGGATGGGAGGGAGGCGCAAGGGGGAAGAGATATGGGAACGTCTGTATGTGTATAACAGATTCACTTTGTTATAAAGCAGAAACTAACACACCATTGTAAAGCAATTATACTCCAATAAAGATGTTAAAAAAAAAGTCCTCTGATGCTCGATTGAGATATTTGGAGTTTTATTCCCTCAATAATGGGGAGTCACTGAAGGTCAGTGAGCAAAGGGAAACAACATAAGACAAAAGGGTAAATTAAGAAGATGAAGCTGAAAATAAATAGGATGTATTGGAGATATGGAGACTAAAGAGAAAAGCAGTTGGGAGCTATTTTAGTGACAAACACTCAAGTGGTAAGTTTCAGATTTAAATGATGAAAAGTTAAAAAAATTTTAAAGGAGAATACATACAAGAAACATACAAGAAATAGCATACATGGGAAATCAAGCAAATCAATATCATTTCATAAATATCAAATCTTTAGGAGAATAACGGAACCCATCTTCCCGATTAAGATGCTAAACATATTTAGTTGTATAACTTTACAATCATCATTTAATAATTTGGAGTAGTAAAAGGAATGATTTAAAAACTGACATTGAATGAAACAAATCTTCTAATTTATTTCTGTGATTTTTAAGTACTGTTCATAGTTTTCATATTTTATTTAGTCAGAATAAAAAAATAGAACCAGATGATTATATTCCCTATGGCTGAAGGCTTGGCAAATTGTCACAAATCAGGATTGGTTCTCATATTGCTTGGATATTTTTGAAGGATGGATCATATAAGACTTGAAAATCTTCTTGAGCTCTGTAAAATCTGTGAAACTCTAACCAAAAATATCACCAAGAATTAGGAAGAAAAGGAACAGAAGAACAAAAGAAAAAGTTGATTTCTTTCAGTAGAGTTTATCTTAAATTAGATTTCTATTGCTAACCCAGGAAAATGAGGAAGAAGAAACTTATAAAAAGAAAATTTAAAGAGTGCTTAAATAAGACAGAGAATGAGTTTTTCAGTTTATGTTGGCTAAATCCAATAACCATTTTCAATTTAACACGAAGGTATGTTGTATCTTTTAAGTTTTTTTTTGAATTCTAATTTTTTTGGAATTTTAGTCTGTCTTCTGGCTGTTGGGGTGATAAATATTGATCTGAAGATAAGCTCAAGTATTATTTTTTTCAATGAATTCACCTATGTTTTCTACATATGCCTATTCACTATAGTCATCAGTTTTATAGTCAAGTGGCAATACATTTTATTTACAAATACTGAAGTAGAATTAAACTTTATAATGCTACATGGGACTGGTATATTCCCTCCTAGCAAGGTCATGCCAATTAACGTTCTGACCCTCACTGTGAAATTCTGTTGACGGTCAGTTCTCTATTTTTTAGGTGTTATTATTAAGAAAGATTTTACTAATTTCTTATATTTGTTTTTTTCGTTAATTTGATATTGTTCTCTTAATTAGAAATGTTAATCTTTACTCTGATATTTAGGTCATATTGCAATTTTTATATATGTAAATTTTTTTTTTTTTTTTTTTTTGTGGTACGCGGGCCTCTCACTGCTGTGGCCTCTCCCGTTGCAGAGCACAGGCTCTGGACGCGCAGGCTCAGCAGCCATGGCTCACGGGCCCAGCCGCTCCGCGGCATGTGGGATCCTCCCGGACCGGGGCACGAACCCGTGTTCCCTGCATCGGCAGGCGGACTCCCAACCACTGCGCCACCAGGGAAGAAGCCCTGTATATGTAAAAATTTTTAATGTATCACTTTACGGCTTCTAGGTTTACTGTACTGCTTAGAAAAACTCTTTATAAAAATATTCCATTATAGTTTATTTTAAATTCATTTTTAGATTTTTAATTGCTTAATCTATTTGAATTTATTTTTGTGTGTGGAATGATCTAGATATCTGACATCTTTTCTCCATATGGATGACCAATTGTGCTGCTGCTATTTGTTGAATAGTCTGTCATTTCCCTACTGATTTTAAATTCTACCTTTGTCATAAATTACGCTCATATATACATCTCTCTGTTTCACACTCAGTAAATTTTGTACATTTCTGCACAAATGCCACAATTTTCAAAGTTATTCTAGTTTTATGGTGTGGTTTGATAGAAAATATGGTGTTCAATAGAAAGCTAAGTATTCTTTTCCAAATCAGTTTGTTAATTCTTATAAAAAATTTTGGTGATCTTTGTTGGCATTAAAATGATAGATTAATTTAATGAGACATTATCTGTACAACATTCAGTTTTTTCAATACCAAAACTTAGGCTGTCTCTTTGTGTCTTAATCAAGTCTTCTCTTACGTCCGTCTGTAAAGATCTGCAGTTCTCTTCATGCAGTTCTATAGTTTTTGCTCATTTCTAGTTGGGCTTATAGCATTTTATATGGCATTGTTACTATTAGGAATATCCATCTTAAGTAACGTTTTTATCTCTCTGGTGATAGAAGATTTATAGGCTTACTTAGGTAGCTTCTGATGCAGAAAAATCAGACCCACGTTCCTCCCTTTACTTGGCCCTTCCACGTGACTCTGACTTGGACTTTCCCATACTTTCCACGTGCCCGACTATAGCCATTGTTCAAGCCAAGTTCCACTTCAGCTCCACTTCTCCCATACATCCCTCTGAGACTACTTCAGCCTGCCGTTTGCTTCCATGTCCAAGTCAAATTTGCATTTATTTATTTTTTTAAAGATGTTTTTGATGCGGACCATTTTTAAAGTCTTTACAGAATTTGTTACACTATCGCTTCTGTTTTATGTGTTTTGGTTTTTTGGCCACGAGGCATGTGGGATCTTAGCTCCCCAACCAGGGATCGAACCCGCACCCCCTGCATTGGAAGGGGGAGTCTTAACCACTGGACCGCCAGGGAAGTCCCCAAATTTGCATTTTTACCAGAGCCGTTTGCTTTATATTTAGCCTGTTACTAAGTTGCAAGGTTTTAAAAATATAAATAAGGGAAAAAACAGCTTTCATAAATCTTCTGTTGTTATTGTTGCAAAATGATTGTTTTTCTTAGAATAACAGGGAATGGGACCTAAAAACAGAGGCATCTAACTAAGGAACCAACTGCCACCTGGTGCACTTAGCATGCTTCTCCCTGTTTCTCCCTATTCACCCACCATTATCCCCACCTTGGCTAGTATTTTAAAATCAGGTTCTCTAAGGATGTTTTGATGTCATATTAATACATGTGTCTCCTCATGGCCAGAGAAGTATTCCTAGAAAATAGGTATTTCTTAATGTTTTAACAGGCGTGGCTGAAGACCTGTCAGAGACGATGCTTCTACGACTTCTGCGATCATCAAATCACCCATGGCAAGATCTGTGCTAAATTTACCTGCAGATATGGTAGGATAATTCCAAGCCTAAAGCTTTCACTGAATTGGCTGGCATTCATTTCAATCCACTTTTAAGGGAAAATTTCATACTATTTTACAAACAGAGAGGAGGGTAGCGTAAAATACATGAATTTATACTATAAAATGGGCACTGTGACGATAAAATTGGGTGATATATGATTCTAAATAGATAAGTTTTCATTTTCTTTTATTGTGCATTTTTTAATTTTTAGAGTTGAAAAGGTAGTTGATACTATTCTTTCTGTGTGGGGTCTTCTCTGACTTTATTTTGGGGATTCAGGCAATGATTACCTTATTTGTATGAATTAGTTGGTCATTTGTACCTAAACTTCATTAAATAAGTGAATTGCCCATCTCTTGGTGGGATTTTGTGTGTAGAGGGGTGGGAAGTAACCAGGTCAATCAAATACTTATCTCAAAAGGCGGAGACCTAGGCTCAGGAATTTAAAGCAGGATCTTCAGAGCGGATGATTTTGAAATTGGACAAATTTTGTGAAATAACAGTTGAAGGTTCATGGGCGCAATAAGAGAGGATCTTAAGAATTATCTTAAGATGAGAAGTTGAGAAGCTAACTGTTGTTTGAAAGAAAGCTGTTTTCCCAGATGAGCAAACTGTTTTCCTGGACACATGGGTTTGCAAGAATTTTCTAAAACAAACACTGACTTTTTATTTTATGTTCTTATCTATCTGGGCAAGAATTTCTTGGAACAAACAATCAAGTCATGTTGACACAAGAGTTAGTTCTTGATCCCAATAGTTGAGTTGTTTAGAAGAAGATGATGTTAATTCTCAAAAAGTAATTTAGTTGGCAATAAGCTGAATACATAAGGTAAATTTAGATAATAAAATCTTGAAGGACAGGTTGAGAAATTTGGCTATCATCTGAGTGTTAAATTTAGTATAAGGATATTCACTCATAGTCTTGATTTGCTACTGTGAGGCTATGGGACAATATTGGCCCCATCTTGCTTTCTCTTGAGCTTACGCATCTCCAAAACACTCAGTCACTTGTCCTGCTTGACAGAGCAGCAATCAAGTCCATTTGGGTTCTCATGTTTCTGCCCCAGTTCCTCACCCAAGTCTCTGGCTCCAATGAGCACTTCTGTTCAAAAAAACCACAGGGCATGGAATTTGATTTTCCCAGAAGATGCCAGATGGCTAGGTAACACAACCTGGAAGTGAGAGGGAGTTAACTCCCATGGTGTAAACTTTATGGAGTAATAGAAAGAGAAACAAGGTGGATCCAACAGGTAAACTCTTTCCTCCTCCTCTCTCTGACAGACTTGTTTTGGGGTGGTATGCTACAGACGTCTGTCTTGCTAGACTGAGCATGTGTATCTGCAGAGTAACCAGCTTTGTCTCTTTGACCTTGGGAATCAGTGGTCAGCATGATAATACATCATTGTACACTTGCTTTCCATCCTTGCCTATCTCCCTTTCCTTTACTCTTACATTCACCAGCTTAGATTTTCCCTTCCGATAAAGCATTAATATTTTGCTTCAGACCCTGTTTTCTAGGAAACACAGGCTAATACAGTGAGCTTAAATTATTAAATCTGCATGTTATTTAATTTTAATAACTGCAAAATGAGAAAATTGAACTAAATTATTTTTATGATTCTTTTAAGCTTTAATATAGCATTATTATAATTTAATCCCTTAAATTTTTGAGCAAGGAAGTATGGTAGAAAGCTGACCCTGGTAACACAGCCAGGACTTCTAGAAGTGTAAGGAAAATAAAGAGCCATCTGGGGAGAACAGATATTTATAAAAAGTGCTGTCCTGGTCTGATAACCACTAAAGAGAAGGTGATTTAATCATGATTCTCAGAAAAGTTGCTGAAATTGCACTATTGTAAACATACATGTAAAAGGAAAGATTAAGTAAAAACCCAAGCAAAATACGTAACTTTTGCCGACAGAGTTATTGAAACAAGGAGAGCTTCATAAATCCATTAATTTGTGCCCTTGACCATGACACTGTACCTACTTCATTGCTGAAGAACAGAACTCGTAGCCATTTCTAAAGAGGAAATAGCATATTTTTTCACATTAAAGAATTCCTTCTCAGCTCAGTGGCTTCTAAGAAGATTTAATTCCCAAGCTAATATACCGTGCTGGGGCTACTTTTGCTTCTAAGAAGACTTAATTCCCAAGATAGGTCCTTTCCAGCCCACATGCTCTGTTTAAGCCCCTGAACAATGTGAGTTCAGTTTTGGGTAAGGAGAGATGCCCAGGGAGATTTTCTAACACAGAAGCTTCTAGGGGCAGTCACACAATCCAGCACAGGCTTTTGAGTGGCAATCACAGTATGTCTATTTGAGATGGTCCTCTCATTCTCTACACCTGGTGACACAGAATCCAGACATTCAGAAGTGAAAAGCGTGTGAGATATCACCTCGTTGAGCCCCTTTACTTTATTGGTAGGGAAACACAAGTCCAGAGAAGTGAAATAACTTACCCAGCGTTATACAACTGGACAGTGAAGGCCCCTAGACAAAAACTGTCTTGCAACACAAATCTTTTATTCTCCACATCTTAGTAAAGAATCTAGATAAAGCTAATGTTCAGCAAAAAATGCACAAACATGCTAATGTACCGTGCTGGGGATACTTTTGTACCTCCTACAATAATAAAGGCTTCTTTGTCATCTGATATACTTACATTCTATAGATAATGTTAATTATGTATAATATACTGCTCTTGTCCCTCTGTCATCTGGAATTTTTTGAGTAAACAAATCTTAAGCCCCATAGAAAGTTAAGAAAACCCAACCCACCAACTAGTTTGTGTCTAATGGAATGAAACAGAACAGACTGAGAAGTCCTTACTGCTCAGTCGGGGAAGTGTCCTCATGCTTAAGTACTGCTTCCTCTGCTTCTCAAGTTGAGAAATACCACACCACACACCACCTATTCAGTGCAATGGATCAGCAGTAATTACCCTACTCCTGTAAATTTAATCAAAAACAGATTCATCCCTGGTTGGCTTTGTGTATTAATATTGTATCTTGATGAGACATATGTATTGTGCCTAATAAGTACTGCCTTTCAGGTGAGTAAATAGTAGTAGCATTGATATGATAGGTTGTGTAATGCTATCAGAAGGCCTGACAGCAGAAACTAACACAACATTGTAAATCCACTATACTCCAATAAAACAATTAATTAAAAAAATACACACTACTATATATAAAATAATCAACAAGGACCTACTGCAGAGCACAAGGAACTCTACTCAATATTTTGTAGCAACCTATATGGTAAGAGAATATGGAGAAGAAAAAATATATATATATAGAACTGAATCGCTGTGCTATGCTGTACACCTGAAGCTAACATGATATTGTAAATCAACTATACTTCCACTAAAAAAATAAATAAAATAAAATACAAAAAAAGAAGGCCTGAAACGCTAATGCTCTGGTTTTTATTCCATTGCTGGATGAATCAAAAGATATTGAACTACTTCGAGTCTGTCCTCTGTTGGGCTAATAATCAGCTCATTCATTCAATTATATCTCTATTTTATGGAAGCCACAGCACAGTGAAAATTCAAAGAAAAAGAAGGCACAAAGCATGCAGTAGATTAGTGTAAAACAAATAGCAAAATATTCTACATCATTATGTAGAAAGTACTATATGACAGGTATGGATAAAAAATATAACTACTTCGGCGAGTTCACAGGAGGAGATACACTTCCTGGCTGATAGGATAAGGCAAAAACTTTGTAAAAGAAGCTACATTAGACCTTGGCCTTGAAGAATGGGTGTGATTTGATGGCTTGGGCAGAGGACATTAGGGCAAATGGTAAAGAGGCATCTTATGCATATAGAACTCACCAAAAATACATAAGGATTTTAAAATCCATGATTGGAGACTAGAGAATAGTTTAATTTTTTAAAGCTTGGCAAACAGACTAGTTAAGGAAATGAAGTTCTGACAGGCAAGTTGGGGCCAATTTGAAGAGTGTTAAATACTAATGAAAGGAATTTTATCTTTATTCTGTAAGCAATGTAAATTCATTGAAGATTTATGAGCAGGAAATTAATGTCATTAGAACTTTTAAAAAGGAAACAATCTAGCAGGAGTGCCTATCAATAAAAGAATCCAGGAAGGTGTAACAATAGAAAGTAGACCAGTCAGGAGACCATTTCAGCATTTTAGAACAGGGCTAAAATATGCCAAAATGAAGGTAGGTAGGCAGTAGTGGCAAGATATTATAAAGCTGGATATGAGAAAAGAGATCAAATGTAAAAGCTGAGAGAAAAGAGAGCTTAGGCAAGAGCCGAGGTCTGTTCTTGAGAAATGTCCACCAGGAAGATGCTGGAGGAAGAAGAATAGCTAAGAGGAAGAAGGTACAGACACAGTGAATAGCGACAAAGCAGGAAACTGGAGAGCCTCGGAAACAAGGGAAAAGAGGGTCAATATGTCAAAGGCCTGAGAAAGGTCAGGGAAGACAGGCCGAAACAGGTCCTTAATATTGTGACTAAAGGATCATTAATAAGCACCTAGAGTAAACGAGCAGAACAGGCCGTGAGAATGTGTGTGCCGTGGATATAGATACTCGTTTCAGAAGTTTTGTGGTGGTGATGTCAGTTGGCGCCATCTTCTGGAGGAACATTTGGCCACACGATACAGAAGCCTTATGGAAGGCATTTACTTTGATCCAATGATTTCATTTTTACGATGGCTGCAAAGATTTGTGAGCCAAAGAGATCAGAAGAGGAAAAAAATTGGAAGTAGTCAAAACATCTAATGGTCAGAAATTCATTAATTTATGATACATTCATAAAATGGAATATTATGTAGCTATTAAAAACGATGTCTTTGGCAAGGGTTTACACTCTTTTCTAGAAAAGGCCAAATAGTTGTAGGATCTCTGTCACAGCTACTCAACTCTGCTGTTATAGCCATAGACAATATACAAACCAATGAGCATGGCTGTGTTCTAATAAAACTTAATTTACAAAAATATGTGGCAAGCTGGATTTGGCCTACATTATGGTTTGTCAACTCCTATATTTGAAGAATTTGTAATGAATTAGAGACAACATGACAATATTAACAATAACAACAGTTTGAGAGATAACATGCTTTAAAATGACATCTATTTCCAATTTTGTGAAATACAATGCGATGTTTATGTATGTGTTCGTACACCAATCTTTAAACAGGATGTATCTTTTTTCAAAAAAATTTATTTAGGTATTTATTTAGTTTTGGCTGTGTTGGGTCTTAGTTGCAGCACCCAGGATTTTCGTTGCAGCTCGTGGGCTATTCGTTGAGGTGTGTGGGCTTCTCTCTAGTTGTGGCTCGCGCAGGCTCAGTAGTTGCGGCTTGTGAGCTTAGTTGCTCCACAGCATGCCGGATCTTAGTTCCCCTACCAGGGATTGAACTCATGTCTCCTGCACTGGAAGGCAGATTCTTAACCACTGGATCACCAGGGAAGTCCCAGACAGGATGTATTTTGAGTATTGGCATCATGGTGAAGTTTAATATCTACTTCGTGCTTATCTGTATTTTCACATTTTCCATAATAACTATATATTACTTATCTTTGTAAGCAGAAAAAAATGTTATTTTTATATGAGCTTTTGTAGTGAGAGAAGTAAGATGAGATTACAAATTGAAATGGTACACTTAAGCATGATTTCAAACTGAAAACCTAGCAGGTCCTCATGAGGAACTGGAAAGTTCCACTGATACATGAATTCTGGATCAATGATGCTTGATCCAGGCTTCTCTGTGAGCTGTGCCTGCAGTCATGGCATGACTAACCAGCACTTAAGAGAAGCAAGGTCAAGTTTGCAAAGACCATCTTCCCAACAAGGTGAGATGTTAACTATAATAGGACTGGTATCGGTACTACGTAGACTCCCATGAACTGTGCCTCTCCTTCCCCACTACCAACTTCACCTCACCTGCTATTTCTCGTTTGTTCCATATTATTTTTCCAACTTGCTGCTCCAGTATCTTTGCACATGCTATTTCCTCTGCAGGAGTAGGATTTTTCTCTCTTTTATGTCTCTTTTAAGAAGATATATATATATTATATATATTAGTTGTTATGTACAAAGGATTAATATAAGGCACATGTAAGGTAAAAAGCATAAGCATATAGTGAATGCCCACAAACTCAAGAATTAGATCATTACTAATAGATTGCGTATCATACTTCTTCACCACATGTCAGAAGTGATCACTAGCCTAAGTGTGAATTCCTGGCTTTTTAAATATGTAGTTTATCACAGCATACTGTTTAATTCTACATTTTTATCTCTATAACTGTATCATGTTTATTCTTCTGGGATTTATGCTTTTAGTTAAATATATGTTTCAAAATTTGGTTGTGTATAAGATTATACATTTGTAGTGCTGTGTATTATTAGTTGTGTAACTAGAGCACAACTGGTTTATCTAATCTTCTTTTCATGGCAGTTTGAATGTTTCAAGTTTTTATCACTCAGACGTTGCTGCCATGACCATTCCTGTATATGTCTCTTAGATAGCATCTCATGAATAAGATTACTGGATTGTAGAGTACTTGTTTTAATTTCTTTCATAATGCTAGAATTAATCAGACTTTCTGTTTTTTTAAATCAGTTTTGGTAATTTATATTTTTCTAGGAATTTGTCCATTTCCAAGTTTCCAAGTCTGTTTGCATAAAGTTGTCCATAGTGTTCTCTTTTTATGTTTAACTTCTGCTTTATCCACTATTGGGTCTCTCATTTTAATAATTTTATTGAGTCATAATTGACATACAATCAACAGCACCTTTTTAATGTGTCTAATTTGGTGAGGGGGTAGCCATGGGACTGTCCTTCTCAGATCTCCTACTGCTAGGAGAGTAATTGGCTAACAGTGCTGACTGCTATGCTCCGAAATCCATCACTGCATTTGGCCCAAGGCCACACTTCCCACAGGATGCTCTTACCCAGTGACCAAGTACAGCAGAGAACTAAGACAGACCCTTTCCTGTGAGATGCAGGACTCCACTGATGGGCCCAGAGAACTCCGTTTCAACCTTGCCAACATTTCTTAGAACTATACTCTTGTCCAGGACCTTCCCGTTTTCCATCCTACTTTCCTTTCTCCCATAGCTGATCTGTTCTGTACTGTAGTCCCATGGTTCTCCCAGGCTCCTCTATCTCCCTCACCTGTTTTCTTCTCAGGTTTTCCCCCCAACTGCTCTTTTAAAATCTGATCCTATTGTGGTATCTGCCTCTTGAGGACTCAGCCGAACACAGTGAATTTTGACTTCTGTAAACACTCTAAAACCATCACCATAATCAAGATAATGAACATATTCATCATTGGTCATTCCCAATAGTCTCTTCTTGCCCCTTGTCCCCATGCAAACTCTGGTTTCATTTCTGTAACTATAGATAAATCTGCATCTTCTAGTATTTTATATAAATGAAAGCATACAATATGTACCCTTCCTTGTCTGGCTTTTTACATTCAGCATAAGGATTTTGAGATTCATCTATGTTGTTACGTATATCAACACTTAATTCCTTTTTTATTGTTGAGTTTTATCCCACTATACAAATATACAATATGTTTATTCATTCATCTCTTGATCAACATATAGATTATTTTCCATTTTCAATTATTACAACTAAAGCTATGAAAACTCACATCCAAATTTTTGTATAGTTTTCATCTCTCTTGGACAACGACCTAGGAGTGGAATGGGTTATATGTCAGATGTACATTAAACTTTTTAAGAAACTGAAAAGCTGTCTTCTGTGGTGTTCTAAAATGGGTTTTGTGCCTTCTTTCTTTAATAATTAAAAATTCTAGCCAAATATTTACTTCTTTCATTAACTTAAAAAAATACTGTTGGCTTTGTTGGTTCTTTGTATTCTTTACTTCTATAGTGTAGATTTGTTTTCTATTTCATTGATTTCTTCTCTGATATTTACTATTCAGTATCGTCTTCCATAATTTTTTGCCGTTTTATTTGTTAATTTTCTAACTGAAGACTATAAATTTATCTTTAAGTATGCTTTTGTAGCCTCCCATATGTAGTATTTTTATGATTGTACATTTCTAATTACTTTTAACTTTGTGTATTCATTTTTTCTTTGACTCGTGAATTATTAGGCATGTGGTTTTATTTATCAACTGTATAGGGATGTTTGGTTTATCATTTCATTGCTGACATATGCAATTACACTCTGGCCAGAGAACATCGTCTGTGTGATATTGATTCTTTAGAAGTTTTTGCAACTTGTTTTATGACCTAAGGCATGGTCAGTTTTGATATATGTTCCATATTTATATGAAAAGAAGGTACATTCTCTGTTTTTCCCCTATATTCACTAGATCAAGATTGTTTTATTTTATGTTGATTGAATCTTTTTGATTTTTATAAATTTCTATGTATGTAGTGACATGTCTCTCAGCAGCCCTACTCCACTTGGTATCATGCAAAGACGACATGTCAGTATTTTTCTGAGGGCCAACCATGGACATAGTGCATCGTTTCCCCAGGATGCTCTCCAACTCATAAAAATGAGTGGCTACAAAGAGAGGCTTGATGGAGGGGTATTGCCTCCCTCTTATGCCAGCCACAGCCATTCCTCTGCTACAGTCTTGTGCACACACCTTATGTACTTATCAGCATCTCTGGAGCGTACGTTAGCACCTTTTGCTGGCAGTCAACTTTTTCTTTAAAACAGGATCTCATTTCAGAAAACATGCTAAATTGAGAAGAGTGGAAAGAAACGCAATGGATAAACTAATCATAATCTGTGGGCTCAACAAAACAATTTTCTTTCATGAGGCAAAATTACTCTGGCTTAACTTGACTCTCTAATGACTAGCCTGACTCTCTCTTCAGGCAACTCTTCCCCAAACACAGCCACAGCTGCTTGACCTGCATGTGACTTGAGATCAATCCAACTGATTGACTTCCAGATCCTTAGATCTTTTTTTTTGCGGTACGCGGGCCTCTCACTGTCGTGGCCTCTCCCGTTGCGGAGCCGGACGCACAGGCTCAGCGGCCATGGCTCACAGGCCCAGCCGCTCCACGGCATGTGGGATCTTCCCGGACCAGGGCACGAACCCGTGTCCCCCGCATCAGCAGGCGGACTCCCAACCACTGTGCCACCAGGGAAGCCCCAGATCCTTAGATCTTAAAAAGCATGACTGCCACTTACTGTTGGGCTCAGTCTGACCCTGTGAGTTTGGGGCTCAGTCCGACCCTGTGAGTTTTGGGTGTGTACTTTTCCTATAAGAACATTCCACCTTGTGTTCTCCATGGGGAGAGTCTTACTTTGATATTCCATCTTCTCTCTCTCCCCTCTTGGTCTCTGAAATTCTGAGCCTCAGCCTTACCAGCAAACCTTGTTATGGGCCAAAACTCTTGCTACTGGCTGCCATTTCTCACCTACAAGGTCTGACCTCCTGGACCACTAGGTATGAGGGGCCCGCACTGTTCGAAGGCAGCTACCTCTTGGAGGATGCTAGACACTCCTGGTGATTTCCTGAGGCTTTGAGCTGGGGCCTGGAGCACCCACCTACCTGCCTTCCTTCTCTTCACCTGTGTTAGTACTTATATTTCCTCTTTTAATAAATCTTAGTGGAGTTGACTTTCCAGATTCTGATCCCTTCTGAACCAAACAGCCTACTGGCAACCAAACTCTAACTAAGTACTTGGGGGGAGAAATCAGTGTTGAATTCTCAAACCCAATCCCCTGGCTGAACACCATATTCATAATGTCAAAACAAAACCCCTAGCAAGTATTGTACATCCTGACATATTGTTTACTCCATTATGGCAAATGTTATATGTGCACATAATTGTCTGATTGCAGACATATATTAATATCTCTTCTCTACATTTAAATTATAAGCTTCTTAAAGGCAAATATAAACTCAACACAATCCCTTAAATAAAACAGCTGCTTAAGAGAGATCTGCCAATTGAATTTAATCAGTTAAGAGATTAACTTTGTACTTGTTTTCTTTAGTGTAATTTCTTAGCTTGGTGTCTTGTTCATTCTTTCCACAAATATTTATTTACTGAGGGCCTACGATGTGCTAAGTAACTTTTCAGGCGCTCAAAGTATTATTCCATCAAAATAAATAGAACAGATTCCCTCATAGAACTTATGTTGCAGTGGGGAGTTAGACAGTAGCTAAATAAAAAAGTAAAAATGTTATATGGGAAAAGGTGCTACAAAGGAAAAATAAGTGGGGCAAACGAATAGAGAAAGATGGAGGGTGGTGTTTATCTGGAGTTTTGTACATTTTGCCTCTCTTAGAGAATAAGCTCCTATAGGTCTCTATTTTGTTTGCTTTGCATTTATTTTATTGGAGACTTCTAAACAGAATATACTAAACATGGAGTTTTTAGGTCTTTAACAAATACTTTTTGCAAATAAAAGATTTATCAAGCTTTTAAAGATCCCCTACTTCTTCATTTTTTTTCCCTTTACATTTTAAATATAGGAGGCGGGGAGCAAAAGACATGGATTACAGTCAGTTTAGTATGTGTGGGAATTAATTTTCTTTCTATAAGCCCTCTGGCTCTAATATTTTCAATAGCACAGTTTATTTAACAGACAAGATCATTTGTAATCTTTTTGTTTGTTTCAACAGTATCTGGAACATTAGAAACCCTGTTTACTAATCACTTTTTTCCAACCCAAGCCCCACTTCCCTAATGCTTAACAAGCTGACGTACCTGAAAAACCCTTGATGAAACCCACTAGAAGAATCACAAGAAATAGGCTCTTCAGAGTTACCTTGTGTGCTAACCTGGGGCAGGCACTAGGACCGCCCAGACGCCAATAGGCAGCCAAGCTTCACTGCTTGTCAGAGGGATTGAGCCGCCTTTGCTGTTACACAAGAGAGCAGGCAGCAGCAGTAGCAGCTCAGCATCCTTCCCCCTTCTGGTGGATCGGAAGGTATTTACTTGCTGTTTATCATTCAGATTTTGTACACCGTCAGTGTGCCTTTAGTGTTCACTTAATCTGATGCTCTGGAACACTGTCCAGCACTTGTTGGGTTACTATATTATTTTATGTTAATTTCCACAGCTGATGGAAGCAACAGTGCCATAAAGAAATGGGCTAGATATTTCCAGAGGCTGAAATCTGGAGGCATTTGGAGGTGTAAGTACATCGGTCACAGATTTCTAATGTGCTGGCTGTGTTAACTACGTCTTCTGACCTTCTTCCTCATTGAAGGATCCAATGTAAGATGCCATCTACATATTTCATTCATGAAGGAAAAGCACCAAGAAGGTGACAGAAACCACTAATGATGGGCCTGAGACTCCACTTTGGAGTGGCTGTGGTTCCCTCTTCTAGGCTGTGGGTTTGCAAGAGGAGAAGCTGGATTTGCAACAGAGTTTTGATGGGAAAGAGCTTTTGCTCAGGGCTGCAGGCTGCTTGCTCGCTCGCTGCTTTCTGTTTTCAAAGCTCAAGAAGGTCCTTTCTAATCATTGCAGTGGTGCGGTGTAGGAGTCTTTTTATGCTTCGTTTATTTCTGGTTTCAAATACTCTTATCATAAATGTGGGCTGCCAGAAAGCTGTTAGACCATTCTGTACCTCTCAGTGTAAAGCCACTGAAGAAAAATCTAGTTTGCTTTCTCTTGACCATACTATACTCAGTACTACAATTAGTAGATTATATTTAAAAAAAATAATAACCTTTAGATTCCCTTTCTTGTTCAACAATAAATCTGGTTATGTGTGGTAAGGGAGTAGTTTGCTATTAGAAAACCTAAATAAAGATGACTCTACAGAGAAAATTGGACATTCCCTTTAAGTATTTTACAAATCAATTGAAGTTGATTTTTTTAGGGCCTTGGTACAAATTTCCTGAATTGAAATCTCTTTGAAAATTTTAAAGTCTTGTCAAACTGTCAGATTAGATTATTACTTTAGAAGTTAGATCAGATTTAGGAAACTTATACCAAAATGTATTAGGTAAACATATTTATAATTCAATAAAATGTTAAGTCATATTAATGGTCAGTTCATAGAAAATTTTAAGATAAACAGTGTCATTTAATTTATTTCAGGAAAGAAAATATCAAACTAAGACACAAAGCAATTCATCAGTATCGAAAAAGTGACTTCAATGAGAGCAATTTTTAAAATAAATTTTAAAATTCTTTTAAGTGTTTCAAAAATTAAGTACGTTATATTTTCTATATTGGAATACACTAAGTGAGATTTCAAATTAAGTATCAAACTTTGGAAAAGACACCTATAGTTCTAAAACTCAATTTTGTAGAAGAAAGAGGGACAGAGGATATGAGGGAGGGAGAAATTGAGTCTTATTTTATTGTTCCATACTTGGTAAATTTAGAACATTCTGATTGAATATTTACTATACAAATATGCTACCCATATTTTTCAAAATGTAACAAAAATTTACAAAGCTTATATTAATTTGTAAATCCTTAAATGCAGGTGAATATAAATATATAAAAATAACATGCTAATATTGCTATATAATATTTCTTAAGCAGGGAAAATTTTTTTGAAGACAATGCCTTGCTTCTAGTGGAAATTAGGGAAATCAGGTTGGGGTTAGTAACAGCCTTTCAATATTCTGTGATGCAAAAGTAATTTTTTTGTTTGTTTTTTTGCGGTACACGGGCTTCTCACTGTTATGGCCTCTCCCATTGCGGAGCACAGGCTCTGGACACTCAGGCTCCGCGGCCATGGCTCACAGGCCCAGCCACTCCGCGGCATGTGGGATCCTCCCGGACCGGGGCACGAACCCGTGTCCCCTGCATCAGCAGGCGGACTCCCAACCACTGTGCCACCAGGGAAGCCCCAAAAGTAATTTTTAAAGTTTATTTTTAGTTGGTATAACAATATACTAGATAGCTCCATGAACTTTTGTTAATAAAGTCTCTCTCTTTCTCTTTTAAAAATATTTTCTGTATTCCAAGTTTAGAATGTTGACTCAATTCTTCAAATTAATACTTAGCTTGAAAATTCTTGCTCAGCCTATGATTTGCAGCCTTAATCTTCAGTTTTATGTCATACCCATACATGTCTTATCATAAATAATTTTAAATAACTTCATTTTATGTTCAGTCTAAAGATTCATTGAATTCAGTGATGACTTAGGGGAAAAAATCTTGAGAACATAGATCTTATTCAGAATTTGATACTTTTCTCAGAACCTGAAACTTCTTCCTGAATTTAAGCCCTGAAATTAAGTCCACTGGCTAGAGTCAATTGAAGACAGTGGGAAGAGTGGTCAGCAGAAATCTGGAATTGCTGGCAAACAAGTGGAGTATAAGCTGAAGAATAAAATGCAAAACCGAGGGCTTCTCTGGTGGCGCAGTGGTTGAGAGTCTGCCTGCGGATGCAGGAGATACGGGTTCGTGCCCTGGTCTGGGAAGATCCCACATGCCGTGGAGCGGCTAGGCCCGTGAGCCATGGCCTCTGAGCCTGCGCATCCGGAGCCTGTGCTCCGCAACGGGAGAGGCCACAACAGTAGAGGCCTGCGTACCGCAAAAAAAAAAAAAAAAAAAAAAAAAAGCAAAAACGAAAGCTAATTTGTTAAAGTGTGAAAGTAGGAAAGTAGGATAACCCCCTTAGGCCTTGAAAAGTCTCCTTGCCCTGGAGATCCAGGTGAATATCAGTATTGTCTAGATTTACTGATTAAGTAAGGTTGGTATTTCTAAGAGATTAATTTTACATACATATTTTTATTTAAAGAGGTTCAGCAGATAGCAAATCTGGTTGCACCGATTTTGCCTGCAGCCTTCGGGGGGGGGCTTCTAAAGAACATAACATTCCATTTGAAACTGGTGCTTAGTGAGACCTTTAAGAAAGATGGAAAAAATAGCTTTTACATGGCTAAACCACCTAGAAGAAACTAGCGTGAAGGGAGAAAAGACACATCAGCAAAACTTGTTCCGGTATTCCAGTTTACTTTTATTTTGGTTTTCTGAGCACCTGTGCTTTGAGTAAGAAGAGATGTCTCCTGGTAGAAGCTGTGGAAAAGGCAGCTGGGGGTTGTCTTCCAATGGGAAGCACTTCGTGTTTGTTGAAGGGGTAAAGAAACAAATGTAAAGAAATGACAAATAGTCCTTCTCAATTTGTCCTGCAAGGTGATTACATGAGTTTTTCAGATTCTGTTGGCCACATATACAAGCCACAATAAATAGGAATTATATGTCACTTGAGAATTTCTTTGAAATCTAATTATGATTTTCCCTTATTAAATAAAAGACCTAAAGGGAATGGAATGAAAGAGTATTAGTGGCAACAGTTACAGTTGTGCAAACCAGGAGGGATGAGTTTTGTATTTTGCTGGAGTTTGGCAATAGGGGTAAGTGATTATCCATTTTTATCCCGAAAATTTTTTCGGAAGAAGCTTTTCTCAAAAGCAAAGATGTTGTTTACAGAAATTGATTTTACGTATAAAGAAATAAGTTTGTAGGTACAGCAGAAGGCTTTTAAATAGATGAGACACAGCCTTTGGGTAGAAAAGAGCCATTAACAATATGAAATGTGTGCCGTGCATTGTTGATAAGCTGATTCATCCCAAACATTAATTGTCCCTCCTGATTCTCACAACTGTAACTGATATAAACATGGGACACGACTAATATATGCTCAGTCCCTTCCCTTAGGTCTTTTATGGAAGAGGGAAGAAGTTAAAAACTCTAAGGAAACTGTTGACAAATATTAATCATGATTTCATAGATGTTAAGTTGCAAATGAGCTTTGCTATTCCCCCACATACAACGTAATAATTGCAGTTTGCACTTTGGAGTTAATGTAAAATTTTACGGACACAGCATTTAATATTTTTGGATTATCTTTTTATTATTATTTCTGTTTAAAATAATAATGGATTATCTTTTCA
Source organism: Tursiops truncatus (assembly GCF_011762595.2). NCBI lineage: Eukaryota > Metazoa > Chordata > Mammalia > Artiodactyla > Delphinidae > Tursiops > Tursiops truncatus. The sequence continues at coordinate 69,224,016 of NC_047046.1, forward strand.
AAAATAGATATTTATCAATTTCTTAATGTATGTCAGGTATGGAATTTAGACAGTAAACAAGGTATGTCGAACATTCGTGGTCTCCATCATTCCATCATTTTGTGAAGGGAAATAGGCAACAAACAAATATTATGAACCAAACATATGATTATTAAACTTCTTAAAAATTATTATTATAATTTCTTACAGAATATCTCTGATAGGTACTAACTTGAAAATTAGAAGAGAGTGCTAAGATAAAGAACGACTTGGTGGCTTTTTTAGATGTGGTTGTCTAGAAGGTTCCCTGAAAAAGTGACGTATCATCAGGGATCCCAGTAAAAGATGCAGCCAAGCAGAGGGCAGCATGTGCTCTAATAGAATAAGTGCAGACTTTGTGCAAACCTACTGCAATTTAAATCCATTCTGTGTCATTCTTAAACCTTGAAATCTTGAGCATTCCACCCCCTTGATAAAACTTTAGAGTTTTGAGAAGAATGAGATTTTCTTTACAGAGTTTTGAGAAAAATGAGACAGCATATCGAGTGTCCATGACCATATCTGGGGCAGATTTAAATTTCCATTATAACTTATAAAGTATTGTTGCAACTTTATGAATTCACTCCTTTGAATACCTAGTCAAATAAACAAGTATTGGACTATTTTATCACTCCTGTCCCCCTTTAAATTCTTCAGGTGATTCTATAATCACAGAGTTGAGGCAGAAAAGATAGCCCCTTCCACAGACAGCAGAAAAAGAGAACAATGCTCCTGAATTTCCTAAAGACCAAGTCTCCATGAGGAGCTTTGTCAGATGCAGTTATGGTATATTTTTGATCGCCTCCTCAGAACCCACCAGCACAGTGCTGGATGGGGATTAATTAAGGTGCTGTTCCTTCTAGGGAATGCCCGACGGAGATGACCACACCCAAGGAGGTTAGATACATGTCCCTTGCCAGCACTGTGCTTCCTGGACTTGGCCTGTCAAACACAACTTCTCGAGAAGTTCAGTGAGATGAACGTGGCACTTCACAGCGCACAGCACAGGGTTCAGGCTCAAGTTGAAGAAGTGAGTTCATTGGTGAAGATGATAGTTTATTGATACTTGGAGTGACTCCCATCTAAACACTTTTGGAGTTTTACCATCTGATCAGTATGCAGCCCTAAAATATATACCTGTACACAAACAGCCACAGTATATATATCATTTTTAAGTGTAAAATTGCTATGAGTGACTTAAGTATTTTCCCCCACAAAATTTACTTCTGTCTGGAAATTTTCATAAGGAATCTTAAGTTGGACTTTTAAAATTCACTTTTAATACCTCTTCTATCTTAGTGCTAGGAAACCAACCCCAAAACACTCTTTCCACTAGATTTCACCTGCAATACCTATACATTTAGGTGAAAGCTTCTCTTTTAGAGCTCCCTCAAATTTGCTAAGTTCCCTAACCTACTAGATCAGCTTCCTAGAAAGGCTTTGTGGGCGTCCACTCCGCATATGTTCTATAATGATAAGCTGCCATACTTAAGTAAGAATCCATCTGAAATGTGACACTCCAAGCATAGACTTGGTTGCAACACTGATTTGTGTAGTTATATCCTGGTAAATATGGTGATAGATTCCTATTGATACTATGGAGATTTTAAATTATTTTATTATTTTTATGTTATAATTTTTATTATTTTATTATATATATATATTTATTGCCATGGAAAGGAAGGAGACTCAGTAAAAAATATTTACTTCTAAATTCCAAGTGGGTTGGTGAGACTCAGATACCATTTAGAACATTTAATTTCAGTTTACAAAAGCATAACTTTCTAATGTTAGGATTAGAGATAACTTAAGAAGGAAGAGAAAGCATTTCCTTATATGCTCATTAAAAAATAGAATGTTAAAATAATGCCAAACATATTCCAGACAAATAATCACACTTGCTTTTTCCCCATGAGCTCATTTAGTCCTGGTGGTTAATCCTTTCATGCAGTATGCCTGCTTCTAGATTACAAGGAGTCCAGCAACACCTGACTCATTTCACTGGTACATCCTGAAAGCCGTCTAAGCCATGTGAGTTTAGAAGCCTATCCCGCAGAGTCTATTCTTTGAAGAGTACTGGTACTGTCCTTTGTATGAGGCTCCTGGACTGACCTTCTTTGTCGAAGACACCGATTCTAGCCTATAGCTTATAGCAGCGCCTTCAGGCAGGCGTCCAAAAACAGAGAACTGTTTGATGATGGGACTGATTGGCTGTTAATTTCTGACAATAACCAATGATGTCAGAAGAGAGGAGAGTAAAATTCTTTAATAGGGCTCTCATAATGGTTTGACCAATGTTTTCTCTGAGACAACAACATATTACGGAAGGCACTGAAGAATCTCCAGGGCCTTCCCCACAAAGCATCTCGTTTCCGAAATATTTATATTAACACTTTATCTATGCAAATTAGCCTAAGGAAGTCTGAGTCTCTATTCTGATTTTACAGCTCTTATATAATAGTATTGAACTAATTAGTAACTACGAAACTGCCAAACCTAATTATTTCTAGCAATTTTTTTCACTTTTATAGAGTAAAATAACAAATCTTTGTCATTTATCGGATGCTCTCTGAGAAATCTCAAAAATAATTTTATAAGTGAATTTTAGGGGCTTTTGGGGGTGACCTCCAAAACTGCTAAAGTCTAATTTTCAAATCATGCCTCTCTGGAAAATATAAAATGAACAAATATAAACAGTTGCACATATTAATTAATAAAGAAACCAGATGTTACGATCGCTTTGGAGAAAATGTGAGGCATTATGTATACATAGGCAAATTAACAAAGATATGTTAAAGCAAAATTACTATGTCAGATTTGAAAACTGGCTAATATCTAACAGGTCATAAATCTTTGGGGTTATTTGCTCCACTGGGCAAAAATTATTTGCATATCTATTGGATAAAATTCTACAAATTAACAAGTAATTTTACTAAGTCTAGGTGTTTTAATAATAATAAATTGGGAGATTGGGATTGACATATATACACTAATATGTATAAAATGGATAACTAATAAGAACCTGCTGTATAAAAAATAAATAAAATTCTAAAATTCAAAAATAATAATAAATGAGACAAGTAGTACATTCCTCTAGACCTGTAAATAAATAAAGTAGCCACTAATTCTTTAAATATGGCTATTAAAATTTAAACTCAAATTAATTAAAATTAAACGTAATAAAGCGTTTAGATCCTTAGCCCCACTATCCACTTTTCACATGCTCAATGGCTGTACTGGCTTAGGGGCTACCATATTGGGCAGCATTTCTATCTTCATGGAAATTTCTTTGGGATAGCACTGCTCCTGCCTAGACAATCCTTAGGTGGCCATCGACCTTTTATGGATAAGGATAAGTTCCCCACCTTTTTGCCTTATTTCCAACTTTCAGAAAAATTTTCTGACAGTCTTAATTGTGGTAGACTTTATAACCATCTAAAAGTAAAACTCAATAGTAAACGACTACTATCTGAATAGACTTAACGTAGCACAATCATGCCAAAACAGGGTGATTATATGATACATGATGTATTTTGGTAGCAGTATAAAAATGACTTTAGAGCAGTGCACACTTTGAAAAAATACGATGCTACCAAAATATGTATCATTTGAATTATTCAATGTGATTCAGTCAAACCTCTTAGGAAACCATAGAAGTTGGGATGTTGTGAATGGTTCTGGTAAACAAGAGTAGAGTCAAAACAGAAAAGATGTGAGTCAGGACAACCATAGTATCTAAAGAAAGTTTTGCCTTTTGCTTCACATAGCATTTTATTTTTCTGTGTTTAATTATGATAAAATGGAATTACACATATTGCCATAAAAGTAACTTCTATGTTAAATAGAACCCTAGGTTTTATAGTAATGCTCAATAGTGCAGAAGGGAAATACAACATTATCAAACTAGGATGCTATTTAAAAATTGTGAGAATTACTTATGTAATAGATAAATGCTTTATCTTGGATTTCTCGTTAACAAGCTGAAAGCATTATTTCCCTGAATTTCACTACTGTGTGTAAATTTCATTTATTAAACAAATAGCTGTTAGGTGCCTATAGTACAAACAAGATAGAAACAGTGTCTGCCCATACAGAGGGTGCAGACTGGTAAGGAAGACAGAAAATAAACAAATAACTAATTAATTACAAATGTCGTAAGCTTTATGAAGAAGCAGTGTGAGAGCATATGAGGGAAACTTTACTAATCTGTTGGGATAGGAGCTGGTTGTGTATTTGAAGGCATGCAGCCAAGAAAGCCATCTTTCAGAAAGTGCCGTGTAAATTAGGATCTGGAGGATAAGGAGGGATTTTCTGGGTAAAGGAAAGTTGCAGGCGGTGGAAAATTTCATAAAGGAAACATCATATAGAAGGTCCCTGACCAACGAGGTAGCATGAGCATTTGAGTTTTCAATTGAATGAAGATGTAATAACTTGAACTGTTTTCCTAATGCTATTTCCCCTTTTTTGGCCAAAAGGGAGAGAGAGAGCAGATTGGCCCAGATTACTTCCTTATATCAAATTGCAATCAAGGAAATACATAAGTAGACAAAATCCTTGTGACCTGCTTCTCATTCAGAATTGCCAGAAATGTTTCCCTCTGTGGAAGAAAGCTGCCCATAGTAGTCGCCTTGACCTTCCACTGAGGTCCAAAATGGAAGACATCAACTTCATATCCTAATTTATGGGTTCACTGTTGACTCTCTGGGCTGTCTTATGCAAACAAAGTTCCTTTCTCATAAATAAAAGTGAAGGCTTGGATGGGCTTACTGTCTTTAGGCATAACTGCAGGTGTTTAAGTAACCAGAGAAGAGGAGTTACTGTCCTTGCCTGGGAAAATAGCCACAATCTTAATGCCCAAATAACTCAATCTTTATTGATAGTATCAATTATAGATCATCTACATTCAGATATCTAAGTGGCATTACATTTGATTGCAGAATTTTAGATTAGATAATGAATGAATGGATCAGAATTTTCTTTGTGAACTTTATCTGGAACCTTATCTCAGCACCATCTTTCTCCCTGTCTACACACTTCTCATGATGCATTTGACCCACCGTTATAAATTTGTTGCTGTATTTGACATTTTTTCTAGAATATGAGCACATAATAATCTCTGTATTTCCAGCACTTAATGCTTGGCCAGTGATGTTCAATGTGTGTTTATTAAGAGACTAAGCAACTGAATAAATGAAGGATTGTAGGTTTATAAATATATTAAGAGAAAGAAAAAGACCTTAAAATATCTGACTTAATCAAAGTTTTTCATTTTATATGGAAGTTAATAATATTTAATTTATTTTATTAAATAATATTGATGAGGCTATCAATCTCAACAATATTTTCAAAGATGAGACTATCCATCTCATCAACAATATTCAAATTTTGTTGAATGCTTCTTCTGTACAAATCAGCAATACAAAAATAAAAGGTATCAGGCATGATTCTTGCCTTCTAAGAATTGGTGACAAAGTTGAAAAACAAGGATGTTTGCTTAAAAATGAAATGTCTAATATAGGAAATGTGTACTAAAGGCCAAATGAGTCCAATAAAAAGTGAGAGATGCTAGAGTTAAGAATGTAAACAGCAAGGACATTCTGAAACCCAGGTCATATTAAAAATCACAAGAGGGACGACCTTTCATAAAATACTAAACTCCTCTCATTGTTCTTAGATGACTATCCATTGACTCATAATCTTGTCCTTTTGCTGTATCTCTCAGTATTTACTTACATTTTCCACACACAAACAACTGGAAAAAAGAATGAAATTAGTATCTGTTGATCACCTACCATATCTCAGACATTGTAGTCAGAATTTTACATAATGTATCTCTACCTTAAACATTTTTAGAACATAAACACGTTCACAATAGTTTTTAAAAATTAAAGAAAAATTTTATCTTCATCTTTTGCTTAGTTGTTGTGACAGAACCTGATCTTGACAAGAACTTTTTTCCATAAAACAACTTTGTTGTGGTGTACTTACATAAAATAGACACCTATTTTAAATTTACAACTTAATGCATCTTGAAAAATGTGTACTCCTGTATACACATTCAAAATAGAGAATATTATCGTCACCCCCCCAAAATTCCCTGACGTCTTTTTGCAATCAGTCTTGGCCTTAGGCTACCTCTGATATGCTATTTATCACTATAAATTCATTTGCTTAGCAAGAATTACATATAAATGAAATCATGCAGTATGTATCCTTTTGTGTATGGCTTCTTTCATATGTAATGTTTTTGAGTTTCACCCATGTCCTTGCATATCTAAGTAGTTCAAGATTTTTTTTAAATTTCTTAGTATTCCATCTTATGAATATACTACAATTTGTTTATCCATTCTCCTATTGATGGACATTTAGGTAGTTTTCATTTTTTGGCTGCCATGAATAAAATTGGTATGAACCTTGATTTTCAAGACTTCTTGTAGAATTGTGTTTTTATTTCTCCTGGTGAGCACCTAAGAGTGGAATTGCTTTGCTGTATGATAAGTTTACATTTAGTGTTGTGTTTGTTGTAGTTTGGTTTCCCAGCAGAAATGGTTGAGAGTTCTAGTTTCTCCTTATCTTCACCAGCACCTGATATTATTAACGTCTTTAAGTAAACCTTCCCTGTGGGTGTGTAGTGGTAGCTCACTGTAATTTTAATTTGCATGTCAAGTTAAATCAGTCTCTGATAGACGAATGGAGTTGAGCATCTTTACTTGGGTTCATTAGACGTTTATCTTCTTTTGAGAAGTATCTGTTCAAATCTTTTGCCCACTTTTGTGTTGAGCTGCTTGTAACAGAGTTGTAAGAGATTTCTATATTTTCTGGTTACAAATCCTTTGTAAGATATATGTATTGCAAATATCTTCTCTCATTCTATGCTTTTTTTTTAAACAAGACTTTATTTTTTTTAGAGCAGTTTTAGGTTCACACCGAAATTGAGAGGAAGGTACAGAGAGTTCCCATACACCTCCCCCTCAACCACCTGCGTAACCGCCTCCATTATCAACATCCCCCATTCAAAGTAGTACATTTGTTACAACTGATGAACCTGCATTGACACACCATTATCATTCAAAGTCCATAGTTTACCTTAGGGTTCACCCTTGGTGTACATTCTATGGGTTTGAAAAAATGTATAATGGCTTATATCTATCATTATAGTATCGTGTATAGTATTTTCACTGCCCTAAAAATCCTCTGTGCTCTGCCTATTCATCCATGCCTTCCAACCCTTGGCAACCACTGATCTTTTTATTGTCTCCATAGTTTTGCCTTTTGCAGAATGTCATATAGTTGGAATCATACAGTATGTAGCCTTATCAGATTGGCTTCTTTCACTTAGTCATACGCAGTTGTCTCCTCCATGTCTTTTCATAGCTTGATAGCTCGTTTCTTTTTTGTGCTGAATAATATTCCATTGTCAAGATGTACCACAGTTTATTTATCCATTTACCTACTGGAGGGTGTCTTGGTTGCCTCCAGATTTTGGCAGTTATGAGTAAAGCTGCTGTAAACAGCCATGTGCAGATTTTGTGTGGACATAAGTTTTCAGTTCATTTGAGTGAATACCAAGGAGCATGATTGCTCAGTTGTATGGTGAAAGTGTGTTTAGTTTTGTTTGTTTTTTTATTTTCATAACAGTTTTTTTTCCCCTAAGAGCAGTAGGTTTTAATTTTGATATAGTCCCATTTACGTTTTGTTTTTGTTTGGTCATTTATGGTTTGTGCCCGGTCTGGTGGCAATTGCACGTGACTAGAGGAAGAATTCATCCCATGCTTAATATTATTAAAGTTCAGTTATTTGACTGACTCTACATAAGGCAGTAGTATTGAGGATCATCATAGAAGAGTGGTTTTATCTTATACATTTATTAACCAGTGCTTTGGATAATGAAATAATTCATAGGCACTGTCTACCTAACTCCTCAGAGGTCTAAATAGAAAGAGTTATAGAGCCTCAGGGTTAGGAAGGAAACGATAAGACATTCTTTCCATCCATTGGATAAACATTTTAGCAGTCAGATCATTTTTCTAATGCACTTTCCAGAACCTATTTTCATTGTAGGCAGCAATGAAGCATAACTCATCTGGATGTTAGAGCAGGAAAAGAAATAAGAAACTTCTATCTGATTTTTCATTTATAAGATGCCTGCCTGAGTTTCCACAGCTGAGCAGTGGAACATTTCTGGTCAACATATCACTTGCTTTCAAGAAGAATCATGCCTTGGGAGAAGCTGCAGTGGTTCTCTGAGCAGAGTGAGAGCTTTCTAATCAGACAAAGCTGGGCATGTATGCTGGGCTAGCAAAGTGAGCAAGTAACTGAAATGTCCTGAGCCACAGTTTCCCTCATCTGTAAAATGTAAAGGTTAGGATATATACACCAAAATACAGTAGGACCTCACTAGACAGCTTTTTTTTTTTTTTTTTTTTTTTTTTTTTTTTATTGTTGGGTGATATAAATAATGAAATAGAGAGAAATTTTATTTTATTTCTGGTGCATTTTTATTATTAGAAGAAAGACAGCTAAGAAATTCAGCAGGACAAAAATGTCAAGATGAAAAATTTGGTCTTTATTTTCAATAAGGCCTACCTGGGTTTTTATTCATGATCATAATCTAATTGTGGTCTATTTTCACAAGAAGCATGTCTTAGAAGTGATGGATATTGCATTATATCTTTGGTATGCACAACCAAAGAACGAAGTGGAATCACAATTATTTTCAAAGGTAAAACAAAATTAAATATTATTAAGAAAGACCATGTCTTCCTATGGGACCTTTTAAAGTTTTGAATAAGTAATAAATTGCCCTGATTCAAAACCCAAACAATAAGGCTACACCAAGTAGACTCACCTCCATTCTTCTCCCCACCCATCAAGTTCTCCAAACCTCTGTTCCCTAAGCTATCAGTTTTATTACCTACTCTGTGTTTTTTTATGCCAATACAGACAAATATGAATATATAGTCTTTCCTCCCCTTTTGTTATACAAAAGTTAATGCACTACATACTCTGTTGTACATCGAGCTTTTAAAAAATATATGTATAGGGCTTCCCTGGTGGCGCAGTGGTTGAGAGTCCGCCTGCCGATGCAGGGGACACGGGTTCGTGCCCCGGTCCAGGAAGATCCCACATGCCGCGGAGCAGCTGGGCCTGTGAGCCATGACCGCTGAGCCTGCGTGTCCGGAGCCTGTGCTCTGCAATGGCAGAGGCCACTACAGAGAGAGGCCCGTGTACCGCCAAAAAAAACAAACAAAAGCAAATAAAAAATATATGTATAGAAATTAGCATGTCACCCCTACAGAATGGCCATGCTAAGCTTCTGTGTAGCATTCCAACATTATTGAGTGTGCTGCTGAAGTAAAAACCCTGCAAGTCCTTTGCTAAATAAAAAAGTGACCTACCTCTCAGCCTTGGTGGATTGGTTCTCCTCTTGCCTCGAGGCAGAAGGTGGCAGTAGGTAAGAACTTGAGACCTCTGTAATTTTTGAAGACATATTCTAGAGTTTAACTACTCAGGAAAAGAGGCTCTGGGAATTCTGACATTCTTCCTTCTGGCAAAATCAGTCTTGAGGGGTTGGTTTTAGCCTGAAGGCTTGTGCTACAAATTAATGTATGTTTCAGCATAGAAGTTAATACAGCTTTTCATTGAAGAGTGAAGGTTTTCATGTGTAAAACTTGCAAGGGAAAAGGAGTCTAACGTAGTCTTATCTCCTGATTAGAACAAATGACTGGAAGGAAATCCTTCTAAGGCTATTGCTTGTAGAGGTGACTTAATTGTCACCCTGGAGGAAGCTATAAGCTTCTTGGAGCACTATCTCCCAAGAAAGGCTTTTCTCTGAGTCATAAAGGTGGGTGCAGTGCAACGTGGTGTTGGAGACACTGTTACAACTGCAATTTATTTTGCAGCTAAAATTTCTGCATTCAGTTTCATCTTTCTGAGCTTATAAGCATCCCAGCTTGTTTTTTTTGTTTGTTTTTTTTTGCGGGTACGCGGGCCTCTCACTGTTGTGGCCTCTCCCGTTGCGGAGCACAGGCTACGGACGCGCAGGCTCAGCGGCCATGGCTCACGGGCCCAGCCGCTCCGCGGCACGTGGGATCTTCCCAGACCGGGGCATGAACCCGTGTCCTCTGCATCGGCAGGTGGACTCTCAACCACTGCGCCACCAGGGAAGCCCCCAGCTTGTTTTTAAAAACCTAAAAGCACGTGTATACAATTATTTTAACTCATAATTATGGAAGGCAGGAAGAAGTTAGTGTCAGATATACAAATATTAAAAAGTATAAGGCTGCTTAAGTCACTCACAATTTATTTCCTAAGAATTAATTTGCATATATCATATAATACCGTTTATATGTGGAGTCTAAAAAAGTGATACAGATGAACTTATTTACAAAACAGAAATAGACTCAACAGACATAGAAAACAAACTTATGGTTACCAAAGGGGAAAGAGGGGAAGGGATAAATTAGGAGTTTGGGATTAACAGATACACGACTACTGTATATAAAATAGATAAACAACAAGGACCTTCTGTATAGCACAGGGAACTATATGCAATATTTTTAATAACCTATAATGAAAAAGAATCTGAAAAAGAATAGATATATACATGTATGTATAACTGAATGACTTTGCTCTACATCTGAAACTAATAGAATATTGTAAATCAACTATACTTCAATAAAAAATAATAATTAAAAAAAGAATTCATTTGCTATTTCTGCAATAGATTTACCTTTATTTCTGTGTTTTCCTTCTGCCAATAATCAAGTTTATTTGCATTTACTGAGTACATAGCAAGTCATCAAAAGAAAAAGAATAGATACATGTATATGTATAACTGAAGCACTTTGCTGTACACCTGAAACTAACACAACATTGTTAATCAACTATACTCCAGTATAAAATAAAAATTTTTTTAAAAAGCACAGGTGCCCTGAAGACAGCTGAGTGGTAGGTGTAAACCAGTGTGGTGCCCACAGTTTCTGGGTTTCCAGATTGTGAGAGTGAACACAGCCAAGCCACAAGTAGTGACTGCTGGCCAAGTGTTCTCGGCTGTATAACATTCTGGTTCCCTCTGCAGATAGTGGCCATATCCCAGGACATCGACGGGAGATCTCACTTCCTCGAGCATGCAAGAAAACCTTGTAAATTTTGCATCCATGTCAACTCATACTGTAGGGACAACTATTTATAGTAATCAGACCCTGTTCTACTTTTGGAAGCCTGCAGAAACTGGCTATCCTCAAAAGTGTGTCTTTCATTTTGGGACAGGATATTTAGAAACAGAGAGAATCGTTTTCCTTCCTGGTCCTGTATAACAGCATTCAAGCATGCAAGGACATCAAACGTACGGTCTATACCAAGTATGTCATATCTGGCCCTTAATTCTGTACTAGATTGTAGAATATCATTCAAGTATAATGCTATTTAGCTTTTATATGCTGTAGTTTTCAACATTTTACATCCTCTTACTATAACTGAATTATGAGTTTGTTTTAGCACAAGTATTCCATTATTCATTCAGTAAATATTGAGTGCCTACTATGTACCAGATCCAGTGATAGAATCCCCTCTATCCTGGACCTCTGGATAGTATACTAAATATACTAATACATCTATAGTTTGTTAGATGGGGATAATTAAAGGAGAGAAAGAGTTGAGAGAGTGTGACTGATTTAGATTGAATGGTAAGGGAAGGAAACTCTGACCATGCGGTCCTTAGGCAGTGACCTAAGTTCAGTGAGTGAAGGAGCCACACAGATAACAAATGCAGGAAGAGCACCTATGACAGAGGGAATGGCATATGGCAGATATCTTGGGCTTTGCATTGGGCGTGTGTTTGCCATGTTCAAGAAAGAGCAAGGGGGTACCTATGGATAGAAAAATGTGAAAGAGAGGAGAGTAATAGGAGAGGAGACCAGATACACAAGGGAGAGGCTTAGTGGGTAGCGTGAATAATTTTATGGAACTGGGGGCTTTATGGTGAGTGAGATGGGAAGTCATTGGAGGAGGCTGAGCAAAGGAGAGACAGGAGCTGTCGAGTGAATGTCTCACTCTGAGGGCAAGGGAGCAGGGATAGAAGCAGGGAAACCATTTCCAAGGCTGTCACAATACTCTAGACAAGAATAATGGTGCTTACAACCGGTGGCTAGAGGACTAATTCAGACATAATTGTTATCCAGTGAAATCTCTCCAGAGAATTTGGGCCAAGCAGTGTGCCTGACTCTGTGCTCTTAACCACTGCAGTGCTTCTTGTAAAATAAAACAGTTAATAATGAGTATTATATTAATAAAATAGATTGATTTCATTCATTTGAAGGTTTTCAAGCCATGGCTACATCTCTTAGGCAGCTCTCATTGGACTCCTACGGATACAGATTTTTAATATTCCTTTTAATATTCCTAACTCGTTTTCAGGACAAGATTTTTAGTTATCTGTTTGTATTCCAAAATGTGATAAACAAATCTCTTAAGAGAAGATGAAAGCAATTTCTTTCCTTTAAGATTTGGGCTAAATTGATAATACTAGAGCTGTGAGGCCCAGATCATATGTGACCCTGTATCTCATCACCCACGATCTAGACCTATTAGCTTGTTTCTTTTTTTTTTTTTTGCGTTATGCGGGCCTCTCACTGTTGTGGCCTCTCCCATTGCGGAGCACAGGCTCCGGATGCGCAGGCTCAGCGGCCATGGCTCACGGGCCTAGCCGCTCCGCGGCGGCATGTGGGATCTTCCTGGACCAGGGCACGAACCCATGTCCCCTGCATCAGCAGGCGGACTCTCAACCACTGCGCCACCAGGGAAGCCCTAGCTTGTTTCTTTTTATAGGAGGGTGCATAGAGATCTCAGGAGCGATGCCATCTGGGGAAGAATAATACTTCAAAAGAAGTTATTGGAAACATTCATCCAGTCAGTCAGTTTACAAATATTTATTGAACCATGGCAGTGAGTTGGCCACCATGTTGGCCAAGATAGATACAAAGTCTGGTTGGTGAAATAGCACATAATCTACAGTTATATAGAAGCATGATGCACAGACCACAGGAGACATATGTTCAGAATGCTGTGAGAGTATAGGGAGGGAGGTATCTCATTGTAAGTGGGAGAGGACTGTCAGAAGATGTTGATGGATGAGATGAAGCTAGGAGGTTGCTAGGTGGACAAGGAAATGCATTGACTAGTTTTTGAACTTGTCTGAGAAGAATGAAATTAGTAGGTGCTTATTCTAAAAAAAGAAGTCCCCAGCTGGGGAAAAACTGAATAAAGATTATGCCAGTGTTATTACACGGCAAGGCTATCCTTTGCTTCGGTCCCGGGTATGAGATAAGACTCCTAATTGCCAACCAGATGGTATAAAAACCAGGAGGTTGACTTTGGTTTCTGGATGGCAAGGATATTATTAGATATAGGTGCTATTGGGAGGATCTATAGTAAGACCTGAACCCTCAGTGATGTTAATTTTTAAAGACCTATTTTGAAGTATTTCCACCTGGGTCATAATTTTAACCTGTGAAAACATCCCTGAAATTTTGCAAGGAGGTTTAAAAATAAAGTTGTATTTCTTTTATACATGTCAAAGGAGATTGTAGGTATAGGAATCTTAAATTTAAGGCTTTTTATGTAGTTAACACTCTTTCAGTTTTTGAAGGCATTCAAGCTTGCAGTTAAGACAAAGGGGACTAGAATAAATCAGACTCGAGTGTAAACCTTGGCTTTATCTCCTACCTGCTATCCTTGTTTAATTAGTCTTTGTTTCATCATCTGAAAAACTGGGAGAATAATAGTACCTTTCACCATAGTTGAAAGTGAAATTAGTATAAATAAAACACGTAGCAAAATGGCTGGCACAGATTAAGTGCTTAATAGTTATTATACTCAAACCCCGATTCACTTTTTGTACACTTGCATTTCCACAATGGTTTTGCTTCAAGTAACTTATTCAAAATTTTATAAATCAAGCTTTATCAAAGAATCTTGGCTTGGGGAACCTGAGAAGGAAAGCTTCCTAATAACAAAGAGAAACAGTACAGAGATTTAACGTTTACCTACAAGTGAAATAAAATCAGTCTCCTCTTGACCTGCCTACTTCTCAGATCTCTGTGTAGCCGAGAGGAAATGTACATCTGCTGCAAATTATCTCATAACATTCCACAGGGCCAGGCCAAGATAGACTTTCATGTTCGGCTTCAGTGTTCCCCAACCTACTCTCTGTCTAATAGCGCTCTCCTCCCTACAATCTTAAATCCTCTCTAGCTTCAAGCTACTCCTGAATTGCCTCTACTTTTACTTATAACAAGGGACTCTATCCTGTAGAATTTTTTCTCCCTCTTGTGATAATCAAAATTTGCCAGCCCAATGTCTCACTTTCTCTCTTCACATTACCTTATAAATAAATACAGATTAATAATATAATAGTGGTTGTTAATATCTATGGGTTACTCCTTCCTGGTGACAAGGTTAAAACTAACAGAACTTTTAATACATAGATTTTTGTTTTAATTTTAAATATAGATTTTAAAACCTGATAAGACAAATTTGCCATGGATATGAATTATGAGCTAGTGGTGGTGTACAAATGACCACAGTGGGTGATTCAGTCTGTAGAATGTGGAAGGATTTTTAAAATCTGAACGCTAGTTCTTGGCATTTCCAGGTGTGTGTTATGTGTGCTCACGTGCACACATTTAAATTCTCTTTTTGCTTCCCATTCTTGGCCTGCATATAATTATGACATTCCAAAAGAGGCATGGATTTCTGAGCCAATGTTAGTTATTAGATTGTGAAATTAGAATTTCTAGCTTGGGTATTTTATATTCTCTTTATTAAGACTTTCTCAGTGGTTGATCCTATCCTGTTCACAATTATAATGTTGTATTACATTCACTAGATCATCTGAGTTCTCGTAAGGATTAACATACTTCCTGTGAGGATCGCTCTGGAGGATAAGCCTTTAGGAAGCCTTTTCTAGAGAAAAGCCAGAATGACCGGTGTGGGAGTTCAATGAGCTAGATTATTTCAGAACCTCGCAGCCATTCTCACCTCTGAGCCTTACACATATGGGGATTCACTGTAAGGTATGTCACAAGTATTTTTCTTGTAAGTAAAATGCAAATGTTTCTAAATGAAATACCTAAATGCAAGTGGATTGAAGGCTGTCCCTAAAATTACGTGGTTCTCTGGGGTGGGAGAGAAAGGAGCTGTAGTCACAGACATTTTGTATATGGCTTAAAACAGATGTCCCCAAACTCTAGCCTACCTCTGAATCCTCTGGGGAGATTGATAACATTCAGATTCCTGGGCCCTACCTCCAAGAAGTCTGATCTTGTACATCTGGGTTGAGGTGCAAATGTGCATCTTTAACAAGCAACCCAGGTGACTCTGACCCAGGTGGGTAGAGATCATATTTTCACAAACAGCCAGCACTGGACTTCACAAAAGGCAACCAGTCTCTAACAGACCTCACGACTTCCTTCCAGCCTGACTGCCTTGTCCTAGCTCCCAGCCTAAGACTTGCTGGTATGTTCTCAGTCAAAAGCGGGTTGGCTCACAGACCTTAATTTCTTACGGCAGGTGCTGACAGCTGTCAGTTCCTAACGTGAGTCACTCTCCTCCTCACTTGCACTAGCAGAGATTGTAGAGGACTTTTCTAAATCAGATGTCACTGCCACCTACAAATAACAGCACAGAAAATGGAAAAACAATTTTTTTTCATGTCTAAAAAGAACATATTACATGAAAAAACCTACTAAATGGGTGGGATAAGAGAGTCCAAAAAGGCTAACATTATGAGTGACTTATCTAGCATGAGGAGAGATGATAGGAAGGGAGAAAAGGAGCAAAACTTTTCTAAATACTCATAGCTTTTCCCAGCAATGCTACAGACAATATTACAGTGCTTTTGGTTTTGTTTTTTGTCTGCAAGCTATAACAATGTGAGCTATATTTTATTATAAACTAATACTTCTTATTAATTATGCTCTTTGCTTTGGGCTTTTAAATTTTTTCTACTGTTTTAAAATACCTACAGACAAGGTTTTTTTAAAATACTGACTGTTCTTGAATCCCTAATCATTGATGTTTGAGATTTTTGCATCAATTAGTGTCATGCTTTCAACAACATTGTACCAGAGCCAAAAAGATAGATGACTCATGCTTCGTTTGTATACAGTGGAAGGTCCATCTTTCCTTACTAGCCATTCTTTCATGTCTCTGTCCATTCACACTTGTAAGGAAACTATTTCTTTTGACTTTCTATCAATGCAATTGATGATCTCTTTCAGAATCTTATAATTATTCAATTCTGGAATAAGGCAAATATTCTACTTACAGTCAGATATGTAAAGGCAGTAAGTAGCTCCTTTTTTAAAAAATATTGAAGTATAGTTGATGTACAGTATTACTTACAGGAGTACAATATAGTGATTCACAATTTTTAAAGGTTATACTTCATTTAGTTATTGTGAAATATTAGCTATATTCCCCGTGTTGTACAATATATCCCTGTAGCTTATTTTGTACCTAATTGCTTGTACCTCTTACACCCCTACTCCTATATTGCCCCTCCACCCTTCCCTCTCCCCACTTGTAACCACTAGTTTGTACTCTATATCTGTGAGTCTGCTTCTTTTTTGTTATATTCACTAGTTTGTTGTATTTTTTAGATTCCACATATAAGTGATATCATACAGTATTTGTCTTTCTCTGTTTGACTTATTTCACTTAGCATAATGCCCTCCAAGTCCATCCATGTTGCTGCAAATGGCACAATTTCATTCTTTTTTATGGCTGAGTAGTATTCCATTGTATGTGTATACCACATCTTCTTTATCCAATCATCTGTTGATGGAGACTTGGGTTTCTTCCATATCTTGGCAATTGTAAATAATGCTGCTATGAACTTTGGGGTGCATGTACCTTTTCAAATTAGTGTTTTTGGTTTTTTCGGTTACGTATCCGGGGTGGAATTGCTGGGTCATATGATAGTTCTACTTTTAGTGTTTTGAGAAACTTCTATACTCTTTTCCATAGTGGCTGCATCAATTTACATTCCCACCAACAATGTAGGAGGGTTCCCTTTTGCACCACATCCTCACCAATATTTTTTATTTGTGTTCTTTTTGATGATAGCCATTCTGACAGGTGAGGTGATATCACATTATAGTTTTGATTTGCATTTCCCTGATGATTAGCAATGTTGAACATTTTTCCGTGTGCCTGTTGACCATCTGCATTTCCTCTTTGGAGAAGTGTCTATTCAGTTCTTCTACTTTTTTTTTTTTTTTTTTTGCGGTATGTGGGCATCTCACTGTTGTGGCCTCTCCCATTGCAGAGCACAGGCTCCAGATGCACAGACCCAGTGGCCATGGCTCACGGGCCCAGCCGCTCCATGGCATGTGGGATCTTCCCAGACCGGGGCACGAACCCGTGTCCCCTGCATCGGCAGGCGGACTCTCAACCACTGCGCCACCAGGGAAGCTCTCTTCTGCCTAGTTTTTAATCGAGTTGTTTGTGTTTTTGATGTTGAGTTCTATGAGCTGTTTATATATGTTGGAGATTAATTCCTTATCCGTAATATCATTTGCAAATATTTTCACCATTAAGTAGGTTGTTTCCTCATTTTGTCAGTGGTTTCCTTTGCTGTGCAAAAGCTTTTAAGTTTAATTAGGTCCCATTTATTTAGTTTTGCTTTTATTTCCTTTACTTTAGGGTACAGATCCAAAGAAATATTGCTGCGATTTATGTCAGAGTTTTGTCTATGTTTTCCTCTAGGAGTTTTATAGTATCTGGCCTTATATTTAGGATTTAATCCATTTTGAGTTTATTTTTGTATATGGTATTAGAGAATGTTCTAATTTCATTCTTTTACATGTAGTTGTCCAGTTTTCCCAGCACCACTTATTGAAGAGACTGTTTTTTCTCCATTGTATATTCTTGAAGGTAGTAACTATCTCTTTTTTTTTTTTTTAGTAACTATCTCTTAAAGCTCTAGGAATCTTTGTTTCATTTGTTTGTATAGAGAAGTGAAGGATAATATTACAATTTTACTTGAATTTTTAACGTTTACCATTTTCAAATTGTGTGAACCATTATATGGAGATTGGACCTTACTTACTTCCTTTTTTTAGTTGTCACTGGTAGAGCACCTGCTTATGGTCAGGCAATATAGTTAACACTGAAGAAACAAAGATGAATACAATACAGTCTTTGAGAGTAGTCCTGGAGTTAGCAGTGTGGTTAGAGAGAGGAAAGACACAGTAAATGCTATAGAAGATAATGAGTACTGTAGAAGAAGCATATACAGAGTGCCATGGAGGTGTCTATCATTCACAATGTTTCACTGAGTACCAGACTCTGTCTAGTTGTTGAGGGTACAGAATATCTTCACTGAATTCAAGAAATTCACATTATAGAGAAGTATAGTGATTAATTTTAATGATAAGAGAATTGCACGGAATATTATGAAAGAAAGTAGAACCTGGGAGGCAGTGGCGGACAAGGTACAGTTTCCCGGAAGAGGCGTAATAGAAATGAGTCTTAGGTGATGGGCAGGAGTTAGCCAAACAAAAGGCAGAGAGCCAGAGGCACAGATTTCAAAGCAGGTTGGAGGGGCAGTGCAAACATCTATTGTTTTTGGAGAACTGAGTCCTAGACAGAGGCTGATGGGAGTTGTGAGTAAAGAAGAAGGCAGGGACTAGGAGATGTAGAGACGCTTGGCCTGCTGAAGAGATGGGACTTTATCCTGTCCCCGAGAGACACTAAAAGTTAAGAGGGTAATGAAACAGGTTTAATTTTATACTCCGGCAGCTGCATAGCTGATGGGTTTAAGACATACAATACTAGAAGCTTGAGCATTGAATTGGTAGTGCTTGTGAAACATGATAGTCTTAACTAGGGCAGCCCAGCGTGGAAGAGGATGGTAGCAGAGAACTGCAGAGGAAGTCAAATGAGCAGCACATAGGAGTTGATTGATATGAGAAGTAACAATGAAGGAAAAAATCAAGACTGACACCCAGAGTTCGATTTTGGATCGAGTGATGCCACCGACTGAGAATCTGGGGGGGAGAAATATTCATGAAGAGGAAGATAAACAATATGGTTTTGGGCACATTGGGTTTGAAGTGCCTGTGTCACTCTTGGGGGAGCCTCACAGATAATTATTTGAACGTGAAAGGGAATCTGGGCAGGGGGTATAGATTTGGGGCTCCAAAGACTATCGGGGTAGTTGAAAAACTCTGAGTTCAACTTTGGGCACAGTGAATTCCAGGGGCCATTGGAATGTGGCCATGCCCGTCCCAAACTCAGAAGTGAGGTTGAGGGAGAAGGATTTTGAAACCAGTAGCATATATGTGGACCGCATTTCTCTCAGCTCACACAAAATATGATAAACTAGGTGGTTGAATCTACCCAGATGCTGGAGGGAAGACGTAAAAGATGAAGGGAAATTAATGAAGCACAGAATAAAGAAGATCCATAAAAATTGAGCATCCCAGCTATTAGGCTGTGAGAAAAGTAATTGGCGAAATGACCGCCATTAGCGAAAATGCTGAGCTGGGAAAATAGTTGCTGAAATTATAATTTCTCTGGTTGTCACTTTTGTGGGACTGCAGTGTAACAGTTCATACTAGTTGGGGTTTTTTTAATCTTCAGTGGCCCCATCTGGTTCACATTCTAGGACCCAAATTGTGAGTTAAGATGAGGACATGGGTCTTCCAGTCAAAGAAGTTATTATTGCAACCATTCAATTTAGCACTTCATAACACACCACTGTATATTTTTCTGTGCTTGATTCACATGTAAGATGAGGCAGGGGAACACAGTGGGTAGCTGGTCTGCTTCTGACACTAACTCTGTAACCTTTCATTCAGGCTTAACGGCAACTCTCAGCCCGGGCTGCCCACTGGAATCATCTGGGAGTTTTTATTAAACAGGATGCCTTGACCTCCCTGCCCCCAGAGATTATGATTTAATTGCTGTGGGGTGGGACCCAGGCATTCATATGTTTTAAAAGACCCCCAAGTGATTCTCATGTGCAGACAAGCTTGAGAATCACTGCTGTCAAGTAAGGGAACACCTGCCTTGCCAAATCAGCTCAGCGGGAAGAAATCCAATAAGATAACTAAGGTGTGTGAAAGTATAATCCTATTGTAAGAGGGTATTGAGGAATGAAATAGCAAAAACACTAAAAGGTGTTTGTTTTTGTTTTGTTTGTTTGTGTTTTTTAACCTTAAAAGATACCTGTGCAAGGGCGAGCAATTGACTCAGGCAGTAGACAGTCTTAGAAGTTTCTGTGTTCCTCCCAACAGCCAGGAGGACCATGAAAGCCCTCCTGTCTGAGCGGGCATTTTACACAGCCCCACCCACTCCGATGGAATAGCTGTGCTAGCTGTATATTTATAATTGCTTACCTTGGGATTTCTGTGCCTCTTTCCTGTTTTCTAAGCTATCCACTTGCCTCTCCACTTTCTGTACATGTCTCCAGGCAACACATTCCAAGACTTGTATTCTGTCTTGTAGGCTTGGCCACTTAATAATTGTTTGGCCTTGGGCAAGTTATTTGAATTCCTTTCCCATCCATTTCTTCATCTGTACTCAAGTTTGTTGTGAAAGTTAAATCAGGTAATACATCTAAAGTGCTTAGCACAGTGCTAGATGGATTGTAAGCTCCCCAAAATGGGTAAACCACAGGGCTCTGCAGTGCTATACATTAGTTTTACTTTATTTTATTGTTTATTTATCCTCCACATAGCCCAGATGTTCCCCTAAAACAAAATATTTCTATGAGCATTCACAGATACATTCAATGTAATGAACAACAAAAGATTTAGAAAGATAATATACCTGTGTAAGTTAATTGGTAATTTGTACATAGTTTATTTCATTGCATAATTTATTTCACTTAGTCACATCCAATAGTTTTGCTATTTTATAAAGGACTAAGTTAATTCCCAGACCCCCAGTGTCATACACACTCATAGAAATGGTGTTTAGAAGAAATATTCATGTTAGCAGATCCTACAGTTTTTGTAGATTTTCTACCGATACTTAGAGAGGTTAGACCTGTTTACAGAGAGATAGCTGATTGAGACTGTTTTCTTTGGATGTGCACCTTTGTTATGTAAGTTGTGTTAGCTATATAAATATAGGTTATTGTTACTGCTGAAATTATTATAAAGTATTGACTTTCCTGTGAAAGGAAAGAAAAATGTTGGAAATGGGACATTTCCTTTATAGGGCATATTGCTCTGTTGACACTTGGAAATGTTTGTTTACTTGTAGTTTAAAAAAATCACTTAAAACTTTCACCTAAAGGAGAGTTTTTGGATCCAGAAATAGTTTCTCCATAGTAACACACTATGATTGGTTCCTGAGAGATTTTCTAGGATTCCTCCCCTATGGGACAATGTAATTCTCACAACTGCAGATCACATTAAATGACAAGTGGGCAGCGTCCCTTTCAAGGCACTTTGGCATTTAACCTCCTCATAACTAAAGAGAGCCCCAATAACATGGGCCAACAGTATGGACTGCGTGGGATCGTCACTTAGCTGTAGTTTTATAGTGCAAACACCTGGTCTGACCCCAGATCCCCATGATTATTAACATTCAGTTTGAATTCCTGATAGGAAAAGTTGATGATAGCAAATGCCCCTGTTCCATCACAGCCATCAGAGTTCCATCAGCCAAATGAATCTATCAGAAAGTAACCTAGATGTCAGTGAGCAATGATCATGTAGAAACATTGCACAAGACGATGCTGAATATTACGCTGAGAGCATATAACAGTGTTACCACAATGCGGTTTTGGTCCAGAGGCCTGCATGAAATCAAAAGCAGTTAACCCATGGAGACCTCTGTCTGTTAATAGTGACTCCACTTTGATTGGCTATTTCAATAGAGATCTGAGTAATATTATCTTTTTGCAGTTTATGTCTCTATACAAAAGTGAAAACATCTATCACTGAGTAATGAAGAATGATAACTGAATAATGTCATCAAACTATTGAAAAAAGTGTGAAATGATCATTGATCTGTCAGCCAGGTAATTCTATTGAACTTGACCTCTACTATAGGCGTACCTCAGAGATATTGTGGGTTTGGTTCCACACCACTGCAACAAAGCGAATATCACAATAAAGTGAGTCACAGGAGTTTTTGTTTCCCAGTGCGTATAAAAGTTATATTTACACTATAGTCTATTAAGTGTGCAATAGCATTACGTCTGAAAAGCAATGTAGTACCTTAATTAAAAAATACCTCATTGCTAAAAAATGCTAACCATCATCTGAGCCTTCAGTGAGTTGGAGTCGTAACATCAAAGATCACTGATCACAGATCACCAAAACAAATATAGTAATAGTGAAAGAGTTTGAAATATTGTGAGAATTACCAAAATGTGACAAAAAGACAGGAAGCAAGCAAATGCTATTGGAAAAATGGCAATAGACTTGCTTGATGCAGGGTTGCCAGAAACCTTCAATTTGTACAAAAGCACGATAAAGTGAAGCATAATAAAACAAGGTATGCCTGTACACAAAAATCAATAGAAATGATCCAGGAATGACCAAAAACTTTGCCTATCCCCCCCCCCCCACAGTGATATTTTCCTTAAGTAACAGAACGACCATATGAAAGCACCATTTTACATTTCCCGGGAATCATTGCCACCATTTCTGCCTTTTCTTGATGTCTACAACTTGCTCCTCTTTCAACCGGAAGCCCCTCCTTTCTGTTACACATTGCGTCTAACTGATTCATTCTCCCAGGTTGTTTTAAGTCTCTCCACATTGACACATTCACTGAGAACCCCGAATGCTAGTTCACTTTTTCCAGATTATAAAATACTGCTTTACTAGCATGATTTTGTCCCGGCCCCCTCTTCTTGCCCCTGGGAACAACACACTTTGCTCAGAACTACCTATTCAGTGTGGCAGGTAAGGGACTGTTCACTCTAGAACTGGTGTTGTTCAGTGGAAACCTTCTCTGCTCTGTCCTGGGCTGGATGTATTTATGTGTCTGGACAAAGCTAGTCCCAGGCCAAACTGTGATGTACATTTGTCTAGTTTACCTTAGCACTATGGCAGATACTCATGTTAAATGAATGGATGCATGCATAGATGAATGGATGAAGAATGAAGGTGATAGATAAAGGAATGAACTACTAAGGTCAGTTGAGAAACTGTATTTTGCTTACAAGAAAATGAATTTCCTATACCTACCACCTTAATCTTCAGCAAGTTCTTTATTTCCAACTAAGCTTTCATGCTGCATATAAGTAAACAACTTCTAGAGTAACCCTCATTGAGACAGTTCATCCAGATCTATCCCACGTGGCACCCAAGTGGTAATGGCTTCAGATAGGGTGGTCCCTGCAATGGTCGCTAGAGGTCAGGATAGAGCTGGGAACCAGATGGGCAGAGGGCCATTACACTCAAAGCGGCCAACTTAATGGGAAGACCAGGCCCAGCCAGCAGTCCTGGTTTTAGAGCAGGAGTGGCCAAAATCTCAGTTAGGAGCCATACACAAATATTAATACAGGAAGCATGAGCAGAGTAGGAAGCAGACAGGTCAAAAGTATTAAAAGGACACCAAAAGTCAGAACAGAACAGAACAGGGATCCTGGAAAGCCTTGGATATCCAAGCCATTATCAGGGGAAGTCAGATCCAAAATTGGGAGATAAAATTAGAACTCTGGGGGGAGGAGGAAAGGAACTAAGGCTCTAACAGCATCTGAGGGGGTTCTAACCACTATTACATGTCTGTTGGATATCAATTAAAAAACTATTTCCTTATAACGTTTGCAATTAGTCATAACTTTTGACCTTAATTTTTCATCTTAATTTGAGACACAGTGATGGATGGCATAGTGGTCAACAGAGAATATGAAATTCAGTCTACTATTTCCTGAGAAAGTTGTTGATTATCTGATTTTATCATTTAAAATATATTTTGTTATGTATAAAATGAATCCCTATATGTATTTGCCAATAACTGAATATTAATAAATTAGTGTAAATTGTTGCAGAGGCAATGTAATTTATCCCAAGGAAGAGTGTTTTGTCAGAATAGAGACCAAAAAGGGTTATTTATTTTTTTGGTAAATATTTAAGGACAAGATAATTCTAGTTGAAATTATCACAGTGAAAATGGAAAATAATAGGTTTTATGGGGCCTGAAGCTTGTAGTATTTGGGGGGAGCGTCTTTGATTTGATCATAAATAAATTAATTATGAATACAAAATTACATATGGAAGCAAATAATTGAAGTGACAAAAACAAAATAAAGTACAAATTCTGTACAAACTGAAAAATATAAGAAACACCATAAAATCTAGAAATATTTGTATTAATGAATTGTCTGATGTACTTCTGTAATACCTTATTTTTCTATGGATTTTTTGGTTACGTGTTCTTCATATGTTGAAGAGTTGTAGGATCATTTTTTGTACATAGAATGGAGAGATAATTCAGTCTCTCTATTAGCATAATTGATCAGAACATGTGTTTGCAGCCTTGCATGTGTATATATGCGTGTTTAACTTACTGATTATGTAGAAAAGATTTTTTTCAGTTTCACACCATTTTTGGTAGCATCATATACATTTATAGAATTGTAGACAAATTTGGTAAACCTCTGTCAGGTTTCTCTCATATATGAGCTGTAGGTTTTTAAAACATTTCAGGTTTTCTTATGCAGTGTCTAATCTTAAGTGCTATTTAAGTTGATGATGCTTATTTACCAGCCTGTCATCACTGTCCTTGTTGTAATGATGTATTTTACATTTTGTGTTATTCTTGTCTTCCATATTTTGTGGGAAATCAGCAAGAAATTTTTTTTTTTTTTTTTTTTTGTGGTCTCTCCCATTGCGGAGCACAGGCTCCGG
The DNA here is from genome assembly GCF_011762595.2 of Tursiops truncatus. Lineage (NCBI taxonomy): Eukaryota > Metazoa > Chordata > Mammalia > Artiodactyla > Delphinidae > Tursiops > Tursiops truncatus. The sequence continues at coordinate 69,248,915 of NC_047046.1, forward strand.
ACACGCAGGCTCAGCGGCCATGGCTCACGGGCCCAGCCGCTCCGTGGCATGTGGGATCCTCCCAGACCGGGGCATGAACCCGTGTCCCCTGCATCGGCAGGCGGACTCTCAACCACTGCGCCACCAGGGAAGCCCAGCCAGAAATTTAAATCCTTTTCCAGTGTCCATAGATTCACTCCTCTTCATTAATTAAATTATCAAACTATGAAAGAGTGTTGATTCATTACTTTTCTTTAAAATATATTTCCTCCTCTTAATAAATTATTGCTTTTGGAAGATAATTTTTATCTGATGTTTTTGTTATAATCCTCTAGATACCAGATAGATTTCATTAACTTTCAGTTAATTTTTTATCTGAATTTTCTCTCAAATCTTTAATGAATGATGTTAAAGAGATAAAAGCAGCTGCTTTTCATGTATGTTAAATCAGGAGTTTGTAAATACTCAGACTGTCTAAATTGTTAAAACGGAGATTTTCAACTCAACATTCCCTTAGCCAAGTCCCCAAAATACTCATGGCCACTGATATATGTCTGATGTGAGAGGAAATGTGACAGAGGAAAAGTCAGAATGGAAATGGACAGTGTTCTTATCCAAGGTAGTTAAAATACCTTATTTTTGTAAATTTAGCAAAAAATATATGACCTTTTGATTACCCCATGCAAGTAAGGGGATCTGAAATTTATGCTTCATTGGCTTTATGGCAAATCTTTTTATGGATGACCCCTAACATTTATGGATGACCCCTAACATATGCATGTATAATTTGTCTGCATATAAAAGTATAAAATATGACCCAATCATTCACAATATAATCTGCATGACACTAGGTCTTGCACAAAAAGATCATAATTTTCAGTTAAGAAAGATGTGATCCAAAAGTTTTTTTGCAAGCAACATCTGTATTAGTATTTGTAAATTTCCTCGACCTAGGAAATGGGGGAAAACAGTAACATACTTGAAAACGAGTGAAATAAAAGTTATATACACCACACACATGTACTCACAGAATGACACAGACTGCTTGCAAATACTAACAGTGTGACCTGCTTTGAGATCTGATGAAACACCAGCCAACCATAATTTGATGTCTCTAAACCCCGAATTCAGTATTTCCCTAAATCTTGCCAGTCATGCTCGCCATATTATACCAGGAAGGTCCGCTCTAATTTAGATAACGAGTCAGAAAGAACGTATGATTCTTCCTTAAGCTCTGTCGCTGGTAAATAGTGATCCAGATTATACCTTAGCAGAGCAGAATCTCAATAAACGTGCTGATTTTAAGTGAATTATTACTTTAGTCAGGTGCTATTACCTATTTTTTTTTTTTTAAGAAGATGTTGGGGTAGGAGTTTAGTAATTTATTTATTTTTGCTGTGTTGGGTCTTCGTTTCTGTGCGAGGGCTTTCTCTAGTTGCGGCGAGCGGAGGCCACTCTTCATCGCGGTGCGCGGGCCTCTGACTATCGCGGCCTCTCTTGTTGCGGAGCACAGGCTCCAGACGCGCAGGCTCAGTAGTTGTGGCTCACGGGCCTAGTTGATCCGTAGCATGTGGGATCCTTCCAGACCAGGGCTCGAACCCGTGTCCCCTGCATTAGCAGGCAGATTCTCAACCACTGCGCCACCAGGGAAGCCCTATTACCTATTTTTAAGTGCAGCTAGTGTCTTACTGTTTAGGAATCTGACTCTTAGAATCTTAGTTTGTCCAAAGCTTGTATATATAAACTTGACCCCTACCACTAAACTCTCAAGAGTTCTGGCCTGGCTCTTTCTCCACATCTTCTAACTGAATAGCATTGTTTCACGTTATGTGAAATCAATAGCAGTGGTTACTAATATCATGTAAAATGCAAAGCACATCCGAACCAAGAATTGATTTTTTTCATAATATTCAGTAATTAAGAGCTGTATTTACTGTACCTGCCAGAAATAAAGTCAGATTTTGTGTTAACTCAAATTGTTCCCCCAGTAAATGCAAAGGTTCTGAATTTTTACATGTAGCCCACTTGTTTGAATAATTGGATCCAAAACATAATTTGGTTTCTAAAAGCTCCAATAATTAGTTTAATGTGTCAAACATGTATGATCCTTTAAAATTTTTCTCTTTTTTTTTTTTTTTTTTGCGGTACGCGGGCCTCTCACTGTTGTGGCCTCTCCCGTTGCGGAGCACAGGCTCCGGACGCGGAGGCACAGCGACCATGGCTCATGGGCCCAGCCTCTCCGCGGCATGCGGGATCTTCCCGGACCGGGGCACGAACCCGTGTCCCCTGCATCGGCAGGTGGACTCTCAACCACTGCGCCACCAGGAAAGCCCTTCTCTTTATTTTTGATTTGTATCTTTCCCTAACTTACCAAGTAGGCTTCCTTGAAAGCTCTTTTTAAAGTATTCATTTGTATTATTTAACAGATTCTCCTACCACCACCACCCACAACCACCAAACAAAGAAATACCAACACAGTCTTCTTCAGAAAGGATAGCATACTGTAGGAGACCAGATAATCAAGAATTGTAGTTTTCTGTCACTAATCTTGACATTCCTTTAGAGCTGGGAGAATTCCTTTGTGAAATGGGTTGTGATTCAGTGAGTGTGGTATCTTTTCTTTATCTGGGGAATTAGAAGGGTCTTTCATTGGGGGAAAAAAAACTATTTTTGAAGAATCTGATGAATGCTAGGTGTAAGATTAATGCTGTGTTTTGTAGCCTAGGTTTTTTCCTGTGTTTTCCAGGCAATTCTTTGTCCTCTATTAGTTAATAACCAAGTGTTCTTAAAGCAGTTTCTAGTTGGAGGCATGACAATTAAGATTGTTAATTCCCTGGCTATTTGATTGAGAAACTACCTTCACTGTAATTTACAGAACAGGTACAATATGTGGTAATTTCTCATTGATTCTATTCAATTTACCAAATACTCATGAAAGCCATTATGTGTACAGTACTGTGTTAGTAACTGCAGGTGATATGAAAATAGAACAGATAGAGGTTTTACCTTTGAGAAACTGACAATGCAATCAAGAAAATTAAACAAGCATCCAAATAAATATAGTACAAAATTCAATAATAGAAATACCTAAAATGTGTTATAAACAAAGTATTAAGAGTTAGAGAGGGGAAGATATATCAGATTTGGGAGGAATTAGGAAAGACTTCATGAATTGAGGACCATCTGAGATGGGTCTCAAAGGTTGGGGATGGAGTGATCAGTAGACCAAGGTGCCTCTGTCCAGCTTGCAAGTGACCAGAAACAAACAAAAACAGAGGAAGAGGTTGGAGCCAAGAGATCCTGCTGGATTCTAACATTAATCTTTGCCCTCAGTCCACTCCCTGTCCCTCTAGATGAACGAAGATGTTGGACTCCTGATTCCAGTGTGCTCTGTAGTGCGTTGAAGTAGGAACAGACATCAGTGTGGCAAATAGGAGTTAATGAGTGGTCACTAATTAGCTTTGTGTAACTAACCTGTTCAGGACTTGATACCTCCTTTTAAAATGAGTTTGAGGGAGTCAGGAGACTTCAAAATTCTCTCTGGAGAATTATACAATTAAACAGAAACCCAGCACCAACTTCTATTATCATATTCTTACCAGAGGTAACAGTATGTTTCCTTTTCATTTTTTTAAATTGTGAGTATGCTATTCCATCTATAACACTGATTTTTGCACACAGCAGTTGGTCAATAAGTACATATTGAATCACCACTAGCGTCAGGAAATGTGGCAAGTCACTAAGTGGCGCCGAGTGTAGGTGTGCTGCTTTGCAAGATGCTGTATGTTCAGAGGGGTGTAAATACAAAGATAACTAGGAATCCTGGGTAAAACAGAATACATATCAAAAAAGTGGTAGAGAAAATGTGTTATTCATTTATTAAATAAACATTTAATTAGCTACATCTCTGTTCAGGGTGACCGCCAGGACACCTAGAGACAATCTTGACTAACTCAGATATAAACCGAACTCATAATCACCCAAGCATATATTTCAGGCATGATAAGTGCTATAAAAAATGTAAGATGCAATGAGCACAAAAAAAGCAGGGTACCTGATCTCGTATGATGGATTGGAAAAGTATTTTCGAGGATGGGATGCTTGAGCTTAGATCTAAAGGATGAAGAGAGTGAAGCTGGGAAAGAGAATTATTATTTCAGGTCAGATGAGGTAGGTGGGAACGTGCACACAGAAGATCGGGCCAAGAGTGAGTAACTTGTGTAGCAGGTGAAGATGGGGCTGTAGCTTAGAGAGAGAACCTGGAATTTTACTCTATGTGAAATGGAAAGCTATCCAAAGGATTTTAAGCAATAAATCACATAAGTTAACTTACATTTTGAAAATATCATTTTGGCTGCAATGTGGAAAATAGACTAGATGAATTAGTCAGGAGGCAATTGCATTAGTCCAGGCAAGAGATGATGACTTAAACTTGTTGCAGGGTTGCCTCAAACTTTCAGTTTATGAAAAACGCAGTATCTGGGAAGAGCAATAACACAGGTATGCTTGAATGTGGAATCTAAAGCCAAAACAAATGAACAAGCAAAACAAAACAAAACAAAAATCACAGATACAGAGGACAGAATGGTGGTTTTTTCCAGAGGGGAGGGGGCTTCAGGATGGGTAAAATGCGTGAAAGTTGCCAAGAGAATAAATGTTAAACATTCTCATCACACATGTTAAAAAAATAAAATTGTAACTTTGTATTGTGACTGGATGGTAACTAGACTTATTGTGGTGGTCATTTCACAGTGTATACAAGTATTGAATCATTATGTTATACACCTGAAACTAATATGACCTTATATGTCAATTATACCTCAATATATTTTAAAAAAGCCTTAAAGATGTTTCTAACTAGTTACTTGCAAATTGCTTTCAGCTCAGTATTTTTTCAGTGAAAGGAAGTGATACCCATACTGTAATGAATGTAGTGAAATGCTTAGCAATAATTTTAATAGAACTGTTTCTAACTAAGAAAAAAAAAAAGAAAGAAAACCTGGAGAATTCTGAGTGAGAGAGATGGTATCCTCTTCAGGCAGGACAGGCAGAACCTGAAGGCGATCACGAGGACCCCACGTTTAGAGGAGATGGCTTTAACTGGAGCCCTGACTCTCTTATGGAAGGAGGAGAAGGTATGAGAGTTAGACTGAATACCAATCGTAGAAAATGGAAGAATGTTCCTTAGATAATACATAACAAAGAGACCATTGTCGAATCAATGGGAAAGGCCCATGGACAGGCAATTGTTAAATAAGGAGCATACTTGGTCTCTATTTTGTACTGAATATCAAGAAATGTGCTTGAGGACCTGACATGACAATGGGGATAATTTACAGTATTTCATTTCCTTCATTCTCCCTGCATGTCCTGTCCCCCTGAGGTTATAACTTGGGAAGTGAATCAAGATTTCAGCTGAAACTGTTACCAAAGCACTCAGAAGTTCATATTGATTCTCATTATTATTTTTCCGGCTGAGCTGAACTTCTGAGATTCTTTAAGATGCAGGTCTTGACTTTCTTCCCAGATGGATGAGATCAGTTTCCTTCCCTAAAGAGCAATATTTCCATTCAAATAGATTCAGTGAATCAGAATATAGAGTTGTTTTTGTTCTAGGGTTTGCATAAGAAATGTAGTACATTTATCCATCCCTGTCATGTGAATGTATTTTCCTCCCTCAGAACAATTTATTTATCTTTAAAGTTTTGCTCTGTTTGAATTGCAACAAAATGCATTACATCATAGACATACTTAATAAGAAACACCGAATATTAAAACTGGAAAAGGGACCCAGTGTCCCCTGCCTACATACAACTGTTTGTAAACCATCATTCAGGTTTATCCCTTATTCACAGCAGACTCAATCAGGCAATAACAGCTACTGGGCTGCCACATAACTTTTTCTTTTCCTAATACCAATGCTTCTCTTATTTACAAAGCAGTGAAGAAGAAAAACCCAATAAGTCCAAAACCCTATGTGTCAATAAATCCTACTGGCTTAATTAAAAATAGATCTAATAGGACCACTTCTCACCACATGTCTACTGTTACCAGCTCAAGCCACATGATCCCACAGATGGATTAATGACATCTGAATCCTTTCCTAACTGCCCTGGATGCTTCACCCTTGCTCCCTGTGGTGGACTGAATAGTGCTTCCACCCCTACCAGCCCGAGATTCATGCCCGCCCAGAACCTTAGAATGTGGTCTTATTTGGAATAAGGTCTTTGCAGATGTAATTAAGGTAGCGATCTAGATGAGACCCTACTGGATTAGGGTGGGTCCTAAATCCAATGAGAGTGCTCTTGTAAGCGACGGAAAAGAAGACGCAGAAACACAGAAAGGAAGGAAATGTGAAGATGGAGGTAGATATTGAAACAATGCATTTACAAGCCAAGGAGTGCCAAGGATCGCCAGCCACCACCAGAAGCTAGGAGAGAGGCATAAGACGGTTTCTCCCTCAAAGTCTCCAAAAGGAACCTACCACGCCAACACCTTGATTTTGGACTTGTGATAAATTTCTGTTGTTCTAAGCCACCCAGTTGGTGATAATTGATTATGGCTGCCCTAGAAAACAAATCACTCCCTTCCAGTCTAACTTTATTTCCTTCTACTCTCCTCTTGCACACTCTGTTTCAGCCACAGTGGCCTCTTTGCTACTCAAACCACCAAAATATACTCCTGTTTTGAGCCTTTACACTTGCTATTCCCTCTCTTGGGAATAGTCTTCACCCAGATATGTGCTTGACTTGCCCAGTCAACTTCTTAGATGCTTTGTGCAAAGATTACTTCTTCCTTGAGGGCTTCCCTGATCATTTTACTTAAAATTGCACGCCTCCTTCCTCTCCCAACCCACTCCTTCTCCCTGCTTTCTTACTCTTTCTAGCATGTATCACTCTGTGGCGAATATTTTACTCCTTTATTTGCATATTGTGTGGCTGCTTCCTCTAGTCTGGAGGCTGTGTGGGTGCGGATCTCTACTGTTTCTATCACACTCGTGTCCCCGACACCTGTAACAGTATGTGTCATAGCGTACCCAGGCAGAGAGGAAGAAATGCTTAAACTAAAGAAGGTTACTTTACTTCTTCCAGCAGAAAATTGGCACTTGCCGTCTGCCTCTGCAAGGATGAGGTCACTAGCCACTGCAGCCACTGACCCTCAACACACCCTGAAAGGAGTTCAGGGTGGAGATCAGGGGTGAAGCACTCTGTGCTCTGGGAAAAACTGGCAGAACAAGCCTTTAGATAGATATTTTCAAGATAAGATTTTATGAGCCCAATTCTTGCATCTTATATCTAGAAAAGCACTAAAATCATTAACAGTGACATCTGCTCCTCGTGACTAGCAGCCAGCCTCTGCCAAAATGTGTGCTTGACTGCACGTCCCCCCTTCACTAAAGTCACATATATACTGCCCCTCCCCCTGCCTCTCCGGAGCAGTTTTTCAGAGCTATCTGAAATGCTGTCTCCCGGGCTATAGTCCTCATTTTGCCCCCAATAAAAAATTAACTCACAGCTCTCACACTGTGCATTTTTTTTTTTCAGTTGTCAGTCGACACTTCACATTTATTTTTCTAATTAGTTAACTCATCCATCCATCAAATATTTGTTGAGTCTCTAAGCTCAATGATTTGATGAATACTTTGATCCATAAGACTTGGTCCTTGCCCTCAGGAAACTTAAAACTTAAAAGGGTAAGTTATATATACAAAAAAAGTAAGTCAGGGTAATGGAAAGTCTCTGAAGTGAGAGTACCATGGTTCATATACTGCATCTGACATTATTTTGAGCATTTAAAATATTAACTTCCTAGTTTTGTAGATCATGCTTTTTGAAAAGTCACAATACAGACCAGTGAGTGACACAAAAACACAAAGTCCTTTGAAAAGCACAAAGTGCTAAAGAGCCCAGGAAGGGAGAGTTCATTTCAGGCAAAGGCATTCAGGGAAGGCATCCTGGGGGAGAAGGTATTTGAGCAAAGCTATGAAGGTTGGCATGATTTTGGTTGGTAGAGATTATCAGAATGTACTCCAAGGATAGCAAATAATACTACAGTATACTGTATGTTAATACATCTGGCAAATGTGCAGCGTCTCCAGCTTTAGTGGGAGAGATGCCCGGGAAGTTAGGTGATAGACTGAAGTATCCTCTACATGATTTGATTCCTCTACTTCTGTTTGATAGAGAAAGAAGCAGGGATAGGAGGAGTCTCTGTCATTCAAATACATTTGAAAAAAAAGTTATGACTCAGGCTTTCCCCCTGAAACTCCTATGCCTCATTTGTTTCTTTTCTCTTGGCCCCATCCCCTTTAAGTACTAACGTCCCATACTCAATCCAGGACTGCAGCAGGAGTCTGGTCCTAGTAGGAACTGGCAAATTGGATGAATGAGAGGTATTAATTGAACCTGTTTTACATTCTTGGTTTGCCTGAAAAGGACCAGTATTGAGAAGGGAAAAGTTTCAAAGTTCTCACTCCCTAGTTTGGGCATTTGTCACCTCTAATCAAGCCATCCGTCTTTGGCAGCCTTGACATCTTAAATGTTGAACATTCTTCTTCAGTCAATCATGCGCTGTCTCGCATGTAGTAGGTACTCATGAAACAGTAGTTAACCTTGATTTATATTTAACTTGGCTTGTTTATTGATTGCTCTCTCTTCCTCTCAGCCTTCCCTAGATGTAAGTCCTTGATCTACATTCATCATCGAGGTCACAGAACTGAGCACATACCAGGTACCTCATTAAAGCTCATCTAACTGAACTCAGTTCTCTTGGAATAAATACAGTGTCCCTACTCCAACTTTCATATCTATGTGGGTAAACTTCAAGTCTGTATCTCTGACCGGGCATTTTCTTATAATCCTATACCTCCTGAAATGTAATATTGTAAAAGAACGTTGAATATAACATCATGAGATTGGGATTAAAGTTTTGGCTATACTCCCTGCTGAGTACGTGTGTTTAGAGCAAAACCCGATATTTCTGCTATACAAATTTCTTACCTGAAAAGTAGAGGTGATAGTGATCATATCTATATCTCATTTGGAAAATGTTGTGCTTTCCTCAGTCACCATTGTGGTGATGGAACATCCCTCCGTGGGTATTTGCCATCATATCCTCAACACTCTGTTAATGACACTACCACTCTCTTAGGTTAAAAGTTGATTCCTATCTTTTTTTACCGTACCTTTTCTTTGTTTTCTTTACTGAGTTGCTCTGCAGGTGTATTGATTCTTTCTTCAAAATGCATTTCAGACTTGTGCACTCCAGGGTAGGTTTGTCCTAAACTCCTAGCTTTGTCTTCTAACTGATAGCCATCTTTGTGATATCTCACAACCCCAGCCCACCTCAAACATCACCAACCAGATTTATTTTCAAAAAACCCTGCTGGGTCATCTTACTTTCCAGTCAGAAATCCTCCGGCTGTTCTCCATTGTACGTCTTTTATTCATTCATTGGTTCTTTTCAATGCCTATTTTTCATGCCCAGGCTATGTAGAAGGTGCTAAGGATGAAGAAGAAAAGACCCACAACTTCAGGAAGACTCTTGAATTCTCATTAGAATAAAGACATTTAAATTCTGCATGTACCCTGCCCCTCCAATCATAATTTCCTTTCCCCTCAAGCTCAATGCTCAACCCTAACCCCACTCCAGGCAACCTAGATTCTTCACTTTTCCGTGACTAAAACGTTGCAGTGAATCTGATTTCGAGATACTATTCATGCTGCTGTACAACCCAGAATGCCCTTCATTTGTTAAGCAAATATGTATCGATCAAGGCACTTTGTGCAAGGCAAAATTCTGTCTGCATATACTTGTGGGTCTAATTTAGAATGTACTTAGTCCCAGTTGAGCTCAAGTCGAAAATTCTAATGGCTTCATCTGTGCCTTATGGGGATACTGGATACTGAATTATTCACTGCCTTATGATTTTGCTTACTTGTGTGTTTGTCGAGATTATAAACTCGAGAGGCCTAGAGTCTTGTTAACTTCCTACATTTCCTTCTCCCTCCCCTCTCCCTCTCCTCACCCCCACCATACGATGAGCTGCCTACAGAAAACATTCTGCAAATACTTTTTAATAAAATGAAGTATTGAAGGAGGAGATACTGGGCCACACCCCACTGCTCACTGTGATAAAGCAACTTACTAATGTTTGTTCTGTAGAAGGTTAGTTCTGTCAGAAAATGGTATTAGGTGCACACACACACACACACACACACACAAAGACTTCCATATTCAAATATGTTTGAGAAATAATGGGTTAAATAAAACTAAACTAGTTTATTTATAGCAGGACTCCTCAGAGCTTTTAATATGCAGATAAACATTGACTTCTTCCAGCAGGAACTATAGTTTCTCAAATTTATTTAACTACAAAACACAAATGTTTTTGTTGTGGCACATTTTTAGTATTAGTGCACAACAGTCCCACCTCTGGAATTGCCAGTTTTAGACTCGGTAAACCCACTAGTTCCTCGAGTTTAGTTCCAGATTTGTAATTGTTGCAGGCAGTAACACATGGCTTTATTCCGTTTCACCATTTGATCATCTTCATGGTAAACCCTCCAGAGATTAGCAAAAGCAGCAAATAATACAAACAAATATAAAGCAAAGCAACATTGGAACATTAAAAATGGGGTCAATATAGGAGAACGAAAGGGCACTGAGGACCCTATAAATTTAGCTTATGGAGGTTGCATAACAGGTAGAGTAAAAGCCGGGGCACACTTATGCAGTGAGCATCAGACTAGGATTCAGGAGAACTGGGTTCCATTCTTGCCTTTGCCCTCAATTGCCCTAGGATTTGACCAGGTAATTTAATGTGTCCAGTCGTCAGCTTTTTCCATTTATAAAGTGAAGGGGTTAGGTTAAATGAGTGCTAAAATATATTTTGAGTGTACTGAGGTTCTTTTCATTTTAGTTGTGTCTTACCTCTCCATACAAATCCATGAAATATGCCTCAGGACATGGACGTAGTGCATGAAATGCTAGAAATCTCTGATAAGGGATGTGCAGGTGACTGGCTTTTGTTTCATATCCCCTCCAGTAGTTTGTGTGCTGGTTCCCCAGAGATAATAAACTCAGCTTGTTGGTTCTGAAATGTCATTTCAGTTACTCATTCTAAAGTGAAGAAGCGTTGCCTGCCTAGGGAGTTTTTAATGTGAATCAAGGAGCTAAATCATCACTACTGCATCGTAATGTGACTTTGCTAATGGCTTCTTTAGAAGGTTGCTGCTGGTCTGCTTTTGGCTCTTCCTTTAATTGTGCCAAATGACAAGAATGTAGGCATTTGGCCACAGCTGACGAGGAACTTTTGATGACTATCCAATTCACTTAATTTGTGAATGAATATAAATTTGGACTGTAGACTCAAACAGGGAAGGTGGGAAACTTTATCACAAAGGTTTTCCTTTCTTTTATCTAAGACCTTTAACATATTACCTAAAGGAAATGAAGCACTAAACTACTTTCTCCATTTTCCCGTTTGCAAAGGTTTTCCTTTCTTTTATCTAAGACCTTTAACATACTACCTAAAGGAAATGAAGCACTAAACTACTTTCTCCATTTTCCCGTTTGCTCTAATACTCCCCAAGCAGGTTTTCACATGGGTAAATAATCTGGAAGGGCAAATAACTCTACACACAACCAAGCTTTACCCAGTGGCTCACACTGACGTGCGGTAGGCAGTACTGACTTTTCAGGAGTCGCCCAGCTGTTCTAACTAAGTGGTTAGAGGTCACAGGACAGTGCTCTGGTGAGATAATGGCTGTGAGGGCATTTGACTGCAATAGCTATTTTAACTCCCTGTATTTTCGAGAGAACCACCAGTAGATGGTGACTGATTAATGGTCTTTCTTTAAAACAAGATACAGCTAAAAATAATCTAGGTAGGAACAGTTTGTATCAAGGTGTTCACAAACACAATGAGGCAATCATTTTCGTATTAGTTTAGATAATGACACTGAATACTATGAAGTCAGCGAATGTTGTTTATCTTCCATTTTTATCTTGTTTAACGTACACTCATTTCATTCCATCTGGTCAGTCCTCAACCAGCTGAAGTCAGTTGGTTCTATTGCCTGTTTCCCACAATTCACCAAAGAGCACACAAAGTCCCACAAGTGCCACCCTCTGCACCTTGAATGTTGCTACTGTTGTATGATTGAACTTTTACCTACTGTGTGGACACAGCAAGCTCAGCCTTATCTCCACTAAAGTGATCAGGTTGTAAGGGAATGGTTTGCTCCATAAAAGTAACCTGGAATCATTTCAGGGAATGCCTGTATTGAGGAAGCTAGTGAGAAGAATAAAAGATGAGCAGGGACATATGATAGATAAGAGACCATCCTTTCTTCCAAGAATTCCAGGCCAATAAAGGCATGGAGAAGAAAGACAGGCAAGGAACAATCACAGCACTGCCTGGTAGGAGCCATTGCAGAGTAAAGACAAGGAAGGTGTGTAGGAACTGGATGGATACGCTGGAGGAGGTGAAACTTGAACTCCCATTGAGGGATGAGTAGAAATTCAGCAGGTAGTTAAAGAGGAAATCGTTATAATGGTAAATCCGAAGAAAAGGTAGGATGAGAGAGTGGAGCATGTTCTAGGAATGGAAAAATGTGCCCTATGGATAAAGCACGAAGGTGTTTGTGAAAATGGAGAGCTGTGATGATGGAATAACAGGCGATGGTCAGATGGTGAAGAGCCTTGAAGGGCAAACAATCTTTAAATTAAAAACGTTATTGCCTAAAGCTAATAAAGAGCCATGGCGAAATTTTAAATTCTCTTTCCTTCACTCAAAGTATATATTCTTTTCATATAGACTAAAAGTGAACACATACAGGCTTTCTACATTGGATTTCACCTTAGCCTCTTGTCTTCTGTATTCTCATCAGCAAACTACCCACTTGGGATAATCGATGTTAACACTCTGATTTAACCTTCATGCTTTCTCACGGTCTGTCTAATCATATATAAATATGTAAAAGCACACACAGATGGAGTTATCATTGTTTAATAAGAATTTACTCATACGGTCTATACTTTTCTGCATCTTGGTTTTCTCACTTAATGCCTCTTTGGAACTCCTCCAAGTTAACTTACATTTTCGAGGCTTCGTAAAATGTGAATGTATCATATTCTCCATGTTTATTTAATAATCCACCTATGCATCTGTTGATAGGCTTTTTCTTTGCCTCCAGTTTATATATACACATACACATTACACATATATTCTTACAAACTGGTGTTTCTGTTTCTAGGGTAAACACTTAATTTTAATAACTTGCCAGATTATATTCTCAGGAGGCTATAACGACATACATTTCTGCCAGCAGCATGTGAGAATACCTTTTATTACAGAACCTCGTTAGCACTGGATGATATAATTCTTTTTTGTTTTGGATGGTCTATTGTGTATGAAATTATTACATTATGCCACCTCATTAGAGCACCTTTTCTTATATTTCTTCACCACTAGGATTTGATCTTTGGGGAATAGCTTTCTATTCTTTGCCCAGTTTTGTTGTTTTATTTTTTTTTTCTTGTTAAGTTTTTGAGGGCTCTTTATCTATGCTCTGAGATAGTAATACATATTCAAAATTTATTTTGTCTAGTGAGTTTTTTTTTTTTTTTTTTTTGCGGTACGCGGGCCTCTCACTGTTGTGGCCTCTCCGGTTGTGGAGCACAGGCTCCGGACACTTAGGCTCAGTGGCCATGGCTCACGGGCCCAGCCGCTCCGTGGCATGTGGGATCTTCCCGGACCGGGGCACGAACCCATGTCCCCTGCGTCGGCAGGCGGACTCTCAACTGCTGCGCCACCAGGGAAGCCCCGTGAGTTTTAATAATAGTATATTTTGCCATACAAAAGGTTTAATTTTTATATGGTATCTTTTCATTTCTAACATTGGGGTTTCTGGTTGTGGTTAAGAGGATCTTCCTTTCTCCTACATTGCACATGTATTTGCTGAGATATTCTTTCATGATTTTGTGGTTTTATTTGTTACAATTAATTACCTAATTCATGTGACATTTATTTTTGTATATAATGTATGTCAGGGGTCCAATTTCTTTTCCTTCTAATTAAGTACCCTACTATTTATTAAGTAAACGACCTTTTCCCCCACTGCATTGAAGTACTACCTTTATCATGTGTTAAATTCTTCTGTATTCTGGAATCTATTTCTGCATTCTCAATTCTGTTTCATTGATCTATTTCTCCATTCCTATACCAATACTATGTGTTTGAAGAGCAGCCTTATAGTACTTTCTATTATCTGTAGAGAGGGCAAGGCTTATCCCTTCCTTAACATTCTTTTTCAAAATTTTCTCCTGCTCTTATTATTCCATATAAATGTTAGCATCATTTGATCCAATTCAAAAAAATCTTGTTTGGGCTCTAATTAGAATCGAATTAAATTTATACATTAATTTGGGGAGCAAAGGCGTTATAGTTTTCCTCATTTACGTTCTGTCCCTTTTTTGTTAAAATGGCTAGGCATGACCAGATGTGTATTTTAAAGGTTCAGTGCAGCATCAGAATGGAGGAAGGATTAGACTGCAGTAAGACAGCACAAGGAAGATCATTATGTGGATATTGTCACCATCCAAAAGATGCTGAGTCCAGGCTAAGGCAGTGACAGTCAGGTGAGCCAAGAGGGGACTGAAAAGAGAGTTATTTTGCAGGTAAAGATCAACATAAATTTTTAATGGAACCGGTTCAGAAGTTGAAGGAGATGTAGGAGTATTTAATGACCTAGGATCTTGGCTGGATTGTGATTGGATTCACGTGTGTGCCATTTATAAAAAGGCATCAGAATAAGATCAACATTTCCAAGAGTAGAGAGACAGTGAGCTCAATATTGGGTGTATTTCATTTTAAAGTGCCTAGAAATAGATAAGAATTTGGAGTTGAAGTGAGAGATCTGGGTTAGAACTATAAAGGGACTATCATAGGGTGAAGGTTATAGTTGAGGCGCGTGCGTGTGTGTGTGTGTGTGTGTGTGTGTGTGTGTGTGTGTGTGTAGAGGATGAGATTGCCCAAAAAGACCATGCAAAATAAGAAGATAAAAGTTCATTAAAGGAACTCTTCCACTCTCTCTTTAAAACATCACATCTGATTCATGTTTGGCAAAGTGACAAAGGATATTTCTACTTGTAAAGAAGCCAGACTGAGGATAAATCTTCACTCAGTTTTCCTAAAATAGTTAGAAGGATGGACTAAAACCCAAGCAGCCTTGGACACTGTGATCTGAAGACTCTGGCAAGAATAAATATTTGCTTTATTTATGGTGTTGAGGAAGTCTGGTCACTAATTTAGTCAGTAAAAATCATCCGTATTACTTGATGGAGTAAAGACTTTCTCATTTGTGTACATTTATTGACACACATGCAAACCCACAAAAACGCACTGATTTATTTAAATGTTCCTCTTCGATTTCTTCATGTTATGTTTGCTTATGGATGAGCTGCCATGTTTATTTCTAATGATGAGTTTCTTTAGAGAATGTGTCTCTTTACCTCCAGTGATAATATTATCAGTATAGTCACATAGAGGTCCTGGATGGGGACTGCTTTGTTAGATGACATTTGGCAGCTGGCTGACGAGGTTTAGCCAATTGCCATGCCAGATATTTAGTAACATAATGTATCATGGGTTGGATGCCAGTGGTTCTTGGACCATTTCCTCTCCGTGCTTACGTGCTATGGACCCAGGGGGTGACTAACAAAGTGGCACACTTTATTCATCTGTGAATAACAGCATGTGCAAATGAAGCCTGGGAATTAGAGCTCTCCTTCCTTTGCTGGAGAGAAGAGAATGCTTTGGTGGCTCATCCTTAAGTCTGCATTGGCCTCTAGGCTTGTCCTTATTGATTGTTCCCACATTTCCATGCAGCAATTTGAATCAAAATGTGAAACCTTTCATATTAAAAGTTGTATGCGTCCAAACTTCAAATAGACATATACTCTGAAAATAAGAGATGTTTTGCACTGAACTAGGACAGTTAAAATTCTTACTCTAAACCCAGTTCTCCTTTATTAATCACTGCAAAGTAATACTTAAGATATTAAGTATCTTAAGATATTATATTTTATACTCAATTTGTTGCATACTTAGTAAGAAATGCTTCTTATTCATTCACTTATTTAACAAATTTTTATTAAAGATGTACTGTGTATAGTCACTAGGCTGCATGTTGTCCCATCCCATATGCTTTATTACATGTGATTCTTACTGCTTTCATTTGTTTGCTCATTTCTTCATACAACTTACCTTTGCTATCTGGAAGAATAATACCAGTTTCTTTCATAATTTAATTCCATGATCTTTTCATGCATTTTGTACTTGATGATTCATATGCAATTTCAAATCCAATGTATTTTCAGAATCTTTTAAAAAGCGGGTAGACCAGTTGTCAAGCCTGTATATCCTTCTTTCTTCACCAATCATTTTTGGTTCACTTGGCAACGATCATCTCATATTTTGTCCTGCATTTAATTGATCTGAGCAGTTATTGGCTTTGAAATTTAATTTTCTAAAACACAAAAGAAAATGAGTCAAGCAAACAGTTAGAGGGATCAATATTTCTTGCTCCTTAGGCCAGGATCCAATGTACTAATGTTTATCCTCTTTAAGGATGCTCCTGGGTGGATCTTCTAGACAGAAGCTCAGCACCAACGTCACTGGCCTGATTCTCCCCAAAGGAAACAGCCCGTGGGGCTCTACAGGGGAAAGGGAAAGGGGTATTTCCGTGGTGGTGAGCCCCAGTTCCATTTTATACAAGCGTGGCTCAATACGATGGCCTCTTCTCTCTTACTTGGCTATTATTTATTATTCCTTTCCATCAGGCTATCAGGTCAAATTGACCTTATCGTCTAAGCACTTAACTCTGCCAGACACTGTCTTAGGTGTTGCAGATACACATGAATACGGAAGTTTTCTTACACAAGAATGCACACTCTAGCAGAGGATACAGATACATAAAGCAAGATATATGCTACTTCCTAAGGCCAGAAAGTGTCAGTTATTTAACTTTTGACTAGTAGGAAATATACCTTCTATTTTTTCTAACATATTCATTTTCTTCAAATGGTAGCCAGAAAAGTCTTTAAAGAAACTGTATGAATGAATAACTAAAACACACAGTAGATATCTCTGCCTATTATACTCTCAACTGACACTGTATACTCTCCCCCCTCAAAAAAAAGTGAGTGCTATCAGAAAGAAAGTCATAGATTATCATTCAGAAATAATTATAACACTGTAAGGTTGGTTTTCATGCTGGGAACATTTTCCTGAAAAGGTTACTGTATTAATAGATAACTTATATTGAGCATCTATTCTATGTGACCAGCTCAGAGCTAAGCAGTTTGTTTGTAATATTATCTCATTAATCCTTCCAATAACTCCACAAGGAAGGTACCATTATTACTTCATTTTACAGACAGGAAAGCAGAGACCTAGAGGGGTAAATTGGGTTCACTGACTAAGGCTATGTGGATTTTAAGGCATGGAACCAAAACTGAATGCAGGAAGTTTGGCAGACTTCTAAGTTCTAAGAGAATTTAACTACTCCAATGGTCTCACCCTCAATAATTATGTAAACTACCCATTATTCACTGCTTGCTATATTCCAGAGAGTTGGCAAAGCCCTTCATAACTCTGTTGCATTCATTTCTTGTTACAACTTGGAGAAATTAAGACTATTCATTTCTATTTTCATTTTCATTTTACAGTGAAGAAACACTGTTTAATAATTGCTCCAGATCCTAAAATAGCATCTTCTTCCTGCCACTCTTTATCCTCATATCCTGCTTTATTATTTTATTTTCATAGAACTTACTTCCATCTGACAGTTTTGTATTCATTTGTATATTGTCAGTCTCCCCTCACTCCATCAAAGGCTTCTTGTGTTTTGTTCACTGCTGCATCCCCAGAGGCTAGATCTGTGTCTTAGAAACGCCATGCGCATAACAAATATCTGCTGAGAGGTTGAATGAATAAATACAAAAGGGTCTGTGTGCTTTTGGGGGGCTGTCAGTCACTGCTCTTGCATCCTGGGAGGAACTTGGCCTCTGTCCTTTCCACTGCGTCTTCAGAGGGCCTGGCTCTGTAGTGGGCAGTTCAGCTTCACCCAGGCTCAAATTAGGAGTGTGTCTGCCATTCTCCTTTTAGATGGCCCCCACCTGGAGGAGGCCGTGATCACAGTGTCAACATGAAGCAGCTTTGAAATCACGTAAAGCCCAGAAATGATGTCTGGTACATTCTCAAGCTCCCATTAGCTAAATAATGGAATGTAGCAGTTGCACTTTAGACCTTTTTCTCGAGGCTGGAACTGATGCCAATTTGACAATTCTATCCATTACACTTCCAGAGAACAGGTTGAATTTCTTGGCCTAATTTTTATCCTCTTGGCATCATATTGCCAAGGAAAACATATCTAGGGATTTGTCCGCCCAAACCTGCTGCCCCAGCCAATAATGTGGTCCTTGCAGCATCCATAAACTTTTCCCATCTTTTGCAACTGCCAAGCTTTGAATCTTAGCCTTTAGGATAACACTAGTGTATGTGGACCACATGGAGTCTGACCCCAGAATAACTGTTCTAGTGAACTGAATCTAATAGTCCTCTGAAGTCTAGCCCTTGTCTATTTCATCTTCATCTCCTACCACCCCCTGATAGAACTACTTGTAATGTCCCCCATGTCAGCCATGCTGCCTGCACTCAGAGATTTTCCTCGTGCTGTCGCCTCTTCTTGAATGCCTGAATATCACCCCTCCTCTTTGTGACCCAGCCAATTTCTAGTCTTCTCCAGCTTTCTCCCTGATACCTCCATCACTCATATGAGTGTATGATCGGCCTTGGTGCCATCACTCACCATCATATACATATTGAGCATCCAGGTGCCTTGCAGTGTGTGCCAGATTCTGAGAAGCATAGTGATGCTATAAGGCAACCATAGGAAAATGCTGAGACCCTCTGGCATTTCCACAGATGATTTCTCATGGAAAAGATATGGAGTTACTATACTGTGATCATAGCTGTTAAGTATGTTGCTCCAAGATTTATGTGCTGCTTATTCAGAAAATATGTCAGATGGGACACAAAGAGCAGACATGTAGTATTTGCAAATCCCTTGGTATAAATCCCATTTGTTTGCAAATTGAGTTTGTTTGATTGCAATGTTTTTAGAAAACAGAGAGAAACTGGTCCTTCAGTGTTTCCAGTGAGGAAAGGAAGTTGCCCGTGATCGCAGCTACGAGCTAGAGCACCACCCCTCCTAGGAAGGGTTTCCTGCTCAGACACGCAAGGCCTGACTGCAGGCAGAGACCCCACCCACTACTCTTCACACACCTTTGCATTCCACCCCAAAATCAAGTGACCTGATTCCTCGCTGAGGCCTCAACCACTCATGAAATCAGGCTTGATGAAATCACCTTCAAGGAGCAGCCCGTTGTATGTGAGCATTGCTGGGCCCTGCATTTTGTAGGCAACAGGGGCCAGTAAAGCTCATGTGTCTGGTCTCTATCCCTTGGTTTCCTGAAATCTCCACCTTCTGTGGTTGAATGACTCATAGCAAGGACAACCCAGAAGAGAGGTGCTATCGCTGCTTTGGGGAGATTGCAAAACCAGCAGTGAACAAAACAGACGACTTCCTTATCTTCCTGGAGGATAGATTCTAGAGGGTGTTGCCGTGATGCCCTCTGCAGATTTGTATGTGGGCCCCTTCAACACTGTTCTACATCAGTTTATGTGCCTGTCTCTTGGACTGTGGAAATTTTTGGAGTCTTTTCATGTTGATGTCCACAGTGCCTAAAATAACTCCAGCTCCTAATCAGTCACATGGGGAACATTTGGTGAATAAATGAATCTGATCACAATAACATAAGCATATATAAGAATAGGGTGCTTAGAAGTACTCTCATATATACTTCGGAAAAAGTGAGAGGAATTCTTTAGTGTACAATAACTTTTATAAGGTGAATTAATTGTTACAGCTTTGAAGAATATGAACTCTGGCCTGTTAAAGTAGTCAAAAAGGATAAATGGGGACTTCCCTGGTGGCGCAATGGTTAAGAATCCACCAGCCGATGCAGGGGACATGGGTTCAAGCCCTGGTCCAGGAAGATCCCACTTGCCGCGGAGCAACCAAACCCATGTGCCACAACTACTGAGCCTGTGCTCTAGAGCCCATGAACCACAACTACTGAGCCCACGTGCCACAACTACTGAGCCTGTGCTCTAGAGCTGGTGCTCCGCAACAAGAGAAGCCACTGCAAGGAGAAACCTGCGCACCGTAACGAAGAGTAGTCCCCGCTTGCTGCAACTAGAGAAAGCCCACACACAGCAACGAAGACCCAACACAGCCAAAAATAAATAAAAATAAATTAAAAGTTTCTTTAAAAAAAGGATAAGTGGTGAATGGTGTGAAAGGAGAAGAGAGAGACTGTTCAAAACACAGAACTGCAATCTCTTAGGGCAGGAGATGGGAGCAGGGGGCGAATGAGAAAATGATACTAGAAATGCACTGATGTGAAAACAGTTTTACAGAGTTGGAAACAAGGTCAGTATTTTTTTTTTTTTTTTTGCGGTACGCGGGCCTCTCACTGTTGTGGCCTCTCCCGTTGCGGAGCACAGGCTCCGGATACGCAGGCCCAGCGGCCATGGCTCACAGGCCCAGCTGCTCCGCGGCATGTGGGATCTTCCCGGACCGGGGCACGAACCCGTGTCCCCTGCATCGGCAGGCAGACTCTCAACCACTGCACCACCAGGGAAGCCCCAAGGTCAGTATTTTTGCAGCCCAGCAAGACTGCATGGTCTGTGCTCTGGCTGCACTTAAATTTGGTGGAAAGTTCTCCAATAAAAACTGGAAGGATTTAGGAGAAATTTAGTAAGCAGCATGGAGATAACATACCTTTTGTTTAAGTAATTAGCTTGTGTGCTCAAGAAGTATGTTGTCTGTGTTCTTGGCTGTAGTTCTTTAAGGTGTCTGTATTTAACATGAGGTATTAACTTTGATATTTGTCTTAGTTTTCCTTTTTACCTCCTTAAAAATAAATTTAAATTGCAAACTGTATTTCCATATTTCCTTCATGATATAATCAAAAACAAGGTTCCTCACAAATTTCATTAGGAATTGGCTATTGGTTTTTAAGTACTTCTTTGGATATAATGAGTGGCATTTTTTCTCTCAGTCTAGCTTTCACTTTCACTTACTGATTCTGGTAAAAACATAAAATAACAAGACAAGAAAAACTTGCTATAGAGGTCAGTGTGCAAACGAAGAAGCCCCTCCCCTGCTAATTTGCTATAACACTTCACAACTTTTAAAAAAATTTTTTTTCTTTTATTTATTTTTTTATACAGCAGATTCTTATTAGTCATCCATTTTATACATATTAGTGTATACATGTCAATCCCAATAGCCCAATTCATCACACCACCACCACCATCCACCACCACTTTCTCCCCTTGGTGTCCATACATTTGTTCTCTACATCTGTGTCTCAATTTCTGCCCTGCAAACCGGTTCATTTGTACCATTTTTCTAGGTTCCACCATATATGCATTAATATACGATATTTGTTTTTCCCTTTCTGACTTACTTCACTCTGTATGACAGTCTCTAGATCCATCTACGTCTCTACAAATGACCCAATTTCATTCTTTTTTATGGCTTCGTAATATTCCATAGTATATATGTACCTCATCTTTATCTATTCGTGTGTCGATGGGCATTTAGGTTACTTCCATGATGTGGCTATTGTAAATAGTGCTGCAGTGAACATTGGGGTACATGAGTCTTTTTGAATTATGGTTTTCTCTGGTTATTTGCCCACTAGTGGGATTGCTGGGTCATATGGTAATTCTATTTTTAGTTTTTAAGGAACCTCCATACTATTCTCCATAGTGGCTGTATCAATTTACATTCCCACCAACAGTGCAAGAGGGTTCCCTTTTCTCCACACCCTCTCCAGCATTTGGTGTTAGTAGATTTTCTGCTGATGCTCATTCTGACTGGTGTGAGGTGATGCCTCATTGTAGTTTTGATTTGCATTTCTTTAATGATTAATGATGTTGAGCAGCTTTTCATGTGCTTCTTGGCCATCTGTATGGATGGATTTTCTTTGGAGAAAAGTCTGTTTAGGTCTTCTGCCCATTTTTGGATTGGGTTGTTTGTCTTTTTAACACTGAGCTGCATGAACTGTTTATATACTTTGGAGATTAATCCTTTGTCCATTGATTCGTTTGCAAATATTTTCTCCCATTCTGGGGGTTGTCTTTTCGTCTTGTTTATGGTATCCTTTGCTGTGCAGAAACTTTGAGGTTTCATTAGGTCCCATTTGTTTATTTTTGTTTTTATTTCCATTACTCTAGGAGGTGGATCAAAAAATACCCTGCTGTGATTTATGTCAGAGTGTTCTTCCTATGTTTTCCTCTAAGAGTTTTATAGTGTCCGGTCTTAAATTTAGGTCTCTAATCCAGTTTGAGTTTCTTTTTGTGTATGGTGTTAGGTAGTGTTCTAATTTTATTCTTTTACATGTAGCTGTCCAGTTTTCCCAGCACCACTTATTGAAGAGACTGTCTTTTCTCCATTGTATATCCTTGCTTCCTTTGTCATAGATTAGTTGACCATAGGTGCATGGATTTATCTCTGGGCTTTCTATCTTGTTCCATTGATCTGTATTTCTGTTCTTGTGCCAATACCATACTGTCTTGATTACTGTAGCTTTGTAGTGAAGTCTGAAGTCAGGGAGTCTGATTCCTCCAGCTCTATTTTTTTCCCTCAAGATTGCTTTGGCTATTTGGGGTCTTTTGTGTCTCCATACAAATTTTAAGATTTTTTTTATCTAGTTCTGCAAAAAATGCCATTGGTAATTTGATAGGGATTGCATTGAATCTGTAGATTGCTTTGGGTACTATAGTCATTTTCACAATATTGATTCATCCAATCCAAGAACATGGTATATCTCTCCATCTGTTGGTATCATCTTTAATTTCTTTCATCAGTGTCTTATAGTTTTCTACATACAGGTTTTTTGTCTATCCTAGGTAAGTTTATTGCTAGGTATTTTATTCTTTTTGTTGCAGTGGTAAATGGGAGTGTTTCCTTAATTTCTCTTTCATATTTTTCATCATTAGTGTATAGGAATGCAAGAGATTTCTGTGCATCAATTTTCTATCCTGCAACTTTACTAAATTCATTGATTAGCTCTAGTAGTTTTCTGGTGACATCTTTCGGATTCTCTACATGTAGTATCATGTCATCTGCAAACAGTGACAGTTTTACTTCTTCTTTTCCAATCTGTATTCCTTTTATTTCTTTTTCTTCTCTGATTGCTTTGGTTAGGACTTCCAAAACTGTGTTGAATAATAGTGGTGAGAGTGGACATTCTTGCCTTCTGCCTGATCTTAGAGGAAACACTTTCAGTTTTTGACCATTGAGAATGATGTTTCCTGTGGGTTTGTCATATATGGTCTTTATTATGTTGAGGTAGGTTCCCTCTGTGCCCACTTTCTGGAGAGTTTTTATCATAAATAGGTGTTGAATTTTGTCAAAAGCTTTTTCTGCGTATATTGAGATGGTCATGTGGTTTTAATTCTTCAGTTTGTTAATATGGTGTATCACATTGATTGATTTGTGTATATTGAAGAATCCTTGCATCCCTGGGATAAATCCCACTTGATCATGGTGTATGATCCTTTTAATGTGCTGTTGGATTCTGTTTGCTAGTATTTTGTTGAGGATTTTTGCATCTATATTCATCAGAGATATTGGTCTGTAATTTTCTTTTTTTGTAGTATCTTTGTCTGGTTCTGGTATCAGGGTGATGGTGGCCTCATAGAATGAGTTTGGGAGTGTTCCTTCCTCTTCAATTTTTTGGAAGAGTTTGAGAAGGATGGGTGTTAGCGCTTCTCTAAATGTTTGATAGAATTCACCTGTGAAGCCATCTGGTCCTGGACTTTCGTTTGTTTGGAGATTTTTAGTCACAGTTTCAATTTCATTACTTGTGATTGGTCTGTTCATATTTTCTATTTCTTCCTGCTTCAGTCTTGGAAGGTTATACGTCTCTAAGAATTTGTCCATTTTTCTTCCAGGTTGTCCATTTTATTGGCATAGAGATGCTTGTAGTAGTCTCTTAGGATGCTTTGTATTTCTGCGGTGTCTGTTGTAACTTCTCCTTTTTCATTTCTAATTTTATTGATTTGAGTCCTCTTCCTCTTTTTCTTGATGAGTCTGGCTAATGGTTTATCAATTTTGTTTATCTTCTCAAAGAACCAGCTTTTAGTTTTATTGATCTTTGCTATTGTTTTCTTTATTTCTTTTTTATTTATTTCTGCTGTGATGTTTATTATTTCTCTCCTTCTGCTAAATTTGGGTTTTGTTTGTTCTTCTTTCTCTAGTTCCTTTAGGTGTAAGGTTAGATTGTTTCTTTGAGCTTTTTTTCTTATTTCTTGAGGTAGGCTTGTATAGCTATAAACTTCCCTCTTAGAACTGCTTTTGCTGCATCCCATAGGTTTTGGATTGTCGTGTTTTCATTGTCATTTGTGTCTAGGTATTTTTTGATTTCCTCTTTGATTTCTTCAGTGATATCTTGGTTAATTAGTAATGTATTGTTTAGCCTCCATGTGTTTCTGTTTTTTACGTTTTTTTCCCCTGTAATTGATTTCTAACCTCATAGTGTTGTGGTCAGAAAAGATGCTTGATATGATTTCAATTTTCTTAAATTTACTGAGGCTTGATTTATGACCCAAGATGTGATCTATCCTGGAGAATGTTCTGTGTGCACTTGAGAAGAAAGTGTAATCTGATCTTTTTGGGTAGAATGTCCTATAAATATCAATTAAATCTATCTGGTCTATTGTGTCTATTTCTTCTTTATTTTCAATTTGGATGATCTGTCCATTGGTGTAAGTGAGGTGTTAAAGTCCCACACTATTATTTTGTTACTGTTGATTTCCTCTTTTATAGCTGTTAGCAGTTGCCTTATGTATTGAGGTGCTCGTATGTCAGGTGCATATATATTTACAATTTTTATATCTTCTTCTTGGATTGATCCCTTGATCATTATGTAGTGTCCTTCCTTGTCTCTTGTCACATTCTTTATTTTAAAGTCTATTTTTTCTGATATGAGTATTGCTACTCCAGCTTTCTTTTGATTTCCATTTGCATGGAATATCTTTTTCCGTCCCCTCACTTTCAGTCTGTATGTGTCCCTAGGTCTGAAGTGGGTCTCTTGTAGACAGCATATATATGGGTCTTGTTTTTTTTTTAAATTAATTAATTAATTAATTTTATTTTTGGCTGTGTTGGGTCTTCGTTGCTGTGCGCCAGCTCTCTCCAGTTGTGACGAGCGGGGGCCTCTCCCCGCCACGGTGCGCGGGCCTCCCACTGTGGTGGCCTCCCCACTGCAGAGCATGGGCTCCAGGCATGCGGGCTTCAGCAGTTGTGGCATGCGGGCTCAGCGTCGCGGCTCACAGACTCTAGAGCACAGGCTCCGCAGTTGTGGCACATGGGCCCAGCCGCTCCGCGGCATGTGGGATCCTCCCCGACCACGGCTCGAACCCGTGTCTGCTGCATTGGCAGGCAGATTCCCAACCACTGCGCCACCAGGGAAGCCCCAATGGATCTTGTTTTTGTATCCATTCAGCAAGCCTGTGTCTTTTGTTTGGAGCATTTAATCCATTCATGTTTAAAGTAATTATCGATATGTATGTTCCTATTACCATTTTCCTAATTGTTTTGGCTTTGGTTTTGTAGGTCCTTTTCTTCTCTTCTGTTTCCCACTTAAAGACGTTCCTTTCGCATTTGTTGTAGAGCTGGTTTGGTGGTGCTGAATTCTCTTAGCTTTTGCTTTTCTGTAAAGCTTTTGATTTCTCCATCAAATCTGAATGAGATCCTTGCCGGGTAGAGTAATCTTGGTTGTAGGTTCTTCCCTTTCATCACTTAAGTATATCATGCCCCTCCCTTCTGGCTTATAGAGTTTCTGCTGAGAAATCAGCTGTTAACCTTATGGGAGTTCCCTTGTATGTTATTTGTCATTTTTCCCTTGCTGCTTTCAGTAATTTTTCTTTGTCTTTAATGTTTGCCAATTTGATTACTATGTGTCTTGGCGTGTTTCTCCTTGGGCATATCCTGTATGGGACTCTCTGCACTTCCTGGACTTGGGTGGCTATTTCCCTTCCCATGTTAGGGAAGTTTTCGACTGTAATCTCTTCAAATATTTTCTTGGGTCCTTTTTCTCTCTGTGCTCCTTCTGAGACCCCTATAATGCAAATGTTGTTGTGTTTAATGTGGTCCCAGAGGTCTCTTAGGCTGTCTTCATTTATTTTCATTCCTTTTTCTTTATTCTGTTCTGCAGCAGTGAATTCCACCATTCTGTCTTCCAGGTCACTTATCTGTTCTTCTGCCTCAGTTATTCTGCTATTGTTTCCTTCTAGTATATTTTTCATCTCAGTTATTGTATTGTTCATCTCTCTTTGTTTGTTCTTTAATTCTTCTAGATGTTTGTTAAACATTTCTTGCATCTTCTCGATCTTTGCCTCCATTCTTTTTCTGAGATCCTGGATCATCTTCACTATCATTATTCTGAATTCTTTTTCTGGAAGGTTTCCTATCTCCACTTCATTTAGTTGTTTTTCTGGGGTTTTATCTTGTTCCTTCATCTGGTACATAGCCTTCTGCCTTTTCATCTTGTCTATCTTTTTGTGAATGTGGTTTTTGTTCCACAGGCTGCAGGGTTGTAGTTCTTCTTGCTTCTGCTGTCTGCCCTCTACAACTTTTTAGAATTACACATTTACGTGTAGTTTTTATCTCAAAAATCTTCTTCTCATGTTGCAAGGCCTGGCAAGTTACCTCTGGCCAATAGTCCATATGCTCTTTCTCTGAATATCTCACAAATGCCGTAATTGCCATTCCTTACCCTGGGTACTTCCAGAATTTGCATTTGAGCATCCTGCTATCACCTCCATCTGAACACACTTAAAGCCATATTCATCTTTTTTTTCCCCTAAAATCACTACTTAGGATGACCCCACAATTACTCCTGCTCAAAATCCTCCCCTGCTTCCCCTTTTCCTACAGCATCAGAATGTAACTCCTGAACTCAGAGAGCACTGCATGTATGAAAGCAACTGGTCTTTTACTCACAAATCCTGGTTACAAATCTGCCTGTGACACTTGGACAAACTGATTAACCTCTGTGAATCTATAAAAGAAGATGAAACACTTGAGCACACCATTGATGTAAACCAACTAAGTAACATAGAGCTTTACATTCCTTCATTCAACCTATTTTTACTGAGCACTTACTTTGCAGTGTGCTTGGTTCTAGGGATAAAAGACTCTGTCCTCCTAGAGTTTATAGTCTGGCTTTTAGTAAATGTTCAATATATAGAAGCTATTAGCCATAAATGATCATTATCTTATATTCAAGGCTATCTCATTCTGGGTTAACTCAGCTTTCGGCCCTTATTTCTCTCCTCTCCATTCTCCTTCGAATAAAGATGATTTGTGTATGGTCCCTGGATACAACTTGTGCTTTCTTTCCTCTCTGCTTTATTCACCATGGCTTCTACTAACCTCTAAGGTCTTTCTCATTACTTTCTATACATATAAACCTTTTTCACCCTTCAAGGATTAGCTGGCTCTTTTGAAGTCATTCTAGGTTATTTTAGATAGCAATTCTTTCTTCCTCCTCTAAAATTTTGTAGCATTGGTTGTCACCATTGAGTAAGATACAAAACACCCAAAGATGTTGTTAACAATGCAGTTCTTACACACTGTGTTATACTCCACACTGCATAGTATTGAAATAGAAAGTATAGGCTTTGAAAACATACAAAGTAACATCCATGACAAAACATTTTTCTATTTTCCTATTAAGAATTCCAGGTTCTGGGACTTGAGGGAAGCTGGTCCCATCAACCAGGACTGCTCAGTGGGGCACAACACAGATAAAATCCCAAGATTGAGGTCTCATGTTATGAGGGTGCAGTCAAAATCAAGTTCAGCACAGCCAGGGAAGAGTATACATGGCAAAGTACAAGGGTCCAGAACTGGGAAGCCATTCCATCAGCTGAAAGGACCTAATCAGTGACCATCAAGGTGTGGTTCTTCAGGTCAGCAGCAGCAGCATCACTAGGAATTTGTTAGAAATGCACATTATTGAGTCCTATCTCAGACCTACTCTATTAGTTTGCGAGGGCTGCCATAGAACATATCACAGCCTGGGTAACTTAAATAACAAATTTATTTTCTAACAGTGCTGGAGGCTAGAAGTCCAGATCAAGGTGTCAGCAGGGTTTGTTTCTTCTGAAGCCTTTCTCCTTAGCCTGCAGATGGTCACCATCTCCCTGTGTTTCTTTTCTTTCTTTCTCTTTTTTTTTAAAGTCTTCCAACAGTGTCTTAGAAAGAATATAGACAGTTTTAAAACCTCCACTGTCATGATCATAAATTGAGGTTTTTAGCCCTGGTACAAGCAGAATCAAAAAAAGAAATGAAAAATCCAATAGTGTATTAACATTTTTCACTCATTTTCTATACAATGCAAACATAAATTTGGTCTAAATGACTCTCAAGCAACTCAAGCAACCATGTACAGCCTTTCTTTGCCCTCCATACTAAAAGATGTAAGAAGACGCTTTTTTCAACAACAATGTAGTGTGTTTTAAATAATCTAGGAAACTTTTCTTCCTACCCTCTTCCCTTTCTATTTCTCTTCTTGTGTTAAACAACACTAAGATACAACCTTATGGCTATTCTTATATATTTTCGTCATTGATTGTCACATAAATTCCAAGAAAACCTCTACAGTGATTTTCAAAATTGTCATTAAATCCAGTGATCCTTTAAATTTGATTGTAAAACATACAGTTCATACATGTTCCATTTTCTGAGCAGTAGTGATGTTGACTCTTCTGTAACTTCAGAAAACCATAGTAACAAATCAGTCAATAATAGCTAGGGCATCATGTTTTTTAAACTGGAAATACACCTTGCAGTACTCCCCTCAGTTCCATTGATGAGCTAAGTATACAGTATCAGAATCCTGTGTGAAAACCAGAACTAAATGTGCAGCTGACACAATGACAGGGTCATTATGGATTTCTCAGGATAATAATGGTAAGATTTTGCAATAATATTTTAAGATCCTTTTGGGAACACACCAAACTGATGCTTATCATTAGCACAGTTCTTTCAGAGTTTGAAGAGTGTTTTATCACCTCCCCTACTGTGATTTTGCAACTCTGATATCCATTTCTAAAAAGCATTTCGAATGTGGTAGCTGAATTAGTAAATAATTTGCTTCCAGCTTTAGAATGTTAATCATGGAGCCTGTGGAGATACATATTTTTATATTTATGTATATGTATGCACGTATGCACAGTAATCATCATACTTTTAGATCTTTAGTTGTCACACCAGGGTCTTATGTTAAAGTTTTCTGATTACATATAGTTGTAACTAATTCTAGGCAATTGATTGTGAGGATACAAAGGTTTCTAATGGAAACCAAGGAAGGCACCACACAGATGTCCTGGAAGCTGCTCTCTCCCTCTCTTGTCTCTTTGCTACTCTTTAGGTATGGGCTTTATTCTTTCCTTCCTCTCGAAACCAAATTCTTCCTTTTCATGGTGGAAAGTCTGCATGGTGGAAACTGATGCCAACCACATGTTCCAAGCTTACACCTCCACTCCTCAGGAAAACAGCCAGACTCTGGGCTCTCAGAACTACAGATACCCTTGGGAAGCAGCCCACTGGGCTAGCGTGGGTCTTGCGCCCGACCGTGAACCAATCAGTGCAACAAAGGCAGAGTCACATTATCCAAATGTATTTGCCCCCATGAAAATATCAGAAAGAAAGGAGGGGGGACAGTTCACAGAAACAAGTGGACCGGGAGAGTTATCCATAACGAGTCTACCATGATATGCCCATCTGGTCATATTCCAGAAAATAATTGCTAAGCTGTGTCTGAAGAGTGATATGATTAATTGAGACAACAAGGCAGGAGTTGGAGTGAGGGGGATTAAGGGAGAGACGTCTCATCTGGTTCTGCCAGACAGCCAAGGAATCAAATAATTTCCAAATTTCACATTTCTATCGATGTTGGCCTTACCTCTTTGCATCTCATTTTCAATACAGCAGCCAGAGTGACTGATTCTCTTAAAACATATGTCAAATCATGTCACTCCACTTAAAATGCTCAAATGGTTTCTCCTCTCACTCAGAGTGGAAGCCTCTATGGTCTTGCTCACAACCCCCTTCCCGACCGTATACCTTTCCCCATCCCCTTGGTTCATCCCTCCAGCCATTTCCAAGTTTAAAATTAAAACAAGTGCCTGCCTGATCAATCAACAGACACACCTCTATCTCAGGACCTTTGCCCTGGCTTTTGCATTTGACTGGAATGTTCTTTACCCTCAACTTTCTCAGATCATTTCGTAAAATGCCACTCTATCAGTGAGACCTTGCCTGACCATTCTTTCAAAAACTGATTCCCAGGACTAACCTTCCTGTATTTCCCTTGGTAACACCATTTTAGATAATGAAGTTTATAGTCTACTTATTTATTTTGTTTATGGTTATCTTCTCCCATCAGGATATAAGCTCCACGAGGGTTTTCGGTTTTGCTTTCTTCCCTGCTGTCTGCTCAGCTACAGGAGCATGGGAGGTATTCAGTACATATTTGTTGTTCAAATGCATTAGTGCATATTTTATAGACACTGTCTAATAATAAGGACAAAAAAGAGAATGCATGTTTTTGAACAGCTGTGGGCCAGCTACTATAGCACAGGCTTCTAATGCCTTAAGAGAAATCTAAGATCAAATCAATGAATAAGGGATTTTTCCCACCCTACAGTTGTGACTATAGAGGCCCCTAACATGAAGTAGCACGTCCAAGCGAGGTGTCAGAAATGGGGTGTAAACCTACGCCAGTTTGACTGGCATTTTGCAAAAACACGTTTTCTTTCCATACTTTTTGTGGCTAATCTGCCTCTTCCTTCTCCTCTTCCTCTGCTTTCTCTTCTTCCTTTATATTTTCTGCTCCTCTTTTTCCTCTACTTTTCCATCATTTTTGTCTTCTGCAAAATACTTCCTCCTCCCTCAGACAATGTGGTGTTTGCTTTCAACTTTATGAAAAAGCCAAAGTTCCTTCCCTTGCTTCTTTTCAGAATTACTCCAACTAATTCTAAGTTGTTGGGAAAAAGTAACATCAACAGAAACGTGCCTTTGACATTTCCTGCCTCCCCAGACCTGTTCTCACTTGTCTCTCTATGTGCAAATCTTAGTCTAGTTGAAGTGGAAATTCACTGGGAGCAACCAGAACCCAACCTTCCTTTCTGCCTAATTCCCTGGTGACACACTAACTCATTACTTTGTTTCATACACAAATCAGCAAGATAATAAAGCTGTCTGAAGGAAGAATGTACCATCTGAAATACCAGGTTAGATTAGATAATATCTTTCTTTTTTCTAAAACTTAAAAAAAAAGTTTATAGTTGATGTACAGTATTATATAAGTTGCAGGTTTATGACATAGTTATTCACAATTTTTAATATATATATTCCATTTAGAGTTATTACAAAAGATTGGCTATATTCCCTATGTTGTACAATATATCCTTGTAGCTTATTTTATACCTAATAGTTTGTACCTCTTAATCCCTTACCCCTATATTGTCCCTCCCCCCTTCCTTCTCCCCATTGGTAACCACTCGTTTGTTCTCTAATCTGTGAGTCTGCTTCTTTTCTGTTATATTCACTAGTTTGTTGTAATTTAAACTCCACTTATAACTGATATTATCTGGTATTTATCTTTCTCTATCTAAGTTATTTCACTTACATAATACCCTCCATTTGTTGCTGCAGATGGCAAAATTTCATTCTTTTTATGGCTGAGTAATAACATTTAGAAACACATCTAGACATACATATTGCATCTATAACACATGCAGTGGAAGTATAAGAGAATAGTCTTTAAATTATTTGACAGACTGATGCCATTTGAAGTGTTAATAAAAATTTGAGAGTTTAAAAACCACTATAGAACCTGATTTTCAGTTAATTATTTTTTAACATTCCTGAAATATATTTATTTGAAAATGATGTATTTGAGGTTTGACAACTACAACTGGAGGAGTTATGTTCATAAGTAAATTAAATTAAAGCACTTCAGCTATGATAAAGTGGTCTTAACGATTTATATCATTAAGGTGTTATATATTGAATAAGTATTTTAACACGTCTCTTTGCATCAGCAGAGATCAATAAAGTTCTGTTGTGCTCATATGCACCGATTAATTAGAAATTGACTCAGGTTTATTTGCGTTGCTTAATTCATCATGCCCAGAGCAATTTCATATTTCAGGATGCAGTAAAGATGCTGACTGGTACAGCTCAAAAACTCGGTCCCACTCTTGAAGACAGAGTAGTAGCTATGTAAAAGAAATATTTAATAGAAGAGTGAACAGAAAAGAGTTAAAGCTTTCCTCTAGTCCCCTGTGTTAGTCCAGTTCAGAAAAGTCTTCCCTTTCGTTTCACACTGTGAAAGTGAAAACAAGAGTCGCCTTCTTTAGATGGCATCAAATATTGTTTTGAATGTTTAGTGTTTCTCACAAAAGCAGGAGTCCTGAAAGGTTTAGGAGCAGAGTGAGCTGCAAATAGGGATAGAGTCACCATCTGAAACTGTCATTAGGGTCATTCCATCTCCCCCCATATCTAGGCTCAGTTGTCCTGGGTTGACTCTGTTGATAGGCAGTTCTCATCTGTAGGGGCAAGATAGTGGCCAGCTGTTCCAAGTTTATCACCTACTAACACAAAAGTATTCTAGAATTGTGTCTCATTGCCTTTGAGCGTTAGGTCATGTGCCCACTCTTGAAACGTGGGAAGGTTCTCTTTCCCACAAGAACCACGTGGTCTGAGAGTGAGCAGAGTATAACTGCAGTGTTGTTATCTTCAAAAGGGGAAGGAGCTCTGAGTCAACAAAAACAATAGACCTCTGCCTTACTACCTGTAACTCTATGATGGGGAGAGATGGAGAGGATCACCTTGCTTCCTGCTCTGAGAGAAGGCCTTATCTCTTGCTAAGCAGACAGAAATTTTGACTTCTCAGCACACTCACCTACACACACACAGAGGTAGAGAGAGGATAAAAAAAAAAGAAACTAAAATCTATGAAATAGTAATGGCATCAAACTTCAAGAAATATAATAAAATGTGGAGAAAATTTGTAAAGATCGGTGCAAGATTCCAAAAGAACGTATTAACTGGCTAGAAAACTGCTAAAAACTTGCGAATCCCTAGTGAGATGATTAAAGTTAGATTTATGCCTAAATAATGACTTAGCTTTATATGTATATGCCCAGGTTAAATGTTCATAACTTGCACTATATAATTTTTTCACATGAATTCTTTAAAAGTCAATTTAAGTGGTCTAAAATTTCAGTAAAAGATTCCATTCAAGCAATATTAAACCAAAAATATTGAACCTACAGAGTCCCAGTTGTCACTCAGAAGTCACTCTTCTGGGATTCATGAGATCGACTTTGAGTATATTGCTAGCACCAGTTGTGCATATCTGTATTTTTGGTATATTTCTTCCTGTGTTCCTCCCATTTTCTCAGTGAGGCTAGAAAAATACTAGAGTGGCAAGAATTAGCCCAGACAGAAATAAAATGGTTAAACTAAACAAGCTCTAATAGAGAGATTTGATTGGAAGAAGTACAGATTTAGAGACTTCTAAACTCTCCAAATATTTCAGTATTTGTACGCATCATGGCTGATTGCACATGGTGCTGAAGTGTGGTGATTCCGTTGATTATTAAAAGCACTGAGACTACAGCCATGGCTCTTGGAAATCTGATAATTCTACAGTTGGCAGTCTTCCTCAGCCTTAAAACAAAATTAGGAAGGAAAAAAAAAGGAAAGAAAAAACAAATGATCTCTTCTTCTGACCTCGTACCCTAATTCCCAGCTGTTTCTTACCACTCTGAGGCTGTCCCCAGTTTCTTCTTCTTCCAGTTTTGCCCTTTAGTATCCTTGTCAATAAAAGCAAAACCCTATCCCAACTAGTTTCTTATTTCCTTAGAATCAACATCAAATGGGAAATAAGCAAAAGGAATAAACTTCACAAGAGAATTTGCATTTCAGAGTTCAGTTAACTCAATGAGCTCTCCCAATGGTGGCATCTGCAAAGGAGCTACTTTTGAGTCGGAATGTTTGTTCTATCCCCCAACTATGCATCAGGAAATAAAACATATAGAGTTGGCCAGCATCTAGTCCCTTTGCCAGAGACTTACATCCCAAGGAACTCAGTAACTGAAAGATCCTTTGAATAGAGCGTGTGCTGATTTTTCACAGTGCATAAGAGAGGTCACTGAAATTATGAATTCCACAAACTCTGTTTAACTCATGGTTCTAAGTAATTATGACATTTTTCCTAGCATTATTTATTCTAGATATTGGGTCTGATTGACTTTCCAATAATGGAGATCTTAGCCACTTAGCACAAAAGGTTAATTTTAATTCCATATTTGAGGTTGAAGAAAAGTAGATCATCTGGGTCAGAGCTATAAGAAATTTTTCAATTCTTATTGTGATATCCATAACATCCTTAAAATACTATTATGAACTAAAAGAGCACATCAACATTGAAATGTTTTATTTTTATATTCATACCAAGGGCATTAATTTACCCTGTTAATTTTTTAAGTATCAAAATTATAAATTTAGGTATATTATGGGATGCTTTCATTCAAACCAATCAATATTTTTCTAAATCAATATATAAATACTGTTTAAATAACAATTAATTCTTTTTAAATTATAAGCAAACAAACTACTGGAACACTGTCTAGTTATTATTGCCCCAATAGTTTATAAATGATAGATGTTTGAAAAGTAATAAAAATTCCATGGTGCTTCATAAATATGTATGTATACATATTCATTTGATCATCTTATTACCCAAATATAGTTTTCGGATGTCCTATCTTGAAATTTTTTTCCTGTTTTCCAACAGCAAGTAATGTTTCATGTTTGAACTAAGTAGCTGTAGCAATAATGTTTTACATGTGAACTAAATAAGTTGTTGTAAAT
Source organism: Tursiops truncatus (assembly GCF_011762595.2). Lineage (NCBI taxonomy): Eukaryota > Metazoa > Chordata > Mammalia > Artiodactyla > Delphinidae > Tursiops > Tursiops truncatus. The sequence continues at coordinate 69,283,993 of NC_047046.1, forward strand.
GAGTAGTGTTAGAAAAAACACACTACAAGGGGCCTTTCGTATCTTTCAGATGGATTTTTAGATCAAACATCTCTGTGATGTAATTATCATATCAGAAGAACTGGCCATGTTCAAATTGAAATTAACTTCTGCTTGCTTCCTATTTCATTAGCAGAATTAAAATGAAACACAATGAAACAATCTGTTACTAGGATATTTTTATATTAACACTCCAATCCCACCCTGGTCTATTCTACATTTACAAAGATTTTGCTTTTACATTTGAACCATGGACTATTTTGATTAAATTTGAGCTCAGTTGCTATAAGTTCTTAAAATTAAATTGTCTAGTTTTAATTGACCATCAGATCATTCAAAGTGGCAGATTTCTTAGGTCTTTTTTGACATAGCTTAACATGAGGCAAACTTACTGATGGAAAATTAATGAAGTAGAGGAATGAACTATTGACATTCTGTGTTTGTCAGAAAAGTTAAAATAGTATTTAAAGATAACTTTGTTAAAGGAACACATGCTATTTGTTGATATTATAAAGTATTCTCTAAGTGCTTATTTCTATAGATGAACTATATTAATGGATGAAGTATGGCATATTTTAAAAAGAAAAAAAAGACATTAGGTATATAAACCAGACAGTTGTAAAAGTGAAACGTAGTTACAGTGTTTAAAAACAGAACCCAAGAAACATTTATAACATTTTTTAGAAGAGTGAATTTTCACATTTGTGAAAAATTATTCCTTCCAAATACTCTGAATGATCTGGGCCCCTGCCATGACCATACCTGAATTTATTTTGGATGTTAACTACATAAAGACCATCAGTAATTTAATCTTGCATGGTGCCAGAAGACAAGCATGTTAAGATTGTCTTGTATATTAAAATACAGAGGTAAAAATAAAAAATTCAGTAAACACCTAGATGTTTTCAAAGAGCCAGATAATTAGAATATATTCTTAACAGGTGTAATTTTCAACAAAGAAAAATAATTTCAATTTTTCTTGAAGATGTTTTTTATGTAAAATGTCCACAGTCTTAAAACATTATCTAGAGATGACTCCAACATTTATTATTGCAGAATGGCTATTTGTAGTTTTTTTTTTTATTTTTGAAGGAAGCATATAAGAATTTAGAAACTCAAATGAGTGTTGTCCCTAAAAAATTGTCCTAGAAAATTACAACACTTTAAAAATGCCAAAATTTCAATAAAACATTTTAGCACTTGTAGAATTATCTTCAAGGCTTAATTTTGAACCGTGCAGAGCAGGACATGACTCAACTTCTTGAACTCCTCTCTTTACCACACTTGATTCAGAATGGTTTCTGGCTCTTTATAAATATCAAATTCAGCATCAAAGTACCGAGATTTTTGAGTGCTAAGATTTGTTTCAAAGATACTTAATACAGTTTAAAAAGTGGGATTTGAAAAACATTTTGAACAGGGACATTGCAATAAGAATATGGTCTTAGGTGACTAATCATTTGTCATTTGGATTTTAGAATTCTATATAAGTTTTTTTTAATCCCTCATTATTTTATAGCCTTATCTCATAATAAAGGGGGATCTAAATCATCAAAAAAAAAAAAGAAAAAGAAACCTCAACTCTATATGGACCAAAGAACATCAGATTCACAAACTAACTTTGCTTGTTTTCCCTACAAATTGATTCCTGTACATGGCTATTTATGTCATCAAAGATGCAGAAGTAAGGCCAATAAATAACAATCGAAGCCCCTTGATTCAGTTGTGCAAACTGAGCAAAGGTAAGAGATAGGAACCTAGATGAACGCTTGTGTTAATGAGCAAAAAATATATTTATGTTTGTAAGCTAGTGGATAAATGGAATATATCCTAGTTTTCTAAATAATCCTTCATTCGTTTCCTCTAGTTATTACTGTAATAGATATTACTATATTCATTTATATTCAAAGCAGGAAATAATTTTTCCTTCCATGCTCCAATAGATAACACTCTCTAATAATAAGGATTTCCTGAAACCCTCTCCTAGATTACTACCAGAAGAAAATTTTCTCTACAAATTTCTAACAAAAAGTAGGTTTTCTTAGGTTCTGGTAAGAGTCATAAAAGGTAAAATATTTGGATATGCTAGTGTCAATAGCATAATAGTTGTCTTTTTTAATAGCAACATAACAGTAAATTTCTGATATTATGTGAAAATCAAGACTGTCTCAATCCCTGATGTAAATACTTGGTAAATTAATGGACATTGAAATATCCTTGGGTCTTTGAGCAAAAACACAGCAGAAAAAATAGCAGAATACTTTGGATTTAAAATATTTCAACTCCACTACTTAACAGACTTTGAGAGAAGCCATTTGACCTGATTCCTCCTCATTTTCCTCCCTGGAGAATTCTCCACCATCAGGAAATGACGTCCTTTTTCAGGTGGTGTGCAACATAAAGAGAAAGGAACATAAATTAGTGATAGAGGAAAAGGACTCCCCTATATTCTGACTGAATTTTGGTGGTCAATGGAAAGATAGATGTCCTAATTCTCATTTGGTTTTCCCAAGTTCTCAATTAAGGGTAATTTGGACCAGATGATCTCCATGGTCTGTTCCTTCTAATTTTTATTCCTTAGCATTTTGTGAAATATTTGAAATGACAACAGCAAGTGAGCAAATCAAATGTTGCCATAAAGTAATAAAGACTTCCTTGTGTTGCATATTGGACGGAAAACACTGTCAGTGGTTCATAATGGATTCAGAAGATGGCGCACTGGAGTGGTCCATTCAGTTACAGAATAGTTACCTCCTATATACTGCATCACAGGAATGCACCAATCTGAGATTCTGCTGTAGTTTTCATGGTTCACATAAAGATGGACAATCATTTTGATATCTATTAACTTTTTGATTTGAAAAGCTGGCAGAGGGATTGCTGTTGGACTCTGGAGCCAAACTGCTTGGGTTCAAACCCTGGTTATACCACTTGCTAGCTGGGTAAGAAATTAGACAAGATACTTAAATCTCTGTGCTTCAGTTTCTCTATCTGTAGGGAGATGATAAAAATAATACCTACATCAGGTAGCTGTTATGCGAATTAAATGAATTAATACACACAGAGTACTCAGCATAGAGCGTGGGACCCAGGAAACACTATATAAGTGTTTGTCATCATCGCACACGCTAACCTTCTAAGAACTCTCTATAAACTCTGAGTGCCGGATGAACACTTGGCATATTTTTCTGAGTGCCCTTATCAGTGACATTTAAATAGGACTGAATTTTCATTAAATAAAAAGTTGAGAATAATCAAAATGAGCTCCAGTGGCTGTATCAAAAGGCATGCTTTTTTCTCTTAGTTAAACTGGAATGGTGAAACGCCATTCAACTCTGACGTGAGCTCTGATAGAGTGAAACATCTTTACACTTTTCTAGGAAATGAGATCTGAGCCTTATATGTGGGAGAGTCCTCAGTCTGGAAATACCAAAGTCGTTTTACAACAAAGGTCACAAATCAATGTGTTTGATCCATACACTGTTGAAAAAATATTGGAATTGCTTACTATTTTTTAATGAGAGTTCACATAAATTTCTTGATTTCCCACTTCTTTTGAAAGAATCATAAACCTGGCAATATGTGCCACGATAATTACCAGCTGAGTTGAGCAGATGTAGCTCCCCTTTGGCGTAGAGGAGCAGTTTCCAGAATGCGGGTCCCCAGCATTCCCTCATTCCCTTTGTTTTTCATACAGTGTCTAGACTGTCCCTCCAAATATGTTTGTGTTCGTGCTTCCTTCTTTTAGTGTAAAATAATGAAACATATAAATAGAAACAAACGACCCGCAATCCGGTCACATAAGACACAAATGATGATTTCCTTGGAATCACATGGCTGGCTACTCTGCACGTTTGTTGCTTTCTTGGCTATTCCACTTTATTGCAGAGACTACGAGCCATATTTTTCAAAATGAGGCCCTCCGTTTCTCACTGCAGCACAACAGCAGGCTGACCTGTCTTCTGCCACCAGTTTCGCAAATGTCCCATCCTTACATCAGAGTAGAAGTTGAGCTTCAGCGTGATTTTTAAAGTTTTTTATTTTCCACTTCAGGTTAATGTTACAGAATTTGTGATGCTACCATGATGTCACTCCCTTGTCACATGCCTGAGTTGATAACTTGGACGTATAGCCTCAAGACCCCTCATTCTGGGACTAACATCTCAAAATCTGTTTTTTTTTTTTTTGTTTTTTTTTTTTCGGTACGCGGGCCTCTCACTGTTGTGGCTCTCCCGTTGCGGAGCACAGGCTCCGGACTCGCAGGCTCAGCGGCCGTGGCTCACGGGCCCAGCCGCTCCGCGGCATGTGGGATCTTCCCAGACCGGGGCACGAACCCGTGTCCCCTGCATCGGCAGGCGGACTCTCAACCACTGCGCCACCAGGGAAGCCCGTCAAAATCTGGTTTTAAGTTCGATTATTAATTAAATTTTTGCCGTTATTACTGTTCTTATCGTCACCATCCAAATCTAGTCATATCAACTTCTAATGGGAAAAATATAGATATTGACTGATCAAACAATTGATAGATGAAACAGTAAGTCTGAGGAATGATCTTCTTTCCCAGATGTTTTAAACAATCAGAGACTAGTGCTCTGTGAAAATATGTTCTCCTCATACTTGCCCAGTTTATATCTACAGTTGGGAAAACTATAGTCAGGAAACAGTCATTCTAGCAGATCTGAAATTAAGACAGTAGCCATGTGACAGTTGTATTAACAGCTGTATCACGTGGTACTTGGTCCTGAGCAGGGTGTAGAGGCAGAGAATTTTCCAAGATATCAGAGTCTAAGATGACTCATTGCAATCCTTACCCCATTTCAGAAACAGGGATATAGAGTTTTATCCATCTGATTCATTTCTGATGTGACTAATATCTAACTCTGTCAACAACAAGAAAATATATTTCTAGCCCTATAAAAGGATGTGCACAGTAATTATATAAACACGTGTGGGCACTTGAATGTGCGAGTGTGTGTACAGGCCTTTAAGAATTTGGAATTGTTTGTCAGCATCCACAGCTTTTTAAAAATGCAAAACACTAATTCATTCCTTCTTTATTCAGAATATTCCAGTCTAACTTACTTTCCTCATTTATGGTAACAGACTAAAGAAACAACTATCTGTCTCTATTTTCCAATGACTGAAGACTGGAATCTAATAGGAAGCAAATTTAAAACTACTGCTCACTTCCTTACGCTCTAGAGAGTCTCAACCCTGGCTGCTCAATAAAGGACTCATTAAAGGAGTGACTTGTAGTTTCTTTGTAAACCAAGAAGAGTTAAGATTTTTAGGTTTGTAGATATTAAAAAAAAAAAAAATCTCCATTTGCATAAGAGTATTTCTGCATTGACTTATTTTCTCTCTTTTTCAAATAATTCTGTCACCATCATCTTGTCTTGTGATTCTCAGTCCTGGCTGTGCAAAAGAGGTGCCTGAGAGTCATTATTTTCATTCTTGTTTCAATATCAATGTCATCCCTATCCTGGAAGATTCTGATTTAATTGATTAAGATAAAGCTGAGCATTTTGTTTAAAACTCCCTAGGAGGCTCTAATTCTAATGTGTGAATCACTGGTCTATTCTGTAATCTAACAACTGAATTCTCTTCCCATTTCTCTGTTCTTTCTGCTTGTCTTTCCCGTTAATATTTCAGATTGAGAGTTTATCTCCCCTCTCTTATTGTTTAACAATTCATTTCCTATTTCCTAAGAACATTAGAAGCTCATGAGACAACTTTCCAGCTCAGAGCAAGTGGAACATACAGGCAACCCTCCTCAAAGGCTGAGAGATGCTAAAAGAAAGCTCCAAGGAATCCAGGATTAAAGCGTATTTCCCAATCTGGTCATAGAATCAGAGAGGTTTGGGGCTTGAAGGGACCTTATCTATTAGGTTGCAGAAGTCTTTTATTTTGCAGATGATGAAACAGAAGCTTGAAGATGTAGAGATCAAAGAGCTAGTGATGGCAGAGCCCAGATGAGAACCAAGGTCATGGGGCAACCAGGCTTACTCTGACTCCACTCCATCCCAAAGCCACCCCTGTTATAAAAGAGCAGATGAGTCCCTTCAGAGAAGTATCAAGGCAGAGAAAAGTCCCCGTCTGTCCAAGCCAAACTACGCTTGTGAAGTTTCTCTGTGTGTTAAGCCCTCAAAGAAAGTAGGAAAAATATTGTCAGCATGGCAACATTTCAAAGTACTACTTACTATGAAGAGATAGATCTTGTAAGTTTTAGAACTTCTAAGTTGCTAACATTCTAAGTTAGATTATATTCTATGATCCAAACTTTAATATCAAAGAGTTTCTAGTTGTTGGAATACCAAATACTTTTATTTATTTATGAAGCTCTTGTTTTCACTCATGATATTAGATATTAATGTAGTATATCACACAAGTCTTGTAAATTAAAAACATTTTTTTAAATATTCTTTTTTGAAGTGTATTATTGACATTCAAGAGATTACAAAAACATTGAAATCAAGAGGAGTGGAGATGAAGATGAAGATCAAAATGTACATTTTTTTTAACATCTTTATTGGAGTATAATTGCTTTACAATGGTGTGTTAGTTTCTGCTTTACAACAAAATGAATCAGTTATATATATACATATGTTCCCATATCTCTTCCCTCTTGCATCTCCCTCCCTCCCACCCTCCCTATTCCACCCCTCCAGGCGGTCACAAAGCACCAAGCTGATCTTCCTGTGCTATGCGGCTGCTTCCCACTAGCTATCTACCTTACGTTTGGTAGTGTATATATGTCCATGCCTCTCTCTCGCTTTGTCACAGCTTACCCTTCCCCCTCCCCATATCCTCAAGTCCATTCTCTAGTAGGTCTGTGTCTTTATTCCTGTTTTACCCCTAGGTTCTTCATGACCTTTTTTTCCCCTTAAATTCCATATATATGTGTTAGCATACGGTATTTGTCTCTCTCTTTCTGACTTACTTCACTCTGTATGACAGACTCTAGGTCCATCCACCTCATTACAAATAGCTCAATTTTGTTTCTTTTTATGGCTGAGTAATATTCCATTGTATATATGTGCCACATCTTCTTTATCCATTCATCCGATGATGGACACTTAGGTTGTTTCCATCTCCGGGCCAAAATGTACATTTTTTTTTCAAAGTTACATTTACTTCCTCTAGGCTTAGTTGCATAAGGAAACATCTTTTGTTCAATTTCTCTGGCAGTTTTCACGTAAAAGTAAAATAAAATAGCCATCTCCATTTGGTTTCTACCTGCAAGTGATTTCTTATTTAAGGTTATGTTCAGCACTAGTTATAACAATTTAAAGGTTCTATAATGGTAGACTAATACTTATTTTTTAAAACCAAAATTGTGATTCACTTCCAAATTGGTGTTAGTTGATGAAGCTAGAATTTGGGAGAAAATATAATGTTTACATGTTTTATTTGGCCCACTTAATTCATCATTAACGACACAAAATGTCTCCTTTTCTAACTTAATGGCACTTTTGCTTTCTCTAACTATGCCTTTCTCAAACTTTTAGAGACACAAATAAATCTACTGGAATTTTCTTGATTGCTAACAGAACAAGTAAAGTCTGGTGTTAGTGATCTTTTAGGTCATGACATACAACTTCATATAAAAAAATGCTACACTAAATTTTCCCCGAGGGTATAATGTATGGATATTCTACCTTTAAATATATATTATATTTCAGATTGATTTATGCATGAAAGTAATAATATTTTTTGCTTTAATAGCAAATTTTATTCCTTTTTTCTTATTATAGGAGGAAGATATATTTGCAATATATATAGGAAAAAACCCCAGAAAATATAGACAATAATTTCTAAGCAGAATAAATAATTACTATCTCAGCACCCAGAAACAAGCAGTAAAAACATCAGTCAACAGAAACATGAACTATTGAGAACATTTCTTTCAGTGCCTCCTTTCATTCACTTTCTCTCATGCCCTCCCATCTATTTTGTGCATTTATAGTATTTTGAATATTTATTTTACTTAAAAAAGGTCATAAACTATCTTCTCCATACATATGGACATCTCATTCTCTTTGACTGCTGTTTAACACTCCACTGGGTGATTGTTAATATCATTTATTTTATGAATGGACATGTGAGTTATTTCTAATTATTTGCTATTATAAACCATGTTACAAAGAACAGAATTCTATGTACATCTGTATCCACTGATTCAATTGTTTCCTTAAGATATTTCCTAGATGTGGACTTGTGCATGAAAGAACGTGTACATTTTCAATTTGAGAGTAATTTTGTTTTATTTTTTATAGGTTTTTTAAAATATAAATTTATTTATTCATTTATTTTTGGCTGTGTTGGGTCCTCGTTGCAGCGAGCGGGGGCCACTCTTCACAGCAATGCGCAGGCTTCTCATTGCGGTCGCCTCTCTTGCAGCAGGGCACGGGCTTCAGGAACGCGAGCCTCAGTAGTTACAGCATGCGAGTTCAGTAGTTGTGGCTCGCGGGCTCCAGAGTGCAGGCTCAGCAGCTGTGGCTCACGGACCTAGTTGCTATGCGGCATGTGGGATCCTCCCAGACCAGAGATCGATCGAACCAGTCTCCCCTGCATTGGCCAGCAAACTCCCAACCACTGTGCCACCAGGGAAGTCTCTTTTGAGAGCGATTCTAGATAGCAAAAAAAAAAGTTTATATTTGCCAAGAGTGCACTAGTGTGCCTCTCTCTCTCCTCATTGCCAGGCCACACTGGGCAGTACTTCCTTTTTAATTTCAACAAGGAAAACTGTCTCATTTTAATTTGCATAGATTTGATTATCATGGAAACTGAGCATCTTTTGCAACTGTTTGCAGTTCTTGTTTTGAGATTCACCCGTTTGTATTTTTTTTCCACTCTTCTACTGTTTATTCTTTGCATCATCTATCCGAAACAGTGTTATAGATCACAGATTTTAAGACTCTCACCCCTGCTTACCTCCTTAGGGTCTTCTGTAATCTTATCAAGTACATGATATTGTTTAAATTTTGTTATTTTTTAAATAGAATTTATATTTTTTAAATTTAATTTTATTTTTTATACAGTGGGTTCTTTAATTAGTTATATATTTTATACATATTAGTGTATATATGTCAATTCCAATCTCCCAATTCATCCCACCACCACCCCTCCCCACTTTCCCCTCTAAATTTAGTTCTTGTTTATATTAACATTTTTTTTTACTGGTAGGCATTTTCTCTAGTTATTGTTCAGACTAATGCCCATTTTTAAACTGCTGTCTGTCCTCCTACGTGCTCAGCCTTAATTGTGTGATTATAGTCATCTCATGTATAATAAATAAAGTACTAAATCTGCAATGGCAAACCAGCAATCCATGGGCCAGATCCAGACCACTGACATATTTTTTTTTTGGCTCATGGTGTGGCTTTATGTTTTTTAATGTTTTGTTTCTGTGTTTTAATTTGGATTGGTTTTCAACATTATAAAATTGATTTCCAAAATTTATAAAAACCATTATAAAACTGGTTCGCAACAATAGAAATCACCCATTAAAAACCCAGATTCCTTTCCTCTCTTCGTAAATTGTCATCACCGCGCCCATATTACTGTATCCCAGCTCACCACCATCCCCATGATGCCCTAATGATTCATGGCCAGCAGAAATGAGGGACATTGGGCTGCCAAAGAGTATAAGGTCTAAATGGACTGGTATCATTCTGCAGAACTTTAAGTAGCCTCCTGGACATAGCAAGAGGAATGGTCCAAGGGCCTCACATCAATGTCATTCCAGCCTAAAATCTATGTTGATGGAGCACGCACAGATTGGAAAGGATACGCTGGTGGTGAGCAATCATGTGGGAAGTCATACCTTACCAATTCCTCATTGGCAATCTTTTGCTTACCAAAACATTTTGACTTAGGCTAGCACTCATTTATTCCCTCTTTCATTCATTTTTTTCCAGTTAATATTTATTGAGTGCTTATGTTATATCTGGCATTGGAACGTAAATACATCAATGAAAAAAATACAATGTTTCTTCGCCTACAAATAAATAAATAACTTAGTTTCACAGAGTGATGATGCTTACCATGAAAATAAAGGTAGTGAGTAGAGAAGTAAAAAAATTGGGGGACGGGACCATTACAGATAAGGCAATCAGGAGGTCCTTGGAGGGGTTGGTTTTTGAGCAGAGGTCTGAATAATATGGAGTAGCAAGCTATGCAAAGTTCAGGAGGAAGCTTATCCAAGGCAGAAGCAGCTTGAAGCTTGGCTGGTCAGAGAAAAAACAAACTGGCCAGTTTACAGTACAGGCAAGGATGAGATGAGAGAAGTCACACCCGTCCTTGTGAAAAAGGAAGGAGCTTGGATTTTTTTTTTTTGCCTAAATGTAATAAGTAGCCAAGAACCTGGTATGCTCTTTCAAAAAGATCTCTCTGGCGGCTGTGGAGAGGGGGACAAGAGTGGGAGCAGTGAGACCAGATGGGAAATAATTTCAGTCGTGCAGGAGGTAGTGGTGATATGCAATGCATTAAGAGCAGCAGAGACAAATAGAAGTGAACAGATTTGGGGTGTTTTGGAATTAGTGTTGCCAGATTGGCTGTGGGAGCAGAACATGAGAGAAGAATTAACGATGACTTCTTGGTTTTGAATTTAAACAACTGGGTGGATGATGGAATTATTCACTAAAATGATGGTCAGGACAAGCCTGGGAGTTCATTTTGGGATGGAGGAAATCAACGGCTCTAGAAGGCTGGGATTTCTGGTGGTGAAACCAATAATTTTGGAAGGTTTGAGCTTCTGGATATGACAGCATTAAACAAGCATGAAGAATGGTGGGGTTAGTCCCGATGAGGGGGGATGTGGGTAATCAGCCCTAATTATAGCTTCCTCTTCTTGACTGGGTGTCTTATGGGCTCTTTTTAATCAAAGTGTGGTCAGCACCATCAATGGCCTGGGGGCTTGTTAGAAATGCAGAACCAGATAAACAACGAGGGCCTACTGTATAACTGTATAGCAGAGGGAACTATATTCAATGTCTTGTGATAACTTATAATGGAAAAGAATCTGAAAAAGAATATATATATATATATATATATATATATATATGAGAATCACTTTGCTATATACCTGAAACTAACATAACATTGTACATCAACTATACTTCAATAAAAAATAAAAAAAAATAAATAAATGCAGAACCAAGAATCTCACCATAGTCTTATTAGTCAGGATCTGCATTTTAACATGATCTCTGTGAGATTCCTATGTACCTTAAAATATGACTGTTATTTTGAGTGGTGTTATAGGAAGGAAGGGGGAATTCTCATCAAGTGTCAGAGAGGTAGCAAGAGGAAAAACTTGGGTAGACAAGGGGGAAACTATGGCATTCATTCCCAGAAAAGGCTCTACAAGAAAGCACCATAGAAACATTTTTAATTCCGAATCCCTTTTCCTTCGGGTTCATTTTTTTTCCCCATCAATGCATAATGGTAAAACGTTCTATTTGCCTTTTTCTCCACTTGTAGAAAGTTATGTCTTTCTATTTAAAATTGTCAAGGTACTACCCTAGGTATATCTCCAAAGCACAAAACAATTTTCTCAACCTTAAATGGTAATGATTTGCTCCATATACTTGGAGAATCCATGAGTAGGTTTGTCTTTACCCAATGTGGTTGAAGATGTCCCTCTCTGAAAAGACTACAATCCGGTAGTGATGCCTTGAAAACGCTAGCATGAGATTGTGAGTTTAGAGATCATGTGTATCATGCCCTGAAAATGAAGGGCAGATATTTCTTAGAAAATATTAATAGAGTTGAATGTAATCTCAAGGTTCACTCACCATTCACTAAACAGGCACCTTTAGTTGTTGTTTGCAACATAAGTTTCTAAACTGAAGATCAGTTTCAAGGATTGGGTTTCATGTTGAGTAATAAAAATGCTTCAGAAACCATGTATTTTTTACTCCATTGGAAAATAAAATTTAGGTCCCCAAATGCATGGATTGAATAAGTAAACACTGCTCCATTAAAAGCATGCATTTCTTTCTCATAAGTTGAGACAAAGCAGCTACATATGAAATTGTGTTCTCATTTGTTTTTGTGGCTCTGTTGCAGAGCATCTGATTTAGCTGCTTCTTCAGGATAAAAGTGAATGATGTATTCAGTCCACTGGATTTTCTTGCAAGCTGTGGGATTTCCTTCAGAGATATGAAACACTTTGCTGCTGCTTCCTTATTTGTTTCCGATGCCCACATCCTGTGCTCAGAGGAGAGTCACGTCTTTTGAGACAGTGTTGACAGCCAGTACAGATAAGCAATGTACTCAGCCTTAGGTCGAGAACCAGAAATCGTGCTGGTATCTGAGTAATCTGCTTAACTCAGAACTCACCTCTTATTAAAGAGATGAAGCCAGTTGTGACACGGAAACTATTGTGTTACCTTGTGGGGGGCATGTAAGACTTTGATTAGAGGAGCCATCTCTCTTTTTATCCCCTTGTTTAGGTAGCCACTTTGATTTCAAGTGTATACAAGCATTGAGGATCCAAATAACAAATGAAAAAATACAGCCTACCTAACACTCTTGAGCACTGTTATTTCTTTCTCATTCATATTTTAAGTGGTTAAATGTATGCCTATTCAAAAGTTATTATTACAGGAATTATCACAATGAAAATTATCATAATAATGATTCTCTAGTTCAGGCTGTTGCTTTTCTGTTAGGTCTGTTAGGTGTTAAAAAAGCATGTTTTCTCCTCATCAGTCGCTTGAAATGTTTCTCACTTCCAAGGTGACCTACACATGGAGAATGTGTTAGGATTTACCTGCATGGATCTGCAGAAAAATAAACACATTTCTAAGACTCCTATCAAAGAGGGGAGAAGTTACCAGGGACTGAAGCAGTGGCAGATGGGGCATGCTTTTATCACTACCAGGCAGTCTCTGGTTAGTCTATGTATTTTCAAAAATAGTTAAAGTTTGTTGACCTAAATGTTTCTAAAGTTGCTTGCTTCGTAAAATAGTGTAAAGAGCTGCTGGTTGTCTCTACTTGTAGGAAATACATTTTCTTCTGTAATAAAGGCATTAGACGTATGACTGCTAATACCAACACAAAGTATCTGCAGATTGTAAATTCTTACAATAAAAGGCATGTGACTTTCATATAGCCATATCTACGTACTTCATTTTGGATACCCTTAGCTGTTAGGTGCTATGAAGCAAATATGAATTTCCCTGGAATCTGAGGGAACAATTGACAGCTAATACTGACCTGTGACTTCTCTTTGGGTTGATTAGTTGAAGTTATTGCCTCTCATGGATCTCATAGAAAATTTCAAGTTCCATTTTGCAACCCTTACATCAAGAAATAGTCTTCATTTAACAACTTCTCTGCAGTCATCTGCTCCTGTTAGGAGCTTGCCATTCTCCTTCTAGTTGTTAAATCTAGGGAAAACAAGAAGTCGCCAGGATTGTTTCTGCAATCAATGAATCAATGAGCGGTGGTAAATCCAATCTTCATCAGTTCCTCAAAGCCATACCAATTAAACCTATCATCTACAAAAAAAAAACTAGCCTTCTCATTTTGCACACTCATTGGGGAATTTGTATAATATCTCACTCTCCCTGAACACAAATTGATCAAGTTTATGAAGGCATACTAGTCCCCTACTCTCCTTCAACACCTCTTTGTAGGAATTCTCAAGTTCCCCTTCTGAGTCCTTTTTTCTTTTTTTTGGCTGCACCATGCAGTCTGTGGGATCTTAGTTCCCCCGACTAGGGATTGAACCTCGGCCCTCGGCAGTGACAGTGCAGAGTCCTAACCACTGGACCGCCAGGAAATTCTCTTGAGTGTCTTTATAATAGGTCTTAATATGTGACATGTAATCCTTCTCATGCTAGAAGCTTATCTTGCTTTCAGGGACCTTACAATCTGGTAGGGGAGAATACACAAATAAATATGAAACAGTTCGGGTGTTACATGATCAATCAATTCAACATAGGTTTTGGTATCAGCTGTATTTTTCAGAGAAAACGATTTGAGAAGGTGGGACCTGATCTGATGCTGTAGGAATAATACATGAAGGATTTGAACTAGTCAAGGTGATGGGTTTGGTATCCATGAGGGGAAGGAGACCTAAACAAAGATATTGAAGTGGAAAGGAATTTGCTCTAACAAACTGTGAGGAAATTTATCCCATTTATGTGAAGAATTTACATGAGAAATTACTAGATAAGAAATATCAGATTATGAAAGTGAGGCAGAAATGTATGTTTAATGCTGTAAGAATTAACAAACCAAATTTTGAGAAATGGCAGGACATGATTAAAAAACCCACACTTACACATTAAGCTAACTGAAAGAAACCATACTAAAAAGGTTATATACTCTATGATTCCATTTATTTGACATTCTTGAAAAGGCAGAACTATAGGGACAAAAACCAAATCAGTAATTGCTCTGATGTTGAGGTCAGGTAACGTGGAGGGTTTTTTTGAAAAGATGGTACTGTTCTGTCTGACAGTGGTGGTGACTAAATGATGTTTACCAAATACATTTAACAAAGCTTGCAGAATTACACACCCAAAATGGTGAATCTTACTGTCTCTATATTATACTCTTAAAATATAGGACAAATATAGTTGTCCTTATTTAAGGACAAATATGGGTTGAAAATGATAATGAATGTTGACAGGAGCAAATAGAAGAAAGAATTGTTAAAATTAATGACAATATATTAATCAAAAACTTTGAAATTTTCAAACCTATGAAAGAAGATAACATACGTGGAATATAAATACATGTCTGAGGACTATATACATGTAATTTTATAAAACCTTTCAGATGTATGACATAGTTAGATTAGCTTTCAGGATGTTTTGTTAGTTGCTTTCAAGCTGGGATGGTTAAGTGAATAGGAAACATGAGTCTCTAACACCATGTTTAATCTGTTACGGACTAGAAAAAAATAACATTCAAAAAATTAAAGGATCACATCAATACTGACCTGCTCAATATCAGAAATAAGCATTCTAGGTCTCTTATAAGCAAACAAGAGTAGGTCTGAGCAAATTTGAATTGACTAGAAGATGGTTAATTCTGAAATGCTGAACCACTTTCTGAGGTTTAGTTAAATTAACTGGAATTTAGTTTTCAATTAACTGTACTTGTCCTGCTTTGAGATATAGTCCATCATGTGCAGTGTCAGTATTCAGGAAAAAAAAAAAAAGTTTCCAAACATTGATGGGCACTGACGTTGAGGATAATCTTCTTGTGTGAGGGTTAAACTTATCATGTAGGAGTGGGCAACAGAAGAGTTGGGCAGGCTTTGTATAAGTCCTCAGCTTTTTGCCCTAAGAACATAACCTCCCCAGAAATTTGTGGCTTTACAGGGGTGACCACAATAACTTGACTCATACCACTAACCCCCAGCCTTTGACAAAACCAGCTAATTTCTTGACTCTGTCAATATTCATACCATTTGACAGCCAGCTATGGAAACAAGCTCATCTTATTCCTGGTGAATATGTGTCAGTAATGATACCTTTGTGGGATTTAAGTACCACCTGCAATGTCTTGTTAGTGATGTACTGGTTTTGTTCTTGAACACTCAGTGGGGAACAGACCAAGTTTCCCAGGCCCTTCATCTACACTTGCATTCCCAGATGAGTTCTGAAAATGGGATAACTCCATGCTGCACTGCAGGGTACACACTGTGAAAACCACCCATGTCTGAACTAAGGGAAAAAAAGAGTTCAGAAAATAAATGAGAACTTAAAATTCGTCTTCTTATTTCATCACCTCATGGGATATCATCTCTCTCTGAATATAGACATACATGGTACTAAGCCTTGGTCTTTTAGATCTTTTTCTTGTCCCCAGTCTGTTTGTATCTTTAAAAATAGGAGTTAATTTGGCACTATCTACATGTTAAACATTGATAAAACTAGTAAAAAGCCAGAGGAGCTTCCATTATAATGAAAGTAAGGTATCCTGTAAGAATAAACAAAATTGGCTACCTATCATGCCATTATGAATATTTAAAATTTGTTTATTTACTACTTAAGGTACTATACATTCCTTGTACTCATCTGGATAAGTTCAGTAATGCTGTGGTAACAAACAAGTCCCCATCTCTGAGCAGTTTATTCCTTATTCACATATGGTCTCGGCGACCCTTCTGGGCAGCTGTCGTCCGTGTGTTTTTCCAGCATCCCAGGCTGCTGTGGTCTCATGGCATCTCCAACTCAACCCATGCTTCTGTGGTCCCTGAGGAAGAGTGGGCACCAGCTCAGAAATGTTTCCTCCTGGAAGTGGCACACATCACATCACCTCTGTCCATATTTCCCTGACCAAAACTAATCACATAGCCAAAGCAGACCTCAAACGGCAAGAAAGTGCAACTCTTCACCAACACTGAAGTAGAGAAGAACTAGCTAGTGGGAAACATCAGAAATTTCTACCAGTCATTAACAAGTAAAGATGCCACAAATCAACCTATTCAAGCAAAGCCAGTATACTAGGGAATGTGTTTTAAAAATGTATTAATTTATGATTGATCATGCAGTTCTTTACTGAATAAACCAAACCAATTTATTTTTTCCAATCTGTGGTCAAAAATGTAAATGATTATCATGTGTACATAAACACATGTACATAACTTAAAAAGCTTCCAACTTTCAATTAGAATACCCAGTTAAATACTCCCACTTCACTGAAGTAACACAATTAATATGAAATATTAATTAAAATAACAGAAAAAATATGAAAAGTAATCACTTAATATCTAGCTGTGCTCAAAAACGAAATGAGCATTTACTAGACCAGGAACTATAACAAATTGCTAAGAGAAATCAAAAGAAAGGCCACGATGCCAAAAGGAGGCCACTGTGAAAAGATGTGACCCAGGGTCCACAGAAAAAACTTTTCCTAAGGAAAGATAGTTATTAGAGCAATTAATACATGATCAAGTCTTCTGAATGAAATTTCCCCAATTAGACAATAAACATTGGTTTAAGGCACTGCTGTTTGGAGTGATTTATTATATTGCATTATTGCAGTAAAAGCTTAACCAGTACGAAAGTCAAAACCAAGTGTTTGGGGCTTCCCTGGTGGCGCAGTGGTTGAGAGTCCGCCTGCCGATGCAGGGGACGCGGTTCGTGCCCCGGTCCGGGAGGATCCCACATGCTGCGGAGCAGCTGGGCCCGTGAGCCATGGCCGCTGAGCCTGCGCGTCCAGAGCCTGTGCTCTGCAACGGGAGAGGCCACAAAAGTGAGAGGCCCGCGTACCGCAAAAAAAAAAAAAAAAAAAAAAAAAAAAAAAAAACCAAGTGTTTGGAGTCAAACATGCTTAGAAACACTTTTGTTAAATAGACAGCAGTTGGTTATATAAAATAATTATTCACTTCAGTACAACACCACATTGAGCATCTACCTACATGCCACATAAGACACTACTAAAAATTAAGTATAAATGTTATTAAATAGATCCCACATTAAGATTAATTTTTTTGGAAAATTGGGCTTTCTTTAATTGCTTTATAGAGTACACTGATGCCCATTTATGTACAGATAATCCTACTTTGGATGACACTGATTTTGAAAAAGCTTAAAAAGTTAGATTTTCCTATTCATTAAGAATCTAAATAATCATAATTTTATTTTTCTCAGTGTCCAGGTTTTCAACATTTGTGTAAGTTGAAGTTTTAAGAATATTGATCTGAAAGTATTATTGAAAATATACCATGTGAGAACAAATAAACATCTTCAAAATATAAAATAGAAGAACCAGTGCTTATAAGGCACCCCACACTGAGGGACTCAGAGTAAGAGGAGAGGAGTTAAATAAAAAGACGATGGTGTCTCTTTTAAGGGGTTGCTATTTAAGCCTAGTTTTATGTTTATGTTCCTTTTTTTAGACAGCTTTATTGATGTTTCACTGACATAAAATAAACTGTACATAATTAAAGTATACAAGTTGATCATTTGACACATGAGCATATGTACTAATGAACCATCACCACAGTCAGGACACTGAATAGATCCAACATGTTTAATGTGTCCTCCTGCCCATCTGTAATCCCTTCCTTATTCCCCACTCACTTTCGATAAGGTTAAACTTTGGGGTTCCATTATAAGGCCTCTTACTTAGTAGGCTCCCAATAAATTTGGTTGAACAAAACTTTATTCTAGGAAATACTGTGCTTTCTCATTTTTATTATCAGAAATATCTATCAAAGTATTTTCAGGCATGCAACTCTATGAAATAGTTATTGTTATTATTCTTATTCCTTTATATAAAAGGGGAAACAAAGGATTAGAGAAGTTATGCAACTTATTCGAACTAATATCATTTTGAAATTCAGACTCAGAACCTCACAAAATTTGTAGATGCTCACTAAACACCTGTTGAATAAATGTCTTTAAAAGTCTGCAAAACTTTGTGAGCCCCCTGAACCCCTGCAGTTGTAAATTTCTTAAGACCAGGAATATAGCTGTCATATAATTTTTTTTTTTTTTTTTGCTGTACACGGGCCTCTCACTGTTGCGGCCTCTCCCGTTGCGGAGCACAGGCTCTGGACGCGCAGGCTCAGCGGCCATGGCTCACGGGCCCAGCCGCCCCGCGGCATGTGGGATCTTCCCAGACCGGGGCACGAATCCGTGTCCCCTGCATCAGCAGGCGGACTCTCAACCACTGTGCCACCAGGGAAGCCCTGTCATATAAATTTTACTGTTAAGGAATCTTCGTATCCCCAGCGTCTAGTCCATTGTTTTTATATAGTCAGTGCTCAACGATGGTGACCTGCAACTAATGCATTTCCTATGAAACAATGAATAATTATTCATATAAGAATAATTCATATAATTATTCAGTATTCATATAAGAACATAGATTGATTTATTACTTTTCAGTTAGCCTGTGTTTCATCACCCACCTGAATCACTCAGAAATAGCTGTTTCCTAAGCTTTGAGTGGGAGAGGAGATTCTCTGTATAGTGATGTTCATTCAATCCTTACAGATCAGCTTCATACCACGTGTCTCCAATGAATCCTTCACCCTCCCCTGTGTCCCCCATGCAGGGACTTAGAGGGTTCCCGCCACTCTGCTAAGGCAGTTAGCACACTTCCATCTGCTTGCTAACGTCAAAATATCTGTTGCCCCTTTCTCTTGTTCTTGTCCTTATGCATTAATACCTTTCTAATTCCTTCATTGCCATTTTTTGGAGTTTTGGGATGGAGAGAAGATAAACATGTATTCAACAGGACTTCGGGATCTAGAAAACATTTAGATTAATGGTTGGCAGACATGAACTGAAGACATGAGTTGCAGTGTTCACTTTTTTGCTATACATGATGATATTTCATTATCTATAGAATGAGTGAATTAAACTAGGTGAAGACTTACAGATGTTCTGGGAAGAATACTTCCAGGAGATGTGAAATAGGAGTTTATGAGTAAAGAAAGTTTATTGCCAAATTACTTAGGATAAGACAGGCTTAATAAGATTGAAGAATTTTTTGCTGCAGACACTTCAATGTGTTTGCACTCGTGGATTTAAAGAGGCAGTAGCAGAAGCAGTGTTTCCCAAAGTAGTCTGACTAAGGAATGCTTCTTACACATGCACACAATTAATACCTCTCCTATATAGTGTTCCTTGGAAGAGAGTTTAGAAAATTCTGACCTAGATGATTGCTTCCAAATTTTGAGTTTCTGTGACTCCAAATTAAGTAACAAGAACATTTTAGGAATTACATTTGTTAATAACTTTATTTCTAATGATTTGAAGATAAAATGAAGGATTTTGCGTAAGGAAAAAATACATACAAATATGTGTGTATATATACACAAGTAGACACACATATATACATATGTATATGTATACATACATATATAAATATACAAAATAATGGCAAATAAAACTAATAACTTAAGACTTTTTTTTAACCACTTCTTGATGCAAATGATAATTCTAAGCCTCAGCACAGGGAATAGAAAGAATAAAGAAGCATAGTTCCTTTGTCATCCTCTGCAATTATGGCCTTAGTTGACATAATTCAGAGAAGAAACCGGATGTCATGGATGGCATAGAAATATATTATTACCCTTTTCTCATGTTGCTGTCAGTGGTGGCTTTTTTCTCGGGGGCTCTGTGGTCCTTGTCCATCACTGTGGTGAGGAATGACCCAGCCCTTGAAAGGGTTTTCTTTACTCCTTTCTCTATTCCATCTGCTTATTGAAAAAGAATAAGATAGGAGTTTCTTGTCTCTTCTCTTGTCTATTAGAAGCAGAGGTAAGAGGAAAAATTTTAAATGTAGTATGCCTTGCTATGTGCTGGACATCACATTAAAACTTTTATACATTTTATTTCTTAATTAAAATCACCATAAAGGGTAGATATTGTTATGTTAATTCACCTCAAATCAGTTTTTGGAAGGGGGGGAGAAATATCCATATTTGAATATCTCCAGTGTATAAAAAAAGAAATGGAACAATAAGGTAAGGTAACTCATCTGTTTCAACACAATTGGTGATTGGTTGGGTCAGAAATGGAATTTGGGCCTGTCAGACTCTGACAGTTGGGCTCCTTCAATTCTAAGCACCCCACATAGTGCACCCATGATTTTAACAAAAATTGACCTCTACCGTGTATATTGTTTTCAATTGCTTGATTCATATGCATTGTGAATCTATTTTCATCTAATTACACATTCTTTTACAGTAACATTTTAATGGATTCAGTCTTTCATCAAATGGATAAACAATAATTTATTATGGTCTACTGTTGGGGACAGCAGACTTCCTTTGTAAAGGGTCAGATGTTAAGTGTTTTAGGCTCATGGGTTACTTGGCAACTACTTTGTCACAGCAACTAATCAACTTTGACGTTTTAACGGGAAAGCAGTTATAAACCCAGATTTATGATCCAAATTTATTTACTATAAGTACTCTTCTTGAAAAAATCCTGTATATGAACATTAAGAAGCTTGTGCATACATATAGTGGTCAATTAATATTTGAAAAGAAAGTCAAGAACACTCAATAGAGAAAAGACAGTCTTTTCAATAAATGGTGTTGGGAAAACTGGATATTCACATGCAAAAGAATGAAACTGGACTCCTACCTTTCTCCACTCACAAAAATTTACTCAAAATGGATTAAAGACTTAAATGTAAGACCTGAAACCGTAGAACTCCTAGAAGAAAACAGGGAAAAAGCTCTTTGACATTGGTCTTGGCAATGATTTTATGGATATGACATCCGAAGCACAAGCCTCCAAAGCAAAATAAACAGGTAGGACTACATCAAACTAAAAGGAAGGTGATTGATAAAATGAAAAGGCAACCTACAGAATGGGAGGAAATATTTGCAAACCACATATCTGATAAGGGATTAATATCCAAAATATATAAAGAACTTATACAACTCAAGAGCAAGAAAACCAAATAATTCAATGTATAAATGGGCAAAGGACCTGAATAGACATTTTTCCGAAGAAGATATTCAAATGGCCAACAAGTACATGAAAAAGTGCTCAATATCACTAGTCCTCAGGGAAATGCAAATCAAAACCATGAGATATCATCTTACACCCATTAGAATGGCTATTATCAAAAAGTCAAGAGATAGCAGGAGTTGGTGAGAATGTGGAGAAAAGGGAAGCCTTGTGCTCTGTTGGTGAGAATGCAAACTGGTGCAGTCACTATGGAAAACAGAGAGTTCCTCAATAAATTAAAAATAGAACTACCATATGATCCAGCAATTCCACTTCTGGGTATATAACCAAAGGAAATGAAATCACTATCGTGAAGAGATATCTGCACCTCCGTGTTCATCGCAGCACCATTTACAGTAGCCAAGACATGGAAACTATCCAAGTATCTATCCATCATGGATAAAGAAAATGTGATACACACACACACACAATGGAATGTCATTCAGCCATAAAAGAAGGAAATTCCCATTTGCAACAACATGGATGAAACTTGAGGGCATTATGCTTAGTGAAATAAGGGAAAGACACTTATGATCCCACTTAAATGTGGAATCTATAAAAGCCGAACTCATAGAAACAGAGAGCAGATTTTCAGGGACAGGAGGTGGAGGGGGAGAAAATGGTAAAGGTAGCCAAAGGGTACAAATTTCCAGTTATAAGATGAATCAGTATCTGGGGATGTAATGTAAGGTAATGTACTTACGTGAATATAGTTAACAATACTGTATTACATATTTGAAAGTTGTCTAAGAGAGATTTTAAAAGTTCTCTCCTCACAAACACACACAAAATTGTAACTATGTGAAGTAATTGCTGTATTAACTAACCTATTGTTGTAATCAGTTTGTAACATACGCATGTATAAAATCATCACATCGTAACCTTAAACTTATACAACGTTATATGTCAATTACATCTCAATAAAGGTAGAAGAAAAGAAGCTCATGGAAGTACCTTTGGTTAACTCCAGGGCGTAGGACGAAATGGAATAAGGGAATTTATGGCTTTTCTTTATGTGTTTTTACATTGTTTCACCAGTTACAATGAGGAAATTCCATTTTTAAAAAAATTAAATTTCAAACAGTGATTCACTTCAGTGATCCAGAGCATATTAGCCTCTGGCTACTTTTTATTTTTAACAATCACAAGATACACTTCTTGGGTGAGCTACATCTACTCCCTCCTAGTGCATACCATAAAAAGACAGGGATTGTTAAGCAATATAATGCAATTTCTTATTTTCCCAACATAGGATTGACATTAATAGAACAACAACCAAGCCAAAATAGTAATATTCTGAAACCAAATTCATCTTTTTACTAGACATATTCCAACATTTAACTGAGTTAACTTATTCCTTTACCTGAGGACATACAATACAAATTATTTATATTGAAGGATACTGAACGAGGTTATAGTGATCCAGTTTAAATGTCTGTGAGTTGGGGCTGGAGAAATGTAGCTGTTATTATTTTGAGTTTACATTTGATTTCATCAGTATTTATTAACCTTTATTTCACATACATCCCCCCACCCAGGGAGCATTTTCAGTTATTTTTTCCCCTAATTGCCCCCCCACCGTGAAATATTAATACCACTGTTATACTGTGTATCTGTTTATGTGCTGTATGTATATCTATGTTTTATACATAAAAAGAGTAAAACCATTTCACTCTCCAAGAATGAATTTCATCCACTTACGGGTAATATTGTTCCCTTTGAAAATGCATGGATTAAACCTACTTCAATTCTTTTCCAAGAATTGGACTGATGCTCCATGAAGTAGAACTTCAGGGATGTGATGACTGTTTAGTAGCGAAGACCCCAAACTGCTTCTGAGGAGCCTCCTTTGGTTTAGCCTTGAGCAGAAATCGGGAACTTTTTCTGTCATACACACACCCATGCCAAGCTTCTCAGCTTTCATAACAAGATGTCACTCTTTCCCTCATTGGCTAAAGCCCATGGATTCTCATTTAACCAGCAATGTAATGGTCGCTGTCTATGTACTCCTGAGGAGATATAGTCTGAAATCCACTTGCCTCAGGACTTATCAAAATCTATGTACTGAGGATACAGTCTATCAATTCTGTACTCTCAAAATCAATTCTTCAATTAGATTAAACCTATAAAGAATGCCATTTTGTGAGCCCCTAATTTGTCCAAAGAACTACTTACTTACTTTTACTGAATTAAAATCTACTATTAATACCATGCTTCTACACTAATGGCCATTTTAAGAAACCATCCCACACAATTCATTATGGTATTTTACTGTCAGAAAGTTCCAGAAGTCGTAGCTCATTACATAGGATGACTCCTCTTCACAAACATGGGAGCAGAGATCTTCATTCTATGAATGGACGGGTGTCTCTTGAGCGACACGTTTGTTTTTTTATGGACATAACGAATGATATTAACTTCATGGTCTCTAACAAATAGAACAAATGTTAGAGAAGGTATTTTTCCATCCTAGTCTAACTTCCGACTTCATCTGTCCATATTCTCTTTTTCACCTTAATCTGATTTCAATTTTCATTTTGTTGTTAATTTGTATTTTAAGATAATTTTACGGCTGAGCAAAATGCATGCAGAAATGTGTACAAATTGTACATATAAGCCTGAGTAAACTTCACAGAACAAATGCGTCTATGTAACCAGCACACAAATGAAGAAATAGAACATCACCAGAATCCCTCTCCTGTCTCTTCTCAGTCAGTGCCCCCAAACCCGACAAGATAATCACTGTCTTGACTGCTAACACCACTGATTAATTTTGCCTGACTTTGAAGCTTATATATATGAAATCCTATAGAGCATAAGGTTTAGTGTCTGGATTTTCTCATTCAGTATTATGCCTGTGCAATTCGCTAATGTCACAGGTAGAAATACTTTATCCCCATTGATGTGTAATATTCCATTTTATGAATACACCTAAGTTTAATTTTTATCTTACTATTAATGGACATTTAGGTTGTTTTCAGTGTGCAGCTACTACAAGGAGCTCTTGTGAAAGACTTCTGGTGAACATACTACAAAGTTCTACAAATCATATATTTAAAATGGGCCATATCTCTGCCCAAGTTCAGTTTTCCAAAATAGTCAAACCAATTTACACTCCCACTAGCAGTAAATAAACATTTCATTTACTTCACGCCCTCACCAACACCTGGTATTTTGTTTTATTCATCCTGGTAGATGCATAGTTGTATCTCATTATGGTTTAATTTGCATTTCTCTGATGACTAATGAGGGTGAGCAACTTTTCATGCTTACTGGATATTTGGATTTTCTCTTTTTGTAAAGTGCCTATTCAACTTTATTGCCCATTTTTCTATTAGGTTATTGATTTCAATTTTATTTTTCTTCCTGGATTCAATGCAGTTATAAAAAACTATCATCTTTGTAAAACAAATTTGGGTATAAACAGACACAAATAAGTGAAAAAAATAAAGTAGGTGTCAAGTCCAAACTAACAATAAGCAAAGCATTTGGGGCATAGGACTTGACAGTTTAGTTCTAATAAACTGTAGAGGAGGCTTGAAGGGTTAATAGCACCATTTTTATGCAGAAAGGACATAGCATATCCATCCTAAGTCTGATGTTATTGTCAATCCTCAGTGATCCTTTGTGCTGATAAAGGTTTAGTCACTGAAGAACTTCATGAAACTTATTCTGAATAAGTTAAGAACCATTGGAATTGGGCAGTCACATATGAGAGGTACAGTTAGTAACAGCATTCTTATGCCCAGTATACTGTAGAATTTCATTGTGTAAATTACTGTTCATTTAAAAATATTTATGTGCTAAAGGATAAGTCAGCAGCAGTTACCTTTTTGGGGTTAAAATGATAACTTTAAAAAATGTAGTCTAAATTTTCGACTATAGATTAGTCACAATGTATAAAATCTGTGCTAAGCTATGGCTTTAGGAAAATTAATCAACCTAGAACTAGGAACTCTTTAGTTATAAAAGGACATTATAGTTTTAATTTAATGGATAAATCAATTAAGGTAAGGTATACAATAGAATGCTTCATATTTTCAGGAAATATGAAAACATTTTTTAATGGTCAAAAACAACACTGAGGACTCAAGAAAAGAGTCATGATTATTACATGGGTCCTAGAACAAACCATATTATACTTAATTTAATACCACCTACCAAATTGTTAAAAAGTTACAACATTTCAAAGAAAGAAATTTAATAAGAACTGTTGAACAAAAGTATTTGTTACAACTCAGACCTTTCCCTCTTATCAGTAGCACAATAATCATGAGAGCTATTCAGTCAAACAATGTAATTTTAACATTATAGGTAGATATTAATTGAATGAAGAAACATGCATTAAACAGGGACCCCTAAAAAGACAAAATGAAGACTAAAGGGTTTTATTTTGAGGATCAGTAAATAAATAGATGAGATAATTATTCTAGCCAATGGAATCCAAAATTATGAATTTCAATTTTCAAGGTTAAAGCACATAAATGTTTGACTTCCGGGACATCATCAGGGAATTTGATATTCTACTTAGTATTTTTAATTTATCAGCTAAGTAAATCTTGTCTTTTTAAATATAAACAAATTTTTGTCTCAGCGTTTGTATTTATTAAATTTGAGTATATAATCCTTTGCTTTCTTCAGCTGGTTTATTGACTATAATTTAATTGTTTTTGTGAAAACACAAATTCAGCAGTATAAATGAAACTATTTATGGTTTCTATTAATGGTGTAAAGCACTATTATAACATGCAGAGGTGTAAGTAGCAAGCCCTTTTAGAGTTACTGTGGGGAAACAGATTTGGTAGTTACAGGTCATAGCTAAAAGTCGTCATTTGTGCCAGCAAGAGTCCTAAGAGGGTGTTAAGGGACTACAGATGCTTTATGGTCCCCCAGGACCAAATTGACAGCAAAAAGCCAATGTCAAATGAAAAATAACTTACATACAATAATAGTTGCAACTACGTGAATCATGGGGTCATGGAGTTATGGGATCAGGAACTGTATTCAACTTTGAGATACTTTACAAATTTCCAGTGTTATCAAAAGGCTTTATTTGTGCTATTTTTCAATCTGTAAATACAGTTCTCCCAAAACAACTGAGGAATGGCCATGTGTGGAGCTATATACTAACTTTTTTCTCTAACTTATTGGGTGGTTATTAATAGTTGAATGAATTATTTAAGCAAACATTTCATTTTAATTTAATTCCTAACTTTAAAACAGAGAAGCTTGAAGGATAATATTTTTGTCTTTACAGTGAGAGTCTCAAGGAGGAAGAAGAGATTAGAAAACTTGCAATCACTTGCCATTAGTTGGAGAAAGCAGATTCCAAATTGTGATGACCAATGTTAAAAGATCTCAGATCATTAAATGCAAGTTGGGCCGTGCATTTCTGATTGTTACAGATCCAGTTTTGTCACTGATGGGATGAGTCAAGGCTGAGGGTGCCCAGCAGTAGCCAAGGCATTTCTGTGATTTATTTGTCTTACGTTAAATAGTAGGAGAGGGGGTTGCCAGTATGTTTACCTTTAGTCGTGACATAAGGTCATAATAACTGAAATGAGAGAGTCAAAGTCTCTCTTTCTAATTTTCATTGAAAAATAATATGCACATTTGTATCGTGATGCCTCAAGGAGTTTCCTTAATTTGCTATGAACCCTTTTATTTCAAATCACGTTTACTTTGAGAGACCGATATACAGTTCCTTGAATCATTTTCACAAATCTATTTTTCCAACTCTTAATATTTCAGTTATGAAAAGTAAGATTTGATGAAATATAAAGGACAGAATGGACAAGAGACTCTTCTCTGCCCCACTCCCCTCCACTGGCTTTTTTTTTTTTTGAAAACTTCCTAGCTAAGGATGTCAAGGTAGTGAACAGATTCATTTATTTATTGACTCATTCAACAAACATTCATTCTTTGGACACCTATACTGGTGTCAGACATGAAATTTTTATGAACAGAACAAATTATTTTAAATCCCTGTTTCTAACATGTAAGATCAAAGAATCATCATCACAAATGTCTTTTGGCTAACTATGGAGTGAATGTCAAGCTTTTTGATTTAGAATTCTTGTTCTAAAAGTAAGATTGCTTTTCCCAGGTTTGATATTTTATTGTCCCCGCTGCAGGGCATGCTGGCATAGAACTAGAGTTATAAGCCTAAAAGCATTCAATCATGTAATTAGAACACCACCATGGGAACCACTCAATGCTATTGCATCCAGACCCTGCATACTGCCACCCCTGTCATGAGTATCCGACCCCTTTGGCTTTTATAGGGGACTCTCACCAAGACATGAATTGGAGAAGACCTCACAAACAAAAACGGGGTTTGAATGCCATATACCAAGAAAATGACTAATATTTACCACATTTTACAGGTGGAGAAATGCAAGAAAATGAGAAGTTCTTATTAGCTGTTGTATCTTCATTCTGATCATGTGTTCTTTTACCAGTTCTTTTAAAACATCTTCTCTCCCGAGACTCACACTAAATATATGACTATAAAAATAATTTATAATTTATTTAAAATAAGTTGAATAGTTCTAATGAATTTTATATTTTATATGAAGTACACAGAGGTTTTCTTCCATTCCTTCAATCTACAGTAGTTAATAAAATATGTAGCTAAAAATTCCACAGCGTGGGAACCTACTTAGTGGTTATGGCAGCGATGCATTTTCAGGAAGTAATGTATGGCTACGGTACTTAAAATTTTCATGTTATTTTGGAGATAGGACATTTAAATATATCTTAGAAATATAATAAAAATTATTATGGATATATAAACTTTAACCATACTGATTACAAAAATAAATTAGATGATATTTCATGTAATTATAATGTAACATTGTTTAAAAGACAGTCTTACTATTTCTTAAAAATACAGTTTTAAAAAGTAATCAGTTAGGGCTTCCCTGGTGGCGCAGTGGTTGAGAGTCCGCCTGCCGATGCAGGGGACAGGGGTTCGTGCCCCGGTCTGGGAATATCCCACATGCTGCGGAGCGGCTGGGTCCGTGAGCCATGGCCGCTGAGCCTGCGCATCCGGAGCCTGTGCTCCGCAACGGGAGAGGCCACAACAGTGAGAGGCCCGAGTACCGCAAAAAAAAAAAAAAAAAAGTAATCAGTTAGCATGGGATTCTTGGCTATCACCAAATCTTTATTTGCTAATTGTTATTTTTGCAAATTATCTTTTAATATCATATATGACCAAACATAAGGAACATCATTTCCCAAATTATACCTTAAAAAAGAGATGTTTATCTTATATTGATATCATTATAGATCTCTTATAATGGAACATTCATGAAAAAACTTTAATTTGATCAAAAAAGTATTTTGGGAAAAAGACATATTTGCCTGAAATTACATCAATCAATGTTAGTTTGGATGTGTGGACAAATTACCTGATAATTTGTTAAAAGGCAGGCAAAAGAATTTAAGACAGATTTAATTATTCCTAAGTGTGTGGCATTACAATCTGAAGTGTTTGCAGTTAAAAAGTAGCAAAAGTTGTGAAGAAGAACACTTTGTTTTGATAACATATTTTGGGAAAATGAAGGAATCACCATACAGTTGTTTACACTTATACGGTAGGCTCATGTGACATTTTATTTTGTAGCTCACTATAAAGCTAGCATTAAGCATATATACGTATATACTTTACATGTGCTTGTAAAGGACTATACTTATGTTCACACATGCAATTATATATGTAGACATATGACTGTGTATGTATATATTGTCATTACATTCTTTTCTACATATATAGAAAAGAATGCTTAGTTTTTATGAATATGAATTTATTAATATGAATTAATCATTATTGATAATTAATACAATTATTAATTTTATTAATATGAATTTATTTATCCTTAATTTGATAAATTGATTTAAGTTTATAATTGTAATTTTGTCCATAATTATGGCATTTTTTATCTATATGCAAGCATTACTCATGAAACCATTTGTTCCTTTCCCACAGAATGTTCCTTTAACATAAAAAGAGAGAATTAGATTAAGTTACATGATTTCCATATAAGGTTCCAGCGTATGTCCCTTTCACGTTTTAAGAAACTGAGTCAAAATGAAATTAGAAGTGGGGAAGTTAAGACCTCACCATAGAATAGATGCTGTACATGTAATTATGTGAACAGGTCCACTTCGATGCCTAAAATAGGTCTTGACGTTCTACACATTTAAAGTGATTTGCCAGTAAAACTTCACTTAAGCATATATATTCCTTGACGTTATATCTTTAAAAGTAGTTAGGAAAACTAGCATGACCTGGGAGTCCAGGCTTGTGATTTTGAGCCATGCTGTGGGGTTTCCTCAAACTGGGGAGGGGTTGATTTTTATTTGTGATTAGACGACATCATATGAACTGCAAATCAGCAGAGGGTGGAGGCAAACCCGTGTGTGACTACCTGGCAAATCTTTCACTGCAATCCCAAGAATGGGGTGAGTTAGGAAACCTCTGATCTCATCAGCGTGGGGTTCAACTCAAAAGACAAGATGGAAATTTTTAAGAGTATTTTGAAGGAGGAAAGGCAATCTCTTACCCTAAAAGTTAAGTCAGTGGCTCATGTCACCTAGGACAAGAGAGAAGAAACCAAATATATTTGTTCTTTAAAGCTTTAACATGCTCATTTTCTCAGAGTACCTTATGTTTTTCCTTCATGTTCTCCACTTTATCCCCCCCGTGCCTGATATCCCCAAGTATCAGGCACATGTTACTTAATAACTGTTTGTTGAGTGAATAAATGACTGTGCAAACCTCTCAAATCTATCTTCAGTCTGCACCCTAAATTCACTTTCTCCATTGCTCATAGGTTATTATGCAAAAAATATGCAAATACTTTAATAATAAATTGTAATGTTTTCTCTATTAAACACATACCTTTTGTTTTCCTATGTATATTTTAAAACTAATATTATTTTTATTTTTATTAAGGTAAAAAACATCTCATAGTGTTCAAAAATAGGTGTTCAAATTCTTAAAAACTAGCACAGATTTCCTCTTACGTCCCAGTTTCAATCCCCACAGGAAAACACTTGACTCTTTCAGTGGATTTTTATTGTAATACTTACATGTGTTTTTCTAAATGGTTTGCTTATCCTACTATTTCTTTATTTAGTAATTTCATACATTGTTTATTAACTATGTTATAATAGTTGAGAATTTAGTTGTTTTGCACATACATGCACCGTCTTTCCCTATTGCCCACCCTCCATATGCAGCTATATTGTAGTTTATGGTTACTCTCTTGTCAGTGTTACCATTATTCTGATTATATTCACATTTGAATGGGGTGCTATATTATTATTGTTTCTTTTCTCATAACCTTTTGTTTTTCCTGGAGTTACTAATATCATTTTTTCAATTTGTTTAGTATACTTTGTACCTACTGTAAATTATTCATAAATGCTCCCAAATGATCTTTCAAACTGAAACAATCAGAATGGTCTAACTGCGGGACTTCTCTGGTTGTCCAGTGGTTAAGACTCCATGCTTCCACTGCAGGGGGCATGGTTTCATCCATGGTCTGGGAACTAAGATCCCACATGCCGCGCAGCACAACCAAAAAGAAAAAAAAGAATAGTCTGACTGCGTTAACAAACAACTCCTAAAACTCTCAGTGGCTTATCTCAGTGTAAGTTTATTTCTTGCTCGTGTCACAGCCCAATGTGTGACAGTTAGGGTTTCTATGCCACACAATCATTCAGAGCCACAAATACCTTTCATCTCAGAACTTTAGTGTCTTCTAGTGCCTCAGAGCTCTTCAGTTAGTCTTTGTGTCTGGATACTAATAAGGAAAGAAGGAAAGCATGGAGGATGTCATAGGTCATTTTATGGGAATGGCCTGGAAGTGGTGTATGTCACTGCTGTGCCCATACCATTGGTTGGAACTCAGTTACATGCCTCCTTACTGGCAAAGGGCTAAGGACTGAAATCCAGTGGGGTGCACAGGAAAAAGAGAACCTGGGATCGGATGAGCACTTCCAGTCTCCACTACATGGACGTTATCAAAAATTTTTCAGGGCTTCCCTGGTGGTGCAGTGGTTGAGAGTCCGCCTGCCGATGCAGGGGACATGGGTTCGTGCCCTGGTCCGGGAGGATCCCACATGCCGCGGAGCGGCTGGGCCCGTGAGCCATGGCCGCTGAGCCTGCGCATCCGGAGCCTGTGCTCCGCAACGGGAGAGGCCACAACAGTGAGAGGCCCGCGTACCAAAAAAAAAAAAAAAAAAAAAAAAATTTCAAATGTACATGTACATTAAGTAATTTTTTTCTTTTTCTTTCCTGGAGACTTTCCCTCTGCGATCCAGACTTCTGCTTCTCTCTAGTGCTGTTGTTCTGGAGAATTCACTTCACTGTCTCCTGTGTTGGACCTTCATTTCCTGGGTTCCATCTCTCCCTCTTTCTTGATTTATAAGCTTGTTGGGGAGACCGTTCCTTAGAAACAGTAAAGGAAATATATTTTTGAATCCTTATATGTCTAAAAATATCTTTAATCACACTTGGCTGACATTGTGTATGGGTACACGATCCTCATTTCAAAATAATTTCATTTATAAATCGTGAAGGCATTTAAAGAATCTTCTGGATGCATTATTGCTCTTTTTTTTGGTTTATTTTTTTATTTATTTTTATTTTTGCCACTGTCACTTTTTTTTTTATTATTGGAGTATAGTTGCTTTACAATATTGCGTTAGTGTATACTGTACAGCAAAGTGAATCAGCTATACGTATACATATATCCCCTCTTTTTTGGATTTCATTTTCATTTAGGTCACCACACAGCATTGAGTAGAGTTCCCTGTGCTATACAGTAGGTTCTCATTAGTTATCTATTTTATACATATGCAATGAAATTTTTATTCTTTTCCTTTGTATGTGATTTGCTTTATGTTTCTGGAAGATGTTTTTTGCGCTTCTCTTTATTCCTGGGCTTCTATTATTTCAGAATGATATGTCTTGTTGTGTTTAATTACTTAATTAAAAAATTTATTTTCCTGAACATTTCATCTTATAACCCATCTTTCAAATTTGTAAAATTTTGCGTATTTTCAATTTCAAGAGGTTTCTTTTTTTACTGTCTTGAAGGTACATTTCTTTTTAATTCATTTTCTATAGGAGCAGAGTAAAAATGCATGTGTTCAGTTCATCTTGCTAAACGACAATTTACTCTAGTTTACTTTCTCCAGAAAATAAACCTCCAGTCTCCTGGAGGCTGGGGTGAGCAGATGGAGGGACTTATGGTTGGTTGATTGCATGACAGTGCGGAAGGGAACATTGGGTCCAAGCATTCTGAATACAGACATCTAACCAAGCCCCTGTGTTCACCCCACCAGGTGGCCTCCTTCTCTGGTGGTATTTCCGCCTCCTAAGCATGAGCCTCCCAGGTTACACAGGGAGTTAATGCTTCTCATCCCTCAGCCCTCCTACACGCATGCAGTGTCCAACTCATCCTCTTCCAGATCAGTTACCCAGCCTCCGTATGACTTAGGTTTTTCCAAATCATCCAATGCAGTTTATTTTGTCTCTTGATTTCTCTTCTCCCTTTTATTTGTCTTTATGGTTTCATAACATATAAAAATGTATTTATTCTTGTGTCAGAGGAGTTTGGGGAAGGAAAAACGAAACATATGTGATCAATTTACCATTTTTAACTAGAAGTCACCCATGTACATTTATATATCCGTTTACCTCAGTGCTGTGTTTATTCAGTGATAAAACTATTGACAGAAATTACGTCTATCAAATTTGTGCTATGTAAACTCCAGGTGCAGAAGACATTTATTTTTTATTACAACACAGGATGCTGTGTCACCTTGTTTTCATGGTTTTCCAGGGTCTTTTATTCTGCTCCTTCTCTGGTCAAAGTGGCCTTCATGAAGTGGCCAAGAATCATTCTGCTCATATTCTCCCACTGCCGTCTCATCTTTGGAACCCTCTGCCCACAGGGAAGGAAAAGTTCCACCCTCTCCAGTAGCTGAATAGCATCACAATGTAACACTAGTACCTCTGAGCCTCGGAACCAGAAACACAGGATTTCTGTGGCAGGTGACTCCAGGAGAGTTGTCCCTGCAAGGGTTAACCTTACGAGGCAGCTGACACACTTACGTATCCGGGGAAGGGAAGGGTGACAAAGAGAGCAGACGATAAACGTGTGTGTTAGACTTTCTCCCGACAGGAACTTTGTCCATAAACAGAAGGGAGGCAGCACGGTGTCCTGACCACTGTGAGCTCTGTCTTCCAGATCAGCACACCTGAGTTCTACATTCATGGACTTTTGTGATTCTCGGCACATTGCTGGGACTTCCTCAACCTCAGTTTCTTCATTCTTAAAAATGGGGACAATAAAAAATAATAGAGGCCTTGCTCCTTTCAAAGCAATATTGTGAAAATCAAATGAGATGATCTATGGACAATGGCATTATAAAAGCTGTGGAGTATGGGAAATAATATCTATTAGGATTAATGTAATTGAACACATAAACTAGGTGAAGAATACACATTACCATTTTATATCATGTACAGAGAATCATTTTAAATTAATGTGCTATAAAAAGAGGAATAAAGTCAAAGTTGTTTATGTATTTCTTTTATCTCTCTCAGGCCCCATAGATACACACAGCAATAAAAATATTGCTGATGGTGCAAAATAGATTTACTATAAATATATATTCCCAGCATATGTATTTTGAAAATCTACAACCCAAACCTCCAGTAATTTTTCACAGTAGATCAGAATAATTTTTATGAATCGGACCTTACTTTGGAGGAATGGAGTAGATAAGTGCTACCAAAATAATAAATATAGCCAACATATATACTTTACCGTGCCAGGTGCTGTTCTATGCGCTTTGCTGATATGAACTCATTTACTCACAATAACCCTATGAAGAAAGACATTTTATTATCCCCATTTTCAAGATAAGACCATTGAGGCACAGAAAATAGAACTTCTCCCATATTTTCCTAGTAGAATAGACAGATTCCTGTGAAACCAAATGTTTTCTCCAACACTCCTCTTCTCCACTGCTTTGCTATTGTTTGTTTATTTGCATGTGGTTTTGGCTTTAGGTTCTTTCTTTTCAGATGCCTCCCACAGCACTTCTCCAGGAGATGTTCCATAGCTGATGTCAGTGCCTCTCAGATTGTCTCTAAGGCACCTTGTCAGAACTGGGTCAAACAATTAACATTTTAGCAGTCACCTCATCATTTACCAACATGAATGCAAGCAACATATTTGGAACTTTTTGATTTTCTTCACAGTGGAAAAACTCAATTGCTATTATATGTCTTCAACCTTGGATTCTTACTGTTACCATCAGGGATGTCAGAGTCTGTCTGAAATGTGACCTCAAGAGAGCCAGCCAGGATCTTGGTTGTGGACAGATGAATCCGAAGTGTCTAGAACAGGGTCGGCCACATAGTAGGTACTTAATAAAGATTTGTTCAGTGAATGTATGTGCTCCTGGTTTCTTCTGATCTCATAGACATGACACCTATTTACTAACCTACGTTATCTCTGAAATGACTTTAGGAGGCAAAGATTAGGGCGGTGCATACTGATTAATGTATTCATATTAACAGATTCTAACTTTTAAAACACGGCTTTCCTTCTAAGCCCTTTTATTTCCGGAAGTCTTTGTTTGCTCTCCACTAGCAGTTCCTTGCTTTCTCTCTAGTTAATGAGACATCTCCCCGGAGGAGAGAAATGCAGTGCGTTGGAAGCAGTTCTCCCGGTGCCCAGGGCTCTATGAAAAAGAGAAATCAAAGAAAACACGCAAAAATAAAGGACTAAGAATGAGCTGCCTGCTAGGGCTTGGAGCCCTGCAGTGAAGAGAAGTGAACCAGAAGCCGAGCGCCTTTGAGTCGCCACCAAGATTAGCCTGAGGTGCGCTCCGCACGTCCGCGTTAGGACTGGGAGACACGCCTTCTTCTCACACAAACCTTCCAGATCCCCGGTCTCCGCGGACTCAGGGGTGGTGCTACAAGTCCGGCCACTTGCAGTCCTGACTGGCAGGGGCTGGGAACCGGCCGGCGTTGCACCGATCCAGCGCCACAGGTTGGAAAAATAGGAGCTGTCCCCAGGACTGTCGCCCTGGAAGGCAGATCGTTGCTGGAGTCGGACCCCAGGAGTCCAAAGGCTTGGGAAGGGGGCAGGAAACCTCTGAAACCCGACACCTCTTGCCGCCGCGGAAACTTCGCAGGCTGGTGAGTTGGGGAAGCCGGGCTGTTATTGCTGGAATGTGTTCCCACCAATTCGGGGTTTGCTGGGCGGCTCGCCTGCGAAAAGGAAGTGAGACATGGATGAGGGGCCGCAGGCTCGCGGCGAGGGAGACGGGTCCTGGAGCCTGGTTTTGGGTGTGAGCGCAGTAGGGGGGCGGCTTCCACCGAGATCCAGGTGCAGACGTGATGGGTACGCGGACGTCATCCAAAAACTAGCTGGTTGTCTTTCTTTACTTTGGCTTTTGCCTATCAAACAGCTGGTTCGGATTACAGAAGAACCTAGCACAGCAATGTCAATTTCCTTTCATCTGTATCTCAAAAAAAACCCCAAACAAACAAAAAACCAAAAACAATTCATTATCATAATGTGTTTAGAGTTTCGTTTAAGGAGAAGTCATTTCGTGAGGCAAGCCAGGTAAGCGACAGGACATTTCTATGTCCGTCCGTGGGTGAAAGAGCTTCAGAGAACTCAAGAGCAATGTCTGTCTGCCAATTTTTTTTTTTTTTTTTCCCCGTGTTCCTTCTGAATTGTGATCCGGGTGTTGCAGTCCTAGAGGGTGTGTACATGTGTGTTTGTTCAACTGGTCACAATAAATTAGCTTCCAAGAGTTTTCCACTCAATACATTATCTCATTATCTGAAAACTATTAAAGCCGGTGAAATGTCCCTAAACAGAAGCTAGAGGCTGTGTTCCTAGGAAGAGGCTGAGTTTGGTTAAATTCATCACGCTTGTAATACGGACACTGCTTTTTATTTCAAGACCTAAAATGAAGAGTATATAAGATTCCAGTTGTGTATATGGCACATTATTAAATTAAGCCCAAGTTAATAACATGTAGTTTCAGAGCTCTTAGCAACAAAATTATTGTTGAACGTAATAATAGCTGTGAATTTTGATTTAGTCTGTTTCAAAGAAAAATGTGTACTGTTCTTAAAATTGAGTTACATTCACGGTAATATTATAAATATATATATTTTTATATGCATGGGTATAGAGTTCTAAATCTGGAAAGTTAACAGAAAAGTTAACTTCAGCATGATAGCCTCAGGAATTTAAGTTTATTGAGTTTTTAAGCTACTATAAAGTCCAAATTGTAGTTTGAAGTGAGAGCCATACTTGCCTTGTGCTGTTCCCCCTAAATACTTATTTTTCACAGTTTCCTATCATAATCCTCTACCCAGAGGGAATCAGTCCTTCTTGAAGGCAAGAAGGGATTCTCAGGAATGACCAAAACAAGGTCATCTTGGCAGGTAGTTTAATATTAATGAGCCTTTTCTGCTTAAGAACCGACAATGGCCTCCCATAAAATGGTACCATCTTTGCTTTAGAAAGGAGAACAAAACATTGCAGATGAAACTGGATGAGGCTGTTCTCAAAGATGCCAAGAAGGAATAAAGGGAATCTCAAATGTAAGCAAACCACAGCTCTCTCCTAGGCCGTTTCTGGAACAGGAATCTTTGACGCCCTTACAGGAAAGGTAACCCTAATATAATTGATTTGCTCAGCTCCTTGGTGCACCATCTTAGACTAAAAGTATCTACTGGTTTCTGAATTGCTTTTCGTTTATTTAGCTGTACTTCTGGAAAGGTGGAAGTCATCCAAAGCCCCAGGTGGTTCAGAACAGAAACCTGCTCTTTTCCCACCCTCAGCCTGGGACATTTCTGGTTAGTTTTTCAGGTCTTTCAGGTCAGGAGAGCATGAAACATAGACCAACTATTCCCATAAAGCTCAGCTCACAATTAATCCAGTTGCCTGAGTTGATTCATAGAGGTAGGTTAACCAACAGTTCAGCTCTTAAGCAAGTTTTTGCAGTGTTGAGAGACAGGAAAACAATGACAGTAAAAACAGACAGGACAAACCAGGGGTTTCCCATGAAGGGTATGCCACTTTCTGGAGCTGGTGGCTAAAAGGGAGCGATTTTTCACTCATTATTAGATGTAGTATGGAGCTGACATTTATTATATAGTAGTAGGAAGTAGCAACACCACAAAGCACAATAAAAACCTATTGTAAACCCCATAAATGGAGTTCAGAGTATTACTTAATTTGTTTCACACCCTTTGCATTATTCATATTCTTTAAATATTAACCTTCTCTTATAGGCCCTCCTTAAATGAGGGAAACTTGTCTGGATTATCAGTAATGAGAATGAAATGCTGTTTAACACACAGCCAAAAAATCTTCAGTAAGTTGTCTTTTCTAACTAAACAACTGCTGAATGCAGTGAGAAAAAGGACTTAAGTTTCTTGTTCATTTATTCAACAAATATTCATTAATAGTGTCAAGCCCTGTTCTGGGCTGTGTGTGGACAGAGGTGGACCAAATGGACCAAAATGCCAGACCCCAGAGAGCTTGCCTTTTACTTTAGAGAACAAACGAGATGAGCAAGTTGGATCCATGCTATATCGGAGATAAGAGCTAAGGAGAGAATATAAAGCAGAGGAAGCACACAGAAAGTGGCAGTGGCACGGCCCAGGCTGTGCTGAAATTTTAGATCAAGTGCCCAGGGAAAGTCTCACTGAGAAAGTGACATTTGAAGGTTGCTCTGAAGGAAGCCAGGCAGCGTACCTTGTGGTTACGGGGAGGAAGAGCTGTCTAGACTGAAGGAACGACAAGCAGGGGTTTGCCTGGCATCTTCCAGGAGCAGCAAAGAAGCCTGTCTGTATGTCTGGGGGTGGGGCGATAATGGGACAGGTCACAGAAGGCTTTTGAAAGTACATGTTGGCTTTTGATTTTTATTCGGAGTAGAAGAAGACGACTAGCATTTAGATATTGTCTATTGAAAAGAGGAGTTTAGAGAGTAGAAAGCAGGGGCTGGAGAGGGGCACAAGGTGAGGCTGGAGAGAAGTGGGAAGCCATTGCAAAGGCTCGATAAGATGTGAGAAAACTAAGTCCACTGCATGACTTATTCACTGTAGAGATGGTTTGTACCGAGAAGAGGAACTAAGTCACCTTCAACCCCTCTTCCAAAACTGTGATCCTACAAACACAAGAAAGGACACAATTTGTTTGGTATGTGATAGATATTCTAGATCACAAATTAAGAGATAATAGTGAGAGTTTAGTTAATACAGTTGTAAAAAATAATATCAAAGTAAAGTAAGTTGTAGCTGTGATACAAACCAAATGCCTAATATCCAGAAATGCAGGACCAACATATTTTTAGTAGGTAAAAAGGACATCAAGACTCACTCACATAATCTGGGAGAAATTTTAGAGAAGGCAGATATAGATATCATAAATTGGTGGGATTTAAATCAAACCTTTAAGAAGCCCATCATTAATCAAATTCTACTAGTGCTGAATAGTACAGCTATGGGTATGGCATTCAGCCTCCTTAAGGCATAATTTTCTCCTGTGTAAAATAAAAGCAATAGATTGGTTATTTTAATATCCCTGTTGTCTAGCTCTAGGCCTGGGTAACCTACAACTCTTACTTCATGTTTAGTTCCTTACCTTCCTTTTTTTCCTTGTTTCTTTCCTCGCTTTCATTTATGTACCTATTACCCATTTAGTTAGATAGATAGATATTCATAGTTATAGATGTTTTTATGTGTGTGAGTATCAATGTTCATAGATATAGATGTATATATGTGTAAGTGTATACACACACATACACAGAGAGATAAAGAAAAAAGAGAAATACATACACTCTATAAAAGAGGAAAATTTTCATTTTAAGAGGCTTAGGAAAAAAATACAAGATTTTATTTTAGTTTTCTTTCTGTAGCCCATAAATTTATTTTCAATTATAGTGAACTTGGGGTCAACCCGATCTGTTTTCTTGTTGCTCTCTTCTTAACTTTCTCAGAAAAATGAAACTGTGTGTTAAGTCTGACCTGAGGGATACACCAGAACAAAAATAATTAGAAAAAGCAAAATGGGTTTGTATGATACTTGTCCAATCTAACTTAGGCAAGGTCCTCAGAGCCTGAGAAGTTCTTTAAAAGAGGTACTCAGTTCTCATGGACTGTTATTCAAAATATACTGTTTTCATAAACAAAATGTACTGTTGATAAGTGTTTCTGGATATGTCAAAATGGTAAAAAATATAGAACGAACGTAGATTTTTCAAAGAGGGAACAAAAAATGAAGCATCTCTTAGTGCCTAAAAAAAGTAGAAACCTTTTCCAAGATCAAGAACTGCCTTATATTGACCCAAGGCACCTTCTTGGACTGACTTAGGCTTCCGATTTTCTGAAATTTTTTTCCAAATGCTGGGAAGTACAGGAGCAATGCACCTCATTTGCTAATTTCTTAATTTCTTGTGTGAACTAAAGATGAATACCACAAGTAAATACGTGGAAACTATTACTCCCAGTTTCTGCCCCTATCCCTCCCCGATTCAACCTTTGATCCTAATCATTCCAAGGTTGGCAATGCCAGTTATCAAAGGCTGCTTCTCAGGGTTTGGAAGTGAAAGCTTCTATTAGAAACAATGTAGAAAACAAACACTGCAAAACATATCTTAGGAAAAAGTCGCTTTACTGAAAATATCCTTGTATTTATAACTGAGGGGTAAAAACATACTGAAACAGGTTTAAATGAATAGGACATGGTATGACAAAGACCTATTCTTTAATCTTAAGTTAGAAATGGGATGTTAAGAAGATGTGGTATATAATATAAAATATATATATTATAAATATATATATACACACACACACACACACACACACACACACACACACACACACACATACAATGGAATGCTACTCAGCCATAAAAAAGAATGAAATTTTGCCATTTGCAGCAACATGGATGGACTTGGAGGGCATTACGCTAAGTCATGAACTAAGTCAGCTGAACTAAGCCAGAAAAAGGTAAATACTGTATGATATCACTTATACATGGAATCTAAAAAGTACAACAAACTAGTGAATATAACAAAAAGAAGCAGACTCACAGATACAGAGAACAAACTAGTGGTTACCAGTGGTGGGGGCAAGGTAGGGTGGGGCAGTGGGAGGTACAAACTATTAGGTGTAAGATAGGCTCAAGGATGTATTGTATAATATGGGGAGTATAGCCAGTATTTTGTAATAAACTGTAAATGGAAAGAAACCTTTAAAAATTGTATAAAAATTTAAAAATTAAAAAAAAAAAGAAACGGGATGCTAGTTGATGAAGACTACATGGTAGCAATAAAGTGTAATGAACAACTTTGGGTTTGCTTTTTTCTCAGGACCACACTAGGCCATCATCAGGTTCTAGTCATTTTGAAATTGACCTATTTAATTTCCCCAAATACCCCTTGTTAGGTGATAATTTTGCACTTAGCTACTAGAAAACCCAATGAAACAAAAGTAGAATGTATAACTGATTAGTAGGCTCCTGGATTGCTTCTCTATTTATTTTTTGGCATTTTTTTCCAATTTTTATTAAAATATTGTTGATTTACAGTGTTCTGTTAGTTTCAGGTGTACAGCAAAGTGATATATATATATATAGATGATAGATAGATAGATATTCTTTTTTAGATTCTTTTCCATTATAGGTTATTACAAGATATTGAGTACAGCTGCCTGTGCTATACAGTAGGTCCTTGTTGGTTATCTATTTTCTATATAGTAGTGTGTATTTTTGTTTGAATTTTTTTTATACAGCAGGTTCTTATTAGTCATCCATTTTATACACATCACTGTATACATGTCAATCCCAAACGCCCAATTCATCACACCCATCCCCACACCCCCACCGTTTTCCCCCCTTGGTGTCCATACATTTGTTCTCTACATCTGTGTCTCAACTTCTGCCCTGCAAACCGGTTCATTTGTACCATTTTTCTAGGTTCCACATATATGCGTTAATATGCGATATTTGTTTTTCTCTTTCTGACTTACATCACTCTGTATGACAATTTCTAGATTCATCCACGTCTCTACAAATGACCCAATTTCGTTCCTTTTTATGGCTGAGTAATATTCCATTGTATATATGTAGCACTTCTTCTTTATCCATTCATCTGTTGATGGGCATTTAGGTTGTGTCCATGACCTGGCTATTGTAAATAGTGCTGCAATGAACATTGGGGTGCATGTGTCTTTTTGAATTATGGTTTTCTCTGAGTATAAGCCCAGTAGTGGTATTGCTGGGTCATATGGTAATTCTATTTTTAGTTCTTTAAGGAACCTCCATACTGTTCTCCATAGTGGCTGTATCAATTTACATTCCCACCAACGGTGCAAGAGAGTTCCCTTTTCTACACACCCTCTCCAGCATTTGTTGTTTGTAGATTTTCTGATGATGCCCATTCTAACTGGTGTGAGGTGATACCTCATTGTAGTTTTGATTTGCATTTCTCTAATAATTAGTGATGTTGAGCAGCTTTTCATGTGCTTCTTGGCCATCTGTATATCCTCTTTGGAGAAATGTCTATTTAGGTCTTCTGCCCATTTTTGGATTGGGTTGTTTGTTTTTTTAATATTGAGCTGCATGAGCTGTTTATATATTTTGGAGATTAATCCTTTGTCCATTGATTCGTTTGCAAATATTTTCTCCCATTCTGAGGTTTGTCTTTTTGTCTTCTTTGTAGTTTCCTTTGCTTTGCAGAAGCTTTTAAGTTTCATTAGGTCCCATTTGTTTATTTTGTTTTTATTTCCATTACTCTAGGAGATGGGTCAAAAAAGATCTTGCTGTGATTTATGTCAAAGAGTGTTCTTCCTGTGTTTTCCTCTAAGAGTTTTATGGTGTCCGGTCTTGCATTTAGGTCTCTAAACCATTTTGAGTTTATTTTTGTGTATGGTGTTAGGTAGTGTTCTAATTTCATTCTTTTACATGTAGCTGTCCAGTTTTCCCAGCACCACTTATTGAAGAGACTGTCTTTTCTCCATTGATAACCTTGCCTCCTTTGTCATAGATTAGTTGACCAGAGGTGCGTGGGTTTATCTCTGGGCTTTCTATCCTGTTCCATTGATCTATATTTCTGTTTTTGTGCCAGTACCATATTGTCTTGATTACTGTAGCTTTGTAGTATAGTCTGAAGTTAGGGAGTCTGATTCCTCCAGCTCCATTTTTTTTTCCCCTCAAGACTGCTTTGGCTATTCGTGGTCTTTTGGGTCTCCATACAGATTATAAGATTTTTTGTTCTAGTTTTGTAAAAAATGCCATTGGTAGTTTGATAGGGATTGCATTGAATCTA
Source organism: Tursiops truncatus (assembly GCF_011762595.2). Lineage (NCBI taxonomy): Eukaryota > Metazoa > Chordata > Mammalia > Artiodactyla > Delphinidae > Tursiops > Tursiops truncatus. Next base: position 69,326,844 of record NC_047046.1, read on the forward strand.
TCGCTTGCTTTGGGCAGTATTGTCATTTTCACAATATTGATTCTTCCAATCCAAGAACATGGTATATCTCTCCATCTGTTGGTATCATCTTTAATTTCTTTCAACAGTGTCTTATAGTTTTCTGCATACAGGTCTTTTGTCTCCCTAGGTAGGCTTATTCCTAGGTATTTTTTTCTTTTTGTTGCAGTGGTAAATGGGAGTGTTTCCTTAATATCTCTATCAGATTTTTCATCATTAGTGTATAAGAATGCAAGAGATTTCTGTGTATTAATTTCATATCCTGCAAATTTACCAAATTCATTGATTAGCTGTAGTAGTTTTCTGGTAGCATCTTTAGGGTTCTCTATGTATAGTATCATGTGATCTGCAACAGTGACAGTTTTACTTCTTCTTTTCCAATTTGTATTCGTTTTATTTCTTTTTCTTCTCTGCCATGGCTAGGACTTCCAAAACTATGTTGAATAATAGTGGCGAGAGTGGACATCCTTGTCTTGTTCCTGATCTTAAAGGAAATGCTTTCAGTTTTTCACCATTGAGAATGATGTTTCCTGTGGGTTTGTTGTATATGGCCTTTATTATGTTGAGGTAGGTTCCCTCTATGCCCACTTTCTGGAGAGTTTTTATCATAAATGGTGTTGAATTTTGTCAAAAGCTTTTTCTGTATCTATTGAGAGGATCATATGGTTTTTATTCTTCAATTTGTTAATATGGTGTATCACAGTGTTTGATTTGCATATATTGAAGAATCTTTGCATCCTTGGGGTAAATCCCACTTGATCATGATGTATGATCCTTTTAATCTGTTGTTGGATTCTGTTTCCTAGTATTTTGTTGAGGATTTTTGCATCTGTATTCATCAGTGATATTGGTCTGTAATTTTCTTTTTTTGTAGTATCTTTGTCTGGTTTGGTATTAGGGTGATGGTGGCCTCATAGAATGAGTTTGGGAGTGTTCCTTCCTCTGCAAGTTTTTGGAAGAGTTTGAGAAGGATGGGTGTTAGCTCTTCTCTAAATGTTTGATAGAATTCACCTGTGAAGCCATCTGGTCCTGGACTTTTGTTTGTTGGGAGATTTTTAATCACGGTTTCAGTTTCATTACTTGTGATTTGGTCTGTTCATATTTTCTATTTCTTCCTGTTTCAGTCTTGGAAGGTTATACCTTTCTAAGAATTTGTCCATTTCTTCCAGGTAGTCCATTTTATTGGCATAGAGATGCTTGTAGTAGTCTCTTAGGATGCTTTGTATTTCTGTGGTGTCTGTTGTAACTTCTCCTTTTTCATTTCTAATTTTTTTGATTTGAGTCCTCTTCCTCTTTTTCTTGATGAGTCTGGCCAATGGCTTATCAATTTTGTTTATCTTTTCAAAGAACCAGCTTTTAGTTTTATTGATCTTTGCTATTGTTTTCTTTGTTTCTATTTCATTTATTTCTGCTCTGATCTTTATGATTTCTTTCCTTCTGCAAACTTTGGGTTTTGTTTGTTCTTTCTCTAGTTCCTTTAGGCATAAGGTTAGATTATTTATTTGAGATTTTTCTTGTTTCTTAAGGTAGACTTGTATGGCTGTAGACTTCCCTGTTACAACTGCTTTTGCCGCATTGCATAGGTTTTGGATTATCGTGTTTTCTTCGTCATTTGTCTCTAGGTATTTTTTTATTTCCTCTTTGATTTCTTCAGTGATATCTTGGTTAATTAGTAATGTGTTGTTTACCCTCCATGTGTTTCTTTTATTTACGTTTTTTTTCCCCCTGTAATTGATTTCTAATCTCATAGCGTTGTGGTCAGAAAAAATACTTGATATGATTTCAATTTTCTTAAATTTACTGAGGCATGATTTGTGACCCAAGATGTGATCTATCCTGGAGAATGTTCCGTGTGCATTGAGAAGAAAGTGCAATCTTCTGTTTTTGGATGGAATATCCTATGAATGTCAATTAAATCTACCTGGTCTATTGTGTCATTTAAGGCTTGTGTTTCCTTATTAATTTTCAGTTTGGATGATCTGTCCATTGGTGTAAGTGAGGTGTTAAGGTCCCCCACTATTCTTGTTTTACTGTTGATTTCCTCTTTTACAGCTGTTAGCAGTTGCCTTATGTATTGAGGTGCTCCTATGTTGGGTGCATATATATTTTCAATTTTTATATCTTCTTCTTGGATTGATCCCTTGATCATTATGTAGTGTCCTTCCTTGTCTCTTGTCACATTCTTTATTTTAAAGTCTATTTTATCTGATATGAGTATTGCTACTCCAGCTTTCTTGTGATTTCCATTTGCATGGAATATCTTTTTCCATCCCCTCACTTTCAGTCTGAATGTGTCCCTAGGTCTGATGTGGGTGTCTTGTAGACAGCATATATATGGGTCTTGTTTTTGTATCCATTCAGCAAGCCTGTGTCTTTTGGTTGGAGCATTTAATCCATTCACATTTAAAGTAATTATCGATATGCATGTTCCTATGACCATTTTCTTAATTGTTTTGGGTTTGTTTTTGTAGGTCCTTTTCTTCTCTAGTGTTTCCTGGTTAGAGAAGTTCGTTTAGCATTTGTTGTAAGGCTGGTTTGGTGGTGCTGAATTTTCTTAGGTTTTGCTTGTCTGTAAAGTTTTTGATTTCTCCATTGAATCTGAATGAGATCCTTGCCTGGTAGAGTAATCTTGTTTGTACGTTCTTCCCTTTCATCACTTTAAGTATACCATGCCACTCCCTTCTGGCTTGTAGAATTTCTGCTGAGAAATCAGCTGTTAACCTTATGGGAGTTCCCTTGTATGTTATTTGTCGTTTTTCCCTTGCTGCTTTCAATAATTTTTCTTTGTCTTTAACGTATGCAATTTGATTACTGTGTGTCTCAGTGCGTTTCTCCTTGGGTTTATCCTGTATGGGACTCTCTGCGCTTCCTGGACTTGGGTGGCTATTTCCTTTCCCATGTTAGGGAAGTTTTCAACTATAATCTCTTCAAATATTTTCTCGGTCCTTTCTCTCTGTCTTCTCCTTCTGGGACCCCTATAATGCAAATGTTGTTGCGTTTAATGTTGTCCCACAGGTCTCTTAGGCTGTCTTCATTTCTTCTCATTCTTTTTTCTTTATTATGTTCCACAGCAGTGAATTCCACCATTCTGTCTTCCAGGTCACTTATCTGTTCTTCTGCCTCAGTTATTCTGCTATTGATTCCTTCTAGTGTATTTTTCATTTCATTTATTGTGTTGTTCATCTCTGTTTGTTTGGTGTTGTTTTTCTTTTTTTGCAGTACGCGGGCCTCTCACTCTTGTGGCCTCTCCCGTTGCGGAGCACAGGCTCCGGACGCGCAGGCTCAGCGGCCATGGCTCACGGGCCCAGCCGCTCCACAGCATGTGGGATCTTCCCAGACCGGGGCATGAACCCGTGTCCCCTGCATCGGCAGGCAGACTCTCAACCACTGCGCCACCAGGGAAGCCCCCATCTCTGTTTGTTTGTTCTTTAATTCTTCTAGATCCTTGTTAAACATTTCTTGCATCTTCTCGATCTCTGCCTCCATTCTTTTTCTGAGGTCCTGGATCATCTTCACTATCATTATTCTGAATTCTTTTTCTGGAAGGTTGCCTATCTCCACATCATTTAGTTGTTTTTCTGGGGTTTTATCTTGTTCTTTCATCTGATACATAGCCCTCTGCCTTTTCATCTTGTCTATCTTTCTGTGAATGTGGTTTTTGTTCCACAGGCTGCAGGGTTGTAGTTTTTCTTGCTTCTGCTGTCTGCCCTCTGGTGGATGAGGCTATCCTGGATAGCTTCTTAATTGAGGTGCCCTCTCCCCCCACCAGGAGCTTGCACATTTGGTGAGAAGTCATTCCGTTTAAGATCACGAAGAGTATACTTAGATAAAGGTGAGAATGAGGTGAGAAATGGAAAGTATGGACCCATGTCCCACGTGTGTTTTGTCCTCTAACCGGGGTAGTTTCACCAGCTGTGGGCTTGCTTTGCTCAGCAGACTTGAAGGAAGCCTGGCATGTGTCTGTTTCCAGTGCAAGTTGGGGAGGAGGTCTTTGAGTTCTATGGTGTGGTTTTCTGTAAAACAACTATCTGACAATAACTGAGTTGCTATGAAGATGAATTTCCTTTGAATTGTAATGTTCTTCTTTCTGGTTCCCAACAGCTTTGCTAATCAAGTGTGGTTTTCATGGTTCTGACTCATTACAGTTTTCATTCTTTCAAAGTCCACTTTGACTTTTTAAGTCAACTCCTGTGTGAGGCCCAGGGAACTGTAAACTCATTTCTTATCCTTTAATTCTTGGAAGGTGTTGGATTAGGGTGATTTTAGTGAAATAAAGCCTGAGGTACGGTGTGGTTTTTCTAGAGTAGTGTTGATTCTTAAAATCAATATAGTAAAAATGCAGACACCTATGGGGATAAGCTTGGCACCTTGAGAACAGAAAACTAATTCAAAAGAGAAAAAGAAAAATTCGAATTCATAAATGTTAGCTATATGTTCAAAGAAAGATGTCTATTTCATCATAATATTTTATAACCAGTAGAAACGCTTTTATTTGTCTTATTTCTCAGGAATCATGTTTTTAAAAGTGTGTAGAAATTGAAATTGGAAGGTTAAAGAAATAGCTCTAAACTACTTTTAGTCTTTTCTACCATAACCATGTTATTGTGCATCATCACTTGACGCAAAGCATGAAAATAAAAAAATTTTTTTTCAAGAATTATTGACATCCTTTGGAGAGCACAAATTCTACCTGTATCGTATAAACTTTAGAGAAGATGTCAAGTTAGTTATGTTAAATTTGACAACATTATTACTTACAATAAAAAGATCTGCTCACCATGTTAAAACTAATAATAGCAACTTAATTTCTGGTATAATTTTTACATATCTGAATTTTTTACTAGAAATATTCCTTAAGTGCTTTTTTTGTGTCAGCAGCATATTTGGTACTTTGGTTGTAAAGATGGATAAGACATAGCTTGTGCCCTTGAAGAACTTAGAATCTGGTGCAGTAGATACATGAGCAGATAATTTGAGTATAACCTGGTAAAGTTTAAGTTAGTGGTTTGAATGCAGTATTGTGGTAATAAAGAGGAAGATAAATCTAAGGGGGTTAAAACTGTAGAGAGATCAGTTAGAAGTGGGAAATACAAATGGTCTGAAATTAGCTCAACGATTGTAAGGTTGGAGAAGTCAGAATAGGGAAATAATTAACTAGTGACGTTGATTAGATATTGAGAGAAAAGAGAGATTTTTATAGTTGCAACTGCTGGTTTTAAGGAGGCATTAGATGAATGAACAGTGGTCCCCCAAATTGAAATTAGGTGTAGAAAAGGTGAAGCGCATTGAAAGAGGAAGACATACTGCATTTGTGTACCTTTAGTGATTCAATTGGATTTGTTCAGGAAAATGGCTTCTGGAATCTAAATCTCCTAGGAGAGGTCAGGCTGGTAATAGTAACTGGGAAGTACTGGCCTGCAAGTGATCATGAAAATCCACAAGACCTAGTGCCATCCCTTAAGGAGACCCTGGAAAGAGGGAGGAGTAGTAGCCATAAGATAGGAGTAATAATTTTCTTCCTATTCTGTCAGCACTGATTCGCTTTGGCTAATAATGACATTTAAGCTCTGGAAGGACTTTGGGGAAATGTAATGTTATATATAATTATGTTTATTATTATTATTATTAAATTGGGAGGACGTATTAAATATACCTGTAACTCTTAGTTACAGGTGCCATTTATCCCTTTCTGTGGGACAACCGCTTTAAGCATTTCCTTTACCTAGAATTCTATTCACCCATATTTTCTCCCAGCCCCCCTTGTGAAAAATGAGAAGTCATAGCTCCGTTAGGAATGTGTTCTAGTACCATAGAACAAAAAACCTAATAGATTACTAAAGTGATTGAATTTATTGATTTTGGCTCATTAATACCATGCTTTAATAACTGATGCCCAACCAGTATTAATTTAAGAACAAATTAACTGCCATTCTCTTTATTTTACGCAATAGCTTTTTTCTAGCTCTGCTGTGTCTGAATTTATGACACTTTTAACCTCAAGATCTGATTATGAAATCTCAACAAAATGTATCTCTATGTTCTAAAAGAATTAAAGAATAATTATCTAGTAATGATTACTTTTTAAATTTCCAACCTATATAAAATATTGTTAAGTAATTGACTTGTAAATATATGTCTAGTTTACGGAAAGTTATTTTCTGTCTCCCACCTCCTCTTCCCCACCCCATCTCCATCCCCATGTTAATACTCTTTCCAGTTCATTGTTTGAAAAAGTTTGGGAAATATTTTATTACATTTAAGAACATTCCTTATACAACCATCTGGCTGCCTCTCACTCTCCATCAAAGTATTTCTGATTATTAGATTATCAACATGAGAATATTCCGCATGAGTACTTGTCCAGTTGAGACGTTTCTCTCTGTTCCTTCTGGATTCAGGTGTTTAAAGTCTTCTTTGTTATGGATGCATCATTTCAGACATCTAGTTCTGAACAAATGTGTTTTTCCATAAAAGCTTCTTGTAATATGCCAATAGCTCAGTTATTTGTGTTCTGATTATTATAGATGGAGAAGGAAAAATTCTAAACAACATTTTAATGACTCATCTATGAGTTAGACACATAATCCATGTCTACAAATATCCCAGTCAAGATTTCTAATTAAATCCATGTTGACTTTAGTGCTTTTTGTTCTCCAGCATTTGGTTACTTACATTATTTTTTTAACAATTTTTTAAATAATTTATTTTATTTATCTATTTATTTTTATTTTTGGCTGCGTTGGGTCTTCATTGCTGCACGCGGGCTTTCTCTAGTTGCGGCGAGCGGGGCTACTCTTTGTTACAGAGCGCGGGCTCCTCACTGCGGTGGCTTCTCTTGTTGTGGAGCACAGGCTCTAGGTGCGCAGGCTTCAGTAGTTGCAGCTCATGGGCTAAGTAGTTGTGGCTCACGGGCTCTAGAGCACAGGCTCAGTAGTTGTGGTGCACGGGCTTAGTTGCTCCGTGGCATGTGGGATCTTCCCGGACCAGGGCTCGAACCTGTGTCCCCTGCATTGGCAGGCGGATACTTAACCATTGTGCCACCAGGGAAGCCCTCCTTACATTATTTACTAAGCTATTATCCAACTGTGATTGTGAATCTTCTAGAATCTAGATTATCCCATTCTGTAAATTCATCAAGATTTCATAGTCTCTTGGGAAATATCAGTGTGTTTTTTTTCTTGTATGAGGTTTGAATATATGTAAGCTAACATTAGGGACACAAATCTCTTGTTTTTGGCACTCCTACTTGTGTGGGAGTATAATAATAAATATGAAGAAAAGACAAATATCATTACTGCAAAAAAATCCTTTGTATAACTTATGATGAACATTTGTATATCACTATAAATTATGACTGTTTGACATGGTTGTCAAGGGTGAAAATTTGCACTGATGTTTAACCTTGGATTAAAGACTGACAGCAAACATCCTCATTTTCAGCTTTGAAATATCATCACCCGAAGAATGCGTTCAATGAATGCACCAATTTTCAAGTCTAGGCCATTGTGGAAGAAAATCAAAAGTTTGGTAATTTTTATTTTAATGGGTACAGCTTTACAAATTCTACTTTCTCTTACAACTGCTTCCTGTTTGGAATAATTTTTTGCATTAACTTGTTGAGATTTCAGGACACTAATACAGGCTACATGCCAAAGTATGAATGAGGTGAAAGAAGGTTAAACAAACGTTTTTCCCATTCTATCCATAATCTTTATGAGTCTAGTTTCTTTTAATATGATTGACAGAATTGGCCCCAGGCACATTTAAAGGCAAAATTGAACTGAGTGACCGAAGCAACAGGGACGTCTTCTCCAAATCACAGAGTCCCAATGAAAGGGGTATATATGGGCAAAAATAGAAGTTTTTATCTATTTAGGGCCTTTCTCTTGTCCTGATACTGAGAGCATATATAAAATCCAGTATTAATTAAGAAAACCCTAAGGAGTAGACTAGATCTTGAATAATATTTTTTGTTTGTTACAGCAAATATCACTTAATTCTGATTACTTTAAAAATATTCCTGTTTAACTGGATCTGAAATGAATTTATATTAGAATTAAATAGAGTGAATATTTTTATGATATCCATTCCAGGAGTGAGTTTCCAGAACTACATTTATACTGTAGCCATGGTGTCTATGAGTAAATCTGTAACATTCTTAACAATAGTAGGTTTTACCATGAAGCTTTATTAAGGAAGAAACAAAAGATGCTTTTCTGCAGACTTTTTGTAAACATGATATATCCTCAGCTTCTCCTATGTAATTGGAAATAATGAAGCATTTTATAAGGCCAAATATTCCCTACAGCCCCTAAACTCCTGTCTAGGTGAATCGTTTTATTACATATCTATTATATCATGGAGGGAAGACTATCTCCTTGAATCTTTTTTCTTTGACATTAATTGAAGGTGGAGCAAGGAATTTTCTTTTTAGTACAAGTCAGAACTTCATCTCAGAGCCCCCTTTTATCTCTTTTGATACTTTTCTACAGTGCTAGTACCAATTTGTTGCTACCAATTTGTTGTAGCTGTAAACAGCTAATGAATCACTCTTCCTGGTAAGCATGTTTGCTTTAAAACATGTAGCAAAAATCCAAAGGTATGCCTAATGTTAGAAGTTCCAGGCTTAAGAATAGAGTTGTAGGGGAACAATTTGGTACAAAAAGAACTTTACCAGTAAAAGCTAACGTAGCCTATGTGGATGGTGATGCCCTGGCTGAGAATTCCTGGAGCAGCCACCATCTAAAATCTTCCCTTACCAGGGCAGAATCTGGGTTAGATAGATATTCAAATCCCTAGTTCTGAAAATATGGTCCCTTTGTAGAAAGGATGTCCTTTCGGTAGAGCCTCTTAAGTCCATCCTCGGAAAGGTTCTTTCACAGAGTTTGAGACTTGATCACCAAAACTGTTCGAAACACTTAACTGTGTATCCTTGACAGTAAGTTCTTAGTTTCCTGTCTTCTGGGTGAACATGACAAGTATATGTAAATAAACTCAGTTGATAAACTGGCAGACATTCTGGTTAGTCTGCAGGTTAAATTAATAGTAACTGCCTGAGTATTTTTCCATCAGGAATGGTGGCATTTTTCTTAGGTGACCTCAGCCAACTGCTAATATAAGAGATGGGCTCATAAAAAACTGTAGTTTCTCTAAATAGATTCAGATCCACAATGGCACACTCAATAGCCAAACTTATAGACACAAAAGATCTCTCTCTTTTTTTTTAATAGATCTCTATTGGAGTATAATTGCTTCACAATACTGTGTTAGTTTCTTTTGTACAACAAAGTGAATCAGCCAGATGCATACATACAGTTGTTTGCATCTTGGTAATTTTAGAGTAATCCTTAACACCATCAATGCCCTCTGGGTTGCTGCCTTCAGAAATGGATACCCATCTACTGTTCAGTTCATTTTCTAGCCTGCCAGCCTAGAAAAACAGACTTATTACATAGAATAAAATGGTTCAAAACTGAGGATTTCAACAATTCACAGGAACCACAAAGAGATATCAGTTTGATTTTCCTTAGAGACAGAAACATACATTATGGATCATTGTAAGCAAAATGGAGTCCAGTATTTGCCACATAAAAATATTTGGAAGCATTGTCAAGTAACAAGAAAGGTCAAATGTCACATGGCATAAGACCGCTATGGAAGAAATAGCCCTAAAGTAAAATTACTTAGTTCATTATGGGAAAATTTAGCCCTGGTTTTCTGTCTGTACTTGGCTTATTTCCAAACAATAATTAATTTTAAGTCAGTGAAATTTAGAACACTGTCATGAAAGTGGTTGACCCTCTTGTTTGAACGAAGTGATATGTAAGCAGTTTCTCATTTATTCCACTATATGGAAAACCTATGTTGGATAACTACTGAAATTTTTAGAAATATTTTATGGATTTTTCTTTGCAGAACTACTAGAACATGTAAACAACACTGAAATAATTTCTAGTATCTTTTCAAGGACTTGAGGTTTGTGAGCTGTTTTTCAGAAAGAGAGTTCTGTAAAGCTTCATGTTTGAAAGGAAATTTATAGATATTTTCAAATAATTTTTAAGCATAACACAGTTTATCGGGACATTATCAACTCCATCAAAGCTTAGATGATAATATCAAAAAACCAAAGAAAATATCCATTGAGAACATATCAATAGGCTAGGTAGAATTCCTTTTTACTGTGGGTCAAAGCAGAATTCAAAACACTGACTGCAATATATGTTAAAACACCGATTACCATTAGGTTTTATCTGTCTCTACTTCTAAGAGCAAAAAGCCTATTTAAAAATATTCTTCGTTCGGAGGGCTGCTGCAGCCAAAAATCTCACCTTAGATTTTCTAGTTTCAGGCAAACGTATCTTGAATTCATGCATTTATATTATTTTTTCATGAGCTGAAACTGTAGATTTCTATAAGGTCAGTCACTGTCCTTCAAATTTACTTGTACCCTTGTCACTGGGCATTGTGTCAGCAAGTAATATAACCCGATGAGAGTTTGTGGTTAAACTTTTTCTTGTGATTGAGGTTTAGGAAGGCATTAAAAAAATTAGCACCTCGTACCGTTGTTATTTGTTAAAGCTTTGTGGTAATAGTGTACCTATAATTTTACATTTTCAATAAAATTCATTATTTTGTCTTAGCAGTGGTAAACTGCCTTATATTAAGAAGATGTTTCTGACAGGAGAACTTGCACTTGTGGTTTTAGAAATAGCGTCAGGGATGTATCTGCACTCATCTTTCCTGTTTCCTCTCCTGATGTCCCAAGGGGCTAGGGCTTTGATATTAAACACATTAAACAACTGCCATGGCACCTGCTGACCAATAAGAATAACAACAGGAACATTTAAGCCACACTGCTGTGTACCTGGTGCATATCATCTGAGCCGGGGGACCAATGTCAAACTATTATAAAATAAAGCAGCGCAAACTGGCTTATTTGGAAATACAACACATTCAAACTTTTAGCTCAATCCACTTGATTCTAATGCTTTAAAATATTCTATGATAACAAGATGATTACTTCTATTCTCATGAAATATAAAATGTGAATGATAAAGTCTTCTTTGAAAGGTTTCTTCAAACTCTATAAAGTTTGGCCAAACTCTAGCTATACATTTTTCTCCCTTTTCAGATAATCAAGATTAAACTAATTTTAAAAAAACATGAATATTAGAGAAACCATTCCTCATATACTGGAATCTGTATGCCAGTTGCTCATCCAAATAGATTTAGGACCATAGTCCAAATGAAGCCCAGGAAGTACAAGTGTCCCAGAACTAGAAAAGCCCTTACCCTGAGATGGCTTTAGTGAGCAGAGAAGAGTATCACAGTAATCAGGGTGGGGTCTGAAATAACAAGGGCGTGACTTGAAGAACCAAGCCAAGTTCATGAATAAAGCACAGTGTACAATTACGGTTTATCTATACATCAATATCTTCTACAGACAATAACTTTGTGAAAAAGGCATTGAATTAGCCATCAACCATGACAAATAGCCATGAGTTAAAATATCTACAGAGCCCTGCGGTGCTAATAATCGCAATAATTTTCGCTGAATGAAAGATCCAAGAGAGTTAATTAGTGTTGATGATAAGCCAAGTACAGGCAGAAAACCAGGCTGAATTTTCACTTCCTGAGCTAATAAGTTTTCATTCAGAGCTACTTCTTGCATAGTTGATCCCTGGAGGACTTCGCTAGGAGCAACATCCTAATTGAATGGACTGATCTGCTTTACTACTAGCCCTACAAAATTCATAAGAATCTTTCCCAGTCAGCCTTTCTGCCAGTTTTTGCCTAGTATGTGTCTTTATGTTGGTGTCACTGGGAAAATGGAGGTTTTGGGGAGGGGAGTGGCTGTTCCCGGTTTAATTCTGTTTCTCATCATCAACACTAGAAAGAGGGATCTTCCCTCTGAATCTGGTATTACAACTTTTACTAACAATTACTAACAATTACTAACTTTTACTAACAACTTTTACTAACTAAGTACATATGAAGCTGCTTTTCCCTCAGACATTTTAGCATTGCAATACTTGGTCATATAGTCTGATACATGTTTCTAACTTTAGGGTAGGAATCTACTGGGGAAGAAAAGAGGTTCCCCTGAACTCCCCTAGGTAAGCAAGAAGTTCCCCTGAATTCCCCGAGGTAGGCAATAATGGATATAAGAAAAGGATCACTGCAATAGGAAAAAAGTAAAATTGTGAAATAGGTTAGTGCAATCTCCTTTTTAGCCTCATCTTGTTTCTCCTATACTTTTCCCAGAGACCTGAGTCCCTTGTGGGACTCTCTGGTTGCTCCCTTTGCATCCGCTCCTCTTGTCTTTACCCTTCTCACGTTTCCACAGGATCAACAAAAAGTACCTGTCCCAGGTACCTCATTCCCTGAGGGCCCTCCTTTCTACTCAATCATTTAGTATTCTAATTGTTACTAATGTGCCAATTGGCCAAAATATAATAAGATGTTCACCTTGGAAAGCATACAATCCATCCTCGTGATTTACTGATTGTGTATTTGTGAATGTGCCTACTGGCTGAAATTCCTTTGTAACTCCCAAATCAATACTCATGGTGGTTTTGCAGGCGTTCACAGACACGCGTGGTGGAGTGGGGAGAATTTCGTGCAAGTGCCCAGCTGAGGTCAAACAAGTTGACACTCTCCCTTCTTATGTCAACTCTCATACAGTAAACAAGTATCCTTTTCGTGGTTGTTTTAGAGCCACACTTTTTGCATTTTTGTGCTTTTAGGTGGTAGTTTTTCTGTTTAAAATGGCTCCCAAGGATATTGCCGAAGGGCTAATGTTCCTAAGCTCAAAAAACTGTGATGTGTCCCATGAAGAATGTACGTGTGTTAGATGAACTTCATTCAGGCATGAGTTATTGCGCTATTAGCTGAGTTCAATGTTTTTGAATCAGCAATCTATATTCAATAAGGTCTCTTTAAACAGAAACACACATAAAACAAGGTGATGTGTTGATCACTTGGTGAAAGTATTGTGACCAGAGGCTCACGGGAACCTCACCCTGTATTTTCCCTAGAAGTAATTCTTCAGTGTTTGCTAATTCAGTGTTGGCAGTGACTTTATAGAATAAAACTACCATAAATAACAAGAATTGACTATGTTTACTTCTTCCCGTAAAAGCATTTGCAGTAGTTAAGGGCTAGTGATAAAAATGCGGTCAAGTAGCTAAAGGAAGAATAAAAAACAAGCAAAAACTGAGTCATGTAGTTCAGAATTAAAGAGAAGTAAAGTAGCTTAAAAAAAGAGAAACTTGATGCTTATTGTATTTAAGCAAAAAAAACCCTGAACTCTGATCTTCCGGGCAAAAAAGATAATGAGTACCACAGCTTTTCTTATCAGATTAAAGAAAGTATATCAGTTTATTGAGAGAGACTTTTTTTTCTATGATTATGTTCTAAGAGTAACTGTAAGGCACAAGCACAGACTAGATAATGTTTCTAATGGTAGTTTTATAAGTGATGTAGAAAAGGACCTTATGTGATTGCTTTCATATTGAAAACAAAGCCCAAGGCACAAATACTATTTCATCGTCCTAGGAAGGATTTCTAAAGGGATCTGAATGTTCTGTATATTGCTGGGACGCTGACATGTAATGCAGTACTATCACAGGTATTATGCTGACATTTGCATTCTAAAGAGCTTCAGAGGAAATGGTTGTAATAGTGGAGTTACCCAGTTCTCTGGTGAATTGGAGGAAGAGTTATCTTTGAGCAGGTGGCTGTTTTGGTGCCTCTAAAATCACTGTAGAACAAGGATATCTGCATTTGCCTGTGGATTAGAGAGTCAACAGGGGGAGGCCAGAAGAATGAGGAAGGCTATGGCCTCCAACCCACGCCAGACAACTCCAATTAGGAACGTGATGTTAACTAGAAGTATCATGTTGATTATGAGCATAAACATATCTGAAACTGTCCCCTCCAAGCTTTGACTCTTTTAAATAGCAATGATCATTTTTATTTATTAATTAATACTACCACTGGTGCTAAGAATTTTCTGGTAAGATTTGGAGGAAGGTATAAATTATAGGTTCAACGAGTGAGTAAAGAAATGTTAAGAAAAAAATTCAGCGAAAGCTTATAAACTCATTTAAACCTCCCAACACATATTTCATGATTGTTGATGTCCAAAATCTTGGGCTTGATTTGTCCTGATTTGAATATTAACCCAATTCTTGTCAGAATTTATAAAAATAGGTGTTTATGTCTGTTTCATAACCCTATATTATCCGAAATTATTATATAAAGTTTTTTATTGAATGTTGGCCTTCATATTATTAAAATATTAAATGGGGAAAACTCATGGAACTTATTCATAAACAAATGTACAAATATTGCCCCAGACTCTAGATGAGGAGACATTTAAGGAGGAACAGGCTACTGACCTACAGGGGAAAAAAAAAAAAAAAAGACCTTCAGAAAACTGAGGGAAAAACATTTTTTAACCATTATGATTTATAAAAGATGTAAACCATTCAATTTCCCTATTTTTAAAATTAAGAAGAGTAAACAAAAAACTTGATTCAATTAGATGTAAAACTGGAATTAAATGGAGATGCGATTTGATTTGTTGGAAACTATATGAATTTTTATGCAGATTAATTCTTGGTAATGCCTTACCAGAATGTGATACATTCTGAAAAATGTCCACTAAATCAAATATGTGTAAATATGTTAAAAAGTAAATAAATTTCATGGTGCTGGGTGGGGTGGTAAAAAATAGGGAGATGGAGGGGTATCTGTTTCCATGAGTAAAAGTGATGTAAAATTCTCAATTACTCATGGCCTTTGAGACACAATCTTTGATGGTGTAGATCTAGCATTTTATACATATCCTTTCATTTTTTTCTTTCAAAGAAAATGCTCACTTTTTAAGGAATAAAGAAGAAAATAAATAGAATATTCAGATGATGACACAAACATTGCTCTGCAAATATGGCGACCAACACTGACAAATGGAACCATTGCCCAGCCAACAGCACCTCTGGGGCATAGTCTTAAATGTTCAGTCCAGAGTCGATATTTTAAAAGCCTGAATTTGGAATTGTAATACTGGCTGCTCAGAAGAGTAAATGTGTGATGAGAGAAAGCACAAAGTTTAAACATGGGGAAGTCAAATCTTGCCTAAACCTCAGCTGCCCTGCTCTGGTTGCACTTGGACTGGAGAGGACGATTACCTGCCTCACCACCACTCCCATCCCCAATACCTGACAAAAATCCTGACAACTATTTAAGGAGTCTGTGGCTCTCCTCTCAATGGAATGATAGTTTTTGGTCAACTGTTTTTAAAACTAATTTTTTAAAGACTAAATATAGCTTTCAATTGTCATATGCAACAGATAGACCCCTTCATCCCACTCACCACACCCTGCAGTATAAAGAGGACAGATCATTGGGAAATGTACAGAAGGTGTAGATCAGAACAAATTCTGGAGAAGTCTTAGAAGACTTTCTACTCATTCGTGTTAGAAAACGAAATACTCCTGTGTCTGATAAGCTGCGAAGATAGTACAGGTTTGATAAGTGAAGCAATGTTCTGCGTCTCCCTGGCAAATATTTACTCATACTTTTTAGACATTAAATCTGCTAAAGGTAGGCTCCAGTTAGAAACTTAATTTAACTAGTTAAATCCTTTGTCATGTAGCAAAGTACCCTCTCCATACATAGACCATCCATCATGTTTTGTATTAAGACCCCTAACTCCAAAGGACAATTATCAAACTCCGAGAATATCCCATTTTGTACCTTGTCCAAAACCAACTGAATCTGGGTCAGCCATATTACAGAAATAGCTTCCCTTCTAAAAAAGAATTTAACAGTTTATCTAAAAAGTAGACTCCCAATTGCACTCTAAATATGGTTACATTTGCATAAATGTCATTTATAAAAACGGCTGTCTTGGAACAGAAGGACCACATAAAGTGAAATATACCTGCATATTTACTTAGAAACAAACATGATACTTGCCCGTGTGTCCTTTTTCATAGCTCAGTAACTGATGTTAGCATATGAGAGTGCTCGTTCATTGCTCTTCCTTTTTGTATCAATTTTCATGCCCAAGTACAAATGTCCTGACTTTAGGAATTCATATTCTTGAAGACAGTACAGTGATGTCTTGTGTTTAAAAGCAACAGGCTATGGATACTGAAAAACCTGGATTCAAACCCCAGACCTGCCAATCATTAAATGTGTGGTTCTGGGCAAGTCCACTAATGTTTCTGTTTTTCAGCGTTTTCATTTGGAAAACCCCCAAAGATTATTGTGAGGATTAAATTAAATTAACATAATAGCAACTGAACAGGAGGTTGCTAATATTAATTCCCGTTATAGCCTGGCAACTCAGCAAGTGGTTGTTAATATTCTACTTACATCTAACTACCAGAGTATAATAGAATAAAATATTGGGGCCAATTTCAGTCAGTTTTATTTTCTAAGTGTATCATGTGTATTAGTTTTGTCTTCCTATAATGAATCTTCACTCCTTTTAGAACTTATTTTAAATTTTATAATTTTATTTTTTAAAAATATGTAATACATTCATATGTTTCAAAATTACAAAGGCACAAAAACTAAACAGTGAAAAGTATCTTTCCCTTCCTTGCCTCCTGTCTGGGTTTCCTCCCCAGAAGCAAATCTTCCAAATCCATTTTATGCATATCTAATTAAACAATTGGATTCACATATTCTTTTTTCTCTCTTTTTTTTGCACAAAATTAACATACTATTTAGCTTTGCCAAATGAAATACATGACATCCAGTTAAATGTGCAATATTTGAGACACACTTACACTAAAAAGTTAACTGGTGTTGTATCTGAAATTCAAATTTAACAGAGTGTCCTGAATTTTATTTGCTAACTCTGGCATCCCTAAATCACTATTCACATTGTTTGGCATCTTGTTTGTCCACTTTTGTTTTTTTATTTTTTTCATGTTAGAATCATCTGGAATGGTTTTAAAACTTCCTGTATCCAAGTCATACACTTCAGACCAATTTCGTCAGAATCTCTAATGGCTGTACTTGGGCAACAGAATTTCTTTCAGTGATTGTCTTTAACTGAGGAATAATTTACACCCCAAAAAATGCACCCATTTTAAGTGTACAGTTCAATGAACGTTGACAAATACACCTGTTTTTACTTAACAATATATTTTGGCAATCACCCAAAAATGATTTCTTAAAGTGTAAATGCTTTAGAGCAAGCATTGTATTTTATGCTACTTTTCTTCCTTAACACTTGAGCACTCATTCGTGTTTCAGATAAATGCAGGCTGATTAGCCACAAAGTCCTTTATTGCAATCATTATTTAGGTTTAATGCACAAAATGAGAAATGTTATTAATGAGTGTTTGCAACGGTAATTACAAAGACACACAGACATTGCAAAGAAATAGTTTCCCCGCAGTGCTTTATACAAAGAGATCAACTCCACCTGCTTGCTGTCTCCCCATTGGCTAAGTGGAGAGACAGGGGCTTTACATGTACTGTATGACGGCGCCCCCCGCCCCCCCCTTACATCGGTGGGATCTGAGACCCAGGTTAAATAAAATAGAAGCCAGGTAGCTAGTAATTAGAGGAGCTGGGATTTGAACCATGTCTGACCTCAAAGTCTCGCTCAGGTCACATCCCAATCTGGCCTAATTTTGAGATTCCAGCTCTTTTAACACTCCTCAAAAACTCCTATTTTTAATTTGGAAAAAGATCTAGAGCAGGAGTTTCTGTTTCTCAGTGGATGACTATCTCAGCTAAAATACCTTCTTGAGAGAACCAGCCGGAGAGAAACCAAACAGGAAAAATTCCTTCAGGCTCAAGGCTCTTTCATGGCTATTAAATCCTTTAAGGTCGTTCTGGATTTTGTTGTTTGGTTCACCTGCCTTGTATCACCTGAGCGTGATGGACTTGTGAAAAAAGAGTTGAACAGACATAATGACAAGTTGTGAATTAGGGGGAAAGGAAGCAGTGTCTTTTGCTAATGAACCTTATCTTTCTGATCAAATTGGGTGTCTGTCATATCCATGTCTGGATGTGTGACTAAATGAAGGAATTGAATTAAAACACTGGCAGTGTATATCTTGTCCTGCACATGGCGAGTGAATTCTATTCCTGGCTTAGCTGCTTTCATCTGTCTCCATATTTACGGCACTTTTTTGTGGGAGGGGGGGAATGAATCTATTTATTTCAAAGGTTATAACAGTGTTGTGAGACGGAGGAGTTAAAAGATGAGGAAAACACGCCAAATAAGACTCATATGGAACTGATTATACAATGAACAGTTAGGTCATATCACACCACCAGTCTCTTCATTGGAGATTGATGGTGGGAAATTCCATCACAGTACAGATTTTGGCACTTAATTTTCTTCATTTATTCCTTCATTTTTAAAAATTATTTATTTTTGGCTGCGTTGGGTCTTCGTTGCTGCATGTGGGCTTTCTCTAGTTGCAGCAAGGGGGGTGCGGCTACTCTTCGTTGCGGTGCACGGGCTTCTCCTTGCAGTGGCTTCTCTTGTTGTGGAGCACGGGCTCTAGGTGCACAGGCTTCAGTAGTTGTGGCGCACGGGCTCAGTAGTTGTGACTCACGGGCTCTAGAGCACAGGCTCAGTGGTTGTGGTGCACGGGCTTAGTTGCTTTGCAGCATGTGGGATCTTCCCGGACCAGGGATCAAACCCGTGTCCCCTGCATTGGCAGGCGGATTCTTAACCACTGGGCCACCAAGGACGTCCCTATTCTTTCCATTTTAATTGAAGCAAATCTTGCACACTATAATGTGAAGAGATCATGAATATACACAGATTAATGACTATTTCAATATATAAAAAATGTAACCAATGTCCAAATCAAGATAGAAAAATCCTAATTCCCCAGAAGGTCCCCTCATGTATACTGTACAACCACCACTGCCTCCACCACTCTCATTTCCTTCGTACTCCCCTCTCTTGTACAACCGTTCTGATCTCCATCACTACAGATGAGTGTTGCCTGATCTTAACCTTCACATAACGTAAATGATAGAAGGGTTCTGTGACACGCCCCCTCTCCTCATGCGCATTCATGAAGATTCACCCATTTTGTTGCCTGTAATAGTAGGTTTTTCTCCTCCCTAGTGTTTTAGTTTCCATTACATGAATACTCTACAATGTCTATATGTACTTCAGTATTGGTGGACTTTTGTTGTTTCCAGTATGGATACAGTTTATTTGTGGGCTAGCACAAGGGCTTCTGTATTAACTCTTGTTCATTATCTCTTGAGGGGATGTAAATACTTACATCAGGAGGAGAGGAAGAGAAACTTTAAATACAGTTCTGAAGACATGCAAAAAACACACAGGACAATACAGACACTTTTGAAAGTCTCTTGCATGTAGCTGATGTTCAGTAAATGTTTGCTGAACTGTCTTGATGTTCTTTTTTAAAACTGAAGGTATACTATGTTCCGGGTATTTTGACAATGTGGAGACAACAGTGGGGCGGAATCTGAAAGCATAGTTATCATGGAATCAGAGACCATAAAGCTGCAATGGGATCTTAAATTCTTTTAATTTTGACAACTTCAATTCACCTAGAAGCATCTTTAGAAGTTCAACTAAACTTGAAATCTTAACATTCAGCAAAGAGTAGATGAGAAAGAACTCTTTAAGGCCCAGTGAATTTCAGAGAAAACTTGATGCTTGGCAGTCTGTAGCAAGTGTGGATTTGCTTTAAAAAAAAAAAAAAAAAAGACATCCATGAAACCACAGTTTGAGTTATTCCAGTAGTTTGGAATTGGGTCTCAGCCCAGAATCCGAAGGATAATGCTGTGACAGCATCAAAAGAAATTGTAAGTAGTTTTCTCTAAAGACTATGAAAGAAGAAAAAAAATGGAAACCAGAGCAACTTCTTAATTTTTATTAATTCTCGTAGTGTTTTTTTTTAATTACATTATTTTTTTTAATTTTATTTATTTATTTTGGCTGTGTTGGGTCTTCGTTGCTGTGCGTGGGCTTTCTCTAGTTGTTACTCTTTGTTGAGGTGCGCGGGTTTCTCATTGTGGTGGCTTCTCTTGCTGCAGAGCACGGGTTCTAGGCACGTGGGCTTCAGTAGTTGCAGTATGTGGGCTCAGTAGTTGTAGTGCACGGGCTTAGTTGCTCTGCAGCATGTGGGGTCTTCCCCAACCAGGGATCGAACCCGTGTACCCTGCATTGGCAGGCGGATTCTCAACCACTGCGCCACCAGGGAAGCCCCTCTCTTAGTGTTTTGTTAATTTTATGAAGCGGCCTGAAGTTTCTTGACTCTTTTTCAGAAGTATCACAATGGGTTCTCTTCATGTGTATTACTGTTGGTGCACCTTCTTGTCGTTGAGGGACTAGCCTTTATAAGCTCAGAATGATATATAGTTCTTGCTGGAAGTTTATAAAATCTCTTTTGTCCAGGCCAGGCCTATCATTATCTCACATCTAACGTTCTCACCTCTCTTCCTTCAGGCCCCTTGCATTTGAGTTTTTGGTAGCCTTTTGCCAGTGGCTTCTTTTGCTTCTGGAATCACATAACACGAGTATGTCTTTATAAATTCTAGCTGTGAACGATTTGGTGTCTCCCTTTGACTCCTCGCCATTTTACTGCATCTTTTGTCAACACACAGCTTTAGACTTAGTATATTAGTAAAAGTTCAGATTGTTATAGATTTAATTAAATGCCACCAGTAAAGGGCAGAGTGGTTTTCCCAAGTTAATTATTTACAATAGCTTTTAGAATCTGAAGAGCTCAACAAATGTGGGCTGAGACCATTTACAATACAGATATTTAGGATGTGTTATGACATCTTTACGGCCAACTAGGAGCAAAATTCCAAGTGGGGAGTGATGGGGCCTTGGCTTTGTCCCCCATCCCCCATCGTTTTTAGTGTCCCTCCATCTGCCCGTGGACCTTATTCTACTAAGTTTCTTCTCTACTTTCCCATTCAGGAATTTCATTAATACAAATATGTCCTGTTCTGAATCTTGTCCACCTTTTCATTATTCATTCAACAAAGTATGTTACATCTCTTTTTACCAGGTACACTGCTAATGAAAACTTGCATTGGTGACAGTGGGAGGTAATGAGTTTAATGAGTTAACTTAGTCAACACTAAGAAGGGAGCTAGTTAATATATTACTTCCTTGGTGACTTCTTGCCCTAATACAGTTAACATTACTTCTTTAACTAGACTCATTATGAATGTCTGTTTCACCCTGATTTCATGAGGATTTCAGTCACTGTGGCTGGGTAGATGCTGGGGTCCAGGACAGTCTCAGTATACCTCAAAAAACAAAAACAGGGCTTCCCTGGTAGTGCAGTGGTTGAGAGTCCGCCTGCTGATGCAGGGGACACGGGTTCATGCCCCAGTCCGCGAAGATCCCACATGCCGCGGAGCGGCTGCGCCCGTGAGCCATGGCCGCTGAGCCTGCGCATCCGGAGCCTGTGCTCCGCCCGCAACGGTGGAGGCCACAACAGTGAGAGGCCTGCGTACCCCCCCCCCCCCAAAAAAAAAGAAAAAACAAAAACAAAAAAACTGTCCACAGAGGCCACTTGTAGAGAACAACTATGGAAAAAAGATATGGGAGCGCACAAGATACAGTTTGCATTTGCATCGCACAAGAGAAGATCAACCGTAAACCTTATTTTAAAAATATGTGGAGGTTGAAAAATAAAACAGATAAATTAAGTAAAAAGTTTCCTAATCGTCCATAAGATGTCTATAATACAGGTTCTGAAGGTTTCAGTGTAGCTGAAATTTGTCCACAGGCAGACCGGCCTCCAGAGTCTAGTCCCTTACTGAACAATTAATTTATTCTCTTTCCAAGAATCAAGTCCAAAGTAAAAACAGTGGCTCAGTAGCAAACTTCATTCTTCAGTTTACATATAATATGAGTTATTTGCCTGCTATGGTGATAATGTTTTCTTGAATTTTCCTGAAATACTAGCCATTTTTATACATTTAAAACATGGTCTTGCTTTTACTTGAAGTACAGACTACTTTTATCATATATCCTCAAAAGTGGATATCCAAGACAGTGTGTTGCTCCATTAAGAACCTTGCATATGGGATGGTAGAAATGAGGGCTTGAGCCAATGATTCTCTTGCATGAGATCCTGTGATATTGTGATTTGTAAGAAATATATATATTTGGTCATTCAGATGATCAAAATATATTTCTCATATATATTTGATGTTCATCCACAGTTCCTGGCCCACAACTCCCCAAACCCTTGAAATTTCCTAAGTGATAAGAACAATGGGACATCTTTTATTTTAATATTTGGTCTCTTGTCCTCAGTGCCTGTGCTTCAGAGCCATAAGGGCAAAATGGGTGTCTTGTTATTCATAACAAACTCCTTTCCACCACAACTGAGTTTATGTGAATGAGGTGACTTTTGGAAAGCACCTAAGGATGGTGCTGGTTACCAAGGGGACCAACCACGAATAGGGGGTTAGAACTTTCAGTCTCTCCCTTGATTTGGGGGTAAGGGGGTAAGGGCTGGAGGTTGAATCTAACACCAATGGCCAATGTGTTAGTCAATCATGTCCAAGTAATGAAGCCTCCTTAAAAACCTAAAAGGAGGAGGTTTGGAGAGCTTCCAGGATAGGGAATCATAATGAGCCCACATGCCACCATGCCTGGCCCCAAGCTCCATGAAGACAGAAGCTCCTTTGTTCAGGACCTCACCATATGTATCTCTTAGTCTGGTTGTTGATTTTGTATCCTTTAATATCCTTTGTAATAAATCACTAATCTAGTGAATAAGTGGGTTGCTTGCGTTCTTCGAGCTACTCTAGCAAGTTAACTGAACTCCAAGAGGGGACTGTGGGAACCTCTGATTTACCGCCAGTTGGTCAGAAGTTCAGGTAACAACCTGGCTGTGGGATTGGCATCCTGAGTAGGAGGGGGTCGCTGGAACCTCCGATTTGTAGCTGGTTGGTCAGAAGCAAAGGGCTTGTGATTGGCATCTGAAGTGGAGGGCAGCCTTGCGGGACTCAGCCCTTTACCTGTGGAATCTGATGGGTAGACAGTGTCCGAATTGAGTTCAGTTGAGTTGATTTCTCAGACACCTGCTCATGTCTGAGAATTGCTTGTTGGTGTGGGGGAAGGCTTCACGCACATAGACACACACGTTGGAATTAGGTCCAGGAACCCAGAGGAGATTCCCTCTTCAGTAATCTACCCTTGGAGCACTTAAATAAGACCCTTCCCCGCACCTCATCAAAATCCCCCATCACTTATTTTTCCTGGACATGGTTTTAAGAATCAAGGAAGCCGAGGTAGGTATTAAGCCTTTTACCCTCTTAAAAATTGGTATTAATAGAGTTGGAAACTATACATTCACCCATCAGAGTCTTTAGTTCTGTAGCTTTATACTCAACTTGTAAGTTTTAGATTGGTTTCTTCTTAAGATACAAGGTAACTTTGTTAGTAAAGATACATTTTCTTATACAGAGTATTCAAGTTTTTTAGTGCACAGCCTGAAGCTCTCCAAGACCAGCAGTCTTTATAACAGAGCTACACTAAATTAGGTCTAACAGGGCATATATTAGTGCATCCGGCAAACATTTGTTGACGTCCATTTTTACCTAGACCTCAAAGTGCACAAGGCCTGTAAGAATTCCGCCCCCCCCCCCCACCCCGCAAGATCTTGCATTCTAGAGGGGAAAGTGAGTGATGATAAACAGGAAGACAGATATCTGTGGGGCAGAAGCACTATTCAACAAATTAAAATGGGGTGATGCCGTAGAAGGTGAATGGGAGCATTCTACATTTGGGGGCCCTGCAAGATCTCTCTGACAAAGAAACAGTTAAACTGAGAACTGAATGACAGTAAGGAGACAGCTTGTGAAAACCAGCAGGGGGAATAGCCAGTGCAAAGGTCCTAAGACAGGATGAAACTTGGCTCCTTCAAGGAAAAGAGAATTGGTAGAGAAGAGTCAGAGGCAGGTCACGCGGCACTTTGTAAGGCAGAAGAAGGACTTTGGATGTTCAGATTCGGTTTGATGCGATGCCATTGGCAAAGATTAAGCGGAACAGTGACATGGCCTGTATTACATGTTTAAAAGATAACTCTGCCTGTTATGTGGAGGATGGATGGGGGCAAGGCAGAACTGGGGGCATGAACACAAGTCTGGAGGCTCTTATTAGTTTCAGTGATCATACAGTTCAGATTAATATCCTTCTGAGAGTGAAAGGGGAGACTATTAATAGAATAGCGGGGAGAAACTGGGCCCGGCTGGGCATACCAGGACCTGTGGTTGCTGTAGCTCTTACAGTTGTCCTGGGAGGGTGAGAGTAGCAGAACCTGTTAGGTAACTTCATTTGATCCCCAGAGAAAACGCTCTGTGCCCAGCGCACAGTAGGTGCCCAAGAAATGTCTGTTGAGTGAGTGAGTAAATGACCGAATCTGGGAGAGATTAGTATCCTTTCCTTATAAATGTTGCTGTGCTACAAGTATATTGTGAAGTCTAATTTTGATTATAAAAAAACACAATTTCAATTTTTTTACATAATACCTCCTGTTGCTGCTCTTTAAATGTTTCTAGACCATCTCACACATACTTCCATTTTCTTCCTTCATCTCCTCCTCTCTCCTGGGTTTAGTGTCTTACATACAGAGGTTCTGAAATGTATTTGCTGCAGTAGTTTTATCAAAGGCAGGCATCTGAAAGGCATTGACAGTCTAAGTATCCCCAGGCAACTTTTTGAGCTTTTCTTTGAAGCATCCTGTGTCATTTTTAATGCCCAATCTCAGAAGGCCTCCACCTGGGCAATCTGTCAGGGTTGGTTTACTAGGGCTGATGGTACGTGGTGCCCTAACATTCCACTCGCTTCTTTGACAGGGGACCCCCCTCCTCCATCCTCTTCTGCTTCTCCAGGAAATTAGTACCACCTTTTTCCCAGGTAAAGAAACCTAGGAATCATGTCCATAAGACCACCTCCCACTCTTTGCAGGTAGAGACGCTTTTGCATGCTGTATAACTTGCACCAAATTCTCAACATGAAATATTATCTTCCTCTCGTACTTTGATTTATGGACGTAGAAAAAATTCAAACTGTTTTATTTTATAAAATTTGTATTATAAATTGTATGTATTTCTGGCTTACTCCATTAATATTCAAAGCAGACATATCTTCTGACAAGGTCAAGTTAAATAGAAGACTGACTTTAGAGAGTGTATACACAGTCATAATGATTCCATGCGTGATGTGCCTGCATGCGTGTGTGTGTGTGTGTGTGTGTGTGTGTGTGTGTGTGTGTGTGTGTGTGCTTGAGCATCTGTGTGCATATGCGCTCATTACAACCCTGCCAGTTCTTTATAATCAATACCTCATGTAACCCAGTCAGTGCTGTTATGCTGGAGAAAAAATATTCCAGCTTGTATTCTTATACTCATTCCTCATACTTTACCCTACGTATTTGACGTAGACTATATCATTTGCTGACATTTGTGATTATTCAATGATGACACCTTACCTCTAGCTGGATTTATAAAACTAGTTTCTGTTTCAGATCCTAGGGAAATTCAGCTCCTTCAGATGACGTTGGAAGATTTCAAGGTGTATACTATCATAGTCCCACCCTTTGCTCAATTAGGGGAAAGACAAGGAACTTAGTAGTAACCTCTGTTCATCATTCTGTAAATATGAACTAGAAGGTTAGCTGCTGAGTAACATTATCAGAGTAGAGCAGAGCCAACTTTATCCTAAAATATAAACCCCCAAATAGTCATCCATGTTGGTGTGTATATTCACCTTAATATATTCAACAGAAATATTTAGAAGGAACAAATGTGGAACTTCTCTCTTTTGCTATTCTATGTAACTAGAAGTTATACTCCTGAAATTTAATATGCAAGCATTTAACTTTCATAATTTTGCCATTTATTGGAATAATAGAACCTACCAAAATGGGCACAGATTTTAGCAGGAAAACCTTTAGTTTAACTATAACAGAAGCCCCCGGTTGCAGTTAAAGTTACTGGAACCGTAAGAAAAAAGACAGTGAAAGCAAGATATTTGAATTTTCCTTTTTAAAAACTTGATGGAAATGATATAGGAAGAACATTCTATGATGTTGCAGAAATTGACTGATTGCTAACGATTTCTTCAAGACACAGACCTTCTATACACTAGAAAGTGTCGGATATAGCAAATGTATTCTTCATGTCAGATAGCTTACTGTGATTTTTTTCCACGAAAGTGCTAACATTTATCTTTCAGTATTTTGACTTACTATAGTAGATTATGGTATTTGTCCTTTTGGCCAAAAATACCAGAAAGTAAAATGTAAATCTTTAATGGAAAATGTAATCATGTTTTTCCTTGGACAGGAGTGGATATCAGGAAGGTGATTTTGCAGAAATGGGATACAATATAAGCCAGTCTGTGTTCTCCCAGCCTCCCATGAGCTTTCCTCTCATTTTAGGTCAAATCTGGAAAATACAGACCAAGCTAATTTCATAAGAGCTGCCTTATCACAAATGCTAGGTTATTAAAAGTCCAACTCTCCGCCCTTATTTCTTTGCTAAAACCGTGATCCTTTTACAGTGAGAACAGTTACTATGACTAGGAGCTATGGAGAGAGTAAGTTTCCACACGAAAGTCCCTTTTTCGGTTTAAGGAAAAGTTAACCAAAGGCATAATGCAAAATTCTGAGGAGCAACCTCTTCATAAGTGTCCCTTCAGCAAACCATTCACACTTTTGAACATTTCATACCTTTTCTCAGCCCCAAATTGTTATTAACCAAAAAATGTTCACCTACTGTAAAGTTAAAGAATGTTGTAGAAAGGAGAAGCACACGGCCCTGTTAGGACTCTCTCTGTTGTCAGAACCTTAGCGGGCTCTGAGCAGGGCACTAAACAAGCTGCCGTCTGCTCTGTTCGGATTAGTCTTTAAAATGCACCAAACAGCAGGAAAAGGAGGGCATTGCTATAAATGTCTTTGTGCCAATGATGACTTTTCTTTTCACACCAGTAACAGCTGGGGGTGAAAGTTATCCAATTCAAAATTATAAATATTTGATATTGGAAAATGCTAGGTGAGTTTAAGACATGGTTAGTTGATTAGGTTACCGCCAAGAAGTAAACAATAGACTCATTAAAGTTGTAATTAGTCACTGTTGACATATTGTATTTTTAGTCAGAGCTCCATCAGGGGATAAAGTGGCTGAAATAATCTAGTGCTTTGTTAAAGAGAAGTAAGACCGGCTTTTCCTTGGGATTTCTACACCACCTTTGTTCTGAGAAATTTGGTGACTTCATGTTAGGCTATAAAGTGACCTGTGTTAGTTGATTAATCATTTTGTGTTTTGTTACATTGTGTCATCAATCAAAACATTTTTTAAGGTTCTCTGCTTCTTGGCAAGCCCAGAGTGAAGGGGAATTCATGGTGACTGAATGCATCGAGCCAGGTATTTTTACCTACTTACAGCTGCAGATAAAGACCCTAAGAATAAGGGGTTAAGTAATCTGCCCGTGGCCACATGGTTGGCAAATAGCTAAAACTGAACTTGTAAACAAGGACTATGGACTCCAGTGCTTACGGTTACACCTCTTACGGCCAACACTTGATTCTGCACATCCCGCCGCATCACCAAGGCCCCCAGAAAGCTGCTTCTGCTTCCACCTGAGCCACGTTTCCTGTAGCCAGGGCTCCACGGTGCACGTGCTGCTTCCAGGACCGGTGCGTGTTCTCTTCATCCCAATCCCTCTCTCTCCCCTTTCCCCGTCAAACTCCAGCTCTCATCCCACCTCCTCTGTGAAGCCCGCCTGATTAATTCCGGCCCCACCTGCATATCCCTCTTTATGAGTTTTTCTCTCTCCTCTGAACACCTATCAGACTTCGAGCCCTAGATTTTCTGATGTAGACCTCATCTCAAATAACTTATCAGAGGAAAGGACTGAACATTTGTTCATTTTTCTCCCCAACCACATAAGGTTTAAGAACCACGTGGAATAGCTTTTTTAAAATTTTCTATTCAGCCTCCGATCACATCTATTGCAGAAATAAAATTCCGATTTAGAAATTTCAATTAACATACGCATCTACATAATGTGGAAAGAGCCCTTGTGAGACAAATAAGCACTTTCTTTGGACTAACTCCATTCTTTGTAGATACAATCTCTCTTTTCCCCGCATTTAATTAAGCTAATAAAATGCATCTTGTTAAATATTGGCTAAAATAATGACCAGCCAACGTTCTTTTCCTAAAGAGGCCTTGGACTTTTTATCTGTCTTATTCTTGGAATTGTATGGCTCTGGGAGTTATCTAGAATTATGTTTAAGTGAGAAAATTGTAATAATATGGCCCTCATCTTATTTTCATAGATATTTGCCTGTGGACTCCTAGATGCTATCTAATTTGGCTTCCTCACATGTCAGAGAGGCAGACGTTGTGGGCAGATATTTTGATTAGTATGTCCTTTCTCAGATATTGAAGCAAAGCAGTAGAAGTGTGGCATGACTTTCTCAAAGCAGCAGCCAGCTGGAAAATGAACCCAATCTGCAAGATTATTAGGCCGAAGTCGGAAAACTTAGTAAAACATCTTATTCAACAAACATCTCTTTAACTTAAAATCATGTCTTTTTTCATGTGAAGACATGGTTTAAGTGTAGATGGTTCAAGTTACATATCTACACTTAATGTCCTTTCATATATCACATCACTCTACAGATTGACCGCTAACATAGAGGATGACATGTCCTTGTCGTGATAAGGGAAAGGAACACTCCTGTGACTGGTGCTGGTTGGCCCATCGAGCAGAGGCCTATAGTGGGAAAGGACCATCTTTCCAACAAGCCACTATCTTAGGAAAAGAGATGTCTTTATGCATGTGGTCCACTCTGCTCTTCTGTTAGCTATAGGATGGGGGGCTGAGGTTACTTCCAGATTAGAAATCACTCATTGGCAGTGAGGAGTCTCTGGGCTAGGAGGTAGGGCAGTGGTTCTCAAAGGTGGCTGCATATTGGAACCATCTGGAGAGCATCAAAAACTACTAACACTTTTGTCTCACCATCAGGATTCAGATTTACTTGGTTTGGGATGTGGCCTAGGCATCAGGGAATTTTAAATGCAGCCGAGTTTGAGAACCACTAAGTTGGAAAAACCTATTTTCTGGTCTTGCTGATAGATTTCAGGAAGGCATTGACCTCTTTGTGTATACTTACTAATCTGATTTATTGCATCACAAGATTTTCCAGCCTGGAAGAGATATATCAATAATATGTCAAAGATTCTTTCAATATAAGGCTTTGCAGAATTTCAGGGATTTACTTTTTTTTTCTTGCTCCTGGCTGAAGTTCTGGAGAAAAGGACCTAGGAAAGCATTTTTAAAAAAAGTATGACTCCCTTAAAAAAAGTAAGTCATGCAGTCCATTTATGAAACCAAATGGAAAAGCTTTCCGGGTCAAATGTTAAATCTTGCAAAAAATTCTTGAAGCTTCATTTATTTAATCCAAATATTTACGTAACATCTCAGTGATATAGTGTATGTGTTTAGAGCAAGTAAAGTATTGATTTGGGGCTACTAATGTGTAGGGAAGCAAAATTTAGGATATGTGAGGGAACAAAAGCATGTAGCTGGGAAAGCATATTAAGGGCATTGTCATAATGGGTTTCAGCAAAGGAAGGAATCCACTGTATGCTGAGCTTTGCTGATGATAATCAGCAAGAGGAAATTGCTCTAAACTGTAACAGGATCAAATTAGATAACTGACTCCTTTCCTGACCATTGAGTTTTTCTCTACTAGAATCAGTTGCTGAAAGGGGTTACAGAGTCTCAGGAATATACTTCCTTGAGTATATACTACAGGCCCTTTCCGTTAGGTTGTAAGAAGGTATTGTTTGAATACACAAGACACTTACTAGGGAGTGGCTCCATTGTAAACAAGTATTAATTAACACCTAGCTAGAGGAGCTAGGCCCAATCAATTATTTTTAATATAAAATATAGTATTCTTACACTGTTGGGTTTTTTTAAATAGTAGCTTTATTGAGATATAATACATATACCATAAAATCCACGCTTTTAAAATGTATCATTCAGTGGGTTTTGATAGATTCACAAAGTTGTGTCACCATTAATATCTAAATCCAGAACATTTTCATCATTTCTTCGAAAAAACCTCATGCCCGTTAGCAGTCACTCCCCATTCTTCCTCTCTGCATCCCCTGGCACATGCTAATTTACATTCTGTCTCTACAGGTTTGCCTATTCTGGACACTTCATATAAATAAAATCATAAAGTATGTAGCCTTTCGCTCCTGGATTCTTTCACTTAGAATAATGTTTTCAAGGCCCATCTGTGTTGTAGCATGTATTTGTACTTCATTCCTCTTTATAGCTGAGTAATACTCCATTGTCTGGATACATTCATCCACAGATGGACATTTGGGTTGTTTTCAATTTTTTGTGTGGATGAATGTTTTCATTTCTTTTGGATTTAGAGCTAGGAGTAGAATTGATGGTCTTAGGATCACTGTACGTTTAACTATTTGAGAAAGTGCTAACCTGTTTTTCAATGTGGCTGCACCATTTCACATCCCCACCAGTAATATGGGAGGGCTCCATTTCTCCACATCTCCACTAGCACTTGATGGTGTCCCTATTTTTATTATAGCTACCTAGTGGTTAGGAAGTGGTATTTCATTGTGGTTTTGACTTGTACTTTTCTAATGATTGATGCTATCTTAGCATCTTTTCGTATGCTTATTGGCCATGTGTATAAAATCTTTGGAGAAATATATCTATTCAAATCCTCTGTCCATTTTTTTAAATTGGGTTATTAGTCTTTTATTATTGAGTTGTAAGAATTCTTTATATAGTTTGGATTCAAGTCTCAAATATGACTTGCAACTATTTTCACCCCAACTGGGGGTTGTAATTTCACTTGTCTCATGGTTCTTTTGAAGAAAAAGGTTTGAAATTGTGATGAAATCCATTTATCTATTTTTTGTTACTGGTACTTTTGGTGTTATATCTAATCACTGTCCAATTTAAGGTTATGAATATGTACTCCTATGTTTTGTTCTAGGAGTTTCATAGTTTTAGCTCTTACATTTAGGGCTATGATCCATTTTCTGTTAATTTTTATATATGGTATAAGACAGCAGTCCAAATTTGTTCTTTTGAATGTGGCTGTCTAGTTGCCACAGCACCATTTGTTGAAAAAACTATTCCTTCCCCGTTGAATTGTCTTGGTTCCCTTATCACAAACAGCCTAGACTCTCAATTTATTTCTAGACTTTATTTCTAGACTCTCAATTTTATTTCTAGACTCTCAATTTCTAGACTCTCAATTTTATTCCATTGATCTATATGGCTACTCTGAGGCTCTCAATTTTATTCCATTGATCTATATTTTATTTCTAGACTCTCAATTTATTGAGAGTTTATTTCTAGACTCTCAATTTTATTCCATTGATCTATATGGCTACTCTGAGGCCAGTGCCACACTGTATTGATTCCTATAACTTTGTAGTTAGTTTTGAAATTGAGAAGTATGAATCTTCCATCTTTGTTCTTCTTTGATCAAGATTATTTTGGCTATTCTATGAATTTTAGGGTTGGCTTGTATTTTCTGCCAAAAGGCAGCTAGATTTTGATAGAGATTGAGTTGAATCTGTGTGTTATTGGGTTATGTTAAAGATTAACTGTGTTAATCCTTAGTACTTAGTCCTTAGAATAAGTGCCTGATATATAAGAAGGCAATATAACTTGTTAGATATCACTATGTTATCATTTGAATTGTCTCAAGTAATCCTTTCTGTTTGATACTTCTGTATTTTATACTGCAACTGTCTTCTGTGTGGCATTTTTCTCTTCATAGTCACAAATTGCTTTCCTTGGTAAAAATTATTATATTTATATGAAAATTATGTTAATTGGTAAAATCTATTAGAATTGCCTGAGTGTAATTCTTACCTGTCTGGAGAAGAAGTCATAAAATCCCACATTGTAACATTGTAGAGAAGCATCTGTGAAGTTTCTCATTACTATTTCTGAATTTCATGAAGTCTTAAACTTAAGAATAATATCTGCAAATGCTCTTATTCCAATCCATAAAATAATTATTTTCCCATTGGCTTAATACTCTGTAAATTGGGCTAGAAGCCAACTTCTGCCTATGTTTTCCTCTAGGAGTTTTATAGTGTCTGGTCTTACATTTAGGTCTTTAATCCATTTTGAGCTTATTTTTGTGTATGGTGTTAAAGAATAATCTAATTTCTTTTTTCTTTTTCTTTTTTTTTTACATGTAGCTGTCCAGGTTTCCCAGCACCATTTGTTGAAGAGACTGTCTTTCCACCATTGTGTAGTCTTGCCTCCTTTGTCATAGATTAATTAACCATAGGTGTGTGGGTTTATTTCTGGGCTTTCTATCCTGTGCCATTGATCTATATTTCTATTTCTGTGCCAGTAACATACTGTTTTGATGAATATAGCTTTGTAGCATAGTCTGAAGTCAGGGAGCCTGATTCCTCCAGCTCCGTTTTTCTTTCTAAAGATTGCTTTGGCTAGAAGCCAACTTATTCCTTTAAATCATCAACGTGAGCTGAAGGCTAATGTGTACATTTAAAGTGAAGTTCGTCTTTGATTCACTTGCTCATTGATTACAGACATGTCAGCATCCACTGGGCTTCTTTTGGAGACTTTGGTGGGAAATGCCAAAACCATGTCTTAGAGTTGAGTAAGTTAATGTTAAAGCTTAAAACTATTTTGCGGTGGATATAGAAATACTGCAGGAGAGTGCGCTGAAAGACCCTCTCAGCTGTTGATCAGGATATCTAAGCAATGCTTAATGTGGTAATTTTGTGGCTCTCTTTCAAAACTAGAATTTATGAGTTTGAAGTAAGTTATACAGGAGATCTGATATGAAATAGGTATACTTTCCCTGCCACTATCTTGGTTATAACAGTGTCCATTTAATTTTCTAAACCTTAAAAAATAAAATAAGGTGAGATTCTCAAGATTCTAGAATTTGGTATCAGTGAGGGTTTTATCAAAAAAAGCAGAATCACTGTAAGTGATACAGAACATGCGATTTATTAATCCGATTGGATTTTTCACAGTTGTGGGAGCTGGCTTGGCAGTGTATGTAAGCCTATTGCTTTTCTGTGTTGTGTTGTACCTGAAGTCATCCGAACCAGGGTCAGGAGAGAAAGATGGACATAAAGTCAGAGCAAGGTCAAACAGGAAAATCCATGAGGACAAACTGGAATCCAGGAGGATGCCTGGAACTTGCCTGCATCTCTCACCACCTCTAACCTCAGTGGTGCAGATGACCTGCCAAAGAGTCTGTGCCTTCTCTATGGAGCTGCACACACACCCAGCCTAGGATTCCGAGAAGCCAAACAAGGAGATCTTGTCAGAGCTAGAGAAACTGAACGCCCGGTTCTTTCCTGTGCCAACAAGGTGAGGTGACAGATCAGTGACAAATTATGTGAGCTTCAAGGCCTGTGCCCTCAGTATGACCCTGGACACACTTTGGGACTGCACACATTTAAGTTTCTAAGAAGACTGTGAAGTTTTCTTTTTTAAGAGGTATTTCAGTTTATCAGCATTTGTAAATATAAGTACAAGCCTTCAGAGGTTTCTCTGAATCTGAAACAGCAACTTTGTAAAGTACTATTTTGTTCCTGTTGATAATTTACTCATCTGAAGCCAAAAGCCTGAATTGCTTTAACTACCCTGAGATTTGAGTCATGTCTGCTAAACAGTGTTTTCAAGCACACATCCGTTAGGGGTTTGCTTTCTATCCAGGGGTACACGTGAGCTTCAGAGATAATGCTAGACCATTGCTCTCATGTCCTTTTCAGAATGATTCCATTTAGAACATCTGTCAATATCATGCTGCAACTGGGAACAAAATAGCTTTGTGTTTTGCTGCCTCCTACAGAGTCATAATGATCCAATATTAGGGAAACACATGAAAAGCATTGATTCTGAATGGATCTATATTAGTGAACCAAATGATTTAGAAGCTCTTTCAATTCAGGTAAAAATTTCTCAGATCAGGGAGCAGCCTTATCCTGACCCTGATTGTGAGAATTATTGGCAAGCTGCAGTGTTCTCAGTAAGAATACTCATTGAGCAGATTTGGGTTTTAGCAATTTCAAGTCCAGAATTTCAAGGTCTGCTAGACCTTGACCCCAGAGTACTATGCCCCTTATGGATACAAAAAAACTGGAATAAAATTGGAGAAGTGTAAGAACTCACGAACAAGGAAAGTGTGGATATGATTTGAGTTTAGAAGGTAAAGAGTAGGGGTAGAGAGGACATTCTAAGGGAAAAATTAATGATAGTAGAAAATAGGATTACTGGACTATGGGCTATAATATGAAAATTAAAATAAACTCTTGAGATAATAAGACTGGTACTTTCATTGATTTTCTAAAGCCTTCCACAAATAAGTACAATACAATTATACAGGATTAGAAATGTCAGGTGGAAAAATAAGTATCAAAACGGGATTTAAAAAATCATATGAGAGTAGTTTGTACAACTCTATAAAGTACATTTGAATTTCTAGATGAGATGATTAATGTCCTACAAAATTACAACTTTGCAAAACTGATCCTACTGGAGACAGGATTAAAGGGACCAATTACCAGAGAAGAAATAGAGAGCAATTTAATCCCCCCCAACAACACACACATATCACCTGGACAAGATGGTTTCATATAGAAATTCTTTCGAACATTTAAAGATCAGATAACCTCCATAATACTTAAACTACTCTAGCGCACAGAAAAAGAAGGACATTTTTCATATCCTTTCAATGAAGTGATTGTAATGCAAAGCTCAAAACCAAAGATTGTTGCAAAAGCAAGACAAATCTTACTTATTAATACTGATGAAAAAGTTAAATAAAATGTAAGTAACATAACCAATGGCACATTAAAAGATACTACATCATGAGCAAGTGAAATTTATTTCAGAAATATAAAGGTGTTGCTATATAAGGAAATCTATTCATAAAATTAAGCTAAGGAGAAAAACCAGGAGATCATCTCAATAGAAGAAGAAAGAGTAATTGACAAATTTAATATCCACTCATGTTAAAAGCAGCCAGCATCTTCCTTAATGGAAAAACACTAGAGAATTTCCAACTAAAATCAGAAACAAGGATGTCCACTGTCTCTACTACTCTTTAATTTTGTAGTAGAGGCATCAGCCATTGAAAGTAGACAAGAAAAAACAAGTAGAAGCATAAAAATTTGAAAGGAAGAAATAAAGTATACCTCTTAATCAAGGATATAATTGTACATCTGGAAAATTCAAAATAATGAATTGAAAAACCACTAAAAAAATAAGAAAATTTGGCAAAGCACTGAGTAATAAAACCAATATACAGAAGTCAATAATCTTCACATAAACAACAAAACAATAATAGGCCAAAGTTGACAGATGAACCCCAAGTTACAAAAGCAAATAAGGAAAATCATATACTTAGTTGTGAACTTAACAAAAATATCCAAAATCTGTATGAGGGAAACCATAAATTAATCCTGGAAGTCACAATAGATGACTTGAATACATGGAAGACATATGATTTTGGATTAGAAGACTCAATATTGTAAAGATGTTAAGAAAAGAACAATGAGGAGGGGATAACTTTTTCAGATATTAAACATTGTATACTTAACTGGTGCTTCATGAACAGACAGCTAGACCAGGGGAACAGAAGAGAAGAATCCAGGAATAGACACAACTGTGTATGAAATTTTACTATATGATAGAGGTAGTATCTTAAATCAGTGATGAAAAGATGAATTTGTATGTAAGTTGTATTTGGACAGCTATCACGAGATAAGTTTGGATCAATTCTTCATAACATATTTATGGTAAATTCCAGGTGAGTTAGATTTTTAAATGTAAGTTGAAACCATGTAAGTAGCAGAAGAACACATAAGTGAATTACTTTATTATCTGGCATGGGAAAACCTTCTTGTGATTCAGAATTTGATTTCTCCTCCCCCAGACATCAACAATAACAATAAAAGTCGTTTGGGTGGCATAAATGTCACAAGCAAAGAGACAAATGGGGAAAAAGTATTTGCAACTTAAATAACAAGGTTTTAATGTCCCTAATACACAAAGAACTTCTAAAAATAGGAGAGATAAACCATTTTTAAAAACTGAACAAGAGATATGAGCCTTCCAGTCACACAAAAAAGGAATACAAATAACCCTTAAACGTATGAAAATATGCTTGACCTTGATCACTGTAAAAGAAACACAGGCTAAAACAGTATTAAGATATGGCTTCAGACCTATCAAATAGAAAGCCAGATGTTTGACAATCTTCTCTATAGGTAAGCACAATATAAATGGTAAGCTGAGAAATCTTCAGAGATATATATTGAATTATTCATGAAAAAATGTTATGATGCCTGGTATTTGCTTCAAAATAATTTGGTAAAGGGAGCGTTTTGGATACATGAAACAAAGATGGCCATGTATTGGTAGTTTAGAAGCTGGGCCATCAGTATATGGGTGTACACTACTATTCCCTCAAATTTTGTATATGTTTGAAAGTGCTCATAATAAAAAGTAAAGGGGAAAATTCATACAGTTTCAAAGGATACCACAAAATTAAGCTAAAGGGACATTTTTACCTTATAGAAAAAAGAATTTTAGAGAAATTAAATTATACTTTGGCTTAGAAGTGCACTTAATATGTGAGAATAATGATATATCAATGGAGAAAAACCAATTTAAAGCTGACTTGTGTTGGAATTTTTACCCTTTATTTTCGGGGTGAGTAAGCTCAATGAATTCTTAGTCTGTCTCATATTATATCCCTTGACCATAAATTGCAACAAAATGAACACATTTAAAAATAGATTTGATTGCTCCAGTAGACACATTGACCACTGTCAACAAATAAAAGTCCAGTTAATTTGATGTTGATTTATATTTGCAGTTTAGTTTGAATGTTCCATATAGGCTCACATCCATTAATTCTAAATAGCATTTAGGGAGTATCGAAATAAAAATTATCTTTGATAAACTTTGCTAACCGAACAAAATGCTATGGAATACACTGAAGAGGTTTTTATTTTTTATTTTTTAATTTACACCCTCCCCCACAACTTCCCTCCTTCCAGAAAATGCCTTCTGTTCTGATGCACAGGCTACAGGCCCCTAGAGTACTTCAGCCGTCCATAATTTAACTGTAACCTCCTGGACATGAATGTGGTGGTAGGAAGCCATATTTCAAGGTCAGTTAATGAGAACCACCTTTAGGCTATCGTTCAGATAATGAAGTGCTTGCTGTGAGAATCCCAGACCCCAAATGCTCTTACTGGAGCCCAACACAAACCAATCAAATAAAGATAAATGAGGAAATAGTAAACATCTGTCCATTTTATGCTTGATAGTTTTATTTTATGGAAACCATCTACACTGAATGCAACGTAGTATCCGTGATATTTTATTTGTCTACTATTTTAAGCTTTCTGAAGTACCTTAAGAATGGTTTTATGAATTTAATAAGTTCACGTCACAAGGTCATAACTTGTCATGGCATCCTTAAGATTGTTACTTGGAGAACTAGCAAAGTTTGCATGGGTTAGTCCATCTGGGTAGTAGTCGTCCACACATATCTGTAGCATTTGTTAAGCTCCCCACTAGACAAATCGGAGTGTATCCTCAGAGCCATGCAAAATATCATGCAAAACAGAAGGTGCCAATGAGTGTTAGATGGACAAATGGATGCTTTCATAGGGGAGCCCAGTTCTCTGAGCTCTGACCTATTCAACTGACAAGTTAATATGCTGTCTGCCAGCACAAATCTCACTTTCAAAAATTATAGTCCCTCTGTACTTT
This sequence comes from Tursiops truncatus, assembly GCF_011762595.2. Classification (NCBI taxonomy): domain Eukaryota; kingdom Metazoa; phylum Chordata; class Mammalia; order Artiodactyla; family Delphinidae; genus Tursiops; species Tursiops truncatus. The sequence goes on from NC_047046.1 coordinate 69,364,711, forward strand.
CTCTTTTCCCAGGTTATTTGAAATTGCTCTTCTGAAGATATAAATATTCTACTTTGAGGAAGTTTTTATACTCTTGTGCAACTTAAAATAGAAAAATGAGCTCAGGAAGCCAGACCTGGAAAGTACCAAGGTCATTATTTAATCTAAACATTCACTTTACAGATGAGGAAGGAAGGAGAATCCAAGCTCTGAACTTGGAGAGACTCCACTTCCACCAACTGCCCAAAGACACATTTCATTAATCATGACATTTGCATGGCTCTGAGAATCTTAAATATTAAATATACACTAACACATATGTATTGAGCTCCTCCTGTATGCCAACCACTATACTGGGCTCTGTGGATCCAGCAGTGGACAAGGAAATTAAATTCCTGAGCTAATGGAATTTATGTTGAACAAGAATGAAACAAAGCAGGGTAAAAAAAAAGAGAGAGAGACAGTATGGGCAACCTCATTTGAGATATTCTAACTATGAAAATCATGTTCCCAGAGAAAATTCCCTTCCCTCATAGAATGAATATATTTCTACTTTCTACCTATCTAACCCAGTTTCCATTACAAATCATAATGAACACCAGTCTTGGGGTTTCCTCTATTAGAAATGTCACCCCATAAATTAGGTAACTTCCCTGCACGTGATTTCTCATCTGTAAACTAAGGGCTAGACCACATGATTACTTAGATTTCCTTCTACCTTTAGGATTCTTCATTAAACAGAGCTTCATGGGCGTTGTGAATTCTTTTCCCTACTCCTTCCAGCCTCTTACCTTCCCACGAAAGGCTCTGAGGTCGATGCTGTGGTTTCTGTATCTAAAAGACCTTCTGGCTCTTGTGGTATAGTTTGTGACACAGTGATAATGGCAGAGAGTCAGACGCATTTCCTGAAACATGGCAATCCTCTGGCTTTTTCTTCCCTTTTAGATTCATAGAACCAAGAACTAACAATCCCATCAATCATTGCGCGGGAATAAACAATACTGCTAAACTTGTCAGCTTTTTGATCCTTACCAGATCTTTTCTTTTAGCCCAGTTCTTAGAAAACAGCCTTTTTTTTACCAAGGCTTTTATTTTTCTTTGTGGTGGTGTATTTGCTGTGCCAGGGATAGACTACTGAGGTCACATGATTTTAGGACTCAGAAAATCACATAGTAATAAAAGAGGAACGAAGCTAAATACAAAAGAAATTTCTTTAAAAGTTACAAACTAAATGCAAAAGAATTGTATATATAAAATAATTCATTTTTAAAAGAAACTTGGAGGCAAACTATCTCATACCCAGCTTAATATGTCAATTTCTTTAACTAGTCTATTGAAGACACTAAATAAATGGTTTCCACAGTACCAAGCTTGCATTCATTTCAGGTGGAATTTATGTTCAATGCCACAAAATCTCCACCATCTTTCAGTTAAAGAAAAGACCCTGTGTGGGCTGCAGTAGAACTGATCTGTGTTAGCCAGGATTGTTGACTCTGGATTAGAGCCTGATTGGGAGGCAACCCCAGGCAGTTTATGGACTGCAGATTGGCTACAGGTCCGAAATACATGGTAGGGCATGTAGTTGGCAAGTAGTGATAGTCTCATTCTGTAAGTGACAATTCATCTCCCACGCGATGGTCCTGAATCTCCTCTCGTACCTAATTCCTCCCTATGCTATAAGGTTAAATGCAAGTTCATCTTCCTCTACAAAATCTGCTCTGACCATTGCAGTCCATGAAGATTATTGTTTTGTTTGAACTAAAAGCACAACGATTTGACTCATTTATCAACTAATCATGTTCCGTCTTGTAAAATTATGTTGTATTTTCTTTCATCCTTATTCGGGGTATGCGTGCCTTGACAGAAAGTAGATTATGGATTATATTTTTGGAATTTTCATCTTTGGGCCTGATACTGTATATTGGAGGTATTTAACTAGATTTGCTCAAGACTTAGCCTTTAGTGACACTGTCACCAAAAATATTGCAAAAAGCATAGTTAACTGTAAGCAAAGTTTTAAAATGTGCTGATGTATCTTCTTGATTCTATTCATGTTTCCAGGAAACCACAATATCCTCCGACTTTATCGTGTATTTAGGTAACCAGTAGCTTCAGTTTCTTCCCTCTGATTATCAAGGATTGTGTCCAGGGACGAATTTTGCTTTAATTACTTAACTATCTTAGAATATTTAAATTTCATCTGTTTTTTTTCACAAGAGAATTAACAGTTTTATCTGATTTTACTGGTGAAATAACAGACTTTATCACCCTTCAGAGGAGTTTCACATGAGCAAGTTTGGAAGGGAAAGAGAGACTAAGGTAGAGTGATGGTGGTGATGATAGACCTTAGATGGGGGAAACCTTACAACTTTGACAGCAATCTCCTCTAGCAACCCATTTGGCTCAAAGACTAGAAACAGCAACATCTTCAACCAAAAAGTCCTGGTAAGATATTTGGCACCAACCCAAACGCAGAACTACTCACTGCCAGGGGGTGGATCAATGCAGACATTTTCTAAGAAGAATTTCACATCAGTAGTGGAGATATCTGTATCCCTGCATTAAGGAAGGCTTGTTGTTGATGGTTGCTATGCATCTCTTCCTGAGCAATGGTTATACTTTGTATAGATCTTAAAAAAGAAAAAGAGTACATTCACAGTCAGCAAACATCTACCCTGAGAGCCCTACTCAGTGAAGAAAGGATGTTATAAGAGAGGAAAACTTTAGTGCAAAAATATATATTGGCAGCTCTCAAAACACCTGACCTCAAAAACCATTCATTAATTAAAGAAATATACATCCATCAACCATAATACATTTAGGAGGATTTAGCATCAATAGGGTTCAAATTTTAGAAAATTCTAATGTAAAAACATTGTAAATCTTCCAAATGATGTAATAATACTGGCTGGCTAACTACCTAATCATCATCTTCATCATTATTTATCCAAAGACATGGAACCTTTTAGTTTTGACCCTGTACCAAAATGACAATGTAAAAAATAAAGTTTTGTTTAAATTGATGAATATGTGCATCATTTTCTTACATGTAGAAAAATGATTCGAATTATGTAGCAGTTTTCAGATATGTCCATGGAGCAGCCTGTTGTTGACATTTAATCTTGATCACCTCAGAACTCCTGAAGAGTACAATGTTTTCTGGATTGTAGAGGTGAGGAAATATTCCTCCTTCTTACCTAATAGGAGAGAAATGTTTCTATTCTAGGGATGTCTTCATAAGCCTTCCTCTATCCATCTGTATAACCCACAAATCAGAAAGTTGTACCAAATGGCAAATCATTTTGCTAACCTCAAGAGTGGAAAGTACATCAAGTATTTAGTGGGTGATGGTGAAATTCAAAGGTATGTGGTGGTAGTTTTCATGTCATCACTGTTTTTGGCATTGGCCCTTGGCATCACCCATAGCCGTTGTAACAACAGAAGAAATTAAAACCAAGGCAGGAGAGGTTAGGGCAGTGGGTGAAATGGCAAGTGATGTTCCTTCAGGAGAAATATTAGAAGAATTACCATAGTTATGCCTCTGAATAGCTCTTCCCTTTTTTCAAGGCCTAGAAAATATTCGGCAGATTTGCCAAATACAGCATATTTGCCGTTGGAGAACAGAGGGTTCAGTATTTCAGAACGTAAGATTTTAAAACATTGCTTTTGAAATGATTTCAAATCAGTGTTTTTAAAGGTTGTCATTTCAGCTGTGAAATTTTTTAAATTAAAAAGGAATATTTTGTATGCATATAATAGAAAGGTCATCCTGCAGGATTACATGCAGAATATCCCCCTAGGTTTTTCTCTTCCATTACTCATATATAATTTCAGTCTCCCTCTAGCACACCTGCATCATCTTGGACAGTTTTTTCTATTCCCTGTGACTCTTTTTCCTAGCACCACACTCCTGATTCCAAGAGACACTGGCTTAAAAAAAAAAAAAAAAAAAAAAAAAGCTATAACTCTTTAAGTTCTACTATTGCTGTGGCAATAGCCATGGTGGGTATCACATAGCTTTTTGTTCCATATTACCTGATACGATATAAAAAGATAGGTACTAAGTGAAATCATAGAAGAGTCCTTACTCCTGAAGCTGCTCTGAACTAGTGAACTCACTGAGTCACAGAATAGAGGCATTCCAATTTTTTACCCTTGAAAGCTAAATTGACGTTGCTTTGCAGGAAGGCAAAGGAAAACCAATTTTAATCATAAGTACTTATTTTTCCTCCTACACAGGCCCACCAAGACCATCACTATGACCGATGGGGACTATGATTATCTGATCAAACTCCTGGCCCTTGGAGATTCGGGGGTGGGGAAGACGACATTTCTTTATCGCTACACAGACAATAAATTCAATCCCAAGTTCATCACGACAGTAGGGATAGACTTTCGGGAAAAACGTGTGGTGAGTTTTTAACCATACTGTTAACTGGTTGCTGATCCTACTATATAAGATAAGGATTAAGGGCTTCCCTGGTGGCGCAGTGGTTGAGAGTCCGCCTGCCGATGCAGGGGACATGGGTTTGTGCCCCGGTCTGGGAGGATCCCACATGCCGCGGAGCGGCTGGGCCCGTGAGCCATGGCCGCTGAGCCTGCGCGTCCGGAGCCTGTGCTCCACAACGGGAGAGGCCACAACAGTGAGAGACCCACGTACCACAAAAAAAAAAAAGAAAAAAAAAAAGATAAAGATTAAGAAGCTATGTTTATTGCATTGCAAGGTGACCGTCTTTTATCACATGAAATTCATAACCTGTCACTTTAATCCAATTTAAATATTATTTTTTACTGTCTCAATTATAAATAACATGTTGCTTAGAAAAAATTGAGTGGCACTGTCACTTGCCCCCAGAAGTACACAGGGCAACTAAAATCATTTATGGGTTTGCATAGTGTGTTTTCTATGAATTCTTAAGGAAACTTTCAAAACATGAATTAGTATCTAAAATCATTAACTCTTTATCTGAGTTCCTCAATAAAAACAAGTGTTCATTTCCCTATGCTTACAAAAAAAGTTAAAAGAATGATTGGCAAATAGCTGGAACGTGAGCTTTGTGAGTTCCTGCTGCATTTTTATTTATGTGTAGACTCAGCCATCAATCACTAGCTTCTATGAACAGAATGTGAGACCAATCCATGCTATTTTTCAAGATAAGGGATTTTAAGTGAGAATCACAACCACTTCCTTCTCCTATGCTAGACGCTAATGACAAGGATATTGTGACATGTGAGACGTGTAACATAGGCAGAGAAGCTTAGCCAGATTTACTGCCACCCAAGGTATTCTTGATTGCCAAGATGGCGGTGGCTTCCAGTTGATATCACAAATCCAAAACAACAAACAAAGAAAATGATGTTGAGAAGTTAAATCATGGTTCCTTATAATGTCCTGTACCTTATCTGAAAGTCCAGTACTATAGTCTTAGCAAACTTGCTCCCAACCCTTCCAGGGTTTTTCTGTGCCTTCTCCCCTCCCAATTCCCCACCCCCAACCCCAATCTAGGTATAAATCTTTGCAAAGCTTATCTTTAAAACATCTTCACTAAGCCATAAGTAAAAGAACTGGATAAATATTAAAATTTCTATGCTTTGTTTAAATAAGAAGTCAAAATGCCATCATTTAAAAAATTTAAACTTTTCTAAAAAGAGCCCTTGAAGGAACGACTAGTAAGGAAAGACTTGAAATATCCTGTGTAAACTTATTGAGAAATTCCATGTGTTTTTCATTTTGAAAGTCCAGTTCACAGTAGAGGATATTCAGGTATTTGTAAAGCATTTTACTGTTTTAAAAATGCCTTCACATCTGCTATTTCATTCAAGTTAGCAGTAACTCTGTAAAGTAGGAGGAAATGATGGGTCTAAATTTGCTAAAGGAAAATAAGATTCTATGAAGTTAAATGAAGAGTCTATATTTGAATGTAGAAGTTGGGTCCTAAATCTAATGTTTGCTGCCTCCATGAGGAAATGACAGAAGGTGTCTAATTTAAGTTTGCAGGATGCCTAAATTGTTTTGAAAACCATACTTATACTTGACATTTAAAAGTGAGAGTATATGTGATACTTCTGGGGAAACAAAACAGAGCAAATATTTATTTTGCACTATGAACTTTGATTATAGTAATGAAGAAAAAATATGCTGAGTGAACCCAGAGAATTTGAATGCTGACATAATCCAAAGCAGTATCAACTGATGACATTTGTATTTTTCAGGTTTATAACACACAGGGACCAAATGGGTCAACAGGGAAAGCAGTTAAGGTACATCTTCAGCTTTGGGACACAGCAGGACAAGAGAGGTAACAGTGAATTACTTTGTTTCTAGCTACAAATATCTTAGGAAAACTTATTTTAAGGTGAACGCTGTATGTGGTATGTGGACTTGTAAGGATATGCAACTCTCCTTCTGGTTTCAAAATAAACATTTGTATCAAAAAATAAAAATAAATTACTTGTAGTTCATCGACCATAACTAGCACTGTGTATTTGGTACAGATTTCAAAAATCAGATTTTCAGAAATCTCTGTGAAAATTCTTATGCATTGTCTTTGTACTTTGTAATAGGGGAAAAAAGAAAAAAACTTCTCCAGAATTTAATTAAATTGAGGTGGGAAATTGACATTGTTACAAGTACTACTTGAAGAGGGAGTTGAAGAAAAGGTGTTAATATCTTTCTCATCTCTTCCTGCCCTTACACACAGACTCTCATCCTGTGCCGTTTGACTGGCTTAACTCTCTGAGATTTTGGTCTCACCATCAGCCTCCAGCTGGAATGTTTTACTCCCTTTCCACCTCCCCTGAGCCTCTCCTTTCACCAGGCCTGGCTCACATTACACCTGCTTGTCGGGGCTCTTCTGAACACCCCAAGTGAAACAAACTCCCTCTTTCTTGAACTCCTACATCTATTCTTCCATCCCTTAAATTACTCAATTAATTATATACCACCTTGCAGTAAGGTGAATCTTTTATTTTTATCTGTAACTGCTGGTCTCTGATTCACTTGTGACCGTCTCACCCCAACACAATTGTGAGCTTTATAAGGGCAGAGGCCATACTTGGTTTTTCAGCCTCGTCTCTGGTACAGCGTCCAAGTCAAGAGACACTCAGTAGACAGTAGTGTGGCTTGTTGAGAGCTGGAGGTGCTATGGCATTATTTGATGAAAATATATTTCTTTGAGATTCAAACTTCCGGAGTGCAAAAGACCCCAAGCTAGTGAAGCTTTTCAATATTAGATTAAACAGAAATTGGCAATAGATTGTCAGAGAAGACATTTAGAAGGCACATACCTCCCAATTCTACATCACATGTCTTACAATGTTTATGCTGGTAAACACTTCAGTCTTTGAAATGAATCCAAAACATTCTCGCTTTCAGTGAGTGTAAACGCCAGGAGAGGGGCTGGGCCCTCTCTGTGAGCTTTTTTGACTGTGAATTCCATTTACACACATCCTTCAACACGGCTGGTTCTTCTGAAGTCATTCCTTACAAGAATCTCTGTTCATATGTCAGTTTTGTTGTCACAAAGATGTATGTTTTATAGACCGATTTAATTCATTTTTGAAGAAGGAATATGAGAAAATGTGGTTCCCATATGTCTTCGCACACGATATGTCAGCCTAGCGTGATGGCAGGCTTCTCTCATCTGTCCCCTTAAGACAGCTGCTCCAGGAGTGAAATAGGAAATACTAAGGACAGTCTTAGTACATCAAGGTTATTCATTCCTTGAGAATTTTGCATTCTGTATACAAAAGGTGCAGCTAAGCAGCAGGATGAACAATGCCTCACACCTCAACCCTGTGCCTGAGGACAGCTGGCAGTATAAGCCATGTAAGATAATGATTATTGATAAAAGGCACATTATGGGAAGGAGGACAGAAATCATACCCCTTATGTAAACCTAAAGGATGCAGGGCACAGACTTAGTTCTCAGTGAGGGAGAAGGAGCTATAATGCGCCCTAGGATCTGTTTTCTGATGGGGTCCTAGCTTTCTCCACCCTGGGGCCACAATGAGGTTGGTGAGTGAAGCTAGAAATCAATAAGCTTTCCCCTGGAGTAAACCCTGGAAAGTAAGGGGGTTAACAAGGGTACTGGGCTGAGTGGTCCAGGGTATGAAGCTGGTCCAGAGCAAGAGTATTTTACCCATGTTGCTGTGGATGCAGAAGTGTTTGCTCCAATGAGATCTTATCGAGCAAGTGTGTTTTAAAGAAACTGTCATGTGCTGTGGGCAATGAGAGGGGGATAAGGCACAGTCTTATCCTCAAATCAGACACACGCACACACACACTCTTAAGGAGAGGACAGAGAGGAGACTATTGTGGCTGAGTTAGCCACACTCTTGTGGTTGGAGCAGGAGACAGTTTTGGGAGTACAGCTAGTTCCCAAAGACAGAGAAAGAACCCTTCAATAAAAGCCCTGTAATCTCCGAGCTTCTAGTGACTGGTAGGAACAAATCCACAGGAAGAAAACTGAGTAAAACTTTTGGTATTTCATAATCATCATGAGTATGTCCTACCAAAGGAATCTTATTTTGGAAATAAAAAGTCATTAAAATATCTCTTCTGGGCTTCCCTGGTGGCGCAGTGGTTGAGAGTCTGCCTGCCGATGCAGGGGACACGGGTTCGTGCCCCGGTCCGGGAAGATCCCACATGCCGCGGAGCGGCTGGGCCCGTGAGCCATGGCCGCTGAGCCTGCGCGCCCGGAGCCTGTGCTCCGCAATGGGAGAGGCCACAACAGTGAGAGGCCCCCGTACCGAAAAAAAAAAAAAAAAAAAAAAAAAAACTCTTCTCCCTGCTTTGGTATTGAAAGTATTGTTCTCTATTGAAGTCATTTAACACTTTAATGATTTATATCCTTTGCTATTTTCTTTCTTTATTTCTTTATCTATATTTGACAGGCATTTAGCGAGCCAAAAATGTGCTCAGGGCCATAGAAACGCAATGGATAGCAAGTTAGAAACACAGCTCCTTTTTTCTTGGAGCTACCGGGGTAGAATTTGGACAAATAAACAATTGCAATAATAGCTTTAGGGCACTAACAGGAAAACAAAGAGTGGTTGTCAGGTGCACCAAGAGGAGCCCATAAGCTACATGAGGGTGTTGGGAAGTCAGCGTGGGGAGGTGATACTGTTATATGTAAATATACATACTCATACACAATGTATGAGTGAATCTTATCCAGGCTAAAAGGATAGAAGGTAAAGGAAGCATGAAGGTGAGGCTTCCCACAGGAATAACAGTGTGTGTGAAAGCCCAGGGGAGAGTGTGAACTTTCTAAGAACCAAAAGAAGATCAGCTTGCCTGTGGGTGGTCAACAGATGAAGCTGGATAGATGAGCAAGGGTTAGTTCATGCAGAGCCTTGACGGATTGTTGAAAAGTTCAGTCATTATCTTAAGCAAAGTACCATCATTTAAATGTTTTTAGCAGAGGATTTATATAATCAGTGGGAAGAAATCAGGGAAGGGGAGGATCCCATACGACACTGGAGACAGGAAGACTGTTGAGAAGGCTGTTGAAATTATCCAGGTGGAAGATAATGGGTCCAAAACTAGAATAGTGGCAGGGTACGTGGACAGAAATGAGAAAGTCAGGAGATATTTGTTGATTGCTTGTATATAGCAGGTGAGGTAGAAAGGCTGTGGTGACCAAGGAGGATGGTGATGTCATTGACAGAAAATCAGGAGGAGGGGCCAGTTTGGTTTTAAACACATGAAGTTGAGGGTACCTTAGTTTCCTCCAAGTGGAAATATCAAACAAGTAATTGGGCATATGGTGCGGAGGGCAGGAAAAATCTAGACCTATAAATTTGGGGTTCAACATATAGGGGATAATAGAGCCAGGGAAGTGAATGAGATTAACCAGTGAATATATGTAGAGGAAGAAGGGGTCAAGAATAGAACCCAGAGGAAACCCAAGAATCTACAAATAGGCCAAAATAGGAGATCCAAAATTAGGAGGACATTTAGGATAGGAAGTGATACGCTTCTCTGTTTCAAAGTCATGTGCCTTTCTAAAAGTCAATTGCCAAATTCACTTCTTTATCAGTATAACCCAAACCTTCTCTGGACCTTACGTGTGATCTCTTGTTTCGCCCATTGCTGACATTGAAGTGGATCTCAAAGCATCTTCAACTTCCCTGAGGATGTTGGGGTAGAAGGGGTTGGAACAAGGGAAAGTCATCGCACATGAAGGAGTGCATTCTTCAGAATCCTCCATTAGAGATGAGACTTCTTGCTTTCTCTCCTCAACTACCAAGTCTCTCTGCCCTTCCCTCATTCCCCTAATCAACATCCTCTTTTTCCTTTCTTCACTGTCGTCCTTCTCCTTAAGAGACATGCATGCCAGCCTAAAGCTCAGTTTTATCCCTAAGGAGTGCTTATAAAAGAGTTTTCTCACCAATGTTCTTCCTTACAAAAGAACCCTAGTTCCAGCTGCTAACAAGTTGTGATTTTCTGCATGTAATCACAGGCATTCATCTTCAGGCTACCATGTGCCAAGCTTCCTTCTGGGCACAGACAAGAAATTTGAAAAGTGTAAGTTAAAGTCCCAACTCTAAAGTGGCTTCTATTTTAATTGTGGGCCACAAGATGCCCGTGAGCCAATGAGAGAAAGATTCCAAGGGGCTGTGTAAGCGAGCGTGTGGTTGAAGTTTACAAACTCTTGCACGCCTACCTGCTCTGGAACATAAAGCCGGGACGCGATCTTAAACAAATCCACAACGAGGTGTTCTCCCCGACCCTTCAGCAGTCTTTCTGCCCATTCGGCAGAATAATCCCGAGGGATGCCATGGGGAGTTCATATCTGAAAGGGAAATAGTGTTGTTTGTATTGTCATCAGAATTTGCATGTGGACTGACTTCCAGAACTACCCACTGTGCTTTTTTGGCAGATTCCGGAGCCTCACCACTGCGTTTTTCAGAGACGCCATGGGTTTCTTATTAATGTTTGACCTCACCAGTCAACAGAGCTTCTTAAATGTCAGAAACTGGATGAGTAAGTGGGACTGAGTAACTTCCGTTGGCCACGTTGCTTCTCTGCCTCACAAGATGAAACCAGATTGGGGACCACAGATTAACTCTAAAAAGTCACAGGTTTAGTGTTTCCTGTGTCACCTTCAAAGCGGTGGCTTTTACGTGGCTCATCCAAAGTGGCTTAAAATTGTGTTTTCCTTTGACGCCTTAGAAGAATCACCACCTATACGTAAGGACTTTATTGTTGCAATTGACAGGCCATTAATTCCACGTATCCAGTAAGTCTTGAAGGACTTCTTAAAACTAAATGAGTGGTCACATCTACTCCATCTAGCCTGGTGGGGACACAGAAAAACAGCAGCGTTTTCTGAGGGGGCATCTGGTACCTACAGTGTGTGCCCTTGCACGTGGGTTAACTAAAGTGTTAATGAACTAATGGGTTAATTAGGTGAGAAATTGTTTCAGAGCAGAGCAGCCACGTGAAAATACGGTAGCGTGTCAGTCAGCAAGCTGACGTTGAAATTTTACTTCTTTTTAGAAAAGTGTTCAAATGTGAGGAAGACTGGTACAGAAAAATCTCCAGCCTTCATGGCAATTTAAACATAATATAAAGTTTCAAAGTAGCCTAATCAGTTATTAAAGCCACATTGATATGTCAGCACAGAAGCGTGGTATTTGATTTTTCCTTTATTTTTTTAACTGATGTAGCACTAAAGACAATATTTCATTTGCATGTTTTAAATTACAAATACCAGTTTTGATCCTAGTGGGACGTACCAGCAGTCGCATGGGGCTGGTGCTACTTGTCATTTCTAGATTTGTCAGGGCTGTCTGTGGCCAGAGTGATATTTTTTAAAAGACTAGATCATATTATTCCTCTGCTCGAAGTCCTTTGGGGATCTCCCATCTCACTTGGAATGCCTCTTTAATTCACTTTTACTCTGCCCCAGCTCACTGGCCTCCAGCTAAAGGTCTCTCCCCTGAGAAGCACAGTCCTGCCTTGGGGACTTTGATTTCTGTTCGCCTCTGCATTGATTTCTCTTTTCCGATTTATAGCGTGTGTTAGTTCTTTCATCTCCTTCAGGTTCTCGTTCAAACCTTATTTATCTCTTGGGAGAGGCTTTCCCTGACAGCCCCATCTAAAACAGTGCTCTTCACCACTCTGTATGCCCTCAATACACTTTCTATTTCATTTGGTCACTGCCACCACCTGACACATATTATATTTATTATATTATATTATATTTATTATATTATTTCTTTGTTTACTTGTGGTTTGGGTTCTTTCTACCACTAGAATGTAAGCTCTATAAAGGTGCGGACTTGGTCCTCTTTGTTCCATTGCGATACCCCAGATCACCTGGCTGAGTGTCTGGCTGTGTAGATTCTCAAATATATACATATCTTATTATTACATATTATATATAATTATTAATATATATAAATGCTTTAAATGTAAGTTCACTAACAGTGGGGAAAAATACCAACAAATTCTGACTTAATTCCTTCTCCAAATGAGTGTTTATCCTAGGATCTGTCTCCATTTTCTTCTGCTATTACATTTCTTTATCCAAATTTTGGTGTTATTATTAGATTCTGGGGAGATAAGGAGATAATAAGATTATTCAGTTCTTTCAGAGACTGATTCGTTCATCATTTTTCAAGGTAGATGAGATGCTCCCTTATTACTAAAATTTCCAGAAAGATACAGTTGGGATTTAAGATAATTAATTGCCGTATCTAATAAGGCTTTAATTTCTAACATCCAAATAATTGGTGTTATAGAGTAAGCATTTGTCTTCTTTCTCTGACCTCAGCAAGGTTGCAAATAGCTTGCCTTGAGGTAGACCGTAAAATAGTCCCGTAACCTTGAAAACATAGATTGACAAGTTTTTTTTATCGTTTCCTTCCTTCCTCCCTCCCTCCCTTCCTTCTTCTTCTCCTCCTTCTTCTTCTCTCCTCCTCCTCCCCCCACCCCCCTTCTCTTTTAAACAGTGTCTCCTGGAGAAAAGAGAAAAACAAGTGACCTGTCTTAATATTGTTTCTACATGAATTTGTGGTGGTTCAAAAAGGTTCTGCTCTTATGGATCATCACCTTGAACTTCAGGAAAGGGAAATGTAGCAGCCTCCTAAAGGAAAGAGCAAACTTATGTACTTTAAGATCACGTTCCATTATCTCCACTTATATTTGAAGAATAAATGGAATGAAAAACAGTATGTTCATCTCAAAGGGCATTTCCCCAGATAGAGAGGAGCACTGATAGGTATTCATACAAGCGCTTCATATACACTCTTATTAATCTTCACAACCTGCAACCTGTGAGGAATTAGCTCCATTTTCTAGATGAGGAAACTGTGGCTGGGAAGAGTTAAGCAACTTGGCTAATATAATGTAACGCGTAAGCAGCCAAGCTGCAGATGAACAATCAGATTAGGACTCTGAAGTATGAGCAGTCATTTGACATCTCTTGTTTATAACTAACTTGCTGGTTCCATCTGTTTTCTTTCCAAGGCCAACTGCAAGCAAATGCTTATTGTGAAAATCCAGATATAGTATTAATTGGCAACAAGGCGGACCTGTCAGACCAGAGAGAAGTCAACGAACGGCAAGCCCGGGACCTGGCTGACAAATACAGGTAAGTCAGTCATGTGGAGATGTCCTCTAAACTCGCACACTGCTGCTTATAATGGGGTAGGCTCACAAGATTGATATTAGAAGGGATACCTTTGATTCAGGAATGTCGCATGAATGAAAAAGATCTTCCAGAGGAATATATGTGATTTTTTAATGAACTATTTCATAATACTAGCAGCTAACATTTACTGAATGCTTATTATGTGCTAGCAACTGTTCCTAGGCTTTAACTCATCTAACCCCTCATAATCATATGTAGGAAATCTAGAGTTATCCCACTTTATATATGAGTAATTGAGACACAGAGGGATTGAGTAACTGATGGAAGGCCACATAGATAGTAAGTAGTAGAGCTAGAATTCAACCCAGGCAGACTGAAATCAGAGTCCATGCTTTTCAACACTGTACTCTACTGCCTCTCAGTCAATAACTACAAAACTCTAAGGAGTGATACCTGACCTGGACATAATATTGCAATCATTATCCTAGCTGAGCTTAAATGGCAGCTTTTAAAATTTTTTAAATATTCCATGTAATTGTAAATTGACTCCCAAGGCAGAAGTTGTCATTCTTTTCCAAATGTAAGCATCTTTGCCAAATCTGTCCATTTTTTACTGAAGGATTCTCCTTGAGAGCTTTATAAATGTACATGTCTTTCTGGAACTTTGGATTCCAACTAAATATAGACTGTATTCACATAAATACCCTATACAGTGCCCGCTTGAAGTCTAAATCAGACCCCTAGATAATTGATTGGAGGGAAGTAATAGTTCTGATGGTAGTATTGTTCACTAGTTTAGGCATTTTTACCCGCTTAATTTTTAAGAATCAGGGATGATGCTTTGGCTTCAAGTCCCTGATTACCTCCTGTATCAGTTTCCTTGCCCATAAAACTTGTTACACCCATACTAAAAAGAAACCCACCAGCTTTCACTCACTGAGGAAAAACAAGGATGTTTTCCAACTCAGCCAGCAAGATCGTGATTATTTCACAATCTCTCAGCCAGCCATGTTGTTGCATGTGTGACTCATTGGCGCATCTTGTTGTATCTTTTCTGGTTCCTTCCTCTCAAAAATATTTGTCATCTCTTCCATGCTAGCATACCATATTTTGAAACAAGTGCAGCGACTGGCCAGAACGTGGAAAAGGCTGTGGAAACCCTTCTGGACTTAATAATGAAACGAATGGAACAGTGTGTAGAGAAGACCCAAGTCCCCGACACTGTCAATGGTGGTAGTTCTGGGAAGCTGGATGGGGACAAACCAGCAGAGAAGAAGTGTGCCTGCTAAAAAAAAAAAAAAAAAAAAAAGAAGTGTGCCTGCTAAACTTTACCATATGAACTGATCATCCAGAACCCCACACAAGCATCACTTCCAAAAAGAGTGACAAACCACACGATTGTTGTTGAGTAGACCATGCATAATGGCATGTCTTTCTTTTTCTGCCAGAAAATCTATTTTAAGAAGTCACAGTAGTCAACAGTGTTCAAAAGAGTTGACCAGTAGTCCCTGAGGCCCATCCAAACAAGATCAAAGATTTTCCATTGTCATCATACCATCGTGGATGCTCCATTTGTTTTCCTTATAAAGAAGATGAGTGTATAAGAGAAGTACACAAGAAGAAGTATCAGGGAGTTTTCAGACCAAAAGAACCAAAGGTACCTTGTCACATGGGGGACAAGAATAAGCTTCTAAAGGGATAACGTAGAAAGATGACTTTTTTAAATAGTTGGATTTACTTCTTATATAGAATCTGACTTGTACTTTTATAGGTTTGCATTGGGAGAAACATTAGCTAAAAATGCTTATACACAAAAAAGAATTCTAAGTGGTTCATTAAGAGTGACATTACCATGTGCATCCTATAAGCTGTGCTAGAATGACTACCTTACGAGAGGATGAATGTCAGACTTCTGAGAAAATGTAGGAGACTGTGTGATAATGTCATTTGTATATTCTTAATAAATGGCAGATAGACAAGAATAGGACTGAATGACAGAGGACAAGAGAAATGCCCAGGGAGAAAGATGAAGGTATGGGAACGTGGCATTTGGGCAACTGAAATTAAATGTATCTGTTACAGATGTCTGGGAGAGATACTTAGCCAAATTTCACTCAAGCCAATTAGAAGCTGACATTATCAGTTGGGATTAAGAGAGTCTCCAGAGGTTTGCATTTCCAACAAAATTTCAGAAATTGGTGTAGTGTTCAGCTTCACATTTCACATTTCTTAGCAATCATGATGAAAAGTCACAAAGAGAAATTAAAGATTGCTCTTTATTAACTATCTCTTTATGCACTCAAGAAAAACGATTTAGCCTTAATTTTTTTAGATAAAATATGTCGGTGATATGAAATAAAAAGTGACTATTAATTCTAGGTTTCTTTCTGATTTACAAAGTACTGGAAACTCTAAATCACATTACTCTCCTCCAACCCACACCCACCCCTGGCTTTGAATCGATTGTAAAAATAGAGGGATGTCACTTTGTAGATCAACTTAGAATAATGATGGATCGATTTTATGGTCACTCTGAATTTTCATGTCATTCATCACATAAAAATGGATGATACATCATGCCACATTACAGTGTGTTTAGCATCTGTTTTTATTTTGCCTAAGGCAAAACACCTCTGCTTGAACTATACTGGGGGGCTGGCAGAGATGGAGCTGTATCTGATCTAAGCAAAACTTTTGTTAATGGCTTTATTTTTCACATAATGCTGTCTTTTCTTTCTAAAAATGATCACAAAGGTATTTTCCATTGGCCTATTATTATTGCATCTAAACATTGGCTTTTGATTTAGTTTCTGGTAAACGTAAACCACTCCTATTACTATTATTTATGTATTTCAGTCAATTTTGTCAATAACAAAGTCATCATACTTTAGGTTTTCTCTTTTTATTGTGAATATATGATTTTTCTACAGGATAGTTCCTCTTTGTAGAAAAATTTTCCAATTAAACTTCACTTTTCTAGACTCTCTGTATATTTTTTGTTAAGTTACAAACATAGGAAACTCTAAATCCCAGTCCCCCACCTTTAACCTCCGTCTGCCAACCTCCACTGGGTGTCAATCAGTTTTAGGAACACAGACCCAAGGGACTGTCTAGTTACAAGACCCAGAAATGTGCCATGAATCCAGGTAATTTGGAAGCTTTAATGGAGTTAGTCCTTAACAGATTAACAAGTTCTCACTGTCAGCTGCCCAGGTCCTCTGATTTCTGCAGCACGATGCCAACTTCTAAGGTTGGTCATGAGTGGGTATTCGCTCCCAGGATGCTTTTCTCTATGATGCTATTCATGACCTCAGTGCCTGTGCCAGGAGGATAGAAAGCTATTAGCTATCGTCAAAGATGTTTCTTCTGAAACGAATATGAGCAAAAACAATGTAACCATTGGTGTGGCAAAATTTGGTGAACTTTTCGGTCATTAGGTCGATTTCTCCTTCGGATTCAAATTATGATGCCCCCTGTATTTCCACAACAGGAAACACTTAGCCTTTCTAAAATCCAAAAAGCATTTTATTTTTGATATGCCTTTTTGTTTCTATTTATTTTCCAGTTACATGATTGATTTACTTATCCAAGATTCTGTCACTGTCAGTTATTTAACAAGCCTTTATTCAGGGTCTATTTTAGGATCATTATTTGATAGCCATAGCGTGAAGCAGAGGATGATGATGCTTATAATTGAAGAACTATTCCTATAAAAATAACAATTATTGGGTAATCTCAAGAGGAATGAAATTTAAAACAGACAAGAAAATTAATTTAAAATAGTATTCTACTTATAAATAAACACTTAATCTAAAAAAAAATGTTTTCTCTGTCAAGTTTGATGTAAGACCCTGAAGTCTATGTAACCATTACTAGTAACCATTACTCTTTCATTATTTCAGAATTAATTATTCTGTATAATTCATTTTACAATTTCAAATTGACTTGGGGGTCACGAAGTATACAGACTGCTTTTAAACAATTGCATACACCCTTTAATACACAGCAATATGTATTACTTATTTTGTCCCAAATGCTTTAGTTAACCATATCATATTTTGGAGAATTATTTAAAATGTACATGAAGTTCCTTTCTGATATAGAAACCATTTTGGAAGTGTTTACACTGGTTTAATGTTTACATTGCTCTAACACAGTGCCTCGGAGACCTCCTTGACCAGAGTTGTCTCCAGCCCCATAGCTTATTTCCTATAATACCATGTTGTAGGAAGGCCTCACAGAGACTCTAGTGCAGCTAAAGGTATTCTGAGGTTTTCGGCAAAGGGTATAAGAATCTTATTCAAATCTGGAGATTATTACCACCATCTCCTGGTCACTTTTTGGGGAGTGGGCATTATTTGAGACTCTGTGATTAGGTACAAGGTTACCTTTTAATGTAAAAAAAAAAAAAAGTCCTTCGAAAAATGTATCAAATATAGTTGAGAGGACATGTTTGTCTTGGTGTGATGAGGGTAACAAGTCACAAATTGGCAGGAAAAAAAATGCTAAATGCTGGGAATTGAGCTTGTGGGTCTCTACATAAGAATTTCAAAACTCCGGCCAGTCCCACTCCAGCCAAGTTGCTGTCATTTCCATATTATCAGCTAGCACGCTGCAACAAATTTGAAACCAGCGTTTTCTAAAGTAAATATTTTACCTGTTGTGTTGAACCAGATGGGACATTCTATGTATCAGTGGGTGTCTTTGTTATGCTTCTAGTATGTTATTCTCTGCCAGTCTGTACAGATAGGAGGAACGGGGCAAGAGTTTTTATCAGGCGTTTCTTGTCTTCTTTATAAGAGAGAGAAACTTGACCATAGAGGAGGACTCACTACATTAAAAGATAGTTTACTAACAGCTGAAATATTCTTTAAAGTGTAAATTTTGTCCACTGGGAATCAACAAATTTGATGAAGCTCATATACATTCTCACCAATGGAGTGGGTGCATCGGTTAGAAGGAGAAGCAATATGTGTAAAGAGATACAGTGTATAACGATGTAGCATATAGCCTGGAACTAAACATTTGAGGGAGAATCCTCATCCATAAAGAATTTTTGAGATTAAAATTCTAATTGTAAAGAGATAATATTGAAGTTTCTGGTGTCCTAAGATACTTAATAACTCTTTAAAAGGAAGATCTGGGAGCTACATTAGCCAAAGTGATAGAAAAGTTGTCTTTCACCTTCTACTCCCAAGCTTGAAAGCATTAAAAGAAGTCTAGTGTATCTGAATATTTTAGGGAAAGCTTTATCATTTTTAAAGATTCCAAGATACTGTCTATGTTTGAAAAGCTTGTCTAAGAATTCACCAAAAGCTGTATTTTCTTCTTGATCTTTGACCAAAGTGGTGTAAGTTTATTTCTGGGGAGAGTGCTGAGCTCTTAAATATGGAAAGTAGATAGAGAGTATTCTCTGAGATGAGTGTTGTCTCAATGCTTTATAAATCTATGGAGATACTTGTCTCATAAAGTAGAACTGATAAAAATGAAACATTGTTAGCTGAATAGGGAATTTTATAAACTTATTGCCTTGGAGTTCTTGGGTAGAGGCTCAACCACATTGACATTGTTGAGCAAGAACTATAGAGATTAGAGATTAAAGTTGTCTAAGTAGAGTTTCTAACTATGGCAGAACACGGAGAAGACCATACTTACAAGGTTGATTTTTAGGCAGGAAAAAAAAAAAGACTGACCAAGTTGTTTGTAACCAGATCTATGGCAAATGTTTAGCCATTATTTTTATCAACCAACTAGAGGTTTATGCCCTTAGAACTAAGCTAATAAAAATATTGAAACACTAAATATTTCATGATTGGCATCAAAATTTGGGAAAATTAGAAATATTTACTCTATCTGAATCAAATTTTCTCATAAATTGCACTTTAATTTTTTAAGAGGTAGCATCACAAAGATGCCTTTCTGCAGAGCTCTTTTTCCCAACAGCCTATGATTGAGATATTTTCTAAATTCATAGTTAGAGAGAATAACAAACAAACATAAAAAACCGTGAGTACCAAAATAATGGGGTTATTTAAAAAGGTGTTCTCTTTTGAAGAAAAAGAGTACAAAGAAATTGTCTTTGAATTGAGTTATTTAAATCTGTTTCCGAGTTCATTTTCTTTCCAACTGGTCGTGGAAGTCATGGCTATTATCCCTCAGTCGACTTAGTCATTAGCAAGTCCTGTAGGAGCCGCATGTCTGTTCTTAACCTAACGGATCCCTTATTTAACCAATGGCTGTTGTCCTTATGTCTGCCGGCACATCAAAATAGTATCTGTCCCTAGCAAAGTAATAACATGTGCTTATCCTTACTCTTCTCCAGGTTGTTTTTTTCAAATGTTCTTTGAAAAAGAACATTTTCTTTTTTCTTTTCTAGTATTCTAGTTCTTTTCTAGTATTATAGAAAGGAAAGTGGCCAAAAAGAACAATTTGGGGGCCATGGGTATGTCATTAAATATGGCTTCTCCAAGTAGGCTTATAAATCCTACATGCCTCACAGGGTTCATGTCTGGCCCAAAGGAGAACATATGTAGAAACTGGTTTGTAAATTATGTTCCATTTCATAAACTGACACTATTATCCCAAGCTAAGAATAATAAAATATCACAGTCATACTTTCACAACCGTACTTTCACAAGTGTTATAGCAGGGACAAAACACTAATTTTAGTCGAGATATTGGAAACTTGAAATGGGTAGTCGGCTTACTGTCATTGTATGTGATTGAAAATGTTTAATATATCTCAAGTTATTGAAAAAATATGAGTTCTATTTCATTTTGTAGGTCATCTTGTATTTCTCTCAAGGAATCCAATTACATTCTAGATAGTATATTACAATCGGGCCAAAATCCTCCTTGTATAAATAGGGCTTCTGTGTCCACAGCCTTATAAAAGATACTGACTGTATCTGAAATTATTTGAGGAAAATAAGTTATCCCACTTAATGTGTTAAAAGTAGACAATGTTCCGGCATAATGCTGAAGTGCTGCACTGTACCCCAATGGTCTACATTTAAGTGCTATTATCTTCAGTTTTAGGCTAAGCACGTTCGGTTGTTTTGTCTGTCATTTACTCAGATCTCTGTTCTGTCTAGTGCCATGAATGTAAATTAAAACCCTAAACATGGAGTTTTTATTCTCTGTGACCCTGAATAGACTGTGGTACCTGACAGACACTGTTAGGTCAGGATTTTGTTGTACCAAAGTTCTAGTAGCTTCAGAAATCAGAGCATCCAATGATTTTGTGGTGTGTGGGTTTCAAAACTATGGTTGAGAACTGTATTCAGTGATTGTTTCTGCACACTTTTCAAATAAAAATGCATTTTTATCAATTATTTTGTATATTCAAGGCAATCTTATTTCTGTGCTGAAGTTGAATGAATGGTGAATGGGGAACATTAAATTAGCATCAGTATGGGAATTGTATCCCATTAAAAGTGATATCCATCAAGAACTAGGAAAGAAGTGATTTGGATTTGGCCAAGTGGTTTTTTTTTTTTTTTACATCTTTATTGGAGTATAATTGCTTTACAATGGTGTGTTAGTTTCTGCTTTATAACAAAGTGAATCAGTTATACATATACATATGTTCCCATATCTCTTCCCTCTTGCGTCTCCCTCCCTCCCACCCTCCCTATCCCACCCCTCCAGGCGGTCACAAAGCACCGAGCTGATCTCCCTGTGCTATGCGGCTGCTTCCCACTAGCTATCTACCTTACGTTTGGTAGTGTATATATGTCCATGCCACTCTCTCGCTTTATCACAGCTTACCCTTCCCCCTCCCCATATCCTCAAGTCCATTCTCTAGTAGGTCTGTGCCTTTATTCCTGTCTTACCCCTAGGTTCTTCAGAGTCTGTCATACAGAGTGAAGTAAGTCAGAAAGAGAAAGACAAATACCGTATGCTAACACATATATATGGAATCTAAGAAAAAAAAGGCCAAGTGGTTTTTATCCATCTCTCTAAACTTTCTAATTTATTATTTGTTTAAAGGCTGGAATTTTCAAGGCACCTTTTCTAATAATTTTAAATGATACATTTATAAATTTAGCAGTTAGCATGTTAACAGTATTCCATGGTATGTCAACACCTCAATGTATTATAACCTATTTCTTCACCATAATAAAATGCTGAGGCAGGTGGTAATATCTCCTTTAGTTACAGACTGGTGACAGGACCAATGTTCAAGGCCAATTCAAGACCACAACCATACAGCTTCCTCTTAAATGTTCATTTGCAAAGGCTGCCTTGTTCCCAGAGTTGTTCTCCCTCCATATGTTACTTAGATAGGCTTTGCCAAGATAATGATGAGTTTTTAATTTAAAGATAAACAACTCTCCCACTGCAAGCAAATAAATCCTTGGCACCATTCTCTCAACTTTACTCCATGGTAGCAGTAATGCTGTTTCACACAGGCAGAATCTTTTGCCTCCTGGATTCATCTTAAACAATTCAAGACAAGTCAGTAGAGACTTGCTTTTCCTAATGGTTTATAGGGTGTAAAAATAGTCATAACATGCCCCCTATTGAGGAAAAAATAAGGCCATCTTGTAATGGTAGGATTTCTCTTTTTAAAACTGGATGTAAGGTATTTGTATGATCACAGTTCTCTACACCAAGGAAAATTTCATTTCTTTTTTTTTTTTGCGGGACGTGGGCCTCTCACTGTTGTGGCCTCTCCCGTTGCGGAGCACAGGCTCCGGACGCGCAGGCTCAGCGGCCATGGCTCACGGGCCCAGCCGCTCCGCGGTATGTGGGATCTTCCCGGACCGGGGCACGAACCCATATACCCGGCATCGGCAGGCAGACTCCCAACCACTGCGCCACCAGGGAAGCCCCCCTGGGGCTTATTCTTTACATGCCCGTCCCGCTGATGTCCTCCTGGCTATTCCGGAATACAGCTGGCCTGCCTGCCCCTAGGGACTCATGCACTTGTGCTTGCCTCTGCCTGGACCCCTCTTCCACCAAAAAACATCTACTTCCAATCACTTCCCTAGCATTCTTCCTATCTTTGCTTAAATATTACCTTCAAAGAGAAAGGTCTTATTTAAAATCAGTATCCTATTTAACTGACCAATCTACACACAGTTTAGTTTCAATTATCGGTCAGATAAAAATTGCCGCCACAGCCTTTCACCCCTGGTACCTCCCTTTCCCTAGGTTCTGCTTCACTTTTCTTCAGAGTCCACAGCACTTCCCTGAGTTTATCTGTTCCTCATCATTGGAAGATATTTCCATGAAGGTAGAGATTTTCCCCTTTTCTTTCTTCCCTGCCAGATGCACCTCTTCCCTCTCCCCACTGCTGTCGCCTTGGCATCTAGAACAACGCCCGGCAAATAGAGAGCCCCAATAAATATTTGGTGAAAGAAGAAATGAATGAATCTAGTGTGAGAAACGAACTGGGTGGATTGTAGAATAACATAGGGTTAACTTAAATTTTTTTTTACTACTTTATTGAAGTAAGTGTTTAAATTGTACAATTTATTGATTTTTTGTCATAAAACATACCCACGAAAATATGACCATTATCAACACACTGAACATGCTATTACTTCCTAATGTTTCCCTGTACTCCTTCACACTCTCTCCCTCTACTCTTGTCCCCAAACACTGATTTGCTCTCTGTCCCCATAAAATAATATGGTATATCCTCTGTTTTTCTACTGGATGTTTTCAAGTGTAATAATTTGATATTTATCCATTGTTGTAATATTGTGGTTTGTTTTTATTGTTGAGTTATATTTCAATATGAAGGAAGGAAGGAAGAGATGTAGGAAAGGAATCATAATATTTATGATATTTGTTTAAAGAATTTTTAGTTATTGATAGATTCATAATAGATTACTTTTGCTGTTAATTTGGATTCACAGAAAATTAGGAGAAAAATTCAAGGAGCTATCTAAATATCTGCTCACTGACAGAAACTATTTATTATGGGTTATATTGTCATTAACAGTCAAATAACAGCTACTTAATTCATTTATGCCTAATAATTTTAATGTAAAAAGAAAAACAAAACCCACAAAATATGGCATCAATTTTCTTTATTTTAAGGCATATCATAAGCAATTATTAAAATGGTATATATTATACCAATTGTTTAAACATTTCTTAATGATAATTTGTAACAATATATGTAATCAAAGTGAAACTAAGTTTCTTTTCATTTCCCACCTCCATGTAGTTACTTCATAGCCCACCTCAGACCTTCTTATCCAATACTTTGATGAGTATCATTATAAGCACAAATACTTTGACTACAATTGAGGTTTTTGTTTTTGTATTTTCTGTGTGGTACTAGTTTTAGACTAATAAATTTCATTCTCCATTGTAATGATTTTTTATCACTCAGAAACGTTTATTTAAACGAAGAGTTCAAATGATGAAGCCGAAACGATGAGGAAATAGGAAATAATCCATACGTGACCTATAAATGATCTACTGATGTTAGTAAAACAATACTTTTGTATTTGAAGAGTTCAGATCTTTTTAGGCTTCTGAAGATGCTTATTCTTATTCTCAAAAGATCCAAACACCATCCCAAAGTGAAGCTGGAGACCACATGAGCAGGTCCTACCTGTATTACATTGAACTGTACTTCTGTGTTCAAAAATGAATATAGTGAAACCCAAATAAAATTCAACAGTGTCCTTCCATTTTTGATTTGAAAATACATTATTCTAATGGAAATCATCCAGGCTGTTAGGTCAGTTAGATGGGTCCATTCCAAAAGCTCACATTTATTACAACCCAGCATGATGGTTGGGGTATAAGAGGAACCTAAGTGATCTCTAAGTGAAAGGTGAAATCTCCTACCACACGCAGATGCTTAAAGCAGAATTCATGATCCCCACACCCCTACACATGTGCCAGGAAATGCATTACCAGAAATCTTCGATGTGGCATAAAGGCATGAATGACAAAATTAGCAGATTTTTAGCAGGAAGCTTTTCTGTACTAAGTACTCACGAGGGTAGACCAACAGCGAAAGGCCAACTCATCTCAGCAAAATATTTACCTGATTAGTAAGTGTTGTTTCTGACTGTCATCCACGGCGTGGTGCAGAAAGCCAACAAAAAAGCTGTGTTTGTTAAAGTAGCAAAAAGAGAGACATTTCTATAGCTGGGAGGTGTCTCAGACCACCAGGTAGGAGTATCAATAGTCAAGTCAAAGGTTCAAATGTTCGCTCCGTAGTTAGCAGTTAGGAAAATTACTTAATCAATGACAGTATCCTCCTCTGAAGAACAGGGATAATAATATGACCTATTTCTGAGGGTTGCTGGGAGGATTAAAGAAATTAATACAGGTGAAGTACTTAGAATTGTTCCTGGCATAGGGTGACTGTGTCCTAAATGTTATTAGGTAACTACACCTTAAAAACTACAAAGCAATAAAAACAAGAAGTATGAAACTCACAAAATAGTTACGCAACATTGCAAGGATTACAGTACTTTGCTGAATTTAGAAAGATATTACTTCATCTCATTTGTAAATACCTTTAAATATTTCATAGATCATACAGATGTTTCACACTCTACCTTGAAAGGCATGAAGCATCTTTCCTGAGAAAATGTTTAGAGTTATACACCAAAGAGAATGATGAAAAAACCTACAGGTAATTCACCTTTTAGGATGACAAAGGTCTCCCATTATGCCTTTAGCTGAAGTGTGTTCTGCTTTCCTGAGTGTCAGTATGTTTGTATTACTACAAGTTAGAGTTTTCTTTTACTTATAGCAATTTCAAATTCCACCTGTAACGAATGCATGTATCAAAATGTAAGTCACTTTCATAAAATCACTAGACATATAATTCCAAGTTCATGAATTCAGATTCCTCCTGGCTGCAGACAGCAGCCACTGTTCCTTTGAACCCATAATGACTACCTTTTTAGGGAGGTATGAGCTAACAGCACTGTGTTCTGTTCTTTCCCCTAAACATTTTACTTAGATAATACTAACAAAGATCGAAAAGAAAATCAGTCACAAAGACAGAATCACAAGGTGTATTTCTTTGTGCTGATGTACGGGTTGCCTCTAGCAACCAAAGTTCAACCCCAGCTGAAGAACAGCCGCCTCCTAAGATGTTGTGAAGCAGGCAGAATTCTTGACTTTGGAGGGTTGTTTGGTTTGGGGAATTAGCTAAAAAGAATCTACTCCTTTTTCTGCCCTTAATTCAGTAGAGAATAACTCTCCCACTGA
The DNA here is from genome assembly GCF_011762595.2 of Tursiops truncatus. NCBI lineage: Eukaryota > Metazoa > Chordata > Mammalia > Artiodactyla > Delphinidae > Tursiops > Tursiops truncatus. Next base: position 69,390,492 of record NC_047046.1, read on the forward strand.
CCATGGGTTAGGAGATGAATTTATATCATGGTAAGATATTTCTTATTTTCCAAAAGTCAACTTTAAAATATATCATTTATTCACACACATACACACACACAGATATCGCAGGTTCAGTACCAGAGCACCAATCTAAAGAGAATATCACAATAAAGCGAGTCATATGAAATTTCTGGTTTCCCAGTGAATCTAAAAGTCATGTTTACACTATATTGTAGCCCGTTAAGTGTGCAATAGCATTATATCTAAAAATATATATATACATACCTTAATTTAAAAACACTTTATTGCCAAAAAATGCTAACCATCATCTGACGATGCAAGGTTGCCACAAACCTTCAATTTGTAAAAAAAAAACACAGAGTCTGTGAAGCACAGTAAAAGGAATCATGCCTGTATATTCTTCCTTATATTTATGTACAGTCAGCCCTCTGTACCTGCAGGTTCCACACTGACGACTGATTGAATCCATGGATGTGGAAACCATGGATACAGAGGGCCAACTGCACTCTGCCATTTTATATATGGGACTGAGCATCCGAATGGGCTTTTGTACCCGAGGGGGCTCTGGGAACCAATCTCCTGTGGATACCTAGGGATGACTGTACATAAAAAACACTATCAAAAGGTCAAAGTTGACAACCTTAACCAGTCCCTTCAGCAAAAATCTGCCAAAAAAAAAAAATTCAGTTTTTTTTTTTTTTTTAAGTTTAAAGCAAAATTCATCTTCCATCATAGGAAAGCATCTGGTTTCTTCATCCATTAGTAAGTTTTGAAGAAAGAGGTCCTTTCTTTGAATATATATTGGTTTGATTTTCTGAAATGTCATCTTCCTGCAAAGTTATTGATGTATACATTAAATATAATACAATACATTCCATTAAATACTGTCATTGAGCAGTTTTAATATGTAAATTTAGACTGTGTTTCAAGGAGTAAGTAAGACGCAGGTAGTGGTCTTTCTCATTCAGATCTTCAGCCAGGCGCCTCATTTCCGTAGCCTAACCAACATCAAATATGGGGTCATGCTTTCAGTCTTCAATTCACTGTAGAAAAGACCACACAATTCTCAAAATCGAGCACATAAAGCTTTACTGACATAACTGCTGTACCACCTTCATTACCATCTCCACTACTGCTGTACTACCAAGTCTGAACAAATTGCTTTAACCGAGTTGATGATGGTTAATTGATTCTAATTCCCCATGAGGCACAGTAGAAGCACGTTATGGATGCATTAACCTTAGGTAAATGCATCTGGTTGTAAGAGGACAGGAGTGAGGAAGAGTGAGGGTGTGTCTGCCCTTCTACTCAGTGAAGACGTGCACCAGAGTGACTTGGAGATGGGACACACAAATAGACTGTTCTGTCAGGACGTTTTAGTTCTGTGGGTTTCTCATAGCCTAAACGTCTCTCCTCACTGTGTGAGTCTAGTTTAAAAAATATGTATACACACACACACACACACACACACACAAATATACACACGCACATATCAATATGTGTGTGCACACATATATGTATATATGTGTGTTTTATTGTTGCTGTTTTGCTGTTTTCTAACAACCTGATCCTTAATACCCAGCAAACCATTTCTTTGGTGTTCAACTTAAGAAACATCTATACGTTCTAATGCTTGGGGAAAAAAAAAACTTTTTTTTTTTTCCTGCACTGACTGAGAGAATTCTATTTTATGAGTGATTTAAGAGATTTGCCAAGATTAATTTTTAAATATATGTGATGCTTGTTTTTCTTTGCATTAACAGCTACTTTTACATTCTAATTCCTCCCGAGAGTTATAATTCCATTCTACGTTGGTGAATCTAGACTTACCAAACCATACTACCACTTACATTCTCAAACGGCCAATTGGTCAGATTTCATTTGGCAAACATGAGACCTACCATTATAGATATATCATTACTGTTGGAATATCTACCAAAATTATAAAACAAAGGGCATATTCATTCCAGTTTCCCTATTTCAATTAGGAAAATTTCCCATTTGACCTTTCCTCAGTCATAGGGAGAAAAAAAGTCTTTAAAACTACCTTTATTAATGAACTGCAGCTAAAGAACTGGCCATAGAAGTCATTCTCCCAAACTCATCCCCTCTGTACCAGCCTGAGTCTCATCACGCAATACTGGAGTCAGTACAATATGGAGACCACGTGTTGCTCCTTCCTCTGCTCCACTCTGGCTCCATTCCCTCCAGGGTCAAAACAGCTGAGGTTGGCCATGATACCTCACTACCCCAAGAGGATGTATATGGTAAAGGAGCTAAAATCGACCATCCTCCCTTTCCTTGGAAAGTCATGCTTCCCTTTCTATTCTAAACTCTTCAACTCTTCCTGCTCTGAAATGTCTGCTTCTCTTACTGCTTCTAAAATGTGGGCATTTCACTTCCTCTTTCAATACTTCTTGGGCTTAATTTTCCTTTTTAGACGTTGCAGGGCTATTGGCCAAAAAGTTAATGACTTAGCCTCTGGGGGCCCAAAGATTTTAGAAGACTTGATGCATAATGCTTCATCTCTAGTCTCTAATTACATACATCATTAGCAAAGTGAAGCATGGTTGCAGGGTGTCTTGAAGAGGGAGAAAGATCTACTTGACTCCCTAGACTGGGGCTAATCATAGGGGACCTGATTCTCCACGTCAGGCACTGTGCAGAAGAGAGTTTCAGAAAATGGGTTTCGGCCCTAGAGAGACTAGGCTGGAAATTCAAAAGTTGCTAGAACAGGAAGTTTTTAGTCACTTTCTAAATGATTCATGTAATTACAGACTGTTTTCTTTTAAGTGATAATTTCATGGAATTTTATGGAAATGAGACTTGAGCCCAGAAGGCTTTTTTTTTTTTTTTTTTAACAAACCTGTCACTTCTGATTCTGTCAAAATTAGAAAGTGATTTGATGGTTTCGACTATTATTTCCATTGCTTTAGGGGTCATTATCATTGCTTCATTCATTCGTTATTAGGTAGTTGTTGAAGACACTTGCCTTTAACAATGCAGGAAATAAAGGGAAAAACAAGGAACTATTCCTGCCCTCTTGACACTTACAATCGACTTGAGAGACAGACATGGAAACCTAAATAAATACACATGATTTATGATTAAAATGCCCATCGGTGACACAGAAAATATGAGCAATGGAGGAACAAGGATGGTGGAGGAGATAATCTGTACTGTTTGGATGAAGCCAAGACTGGGCTTGTTTTATGCCAAAGAAGAGGAAAAACGATATCTAAATTTGTTCATTCATTTACTCATAAAGTAAGTATTCGTATATCAGGCTTCAAGGATTCAGTGGTTAACAAGATTAATAGAGTTCCCACTCTCAAAGAACTGGGAGACAGACCGTAAACACGTGATTACGTAAGTACTAATTGAATGGATAATTTCTCAAGTGGTATAAATGTCAACGGTGTTCAACAGGAGTCGTGAAGGCAGATGGTGGGGGCGGAAGAGAGGCCTTACCTTGTAGAGACGGCCTTGGATACCTTCGGCCTAGGAATTTCAGACCAAAGTGCCACCTTGGTTTTTAGTTCTTTGTTCTGAAATAGAAAACAAAAATTGTGCAGAGATCACATGCATGTTAGCACATTTACTAGCCATGTGCTTAGTGTTTCTGGACGACCCACCATCTACATCCCTCTTTAGCAGTAAGTCTGTTGTTTCAGTCACTGTATTAGAACACAGAACATAGCCAGTTGCGAGTCCCCAAATATTACTTCTGAAAATACAAACACTCCTTGAAAAATGCATAATTTACCAAGGGATTCAAATTCAGTCTTCTGACTTAGCCTCTGAAATTCAACAGCTGAACTCTCTGTTTCAATTTACAGTTTCTTTTATATGGACAGATGCGAAGAACTTCATGAAAGAACTCTATCAAAGAACCTTTTGAAAGACACGCACAATATTTATTACACATTTGTCTTTCTTGTGCAATCTCTTGATTAGAAACTCCATGAAAATAGGCACCATCTGTTCTTTTGGTTCACGGCATCCTTAGCCTCAATTTTCTCATTGAAGCCTCAGTTTCTTCATCTCTAGTAGTAGTGGTCCTGACTACCATATATAAGGTGGAAGAAACAGATATCATACGACCATAATATTTTAAATCTGGAAGCACCTTGGAATTCTGGGAGATAATGCAATGGCTAATAACGGGAAGGGAAAGCGTTTAAGTTTTCAGGTACAAATCCTAGCACAACCACTTGCTAGCTGTGTGACCTCATTTAGTTTACTTATCCTCTCTGTGCCTAATTTCCTCATCTGTATTAACAGATATGATCATAGTCTCTTCTTCACAGGTTCTGAAATGAAATAAAAGTACATAAACTACTCAGCTTGGTGTCTGGCACAGGTTTTAAGACTGAAAGGCAGCTGGTTATGACTTTCTAGTCCAAGGCCCATTATTATATATTATATATAAAAACTGAGGTCCAAAGAGTTTAAGTGCCCAACATCTTGTTCAGGGCAGAACTGAAGATTCAAAGTCAGGTCCTCCGATAAATGGGAAGGAAATCCAAAAAAGAGGGGATATATGTATAAGTATAGCTGATTCACTTTGCTGTACAGTAGAAACTAACACAACATTGTAAAGCAACTATACTCCAATAAAAATTAATAAAAAGAAAAAGTGAAAGAAAAAACCCCCACAAAGCCAGGGCCTCCCAGTCCAGAGACAATACTTTCTCTACAATGCAGCAAAGCCAAACAATTGCTTTTTACAGATCTGGAAAGTGAGACTTTCCAGTGAAGACTCATGCCCAAGGTTGACTTGCCAGTTGGCTGCATGGGCAGGCCAGAAGTCCTTCAAGGATACATCTGTACAGAAAGTTCTGGGCCTGAAGTAACCGTGGGAGGAAGGCAGAAGAGACACCACGGCTTTCAAAGAACAGCAACACACCAGCTCCCTTCCCGTGTAGGAAACGAAGGACTGAATAAAAGTTATTTTGTAAGACTCCATCTGCTGGTTTGGAGTAAGCCAGCACCAGAATGCATGGTTTTGGGAAATAGACACCAGAATTTTGATGGAAGCAGAAGAGTTCATAATTCTGAGTACCTAGCAAATGTCAAGACTTTTGCCTGGTGTTTTCCAGACATTCTTTTCTTCGATATAAACTCATCTCTGAGGAATAACTTTCATTGTTGTTATGTATGTGAAAGAAATAAAGCTGGCAAAACTCAAATTGACGAGGAACCTTGCTTCCAATGACCCACAGGTAGTATATGCAGCATGGGTCTGCAAATGTGCAGGCTTTATGCAGGCCTGTCTGACTCCAAAGCTCATGCTCTTTTCCCTGCAAGATGTTATTTTTCTGTGACCAGAGGAATTCGCCCAGCCTCCTTATATTACAAATAAGCAATCGGTGGACCCCAGGAGATAAAGAGATTCAGTGATTTCTGAAAGGGTTCCAGGTATGATATATAGGAAAGAGAAGACAGCAAACTGTCAGGGAATTAATCAACAATGAATCTACCCCAAACATCCAGCCCCCCGCAATACATCCAGTTACTCGGTCCCTGCCATGTCTGCAGCACCATACCAGTAGCAGAGGGAATGTGACACAGCACAAGAAAGGATAGTATCTTCCCTTTTAGTACACAGGATGCACCGTATGGTGGAGGTGATAAACATGTGACCATTCAAAAATTAAAAATAAATTAATTAAATGCGATTCAAGAGATGCCATAAGGCAGCCAGTAATTCAAAGGTATAAACAGAAATCAGTGTGACTAGAATAATTTTCCTACACAAGGACGTTTAACCTGGACCTTGAAGACAAGGTGAAATGGGTTAGGTGGAAAAAAGGGAGAGAAAAAAGATGAAGACACAATTCTTTAAGTGTAGTCCTGGAATCAACAATCGGAACATCCCCTGGGAACTTATTAGAACTACAAATCCTCAATTCCCAACCAAGCCATTGGACCAGAAATCCGGGGTGGCCAGGTGATGTGTTTTAAGATATTCATCAGATGATTCTGATGTCTGCTCACATCGGAGAGCCACTGGACCAGAGTAGTTTTAAATGTTGGTTGTATATTGGAATTACCTGGGAGATTTACAATCTAGTGATGCCTGGGTCCTACCCCCAAAGTTTCCATTTAATTTGGTTGTAATCTAGGTTCAGGAGTTTTCAAAACTCCACAGGTGATACTAATGTACAGTTAAGATGAAGAACTACTGAACTAAGGAAAGCAGAGACAAGATGTGAATTTTGTACCTTCTTACCCCTCGGCATCTACACAGAATAATAACTAAAAGATGGAGCAAAAATCTTCACACATGAATCATTTCACTGTGATATTTCAAGAGTTAAGCACTTAAGTCTCACTCAGGAAATGTACTTCAGATTTGACAAATTGATGATATAGATGTTCCTTGTATAATGGAGATATATCGAATATACACTCCAAACAAGTGCAGGCATATATCAGGGCCAAGTACGTGGCTAAGAAAAACTCCTCTCTGTACAGTACTTTACAAGTTATGAAGCACAACTCGAAACACAATATCATGATGACAACAAGCATTGGAATAAAAATATTTTTGTGGCTGGACAAGTATGTAAAAGCTATTTGGAGTTTTTCCAAAATAAACTCCTACTTTCTGAAGTTGTTGCCTTCCAAACATTGCAGAAGCATAAGAGTTATCAGCTTAGACTGTCTTTATTTTCATATATTTCAACTTCTGTGATGATTTATTTCATCTACTGGATTTAGGTCTTCATTTTTTTTATTTTATTATTTTTTGTGTGGTACGCAGGCCTCTCACTGTTTGTGGCCTCTCCCATTGTGGAGCACAGGCTCCGGACGCGCAGGCTCAATGGCCATGGCTCACGGGCCCAGCCGTTCCATGGCATGTGGGATCTTCCTGGACCGGGGCACAAACTCGTGTCCCCTGCATTGGCAGGCGGACTCTCAACCACTGCGCCACCAGGGAAGCCCTAGGTCTTTATTTTTGATTCATGGGCTTTCATATGCTTTTCTTTAACTAGAACAACCAAATGCATGAGTTTTCATCATTAGTTTACAAAATTACAAATCAATGACCAGAGTAAGTCCACCATTATTATGACTCAATCCAAGGATAGTTCACGGACACAGTTTTCCAAAAGAACCTAATTTTTGCATACTTAAACTTCTAGCAACATGCTCTTGGAAGTAAATTAAATTTTAGGGATGATGGTGATTACATAAAGTAGGATACTCTTCAAAGTCTAGAAAATGGAGTAATTTCTGAAGATGCATTTTCATATGAGCATGTCATTAGTGAAGAAGTTAGAAATGTGTGAAATGTGAGATGAATTTCAGAGCTGTAAATTAAGATGATGAAAGATATGCCAAAGTAGAAAGAAAAGTAAATAATTTTGGCAGAGTTAAGCAGAAATTTTCTGGTGATACTTAAAAGAGGTTTAAAATCCTGAAAGATTGAAAAGAAAAAAAAGGACAGAGTTAGATGAGTGAATTTTATCCCCTTGTTGGGGGGGGGGAGAGGGTGGGAAGTCCTTGGTAGGATAGAAAAGAATACACAGAAAAAAGTATTAGTTTCCATGAGTCAAAAAACTGGAAAACAGAAAAACATTTAATGTAGTAACTGTGACAATGGCTAAAATACATACAAATGATTCTGCAAATTTAACATTATATCTGTTCATTTAGACTCAAATGCAGCCGAGTGATTTTGAACAAGTGTCTTAACTTCTCTGAATCTCAGTTTAATCCCTGAGGGAATAAATAATAATTTTCTCCCAGAGTAGCTTTGAAGATTAAACAAAATGAAGTATGTAGCATGCCTTAAAAGAGATGAGTTATTATGGATGAGAAAACTATGTTGTCTGTATGGTTTAGATAGTTGATGTCTTTAAAAGGGTTGTTCAGCTCTGGTGACCAATTTTTCACAAACTGAATCGGCTCACACCGTTATTTCAATATAGGATAGTCCTAAGTTTGTGTGCAAGATAGTGCACCCCTGCGTGCCCTCCCAGTTTAAGATCTTCATAACGAAGCATTGACTAGGGCTAGACTAGAAACAGGTTCACTCCAGCTCAAGCACTTACTAAATTCAGGTACCTGGTCCAAGATCACAGGCTCAGAGATGCTCTTCCTGACTCCCATCACTTTATAACTGTCACATTGTTTTACTCTTCTTGGAGCAGTTACCCGTCCCTAATTAAGTTGTATACTTACTTGTTTATGTATTTACTGTATGTATCTTCAATTAAAATAAAGCTAGATGAAGTCAGGACAGTGTGTCCTGTTCCTACTATGTACCTACCACTTAGAACATTTCCTGGTACATCATAAACACACAAAACTATTTGCTGAATAAATAAACTAATGTGGCTTGGCCGGGCTTTTTAAAGCTGAAAAGGGCGTTGTAACATTCCTTACAGTGAAGGAAATGATTTATCTACTGAAGACAAAAAATTTTGAGGTCATAAAAGACATTCATCAATACTGCTTTATCTGAAGACTTTTTTAAATAAAAGAGAATGTTAGAAAATAGTAGTTTGAATCAACTTCATACAGAGAATCTTAGGCAGTACTGAGAGATGCTGTCCCATCAATGTGGGCAGACTGCATCCAACCAAGAAGTTTCCATGAGGAGAACACAATCTATTGCTTCCTCCTATGACACTGAGTGGCTAGTCAGCAATTATTTGCTAAATTTGGGGATATAGAAGTAGTGCAATGGAAGCAATACATTATTCTGGTCTAACTATTATACCAAAAGGCCAATTGGATAATGTAGTGTATAGGTTAAGTTGCCGGTTTACTTAGGACAATAAAATTAGCTTTGGGGATGATATAAATAGAGACACAACTAAAAATATAAGATTGAATTAGAAGCAGTAGCACCATTGATGCCCTGACTCTGTGATGAGGGCTAACACTTAATTAGACATGACCAGAGCCTAGGACCATAATGAAAGATCAGAGAAAGACAACAATCTCTCCAATTAAAATGTATTACAGATGTATGATAATTAAAGCAGTAGGGCATTGGAGCCAAATAGGCAGATACACCATTGGAACAGATTTCCAGCATAAAAATTTAGTCTAGGATATATCAGCATTTCAAAATCATGAAGGAAGGCCAGACTGCTCAATAAAGTGAGACAACTAAAAAATTAGATCCCTACCTTACACCGGACTGCCTTGAATTACAGATAAACTTGGATCTAAATGAGAATTCCGTGTCCCCTGCATCGGCAGGCGGACTCTCAACAACTGCGCCACCAGGGAAGCCCTAAGCACATGTGTTTTTCATCTCTACTTTCTTAGATTTCATTAGAATGATACCAAAGGATTTTTAAATATTGAAATCCCTTAGTAATAAAGAGGAAAAAAGAGGGCTATTAGCAGATCAGAAATGTCAGAACTGAAAGACTGAATGTGAGTAAAGAGTTAACTGCAAGAGCAGAGGCAGCAGCAGGTGAGGCTGTGGCAGCTGAGGGAGATGTCTGATCCAGCAGACATGGAAATTCAGAGAACACAGATCAACAATCTTAAAAATGGATAGTCTTCGAGTTACCAATTCAACTTCTAAAAATGTATCTTAAGGGAGGAAGTAATTATACAAATAATCGGTAACGTTTGTAAAAGTCTGTTGAATTCATTGCTGTTTACAAAAGCTGTACTGGAAAACAATCCAACAGCAGGGATTAAGTTAACTAAGTTATTTCATAGCAATACAATGGAAACCTTGGTGGCTCTTTAAAAAGATAATGTAAATTTAATTTGCCTGGTAAGCAAAGACTTTCTTGTTATACTGTTCTATAGAGAAAAAGAGCCCTTAGCATGGCCTAAAGGCTTTTTATGATCTAGCACCTTCCTACCTTTCCAATGTCATCCTACGCTATTTACAGCTTTTAGATTAGAAGCACCCACAATGGCCTCCTGTCTGGCTACCTGACAGGCCCTACCACCCAGTTTTCCACAAAGGTCATATTGAAATTCATTTTCTTAGAGAGATTGTTCCCATCCACCAATCTAAATGGTCCGTATACATTCCTCCATCCAGGTATTATTGCCCAGAGTATTTTGTCCTTTTCCTGCAGAACTTTTCCAAGATATTATTAGTTACATATTAATTTATTTGTATCTATCTCCCTCATCAGTTAGTAAATTCCAGACAGCAGGGCTCATGTCTATTTTGTTCAACATTGTTTATCCAAACGTAGTGCCTACACCATAGTAGCCACTCAATAAGTATTTATAGGGGCTTCCCTGGTGGCGCAGTGGTTGAGAGTCCGCCTGCCGATGCACGGGACACGGGTTCGTGCCCCAGTCCGGGAAGATCCCACATGCCGCGGAGCAGCTGGGCCCATGAGCCATGGCTGGTGAGCCTGCGTGTCCGGAGCCTGTGCTCCGCAACGGGAGAGGCCACAACAGTGAGAGGCCCACGTACCGCAAAAAAAAAAAAAAAAAAAAAAAAAAAGTATTTATAGACTTACGTAACTAATGATATGAAAAAATTGTTGAAACAAATAAAAGTTTAAAAACACAATAAAATGATGCCATATATAGTCTGTATCTCTAATATATACACACAAGTATGTAACAGGCACAAAATTCCCACAGAAATAGAGATATACACAACTGTGCTGAATAATTGCCCTTGGATGGTATGTTTGAGTGGTTTTCTTGTTATATTTGCTCATCCATGTTTCCTAATTTGTATGGGATGAATGACCATATGTTAGTTATGTAAAAAAATAAAAAACAGTTATTAAAATATTATAAGAAAAATATTTATAAGAAAAAATATTTTATCAAGTAACATTTGTCAAAAGGCCACTACATAAGAAAAGTTGGGAGGAAATGCGTTTAAAGACATTTCTTAGGAGGAGGGGCTCTAATGCGACATAAATCACATCACCTGATGTAAACTAACCGATTTACATCTTACTTAGGTGAGAATCTAAGGAAAACCCAAGACGCGATGAGCTTACCCTCTAAAATAAAGAGAACAGTGGTCCCAGGAAGGTAGAAAGGGCAAAACAGGGGGATGGTTCCAAAACTTAAGTTGCAAAATATTTACAACCTCTTTATGTTATTATGATTTTTTTCTTCTGTTTGAGGGAAGCAGAAAGAATGTGGTGGTGGAAAGAATGGTGAGGCGTGTGCTGGGAGTCCAATCATGGAGCTCCTCTCTGGTCTGTCCTGGGGAAGAGAACAGCTCCAAAAGATAAGCAGGTTTCCAAGGAAGACAGAGCATCTCTGGACAGGACAACGTGACACACAGAGAAGTCACAATGCTGAGGGATGCAGTAGAAAAGATGACCAGGTCTAGGCGGTCCGTGATGAGCTATTCAACAGAGACAGAAGGGGTGACACTGAGCACAAAGCAGAGCTGGGCTGGAGACACCTGGGGGTCGTCAGGTGCTCCAATAACCACAGGGCTTCTCTGTACTTCCTGTGAGGTAGGGGTACCACCAGCCTAGGACTGCAGCTCAACACCTGAAAAGGGCTTCCCCAGTCAAGGCGGGGATGAGTGGGCAAAAGTAAAGCACATCTTATCACAGTGTAGTATAAAGGTTTATGATAAGTTTTAAAACACTGAAACATAAGAAAATTTCAATTGGCTTCTTGAAGTAGGTGAGCCCTGAGGCGAAGCTTGGATGCCCTGATGGATACGGATGGAGAAAGAGGAGGAATAGTAAGTCTCAGGACGGGGGAAAGAAACAAAGACAGGAGACAGCAGACCCGGCTATCTGGCTAGAGCTGAGTTCACGCAAGAGAGGCCTTGACCAAGCTTCTAACTCAAGTCCACATCGAGAGATAGTATCACTGGTCTCCCCAGTAGAGAAAGTATTCTGGAACATTTGAATAAACTTTCAACAATTCTTTAGTAATATTTAATATTAATAATTTAATAATATAAAATTATGTTTAATACTTAATATTTTAATAATGATTAAGAGTACCTCCCCCACAAAGCTATAATTCTTATACATAGAAGATGCACACACACACTCACAAAAAGGCATTCATACCCACATAGAGACACATGCATGTCCTCACACATACACCTAGACACATCACACACAATCACACAGACACATTCACATACAATCACACAGACACATTCACATACAGACATACTTGGACACAGTGTCACACTGGCACACCATCGCACACAAGCACTCACAAACACACAGGACACATTCGTACGCAGGCTCACAGATATACTGAACACACACATACTCACTTCATACTGAAATATAGAACAGGTTCCCTCCTTACCTGGGCTTCAAGTATGTTAACTTTTTCTTTCAGATCTTCAATTCTTTTATCTTGTTCTTTTAAATTATTTTTTAAGCCTTCCATCTAAGATTTAAGAAACACAAATGCAAAAATCTTGTCAGGCAACAGAGAATAGTTCCTTAAGTCAGAAATTGTACAGGTTTCTGTGGTCAAGTAATGTTTATCAAATCAACAAAATTAAATCCCAAGCATTGGCGGACTCAGCAGGCTACAGAAAATAACAGGACAAATTGGCACCTGGGGATGAGAGCACACAGACAGTGCAATTAAACACTTTAATCTTTAGAAAACCTGTTTAAACCAAACTCAGCAGGAGTGCATCCTGTGGAAGCAACACTGGTCCTTGTTCTGTCTCAGCCACCTAACATTTTCATCCTGCACAGGCAGAGGCCAGGGGACATGATGCAAGGCCATGGTCTGGCATGGGGAAGCTCCCTGCGGCAGAGATCTGGTCAACCAGCAGCATATTAAGGTGAGCCCACTTGCTTTGGAAGAAAAGCATCTGTTAAGAGGCAACGTGGAACTGGGGGATGTGGGGTGATATCCAGGATGGTGCCAGAAGAGAAGAAACACGTGGATTCCAAGGCTAGCTCTATCATTTAACTACTGTGGGCCTCAGTTTTCTCATCTGTAAAATGAGGACATGGGATGCCCCCTCTGTCCTCCCTGACTTGCAAGTGCTATGACTCAATTCTCTGGCTGTTTGGAGAGGTCCTACCGCAGCAAGCATGAATGTTACATTTATGTCAAGAAGGCATTTGAGTTATTTAGAAGTACTCCTTTTAGAAACAAATATTAAGTAGTTTAAAAAAAAAAAAAACGAATGGATGAAGTTCTGGTTTTAAGTCTAAAGCAGATTCCCAAACCAGATCAATACAAATCTGGATGTAAACTGTATGAGTATGCAATTCACCATCCATCTGGCTGCCATCACGACGACCTCTTCTCTTTCACCTGCCAAGATGTTCCCAGCGAGGAAGGGCCAGGTTACAGCCCTGTACTAACACACCCTCTACGTAAATTAACCACTTATGAGGTTATGAAAACAGATCATTTCTTCTTCAAGAAAGGGCTGAACCTCCTAATCTACAAAATCTGCTAAAGAACAGCGTGCGTTATCTGGCTCAGAACACTTAAAAAAAAAAACATCGAAAGAGCAAACACAATTTCCCACATATCTTCGTTGAGAACATCACAGGTGTCGGCACAGAGACAAAAGAGGACACTGAAAACAGAGCCTTGTCACGTGGGGATAAAAAGGAAATGTCAACGGGGAGAAGAATCTCAGTGCTCGTAGAGTCCAGGCAAGCCACATGTATTTGGTCTCCTCACTGGAAACACACTAGCTACTGCAGAAACACACTTGATTAATCTGACCTCCTGGATGACACTGCGCAGGCTCTGGTGCTGGGAGTGAATCACAGACTGCAGATGAGAGATCTGCTCCTGGAGGAGGGAAATCTCCTTTTGAAGATCCTGGCAACTGGAAATGCAAAGGAAAAAAAGAGAGAAAGGTTTGCTAAAGCATTATACAGCTATTTTTACAGCTGTGCTACCAGGATCTCCTCACTGACTCTACTGCTGGGCAACATGTAGGTAAGATGCCCAGGGTCCCTTATGCCAAACAAGACACACTGAAGATAAACAGTCATGAAGCATGCTCTGATTAGCTCAGACATGAACTTGAATGAGAGGATCGATTCATGTCCAAAGCTCCTCTCTGGCCACCTGTGACTCCCTCCCTCCAGCAGGTAGTTGAGTCAAGTTGCATCGAACCAGGTGAAGCACTTATATATCTAATCTGTCTCACCTAAGAGCATCCACAGACCTAGCGTCCATCAGAGCACACACATATGGGATAGTAGCGTTAGAACATGGGGCCAGGAATGGAGACTTAACACACATATCAGAAACCAACTTCCAAGGATACAGGGCTTAGTATAGGTTGTGAATTGCCTGTTTTGTCTTTCTTTTTTTTTTGGCTTCCTATTTTTGTTAATTCTACTACATGTAAATAAGGCAAGGAAAGAAAAATTAAATTCCAGCTAATATTTTGAGTCCACATGAACCATGGTGAAGAAAGATGAGTGAAGTTTGAATTTAGATTATTCATCCTTTCCCAAAGCTCCATTTAAGTAACTGGTATTGATTACATGCCTTTTGACTATTTCTCTTCTTGCCAATGTTATTAGAGTTTGAGGCAAAATGCCTGAGACAAGACCCCTAAACTTGGGAGCATTGTAATTTTGGAGTCACATAACCTTTCTAAGCCTCAGCATAACAGGTATAACAATCCCTACCTTTACAGCATTGAAAGATTATACGGTACACTTAAAGAGATAAAGTGAATGTGCTTTCTGAAAACGAGCGTTTTATAAAGTAATATATTATTTTAGCTTATTAAGGTTTCACAATTAGTAGCCAACGTCCAATTCAATCGCAATTCTGATTTTCACAGTCTCTACAAATATTACAAAGGTCATAGAAATTCATGTGACACTACGGCGGAACTTGTTCTCATTTTTTTCAAAAGAGTCTCCATTTTGTTTTACATCATGTACTAAAACATTGCTTCTCAAACTTAATATGCATTGGAGGATCTTGTTAAATTGTCAGGGATCTTGTTAAGATGCACATTCTAATCCGATAGCCTGGGGAAGGGCTTGAGAGTCTGCATTTCCAACATGCTCCCAGGTGTTCCAGTGATTTTGCTGGTCCATGAGCCAGGCTTTGAGTGCTTTGAGTAGCACAGCACTAATCCACTACAGTTGTCTCAATAATGTTTAATATACAGTAAGGTCACTCAAAGCCAAGTAACTTTCAGGCAATTTGCAATATTTAAGACAGTCTTGATTTTTTCCCTTGTTCAGTTTTGTATGAGAGAGCTTTAAAAAGAGTTTGTTTTACTGTAGAAAAAATTAATTTCTATAAAACTATAGAAATGTTTGCACAAGTACAAATGATGTATAATGATAGTCATTATTATTTATTTATCTTATGGAATGAAATAATTTATATTATAAAATACTGTACAATTACACAATGTATGTCACAAAATATACGTGAAATGTAGTTCATTATACAATTTATATCAAAGATGATGTTACAGAATATTATAAAAGGATGGTCTTTTCAACAAATGATATTGTGACAACTGGATACTCATAGGAAAAAATGAAAAAGAAAATTAATCCTAACCTCGCTTCATCAAAAAAATAAATTCCATGTAGATAAAACCGGAGACCCAAAAAACTTTCAAAAGATAATACAGAAGAGCATCTTCATGAATTTGGAATAGAGAAAGATTGTTCAAATAGAGCTTAGAACAGTATTACCTGCAAAGTAAAAGATAAGTTTGACTAGACAAAAATTTTAAACTTCTAGTCATCAAATCAGAGTGAGTAGGATAGCCTCAAAATCTCGGTAACATAAATGACTAATAAAGGCATTGTATCCAGAATATATAAGGAACATCTACAGATCAATGGAACAGGAACTCAGCATAAAAATTAGAAAGTGACTCAAAAAGGCATTTCACAAAAACAGATGAGTCGTGGACATAAGGATCAAAGTGACACGGAGGCAAACGGAAATCTGGCCCACAGCTGGTGCTAAGATTCAAAATTGCTCCAGAGAGAAGGGAAAAAAAGAGAAAAGAAAAGGAGGAAAGAGGAGCCAGACTCAGGACTTTCCTGGGGAGTAATGAGAAGGAACTCGGGATGCTTTGCGGAGCCAGGTCGGCTTTGAAAATTCATAAAATATGAAAATACCGTATGTTATTAAAGGTGAGTATTCAAAATGGTCTCATCGTGTCTTATGATGACCCAGAACTCGGGGACTGAAAAGAAAAATAGTCTTTAGAAGGATGGGAGTGGGTAGATATGTTCTCCAAAATAGAAAACTCAGGAGATTTCCCCATGTATTTCAGGAGAATATTACCATCAAGCTCACCGTAAATAAATAAAAATCTGAAACAGGTCTTAAGATGGAAGAAAAGTATTTCTGGAAGCACTCTGGAGAGCGTAAGGGTTTCAGACTTATGTGCATTATACACTGGAACAGTGATTTAAGGAAGTTGCAAAAAAAAAAATCTCTTAGGTTTGTTCAACAAACAGAAAACCTAGTCATCCATTTAAGGTCTTTGAATGTGAGAATATAGCTAAATAAGCTGCATTTGAGCTCCCTTTAATCTCTGTTATTTATCTTTCAGCTGAAGCACTCAGTCTTAATGTACTAAAGCAAAACAGTAAGAAGAAACATAATGAAGGCCAGGCCTAGGAAAGGAGGCCAAACGTCTGTATCTAGGATTTATGCTCTGCTTCCCAATGCCTCAATATAAATACAAAGTCAATGTTGAAATTAAAATAGAATCGCATACTGCTGCTTCCAGAAAGATGTAGAAGATGTGTTTTCCCCTATTCTTCCTGTTAAGTCAACCCAAACCCTGAACATTGTACATCAACAAACACAAGAAGACTCTGAGAGGTGGAAAGAAGGAGGAACACTAGCTTGGGACCTTGGGATGCAGGGAACAACACAATGGTGACCTCCCTGGGTTTTCTTTTTGCTTTATAGATGCTAGGCTTGGAGCTGAGTAAGTCCACAGCCTAGAAACGGCAATGGGAGCATAGAAAAAGCCCAAACAAAAAGAGAGGAAAACCCTGGCTCCACCCTTTTGAGAAAGGGAACTGAAGATGCTCTCTCAAATCACTATGGATGGAGAGTGAACCGAGTACCATTTCTGGTTTTCTTCATGTTAGATTCCCTAGTGTTCAAGAGAGGAAGTCAATCTTATCTTTAACTTGCAGAAATGTGAAAACAAATGGTTTGTCTTTAGTAACACAGGATAACGGTAGAATGAGTACTAGGCAAGAAGCACATCCTCAATCTCTCTGCTGGCCAATGTCTGCGAAAGACGTGGTCAAAGGAAATCAAGGTCATGGAGGACTGTCTCTCCATCCAATGGTCAGGATACTTTAAAATCTATCTTGGGGTTAACGTCCACCACCCGAGGTAGCATTATTGAGCCCTGCCACACTGCCCTCTGCTGCTCGCTGTTCAAATGGCTTTGAGTGAATTGTTCTTTGGAGGCATGGTAACCTTTTGAAGAGTATTTTCTGAGGTACAGCTTCTGTGTTTACTATAATGACATCGTTCATGGTACTTTTTATGAATATATCCTGGAAATTTTTCTCTCTGGACTTACAGATACATTAAAAAGAACTGGACGTTTCCTAAAGAACTGGTTGGGTTTAGTCATTTGGACATTGTGAATCACAAAACTAATCATAATTTTCTCGTTGGATTGGCTGCTAGAAAATTTAAAATTGAATCAGTGGTCCACTGTGAGCACGTGTATACATTTTGTGGGGCAACCTCATTATATTACCTGTTCTTGTATCTCCTTGGCCTTCTCATCTAATCTATTTCCGGTTAAAGGATTATGTTACTTTTATGTAGTTTTTGTAAATGATCTTACATTTTCTTAGAACTCAGGGTACATAAATACATAATTGCAAAGGGTATGAGAACATGAGGATGGCCATGTTTGCACAACCCCAGAACATAACCCTTTTAAGTCTTTATAAATTGTACTTATTATCAGGGATTAATGCATTATGCTGTTTATAGGAATGAAAATTCCAGAAGAAATAAAAAGAGCTAGATACTGAGAGACAAAATGAATGCAATAAAAGTGGCAACTGAAACTATGCTGCATGTACCAGATGCTGCTACTTCTGGGCACACTACTCATAGCATTGGGCATATGAATAACCCCATATGGAATTCCCACTTGAGAGAGAAGATAGTGAGATTGGTGGCATCCTGGAGCTTCTTTGAAGCTATGAAAAAATCATACTAGAATCTACAGGGACTCAGGTTTCCTGCTATTTAGGATTTGATGTTTCTTTGGACCTTTATGGTGGCCAGTGGAAGAGAGGGAAACTGACAATCACAACCATAAGAATAGGAGGAGCCGGGTCCTTACCTTTCCCAGGCCAGACCAAGGTGAAAGAATAAACAAGACGTAGGTATAGCTCTGTTCACATTTCAACCAGAACTCAGGAATATGTATTACTATTGCCAGTCAAAATCTTCCCCATTGTTGTTTTCAGTGGTAGCACTAGATGGGCGGGGCATGGGGGTGTTTAAGACAGCCCTCAAAACTACCAAAGATAAATGTAAGTAACAACAGTATGCTGCGACATGCAACCACATCTTCAAGATACCCTGTTTCTTCCTCTAAGGAACGTACCATCCCTAAGCAGCTTCTACAGGTATGTTGAAGCCAACACACTACTTGTCTTTACAAAGCCCAAATGTGTTCCCCAAGGGATAACTCTAAAATGGGCCTGTGTGTTTGTCTGTGACATCACAGGGCAGAGAGAAAAGTTGGAAAACTGCCTTCTGCTCGGAGCCACACAGGGGACTGAGGAAACCAGGCAGAGAAAAGGTCTCTGGAGTTTCCAGAAATAAGAGAAAAAAAGTCAAGTCTCCTCTATAGAAGAACAAGCACAGGCTTTGCTACCGCAATACTAGAGCCCAAACTCCCAGCCCTACAACTTCTGGAGAGCCGAGTGATCTTGACAGGTCATGTAACCAATTAGAAGCTCTGTTTCCTCCCTGAAAGGTCCGTGGAAAGATCAAATTAAATAAGGTCCCTCAGGTTACTTTATAAACCGAAAGTTAGTCAGTTAGTAGTGTCAGTTAGTAGTGATGGTAGTAGAAATATGGAGTCAACCTTGTTTTTAAAAAAGATGGCTTCTGCCAAACCTTTTTACTCCTGTTAACAGTAATTGTGAGTTTCTGCCGTATAACAAAGTGAATCAGCTATACATACACATACACACCATTGTAAAGCAATTATACTCCAATAAAGATGTTTAAAAAAAAGAAGTAATTGTGAGGAGTAGCTTAACATAATGGTACATACAAGTCCATGTGCAAGAAGAAACTCTTTTTCTTCTGAATTATAAAAGCTTAAAAGTTATCACCCTCAGAGATGCTTTCTAATATTAGAAATGCCAAGTTACAACATATTGAATCTTTTTATCTCTTTATCAAAATTGTAGAATGAAACTCACTGCAATTCAAGAAAGTCATGGCACCTATCAAACTATCTATGTTTAAGGGAAATTAAATCACCCATAGCCCCCTGCTCAGGGAAGAAGCCCTAGGCTATTCTTTGAGTAAGGGGAGGCCACCCACAAAGATGGGAGGGGACGCCTGCCAAAGGCTATTGGTTGGATGTCAATGCAGGGGTTGGTCAAGATGATCTATCTGTCCAATACAGGAAGTAATATTAGGCCAGTCAGACTCTTTCCTCTGGAATCTGAAAGGAAAATACAGAGAATACAAACCAGCTGGTGAAAAATGGTGGGAAAAGGTAATGAATCATCCAGGACGAACAAGAAAAGAGTGAAACTGCATAAACACGCATCACTAAGTGGGATCAGCAAAATAATCTGGTTTTTCAAATCACATTAGGTGCTAAAGGGTTGTCCTCCTGTCTTCCCATGAGTACATCTTCTTTATGGCCATATCTATTCAGTCTTCACCTAACAGAAATCCTATTTATGGTAGCTTAACCAAGTCTCTGTTGTTTTAACTAAAGGAATCTGACTCATACTGATTTCATTTTCTTGTCACTTAGCAAAGGGAATACCTCTACGCACGGCTCAAAATAACAAGTAAAATAAATATTTGTGACACCTGCAATTTATGAAAACTGCACGAGCCAGGATGTTCAAACACCTTTCTGGAAACACAGAAGCTCCATTTCCCTCAAGATATTTCTAAAACCTCCTCAAGAGCTTTTTGAGAATTCTTTATCCTGACTGCTCATATATAATAGAACTGAAAGAATAGCTCAGCTTGGTTTTTAAAATCATTACATTTTTGGCTCAAAGACTGACAAAACCTCTATTATCAATAAAAAATCATGTTTTAAAGAATAAATCAAACTCATTGTCTGGACTCTTAATGGAAGGCACAGTGTACCAGCTGTAGTTCTGCTGCATGGAAAAGCTCTCTTTAGGGAAAAAAAAAAAAGAGGTAAGCCAAAAATTTACTTAGAGTTAAATTATGAGTATATACAAGTAATTCCAAAGACTTATGGATACTTTCCATAATATTTCCTTTATTCTCTACAGAGAGTACAGTGCTATGAAACTCAGAAATCCACCTTCTGGGGCTATATGCGTGTTCACAGGGAAGCGTATAAGGAAATTAATATCAGTGGTATCCCAGTGTGTTTCAAATATGTAGGTACAATTGCCAGGGTCAGCCCAGTTCTGGACTTTGGCTTATGAGGTCCAATGATGAGAAAGAGAGATAATGGGAAAGGAAAAGGAGATAGGAAAAAATCAAAAGACCAAGAGAAAGTGATGCCTGAGCAGATGTTATTGAATAAATGAGAATAAGAATGTGTACATTTTGAGATTCATAATAGTGCCTAGATCAAGAGGTCTAGATGGATAAACTAAGATCTTGAAATAGATTTGACTTTGGATGTTATATCAGAATATAGAATGATTGTGGTAGGTTTAGAATTAAAAGAAAAGAAAGGAAAGGAAAAGAAAAGAAAAAGTTCAGGAGATTTCATATGATATGAGTTATTCTATGACATTCCAGAGAATTTTTCTAACAGCAGCCAAGTAGTCAAGCCATTCGATACCCATCAACCCATAAATCCATCCCTACCCCAGCACACAAGGACCAGGACTGCTTGTGAATTACGAATATTTGTAAGTAAGTCCCAAGAACTAAGGATGCTTTTCACAGTATTTCCTTCATTCTCTACGAAGTTGGGAGCACGACAAAACTATCTTACAATTCCACTTGCGGGCTAGCTAATTTAAGGCCGGCTGTAGCGGAGATCCATTAACAAAATCAGAAGCATCAGGGGAATGGAGACCTCAACAGCATCCTCTTCAGCACCAAGGGTAAACAGGGAGGGGACAGGCTCATTCACTCTTCAAAAGGATTAACGAGCCACCACACACATATACACACACCAGTTTCCCTGTACCCCCAGTGACCTCTGCCCCATCCAGATTCCCCAGTGGGTAGGGAGGGAGAGGCACACGGCTGTTAATGCTAAGAAATCTCCCTTCCTCCTGCACGTTCAGGCTTCCTTTCCCTTGGGGGATAGCTGCCTTCTATCCACTGGTCAGTGGACCTGAAGAGAGGAAAGATATCAGGGACTGCTTTTACGTAGGAGATCTGCAAACCTTTTAGCATATGTAGCGTTGGATTTGAGATGCAGCAGCTTGTTTTCCAAAGACAGTTTTTTTTCTAGCAGTGTCCTCTTTTCCTAGGAGAAAATAAAATACAATTTTTGCTCATTTCTTTTCCTTTATTTCTCTCTCTCTCTCTCTGTCTTTCTCTCTCTCGTTCTCTTTCTCTCTATGTGCGTGTGTATTCAGCAAGGAATTCTTGCAAACTGTTCGCAAAAGATGCTTCTTGTAATACTAGAAATATGTTTTGAGCTAAAGAGCTCATTTCATACGGAGCTGTTACAACCCACCCCAGTGAAGTCCGGGGCAGGCATTCTCCAGCATGGTTTACAAGTGTAACAGGGAAGAGCCAGGTCTGACTACATGTTGAATCTGTGCTTTCAACTACATGTTGAAACCTTTGCTTTCCACTGCTTTTGTTCACTAAAAGGATACTGTCTATACATAACGGCCTGCCTCGGGGAACCCTGCCCCTCTGTCTGAATGTTAAACCAAACTGCCTTTGATCAGGGAAACATCCAGACCCTGTTCCAGCCATGGATGGCTGCAAAAAAGAAGAAATTAACACATCCGCTCCCCGAGGCTGGCCATTCCAGGTGATATTTGCAAAACTTACGCCTTTTTACTTTACTTCCTCATCTCCCCCTCTGTGCTATAAAAGAAACTGGCATCCAAACCCCGATAAGATGGTTATTTTGAGACTTTAGTCCGCTGTCTTCTCCGTCTGCCGGCTTTCCAAATAAAGTCGTGTTCCTTGCCTCAACACCTCGTTTCCGATTTATTAGCCTGTCGTGCGGCGAGCAGAGCGGTTTTGGACTCGGTAACGTAAGCCGCTCAAGGACAGATCAAGACTAGTTGTCTTCACTAACCACGTTTTTCTGGAGAGCTTTGCTTTGGCCCCTCTCCCAGTCCATTGCTCAGTCAAACTTCTCTTCTGTCTCTCCATCCCGCCCTAAATGCTAACTGCCTGCCCATCTCTCTCTAGACACTGGCTCTCCACCTGCTTCTCCTCCGGTAATCTTGAGTTGTTGGTATCCAAGGATATTATTGCACTTGTCTTGATACCTACCTGCTTACATGGCAACTGTCCGAGGTAGAAAAGTAGTAAATGTATATTTAGTGAAAGATCAAAGTCATAAGTGATAAAGTCACTTCCTAATTAGGATATAACAGAAATGTTGACATTGTGAAAGAATCCCTAAAGAGGTCTCTGATTGTCACCATTAAACCAAACTCTCTATATCCAACAGGAAAATAGATGAGTCCATGAAAAACCAAGCTGGGAGGATTGTGTTCTTTTTTATATCTGATGGAAATAGATGTTTTGACAGTATTTACAATGCTGTTTAAAATCATTCCTTCTGTAGTATTTATATGGGTAAAAGACAAGACAGTGCCATTAGAGCAAAAATCTCAGAATGTCTTTGGACATGGACAGAACTGGTTCTGAAACTTGGTGACTGTGTTAAGTTTTGCCAAGGTTTTAACCCTTCTAGACCTTATCACTGTTAAGAAAAATTAACCAAAACTTGTAAATCAAAATATATAATTTTAATGTCATATTGGGTCATGGTTTAATAACCTGACACAAGGATTTTTTTAATTCTCTTGGAGAATTTCTTTGCGTGTGACTTTATTATTTGATTAGAGCCCTGACTTTGTGAAGTTGCATGTTAATTTGTGGGTTTCTGCCTGGTAGAAAAGGTAATCCCAAAGGTTATGGTTTATTGCCTTAAAGAATATTAACTACCTTTGTATCTAACCTAGTAATCCTATTCTACATTCCTTTTCTCAAAATGCATGCAAATAGCCAATTTCAAAAAATATTTTATTTAAACCAGCTTTACAACCTTACTGGTTCCCTCATTAATTAATGAGTTGACTAAAACATCTGACATGTATTCATTCTATATTTGTTTGAGTCATGTTTTTGACTTTTTGAACATCCCTAAGATGGGGATAATACTATCTATATTGAAATGTTGGGATGATTGGAGATGTATGTGAAAGGTCTACATGCTTCTCTGAAACATATTAGGACCTCAATATATAATAATTTGAAGGTGCCAAATACTTCATATCTTATGTGCTCTGTTATTTTTAAAATTTATACTTTTTCAAAAATTTCCTGTAGCATTCTTGTCACATATATTAGATACTGTTCTGGTGTAGCCTTAGTTGATCTGAGGGATCAAGATACTCTTTGCAAGCTTATTATGACACTTGGGTCATCAAAGAAACACATCACTGATAATATATTTTGAATTTATAGGAGGAAAAGTGGTGTTTAACAAACATTCTTTCTAATGGACTTACTCTCAATTCATGAATCTTTATCACCAGGGTTCAAGGAGACCAGACAGCTGGACAAATAAATGTTCTGCCTTGGTCAAGCCTCCGGTATTTAGCTTGGACTCTTTTTTTAATTTAATTTTTATTTTATATTGGAGTATAGTTGATTTACAATGTTGTGTTAGTTTCAGGTGTACAGCAAAGTGGTTCATTTATACATACATGTATATCCGTTCTTTTTCATGTTCTTTCCTACATAGGTTATTACAGAATATGGAGTAGAGTTCCCTGTGCTATACAGTAGGTCCTTGTAGCTTGGACTCTTAATGCTGCCTCTCTGACAACACGGAAAATCACACTACATCAGCTAGCACTTCTCAGGGACAGTGTCTTCTGGGAAGGGAAAGGCGTTCACAGCACCACCCAGGGGGCAATCCACTCTTGCCAAAACCACACCTCTGAAGAGCGTAAGAGTTCCCGCACCTTATGGATCAAGGTGGAGTGGACACCAACTTAAATCACTGCCATATGTTAACATCTAAATGATTTAGGAACCAATGGCATCCCTTTTATCCCACATCAGAGAAGATGTGGGCATAATGGAAAGGATTGTGAACTGCTAAGTGGAGGATGGTGGAATAGTCCCTCATTCGCACTGTCCTCGTTTATAAAATGATGAGGAGGAATTAGGTGGTCTCAAAAGAGCCTTTGAGCTCTAAAATGCTAATAGAGCTAAATCAATGACACTGGAAAGCAAATATGATGCAACAGAAGTGCGCTGCCAGCCAAAGGGACATATGCCGTATTAAAATGCTCTTACTGGGTGGTTTTGCTGGCTTATCGCTGTGTTTATGGAATTCATTCTCACTGCATTCCTGATTAAAGTGGGACAGATGGTGAAGGTTTTAAGTAATGCGTTCATTACCAGACCTCATACCACTAATGGCTATTTACTGGAGCAGTGGCTCGTGCAAGCGAGTAGAAAATGAATCCTTCTCCAGGGGGTGCCCACCACCAGGGCAGTATTTATCAACCTTTGTTGTGGATGTTTATTTTTAATTTTCATTTCCTTTTTGAACTCATGGCCTTTTCTTATTAATACAAAGGTCTCAGTACCCCCTCCTCTCATTCCGATACACACTTCCCTCCTGAGAAACCCTTCATCACAGCTTTTATCCTCAGTATCTCCTTAGACCAAGATGTTACCAAGCTTTGCTTCTTATAGTTTTATTTATTTGCGTGATCATTTTACAAATGTAATGTATCTTTAAACTAAATATGTTTAAAAAATAAAGATAAAACTCCTGCACATTTTCCTTCCACTGTATCCCCACCTACCTCCACCTCCCAGAGATTCCAAAAGACTCCACTCTAGGAAGTCACTGAACTAGAATGTTCTGGAAGGTTCCTGCATGGCCTTGCTGAACGATGGGCATTCTGTCCACTTACTATGTCACAGAGCTCCTAGAGACAGCTCTCCATTATGGGTCAATATCAAGACAAATGCTAGGCCATCACTTCTCAAAAATGTCTGCCAGTCTCTAAGCCACTTAACCTTATTCTGGGGTCCATCCCTACCTTCAGTTGGATGTCAGCTTCCCTAAGGACCCCTGGGAGAATGAATGAAAGGAGATCTGGGCAGTTCCTTGAGTCTCACACAACCCAGATATATTACATTGCAATCTCCACAAAGAGACTGTATCTGGTTCATTCACAAATAGATATCTAGCTTGGAGCTCTGCCTGGTAGGCGGTAGGAGCTCAAATATTTGTTGAATAAATAGCCCAGTGACTACACCCCGGAATTCTGAGATGAATTCACATCCAGTACAGATTTCCTGGGGTTTCTAGAAGATAGAAATTACATTACACTATTTTTTTTGTTAACTTTCAGGGACTGACAGCTGACCAGTAAACATGACCCAGTGTTACTGGGTTTGAGGTGATGGCAAATCTACATTTAAATGTCAAGCTGGTTAATCAAGTAGTTTGATTAAACAACCCTATTTGCATTCCAGAATTGTCTTCCTTTCCGAAATGCAAACGTTCCTTGTGCTGTCTTAGTTTGCTAAACTATTTATTACAGGATAAATATTCTAACATTGTAAAGTATTCATCCAAATGTTACAGTTTGTCCAAAACATCATAATTATAAACTGTTACACGAGGGCAAACCAGCTACTTGAGGACATTCTAGCCCTGTGATTTTGGCTAAAGTAAAACACTCAGCATCACCCACCGTACAACACAGATGTAGCTGTATATTATTATTATTAGATTCAGTTAAGGTTGGGCTTATTTAATTTTCATGATTTCTTCATAGGACCTTCATTAAGATCACCAATTCAGCCAAACTCACAGTGTTATAAATTAAATTCTTGGGAAATATGTAAAAAATTACTCAAGGTTTCTCAGGCAAATATCCTGAATGTTGAAATGTGATGCTTTTGAAGTGATGTTTCTGAAATAGCCTCAATTCAAGGAGACTCCTAAAAAACAGTAAGACTGAGCAGAGTGGAGGAAAATCAGGGAATTCATGTAATAAATATAAAAATGTACTGGGCAATATTTACTAGAAGTTAAAGTCTGTATTCTTATCTACTCCAACTCAAAGATGCCAGTTTTCTATTGGTTTGTTTTACTATTAAAAAATATTGCTTGGTTTATCTAAATTCTAAGGCATGCAAAACGAAATTTATGTGCTAACCTTTTGTGTGTATTTGGAGGGGCAGCTACTTAAAGGAACACTGCATGAAACTTTTAATAACTTTTGTTCTATTATTACTCTTCCCTAAATTTGGCCAAGCCGTGCGCCGTGCCCGCTGCACTGGGAACGTGGAGTCTTAACCACTGGACTGCCAGGGAAGTCCCAAGAATGTCTTTTCTTAATCGTGAACTATACCTGTCCTAGGGCAGTCATAGGTTTTTATAAATCTAAAGGGGACTTGGGTGGCCAAAAATAAACACTTCACTGACTCCAATACATAAAAATGCTGTAATTACAGGGATTCGCTATATTATTACTAGCAGTAGGTAGACTTTGTGATTTTTTTCATTATTTCCCTTCATAGCCTCACATGTTTCCCCTTTCTAAGCCATACATTTATGAGAAAAAAAAGTGACAGAAAATGATTCGAGTGCAGTATTTGTAAAGAGGTAAATCAGTAACTACAATATACATCATATTAAATGTGTAAGGGAAGAAATGAACATTATTGAGTACATCCTAAGATCTTAGGAGTTGCAAAGAACACTTTCACTTAATGTTATTTATTTTCATATTATCTTCTTTAATTCTCACCCTAACCCTGTCAGGAAGAAATCCCTTTAATTCTCCAGAGGCCTACCTGTTCCATTCTCTGTACAAGGTTCTCCAGTTCTGTGATTTGATTATGTCTTTCTTCAAGCTTTTCAGCAATTTGATTCAGATTTTCAACATGTTGCTTCAATTTCTGTTCTTTTTCAAGTGTGTTAACCTTTTGTCAGAAAAACAGTTATCAGACTATCGTTTTCATTAAACCTATACAGCTATTATCTCCCTCTAAAATTTTCTGAGTCGCCAAAAAAATTTAATAATTCACACTTGTTTAGAAGTACTTCCTTGAATTCAGTCTTTCTTCAAAATAAACCTGATGGACTACAGCAACACTAAATCAATGGAGAATTAATAACATATAAATATTATTTCTAGAATGTTGACATTTGCTACCATAAAGCATACTCTGTGAACTGGTATAAGAAAGAGAGACAAAAATTTAAGAAAAGCAAAACTTTTGACTTTTTCTCAACAAAACTTATCTAGAACAAAAATAAAATCTTATACGTTCAAGTAAAAAGTGTTTTCTTTTTAACCAGAAAGTGTCATAAAAGCAGAATAATTATCCCCGCTGTGTCAGGGGGTTATCTCCTAGGCGTATAGCAGGAGTTCTACTAAAAGACATAGGAGAGAAGTCTTCAGCGGGCAGCCCATAGGCCACACTTGGGAGTGTTTCAACTGACTTGTAACTGACATGCGCACCCACATCTGCTTGTGTGTTTAATAGAACTCAAGATTTTACGGTTAGGAAAAAAAGTGTCTGACTTCCCTTGAATATACCAGGTGGGCATTCCTGCCCAGACACTCCCTTTGCTGGGACATGGGCACTCCCGTCCACACACACCTGCTCACTCTTTCACATAGGTACTTTACCTGCACCCTGCGTGCCTAGGCATTTGTGACCATCATCACCCCAACCTGAAGCTTGAGGGCGTGTCGCCTATGCAGTGGATTCCTACTGTGCTTCCCTGGGGACCCTTCTAGGGCCTGAGCTGGCAGAGACCCAGGTGCCCTACCCGTGCCTGAATGAGCTTCCCTGTTTTGAGTTTTGGCAAACACACACATACACATGTTTCCCTCTTCCAGTCCTAGAATACATTCTCCAGATAAAGTTTTACTGGCCCTAGGACACATATTTCAGATTCAAAAACAAACAAAGTGTAGGTGTGTGTCTATGATATAGAGACACCCATATACACACACATATATATTTGTATGATTTTATATTTTAATTTATATATTAAATGTAAAATATATAATTTTATATGATATATATATATGTACATACACATACATGTTTTTGTTCGTTTACTCTGAAGAATGTATTCCAGGACCAAAAAAATTTTGAAACCATTTATGTAGCCCAACTTTTTCATTTTAGAGTCAAGTCAGAGAGACAGAGTGATTCAAACTGGGTCACCTAGTTAGTCAAAGGCAGAACCAGAAGAGAAGCCACTGGCCAGTGTCATGAGGCCAGCCCTGATTTCTAGGCTGGGTGGCAGGGCTCTGGGCAAGGGAGGCATAATATCCGGGTACCAGGCTAAACAGGGGTGGGGGGAGATCAGGGCAGAAGACGGGCAGCCTGCCCTTCCAAGGTCTTGCCAAGTCACGTGGCCATTGCTTGTTTCACATCTAACTCCTCCCCAGAAGAGAGACTTGAACAGCTTGGAGCTTAGTCCACCAGTATGCAAGCTGCTAGCTCGGTACCTGGAGTAAGTGTCTACTGTCCTCATGCTTCTTTCTAACTTCTTTAGACTGTGTTTGATAGTTTTCAAATAATCTCTGGGCCACATTTCTCAGAGCCACTGCTCCTGCTTCTCTGGAGGCTTCGAGCTAGAAACAAAAGGTCACTGTGCATGTTTTGACTTTTACAATAAAAAGGGTTAAAGACAGAACTGTTTGATGGGCAACCAGAAACACAGAGGCTGTAACCGTACCATTTGCACCTTCATAGACAATGGGTAAGAGGAAAGATGCTGTTATCTGGTAAGAAGAAAACAAAATGAGGACCCCCTATTTATTGGGGCTGTCATGCAGGTGATTTGCACTGGCCAGGCCAAAGCGAGCTCTATGAACATCAGTGCCCTGCATATATAGACCACACCCCTGCAAAGTGTTCCCCAGTGCCGCATCAGCGTATACACGTATTTGCAAGCGTTTTCGTATCATTGGCCACAACAGTACTAAAAGACATATTTCCTGAAATAGAAGGAGGACAAGATTGAAGTATTAGGGGCAATATCGACAACGTGTCACGAATCTTTCAAAGATTTAACCTAGAGAAATAATCAAGGATGGCTGCAAAGATCTACCTACTAAATCACTGTAGGACTGTATATAAAATAAGCCAGAAAAGGAAACTATAAGGCACCCAACGATAGATTAGCTAAATAAAACAATGAGACATTTGACTGAGTGCTCTAACTAATACGCCATTTTTAATACCTAATTATTACATATATAAAGACTTTTAAATTTTACTGTAGTAAAAACACTTAACATGAGACCTGCCCCATTAACAGATTTTTAAGTGTACAGTACAGTACTAAATATAGGCACAATACTGTACAGTGAATCTCTAGAACTTATTCATCTTGTACAACTGAAACTATGCCCGTTGAACTTTTGTAAAATTATTTTAATAATAAAAATCGCCTTCAGAATAAAACAGTGAGATTTAATTGATCAACTGTAAAAGTGCTTCTCTAAGTATGTGAGCACATGTGTGGATTTATGGATGTGTGCGGATGTCTATCTAATTTCACAGATCCACAAATCTATCCTACCGGCACAAAGTACAAAATCAGAAATTTCTCCTACTGCTCATACCTTGATTTTCAACACTTCATTCTCTTTGTTCATTTCTAAGAGCTGTAGGTCTTTTCCTTTTATCCTTTCCATGAGCAGATCCAAACTGCAACAAGAGGGGTCCATTTCAGAGTCAAGGCCATTTTGAACGTGCCGACAGTGCTGAAAAGAACAAACAAGAAAGTCATTCACCTGACTTTTCCTTTTCTCTACTAACTCTAATAACAATAATTATCACTCAGTATTACATATTTCAAGGAAGATTCATATCAACACAAATAAATCTTTTGAATCTCAAATATCAATGGGAAGTTCCAGATGAAACGCAGCTGGCCTCTATATTTGCTCAAATTTGAATAGATTCTTATATTAAAAGGAAGGTGGAAGTACATCTTTCATGCCTTTTATATTCCCTACAGTTTAAAATATACTATTAAGACCTTTTAAGAAGATAAATGATATCCACAAAGCCAGTTGTTTGTTTTTTTTAATCTAACTTGTCTGCTGACCTTCTGTGGTTTGAGATGGCCGAGGCAGACATACTGGCAACACAATTCATCTGCATTCCCAGGAAGCTATTCCTATTAAGGTGTCCAACAACCTCCCCATTTTTATAGCCAACGGTCGATAACTAGCCCTCAATTTACTTAACCCACGGACGCCATTTGACACAGCGGTCCCTCTTCACTTTCTAAAACCCATTGTTTTCCTTGTCTTCAGTAGCTCCATTCTCTCCTGTTTATCCCCCTAATTCACTAGCCTCACTTCTCAGCCTCCTGTGATGGATTCTTCTTCTTCCCAACATCTAAATATCATAAATTCAGGACTAGATGCTTAGCTTTTCTCTCCTTTCTATCCACACTGATATGTTCAGTGATCTCCTCCAGTTTCAGAACTTTAAATACCATCCTTACTCCCAAAATCTCCATAGCCTGGACCTTCTATACCAGACTTCTACCCTCAACTCTAGAATCAGATATCCAACTTCCATCAGAAACCTCCACTCTGATAGGCAACTCAACATAGTCAGAACTGAATGTTTGATCTTTCCTATCATTCACAAACTTTAATCTTTTTTTCAGTTTCAGAGCACTTAAGAAAATAATTGGAGTGAGTTGTGTCAGTTTAGGAGCTGAGGATGATAAAGAAGACTCTGTTTATACATCTTACTAGTGTTCTAGTGTTCTAGTGTTCTCTGTGGCCATCCTGCAGAGTGGATAACACTGACATTGATGAGGTGCATGTGGCTCAGGTGAGGTCTAAGCTGGCAGAATCCAGACAAGGCTAAGTGCACATCATTTGACCTTAAGAATAAAAGGCTGGTCACAGGGGAGGGGGTGCATTTAAGCTTATTGACTGATCACGCAGTGTAATGGCTTCAACTAGATGTCCATTGGTGTGGCCCAGGTGAACCTGTATGTATCCCGGCTGAGCCAATATCTTCCCATACAATTTAGATAAGTAAGCCAAGTTTAAAATATTCAAGTAAGACCTGGCCATTCCAATCTGATCCTACTAATGACATCTGTAGTTAAATATACATATGCCCATTAACATCTTTAGATACCAACAAAATACTTAATACTCATCATTCAAAGAATAATTTAATAATATCAGAAAGTTATTTAAAGGAAGTCTATATGGCTTTACGTTCATTTACTGAAGGAATAAAAGTGGTACATTTTGATGAATTCATTACCCTTGCATCTTGTTTGTGATTTGTATTATTATGTCTTACTTCATCTTTAAATATTTGATTTCGGATCTTTTCCAGAGTAGTTCGAATCTAAAAGAAAAGAAAAATATTTTTTTCAAAGGCATTTAACACCAAATACTTCTTTTTTTTCTATACCAGTTACAGGGTGCCAAATTTATCTAGGAAGTATTACATCTGTGTCAATCTCAGATTTAAATGACTGCCATTGACCTAACTTGCATTTAGGCTAATATTGTTTAGATTGCAGAAAATGAGCATTTGGTCTTTACAACTGTTTCTTAGGCAAACCTAAAATATAACGCAAATGAATATTATACCACAAAATAATTACAATTTAGTAATTAGTATTTAATACTAGTTAGTTCTGTTTTTTTCTATATGGTAATTTAGTACTAATTTGCTATTTGGTAATTACTATAAAACAATTACTATTTGGTAATCACTATAAAATAATTACTATCCAATAATTACTGCAAAATAATTACTCTCTAGTAATTACTAGAGAATAACTACTATTTAATAATTACTAGAGAATAATTACTCAGAGGAGATCATACAAATTTATGCATGAAATACAAGCCCCGTGTCTTGGTGACCTATGGAATTGCAAGACACTCAAAGATAAATTAATCGCTCTAAGTCACAAACTAGCTATGTCCAAATTTTTCCATCTGTTCTAAAAAGTAGTTCATGAGAATATATACCTTTGTCAGACATTATCATTGGATTCTCATAAGATTTCACATTTTTAATGAAGTAACATGCCAACATGTACAAGTCATTGGCGATAGTGGCTCTGAACTGCTTGAGAAGGAACAAGGTAAGGAGAGACAGAAGCTCAGCAGGCATCATAAATATCTACTTGGCAACAAAGTATCAATACTTATGAAAGAACTGAGAAATGATGTAAAACAGTAGGACGCAGTGGTGAATAGTGTGGGACAAATTAAGTGCTGATAGGTGTTCTGAACCCTCCTGGCCCTTTATTCAGTTTTAGTCCAAGTGTAGGAACAGAGGTTCATACCCTCAAGAGAAATGACAACGCATGTGTTTAAATTTCAGCTATCAAGGTTGTCCTTTGCCAAGCTAGGTTTGTTCTTCCTCACATGTTCTAGAGAGGGAGAAACAAAGCCCACTAATTCATATCAGACTTTATTGTAAAAAATCATACCATGGTAACATGATTTCCAGTGCCCACATACCTTTTTCACATATTCGGTTTCTTCAATAATGTGAGCTGATGTGGACTCATACGAGGCAGAATTATCTTCTATCTTCCCCTTCAGGGGAACTGTCGTGGTCACTGTTACTGCTGTCATTGTGAAGCCCAGCCCAAATCAGTTGGACAAAACTAACCTCCTTGACGTTATAATTATGTGGTTTGTAAACTGAAAGGAGTTCTGTATTAGCACTGTAATCAAATATAGTAAAAAATATTATAAATTATGGAAATCTGTATATATCCAAAATTCAGGAATTAACTTAATATTAAAACGACACCAGTTGAAACAGTCATTGATTAGAAACTTAAAAATTAAACTGAGAATGAAAAATGGGAAAATTTTCTTTTCATTCAGTATCAATTAGACTATAAAACCTCAAGAGTAGAGACTATGCCTTATTCATATTCATAAGTGCTTAATAAATGTCTGTGGGGCTAATAATATAACAAAATCATATATATATATATAAAACTTATATACATGTATGTATATCACTTTATACTTTACAGAGACCTCTAATGTACTGCATTTCATTTAACTCTCAGTAGCCTGTAAAGGCCATTTACTCAAGAACTATTTGTAATAGTAAAAGATTTGGAAAAGCCCAAATGCCCACAAAAAGAGGACTGACTGAATGAACTACCTACGTCTATAGAGTTTTCTCTAGGATATATTTATTCAGTGAAAAAGCATGGTGCAGAAAAGGATACATATAATTTCTCTAAGAAGAGAGAGTAGGATAGAAGGGGAAAATCTGTAATTTACAGTTTTGACACTGAAAAATGTAATTATTTTACCTAATTATAAAATAAAACTAAGTTAAAAAGAAAAAATAAAATCCTCAAAAATAAAAAACTAATAAAACAAATGAATATATCTGCATACAAACTTGGTGGCATATCCTCATGAATTACTTGAAGTGACTTTAAAACATGCACCAGGGACTATTTTTCCCAGATGTGATATGTCCTAAGAACAAAAAGAATCCCCAAACAATCTTAAACCGTATTCACTAATAATACTGTAGTGGAAATATTGGTATTGCTATTTTGAAACTATTATATGTGTGTGCAAACATTCACGTGACTCACTCACATAAATGCATGATGTAGAATAAAGTCAAGAAGTCATGGTCTTAATGTCTTAAGAACCAAGATTTTTAGCATAAGAGAAGAAGAAATCCAAATCAGAACCAAAAATGTTACGTAAAAACCTTACAATCCAAACTGGAACCATGAGTAGAAAATAATGATTTATTTTCCTTTAAAAATGTATATTCCAAGTCTATCCACTGAAAATTTAGAAACAGAAGCAATTAACACTCCCAGTGCCCAGACTATGGTCTCAGTACACTATTTTCTACTAAAATGCAACCAGGGCTTCTTGAGTGATTTAGATCTGGAGCAAGAAGTATATAAGGTGAGCCTGAGATATCTTGTCATACCAGAAAGCAAAATAGTAACCAAATACTACTTGAATAAGACACAAAAACCAACCTGAAGAGGAATGACTGTGATGGATTAAAACATATCAAAACTTTTTTAATTCCTGAAATTATGTTGACAAGAGAAAAACCGCCACCAACAACAACAATCCTCAAACTCAATGGAGACGGGCCACAATTATACTAAAAATTAGCCCAGAAAAAGGGGTGAGGGGGACACCAACAAGCATTGGTCTTGCCTTTATGATATGAATTTACCATGTATTTCTTGGTAACCAAACAGTTGATTAGGAAAATTTTGCTACAGAATTTCTGCTAATAAACCCAAAAGGACTGAAAGAATTAGAAAACCTACATTTTGCAACCCTTTGTGAAGTAATGGATCTAAGCCACAGTCATCAACCAGCTCTAAAAACATCAGGTGAGAGCTTGATGAAGAATGCATCAACTCGAGGGACCCCACTAATCAACCTTAACAGAAAACTAAAAAAGAGACAACCAGACGCTATGCTCTCTAGATGTGGTACAAGCACAAGTAGAAAGCATCACCTATGAAGTATGCAGCCCCTCTATCTACTGACGGTAAACATCTGAGAAAGAGGAAACTGTTCAATGACTCTACAAAGGTGAAGGTTGCAAACAGCCAAATCCAGATTATGTAAAATTTTACAGGGCAAATAATTATTCTTTCCACAAATTAATTATAGGAAGAAAGATGGGGAGAAGAGAAGAGAAGTTGCCAGAAATTATGAGACTTAAGAAACATATGACCAAATGCAATATATGAATTTTCTTTGGCTCCTGATTCAAATAAACCAGCTATATAAAGACATTTTTGAAACAAGTAGGGGAATTTTACCACTGACTGGATAATAGATGATGTTAAAGAATTATTGCAATTTTGCAAAGCATTACTTGTAATTATTGTAATTTTAGGTGTGATAGTGGAATTGATATTCCTTAGAAAGATCTTCTCTGTTGGTTATACATACTGAAATATTTGCAGGTGAGATAATATTACATTTGAAATGTTAAAGAGAGTATTTTACTCTAGTATTTAAAGAGAGGAAAAAATGGGGTGAGGTAAAAATGAAAGAAGTTTGATAAAATGCACGGAATTGTAGAAGCTGGGTGAGGGCACATGGGATCCCTACAGTGCTCTACTATTTTGTTTCTCTTTGAAATTTTCATAATAAATAGTAAAGGACTAAAAAAATAAGATAAAATAAAAGTCCTGTAAGGTAGGATTATTAATCTCATTTTACTGATAAGGAAGCCAAGAATCTAGTAGGTGCTATTCATTTACCCAAGATCACAGTAAAACTAACAGAGCTGAAACTCAAACCTTTGTCTTTTGGACACCAAGATCAAAAGTGTTTCTATCACATTAAGGTCAGATTCCCTAGTGGGAAAAAAATTAAAATTTAGCAATGACCTATGCTGTTAAAACACACAAAGAATTTTCATATTTGCTAGCATCACTTTGAAACTAAATAGCTTCTGGGGATGACTCAAAGTCCTGCATTTATCCTTTAATCTTCAATGAAATTGACAGAGTATGCCAAGAATTTTCCATTTTATGTTAAATCCTCTTAGACAGCCACCGTGGCTTCTATTTGTTTCAGGGGAACTTGATTTGGCCGTAGCAGCTCTGCATGTCTGTTTTTTGCAGGATGTGAGCGGAACTACTTCTGTTACTTGTTCCTCTGAAGTCTCTTCCGGGATTAAGTTCTTAGTCCAAAACAACATTTAAATGCTGGAAGTAAAAGAAATGCCCACAGAGACAAGAAATGATGTGTTTGGAAATGAGAGAGGGGTGGTCAGGCTGGAGTGGTGGTCATCAAACCACGGCGGGGAGCCCAGTCTGGCTTCCAGCCTGTTAGGACAGCTTATGAATGGTTCTTACATCTTTTAATGGTTCAAAAAAAAAAAAAAAATCAAAAGAAGAATAACATTTCAGGACACATGAAAATTATATGAAGTTCAAATTTAGTGTTCACAGATGAAGTTTTACTCTAAAATAACCATGGCCGTGCACTTACGTATTGTTTATGCTGCTTTTGCACTGTAACGGCTCAGTTGAGTAGATTCAACACAGAAAATACATGGCAAACAATGTCTAAAATATTTTCTATCTAACAGGTCCTTTACAGAAAAAGTTTGCCCTCCCCTGAGGTAGAGTATGGCAGCAGGTGGGAGCAAAAGCAGGGGGAAAATAGAGGCAAGCAAAGCAATTGACTTGGTCTGCGTTGTTTTCTTGTTCGTCAATCCAATCGCCCTTGATCTATAGTCGCATTTGTTTGATTCACCGTCTCTTTTCTTTTTAGTGTGTTATATAATTGTGTACATTACCGAATGATAAGGGGCATTTCATCACAGGAAATAATCACTCTTTAGAATGGATCCCACTGCATTCTCAGTCTTTCATAATTTGAAAATTGCATCAGGCCTCACATTATACATCCTAAAATATATTCTCTTATGTGACTTTTATTCTTAATATCAAAAAATTCTGCTCCACAAATGAACCTATTTATGGAACAGAAATAGACTCACAGACATAGAAAACAAACTTATGGTTAGGGGATAGTGGTAAGAGTAGGGGGAGATAAATTAGGAGTTTGGGATTAACATATACACACTACTGTATATAAAATAGATAAACAACAAGGACCTACTGTATAGCCCAGGGGGGAACTACACTCAACATCTTGCAATAACCTATATCTTGCAAGGAACTACACTCAATATCTTGCAATAACCTTTTCTTTTCAGAAAAGAATCTGAAACAGAATATCTATATCTATATGTATTACTGAATCACTTTTCTGTACACTTGAAACTAACACAACATTGTAAATTAACAATACTTCAATTAAAAAAAAAATTCTGCTCCTTAACCAATGATATTTCTCAAAACATCCTCCCTCCTCCCCTCACTGGTTGGGCCAACTTAAACAAGTTACATAAAACCTGAGCCCCGACTTACATATCTGTAAAATAGGGGTGATAACACCTAGAGTTGTAAAAAATGAAGAGTTTTTTAAATCCCTGGTTGCAGAAGGCACTCAATGGACAGTAACTCTTAAAATTCTTGCTCCGATTATTTCATATTATGAATAACCACAGAAAATAAGCAGTCTGTAACAGAGAGGGTAGATCATGCCTATCTGGTTGCAAAGTTTATATGCAACTCTATTTATAGGAAATCAAATCCCATTTCTCTTTTGGTTCAGGAAACTTTCACGATCACAGTCCTTCATTTGTATAAAGAAACCAAAGGGGAACTTAAGCCAGGAAAGTCCAAATTGCCATATGGCGTTACCGTCCGGGGGAAAATCTATCTTAACATTTATTTCTGCCAGAAGTAGTTTAAGCAGATAAAATTTTCAAAATAAAACACAATCAGTTAATTAAAGTGAGAAAAGAATTTTATTTGTTTTATGCTAGAGTGGATTGAAGACAGCTTACAAGTGGCATCAAGCCAAGAGGTATTATTTCCTAGATCAGGCCTTTTCAAACAGGGCTCCCCAGGGAAGGGGAGGCACTGCCCAGACAGGGCTTTGCCGTCTGGACTTGAACCAAAGCAGCTCTGCTTTGTTCTGTCACACACTGAATTTTTCCACGAGAGTTTCTGTGAACAAAGAATGTTCTACAGCTAAAAGGTCTGGAGGCAGACTGCCTGGTTTCATGGCCTGACTCTGCCAATCAGTAGCTGTGTGACCTTAAGCAATTCCTTAACTTCTCTGTGCCTCAGTTTCTTTATCGGTAAAATTCAGATAATATTATTATTAATAATAATAATATAAATAATAAACATGTGGTTGTGAGTTAACATTTGTCAAGCACTTATAATAGTGCTTAGCACATAATAAATGATTAGTACATGTTTGTCAAATAAGTAAATAAAACATAAAGCCATTATCCACAATTACTGCTGACAAGCAGTCTGACTGGTAGAAAAAAGTCCGGTAATACTTTAAACAGTCTGCAGAGCGAGCTGGGCTGTAAAGGAAAATCCATTTGGGGGTATTTTAAGACTAGCAAATCCATAGTATTGATTCTTTCTTGATAATGCGTCAATAATTTGTCAACATCCCCAGCTGATTATACTAACATCCAATGAATAGTTTACCATTTACAAAGCAATTCATACACATTATTGTGAATTATTATCCATGTGGTAAACCAGCACAGCACTGGGCACCCAGGATTATGTAACCAAACCTACTTTTCTGATTAATGACCTAAGCATGGCTCAACCATTATACAATAAACACAAAGAAGGCACCTGTTGTGGGTTGAATTTTGTCCCCCCTTCCATTCACATGTTGAAGCCCTAACCCCCAGTACCTCAGAATGTGACCTTATATAGAAACAGGGTTGTTGCAGACGTAATTAGTTAAGATGAGGTTACACTGGAGTATGGGGGACCCTTATCCAATATGACTGATGTCTTTATAAATAGGGAAAATTTGCACACAAGGAAAACTCCATGTAAAGTTGAAGGCAGAGATCAAGGTGATGATTCTACACACCAAGGAATGCCAGAAATTTCCAGGAAACCACCAGAAGGTGAAGGAGAGCCTGGAACAAATTCTTCCTTACAGTTTTCAGAAGGAACCAACCCTACCGACACCTTGATCTTGAACTTTCAGCCTCCTGAACTTTGAGACAAGAAAGTACTACGTTTAAGCCATTCAGTTTGTGGTACTTATAGTCTAGAGATTTTAACAAAGGAGTTCCCTTCCTTTACTTAACCCTTGATTCATTCATTCATGTATTAAACATTTATTGAATACAGCTGTGTTAGGAGCTGTGGCTATAGAAATGAGTCAGAGACCCCACTTTCACGGGACTTTCAGTACAGGGGGGAAACAGACATGAAACAAAACAATAAATATATAGGGAACATAATCAGAGGTGGTGTCATGAAGAAAAGCGGAGGCAGGGTAACAGAATAAAAAGCGGCGCTGTTTTGGATGGGTGCTGAGAGAAGGTCGATCTGAAGAGGTGGCATTTAAGCAAAAGACGTGAATGAAGGAGGTGAAGCCGTGTGGCCATCTGGGAGAAGAGGATTCCAGGCAAAGGGCAGAGCAAGAGCTGAGGCTGGAACTTGCTTGAAGTCATATTCTAAGAACAAGGTAGGCAGTGTGGCCTACCTTTTTTTTTTTTTTCTTTTAATGGGCAGGAATTTTTCTTTTAATAGACCGAACTTGTTAAGACTTTCAATTTACCTAAGGAGTTTTCTCCTTGGCCACTTAAAATAGGTCTAGCCCTGGCTGGTAAGGCTCCCTCAGGGTTGAAGGAAAGACAGGGACAGCAAAGTCTGGGATGCTGTCAGGTGCCACAGGGCACATGCAACTGAGTCCAGGTCCATGGAAGGAGTAGCGAAGGGCAGCTGACCACAGGGCAGCTGACCACAGGGCAGCATTCTCAACTCACTTCTGTGGGTACTGATTGAAAAGCACCGTGGTGGACGCCTGGCTTGAATCTCCCTCCCAGGTATGTAGGGTCACCATCTGCAGGAGTCTTTTCAGGAAAGATCCCTTACTTCTCCTTCACTCCCTGGGGCTGGAGCACAGGAACAACTCCTAGACTCAGCCAACTGAGCGCTCCCTCCTGGAAAGGCCAGCAAAGGATTGTCCCTTGGGCTTGATAAGCTGGAGGCAGTGAAAATCCCATCATTATTCTGGGCAGGAAGGAGTCTGGCACAGAGAGTGCGTTGTGTCCAGCAGCAGGGACACCAGCGTGGTATCTAGTGACCAGTGGCAATGCCAGAAGAAGTCTATCCCCCTCTTGTTACAGGCTGATCTTTGCTGAGGTACTGGGACTGGATTCTCCCATTTCCATACCTAGTTTTCCCATCGATTCTGGAAGATGAATTTACTTCCAGTAAATTCCTTTCCTACTTAGGTTAGCCAGAGTCAGTGACTCTGCTTAGTGACCGAGAGCCCTGTTTTCGCACAGTTTCTGAGTTTTCACCTCCTCAGTTCTGAGCTAACAATATTGACAATTGTCTCATCATTCTTGGCCACTATGATAGAGAGCTTTGATATTAGAAACTGAAAGAGTAATTTACAATAAAAGTGCTACAAGGGTAATTAGGTTATGTGATGGAGGAGAAAAGCTAATATATCTCCAGACACTTGAATAGACTGGTCATGTACTGAATGCTGAATAGCACACCTGTTCTGCAGCGACATTACACGGCACAATGGTGACATCCAGTGTCAGCTGGCTAAATCTCAGGTGACTGTGCAGTTTACCTGAAAATGATGTACAGTATATCAAAAGACATGCATGTTAACACGGAGCCCAAGTAACTGCAATGCTGTTTGCAAGAAATAATCTAAGATTTTTAAAGTAGAATTAATTTTTATTCATTTCTAAATGCTACTCATTTGTATATACAAATATATTTATATCATAGCCAGTGCTATAGCAAGCTCTTAGATATGAAATGAAAGCTATTTAGTTTGGGGGGAAAAAAGGATTGAAATCCTAGTACAAACACAATGTAAAATATATACTATTGACAAAGCACTGTGCCATTTACCAAAAATTATTTTCCATATATTGTCAGAATTAATCATCCCAACACACTGTGCTATAATTATTACCTATATATCTATATCTGTCTATATGTATAATATAGACATAGGTATAAGGCAACCAAGTCACAGAAAAGTGACATGTTTTTCAAGATCATAAGTTAATCTTATCACCTGAACCCAGATAGACTGACCCCCCAAATCCAAGTGTCTTTGTAATGAGAAAATCTATCTTCATAGTTCACTGGTATAATTTGAAACTTTGAAAAACAGCTGAAGGTTTCGCCCAATGACCAGTATAGCAGCTCAACTGCAGAGTGGTGCAAATCACATGAATCCCTTCCCATTTGGGGAAGAGCGAGGGGACCGGGATCCGATGACAGCCCACCTCATGCAGGCTGGGGTATGCTGCCTTTAATAATCCTCATGAACACCTGAGGCGGTTAAGTGTTATTGTCCCCATTTTACAGATGAGAGAATGAGCTCCCCAAGGTCAAGCAAAGACAGCTCGTTAATGATGGTCATGGACCCCAACCCACAGGGCTTGGGCTCTTTCCAAATTTCCACTTTGTCTCCTGCTGCATTCTGCATGGACTTCCAAGCCTAGTTTCTTGGGTCCAAGCTCATTTAGTAACGGGGGTTTTCCAAAGTAAGTGACTAAGTAACAGTCAAGTGACTCCTGCCATGAGCCCCCAGGTGCGTCCTTCAGGAGCCTAAGCAGATGTTGTCGCAATAGATTTATTCCACAAACAGAGGCAGTGTGACTCCATGGCTTAAAGATGAGGGCTTCGGACTCGGTACTGCCCACAAGACTATTTTACTTCCCCACTAGCTGAGCAGCCTTGGAAAAGTTTTTTTTTTCAATTCCTTTATCACCATTTATTGAAATTATTAATTTTTACATATTGAATTAAATTTTTTCTTTATCAAAAATCAACTGTTTTTTTGGGTAAATTTCTGGATTCTCTTCTAATCTATTTTGGTATATGTCTGTTCTTTTTTTTCATCTTTTTTTATATTTAATGTTTATTTTATATTGGAGTATAGTTGATTTCCAATGTTGTGTTAGTTTCAGATGTACAGCAAAGTGATTCAGTTATGCATATAGATCTATCCTTTTTCAGATTCTTTTCCCATACAGGTTCTGACAGAGTATTGAGTAGCATTCCTTGTGCTGTACAGTAGGTCCTTGTTGATTATCTATTTTATATATAGTAGTGTGTATCTGTTAATCCCAAACTCCTCCTTGGAAAAGTTTTTAAACTCCCTTAGGCTTTAGTTTCCTCAACTGAAAAATCCAAATGAAAATGTTAACTTCCTCATAGAGTTATATGACAACTAAATGGGATACAGCATCAAAAGTGCTTATGGCGTATCTGACCATAATACACATTCAGAGAATATTAAGTAATTATCTTTATGTTCACAACTTATTGTAGACATTTACTTACAGGGCATCCTGGGAGATTGGGATTGACATATATACACTATTGATACTATGTATAAAATAGATAACTAATGAGAACCTACTGTATAGCACAGGGAACTCTACTCAATGCTCTGTGATGACCTAAATGAGAACGAAACCCAAAAAAGAGGGGATACATGTATATGTATAGCTGATTCACTTTGCTGTACAGTAGAAAGTAACACAATATTGTAAAGCAACTATACTCCAATAAAAAAAATTAAAAATTAAAAAAAAAATAAAATAAAATTGAAGGCAGACCTCTCAAAGAAACAATGAGGTCAGGAGATAGTGACATTACATGTGCTGAAGGGAAAAAAATGTCAACTAAGAATTTTATATCCAACAAAATTATCTATCAAAAATAAAGGCAAGGGCTTCCCTGGTGGCGCAGTGGTTGAAAGTCCGCCTGCAGATGCAGGGGACACGAGCTCGTGCCCCGGTCTGGGAAGATCCCACATGCCGCGGAGCGGCTGGGTCCGTGAGCCATGGCCGCTGAGCCTGCGCATCCGGAGCCTGTGCTCCGCAACGGGAGAGGCCACAACAGTGAGAGGCCCGCGTACCGCAAAAAAAATAAAAAATAAAAAAATAAAATAAAATAAAGGCAAAATAAATTCTCACATTTAAAAAAAAAAAAAGAGTTAAACGTCTTCTAAGTCCAACCTAGAATATGAAATGACCGATGCTTCCTGCCACTGGCACAGGATTTACGATTTACTACTTTCATGGAGTATCACAGAAAGATCACAGTTATGACATTTGGTAAATATCAGCAATCCATATCAGGAATATATTTTTCATAAATAGAAATACAAGTTTGGCTCCTATCAGTTATTTTCAAATTATGCTACCATGGAAGCTGGACCAAAATATCTGTCTTACCCCTTCAATGTGATTGCAGAAATGCCCATCACCTGGTAAGCAAAATGTGGCATAGCCATCCAATGGGATGAACATTAGTTAGCAATAAAAAGGAACCACTAGTGACACATGCCACAACCTGAATGCACCTTGGAAACATTATTCTAGGTGAAAGAAGTCAGCTGTTAAACACCGTATATTGTATGATTTCATTGTATGAAGTGTCCAGAAAAGTCAAATCTAAAGAAACAGAAAGTAGATGAGTGCTTGCCTGGGGCTGGGGGTGAGAATGGTGAGTGACTGAAAACAGGTCCTTGAGATTTGGGAAGGATGGGGATGATGAAAATATTCTAAAATTGGATTGTGATAATGGTTGTACAATTCCGTAAATTTACTAAAAATCACTGAATTGGACACCTGGATGTATTTTATGGTATGTAAATTATACCTCCAATAGAGCTGTTTTTAAAAATAGCAAAATGAAAAAAAAAAAAAAGTAAGCATGCCTTACATAAAGTCACTCTTTTCCTCTGAGGTTAAAAAATAATTATAGTCATGTTTTTCTAATTTACAGGAAAAAAATAACTTGATGGATAGGATTTTCTCGATTTGAATTTTTCACCCCCTAAATGATTGCATCTGCTACTACAAGTTTAGTTTTCATTGAATTTGCATGAAATTGATATTTAGCTATTTCAGGTTTAAGATCTCAATATTTCATAATATTAAACCCAGAACACAGGATCCCTAAATTCTTTCCCAACCTAAGCAGAAGAGAAAACTGACTTGAATAACATATAAGTTCCTTTACAATTTTTTAATCTATTTCAATCAGTGTAAAAGAGTCTGTGATTTGAAACTAATCTAGTTTCTAGTTTCGGTCACTGTCAAAAAGTAATGGATGGTGATTGCTGTGATTCCTAATCTATGGCCTCGGGGTGTCCCGGAGGAGTCCAAAGTTGTGTAAATTCCACGAGGACAGGAATGTGTCTTATTTACACAAAGCTGTATCCCCCTGTGTCTCCTAGAAAGAACGTAGTGCCCTACACAATAAATATTCGTTCAGTGAATATATGACTAGGCCCGAAAATCCACAGATGTACCAAATATTTTCTAAAACCGAGTACACACACACACCCGTGCTTTTGGTTTTCAAATTCAGTGGGTGGCTGTTTTCACACTTAGTGAAATGTAAATTTACTTAAACATGCTATTAAATTGATAGTAACGTGTTGCCATTTTGAAATGCTTTTCTATGGATAAATGGTCTTTTAATTTTGATGTAAATGCCTCGCCGAGTCAAAGCCACTACTTTAAATGACATTCCCTTCAGAAACCTTCAGTTGTTCCCTTTTACAGCCATTATTCTAAACAAATAAATGTACACCTCACTTTTCAGTTTTGGCCAAATCTAGCTTAGATCTTCCGGCTT
The DNA here is from genome assembly GCF_011762595.2 of Tursiops truncatus. Classification (NCBI taxonomy): domain Eukaryota; kingdom Metazoa; phylum Chordata; class Mammalia; order Artiodactyla; family Delphinidae; genus Tursiops; species Tursiops truncatus. The sequence goes on from NC_047046.1 coordinate 69,435,124, forward strand.
TGTCCAGATTTGGGGATTACAACTCAAGCCCACTGTCCAGCACATTATAAATCAATACGCTAACAAATAACATGTCTGTCATTAATTCTCAGAATCAGAAAGGTGAATAATACAACTGAAATAGTGTCTGTCTTTATTTCAAAAATCTCTTTTTAGTTAGTGCAGGTTTAGTTACTACATTTAGTTAGCAAATCACAAAGGTAAAAACCTTGGGAAGTTTGCCTAGGTCACAGGAAGTGTAAGCCATTTTCATTCTTTCTGTAAGTGGTTGAGAAGCCTCTGCTTAGGTGCACATTCCTGTGTCAGGGCCCTTCACTCTCAAATTATCAGTGTAGGGCGAGAGCGAGGGGGGAGAGCCCAGCAGGAAGAAACAACAGCACCGATTGTGTGTGCTAGGGTACCTGAAACTCCAGCTCAGATCATATTTCTGAAAAGCCAGACTTCCGCAGAACTGAATATTCAATAGCATTAGGTTAAAAAGACATTATCTTTTCCCAATTGCAAATGAGAAGTAATTCCCTTTTGGACACTTCATCTAGTCTATATATACCAAGAAGTAAAAAAGGTTTTGATTCTTAAATCAAACAACTATAGTGAAAATGGTAAACAGACACAGCTTCAGCTACATTTGGAGCTAACGGCTTCTTCTGCTCATATATATATATATATATATACACACACACACACACACATATATATGTATATATATGTGTGTATATATATATGTATATATAAATTTATTTTCCCTTTCGAAGAAGGTTGAAAAGTTACAGCCATGTCATCATCCAGTTTTGCACTGTCCTGTACTGTTCTTTCCGTAAGATGACACTGCCCCTTTGCAAAATTGCCTGGGGCTGAGTAACTTTCAGCTCTAAAATCCCATGACAGTAGAAAACTGTCAGCCAATAGGCTGTTCTCTTTTCGCTACACCTACAGCTACAGAAGCCAGCACGAATGAATGAAGGGTAAGACAACCACCTTCACTCGTTCATTTGTTTATGCTCTTAAAAATTTCGGGCACAGTAAGCCGTCAAAGTTGCCACGCAGGGGTTCACAGGTGACAGCAAGTTCTCCAGAGGGCTTTCTCCACCGCCTGTGAATCGCGGGGACCCCTGACCAAGGGACTGCGTAACACCAATCTAAATAAATAATCAGGTGTGCACAGGGCTATGGAGGGGGTAAGCTTTCTCGGGGAAGGCAACTCTGTTCCTGGAGGAGCACAAACTTCTCGCCCAGGGAATCCGAGCCCAGAAAAGAGGTTTACAGGGAGAATATGCTCCTTACCAAGGATCCGTTTTCAGGAAAATGCCCTTGGTACACTGGGCGGCGCTGGGGGGGGCGGGCAGCTCCAAGGGCACCTGGACACCCACTCACCTGGGGGGCGGGAGGGTTGACCTGCCCGCAGATCGCAGGGGCTCGCCTACCTTGGAGGGCGCTCAGCGAGCGCAGGGTCCAGGCGCTGCTCTTCCGCTCTGCTTGGACCTCGGGCCGGGTCGGCCAGGCCGGGCTTGGTGGCTCCGCCCCGCAGGGCGCGCCCAGGGCAGAGTCCGGCGCCCCAGCGGCTCCGGAGAGGAGCCTGGGCCCCCGCGGCGCCCGGACGCGCACGCCCGGCCCCGGGCTGCCTTCTCTGCATCCCAACACCCGAGTTCCCAGCACTGCACACCCCTCAGTAACTGAGTTATGTAAAGGGGAATAGTTGCTGCTGCTTTTTCAAAAAGGTTCTGTTTGCACTCCAGGTTCATAAATGTTTGCTTTTGTTGTTGATAATAAGCCTTTTTATTTTGGAGTAATTTTAGATTTCCAAAAACTTGCAGAGATAGTACAGAGTTGCTTAAACCCGCTCTGCCGGTGTCCCCTAATATTCACATCTTACATCACCATGGTACAGTTGTCAAAAATAAGAAATGAACACTGATCCGTTACTATTGCCTAAACTAGACTTCGCGTAGATTTCACTAGTTTTCCTCTAAGATCTTTCTGTTCCAGGATCACGTTCAGGACCCAACGCTCCATTTAGTGTTATGTCTCTTTAATCTCCTCTTGTCTGTGACAGTTTCTTGGTCTTCCCTTGTTTTTCTTAACTTTGAGTGTTTTGAAAAATTCTGCTAAGCTATTTTGTGGATATCTATCATTTGGTTTTTTCTGATGTTTTCCTCATGATTAGGCTGTGGTTATGGGTTTGGGGGAGGAAGACCACACAGGTAAAATGTCCTTCTCGTTATCACATCCTCTCAGGGGCTACACGATAGCAACAGGACTTGTTACTGGTGATGTTGACCTAAATCGCTTAAAGTAGTGTCTGCCCAGCAGTTGCTATTTCTCTTTCCATACTTTTTTCTTTGGATGAGTGTCACCAAATTCAGCCCACACTCCAGAGAGGAGGGTTGGGGAAATGCAACTCCACCTCCTGGAGCGGGGAGTATCTACTTTATTGTTTGGAATTATTCTGTAAGGTAGATGTGTTCCTTCCCTCTTAAATATTTATCTATTCAATCATTTATTTATAGCAGTGTGGACTCATACGTATTTAGTTTATAATTTGAGCTATAATTCAATACTACATTATTTATTTTGTTGCTCAAATTTTTACAGCTTTGGCTGGAACTCTTTCAGGTTGGCTCCTGTATCCCTTTGAAAGTTCATAAACTTTTAGACCTGAGGAGACAAGAAAACTCACTAATGATTTGCTCTACCCCCTCCCATGTAACAGATTTGGAGAACTGCAGCCCAAATCCCCCCCAATCCGAGGGTTTTTCAGTGTCTTCCTGGGAACCCTACAATTACTGATTCCCACTTCAGTAATAGGAAGTAAAAAAAAATTCTTTTTCCCCAACAGATAAACTTGTGCGTCGGGACCCAATTAGGGAAGTGAAAGTTGATAGTTCTTAGGTAAGTTTTGGTTAACTAATCCTTGTGGTTCTATTAAATAGATATATGTGTATGTAGAGATAAATCATGTTCCAAAGATAGTCATGGATGTTTATTACTACTTTAAACATCAAAGGAATCCAGCTGTTGAGGATCCTTTGTTATGTTGCTTTGGCTGACTCATGTTTGCATTTGCAAGTTGGTCCCATAAACATCACATTTCCTCCTTCTGAGCTTGCCTCTGGCTCAGCATTTGAGGCTGTCCTGCTTTTTGAGAGCCTCTCACCTCTCTTCCTGTCCTTAACTCTCCTTGGAGAACAAAATCTACTCCATTGGTCCAAGTTTTGCCTGCTAAACACAGGATGGATGGCCCAGTGCCTGGCATCACAGAGCTAAGTGATTTTCTGTCTTTCATGTATTTTTGACAAAGTTACTAGAAACAATAATTGTTAAGGGAAAATATTTTGTATTGAAGGCCCACTATATCCCAGAAGAAATTGACAAAATTGGAGGAGAAGGTGAGATTTTTGTGCACTTTTCTGGGAGGAGACTTCAACTGAAAGTACCAATTCTAATCAGTATGAAACAGTGACTATATTTCATAGTTCTGTAAATGTACTATTCCCTGGGTAATTTTAATAAATCTTGTGTGGAGGGCAACGGGGAGCCACTCATTAACAAGAATGTGGAATTAGAAAATATTGGCAACCTACATAATGCAGCTCAGGAGGATCTATAAACCACCCATAAATATAAAATGCCAGTGGTGTGTCTTAGAGGTTGGAAATTGGGAAAGAAGGGATAGATGTTTACGGATTTCTTTTATGGCTATAGCAGTTGGTTGCTATTTTGATGACAGAATATGTACAAATCATTTTAAATAGCCAAATATTCTGAAGCTTCTTTTCTTCACACTTTACCTGAGATTATTTGTTTTTCTTTTTTGGGGGGAGGGGGAGGGGTGTCAACTGGCTTCACTTTAAATTTATTATCATTAACTTCAAATGGGCCTTAATGCTGCCCAGTGATCATATGATACAGCCCCAGACCTGTTTCTCTCCTATTCCCCTACATGACTGTTTCAAGTTTCCTCCTCTCCTTCCAGATTTCCAGCAACAACTCCTCTCCAGCAAGCTCAGCTGATGACCTTGTTCTCTGCGTACCTGTTAAGATCAATGAATCTGAAGATAAACTTTATCTGCTCTAACTCATTTGGAGTTCATTCCTCCAACTCCAGAATTCTAAGTTTCTTTCCAGATTTGTTTTTTTCCGTCACACTAGTTACCATCTGCACATTAGTTAACAAGAGAGAGAGAAAGAGAAAGAGAGAGAGAGAGAGAGAGAGAGAGAAATTTGTCTTTTTCACTTTCGTACCTCCATTGCCTGAAGCTGCTCCAGACACATGGTAGTTGCACAGTAACTGTGGAATGAATGAGGGCAATGAGTGGTACTTTACTGATGATGATCGAAGAATCCTTGGGGCTTGATGAGGGTGCCGTGGACAGGGGGAGAAAGCTGAGCAGAAGACAGTATGGCCTCCACACCCACTCCAAGCAGAGCAGCTTCAAACCTACCTGCTTTATAAGATTATCCATATGTTTATAAAAGTATTAGTATTATGTATTTTTTTGGAATAGCTTGGGTTGGTCCGATGGAGATTGTGTAGGGACTAAAGCATCCCCAAACCACCATCAGCACCCTCCCTGAATAAATCCTCTGACAATGCCCCTGTGAAGGGGGACCACTAAAGAGGAGGGATTTAGGGGCAGAAGAAAGTGCCTCGTGCAGTCTCCCCTCCTGGAGCACAGTGCATGTTGTTGCCCAGGTGGGAAGAAGGGTCTGACTGCAAATCAGGTGCCCACATTCAGAGCCTGTGCCTTGTGACACAGCCACTGGGGTTTATATTTGAAATAACTGTTGTTTATTTCTGTTTGGAAGTTATTTGCTAAAAGGAAGAATTACATATATATATAGTATACATTATATACATATAATGTATATAGTATATCCATTATATGTATATAGTATATAATATAATGTATATAGTATATACAATATATACATATTGTATATATTGTATATAGTATATACAATATATACAATGTATATAGTATATATACATATATACTATATATACATATTAGTATATATACGTATATATACTATATATACATATATATGTATATATATGTATATATAGTATATATACATATACGTATATATGTGTATATATACATATATATAATGTATATAGTATATACAATATATACAATGTATACATTGTATGCATTATATACATATAATGTATATAGTATATACATTATATGTATATACTATATATTATATATGCACATATATGTGCACATATATCTATGTATATATGTATGTGTATATACATTATATGTAAGATATATTCTATGTAAGATATATTTTTTAGTGCAAATCTTTACCATGTCATTCCAGCCCCCCAGTACACATACATACACACATACACACCACCATTCATTAAAAGACTTCATTGCCTCCTTAGGCCCCCCTGTTTAAAGCCTAAGCCCCTCCCCAGGGCAGAGAAGTCCTCTCCACACTCTCACCCCATCCCTCCTGCTTCATCTCTTGCCATGTTGCTTGCTAGCAAGGTGGGATGGCTTGTAGTGATCCAAACTCACTCTCATTTCTCACCTTGTTCCTTTTTGCTCATGTTTCTTCCACACACATCCTGATCCCACACACTATAATGCCCTTTCCCCTCCTCTTTGCCCTGAAAATTCCTTCTCCATTTATTTGCTGCATACAGGGAAACCTTCCCTGAACTTTCCAGCTTACATGGGGCATCCCACTTAGGTGTTCCCATAAAATGCTTGATATGCTGCATTTGTTATTGTATCAGTTTCTTTGGCTGCTGTAACAAATTACCACACACTTGATTGTTTAAAAAATACATATTGGGGTTCCCTGGTGGCGCAGTGGTTGAGAGTCGGCCTGCCGATGCAGGGGATACGGGTTCATGCCCCGGTCCGGAAGGATCCCACATGCCGCGGAGCAGCTGGGCCCGTGAGCCATGGCTGCTGAGCCTGCGCGTCCGGAGCCTGTGCTCCGCAGCGGGAGAGGCCACAGCAGTGAGAGGCCCGCGTACAGAAAAAAAAAAAAATTTATTATCTTCTAGTTCTGTAAATTAGAAGTCTGACATGGTCCTCACTGGGCTAAAATCAATGTATCAACAGGGCTGTGTTCCTTTCCGGAAGTTCTTGGGGACAATCTGTTCCTTGGACTTTTCCATCCTTTTCTAAAGGCTGCCTGCATTTCTTGGCTTGTGGCCCCTTTCTCCATCTTCAAAACCAGCCCCATCTCTTTCTCTCAGTCTGAATCTCCCTCTTTCACCTACATTCGGCCCAATGGGGTATTTTAGGATAATCTCCCCGTTTTAAGATCCTTAACTTAATCACACCTACAAAGTAAGATAACATGTTTACAAGTCCCTGAGATTAGGATGTGGACAGTTTTTTGAGGTCATGATTCTACTAACCACAGCTGTGCTCCTAAATCACTTTATAATTCAAACATCAATTAGATTTTGTTATTAAATATTTCATTTTTTAAAGGCATAAGATCAAGAAGGCTTGGCAAGATTATGAAGGAGGCATGCTCCCATCTCCTTTTTAGTGATGCCTCTGCTTACCCTCCTCTTCTTTCTACTCCCTTTCGCACAGCCCTCCCACCATACCGCCCTAAGGAGGGCCTGGTGTTGGCAGATTTTCTAAGGTTTTCCTCCTACCCCATACCTACAGTCTTCCTGGGCTTTCTGGGACTTGTTGGATGGAGAAAGGAATGCAAACATGGCAATGAAGGCATTTGATGTTGACAAAATCAAACTCTGTGGGTCTCCCCTGAGTCTTGCAGACTGAACTCTGAGCTTGGGAAAATGAGTATTTACATGTCTCTCTCCAGCTTGGGAAAACAATCCTTCTACTCCATGCAAGCTGCTGTGCTGAGTGTTGGGGTCAATTTTTATAATTTTAAATTTTAATGAGTTTGTACTATAGGTGGATAAGTTACCCATGCACATGGAAAATAACTATAAATACAATTACATAATAAATTAAAAGTGTCCCAAACAAATCATCACTGAGTAGTAAGAGAGCTAAAAAGTACTACAAGACTAAGAGAGAAAATTGACTTTAGTGAACAATCAAGGGAAACCCTCAAGGGGAGGCAGGATTGGATCTGGGTCTTGAGTGTAAGTACCTTGTTATACTGGAGAGAGGAGGAGTCTTTTGAAATCAGACAAAGGCGGAAGCACAAAAGCAAGTCAATGTTCAGGCAGATTTGGGAGCTACCCAGTAGACCAGTCCAGCTGGACCATGAGAGACTGTGGGAGATAAATCAGAGAGGTGGAAACACATTGTGCGTAACAAACAAAAGCTCCAGGTAATAGATTTTTCTTGTTCATCCCTGCTAGGAGAGGAAAGAAAAAGTCACTGTAGGAAATGAAACTCTGGTTGCTTTGAATTCATTAGTAAAACACTTAGCAAATATTTATGAACAATATACGAGTGGCTACTTGTAGCTACATGTCTGTCTAAACAGGTAGATCTTTTCTAAGACTCCTTTCATATAAAGGATACAAAAACCATGACATAACCAAGCTTGACATTCCAAATATGTGCCTACTGGTTGAGCAATGGCACCAACCAATCAGAAAAGCTGCCGGCCATGATGAACTGGTACAGATGAACCAATGTGGACCAGCTGGAGGTCAGCCCTAGACATCACTACTTAAAACTACTGCTGCTCGCTTAGCAAGACTAGGTGTTCTTTCATTTTCTTTCAAAGTACACAGTTGGGTATATTCTTTTGGACTTAACAAGCTGTGATTTTTATAATCTTTCTTTCCATGATGAACATGGTTCACTCTGCCTTAGCAGTAGCTGAAATAATCAATGTCACTTCCCTCTGTATCGTAAGGACAAGAAGACCACCCAGGTCTCTAGAAGAGACCAATTGAACTTCAGGACATGTTTTCATAAGCTGGGATGATAATCTAGGCCCCTGCTTCAGAGTCTAGTACAAGAACAGATGACCAGTTTGTTTTTGGTAATCACTGGGGCTGCAGTTGGCTGATGTATCTTTCCCAGATATCTAAATGCTACTCCACAGCCATTGTGATATCAGGGGTTTAAATAACTCATTCTGCAACAAAAAGAGCAGGAAACGGTAACCCTCCCTCAACGACACACAACACACTCTGGACGAGCTCCTGATCAGTAAAATCATGGCAGTGGTAAAGAGCTACATATCCTACATCAGTACCCTGTGGCCTAACATTATTTACTTTTGGCCAAAAGAGGAGACTAAGAAAGAGAAATTCAGACCCTGTCAGCCAAGAGACAGCATGGTACTGTCAACTGGCCTTGATATTGCTAGGCATTGATCTGGTGCTCACAACTAGACCATCAGACAGTATAACAAGACCACTACAAGAAAGGAAGATGAAAGCCAATGTCCTTCATGACCACATACGTAAAGTGCTCAAATATTATCAAATTGAATCCAGCAAAGTACAAAAAGTATACTATACCCTAACCAAGTCGGGCTTATTCCAGTGTTACAAGATTGGCTTCATTGTTAAAATCAGTCAACATAATTCTCCACGTTAAGAAAGCAGAAAAATATCTGATAATTTTTAAAAATGGAGAAAAATACTTTGTTAAAGTTCAACACCTGTTCATGATTTAAAAACAAACAAAACTCATAGAAAACTAAGAAGGAATCTTCCTTAATTTGATCAAAGAATATCCACAAAATTTATAGAAAATGTCATAATTTGGTGAGAAATTGAAAGCATCTGATCTGAGATCAGGAATGAGGTAAGGATACTTTCATCACAGTTTTTATGCAATATCATATTGGAGATACTAGACAGTGAACTAAGGCAAAAAAAGGAAATAAATTATACGAAGATTGAAAAGGAAAAATTATGTCCTTATTTACAGATAGTGTGATTGTATATGAGGAATGCCCACAAGAATCTACACATAAACTATTAGAACTAAGAAGTGAATTCATCAATGTTGCTAGATACATGGTTAATACATGAAGAAAATCAATCACTTCTATTTCTACATAAAAGCAACAATCATCATAGAAAATGATGATTTTTAGAAAGATACCATTTACAGTAGCACCAGTGAACATAAAATAAATAAAACAAAATGCAAGATCTCTACACAGAAAACTACAAAACAGACTAAGCCAAACTGAAGAAAGATTGTAGGAAAAGGAGAGCCGTAATATGTTCATAGTTGGGGAGCCTAATTAGTAAAGTGGAAAATATACTAGAAAGATGTTAGCTGTCCTCATATTGACCTTTCTAGTTTTAAAGAAATCACAATCAAAATGATATTTTTAAATTTAAGTTGACAAGTTATTTATAAATTTATACAGAAATGTAAATGTCCAAAAATAGTAAAGATAAACTTGAACAAAATGAACTGTGTTGGAGGACTTACACAATCAGATATCAAGACTGGGTAAAAAGCTATAGTAATTAGCTTTGCAAGTGGCCCGAAGACAAAGAGAAACACAAATTGAATAGATTAGAAAGTCCAGAGACACGTCACATATATCCAGTCACATAATTTATGAAATGAAAAAATTGGAAAAGATGTTTTTTAATAACAATAATCAATGATGAATCTTGTACTCTACCTCACACCTCACATAAAATTAATCCAGGTGGATTTTAGATCAAAATCTAAAAGACAAAGTAGGCAAAGCGCTAGAATTTAACACAGGAGAATATCTTTATAACTTTGGCATGGGCAAACTTTCTTACACAGAACACAAATTCACACACCCTAAAGAATAAGATTAATAAATGTCGCTACATTAAAATTAATAAATTATTTTCATCAAATCACGTCATTAAGAGAGTGAAAAGCAAATCACAGAGTGATATGATACACAATTAAATACTGTACAGAAGTGAGAATAAATGCCCTCCTCCTGCATGAATAAATCTCACAAACAGAAAGAAGGAAGCCCATCACAAAAGTGCACACACTAAATGATTCCGCTTATATAAAATTCAAAAACTGGAAAAATAAATTTGTGGAATCAGAAGTCAATGAAATCGTTACTCTTGGGTGCCTAGTACCTGGCTTGGGGTACAAGGGCAGCTTCTGGGGTGCTGGCATTATTATATTTTCTGGTTTAGATAGTGTTCACCTTACAAAAATAATTCACAATCTATGCTTAGAATTTTTGCACATTCTATGTGTTTTTGTACTTCAATTGAAATATTTAAGAAAAACATTGTCTTGATTCCATTTCCTCTGCCTGTTAGATTTCCATGCCTTTGGACCAACATATAGAAGAACTCTTAAAAAGAGATATTCTCTCCAGTGTCTCTTTTCTAATCTCTTAAACCGATTCCCGATGCTGAACTCCCTCACCAGTTTCAAGTCTTTGCTCAGATGCCACCTTCTCGGTGACATCTCCCTCACCACCTTATTTAGTGATGCTGGCCTCTTTCCACTGCACCCCGATCTAATTTTCTTTTTTCTTTTTTTACAAAGCACTTATTTCCCTCTGACACACTAGGTAATTTATTTAGGTGTTTTATTTGCTGCTTATTTTCTACCCCTTCCGTTTTTTGTTCCCTGATGAGTCTTGAGCAATGCCTGGCATCTAAGACGTACTCAATAATACTTGTTGAATAACTAATTTGTGAGATTGGAGTAATAGAAGAAAGAACAAGTCTTAGAGAAAATGGAGTGTTTTGTTCAAACTTTTATGACTAAAATGCCTATTAGATACCCAGTGAGGACAGATAACGCTGAAGTAGTTGAATATATGAGTCTGGAATTCAAAATTGGATATAAATATATATGAATTATTATAGCCATGGGAAAAATATAGAACTGGATGAAGGAACTGAGGAAATGAGAACAGCGAGTAAATATTGAGATGACAGGAATAGGAGGAGGATGTAGCAAAAACTGAGGAAAAACAGCCAATGAATTGGGAGAAAAACTGGATTTATGTAGCTTTGAAGTCTCAGATTTCTTTGTAAATTTCATGATGCCATGAAAATAGGATTCGATCACAAGTCCAATTAACGAATCAAAATGACTAGTATGTAACCATTGAAAGCTTATGTGTGTATGTTATCATGATGACGAACTGGGAAATTTAAATTTTATTAAAAATAAAAAAGGAAGCTATTTAGGACTGCTCAAACAGGTGAATCAGTTTAAAATCTGGAAAGAAGTCTAATTTGCATCTTATTCCTGAAAGCAGAGAGTTGCCAAAGGTCACAGCATATCTTACTAGCAAATAAATGTCCCCTCTGTGCACACACGATTTGTACATATGGTGTGAAGCAGTCACAGACACCTGGGGAGGAGCATGGCTTTAGTAACAAGCAGGCATTTGGGCCCCAAGTGTCCACAGATGATCCTGAAATTCTCCTTCTGGTACCTCATCTCCCCCTGCCCACATCACTGATTCTCCCTGGGCTTTTAGACTCAGACACTCCCACACTTCAGTCCTAAGAAGACACTGCTCCCCATTCTATGACCTTAAAGAGACCTTAAAGGAGTGATATTTACTTAAAAATGTAGCTAAACCAAATAACTACTATTTGGTGTACTAACTTTTTGACCAAGCCAATATACTGCTTGGAGAGAACTACCCTGCAAACTAAAGTAAAATACTGGGCTTCCCTGGTGGCGCAGTGGTTGAGAGTCCGCCTGCCGATGCAGGGGACACGGAATCGTGCCCCGGTCTGGGAGGATCCCACATGCCATAAAGTAAAATACTGCTCCTGCAGACGTGAAATACCCGCATCATGGGTTTTAGGTGTGACAGGAGGTTCCGTCAGTCCTAGAAACTGTTTCTTTTTGTTTGTTTGTTTAAGTTTTTCTTCTTGTGGTAAAACATACAGAAAACTTACGTATCTTAACCGCTCTTAAGGGTACAGTTGAGTACATTCACGCTGTGGTAGAAACGTCACCACCCTCCATCTTCAGAACTCTTTTCAACTTGCACAACTGAAGTTCTGTACCCATTAAACAGCAATACCCCATTCTCTCCCCACTCCCAGCCCCTGAAAACTACCATTCTAATTTCTGTCTCTATGATTATGATTGCCCTAAGTACCTCATATAAGTGGAATCATACAGTATCTGTCTTTTTTTTTTTTTTTTTTTTTTTTTTTTTTTGCGGTACGTGGGCCTCTCACCGCTGCGGCCTCTCCCGTTGCGGAGCACAGGCTCCAGACGCGCAGGCTCAGCGGCCATGGCTCACGGGCCCAGCCGCTCTGCGGCATGTGGGATCTTCCCAGACCGGGACACGAACCCGTGTGCCCCGCATCGGCAGGCGGACTCTCAACCACTGCGCCACCAGGGAAGCCCCCAGTATCTGTCTTTTTGTGACTGGCTTATTTCATTCAGCATAATGTCCTCAAGGGTCATCCATGCTGTAGCAGGTGTCAGAATTTCTTTCTTTTTTAAGCCTGAATAATATTCCACTGCAATGGATAGACCACATTTTGCTTATCCTTTCACCTGCTGATGGACATTTGGGTCACTTTCTATGTTTTAACTATTATGAATAATGTTGCTACAAAACATTACAAATGCCTCTTTGAAATCCTGCTTTCAATTCTTTTGAGTATATGTCCAGAAGTGGAGTTTCTGTATCATATGATAATTCTATTCTTAATTTTTTTGAAGAATCTCACCATACTGTTTTGCACAGCAGTTGTATCATTTTACATTCCCACCAACAGTGTTCAGGCTGGAACTTGTTTCCTGACCATCGCTTCCCACAATCCTCTCTGGCCCTTTCAGAGCGGAGTCATTTCCTGTCTGCTTTCTTCACTCTGCCCTTCCAGAGCCCTCAAGCTTTGCTCTAGCCCTTGGTTTAGCAAAAGGAAAAAGAAGATCCCCATCCCCTCACCCCTGAGTCCTCCCTGGGCTTCTGGGCTTCTAGTAGGTTCCACATTCCCTCTACAGGAATGTTCTGGAGCACCTTTTCCTCCAGAGGGCCAGCCCCCCCTCTTGTGCCATCTCCCTCTGCATCTCTGCCCTGCACCGCTGGTCAATGCCACATTCACTGCCGTCTTCCTCAGGGAAGCGAGCACCTTTATTTGTTCTGACCCCAACTTTGCATGGTCCAAGTGACCACCTCGCAGTTCAGTGCGCATCTTAAGCCACTTGGCAGGCATCGCCCCTCTTTCCCAGCTAGAGGGAGAATCTCAGCCCTTCCACTTTCCAACCTCTGAGCAATCTTTGGCTTCTCCCAGCACATTACTTTTCCAGGCTGAAGAAAATCTCCCATTCTTGTTTTATTTGCAGAATGGAGATTACTGCTAAGTCATGTGCCAAGGGAATGATCTCCTTTCTGTGGAGTCCCTGAGACTCACTCCAATATTTAAGGAAATAATTCTCTAGGCTTTCACAGTGGCAAAATGATTTAAATGTGCACTGAGCACAGCATTGAGATAATTCCTACCAAAGGCAGGGCTGGGGCAGGGGAGATATTTTCCCACCATTTCTATATACCTCTTTGCTTTTAGCAGTGTAGTTTAACATCCTGACAAGTACAAAAATAGAAATATGATTTTGAAATTGAAACTAGAATTTTAAAATATATTTATTTACACTTCACATCTTTCCAGAAATAGCTTGAGATAGAATATCATAAATATTCCCAATTACCTTAATAGTTGGAAGCACATAACATTTACTAGGAACTGGGAATTTAAAGTGAGCTAAATATCTGAGTGAAATTAACTCAGAGAAGGGGCCCCAAGTATTCAAATATTGATTTTCACTGCGAGGAAATACTGTTCCTTGCCTTACAAAATTAATTAAGATCTGTGTTAATTAATCACTACGCCTCTATAATGAGAGGCTGCCAATCACCCTGTCAGATTGTTTACAGCTGAAATCGTAGCCGAAAATTCATCTAGTTAATCATCTAAGTTAAATTTAACCCATGTCTCAGGACCTCACACATAATTCCAGATCACAGCAGTGATCCTAGCTTTTGAATCCCCCGTCTGCCACTTTGCTTCTCCATGAAAGTAGCCAAGTTCCAAATCTCACAGAACCTCAGTCTGAAACTTATCTGAACCTTCCAAGGCTATGAAAGTAGAACTAATATACAGAAAATCTGCGCATCTGTCTGTTCTGTCTCATAGAGAAATAGTTTGATAAATAATTTCTTTCCGACGTGTAACTATAAAATGACTAAACTCTTTGACAACTTTGCAACTTAAAGAGTTTCAAATATGAGATCAATATGCCACTGATCTGTGAAAAAAAAAAATAATAGTCTCAGTTATAACACTCTGTTTATGTTTTATTCAGGAACTTAAGACTTTTGGCCTATTGCCTTTTCATGGTATTCCTTCTCTTTCACTTGTGTTATTTATGTGGAGCCAACTTCCTTGAACAGGAAAGCTATAGGAGTCAAGCTATCCCAGGGAAATGTTAGTCTCTCTGGCACTTAGGATTTTAAAACCAGATTAACAAGGGCTTCTTGGACTGAGACTCTGGTTAAGCCTCTTGGGTGATGGGTAAACCTTTCCAAAGCAAAGAAGCAATGGTCTCACGCAACATTTCAGCCACTTAACGTGACACTGGATGGGCAACAAGGTCCCTTTAAGCCCCGTTAGTTATTTTTGACATTGGAATTTTCATTCATGTGGTTTCCTCTCAAGCAAAGTCTCAGGAGTGAGGAGGCGATGGGCAAGGGTAGGAATTTGGAAAAAGGAAAAATCACAGAATACAACTGGCCTGGAAACCAGCCCAAGTCTGTGGTCAGAGAAGAATGCGGTGGTTGGACCAGGTGATCAGTCCAAGGTCAGGTTGTGTCCCCAAGTTCAGAGTCAGGCAGTAGCTTCAAGCAGCAGTGTTCAATAAGGCAGCCACGAGTCACATATGGCCATTGAGCATTTGGGATGTGGCCGCTGGTCTTAACTGAGATGAAATTTAAGCATATACACCAGATTTCAAAGACTTACTATGAAAAAGAAGAATGTCAATGATCTTATTAATTGTTGATAATGATTACAGATTAAGATGAAGGAAATACTGGGTTCAATAAAATCTATTATTAAAATTAGTTTCATATGTTCTTTTAATTATTTTCATGTAACTACTAAAATTTTTAAAATTATATCTGTGGCTCACATTGTATTTCTACGAGATAGCTCTGGTTTAGAGCCATCTTCTTAGAGATAAGTCAAGCTTCCCATTGCCCTGGAGGGAGGGGCACACATAGGGACCCTGGTGGAACTTAAAGAGTCCAATAGGGAACGGATTTTCTTACCCACACACCTGACCTTTATATAATCCTCATCTCCATTATAAGGTTTTTTCATGTTCAGCATTGCTGATGAAGATAACCATGGGATCTACCCAGAGGTTTTCTCCCAGTCACCGATTTGTATACATATAAGGCATCCATTCAGACAAATCTAATGCTAGATCAATGGTTCTTAAATGCGGTTCCCAGATCAACATTTTCTCCCAGGAAACTTGTTAGAAACACAAATTCTTCTTCCTCATCCCAAATCCACTGAATCCGAAACTCTGAGGATGGGGGCCTAGGACTCGATAAATCTCTCCAAGCGATTCTGTTGCACTCTCATGTTTGAGAATCACTCGCTGCTCTGGAATAAACATTAGAGTAGGGCTGCCAAAGAAAATTTATGATGCTCCATTAAATTTGAATTTCAAATCAAGAGCAAAGAATTTTTTAGTGTAAGTATGTCCCATGCAATATTTGAGACAGACTTATACTAAAAGAAATCTTTACTTTTGTTCTAAAATTCTAATGTAACTGTGTTTCTGTATTTTTATTTGCTAAATCTGGCAATTCTATTTTAGAATGGTGGGTGTCAACACAGACTGTAAATTAATTCATCTGGTGCGGTCCCCAGGCATTGGGATAGATTTTTTATGTTTTATCCCCAAGGTACTCTAATGCACAGCTGCATACTTTTACATTAAAGTAAAGCTTTTCAAACTTTAATATGCATTCAAGTTATCTAGAGATCTTGGTAAAACACAGATTCGGAAAAAGTATTTCTGGGGTGGGGCCTGAGATTTAGCGTTTCTGACAAACTCCCAAGTGATGTCATTGCTCCTGGTCTGGGGACCACATTTTGAGAAGCAGAGCCGAGGGCGTGCAGAGACAAGTGCTCTAACATCTGGTAAATGCCACGCAGGAGGCCACCTGGAAGACAAACACAAGGCAGGAAAGAATACGATGCAAATTCTTAGTACCATGAGAGAAGTTCAAAGTTCCAGTACGGTGAGAGTTTCAAAAAGGGAGAAACCACACCTGGTACAGGAAGAAAGGCTTCATGGAAGAAGTAGCATTTTTAAAATGTTGTAATACATTAGAATTTTACTTGCAATTTTGCAAGAGATAGAAACTGGTCATGCAGACGCTGCCACAAAAGTAAACGAAAATATGTGGCTTTGACTTTGTGTCCAGGCAGCAGGCAGAGGCTGGAGCAGCAGTAAGGGGATTGTTGGTGGAATATAAAAAATTAATACTTAGAAAATTAAAAAATATATCTAATGGACTTATGGCTCTGATTAAGGAGATGGGAACATTTTTGTCTCAGTTTTCTATTGCTCTGTAACAAGCTATCCTAACATTTAGTAGTTTAAAATAACCATCATTTATCAAAACTCACAACTGGCTTCTGTGGGTTGCTCACTCATGAGTCTTCAGCAGGAGGATGCTGGGGGCTGGAACTGCCTGCTCTTTCACCCTCAAAAAGGCTAGACTGGATTTTGTCACCTGGTGGCAGCAGTGTTGTAAGAGGACAAACCCCAAGGCACAAGGGCTTTCTCTGAAAGCCTCTGCTTCTGTGCATTTACTAATGTCCCATTGGCCGAAGCCAGTCACATGACCAAGCCCAGTGTCAATGCAGGAGGGACTCTGCAAAGGCATGGATACCTGGGGGTGTGATTCACCGTCAATCTTTATTATGACAGTTATCCCAGATGGCTAAGCTAATGTCAGGTAATTTATTGACTAGAGAGCAGAATGTAAATAGGAAAAATAGTAGGAAATAAAACTTAAGAAGTAGACCATGATTTTGTTTTGGGAGGCCTGAAACTTCATGGAGAGGAACGTACACTTAATATGCCAGGTCCTGGGGAACGATTGAATGTTTGGACAGAAAAGCCCCATAGGCATAGGCCAAGGCAGTCCTTTAAGCTGAAGAATGTCAGTGCCTTCGGCAGCCTGCAACAGAAACTGGGCCCTGATTAAGTTATTTAATTGGAAGGAGGTCACAGAATCAAGGGAAAAGCTGAACAACCAACTCTCAGGAAAAAGAGAAACCCAGACAGCTCTACTAGGCCAGGATTCAAGGGGCAGGACCCAGTAGGAAGTGCTTCCAAGACACTTCTGTTAGAGTGAGTCAACGCCCCAAATTCTGTCCACCCAAGATGCAAATTTCCAAGACAGAGAATCTTATTGGTCTGTATGAGTCATTGCTCATTATTTGGCCAAAGTTAGGAAGAGAATCTTGGTCAACAGTCCCGACAAGAATGCAGGCAGTGGAGACAGGTAGTTTTCCAAGGAATTTCTAAGGATAGGTGTATAACTAAAAAGGCATCACTGGGCTTCCCTGGTGGCGCAGTGGTTGAGAGTCTGCCTGCCGATGCAGGGGACACGGGTTCATGCCCCGGTCCGGGAAGATCCCACATGCCGCGGAGCGGCTGGGCCCGTGAGCCATGGCCGCTGAGCCTGCATGTCCGGAGCCTGTGCTCCGCAACGGGAGAGGCCGCAGCAGTGAGAGGCCCGCGTACCGCAAAAAAAAAAAAAAAAAAAGGCATCACCGCTCTTAAACTCAACCCCAAACCTGAGATTGCTCAACAGTTCAAATATCAGGCAGCTTGGAGAAAGCCAACCCCACACTCCTGCTTACTTCAAGGCCTTCTTGTTACTCAGACCACATTCAATATATATTCCACGTTCCAGTTCTCCAATCCTATTTCCCTTTGTGGTTTCCCCCTTCAGTGTAACCCTTCAGCCCTCACATTTGACACAGTTTTCCTGGCTCTCCCTCAACCACAGTTTGGATTTTTTTCTGTGAACTCTGCGGATTTGTTCTATGGGGGTCATTCAACTTGCCTCTGGAACCCCTGTATGCATCCCCATTCCCCTCCCCCTCTCCCATGCCCACCCCACTTTATCAGACCTATTCCTGCCCAGCCCCACAGACCTTTCAGGTAGGACTTGGGCAACCTGAACAGAGCTGTATTTTAGGAAGATTAATCTGGCCTCCATGTAGAGTGCCGGCTGGAGGGAGTGAGCTACCTGGGAGTCTTCTACAATATCTGAGCATGTGAATGTGGAATGAACAGGGAATGGAGAGAGAATGGAAAGGAAATGAAAGGCACAGTCCCCTGGCTCTGGTGCTGGGCTGTCAGGGGACCCATTTAAGATCACTGAAAACTTGATTCCAGGGTTTAAGGGGGAAGAAAGGTACAGAAATGGAAGCAGGGGCTGTCTAACTACACTTTAAAGAGTTTTTTGGTTAAAAAAAAATTGCAGTGGGATCCAAATAGTTGGTTAAAGTGGTAGAATCATAAAAAATGCCATGTAAATACTTTAAACATTTCACTTTAACTTCAAACGTAAGTGTACCTTTATTCATCAATATTTTGAGGCAGGCCCCAAGTCTTTGAGTAAGTGGCTGATGTCTGTTGAATCATCTTTGGGCATCTTGATTCTAAATGCATACACCCAAAAGGGCACATACTACAATGTCCACATTCAGTTTCTTTAAAAAAGCCGAGACTTAAACACACTTATGAAGCCATCTAAGGGTACGCCCCTTCTAGATTTTTACTGTTTCTCCTAATCTGTTAATTTTCTTACCTATACCTATTTCAAAAGCAAAAATTTTTTTTAGCAATCTGTCTTTAAGCCTTCAAAGCATTCAACTTGTTTTCATAAAAACAACTACTCCTTTTCACACTATTTTATCAGTTTACATAATATTTAAGTAAATTAAAAAAACTAAAATGTAGAGTAAAACTGGCATAAACAGGTCTGGGGAAAAATGTAATTGATACTTAATAAGCATACAGTTCACTGGTGTGAGCAGAAGTATTTGGGGGCTCTAGAGACATACCTTACCGGCTGCCCATATTCAGGGCAGTGGGTATCACTCACAGATTTTATCAATGGAATGGACACTGGAAGTTACATCCAGTGAGTCAGTGAGCTGGGGATCAGATAGAGTTTTGTAGATTCTGTGCTAGCTTGAAGGATCGCAGGGTACCAACAAAGTGGTAGTGTAACATGTCTACTGATTATTTGAAAGATCATTAATTAGTTACATTAAACAACATGGGGTTTTGTGAGGTTTTTTTTGTTTTACATGTACAAATCACTGATTTAGTAGAGTTAAGTTCCAATATGCAGTCTAGGCAAACTTTCTTCTTTTATTTCAAATGTCCACTAGCCTGCTTTCCCATCATTGCTATATGTAATACAAATGTTTACTTATTGTCTGTTTTCCTATTGAAACCTATGAGTAATTGTGAGGGCAGAGACTATGTCTATCTGGATCACCACTGAATTCCTGAGGTCTAAATCAAGAAGTCAGTAAATATTTGTTTAAGGAACAATGATATACTTCGTTCTTGCTAAGGCTAAGTTTCCAGCGCTCAGCAACTACAACTCTCAATAATTCTAAACCGTTCAGATACTGACAGGGTATTCTTTACAAAACAAACAGATAAAACCCTACTCTACAACATTTGCAACTATTTATATATTACCACAGGGTGACTTTCAATATAATTGGAAGTTTATGCTGGATGACCCTTCCTCAATAATACATATTATAATCAATAAGCCTCCTTTTCCACTATGGGCCCCAGTACCATCACTAATAACAGCAAAAGTAATTTTAAAATGTTGCTTAAAAATCTGAGTGTGAGAATGAGAATTTTATAATAGGCTGACAGGTTCATTTTCAAGTAATAATTTGATCATGAATGACTTTGAATTAAAAAGTAAAGACTTAGCATGTGTATTGATCAAGAATATATTATTGTTTTATTCTAGGCAGTGGGATTTCAGAAGCAATGCCTACAGACAGCCCTTGTTCTGGAACTTCATTCATCAATATCAACTATTCCCCATCCATTTAATGCTTTACAGTAAAAGTAAGTAAGCAATCAGTTGTGTCATGGGACTTTCAAAGCACTCTCAATAATGTACTCAAATATGTATTATGTAAAGTAACAAAGTTTCATCCTACAAATATTTTCCAATTCATCTCCTTATAATGGTTTTGTTATATAATTGCGCTTTCCCTATAAACCTAAACCCTTCCTCAGGATGTAAATCTTTAATGTCAATTGGAATCATTAGGAATGTTTTCTACCTCATCCACAAATTATTTTATTTACTCCTTGTTCTCTCGCTGATAGCTGTTTCCCAAAGCTTCATGTCAGATTCATCAACTTCTTCTCCCTTGTGCCTTTTCTATGCCTCTGCAAATAAACACGCTGTAAAGGGAGTAGCACAAGAACGTAAATTAGAAGTTCACTTTGGAGAGATTACTTTGATATTTGTGAAAAAATGCCGCCCTTGTTTTATCACACAATCAGTCCCATGTGCTGTTCCTTACTGTTTTCATCTGCATCAATACTTTGATCAAAGAACACAAAATCCATGAGAAGAGAAAACTTCTTTATCCTTTGTCTCTCTAAGTTGTTACTATCACGGCAAATGAAAAGAAGGGCAGGCAATGAAATTTTTTGAATCATGGATATGAACATCTCCTAAATTATTCATCCTTCGTCAGGAAACCAACAAGTTAGAACATTCAAAATTCAAATAAAGAAGAGCCCAAGAATAGGAAATAGACGAATCCTAGAGTGTAATAGTTAGCATTACATTGCTCTTACGATACAAGGATAACCAATTCAA
Source organism: Tursiops truncatus (assembly GCF_011762595.2). Taxonomy (NCBI): domain Eukaryota; kingdom Metazoa; phylum Chordata; class Mammalia; order Artiodactyla; family Delphinidae; genus Tursiops; species Tursiops truncatus. Next base: position 69,455,977 of record NC_047046.1, read on the forward strand.
ACATGTGAATAAAAAATGTTATTTTTTAAACAAGAAGCCACTAGTTGAAACGTTTCCTTTCTTCAAATGATGAATGTAGCCAGCGCGTTTTTGTTTGAGATAACAAAATTCTTAATTATCAGTTGAGGGGAATGTAGTCTCTCAGGATTCTTGCTGCAAATTTAGACAGTGAGGACAGTAAATATGACAACATGTTGCCACCTAGCGGACATTTCAGAAAATGTCTAGACATCCAGTTTCCTGATACTGTGTTTATACTTAGGATCATAAAACCTGGGACTTTGGGGTACCTTCCACACCGCCCTATACAGCCCTCTTGTTTCACATGGGCATCATAGGCTCTAGAATCATCAACATCTGCATTGTAAAATCAAGTATCAAGACCAGAAGACAGAAATGAGAAATGCCTAACATTTATTGAGCATCTACTTTGTGCCAAGGTTTACCTGGATTATCTTATATGATTGCTATATCTCTGATGTATATATCTCCCTATTTTACAGATCAAGAAACCATGGCATAGGACAATTAAGTGACTCACCCAAGTCACTTGGTCCCAAGCTGTGCAGCTGAGGTTTGAATGCAGAGTCCAGGCTCTTAAGTGAACAGACATCACTCACTCCCTCAATTTATCTTGTGCAAGAGATCAAGAATGGACATCATCTTATAAAATATGGCATTGGGTGGGGAGGTTGGTGACTTCATGTTTTTTTGTTGAGTGTATATGATACTTGATACTTGGAGTAGCTCTAGGCTTCCAAGAAAGAAAGCAAGAGGACCTCAAGTAATGTGTCCCCTGGGCTGAAATAGAGTAGGCAGTGCCACTGGAGTAGGATTGCAGTAGGTACATCCTCCTTACTCCTATATGACAAAGCATCTCCAGAATTCAAACTTGAGTGGCCAATTTCTTTTTTTTTAATTAATTAATTAATTTATTTATTTTTGGCTGCATTGGGTCTTTGGTGCACGTGGGCTTTCTCTAGTTGCAGCGTGCACTCTTCATTGCGGTGCATGGGCTTCTAGGCGCACAGGTTTCAGTAGTTGTGGCACAAGGGCTCAGTAGTTGTGGCTCACAGGCTCTAGAGCGCAGTCTCAGTAGTTATGACGCACGGGCTTAGTTGCTCTGTGGCATGTGGGATCTTCCCAGACTAGGGCTCAAACCCGCGTCCCACGCATTAGCAGAGGGATTCTTAACCATTGTGCCACCATGGAAGTCCCTTGAGTGGTCACTTTTTAGGGGATAAAAGATTGCTATCTGGGAAGGTAACCCAGAATCTCTGAATATTTGATCGAATTAACTCAGTTTTGCCTGTTGTTTCTGAACTCGACCAGCCCCTCTTGCTGGGGTAGAAGGGAGGAAGGGTTGAAACTAAGAATTAAAAAGTCAAGGAATTGTCCGCATACTAGGGATGGAATTTGCGTGTGGAATGGAGAGACAGTGTTTTCCTCTAGTGCACCCACACAATTTGTTCAAACTTTTTCTTTACAGCACTTGGTTCTGTTATAATGAATATTTCGGTCTACTCAATGACTCCTTAACACCTCCATCACCTGCACCTCTGCCTCATACAGGATCCTCATTGCAAAAAAAAAAAAAAAAAAAAAGGAATTAAAAAAATCTCTGCACCCCCTGGTATCTAGCACAATGCCAGACTTTTGGTATTTAGTTAATAACTGTTTTTTGTGTGAATAAAATAAATTTAGGTATATCTAAAATTAAAACACTAAATATGCAATTGGATGGTATGCTGGTTTTCTCAGCTCTGTTTGCACTGGAAATCATGTAAGGGATGACTTGAGAGACTTTTGTGATATTGATTGGTAATTTACGTCACCAAACAAAATTCATAATTTGGAAATAACATAACTGGGTCTATCCTGATAAGGAATAATTAAATTGTGTGTGCAAAGGTTTAGGTCAAGTTATTTAGAAGGGAAACTAAAGCAAACAGGTACTAATAGTCACCACCCTGCTAGAAAATCAGGAATTTATGGCTTTCTGGTTTTGCTTATATGATTTTAAAAGGAAAATGTAGTTTTTCCAATGAATCCAGAAAGTAATATCCTAGTTTCACCTCCTATAGGATATCTCTATTTAAATGTCTAGCGAATAGCTCACCGTTAATGTGTCTAAGACAGAAATGCTAGTCTCTCCTCTAAACCCTCTTCCTCCCACTGTCTTCCCGTCTCAGTGAAGGGCAACCCCATTCTTCTAGTTTCTCAAAGCCAGTAGTCATCCTTGACTTCTCGCTTTTTCTCATACCCCTCATCCCATCCATCAACAAATTCTTTTTCCCTTTACCTTGAATATATACCAAGAATCCGCCCCCTTCTCACCACATTCTCTGCCAGCACTGTGTCAAGCCACTGCATGTCACCTGGATTTCTGTAATGGCCTCTTAACTGATCTCCACCATACCCCAGGGCAGTGTAGCCTCACCCAGCAGGCAGCTGAGTCAGATTATGACCACCTCCGTGCTTAAAACCCTCCACGGGCTCCCATTTTCTCTCCGAGTACAAAGTAAATTCTCTTCACCGTCTTCGAGGTTTTAGACCATGTTGTTTCCTGCTCCCTCTCTGAGCTTTCTTATTACTCCTCCATTCCCGTTTGTTATTCAGCCTCACCAGCTTCCTGCTTTGCTTTAACCATGAGGCCAGATCCTGCTTCAGGGCCTTTACTCCACCAGCTCCTTCTTTCTGGAGCCTCTTCCTCAGACCTCCACACACCTCACTTTTCTCCCCTCAAGTCTTTGCTTAAGTGTCACCTTTAAATTGTAACTGCCCTGCACCCTCCCCTGTGGCACTCCCAATGCCTCTTACTTTATTTTTTTTCTCTTTCCAATAGCCTGTGTCACCCTTCAGCATATTATATGATTTGCTTACTGTGTTTATTGATTATTCTCTCTCTCCCTTCACTAGAACAGAAGCTCCACAAGTAGAGGAAGTTTTTATTGTTTGTTCACCGATGCAGCTCCAATATCCAAAATCGTGTCTGGCATATGCAAGTTGCTGAATAAATATTTGTTGCATGAATGGATAGATCAGTCTACCCATTCTGGACATTTTAATAGATCCAAATGTCACCATATCTCGGATAGGAATTGTACTACATTTAGTTGTTTTCCTTTTGTTCTATTTCTCCTAAGTTACCTGGAAATATAGTCTAACCGGCATGTCCTTCTTACAAAAGATGCTCGTATCTCTTTTATATCATTTGAGTCTCCAAAAGAAGCCCCCTTTTTAGCAGAAAGTACAGCATCACCAGCTAGAGGACTTTTGTGCCCTCCAATTGCCCAAGAACATCTCTGACTGTGTCCAGAAGAGGCCAGTTCTGCTTCCAAATAACAGACAGGACCAACAAGTCAGGAATGTAAAGTCCAACAGCTCCTCTGTCACTAGAGCTGCAGCTGGACACCAGTCCCACTTCCGTGGCTGCCCTCTGTATCAGTTATCTATCGCCACGGTAAAGCTGCAGAACATACAACTTCAAAACCTTAGTGGCAGATAACAATAACATTTTGGGGGCTCACATGTTTTCAAGGTTCAGTCAACACAGGCTGGGTTCAGGTGACCTTGACTGGGTTTACACATGCGTTTGGGGTTTTACGTTTAGTTTAGCTTTGGCTGGGATGGTGGGGCTCTGCTCCTACATCACAGCTTCCAGCAGCCTCCCCCAGGTGTGTTCTCATGGCCACCACAGAGGAGCAAGAGGAGAGCAAGCGTGAACATGCCTGGGCCCCTGAGGCCTGGACTTGGAACTGTCACACTGTGATTTCTGCTGTATTTAATTGACCAAAGCAAGTTACAAGTCGGGCCAAAACTCAGGGGGAGGGGAATAGAGTTCACCTCTTGACTAAAACTGCAAAATCACACGGCAGAGGGCACAAGTTCAGGAAGGAATGAGGACCATTGGAGACCATTGACTCAGTCTACTATACCCCTCCTGACCCATATTCTACACAGAGCCTAGTCTAGCTCAAGTCCCCTAAGCCATCATGTCCCAAATTTCTATACTGTTCAGGCAGGTCTAGGTTCAGTGGAGCCTCTAGCCTCAGCCAATTGTTACACCAGAATTAACCATGCCCTGAAATTTGACTCTAATTTAGTAAAGCAGAGAACATTCCGATTATCTAAGGAAAATTAAATATAAGGGATAAATAAACAGATGAAGAAACTGATGTCTTATAAAGCATCACTCTATGCCCAGCTCCATACTGGAGTCTGGGAGAGGGATACAGACACGGTTATCACTAGACTACAATTCTCTAATGACCTCAGCCTGGGGCACCAATTTACATAGAGTGGAGGAAGGATTTTAAAAGACAACAAACAGGGTAGAAGAGAGTAGAGCTAAACACAAACAAGATACACCAAATAACCAAAAAAACTTGGGGCTTCAGCCCATGACCACAAAGGAATTATGGGTATATACGCATATATATGTACTTTTGTCGTATGTATGTACCACACAAGTTTCTGCCATCACCATCCACTCCTCTGCAGGCTCCTCGTTTCTTCTTTAATAATTTCTTTTCCTTTGAAGCCTGTCTTTATTACACACTTTAAATTATTTCAATTCTATGAAAAAGAGTTTAGAAAGGGTTGTGACTTAAAGAGCATAGGATTTAGTCTGATGTTGAACCAAGGAATCCATGAATCTGGATACAGAAATGTAGAGCAGAGGCTTGGCTTTCAAAAGCCTTACAAGAGAGTTGGACTAGCATGCATGAGTCCACAGTAAACAGGACAAGATAGAATGGATTTAGAGCTAAATCCGATGGTGTAGACAAGAAGCTCTCAGGAGAAAAAGTACAACCATTAGGAAGACACAGTTCCTGCCTGGAAAATTAGCCACTGCCCCAGTGGATTTTGGAATTACAATGCTAATAAGTCATGTCTAAGACCCAGATGAAACGACCATTTCTCCATGAACCTTCACTTGCTTCTGCAACCTCAGAAATGACTGTGCACCCAAATCTTAGAATACTCAGAATCTGTACCGCATAACTGAACACCTAATTGTATTTTTTTCTAGTAATGCTTACTGTTTTTTCAGGATGCTTAGTCTTCAACTCCTACCAGATTGCAAACCCATTAAGGCCTGGGAACATATGTGTCTGCATAGAATTGAATGAGACCTTCGAGATCTTTCTGTATAATCTTTTCATTTCTGTGGCTGGGAAAATCAAGGACTAACAAGTTGTGACTGGCCCAAGCTCATACAGCCCCTTCGTGTTTAGAAGACACCTTAAAATTCTGTTTGTTTTCTCTTCCTTTGATTGGTTAGGAAAGAAAAGTGGGTGAAGCTTTTTCCAGGGACTTTGTTACATAGTATAATGTTTTGTTTAGGATTTTGTCACCTTAAGAAGTAGACAGAGAGGTTAGGCTGTAGATTTTTTTTTTTTTTTAAAAGAATGTCGATTAGCTACCACTCTGTGCAAGACTTGAATGTAGCAATGATGGGGTTCTACACACTGCTTAAATTCTTTCTCCCCATGCAGGGTAAGGAACTAGAACATACAGCTTTTCTATAAGGGAGTCAGCTGATGAGCTAAGCCCTGACTATGGGTAAGAAGGAGCAGTTAAAACTGGTCTAGGGGCTTCCCTGGTGGCGCAGTGGTTGAGAGTCCGCCTGCAGATGCAGGGGACGAGGGTTCGTGCCCCGGTCTGGGAGGATCCCACATGCCGCGGAGCGGCTGGGCCCGTAAGCAATGGCCGCTGGGCCTGCGCGTCCAGAGCCTGTGCTCTGCAACGGGAGAGGCCACAACAGTGAGAGGCCCGCGTACCGCAAAAAAACAAACAAACAAACAAAAAAACCCAAAACTGGCCTAGGTTGGTAGGACCAGAGACAGAAAGGGAGCATTGTAATCAGCTGAGTCTGGGTCTGGAAGTGGGAGTGCTGTGCTTTCTCTTCAAAGACCTAAAATGAGAGATGCTTTCTTTCCAGCTAGAGCCTTGAATGGTCCAAGGTGGCTAGCCATCACCAGTCCCATCCATTCTTGAGCTGAAGATGCCTGGAAGCTCAGCATCTTCAGCCCTGAGAGCAGAAGTGGGGAAAAGCTCAGATCATTGTACATTTGCCTTTTTCTCCACTATTGCCAATAAATAGCCCATTTTAATGTTTTCTTTAAAAATGATCAATATAGTTCGATGTGTTAGCTGAGTTAGACAGGTTTACCATAGTTCATCTTTAACCTCCTCTCTGTTTAGAAACCATTCTTGAACACTAATACTCTTTCCTTGCATGAAACTGAACTATCCATCCAGTTGGATTCTCTCCAGAGGATTGAATCATTCTGTAAAGCTGATGATTGGGTTTTTTTTGGTACTGTAACAACCTTATGGAGGTATAACTAATATCCAATAAGCTGCAAATATTTAAAATGTACAACTTGCTACATCTTGACATACGAACACACCTGTGAGACACCAACATTTCCTTGTCATTTTTTGTAATCTCTTTCTCTTATTCCTGCCCCATGGTCCCCAGGCAACCACGGATCTGCTTCTGTCACTTTAGATTGGTTTGCATTTTCTAGAATTTTATGTAAATGGAATCATACATTATATACTCTCCTTGCCTTGTTTCTTTCCCTCAGCAAAATCATTTTAAAATTCCTTCATGTTCATCATGTAGTTCATCTCTTTTTGTTACTAACTAGTATTCCACTGTGTGGATATACATAAGTGAACGTTTATCCATTCGCTTTTTTATGGACATTTTGGTTGTTTTCAGTATTTGGCTAGATAAATAAAGCTGCTTTACATGTACAAGGCTTGGTATGGATATTCACTTTTATTTCTCTTAGGTAAATACCTAGGAGCCAAATGGCTGAATCATATGACGGCTGTATGTTTAACTTTTTAAGAAGTTACCAAATAGTTGCACCATCTTATATTCCCACCAGGAAGTCACATCTGGTTTCCCCGTACCCTTGGTATGGTGAGACATTTTCATGTTAGCCCCTCCATTTGATGTGTAGTGGTATCTTGTTATGGTTTCAATTTGAATTTCCTTAATGACTTAGGACGTTGAGCATCTTTCTATGAGTTTATTTTCCAGTCGTATGTCTTATTTGGTAAAAAGTGTGTTCAAATCTTTTGCCCATTTTTTAACTGAGGGTTTTTGTTTCCTATAATTAAGTTTTAAGAGTTCTTTATATAATTCGGGATAAAAATCCCTTATAAAAAAAATCCCTTATAAAACATCGGATATACAAATATTTTATCACAGACTCTAGCTTGGTTTTCATTCTCTTAACAATGTCTTCCCAGAGCAGAAGTTTTTAAATTTGATGATGCCCAATTTATCAACTTTTTCCTTTATGGATCATGCTTTTGGACATATATATATACATTTTTGCCTTCCCCAATTTCACAGAGGTTTTCTCCTATCATTTTTTTCTAGTAGTTGTATAGTTCTGGGTTTTGTATTTAAGTCCATGATCCATTTAGAGTTAGATTTACATATGTATCTCTTATTAGGATCATATGGTTTTTCTTGTTTGGTCTGATAATATGGTTGATGACTGTGATTGGCTTTTTATGTATTTTTTTATGAAAAAATGTGGCACCATTACAGGAAAAGATTCTGAAACCTCATTCAGGCTCAGCAGGAAACAATAGGGCAATTGATGAGTGATGCCTGATCTGCGTACAGGAAGTGGATAGCTGCTCCCGTGACATGAAGCTGCCGTTTCGTCCCTCAATGGTGGCGTATTCACTAAGTGATGCTTTCACCTGTCTCCTTGCAGGCAGCTTGCTGGTCACTTCCGCTGATGAAATGCTTAGATCCAAATGCTACGGTGATCAGAAGGTAGCTTCTGAGACCCCAGTATTGTGGAGGTTGGATGTCATTACATTTTCAAGGTATTCAAAAAAAATATTTACCCTCTTCTCAGAGGAAAAAAAAAAGAAAGAGTCTGATAGACAAACAGCAGGCCAATGAGTATATTGAAGACTAGAGCTCCCATTTCTTCTGGATAAATTTATCCTTTTTTCCCTCCGTTTGGATCCGCCTGGGGTGTGAGTTATCTGGAGAAATGTGTTTCCTTTTGAAGCTGTGGAGTGTTAACAAGATATTGGCATAGGGATTATTTTCGCCTGTGTCACGCAATCCACCCTAACCTCACATGCCAGTTCTTCTGTCCCCTGCAGAGAAACCACCGAATGGGGAGAGATGTGTTTCTGGTATGTGTTACTGGAATTCAGAATGAATTTCTTATCATCACTGGTGGCTACGTGCCATTAAAATATTGCTGAAAGTGCTTTATACTGATGCATTATGGTTCAAATTATTTTTTGTTTTTCTTGGACTCTACCCTTTAATGCTACCACTGTTCCTCTAGGGAGATGTGTAACATGCTTTAAATGGTTGATAAAAAGGTTTTAGGAACTTAACCCATTTGTAAATTGGAGACAGTCTGAATACTGTCCTATGCCATATCGTTAAAACATGTATGTCTTGTGTGTGTTGAACAATATGTGAGAGCATTTGAGAAGGCATTGAAAAAGGAAACTTAGTTTTCTTGTGCAACAAAATGAAAATTGTAGGAAAAAGTTCTCAGACTGCTACTGAACTCTCTGAGACAGCTAAAGTTGAAATTGATTCTGGCAAGGACATTACGGGGGTAATTGTCCAAGAGAATGTTTTCTTACACAAGAAATTAGAGACTGGGAAAACATTATTAAAAGCAAAAATTTGTAGATTTTTGAGTCTGCCAGCATGTGTAGCAGCTATTGTATCCCCTTATGGGATTAACAACTGAATTGAATTTTAGTTAGACTCAGATTTTGAGCTGAATTCCAACTTTGAAGAAGCTTCGAGGAGGAGGGGAAAAAAGGCAGAGGGATTCAAGATGTTTTTTGACACAGTGAAACTCACCCCTACAGCCCCCCACCCAAATCACATGTTTTACAAAGTTACAAAACAAGGTCAAGCAAGGGGGTTTATTGCTTATATTAAATGAAAGATCAAAATGTTTTGATTTGCGCTTTAGAAAAAAATCTGGTCGTGATTCTGTACCAAAATTCACCATATGTACGTGATTCTACAAGTTAGATATGACAAGATATGAAAAATATCTGTCACTAAATCTTATGATTAAACTCGACAGCAAAATGGAGAATTGGTTGACTAATCCAGGAATATGGATGTGTGTTTGTGAGCAAGTGTGTGTGTTTGTTGTGTGTGCTTGTGGCTTATGTGTTATGTGTTGTACATGTTGGGTGAGTGTATGTATTTTGCAGGGGGAAGGAGTGGCAAGATCAAAAATGTTAATTTGAAAATAAAAGTTCTTGAATATCTAAATCACAGTAATGATTCATATTAATTAATTTTGCCAAGTAGTCCATTTATTTTTTGTTTGGCTTATATATCTATAGTTCTCTGGATTTTCATTTAAAAATGCACCTGTATTGATAAACAGCTTCTACCACTCTGCATTGATTTAAAGGAATAGTGATTATATTCTGTCATGTAGATAGACATTTTTGGACCAGACATGATGTGAATTCATTAACAGCTCATTTATTTACCATTATAAGTTTGGCATAAGTGAATTTTCCAGATAACCAACATTAAACCCACAAAGTTTTTATTTTAACCATTTTAATAGAAACGTCTTAACTTTCCTTGTTTTTTTTTTTTTTTTTTTTTTTGGCTGCGTGGCTTGCGGGATCTTAGTTCCCCAACCAGGGATTGAACCTAAGCCGTGGCAGTGAAAGCGCTGAGTCTTAACCACTGACTGGACTGCCAGGGAATTCCCATCCTTATTTCTTAGATAAACCATTCTGATGAGGATTCCAACTGAGTACCAGATAACTGTGAGAAGGAAATCCTGTTACCTGGTGAAGAGGAATTAGAATACAATATATAATTTAAAAGATATTTTTGCGTGATATTTAATGATATGGAAAAAAACCCCTCTATAAAGTTGAATGGCAAAAAAGGAAGTAAAGCTATATTCTGTATTATCTCAATAATGAGCTACAGATAGAGTATGTACAGGGAAAAGTAGATCTTTTGATCTACTTTTAAAAAATGATCTATGTGTAGAATATGGGCAGGAAGATAGGAAACACCACAAATTGGTACATGGTTCTCTTTGGGCGATTAAAGAGGATTTTAATTTTTTTCCTCATTCTTTTTTTTTATTCTTCAGATTTTCAACACTGAACGGTTTTTTATAATCAGGTTTTCTTAACGTTGTTGGGAAGTTGGAACTTCCTTTCTTAATGTTGTTCTTAACGTTGTTTCTTAATGTTCTTAACGTTTTTTGAATTGTACGACAGGTACACTATTTACCCCCCTCTCAACAGTTCCTATAACATATTAAGTAATGAATACATATTTTATGTAATAGATGCTCAGAGAACATTCATTTATTCATTTTTACATAAAGACACTCTCACAAAAATTCTGAGGGCATTTCCATGCACAAGCTGCTCTCGAACTATTTCATGTAAGAGAAAGATTTTTTTAGCTTTCTTATATAGACTAAGATTTTTTTAAAAAAAATATATGCACTCATTTATTACAGAGACTAAGTGATATAACCAGAAGTTATAATATGGGTAATCCCTCACCTTGTACCTACGCTCTACGAAGCAAAGTAAGGATATGCTGTTTACAGGCTTCAGTCAGCGTAAACCCTTAAGGATGTGCTACTCCAGCCCCAAATTTTTGCCAAAAGCTAAAAGTTGTCTGACTTGCTGCTGCCATTAATCATGTGAATGGAAATATAAGCAACGATGTCAGTGCGTCATAGAATAAAGATGTTCTCCACCAACAGTTAAATCTCCCCTTCCATTCTCTGTGGATAATCAAAAGACAGCAAGAAAAAGAGAAGGAAGTTACCATGGCTAAAATGCTTTAGAGTGGTTTCTGAGGTAACGGTACTCAGCCTTTAATATCATTGAGGAATGGGCGATCACCGATGGCACTGTTGTTATTTCTTGGGTTACAGCTGGTTAAAGCACACTCAATGAGCCATTTTCACCGTGGTACCATTGGGCTTATAATCCTCACACCTAGAATCACCTGAACAGTGGTAACTAATGTGGGCTCTGGAGGCTGACCACTTGGATATCTTTCAACCAATCTTGAGCAAAAGATACTCAACCTCTCTGGGCGTCAATATCCTCATCTTTAAAATATGACTCATATTAGAATCGACCTCATAAGGCCATGGAGCAAATTAAATGAGATAATTCATATACCATGCTTAACACAGTGCCTAGGACACATTAAGTGTTCAAGAAATGTTGTTCTTCTTCTTCTTATTATTAGCTTTTTAACGGTTAACAATGAACATAACTGTGTCCGTAAATATTTATAAATTCTTAATGTCCCAAAAACGTGATAGGATACCAGCAAGTCTGACCTGGCAGGTGATAGTCCAGAACAGAGGCGGGCAAACTGTGACCCAGAGGCTAAGTCCAGTCTTCTGCCTCTTTTTATAAATAAAATATTATTGGACCACGGTTACAGCCATTTGTTTAAATATTGTCTGTGGTGCTTTTGTGCTGCAGCGGCAGAGCTGAGTAGTTGCTACAGAGACAGCATAGTCGCAAAGCCTAAAATATTTACTATCTGGCCCTCGACAGAAAAAGTTTGCCATCTCCCTATCCAGACCAAAAAGTGAATACAAGAAATCTGGGAAGAATATTTTGGAGCTAAAGGAAATCCAATACTTAGAGAAATACCAAAGGAAGAGACTCCGAGAATGACCCTGGTTCACTAATTAGCAAGTAAAACAATAATAGTAACCATGGTAGAAGCAAGTGATGACGTGAGCAGAGCAACATCAAGGAATAAATAGAAGTTGGCTTATTTGAGGACAACAGTAAAGATCCCCTTGAAGGGAGAGGGACTGGATGAGGAAGAGGGAGTAAAATAAAGTTTCGGGGGCTTCCCTGGTGGCGCAGTGGTTGAGAGTCCGTCTGCTGATGCAGGGGACGCGGGTTCGTGCCCCGGTCTGGGAAGATCCTACGTGCCGCGGAGCGGCTGAGCCCGTGAGCCATGGCCACTGAGCCTGTGCGTCTGGAGCCTATGCTCCACAATTGGAGAGGCCACAGCGGTGAGAGGCCCGTGTACCGCAAAAAATATAAATAAATAAATAATAAATAAATAAATAAAATAAAGTTTTGTGTTATCAGTGAAGGAGAACAAGGAATACCATCTTCATGCCGAATAGCTCTGTATACCAAGGCAATAATAAAACACAGAAATGATTCAATGATGTATACAATTCCTAAAAATATATGTGTGTGCACATCAACAACATTGACACTATAACACGACTAAGGCAGAGAAAATAGAACCTAGAGAATTCTGCCAAATCCAGTTCTCTGATTCGCTAAAAGTAGGTGTCAACCTCTTGGGAAATATGTGAGGATAACACAAGAGCACCCAGCCTATCCAAAAATAACAATTGGATGATGTCCTGCGTTGAGTTACATACTCTTTGGAAAGATTAAGGCAACAGCACCTTCCCGAGACAATAAGTCATAGAAAACATCAGACCAGAACTACTTTCCTGAGGAAGAAAGCACTGACTCTGGGATAAAGTAGCCAAAGCTAGAAAACCTCCCATCATTCCTCTCACACCGAGCTGACCCCTCATGCATGAAGGCACCAAATGCTAATACTCAAACCTACGTAATTTGAGTCTGTAATGTTTAGGTCTGTAAGCCACACCAGTGATCATTAATATCAAATCTCCATTCTCAGATTTAGAATAACTTCTCTTGTGCTTCCACTGGAGACAAGAGAGTAAGGGTCAGCCTGCTGACTGACTGATTGTCACAGTTGAACTTCCAAGGTCTCCTGAGTCCTCATTCAAGCAGCCACACAGCCGTTCAAGTGGGGTAAGCATGGACATGCACAGTCAGATGCAAAGTCCACTCCTACAGAACCTGAATTTCCCACAGAACGATCAACATTTCCCTTCACTTGGACTATGTCGACTGTTTTCTCATCAATCTTTGGTAAAAGACTAAGCAGTGCAGGGAGCAACTTACGCTTTAAGCTAATGGAATCAAAACAGACCTATTACTGGCTAATGTCTTCAGGGAAAAAAAAATTCTTACCATGTATTATGTTCCAATTTTGGAACCAATGGATACCTCCTGAGACATTAAGTTCATTAGATTTATTCTACACTGACACTCTGAATGGTGCGATTTCTTCATTGACGCTGCTTTCATGGTTCCATCATCATTATGATGCACTTGGGAGAGAGACTTGGGAACAGTATATAGAGGCTCTGCTCTGTGGCACATATGGTTGAATACATCAAAAGCAGTGAGGGATGCAAGGTTGAAATGAACTCAGCGTAGACTAAAACATCATTTCTGCAGGACTCAGAGAAAGATGCATGAACTAAAGGTTCCTGAAGCATTTTGTTGCTTCTTTTCAATCTGGGACAAAATAATAAGAATGTATCAGTAATTATTAAATATTTTAGTGGTTTGCAAAAATGTTGCTTTAAACCCGTTAAGTGGTCATAGGGGGAAAAAAAGACTGGAAGGAAGGAAATTCACTAAAATGTTAAGATTTGTTTTCTTTGGGTGGTTAAAAATAATGATTTTTCCCCTCTATTTTTCTTTATTTCAAAGTTTTCTAACAAGTATATTATTCTTAGACAGTGGAGAAGATATATAATAAATTACATTACATTAGTTTCTCTAATTTTTTCTAGCGTATTTGAAAAAGAAAGAAAGAGGAAATTAGCCTATTTCCTGATATGACAGATGGGTGTCTGGGAACTACACTTTTAAAATGATTTTAATAAATGAGAGTCAGCAAAATAATTACATTTTTCTGGCATTTAAGCCTAATATAAATGAGTAAAAAAGGCACAGCCCTACCTTAATGAAATATTTCTGCCAAAAAATCATTCATTTTTATTCGTCACGTGGCTAAATAACTATTATTTCCCGAAACTCCCACCATTATTCTATTTCTGTTTTCTTCCTTTCTATTTTTCTTTCTCCCTATTTCCACCTTTATTGTCCATATCTAGCAACAAGCCGAATTGTTCAAATACATAAAATAAAGGTGTTTGTCTTTTGAGGTAACGGACTTAGCATTTTGTACATTTATTTTCCATCTTGCTTCCTACTTATAAATTACGTATGTGTGAATTGGTCTATATTGGTCATTAAAATGAGGTAGGTATTATTCTAATTCAAGAAATAGAGAGTAACTGAGTTATATTTGCAATTAATGAGAATGTTTATATGTCTAAATCACAAGTCAACATTTAAAAAGACATTTCTCAGCACATATAGACTAAAATGTGTATTTTAAGCTGTTATAAGAACTCTAAGTACAAAAATTGCTCATGTCTAAAACAATTTGTACTTTTGCATTCGCAATTTTCTTGGTCTATTATAAACAAACGTGCATTTTGTAGAGCACATTTAAATGCACTATTTCCGTGCTTAAAAATGTACTCTTTAAAAAAGAGCATTAAAAGAAATGCTAATGTAGCCATTTTACTAATTTCACGCGGGCAAAAGGTGAATCAGTTGAAGGTCGTGAATTCAGATCAAATATCCTGTGTTGACAAGATATGTGATCCTGTACTTTCAGTACAGCAGTGAATCCGTCAGGCTGAGCCTGATCCTACCTGTAACAGACATTCCCAGACCAAGGAGATACGCTACAGCAGCTAGTACTGTAAGCTTCCAAGTCAGAGAAATCTGTGTGCAAGTTCTACCACTTACACTGGTAAAGAGCACCCATCTCAAAGGGCTCCTGCAAATGAAACAATGCTTGCGAAACATTTCACGTAATGTGTGTCCTGTCGTAAGTACTCAAGCAAGGTCATCTGCTGCAGTGTTACCGTTGGCACTGCCCTCCATCATTCTACGACCCGCTCATAGAGTCCAATTTTAAAAACACACACACACATACTACCAGGCATTGAAATTAGTAAAATATTAGTAAAATTAGTAAAATTTTCAATTTTAACTCCTTAAAAGTAGCAGAACTCGACCATATTATTATTACATGTATTTGCCCTTAGCCCAGCTGGACACTCTCCTTTCTCTGTCTCTCTGTCTCTCTCCCCTGCAGACATAGCACTCTGGAGAAGAAGGCCAATCCTATCTTTAGATGAAGAGAAGGAGTCAGAACCCCAGACGTGCAGAGGGGGGCCTCACGTGGACCCCTCTGAGGAGCTGCCCTGTCCATGCTCAGCAGTGGGGCTGCTACCATCTTTGGGAACCATCTCTCACAGGAATCTGCCTTGTTTCCCTGAGCCCAGGTCCATGCTTCAGTGACATTTCCAGGTCTCCTTCAGAAGGAGGTGGAGAGGCCTGTGGCTTATTCCTGCCAGTACCCAGGGATGGAGGCCTGCACTGAGTTCCCCTCAGAACCTCTCCTTTACCGTAACTCACTTTCTAAACTCTCTCACCCTGATGCCAGGCCCACCCGTCTGGAATCCCCCTGCAGCACCTGCTCCCTGATCCCTGGGATGCTGCCACCCTCTCCTTGCCACTCCACTCTCTGGACACAGAATTGCCGTAACTGGCTGCATGTCTTTTGTCATCAGCATGTGTGTGTCACCCCGATCACCATGCCCCCGTCTCTACCAGTGTGCCCCCTTCCCTGGTCTCAGTCACTCAGTCTGCCTCTTCCCAGTGTCTACTGGCTTCTGGCTCCTTCTCTGACGTGGAGGATACAAAAACGCACTTTCGGTTACGGCTTTTGAGCCCCAGAGAGCCACAACTGAAGAACAGGTAGAAATCTTGTGGCTCTCATTGTAAAGGCTTCAAGTAATGTGGATTGTTTTTCCCCTCCATTAATTTCATTCTGACTCTGTAAATGCCATCTGGGATTCTTTAAATTTTTCTCAATCAGTGTTTGTTGTTTGAAAAATACTCCAACTTGCTTCATTGCTGGCTGTTGAGAGAATTGACGCTCTGTCCTTTGTTCCACTGTGCTTCTCTGTTTACTAATGCCCCGAGAGCAGTATTTTTAACAGATGAAGGAGTTGGGAAAGCAGCCTTGAAGCAGACCAAAATCAAACAGAAAAAGGATAGTAGTAAGGCTGCTTGAGATGGAAATGTTCACATTCCTTCAATACAAATCATATTTATATATATGATCAGGGAAGATATATATAGGGAGATATAGATCTATATATTTGTATCTGCCAGGATTTGTAAGCGAGCCATCTCTACCTCTCTACCTTCCCATAAGAAAGGGAGCTGGAGCCTCAGCAGGGGTAAATGAGCTTCCTGTAGGTTTAAGAAGCTGTTCCCTGATCCAAACCGTAGTGCTTGAACAGTTCCGATAATGAAATGAAATGAATTTCAACTGCCATAGAAATGCCGTTCAGCTGACCTAGACAGGAATCTCCGTCGGTGCTCACACAGAAAATGAGTTTATCACAGATGTTCCATCTCTTAAAAGTCTTCCTCCCATTTTATTTTAAGTAACTCACTCTCTGACTGGGTTCTTCACAAGGTTATCCACCTCTTAGCAGCAGAAAGAGCACCTAACCCGTACCTTTCCATAGAGCAATTGCAGCAAATGCATTTTTAACCTGGCCACCCTGATGGAGGCAGAGGAGTGAGGCTGGACGATCACCAGCCAGCAGCCACCTGCATACACAAGTATACCCATTCCCATTTACAAACTGTTTTAGGAATGTCCTGATTCGAAAGATTTACTTACGTATTCATTTACATTTGTAATTCTTTCCAAGTCCCTGAGATTTGAACATAGGAGAGTATTACATTCCTGCGACTGAAAATGACCATAAGAAAGCCAAATATCGAACCGAGAAAAATATTTACAATAAATGACAAAGGTTTATTATTCTTTTACAGAAACAGTTCTTACTAACCAATAAGGAACAAATAAAACCTTCCATTCCCACTTCCCACCAAACTATATAAAGGAAAAGACCAGGTAATTTGCAAATGGTAATATATGGTTGGTCAAAAAGCACATGGAAAAATTTTAAATCTGCGGTAATCAAATAAATACTTTCTAAAAATTGAAGACATACCGATTTTTATTTGTTTAAAATGAAATCAAATGAAATATTTAGTGCTTGTAGGTTTAAAGATGGTGAATATTCTTCAACACGAGTGGAACTATAGATTGGCTCTCTTGCTTTAGAAGTCAGTTTATTTAGGCTGTATGTTGATTGATGCAAGTGGTAAAAAGTATTTAATAATATGTTAAAATGTTCACTTTATTATGTTAGTCATGCCGGCACTTAAAAATATATAGCATAGTTGCTAAATATATATATAGTACTAATCAATACATTTGTAAGAAAAAGACTAGAAAATAATAGATCAAAATATTAGTGGTTATGTTTAAATTATAGACTTTTGGGTGCCTTTTTTAGTTTTGCTCTCCTATGTTTTCTAAAATGTCATCTTTTTTTATGTTAGGTAAAAGAAATTAAAAACATTGTATACATGTCTTTTAAAAAATACCTACCTAATAATTTTCTTGCTAAGAACTTTTAGCATCTCGTTCTTTGAACAGTTTTACAAACTCCCTTATATTTAACCAGTGCATAGTCAAGAAAGACTTTCTGGCAGCGGAAAGGCAAGTCTATGTGAGTTACGGAGAGTGAGAACCACAGGTGGCCATCAGCCTCATTACTCTGTAATTATATGTAATGCTATAAATCCTAGCTTTCAGTTTTCTCCTGGTAGAGGTTTCTGTGTAAAAAGAAATCCCTAGCACATCTTATTGTACAACCGCTGTCAGTCTACTTTTTCAGAAAATTAACTGAATTTTGTAAAGTGGTTTTGTTTTTAGTTTTCTGGCTCTGAGGTTAGTGACGTCCTGGGCACTGGTTGCACTTCACTGCAGAGTCCAAGTGTAGTTTAAGCGGGGTCTTTGCTTACGCTTGCATTTTATAGAACCCCGCAATCTACAGTCCACTGTGTAACTCCAAGGTTGAGGGGTTGCACCTGGCCCAGATGAGCTGGCTGGCAGGACGCAGGCTAACAAATGCAGAAGGCTCCTATGTGTAGGAGGATGAACTCAGAGAGAGCCTGACGTGTTTCCAGAAAGTCTGATGTGACCCTCACTCATCCAAACCTTAATGCTTTGGGGACCAGCAAACGGTACGCTGTCAATCTTGGAGAAAGTAACTATCTTTTGCCATGAATCTTGACTCCAGTGAAGTTCTGTATCAATTTGCTACTATAATAAAATAACCGTGTCATTTACACAAGGGATTGTCTGACCTGGTTTTGGTGTGTAAATCTCTGATTTTCATATGTCAATAGGGCGGTCATTCAGTTTTGTGTGCATTTCGTATGTGTGTGTGTGTATATGACTGAACATTTTATAAACATTATTTTTGTTAATTTTTTTTTAAAGCCTCTGAATTTATAACTATCCCATTATATAAAAAGGGGAAACTAAGTCTTACAAGGGGTTAAACAACTGCATGTTACCACAGAGCTAGAAAAGGAAAGGTTAAGTGTACGAGCCTCAGAGACAGACGGAAGTGGGTCCTAATCCCACCATTGACTAGCCATCTGACATTGAGATTTCACCTAACCTCTCTCTCTCCCCTCATGGTCTATCTCTCCAGAAATCTACTTGGATTCTTTACTTGGTAATGCCTTGTGAGAGACAAAGGTGAAAGCTGTCAGACTCTTCAGGTCTCAGACTCCCTTGCAGTTAGAAATAGCCTCCTATCATGGTTCTGGACAAGAAAATGCCTGCAAGAATCCTTGGGGAAGGAGAAACTGACAAACATAAAGGGCAAAACCTCCATAGGAGAAGCTCAGCTTTCCCCCCTCGTTCTAGCGCCCCTTTCCCCTTTTCCCTGCCCAAACCACATATGTGATATTTATAACAGCAACCACCATCTTGTGACCATGAGGTGACAGACCATGAAGGACAAAGCCTACATGGTAAGGATGGCAAAACAGAAACATGGAATGATCTAGGTTTTCGATGGCACTGGACTGCCCTGTACTTCACTAAACAGAAAAATCCCTGTATGTTTTCTCTCGCTGTTATACTTGCTGTTTTGATGGCCCAACCCTTTCCAATGGATGATAAAGGGAATCCTTGTCGTCTGAACCCCAATTCATATTTACTGTACTCACACTGCTCAGTCTCACTTTTATTCAGTAATCCATTCATTCAACAAATATTGAATGTTATACGGCAGGAACTCTTCCAGATGCTGGTAATACAGTGATAAACTAGATCAAGTACCTGAACAACTGGGAATGATATTCCAACTCCTGGAAACTCAGACTCTGCCGCAAGACAATCTTCCAAATAATCCTATTCTTCCTTCAAGATGCATGTTTTTGTGAAATCCACTGATTCCCAACATAAAGAGGAGCTTAACTAGGGAGTGATTCTCTTGTTTCACCAACTAAACTGTAGGATTCTCAAGGTGAGAGACGCTGATTTGTGCTTCTTTTATGCCTTCATTTTTTTCCACTTGATATTTTATCATAAAGTCCTGTTGGTTGACTCATTTCTTGGCCAAAGGGGAGAAATTTTAAATTTTGCCAAAAATACCTTTCCAGCAGCCTCTACCTCCCTTTCATCTGCCACATGTCCTTCCAGGCAGGTTAGAAACCTGGACCAGGTCACTGACATTTCTGTTCCTCTCTGCTGTCTCTCTGGCTTATATAGTCTGTGCAAGTTAGATTTATTTACATTGTTCTTGGTTGAAATTTAGTTCCTACAATTTCTCCTTTGGGTAGGTTCCTGCAAATCTCCTCATGCTTCATGCCATTCCTTTAAGCTATGTTTCAGCACAAAGCTTTCTTTGTTCACAGGAATTCTGAGAGTCTCTCACCACAGCTACACGCAACCTATGCAGAAATGTTTCCACCACTGCTTCAGGAAGGGAGATACATGCATGGTTTCCCAAGCACAGTGGGACAATGGAAGTGTAGAGGAAAGCTGACGTAAAAAAGATTTTCATTCTCTAATGCCAAGACAGTCGTAAGCTTGAAACAGAAAAAAAATGCAAGTCTGAAATGGAATGCCCTTGCTTTGAGCAGGCAAAGTGTGTCAGCTCAGTGTAGGAAAGTATCCTGTTCCACATTGGTTGATTATTAGCATATTGTAACTGAACATCATAGTTCAGAGATTCTTCGTGTAAATGGTTTAGAAAACTCTGTAGGCAATTATTGTTAATGTCAAGCAATTGACAGCATACAGGGATCCCAAAGCCTGTTACAAACTAGTAAACAGCATCGTTTCAAGCTCACCATTATGAAAAGGATGCTCGGAGAGGTTAAATGGCTTGCAAAGACCCCATGGCCAATCACAGGGAACAGTGAAGCTACAAGAGTACAGGAGTCAACGGAATTCATCCCTGAAGCACCATTTTCCCCCAAGTCCCTTGCACCATAGCAATCCCACTGACACTGTGGTCCTCTTCTCTCTTGCATTCCCATCTCACCCATTCATCAGATTTTTCTGTATGGTCCATTTAGCTTTCAACGAGTTGAGCAAATATAGTCAAAGACATCACCATGGATATATGGACACAGTGGAATTTGAACACCTGCATGGGAATAATTAATAGCCAAAAGAAAACTGACAAAAACGAATTATTCCCCAAGTAACAGATTATTTTAATCAGTGTATAGGTGACTAGATATTGTTCATTTGGACCCCGACGATTCTTCTTCCTTACTCTCCCCGTCAGAGATTTTTTTTGTATAATGAGTCCCAAGTTAGAGAAACAGTCATAGTGGAAGTAAAAATTAAAAATAACTTGAAATCCACAGAAACCAAGGAAAGATGTTCCTGTTACCTTTCAGAGAAAATGAAAATATCCTGCAAGGCAGATACATCTGTGGAGGATACATGAGGGTCTGTAGGACCTATAGTATCTTTTTTGGGACACAGGGTGAGCTTTAAGATTGACAAGACTGACGGTTATAGAAGTGGAGGCTGAGTAATATTTATTTGAGGGAGAGAGAAAAAATAGCTGTGTGTGAGTTTTTCCACCATTCTGCACAAAGGGATTTATTGGCTGGATTCTAGCTCTGGTTTAAGCTCGTCTGTGGAATGCTGTGGCCTCACCCAGTAGAGTTTGAAGATCCTCTTGCATAATTTCTCCTTTCTTGCTTGCTCTTGTGCCAACTTTTTTTGTGGTGAGGCTGTTTGCACCACTTCAATAGAGGAAAGCCTTTTGAGCTTACATAGCCAGCAGGTGAGAAAGTTCTCAAGCCCACTGTGTTCCTTGAAGCTCTCTTCAACTACTCAAGCCAACCAATAGAATCCAATGCAGCTCAACAAAACTCTATAGTAGGTTTTGAGGGTGAGCAAAGGAATGAGAAATTGTCTCATCCCCCAGGAGGATGCAACCTCCCTCTTTGCTAAATATCCATTGTCAAAAATATCTGTATCATGCATGTGACATTTAAATATATATGGTCTTTATTTTTATTTAACTTTTCAAGAGAGGCTGTCTTATCTCTCCAATTATGTTGTCAACTCTTAAAAGCCAGAAATTTTGCCCTTTGTGCTTTCCAAAGCACCCAGTAAAATTCAAGGCCTATAGTAATTGCTACTCTATAGATAGTTTTGGTCAATCAATCAATAAAAGAATATTAATTGCACCTTTATAGGAAGGATTATATTAGGCTCCTGACTCTTCACTTTAGAACTTCATCTTAAGAGTTCCCATCTAAAGGAGCAAATGTGATATTCACAAGAGATCAAAGGTTCATAACCATATTCTGGAAATTAGAAATTACCCCTGTATGTATATGGAATTAGCTAGGAATTTCCCAGAACTTTCTACCAGTCTTTCCATCTCACTAAAATTATCTGGACTGTAACACAATGAACATAATATGGCTGCAGTCAAACTATAAACAGAAGCCACAGATATTTGATAATATAAAAATCACCACTGGGCTTCCCTGGTGGCGCAGTGGTTGGGAGTCCGCCTGCCGATGCAGGGGACATGGGTTCGTGCCCCGGTCCGGGAAGATCCCACATGCCGTGGAGCGGCTGGGCCCGTGAGCCATGGCCGCTGAGCCTGCGCGTCCGGAGCCTGCGCTCTGCAACGGGAGAGGCCACAACAGTGTGAGGCCCGCGTACCGCAAAAAAAAAAAAAAAAAAAAAAAATCACCACTGATATATAAAAGCTTGATCAAAAGCTCCTTTTTCAAAAGTGTTGTGCAGGGTGTTAATAGTTTACCAGAGAGAGAAATAAGGGTAAATAAAAATTCTTACATCACAGGATGTCTTCACTTGATTAGAGTGAATTGTGAATCTTGATAAGGAACATATATTCTGCAACATTTCCAACATACACGTGAAAATGGGACTCATGTTTTCAAAATACCTTGTAGGACTGGGGTTCCAATGGGACATAAATTGGCCAGTCTATGAGGTTTGTAGGACACTGGATCCAACCTTCAGAGAATATGCAGAGCATGACTCAAGTTCTTTGTCAATCTGAACATATTTAGAAAATATGTATAAGTAGAAATTTGCTATAACTTTCAGCTCTACATTGATTAAAAAATCTTATCTTATTACAAACTGACATGTGACATTGCTCTTCTCTAAACGTACTCTTAGACGATCATTCTGACCTGATTCTACAGCAGTGTGCGAATAGCACGCTTTCTTGCATCTATGCTTCCAGAGTATCTAGCCATGGTAGCCTGTATATGCCATTCTTGAGATAACGATCAAGAATTAGTTAGATTCATTTCCCTGATACGAAAGAGCACATTTGGACACTAAGGTCTAGGCCTTGCATATCCTCAAACACAGTATATTGCAGAATAAGTAATAACAGCAAATGTAGAGAAAATCCTGATGGCCTCCCTAGGGAGAGTTCTTTGTTTTCATGGTTTCTATTGCTTTTGTAACCGCCTTGACCTTCATCATGACTCAGGCCTTATTTTTGCAGAAGAATTCACATCAAAGCAAAATATCTGACAGGGTTTTTGTGTCTAACAAATTTTTTAATTAGACCCAAGAGTTCCTTTTCTTTCTCACATTGAAGATTTATGTGCTCACCCAAAGGTACCATATGCCCCTGAGTTTCTGGATCCTCAAAACCACCAGCCCTGATCTTTATTGTTTTAAAAATGGAATACACCCACACCTGAAATAACTACAAAGGTTCACTCCTCTGACCGTTCACCAATCAGACGACACCTGGTCTAGTCCACCGCTAATTGATCCCATGCGCAATACACACAGAAATGCACGTTGCTGTACTGAGTCCTCTAATGGCTTCCAGATCCCAGAATGCCATGAATCACAACAGAGCGTGTGTCGAAGTTTTAACTGGGAGGTTGTGTTATATATTTTTTGTTATATATTTTTAATAAGAATTCCTCAGAAAGGAATATTTTCTGAGATCTTTGCTACCCAAAGAGCAGCCCTCAGGCCAACAGCGTTGGCATCTTGTGGGATCTTGTTAGAAATTAAAAACTAAGGCTGCAGTCAAACCAGCTGAATCCAAATCTCCAATTGAACAAGAACCTCAGGTGATCCCTGCACACATTACATTTGAGAAGCACTGAAATCTGGGAGAGATTTGGTCAAATTTCCCTTTTCTA
Organism: Tursiops truncatus; assembly: GCF_011762595.2. Lineage (NCBI taxonomy): Eukaryota > Metazoa > Chordata > Mammalia > Artiodactyla > Delphinidae > Tursiops > Tursiops truncatus. Next base: position 69,479,542 of record NC_047046.1, read on the forward strand.
GATTTAAACCTCACCCACACTCGTTGTATGGCTAACGATTTCTTTCCTCTCCTACAGAAATAAAATGTAATTAACAAATCGTGGTATATTACAAAGTGATACTAAAAGATTCGGTCGTTTTCCCAAAGATAAAAATCAGATGTTGCAATAAGCAGGGTGTGTAAAGATCTCAAAGTTCCTTTAAGAAATCTTTCCTAACCAAAATTTTGCTTATTAACTGTAATGTTGCCGCTAAGTTATAGGGGGGCCTGTTAGTCTCATGTCATATAAGGTAATGGGTTTATGATTGACTTTCACAAAAGTTGATCATTTCTGCCTTGGGGAGGTAATAAAAAAGGTCAGCAAAACACCTCCATTTAAAGCAGTTTGCCTTGTATCATCTTCCCCACTAAGTGCCTTGGATTTTTGGAAAAAGATTATTTTAAGCCAAGGACTTGAACCAGAGTGGTACTTAACACACTTGAGATAGAGCAAAACAGCAGGGTAGAAAAGTGCCCTGGTCTCCATCTTTCGGTGTGCTATTTCTGCTTTGCTGCTAATTTTAAAAAGTCCCGAAATTAGGTCTAGCCCAGGAAAGAGAGTCATCCACTGATCTGAAAAAGCAAAGAGCTAAACGGGACAAAGCACAACCCTAAGGGAAAGCTGTCAATTTTTAACAAACTCCAGATTTTGTATATTCAGGTTTGTTTGATCTCCTTCAAATTAAACACTCTAGGACAGCAGTCCCCAACCTTTTTGGCACCAGGGACCGGTTTCATGGAAGACAATTTTTCCACGACGGGGAGGGGGAGATGGGTCAGGCGGTGATGTGAGTGACGGGGAGTCACAGATGAAGCTCTGCTCACCAGCCTGCCACTCCCCTCCTGCTGTGCGGCCCGGTTCCTGGTACCCCTGCTCTAGGAGGCTCCTATGCTTTCATTCCCAAGGTGTTGCCATCACCAGAAGCATATTCTTCTAACTCATCTTTGAAGACTGACCTCAAAGTAATCTAGTGAGCATCACAGAAAAATGACATGATTTTGTCCTCACTGGTTAATTTTAGATGTTTCTATCCAGCCTGGTCTGCCACCTTATCTCCCAAAGTTACCTCCCAGGGATCTCGAAAAATTTCTCTAAAATTCAGAAAGTAACTCTAAAATATATCTTGCACTCTTTGATTAATTAAAAGTTTGTGTCCCGGTTTTGTTATTCCAAAAAAGAATTCTAGGACTTCCCTGGTGGCGCAGTCGTTAAGAATCTGCCTGCCAATGCAGGGGACACATGTTAGAGCCCTGGTCCAGGAAGATTCCACATGCCGCGGAGCAACTAAGCCTGTGTGCCACAACTACTGAACCTGCGCTCTAGAGCCCTCGAGCCACAACTACTGAAGCCCACGCACCTAGAGCCCGTGTTCTGCAGCAAGAGAAGCCACCATAATGAGAAGCCTGTGCACCGCAACGAAGAGTAGCTCCTGCTCACCGCAACGAGAGAAAGCCCACGTGCAGCAATGAAGACCCAACAAAGCCAAAAATAAATAAATAAATTTATTTATTTAAAAAAATAAAAAGAATTCTAGGGCTTCCCTGGTGGTGCAGTGGTTGAGAGTCCACCTGCTGATGCAGGGGACATGGGTTCGTGCCCCGGTCCGGGAAGATACCACATGCAGCGGAGCGGCTGGGCCCGTGAGCCATGGCCGCTGAGCCTGTGCATCCGGAGCCTGTGCTCCGCAACGGGAGAGGCCACAACAGTGAGAGGCCGGCGTACCGCAAAAAAAAAAAAAAAGAATTCTAAAGCAGTTTGGGGCAACAGCAAAATGATGGCAGCACCAACTCCCCCAGTTTCTCTTTGTGAAGACAGAAATTACTCAGATGAAGATAAAATGTTCAAAGAGTATTTGTAGACCACAAGGAGTATTATAGTCCAACAAACTCAGGGATGTCTGTAGGCATTCTGGTAGGTGTTTGCAGATATCATTCAATTCACTCTACTGGCATGTCTCATCACGTATAATAGCCACCTAATTACATATATGTGAATTATACAACTAGTAAACTCTTGAAAGATTTCTTCATCTCTCAAGGCCCTTACCCCCAACTCCTCTGCCCTAGCTCCCTAGAGAGTAAACCAGAAATACAGGGAGTGAGATGTCACTGAGAGATCTAGCATGTGCATAAGGCTGTGTGCGTATGTATGTGTCTGTGTGCGTATGTGTGTGTAGCTGTGTTTCTAAATGCCCATTCATAACCCTGTCACATCACTCTGAGTCTATTTTTCCTGCACACCCAAGGCAGTTGTAATATTTTCAGTGAATATGTGTGCTCCCCTTAATAGCATGGATATTTGAGAAATAATATTGATAGTACTGCATTTGAGGTCCCTATCCATGGGGGGAATAAGGATAGAACAGTCTGTCCCCATGATGGGGATCAGGGCAGGCATTGCCACATGGTCTCTATTGAGAGAGCGTTTTACAGAGCCAGGGCCAGGGCAGGAATTGTGAGTTGCAGCAGTGCAGGGCACCATGTGCTGGAGGGCTGAGTTGTCCCAGTGTGTCGGGGAAAACACAGCCCTGCACTGGGGATGCCCAGCACTACCTTCCAGTTCCAGGGGCCAAAGGTTGAGTCAAGTTTAAGTGAGAGAGTCCAGTGTTTGAAATCCATCAGCACCACAGAGATGTTCAGGAGATATCACAGACGACTTGTCATTCCCAATGGAGCCCCACAATCACCCGCAGACAGAACTCTTGAGAGTCCTTGGAGGTACCTGTGCGCTGCTTTATAAGAGCCCCGGTGGTCTGGAGGAAAGACTGGTAACCACTCACAGGAAGTCTGGAATGAGACAACCTGGATTAAAATTACAGTCCTGCCATTTGCAAACTGTATGATCTTATGATTACCACTCACTGTACATAAAAAAAGATAAATATTTTCACTAACTACTTATCCAACAAGTATTTAAGTTTCAGGGGACGCAGCAATAAAAAAAAATCACTATCTTTGATAATTTCACTAAAATGATGACAGCATTCATTTATCAGGCTCTTGCTCTAGAGCCGGATCGATTAAGGTGCTTTACACACATCATCATCATTAATTCTTCGAACAGTCCTATGAAACAGGTATTAACTACATCTACTTTACAGTTGAGGAAATTGGGGCTTAGGAAGTTAAATTACTGAAGTTTACAAAGTAAACTTTGTAGATTGGGAGTTTGAACCCAGTTGTTTTCTGCTCACAAAGCCTGAGTGCTTAACCTCTTATACCATCCAATAGATCATAGGGAAAAAGCATGATAGGATCATAAAAGTCACATTACAGATACAAATACATCCTGCAAGGGTCAGGGACCACATGAGTGTTAGAGAAGGAAGAAGAAGCACATCTACATTTAACCAGGGGATATCAGTGAAGTCATCCTGAAGGATGAGATGACAGAGATGGATTGGAAGAGCTTTCTAGGTAGAGAAAAATATATAGATTAATAATAATGGTCTTCCCTGTAGGAATTTATAAGAAATTGCTTATACCTTTCTCTATGGAACTCAAATAACTGCCCCAGCTTTATACTAATTTGCTTTCTCCCTTGAGAGGAAAGGAATAGGGTACTAATTTTGGTCTCTCATTTGCAGAAGAGGAAAACAACATTCATAGAGCTTAAATAAATCTTTCAAGATCATGTAGAACACCAATAAAACAAAAACAACAACTACAAATTGAGATCTGGGACTCTGTTTCGGTCCACGGTCTGTTCACATAATCAGTCTCTTATTTAAACACAGGCCTGAGCATGGCTTATGATGTGTGCTATTATTATTTGCTTTGCAAATACTTTGCAAATCCATGCACATCTTTTCTTTTCCTTTTTGCACATATAGAGCTTTCTCAGGAAGACTGTGGGAACATGTTTTTGAGAACGATGTGGAGAATTCATTTTTCCACATTTTTCTTGGCAAACCTGGGGATCACAGTATATTGCTTTAAAAAGTTTATCTGGGGTTATTTCATTGGCTCTTCTCATCTGTAACCCTAGTGCAAGTGATTGATGCTTACCAAGGTGGAGAGAAGTAAAGACATGGTGATGATAACTTAGCTTCACCAAGCCATTTAGTCACTCAGCCAGGACAAGAAAGAAGTTATGGTAGGGTGTGAAAATGACCAGAGTCTCCATCCACTTTTTTACTTCTGAATCTTGTCAGGATGTGGACTAGCCTGTCAAAAAGTATTTGAGCTGGTGCCCATAAATGGTGATTTATGAGGCAGTAGGGCAGAAACTGACAATTGTCTTCTCCACCTCCCTCAGTAACAGAAATACTTTTATCCGATCATTTAGCTACCCAGAAAAAAAAAAAAACTGTATTTCCTAGCCTTTTGCAATCAGTTGAGTCAGGCAACTAACTTCTGGCCAGTACAATAGAGGCAGAATTTGATTGTACAGCTTCCAGGAAGCATCCTTAAAGATAAGCGGAAGATCCTTCTCCCTCTCCCTCTCTTCTCCATCCAAACGGCTGGAATATAAGTTTAATAGCTGGAGCTCCAGCAGCCACTTTGAACCATAAGGATCAATGCAAAGGAAACCCACAGATAGAACAAGAGAGAATGAACCCTAATACAATGTCCTGCCATACCAGCTCTAGACTTCATGATTTCTTGAAGTGACAAAGAAATAAACTTCTATCTTGTTTAAGTCACTCTTTCTTGGGGTTATTCTATTACTCATAGCTGAACCTAGGAGAGACTGGAACAACCTCTTGGGTTTTGTAGTGTGCTCCTCAATCGGGGGGAACAAAAGTAATCTTTCTCCTGATTTCTCTAAATAGTGGCTAGTGCAATAATTATTAGCTAGAATAGTTAATTTGCAATTTATCAAGACACTCTTTTGACATTTTTGTTGTCATTGTTTTAAACTCACATTTAAAGCATTAATTACAATTCAACTTGTTGTATATTTCCATGCATTACACCTGTTTTTTTTCCAACTAAATTGGGAATTTCTTCCATTATTGAGTTTCACTCATGAATTCCAGATTTTCAAGTTTCAGTGATAACTTAGGGATACATTTACCACCTGTGTTAAAATTGGAAATGCACTTTCTTTCAGAAGTTGTCTGTGCATTTGTATATGCAGAGTTACTGAAAAGGAAAGCAGCATGGGGTTTAAGAGCTTGGTTTCAATCCCAGATATATTACTAGGTGAGTTATTTACTCTCCTTGTTCCTCAGTTTTCTCATCTGGAAGATGAAAATAATAGATGATAATAACATAGATAAAAATAATAATAGAAAGTACTAATTTAGCAAGTTGATGCTATAATCAATCTTGTTTACAGATGAATACACTGAGACACGGAGAACATAAATTGCTCAAGGTCACAGAATTAGTAAAGGGTGCCAGAGGGATGCACAGGCTGGCATCCTGTGTTTTCAACAAGCACCGAGTCCCTGAAGATGTGACAAAAGCAATACTGATATTTCTGCCCCAAACCAACTAAAAGTCTACCGTAAACCTATTACTTCTACCATTCATTTTACACTGACTATAAGCTACCTTGTAACTTTTGTTTTTACCTTGTTAGGATGCTTTCCAAAACTTAATAAAAATTAATACAAATATAGTATACCTTTGTCATCTAAACATTTTTCAAACAGTCAACAGATAGTGTTTATGCTGATGACGTTTTCAGGTTAGAGAGCATTGCAAATTATGGGTAACAAAAAGGTGCATCGATTCTAATAGTGTTTGGTGTTTTTTTTTACCACATTCCAAGCCTTTTTATGATAAGAGGAAAATGGCACAAGTAATACAGACCCAAATATAAATCCTACAAACCTACATTGACCAATGCAATTTGCCATGGACACTCTAAACATTAAAATAATTATTCACATGATCATTAAGACATTCACTGCCTATGTTTCTGTTTTAACAAGTAGTGGTTCATTTTGTACATTAAGTGAATTTATTATTTTTGGCTTATCAAAATTAGAAGGAAATTGCTTAAATTGAAGGATCAAGCAGTCAAATTCCCAATCTGAGCCATAGGAGATTTACCTAAGAATTATTTTGGGACTCCCTAGATGACCTCAGGGAGTCCCAAAACTACGTAACTACTTATTCATCACTGTTAAAAATGGCCATAGTGTAGTCTCAGCCTCTAGTAAATCAACTGAGTGGAAAAATATTTAATAATGTGACTGTTACAATCTATCAGAGACTTACTACTAAAAATGTGTGTAATTTTAGAAGTAAAGTTATCAATAAGAAAAATCCAAAATTAGAGAACAGTTATGTTAGGAGGTCATAATTTATATTTATAAAATAGTCTTCACTACTCAAAGATAAACCATAAATTTACTCTGGAAAATATGTATTTTGAGTGTCTATTAATAAATGTAAACATTCTACAAAATGAAGTTGCATTGAAGTTAGTTCCATTTTTAACTGAAGACCAAAAGAGAATAATTGTAACAGTGTCTTATTTGTTTAGGACTACAGTTTGTAAATCATTTTGGCCTCTACTATCTCATTTAATTCTCATATGAATTCAGAGGTAGCAGGTATTATTACCCATCTCTATTTTACAGAATGGGAAGCCAAGGATCAATGATCAGAGAAGTAAAGTCTCTTACTGTCTTTACATAGTAACTGACCTATTTATTTTAGGTCCAAATCCTGCAATCTTCCTAACACAATATGCTTCAAAATTTTAGCATAGGTCAGTAACAAACTCAAGTCCAAAAATCTGATTTTTAGCAAGCTTTCCAAGAAAAGTGAATGAAAAATGACTATAATCGGTACCTTGCATGAGTATGCTAAGTTAAAATATATTTGTCCCCAGTCTAGTGAAAAAATTTTAAAATCCCTAAGAACAGATCTATTAACTCTACTCTCAATGCATGTATATTATCTACACTTAGGGACCAGGTCTACATTTATCTCAGGAGGTACAAGGAGAAATAATTTGAATTAATTCCTCCCCACCTCAAAAAAACCAGAGTCAAAAATCCTTGATTTTTCCCCCAATCAAAAGAACAAGACAGAACTGCTAAAATCTTCCTTCCCGCAATACTGAGGTGCACATGCTTTTTCGTCAGCTCTCCCAGTAGTTTGTTTCACAGAATTAAACACTGGGTGTGGAGTCTGTGGCCATCCAATGACTGAGTACACAGGGGAATGGGCCCGAATGATCCGGTCCAGGTGCAGAGTAAACAAATGTTCTTCCTAAAGTGTTTCCCCTTCTTAATAATAATAGTAAAGTTATAATCACTTTTTCAATAAGTTTTTTCCCATTTGGAAAAGCACAGTCCATGAGTGTGGATCTCTCTGCTCCAAAGTGTACTGTTTATGCCTGTTAATGATCGACCCCCATAGTTTACTAATCATAAGCTCATCTCACTTTGGTGGGTTCATATTGACACTCAGCTCACTTACAAAGACTATTTATTATCAGTTTTTCAAATCAGCAGTTGATTGGCATTCAGCATAACTTCTTTTGAGGGACAGTGTCTTTGTATACAACTAATTAAACTAAGAAGCTCATCTGTTCAAAGTTGCTAGAATTAGGATTGTGAAAAAATAATATTTTTTGCCTCAAAATTGCTATACTCATATATACAAAGTTTCTATATAATGTGATGAAATAATTATTGTAATTAGCATCTTAATTTGAATTTAGATGCAATTTATTTTGTCTTTTTAGAAATCTAAATTAATTCCCTGGGAAACTGATGAGAATTTTTCAAAGTAGAAATAAATGCTGTAATAAATCAAGAGATAAGGGAACAGGCAGACATTATTCTGCAATTAAAGTTTACTAAATTAATTCCACTTAAACTCCTTGGAGTTTAATGTGAAAAAACCAGGAAGTATGTATCTTCTTGAATTAAAAAATTCACACACTGAAATTTAAAGGCAAAGAAGAGAAAAGAACCACATAATCAGTATTTCCCTAAGCACTAATCAGAAAATAAATGTTAATATTCCTCTCACAGTTTGATATTAAAAATATAAATAAAAGGCACCAAACCTAAGAAAATTAAATGAAAGCATGGACAGGTGATTGGAAGTTGAATGTGAATATTTGTTTTACCCCAATGAATGTAAATTTCATTAGTTGATAATTAAAAGGAAATTATACAGACATTACAATTACTGCCAACGGCATAAATTATGAAGCTGTATGGCAAAACAATTTAGGAACCCATATTACCATTATTATTGTCAAACTGGTTACCAGAGAAATCTAGGGTAAATAATATACTCTGTGACTATGGAAATGAGGCCTTGATGTGTTGCTAGACGGTTAAGGCTAATGTCATTGTATAAAACAATAATGTTAAACATTATTAGTTTTTTAATTATGTCAGTTAATTAGAATTGTTCCTGTTAATTGCCTATGATTCATCTCCAAATGAAAAATGCTCAAGTAAGAGCTTTGGTTTTTTCTCTCCCAATACACCGTCTACAATAAGGTCTGAGTTTTGTACCATTGGATTTTACAGATACCATTAGCCTGAGCAACAACGATAATGATGATCAAATTCATCCATAATAAAAGGTACTTTAATAAAGATATATTATTAAGGAAGGTGCTCAAGAATAAAAGGCCATCCTTTTACTACTGTGGACTCAAAAATAAACCCTCATTTCCCAAATGTTGGTTTTATGTCACAGATTTTCACCAACAAATTAAAAAATTAAAAGCATATCGTAAGGTTAAACTAAACACTATCTGACATTTGCTTAGCCTACAAAGACCAAAACATTGAACTTCTATGAACCCTCAGCTTCTTCTCTTATATTTCATGACCTCAGGAAATATTTATATTTTCTGAATTTTACTCATATGGTTCAATACTTACTGAGCACCTTAATATACGATTAAGACCATGTAAAACACTGGATGTCCAGTTGTGGGGAAACCTTATGAGCCTGCCCTTGCAGGGCTTAGAATTTAAAGCCACAAGGCAATAGTAAACCTTTTGCTGTCATTCAGACCATCAAAACTTTAAAACCGTGCCATAGCTTCATGGCCAGAATACCAACAAACTAACTCTAACTTCCTCAGTTTTCCCCCATCTTGAATAAAAACACAAATGCTTGTTCATGAAGTTTTGTCCATTATTGCATTCCTAGTGGCCAAACAGTGGCTCATAATAGGTGTTTACTTAATATTTGTTGAATGGATGAATTATCCATTACAGAAAATGCAAACAATATCAAATAAGCCTCTCAATATAGATTTTTCCATTGATATTAAATGTTCTTAATAGAACACTGAGATCGTTTACACTGAAGAAAAACCATTTTTTAAAAAAATAGGTTAATTTTTCAGTGGCCATAGTTTAGTATTAGGTACAAGAAAATGTTGTAGAATTTCGTTTATATTTTGATGAGAAGTCCTCGTTTTAAAAATATTTAAAGTGTTTAGGGAAAGAGGAGATTCCAAAGAGCAATTTTTCATACCACAATAAAATGACATCTGTGATATGATTGCTCCAACCTTCTACAATATGTGATATCAAGGAAGACTCATTTTATAGATAGCAAAAGAATCAGAACAGGACAGGCCTTTCCACCCTACCAGCCGTCTGCAAGATAGACCCTTCAAAGAACCTTTCAGAAGTGTTTACCATCATCTGTGGGGTGGCTTAATTAAGTCAAGATCCAATCCTTACCTTGGTTCTGAAACAAAGCTGGTATTTTAGATTTTATATTTCCATTTGGGTTTTAATGAGAAGGAGAATTTTCTGCTCCTAAACCACTTGAATTGGTTACAGTGATTTCAATTCAGTGGCAGGAGGGACTGACTAGGACAATGTAAAGATGCTTTAACACCTGCAAGTTTCTGGAAAACATCACGTGTCATATCCCATAACTAGAATCTGGACCAATGGGTCGGGATGGATGTGTTGCAGAAACCTACTATCCCTGTGTTACAAAGGGAGCGGTATTGAAGAATAAAGAAAGGACTAGACAATGTTAACACACAGAATGATGAACCCTGTACACATTCGTACCTTTCCAGAAAAATGCCCAGCTTGTTCCACATGCTATTCAGTAGTCAAACTGCCAAGCAGACTTTTTGTCCTTCCAAAGATGGTCTCATTCCTTGACGTTTCAGTTTTTGTAATTTGGTTGATTGGAGAACTTGGCTGAGCAAAGCATCATCAGAGATGATTTCTCTTGTCGTGAATTCAAAAGGCTTCAGCATACAGCATAAATGATCCATTAGCGTTCATTGTCTAGAGTTCAAGAAAACACCTTCTGCAGCATTGTCACTAATGTGTGTGGATTTTTTTCTTTATCTTTCTTCTCCTTCTATGGGGAAAGCCCGCCTCCCGACATATAGAATGACTGTGTTTTCAGTATGTGAGCACTTTGTGTGATTAACTAAAGTTGGGGGAAACTGTCACGTTTCAAAAATTCTCAAAGAATTCTGGCAAATGGCAAGAACAAGTTCCAAAGAGACTGGGAAAGACGGCCGTATTTCTAAGTTTATTGAAAAACCATAAATCAGATAAAATTGCTAGACAAAAAAAAATAAAAAGGATTTAGTGTGCATGGTGAAATATTTTCAGGTGGTCAAGATAGAATAAAACATTGCCAACTCTTTTTTTTTTTTCTTTTTTTTGCGGTACGCGGGCCTCTCACTGCTGTGGCCTCTCCCGTTGCGGAGCACAGGCTCCGGACGCGCAGGCTCAGCGACCATGGCTCACGGGCCCAGCTGCTCGGCGGCATGTGGGATCTTCCCGGACCGGGGCACGAACCTGTGTCCCCTGCATCGGCAGGTGGACTCTCAACCACTGTACCACCAGGGAAGCCCCATTGCCAACTCTTTTAAGCTTACAGTTCTAGTGTAAAAACAAGGACGCAAAACAATACATTGAAAAAAATAGTAACCAAAATAACTTTGAGAAAGCACAAAATTGGAGGATTAACACTATCTGATTTCAAGACTTATTAGAAAGCCATAGTAACCGAGAAAGTGTGGCAACCGGTACAAAGGTAAATGCATAGAAAAATGGAAGAGAGTAGAGTCCAGAAATAGACTCATACATATATGATATGTGGATCAATGAATTTCAACAAAGATGCAGAAGTGTTAGTTGGAAAAAGGATAGTCTTTTCAAAAAATGGTGCCTAACAATTGAAATTTCAGATGCAAAATACAACTTACTTTGATTTATACCAATACAAAAATTGGTTCAAAATACATCATAGACCTAAATGTAAAACCTAATAGTTTAAAACTTTAAAAGAAAACATAGGAATAAGTCTTTGTGACCTTGGGATGGGCAAAGATGCCTTAGATTCAACACCAAAAGCATGATCCATGAAAGAATAAACTGATGAATAAGACTTTGTCAAAATTTAAAATTTCTGTTCTTAAAATCACTGTTAAGAAAATGAAAAGACAAATCACCAGGTGGGAAAAAGTATTTGTAAATCATATATTGGCTAAAAGACTTGTATCTAAAATATATAAAAAATTCTCAAAACTCAATAATCAGAAAACAAACAACCTTTTTTTAAAATGGGAAAAACACTTATACTGACTTCTCCAAAGATATACAGGTAGCAAATAAGCATATTAAAAATATACTTGATATCATTCATCATTAGGAAATGCAGATTAAAATCACAATGAAATACCATTACACACCTAATTTAATGGCTAAAATTTTTAAAAACTTACCACCCCAAGTGTTAATAAAGATGTGGAAGAACTGAAACTCGCATATACTGCTGATATGAATATAAAATTATCCAACCATTTTGGAAACAACTTGGTCATTTCTTAAAAAGTTAAAGGTACACCTACAATGATATGATTCAACCATTCAATTCCTGTGCAGTTACACAAGAGAAATGAAAACTTGTCCATACAAAGACTTGTATATAACTGCTCATAGTAGCTTTATTTGTAATAGCCAACCCAATGTCTATCAATAGTTGAATGACTAAACAAACTGTGGTATATCTGTACAATGGAATACTATTCAGCAGCAAAAAGGATTGAATTACTGATAACCCAACAACATGGATGGACTCAAATTATGCTTAGTGAAATAAGGCAGACAAAAAAAAAAATGAGTACATACTTATGATTCCATTTATATAAAGTTCTAAAAAATACAAATGAATCTGTAGTGACAAAAAGTCAATCAGTGATTATTTGGGGAGGGTAATACAAAGAGAGGTTAAGGAGCGCAAGGAAATATTTAGGAGTTATAGATGATGTGTTAATTTTCGTAATCGTGGTGGTTTTTTCATGGGTGTATAGATATGTCAAACCGTATCAAATTATACACTTTAAATGTGTGTAGCTTATTGTATGTCAATTATACCTTATTAAACCTGTTAAACCAAAAACAAACAAAAAAGCAGTATGTGATGAAGTTGGAAGAAGATTTGGGGATGATGAATTGTAGGAATTCTAACAGGATCAATATACCGCATGGTCGATTGGAAACGTTTCCCAGAGGAAATGACACCTGGCATTGTCCCGAATGAATGAGGAAATCTTAGTTCATGCAGATCAGTTCATTAAATAGTTTTTGAGCACCTACTATGTGCCAGGTGTGGTTCTAAGGAGCTTATTGCTTAATGGGATAGACAGAGCTATAAATACTGCATTTCAAGGTAATTTGGAGTTAGAGCTGGATAGAAGTTTGCACGCAATGTTCTGAAAGCACAAAGGAAGGTGGATTAGCTTCACTTAGAGATCCTGAGAAGGCTTCATAAAAAACACTTCCTGAGCTAGGTCTTGTAGATGAGAATTATTAGCCAGGAAAAGAAAGGCGGAGTCAGTGCCCAAGAAGAAGGATACCTCTGAGCAAAAATTTGAAGGTGTGGACAGTATGGTGCCTTCCGAGAAATCAAAGCAATTGACATTGGTAGATAATAAAAATGAGGTAAGGAGTGACACTCATGTATTCATCCACTCAGTTTGTTATTCAACAAATATTTATTAAGTGGTTTCTATGGACCAGGCGACATCAGGACAAAACAGGTGAAGTTCTTGACCTTATAAAGCTTCCATTGTGCAGCGGGAACTCATACTAGAGGGTGCCCTTGATTCAAAAACCCATAATGGTCAACGAAGACCAGACTATGAAGAGTCTTGGATACCATCCCAAGGTGCTCAAGCTTTATTCTGGAGGCAAGAGAGATCCATGAAGAATGTTAAAAGAAGAATAACGTGATCAGGTTCATTCTCTGAAGATCATGCAGACTTAGAGGGGAGGGTTGATCTGATGAGAACAAGACTAGAGAAGGGGAAACCTGTTAGTTCACTGTTATAAGAACCAGGATTGGAAACAGGAGAATAAAAGGTTTGAGGGCAAATCCATGATGAGTTCAGTTAGAGACATGAAGCTTTGACACAACCAGGAAGCAGCTGGCTGTATTCGTCTGGGGCTCACCACGAAGGTCAGACTTAGAGATGCAGACTGGTGCTGAGAATCTGAATCAAGAGAAGGAAGGAAGCCTGAAGGGACGTATTTCCCACTGGTGTATCTATTAGGCATTGGATGCTCGCTTAATTTTTGCCTAAGGCTTCCTTTGTCCTAGCTATTTCCTCTTATTTACTATGCTTACATAGCCACCGCCAGCATAATCTACTGCCCCTAGGAGGTGCCAATCTGTGGCAGCAGACTCAAGATTATCAAATCAAGCAATGTTGGATTCAGAAGGGGTTTTAGAGATCATCTCACTCATTCTCTTCCACTTACAACACTATTGCTTCAAAAATACTATTTTGATAATCTACCATCGATTAACATATAAACTATCCAAAATGACCTCACATCTGGGAACTAGAGGTGCAAAAATCCCCCTGTAGAGTTAATAATCTGCCTAAACATTGCTTAATGATTTAAAGAAACACAAGCAACAGACATCTAAATAGAATGACGTTTTATTTGTATGTGAATCTCTCTGAGTGTGAGGGAGGATGATACCTTCATCATGCTAAATTGTAACGCCTAAAATTTAGACTAATGATGGTGTCACTTGTCCTAATGTTTTTAAGATGCCCAGAGATGTAAATGGTCACTTATGTCTCCCATAGACCTCACACTTGAACTGCCTATCAAGACCATATCTTACACATATCTTCATGTTGAAGCAATCATATATGAGAAATGAAAGGCAGTTACAGAATCATAGTCCTTGATACGTCGATAAACCAGGCACATATCCTGGCCATTAAAATGAACAGAGCAACTTCTGGGTGGGCGTTTCCATAATCCCATTTCTTCCTTTTTGACAAAAGGGCCCCTGATTTCTGTCCTTTGCTGAATGTAGCCTAAAAACATTCTAACCTAGAGTTTAACCAATAAAGGCAGCAGTCCTACATTTAATACTGAGTGTTGTGATGGAACAGAAGATTTCCATCCTTGTGGAAACAATGTAGAAACCTGTAGAAGCCCAAGAGAAGAAAGAGTCACACCCATCTTTTATTTCCTGTCAAGGATATTCCAGCTTTCTTGACAGAAAAATGGCCTTTTCAGTGACAGGAAGATAAAACTCAAAACTTTTGAGTTGTGGTGAAAGTTATCGTTTTGATGGTAGTGGTGGTGTCGCTGCCTCTCCCCGCTTCCTCCTTCTATGCCTCTATATGACTGTCTCATCTAATTGAAAACAATAGCTCTTATTCATCCTACCTGATTCCAGGGACCCTAAGTAGACTGTGTAACTCTCACGGCTCAGAGCAGCTCAGACACCATGCAAATATCGATTCGTTTCTGTCTCACACAGCCAATTATATTTTTCTGGATTTGCTTTGATCTGCTTGGTGACACTTTGGTCCTCTGTACACTTCCGATGACAAGGAGAGTTGGAATGCCTTATGGGACGCCCAGCACAGCAGCCGACACACAAAGGTCCTAGCTGCCAGGTGATGTAGAGGCTCTAGGTCAGAATGTTGCTACCTAAAGTCATTATTTTTGCTAATATCTATGGAACCCCCTTCATCCTGTGCTTTAGCACTAATGTAGGAACAAGAATCTAGCCTCCCTCTTCACTCTTATAAGAGGCTCCCTTATTTAGCTAAACTATTGTCAAACTTCTTACGTTGAATACTTTAAAAACATAATTTGTATCAGGTTTAGATGACTAACACATATTTACTTTTGACATTCATCAGAAGTCTTTGACAAAATAGTCACAATTCATTTCTTAGCTCAGAGTTTCATAGTAGAGAATGTTTGTGTGTACTGTTTGGGACTGTCTTTGACTGGGAGATCGTTTCAGTATTTAAATCCAGAAATTATATGCAGTAGTTCTTATCAAAGTGTTTATCATTTCTAAATGAAGTAATCTTAGGAAACATTTTGTTATAACTTTCAGTTCATAGAAAAGTTCAATCACCATTCTAAAAAGAGGGTCTTAAAACTTCACTAGTCCGAGTGTTTGTTCCTTTTCCTGAATCACAAGGATCAAAGGCATTAACTCCAGCGAGCATATATGCTAGTTTTGTTTGGCACGGTGAAGGCAACACACAGCACCTCTCATGTGAGTTTATTGAACTCCCAAAGTACAGGATCTGGGTCCTACAGTGGTTATAAGTGAAGACATTATAAATTTCTGACATCTTCTAGAGACTGACAGTAAAGGAAACGGGCTTTCATTGTTTCTCCCTTATAGTTCACGAATACAACCCAGGCAATTTAGGAAGAAAATGAAAGACAAATCACTAAATGCCAAATTACAATTTCCATACTTCGATCTTGCTTCTCCACTGCGGGATGGGGCTCTTTAATATTCTACAACGCCTGTGACAACTACTTCTCCAAGTGTTGGATATGCAATTTCGATCTTTTTCTCTGAGTCTTTGTACCTTTTAGTCTAACAACAAAGAGGAACAAAGATCCTAATTATACCCATAATCATTATTATCTGAAGAAGTTCCCAGTAATTAAATTTTAAAGAAAATTTATTTAATGAGCTTCCTACAGTCACATCCAAGCAATACACATTCAAGTAGATAGTGATTAGTATGAAATAGCACTAATTTGAATGACTTGATAAAAGCTCCTACTTCACTACTATGTTTTTAATAATTGTGTAATTACATAGAGAATTATTCCTGTAAATATCGCTTGTTTTATATAGAATAGAGGACATGAAGATGTGTTCTATCCAGAGCAAATTTCCAATATGTTGAAGCTGTAGCTCCTTGTGTCAGCTAAAAAGTTAATATGTATGTCTTAATTACACAAACACACACACTCTCTTGCATCGAATATACACCTTTCATTTGCATGAGTTCAGAAGAAGTGCTTAGCTTGGTAGATGCAGAGGTGGAGGGAAAATAAATCTTCTCTGAAGGAGTGCATGGTCATTACCAGTGAATGGAAATGAAAAGCATATTTCAGTGAACATCTCCTAATTATCCCATAAGAGAGGCGCGATAATTGGCATAGACTATATCGATGTTGTCGCGTCTATATCATTTCCAGTGATTCATGAAGCTTTAGAAATGTTAGCATGTAATATTGTGCATTTGTTCTTTTCATTTCAGGGCAAAATAAAGTGCTGATCTTAAATACAACTATAGAAAGAACTACGGCTCAAAGCAGACCTCGTTCATTTGAATATTTTTTCATATCATGGGACTAAAGTAACAAAGGATCCCACACATCCTCAAATAACTATTATAAGAGGCAATGAGACAAAGGCGACATATACTGGCCAAGGACTCAGGAGACCTAGGACCAAATTCCTGCCCTACCTCTAATTAGATGGGGTAACCTTTAACAGATTACTTGCCCTCCCTGGGTCTCAGTTTCTTCATCTATAAAATAAGATTAGAGATCTAATTTCTAAGGCACTTCCAACTTTCAGCTGCAGTTTTTCTCAACACCACTAGCTCTATGATACGTAGCACTTAATTTTATAAACAGAAACAATCTGCTAGATATATTTCCCTCTTCCTACAATTCAAAATGAAAGGCAATATTTATTACTTTCAAAAGGAAACATTTGGATATAAAGCATCTAATGCAGCTCTGGGTACCCAAAATATTTATTCAATATTTTATTCTATACGTCAGTGATACAATGTTATACTGACTTGTTCAATGGGCAATAAAAAGTCAACAAGGTTAAAATGAGAAAGTAAATAAGATAGATTTGGCATAAAGTTTTGATGTCACGCAAATAAAATTAAAATGGTCCTTCCTTCCTAACTCCTACCAAACCCTCCTTTTCAACTGCACACAATTTTATCCTTGGGAAATAGGGCTTGGGATAGATGGAAAAAAGAGAAAAGCATCCAAAGTCATTGGAATCCAGCTCCTTATTAGCTGACACTTCATCAGTAGAAGTAATTGGCCATCCTTTGTGCAATCTATAACTTGCAGAGAGATATTAGCAGTTTTAGTGCTGGAATGGAATAAAGAAAAGTTGAGTAACTCTAATGGCAATGCCCTGGGACTCAATTCCAGAAGCAAGGTTAGCGTGGCTCCGGCTGGTGTGATTGGCCACAGAAACCCTTGAATTGCAAAAGAAAATGTACTTGATCTTGATCTGGCCATGTCTGATTATGCATTGTTAGAATTCCTCTTCTGGTCAACTTAAACATTATCATCCCTGCTGATATCAACAAGACACAAACGAAGTATGAATAGCCCCTGGAAAGTCCATGGTTTTCCTAAGCTGAAAAACAGGTTTGGAAAGAGAAGTTTTATCACCATTTATGTAGAGAAGTAAATTTGGGTGCAAAGCATCCCGACTGAATTTCGACCATTACATAATTCACTTAGACTTTCAGGAATCCAGGACCTGGTCATTCACATAGGAAATAACTCCAGGTAAAGCTACTAGAAACACAAATCCAAATTCATGTTGGGTATTTATTGAAGGTTAGAAGAATTAAGGAACTAGTCTTAGGCATTGTTCACTTGTCCTCTTTCTTATGGTTCTTACTAAATAAAAATTCTTTATAAAAAGCACTGTAATTTTTGAAGCCAATTCAGCAGCCATCTAAGATTCTAGAGATGAGGTTTTTCTTTCTTTTTTTTTTTTTTTTGCGGTACGCGGGCCTCTCACCGTTGTGACCTCTCCCTTTGCGGCACGGGCTCTGGACGCGCAGGCTCAGCGGCCATGGCTCACGGGCCCAGCCGCTCCGCGGCATGTGGGATCCTCCCGGACCGGGGCACGAATCCGTGTCCCCTGCATCGGCAGGTGGACTCTCAACCACTGCGCCACCACGGAAGCCCTAGAGATGAGTATTATTAAAGCCAGCCTCCGTAATCGAAGTGGGGCAAATGACCAAATGATAAGAACACAGTTAAATTGTTCCCCAACACCCAGATTCCATGAAAAAGGAATCTTTGCATATGCTTCCCAATTTGGTGTGATCCTTTTGTGGAAGCTTTTTCAAGATGTATAGAGAATCAAACAAAGCTAGATAAAAGGACAAAAATTAAATCTTCAAAAATTATAGATATTAAGAATTCTGTAGAGTATCTGCCACTTAGGGTTTTCTGCTTCAAGTCGACTTTCAAATTAATGGTCGAAAAGATATTAATTGCTTTCAATCCAAAATTGTATTTACATTTGCTTTAAGTTCAATAACTACCACATTTCACATAATTGCATTCTAGTCAGCGCACTAGTCTTCATTTTAAAGTGTTTTGTGAGTCCTTAAGATGCGAAAAAATTAACATATCATGAAAAGGGCAATTCATTTGAGGATGAAATCTGGGTAGGAGAATTTCACTCCGTAAATACATTATTTGAGCAGGCTAGACTCAATAGGAATCATCTTCAGGTTTTCCTGTTTAATTTCAGAAATAAAGCAGGCAAATTTAGGAACAAGAAGAAACCTGAAAATAAAAGTAAGTTTGATAGCAACTCGTTGGCAATGTCAAGAAGCTGCCACTTTTCTGGCTGATTTTATTTTCTATGCCCATGTTGTGGGAGAAGAATGCCAGCACAGAAAAAATAAAAAGCTGAAAAAATGCATTTTGATTAGTAAGGAAATGGTCCTGATTGTGAATTTCTAGTTTGTCTCATTCTTCTGGCTTTCCTTTCAAAAGACTTTTCTTTCATGTTTTATGCTCCCGGGCTGTTAATGTACCCTGATTTGTTGGTTCTGCTTTCAACTCAGGCATTCAGTACCTATACCTGTACTTCTCCATCTCCTTTATTACACTACATCTTTTGATGCTGGTAGTTATTTAGGTACGCTTTTTATCAAGTCCCCAAGATACACTGAAAAGAAGTCTTTCTTCCAGCTCAGCAGGATACGTAATAGCCCATTCAGCTTCATTCAATTCAATTTCACAGAGCTTCACTGAGCAACCTACTATGCGCTAGGCAGCTGGGCAGCAAGAGTAGGGACCCGTTAGTCTCAATGTACATGCAAGTTCTTCTTAATGTTGCTTCTTGCAGTATTTTCTTGCTTCTGATGTCTCATTTCTCTTAATTCCATCACACACCTCACATAAACGGCAGCCTAGGTCATTTAGCCATAAACTAAGTTTCACAGCTGGGTAGAGGCAGAACTTTGTATCGTGAAGCAATACCCAATGACCAGAACAGTACGCTGTCACCTTTTCTGTGTCTGAATTCAGTGACTCAGTCAGTTGGCGTTTAATTAGTTAATAAACAGACCGTTTCAGGGAGAGCATGCATTAGCATCTGACACCGGCTGGCAGATGAGCCTTCTTGATTGATTAAAATATACATTTAAATATATTCCCTTAATTTATATCAGTTGCAAAGTGAGGCAGTTATCTTTATAACTGAGAGCATTAGCGTAAATTATTTAGTATCTTCATTCTAATTTGCACCATATTATAATATCTATCTTGATCTCAGAATGAAATAAATCATCTGTCCCAAACTAAGCACACTGACTCCTGAGATTTTTCTATCTCTTTCCCATCTTTGCCTCACAATTCTTCCAAAGGAGACTGGAACTTCAAGGAATAGCAGTAGATTACTTGAGTGGAGAAAATAAACTTTAAAAAATGTTGTGGTTATTTTCAGAAGAATGACGAGCTTAGACTCTGACTTATGTTTATTTAAATATTTTATGATAAATTGAAAATAGAGAATAGTCTGAGCTTCCTCAAGACGTTTTGAATTTTTTATTTTGTCGCTGTTGCTGTTTTGGGGGTTTTGTTTCTAATCTGGATTAAAAATCCTTCTCTTGCCAGTCACTGCTGATAGTTGATTATGTGGCTGGTTTTGTCCTGGGCTCCCTAGGCAGGATGGTACAAAAAGAAACAGAAGATTTAACTGCAGTCATGTTTGAAGAATGAAGAATACAAGAGGTAAGTGAAAATGTAAAATATTGTACAGTGTATTTAGTACAAATACACATAAAGAAAACACTTTTTCAAAATAATTTTTGCTGGTAATAAATACATATTAATTATAAAAGATTTAGAAAATATAGGAAAGGACCAAGAAAAAACTAAATTACCTATAATCCCATAATTCAAAAATAACCATTACTGACATATTGATGCTTAGCTTCCTACACTTATCTGGCTGTATTTTTCTCCCTAAATTATGATTATACTAAGCTAACTGTTTTGTAGCCTTCTTTTCCACTTAATGTTTTAACATGAACATATTCCCATGTTGTTAAATAAAATTCTTCTGGAACGTTTTTAATGACTGCATAGAATTCCATCATGTGGATACAGTGTAACTAAAGTTAACCAGTTCTCATTGTTGAATACTTTTATCATTCATTCTCTGTGAATATTTAAAGTAATACTTGAATATTTTAAATAAACTTTTCACACATCCGTGATTAGGAAACTATCTTGTGGTGCACATTACTAGCACTCACTAACATCCAATCTCCTCTATTGCATGGGCAATTGGAAGAGAGAGAGATTTATGGGACAGGAGAACATGGAGGAATTTTAGAATCCATTTTAGTGAAGTTTGAGGCCAGATACCACATTGATCTTGGTGGTGATGGCGAATTACAGATATTTGTTACTAGATGGAAACTAAGAAATGAGATCACAAGGAATTCCCTGGTGGTCCAGTGGTTAGGACTGGTGCTTTCACTGCGGTGACCAGGGTTCAATCCCTGGTGAGGAACTAAGATCCCGCAAGCGCGAGGTAAGGCTGGGGAAAAAAAAAAGAAAGAAAGAAAAGAATGAGATCACAGGTCCAGGAAATGGTAGTGTAGATAAGCTTTCATCCATTTAGGAGATAATACCCAAAACACAGGAAAAATTACATAACAATAAAAGATTTCAATAAGCTTCAAGACAAAAACGCCGGCACAATGAGGGAGTGAATGATTGTCAAAGGTTTTTCTACACCAGAAAATTCAAATATTTTGTTTATGTACCCTCTAAAATTTTTTAAATTTTGTATTCCCTTAAACACTTTAAATGTACGTATATAAATTTTATTGTATATTTGTAATTCCAAAAAAATGTGTCTTGCAATGTATTACGTAATCTCTAAGTGTTTTTGATGTATTTTTATCAATATATTTTGAACTATGAATATATGTTGAATTTTGGATTTAGCTCACTCAAATAGTCTGTTAGTCCTCATTCTCAAAAAAATCAGCCAATCAGACTTACTTTATGCTGGAAAAATAAAATCTGACTTTATTTTTCTAATTCAAATAAAATGCTAATGAATGTCCCAATGGCAATCTTTTTTTAAAAATTTATTTATAATTAATTTATTTATTTTTGGCTGCGTTGGGTCTTCATTGCTGCGTGTGGGCTTTCTCTAGTTGCATCAAGCGGGGGCTACTCTTCGTTGTGGTGCGTGGACTTCTCATTGCAGTGGCTTCTCTTTGCTGTTGAGCACTGGCTCTAGGCACACGGGCTTCAGCAGTTGTGGCATGTGGGCTTATTGCTCCACGGCACGTGGAATCTTCCCAGACCAGGGCTCGAACCCGTGTCCCCTGCATTGGCAGGTGGATTTTTAACCACTGTGCCACCAGGGAAGTCCCCCGTAGCAATCTTTTTATTTCTGAATTCTATCTTTTTTTTTTCTGAATTCTATCTTTAATTATATCTGTGATAGATGATAGATAGATAGATAGATAGATAGATAGATAGATAGATAGATAGATGATAGAGTAGGCAGGATGCTTTCCCTGAGTTTTCCACCTTGATGAAATAAGGTACAGCATCCTTCAAGATTTCTTATAGTAGCTTTTTGCTTGGATCTTAAAGGACAGTCCCTTAGGAGTGAGTCATCCACAAGGAACACGTTTGTTTTATGTTACAATTGTGTTTACACCTTTTGCAATGATTTTTGTGCCCCAGAGGCTTTCACACAGTGGAGTAAGAAGATTCAGAATGGATGAGATTTGCATTTCTTTGGTAAAGTGGAGCAATTTTTAAAGAGCAGGCAGGAAAGGAGCATTGACCTACCACAGACCTCAGGCAGATTAACTGCAGGGGATAATGTGATTGAAGTTCATAATCAGAAGAGTGATTCCCTGAAAGTTATCCATGCCCAGACGCCCTCTGGAAAGCCTTTCTTATGCCCCACGTTGAAGACTCTTGTTTAGATAAGGGATCAGCAAACTGTAGCCTATGGGCCAAATCTGACCTGCTGCCTGCTTTTGTAAATAAAACTTTATTGGAATACTGCCTTGTTCATTGTCTTACGTATTGTCTCTAGCTGCATTTACACCATGACAGCATGGCTGAGTAGTTATAACAGAGACTGAATAGTGCTCAAAGCCTAACATATTCACCATCTGGACCTTTACAGAAAACTTTGCTGACTCCTATTATAGAAATTATAAAGTTGCATAAGTAGATCAGAGAAAGAGAGAGTACTTTAGGTTGGGCTGGGCAGCCTAGAACGTGCTACTTAGCTGGAAAAGATTTGGAAAGGTGAAGAGAATAAAAATGGACAAAAAGCATGCTATCACTGTATCAAAGACTAAAATGAGGACTCCATATAAATAAGCAGGCCCATGCTAAATTTTATAGACAAGATAATTATATATGAAGAAGAAAAGCCCACGAATAATGCTTGAGTCAGAGAATGAGCCATTACAAACACATGCTATCATCCCAGCCAAGATGAGGGTAAATTGTTCCCAGTCACAAGGGCATTTCCCCTGGAAGTCTCAAAGTAGCAGCTAACAGTGAATGAGATCCTTAAGCAGGCTTTAATAATGGTGGATGTCTTCACTAATGCAACTAATTGATTCAGATATGAAACCCAAACTCAGTAATGTAATCTAAGTGATATTTAGTTTTCTAATGTGACTCTGATTTCCCAGAAGAGGCTAGAGTGTGTAGGTTAACCCTCACTAATTTTTTCTTCTATCTGTTATTTCAGGAAAATTTCTATGTCAATCACTCAATATATTCTTAAAATCACCACCTAAAAGCCATAAAGAATATCAACAAAAACATAAGTAACAGACACCAATACTCCACTAATTTGACTTAACTAGGGTTGGGATTATTTTTAGAAATATTAGGAATGTGACTTTTGTGTAAATGCAGTAAATCCAGCTAGGGAGGCTAGGCGTATCTTAGAAGAAGGTCCTAGAGAAACTCCTTTAATAAACTGAAAGATTTGGTTGTATTCACCCCATCAGTTATAGCATTATCGGCATGTATGAAGGACCTGCCACGTAGAATACATTGGGTATATCTGAATGTAGGGTGGCGATTTTTAAACCTTACCTTTGCAGATGTGATCATACTGTTCACATACAATAATTAGAAGAAAATTTTTGTAAGGAGTTTTTGAATTATTAAAAATTCAAAATTGATAGTGTCTAAATTCATATTTTTTTCTCTGTAGTGTCCAGTCCTGTCTTATGATCAGAGACTATTTCCAAATTCAGCGTTTAAAATTTAGTATAATAAACATTAAACATCTTATGTAGAGATAGATACATCCATAGACTTCACTATACCTTGACATTGGTTCCGAAGTTCCAAAATTTAAAAAAAAAATGCCTTCATACCTTTATTTATTTGGCACTTGATGTATCGGTCAAAGCCCAACCAGGAGACAAAAACCACATGGTAATTTGAATATGGACAGTGTAATATAAAGAACGATTAACAGAGAGTTGGAGTAACAAGGGCTTGGTTAGTAGGAGTTAAAGAAAACAACAAAGAATACAGGAATAACACATATGAGGAGTAGCCACTATGCCTAGGACTGAGCTAGAGTGCCAGGAAAGACCCTTCCCCAAACAGGGCTGAGATACAGACCTCATTGAAGGGGGCCTGGCTGTAGCTCAAGGGATAACAAGAAGTAGCTGAGGTGCCACGCTGGCAGGACTTGCTAGAAATCTGTCCTCTGGAGGTGCTGGGGAAAGCAACCCTCATGCTGGTGCCAAGCCTCAGAAATCACTATAAAGTCACCCAAGAAAGTGGTGAGAGAGGATGTTCATGAGTCTCTGCCTCGCCAGCAGCACTCCATGCTGAAGCCATCACAGGAGATTCTGTGGAAGCTTCTGACTGCTGTGGGCCACATTAAGCTTCAGGAACTGGGATCTAGAACAGCCTTCCACAAAAGGAGCCAGGTATGGGGGAAACTGTGCCCTGTAAAAATCTGGTGAGCCAAGCACACCGGAAGGTGGAAGAGAAACCCCTTTTTCCTTATCCTGCCAGCACTCTCTTTAATGACAACTCTTAATGCTTTTCCAGCTGGCAGAGGAGAAATATTTACAAATCCCACCTCCATTATTACAGAGCAGCAGACAAAGAAGGGTATATTTTGAGCTAAGAGGTAATAAATCAATAACTGTCACACATGGCTTTCATAAGTATGTCTTCAATATGCTGTAGATCTTCACACTGCTGAGAATTCCACAATTGTCCATTTTTCCATATAATACCTGGAAGGCTCTTGGTAACCATTCATTCAATATGTATCTATTGAGTACCCTTGGTAAGTCTAGAATGTTCTCAAAGTCAGGAGTAAAAGATGAAACTTTGTAATCCAGGCCATTTTGTACACTTGAGTAGGAGAGGTAAACGGATATCAGCAGTTGGATACGATGGGCTGGGTACTCTACCAGAGGGGTAAATACCCAAAGCCCGTGAACCCCAGGGGAGAAGAAACTAAGTCTGCCTTAGACGAGAGGAAGGTGAGGATGAACAATATCCTGCAGAGAAGGTGACATCTTATTTGCATCTTGAAGGAGGACTGGAAGGTTTCCAGAAAGACAGGAGGCCTCTTTTGAGGGTGCCAAACATGCAAAGGCCCAAGGTGCCAAAGATAATGAGTTATTGACTAAAGGGCCAGTAGTTCCAGGAGGCTGCATACACGAAAGTAGTTAGCAGCCACATGGGAAGACCCATTCGGATAGAAAAATTACAATTTGACTCTAAAGGTTATCTTTTCTCCATCTCCTGGAAAAATTTTTTAGAGAAATATACTATTTTCATTCATCTTCCTAGGGAGTTGAAGACGGTAAAATTAAATGCTTAGATTTGTACTTGCTAAAAGAATCAAACTGAATGCAAAAGAGAACAAACAGTATTAAGAAAGAATTGACTTGCTCCGTTTTTTTCTTTTCTTTTTTTTAAATTCAAATGTGACTCTGGAGAGCCACCAACATAATATATTGGAGGATCAGAACATCTGAGCCACATCACTGATTAGCCTGCTTTTCACCCAAACCGAAGGGAAAAAAATATATTGGTGTACGAAATAAATGACTCATTGAAAATGACTGAGCATGCAACATTTCGGTAAAGGAGGCATGGCAACTCTACTGAGCCGTATTTTAATTTTGAACCACAGCAGAGGGCAATACAATTCCCTGGTCATCAGTTTAGAATTTTAGAAGAGCTAATAAAGGTTTAACATTGTATTATGGAGATCTGAGGAGCTTCCCGGAGCAGAAGAGGAGTGGAGATTTTTGGGGAAGATTCTGTTTTCTTGTTTTCTCTACTGTAGGGAAAATGTGTGCCCTGGGCATGGAGAGAGTGGGGAGGGGGTTCTTGCATCCAGAACTCTTGTTGGGACTTAGAAGTCAGGTCCTGTAGCAAATTTTATTCCAACTCAGGTTAGAAGTCAAATGTTAGCTCTAACACTTCTACGTGGCTCTGGAGAGACTCATTAAACTGGCTATAAAAGCTGGTTAGGGTTCATGGCTACTTTGACCCATGGGTAGAGCAAGTAATCATTTACATAACCCTCTTTTCCCAAGCAACGCCCCAGAAGACTTGTCCCAATGTCCTCTGCATGGCCTGGCATTTTACTGTGTTGCATAATTCTCTGGGCATGTTGTAAATATTAAGTGATTGCGTCAAGCTACTGCCTTTTCCAGAAATCTTCTGCAAACGGCGTATACCTCTAGGATAGATAATAATGGCTAACATTTATTTGGCACTTACTAATTCATCCCATGTCTAAATTATTAAAAATCATGTACCCTTTTAATCCTCACTGTGAAATAGGTTCTTTGAGCAACGCTATTTTCCAGATGAGAAAAACTGAAGCGCAGAGAGATTAAGTAAGGTCCTACAACTAGTACTTCTTGAAGCTGCTACTTGAAGGCAGGTGGATTCTAAGGTCTTGCATGGACTCATCACTTGCCACTAGAACCTTGATCAGGATTACATTGTAGGATAAATCCTGATGAGGGCTTACAGGAACCAAGAACTGTTTTAAACATTTTGTATACATTATTTCATGTTTTCTTTAAATGTAATACTCCCATTCAGTAGGTAAATATTGAATGAAAAAGGAAACTGAGGTGCAGAAAGATAAAGAAAAGTTCCCAAGATCATGTAGTTATTAAGGACTGAAGCCAAGGTCCTTAGTAAGGACCAAGGTCAGCCCGATTCCCAACCCTACAATTCAAATAGATTGCTCAGTTCTCCCAATGACTATACCCCCTCAACTCAAACTGTCATCTACATTTTTGCCATATATATTCTTATTTCTGTACATTTTAATAAAATCTCCAGAGTCAGAGTTGGCAATATAGTTGGAAGAAGGAGGCGAAGAATTTTTCTTAGAGTTGATTTGCATAGCAAGCCCACTGGACTTAGTGGGGCTGATGGTAGTTGTGGGGAGGAGGTTGGTACCACTGAAGCAATTTCTAGGTGCCACTGTAATTCCAGCATCTCTTTGCTTATCCTTTCTGTCCAGCTGTGGGCTTCTCTTCCATGTAGCAATTTTGATCGATTTCAAGATACTTACTCCTCCTCTGAACATTCAGTCTTTTTTTGGTAATGCCTCCAATTTGATAGCTATAGTGTACGCAAAAATGAAGGGGAAAGAACCATTATTTTAGAGCCATCTACTAAGTATGGAGTACGTATGGTACTGTACTGTTGTAGCTCTGTATCTCATGGATTCTAAAATATACAGTATTTTTTACATCTTAATGCCTCTGGAATCAGGATGCCCCTCACAATCTACTGGACCTGGCCATCACTACTGACCGTCCAGCAGACATGACATAATTCTCATTGTCCAGTTATTATTCTTGGTAAAATGACTGGACAACTCCAACCCCTTGGCATTTCAGTCAACAAAACACTGAAGGACCATTTGAAGAAGGAATAAAAGTGTTGGTTAGTATTTGAAAACCTCTGTCGATTGACACCCCCAAATCAAAACATGTTTGTGAGAGCATCCTGGGAGAAATCCCAGATGTAAGAATAGAACATTCTTTTAGGAAACACTGCATCACCATCGATCGTGCAAGCCCAGAGGGTGAAGTTGTGGAAAAAGCAGAGACATCAAGAACTCTGAGTCCAAAAGCTGGTACGAAAGATCAGATGAGAAGTCTAGGAACCCTTGGCTTGTTCATTTCTCTTATATTTCCCCGTTTACGTATGACCAAGGTCAGATTTGATTTTTCAAAGACCTATGTCTAAACAAGTCTAAAAGAGCTCTTTGAATAAATAATAAATTCTAAGTAATAAGAAAGATTGTATTTGGAAATTAACTGGCATTTTTCTCTTAGTGAAACAAAATAATGATGCCACTTATGGTAGGTGATATCTTAAACTCGGGGAAGCACAATGCACCTCATTTTATTCTCACAATAACCCTATGAAGTAGGGCTCATCATTCTCAGCTTACAGATGCAGCAGAGATTGCTCAGCTAGAAAGAATTAGAGTGGAGGTTAAGGTTAAGTCATGTCAGACCCCACACTCTTGCCTTTTTATTACCCCATGTGGCCTCTACAGGGCTTGGGCTCAGTCACTTACCGGTTTTGGAGTCTTAGGCAAGCCATTTAATTTGCCTGGATTTCAGTTTCTGCTTCTGTAGAATAGAGATGCAAACACCTATATCACAGATGTGCCGGCAGGATTAAATGTGGCCAGACTTCACAACCTCCCAAACCTGTAAAGATGGGAGGCGTCCTCCTTGTCAGGAATCAGCCTTGGTCCCATGGCAGCTTCTTGAAATGCCTGCCTTTCGTTAGAGCGTGGTCAGAAATGTTTTCCTGTGAATGTCCAATCACACCTAGATGGTCAGCATTTTGAGGACAGAGATTTATTGTTAAAAATCCTATCCTGTATTTATAGCATCCTGTGCACATAACGGGCGCTGAATGGATATTTGTCTAAATGAATAAAACCGCATCTGAAAACTTGTGAAGCTTCAATGCTACTGATGTTATTCCCTGTGAACCTGTTGGAACAGAGGACAGGCTGGGAACAGCATATGTTGGTGATGATTTGGCTGCAAAAAGCGTGAGACTTTTTAATAAAACTGCACTAGACCACATTCTCTCCCATAATGATATTTATGACATTTTAGGTAGCAGGAGACTCTGGAGAGAGGAAATAACAGAACAGGAGATAGAATAAAGACTTGCAAACACTGATTTTTTTTTTTTTAAAGGATGCGTGGCTACAAAAGAGTCCCGCTTGGGGTGTGATACATGCCTTTTCATCGTGTACTAAGTCATATGAGATCCTCTGGAAGGAGCTTCTGTCCTTAGAAAGCAATTTTCACTCAAGTTCCAAAAGAATGTCAAATAATTATCTTTTTAAGAACCTGTTTATGTATTGTAATTAACTTTAAAATCAGCCTTTCTAATTCCCAGTGCCTAAGAAATTCCCTGGTTGTTAGTTATTGAGGGAGGGGCGTTCATCCAGGGCCCGTAGATTTTGTTTAAAATTGAGCTGTCTTCCTGCTGTTTAACAGTCCCTGTGTTGTTTGCAGAAAAGTAATGCATCTCTCTAAATGCACCTAACTCTCTACCAGCCAATGAGTTGGACACAGGGGCCTCGATATGTACTACCAAGAAGAAATTTGTGCACGTGAACACACGCTGACAATGCAGTTGTTTTTTTTTTTTTTTTTAATAGCCAAGATGTATGTGATTTTGTCTTCTGGAGCTTCTCAGCCCAGCTTGACACCCATTCCATAGAGAGGGTTCCTTGAAGCCCACATGCAGGGACGCTGAACCAAGAGACTCCACAACTGTTCCCATTTGTGGAAGACTTAAAAGCAAATGAATAAACACGGAGCTGGGGAGTAGGGATGTGTTTAATAATTCTGATATATTGCAAGACTGGAGCTACATGTAGCAGAAAAAGAAAGCTGAGTATGACATTTGATTTGAGGGGGGCTCCCAAGTCCTGGGGCCCCAAATTCTTCACCTACCCTCTTGCCATGGCTTTCAAATTTCTTGCTATGATTGCCATTTAAAAAATTTTTTAGTTTTTTAAAATTTTATTGGAGTCTCGTTGATTGACAATGTTGTCTTAGTTTCAGGTGCACAGCAAAGTGATTCAGTTATACATATACACGTATCCACTCTTTTTCAGATTCTTTTCTCATATAGGTTATCACAGAATATCGAGTAATGTCATTTTTTTAGATAAGGCCCTCTCTCCAAAGTCAAAGTACAAAGGACTGAGTATAAATCGCTTATCACACAGTCCTGAATTATCCTGAATCTCTTTCCCTTACATTAGACATAAGACTTTTTGAGACTAGTCCATTTTAACATTAAAGTTTAGAATTTAAAATGGCCTGGGATGAGTGGTCCAGCTAAAGAAGACTGATCCAGGTGGGGACGGTATTCCATTCTGGGAAGCATGTTCCCAGGAATGGAGCAGGTACAGCCAGAGGGAGAAAGTCAAAATAGCAAAGATCAATTCTATGTCTTTAAGGATTGTGGCGAGCTTGGAGGTGTCACATTCTTTTAAAATAACAATACACCCTTAAGATGACTGTCTGCTGTATCTTAATTGGAGAGATGTTGCAATGTATTATAAGGCCATGGGAATTTAT
The DNA here is from genome assembly GCF_011762595.2 of Tursiops truncatus. Classification (NCBI taxonomy): domain Eukaryota; kingdom Metazoa; phylum Chordata; class Mammalia; order Artiodactyla; family Delphinidae; genus Tursiops; species Tursiops truncatus. The sequence goes on from NC_047046.1 coordinate 69,509,725, forward strand.
AACACAGGAGGGTCAGCCATGACCACAAATAACGGCTGCAAAAACCCGGCCTACCTTCCTGGAAGGTAGAAGAACTCACAAAACCAGTGACAACGGGCTGCACCCCGTTACGGAATTCAAAAGCTATAACCAGTTGTTATAAAAAGACAATTGAGCCACATGCTACAGTTTTTTTCCCCCCTTTCCATTAAAGCACAACAGAGTATCTTTGGCCTAATGTCCCCTGTGGGACGGGTTAGGGTGATTTGTGTAGAAATTCTCCCTTGACAAGCAGCTGTGAGTGCAGGCTTGCCGAGTTGACAGGCAACGCAGAACACCCTCCACGCAAGAACTCAGGAACAAAAAGCAAATCAATAGACATAATATTGCAAAACACTGCAGCAGGATCAACAGAGCTCTCACATCTATTTGATTTTTTTCTCCCTCATCTGTCAACACAATTGAGAAGTCGCGCTTGCTGATTGTGTTCAACTGGCAGACTCCACCGACTCTGGAGCCGCGACACTTGGATGTCACAGTCTCTGCGGCTCTTGGTCGCCAGCCTGGCAGCCTTGGAAGCAGCCTCCCTTTCGGGCGAGCTGCGTGCATCGGCCCTGCTTCTCTCGGTCTGGATGAGGCTCACTCCCCATTATGCATCTCTTCTCATCATTAGCACCGGCAGAAGGATCTGTGCCATGTTCTCTGTATCCAAAATATTTGAGGGAGGCAAAGAATCCCAGGAAGTCAATGAAAATGCGCTTCTATTGCCAGCTAGCATTTGCAACTGCCAGACTGCCTTGCATTCAAATTAGATTACCCAGCCAAGGAAGGACAGGGAGGGACTGGTTTCCAACTCAGCTTGCTTTTGTGACTAAATGGCTACGTTTAAAAAAGGTACACTCGATTCTCTTCCTGAGAGGTTATGCTCTGCTGGCTCCCTTGCTCACTCCCTGCAAGATTGTGAAGTAATCAACAAACCCTGAAACTCCCCCAGAGACGGGAACAGTGAGCCGGTTGCCCTCTGCCCACCCAGCCTGGTGCTCGGCAGACAGTTGGGATTGACCAGTACCGGCCATGTTGAACCAAGGGTGCTAGGACCACAGAGAACAAATGTATGTTGGCCCAAGAGCCCATGGACCTGAACTTTTCTCGGAGGGAGACCAGGATGACCGCATCCTTCTCTAACACTCTGGATAGGATAATTCGTCCAGTCGGTCTGGCAGTGGTTGTCCAAGTTGCCCTTGCCAGGCCCTAGGAAGTAGGTCTCTGAGAACTTGACCATCAAGGTATAATAGGCTTTACAGGTGAGCCAGAGTGGGCAGATCTGGTGGACTTGGTGAGTAAACGAGTTGAACTTCCCGTATTCCAGCCTTGAAAGACCTTTCACTAGTTGCCAGAAGTAATGCTGGGAGCTTCCCCTGTTGGTGCCTCTGCCTCCTTCACATTCCTGGGGTCCCTGAGCAAAAACTGATCTTCCGTTTGCAGATTGGTGCCCTGAAACAAGCTGTTCTCTCTGAGCTGTTCCACTTTCCCCAGGCACCTTTGCCTTGTTTTATAATCTTAATCTCTCGCTGTCTTTCTGTCTCTATCTCAGTCTCCACAGATACACACACACACAAACTTCCTTCCTGTTTATTATGGACAATTTCAAATATAGCAAATAGACAGAATGAATAATTAACCTCCGTGCTCTCAAACCCAGCTTCCACCTAATATCAACTCATGGCTAATGTATTTCATTCATTTTCCCTCTCTCACCGTGATATCATTGTGATGCAAATCTCAGATAGCCTAACACATCATTTGCAAATAGTTTGATATAGATCTCTGGAAGGAAACGAAGTACCATCCGCAAGAAACCTCTGAGCCCTCCACAAAGGGTCCCTCCTTTGAATTTCCGTGACACTTTGCATGCTCACCACTAGAACAAACTTGGTAGCCCATCTGTTTCCAGATTGTCTTCCTTGCTAGAGGGTAAGATCATGGAAGCCTGAAAGCCTAGCCTAGTAAACAGAAGCTCACCGAATTGCACTGTATTCAATAGGTCAGCGCCCCTTCCACCCATCACTGATCACCCTCCCAGCCCCTAACTCACAGAGGCACAGAGGGAAACAAATCATTCCCTTTGTTATTCCCCTTTCAGATAAACCATCGAGATGGTGTGAGCGTGGTTTTTAGACTCTGGATTTTAAGTGTTTTTTTTGTTTGTTTTGGTTTGGTTTGGTTTTGGTTTCTTTTTTTCTTTCTTTTTTTAATTTTAAACTAGCTACTGTCAGTGCCTGTTCTCAAAGGCTATGGGAATCACCAGCCTCGTTTCTCAGCATCCTGCAGAGGACCTCATGTCTTCACACTTCTGATCCAGGCACTGAATTTTCCTGCCAGAAAACACAGCTTTAGGTTATAAAATCACAGCCACTGAAATAAGCAGCTGCCCGTTTCCACCTAGATTTCTCAGCTGCAAAAATCATTGTCTTTTCAGTGTCTGTACATTTCATCAGTAAGTAGCCACCCTCTACTTTCATTTTTGGTGGTAAAATAGTAACAAGGAGGAAAAATATGGATTTTATGAGTGTTCAAAGTTTTACATTGCAAGTCCGATCCCTATTTGTAATTTCCCTGTTCATAATTCTCCTTAAGTTTTAATACACGGTCAAATTACTTGGCTATAAAGTCACAGAGTGAAGCACAATTTTGATATTCTATGTTAAAATAACCATTTTACAGAATAATCAGGAGAGCCGAGTGTGGCTTTTACATTAAGGTTTTTAATAGTGTCATTTTATGGAATAGAAAATGTCTTTGGACGTGAAACATCTGAAAAATGAGACCAAAAGGTTTTTATTTTTAAAAACCACTGATTAAAGATATTTGTCCATAGGAGAATTATGTAGAGCAACATGCCATAGAATGGAAATAATATGATTTTATGAGACCCAAGTTCCAAGGGTGAATGTGCCACAAGGTAGCTCCTGACGTTGAACCCATCACCCAAGTTCCCTGCTTCTAGGATTGCCAGATAGAATACAGGATGCTCAGTTGAATTTGAATTTCAGATAAATGATAACTACTTTTTCAGGATAAAAGTATCCCAAATATTGTACTGGACAAACCTATCCCAAAATATTATTTTTTTACTTATCTGAAATTCAAAGTTAATTGAGGGTTCTATACTTTGATTTGCTCAATCTTGCAACTTGTCCTGGGTCTCATCTTCAGAGGCCCATTGTCCCTTTCTTAGCTCTTGCTTTTCCTTTTTCAAGAAATATTTTTGTTAACCTGAATTTAACTAATCTGTACATTAAGTTATTAAAGGAATAGTATTTCTATTTTCCCGTTGATTTTACAAAGGTGTTTCGAATTTATCCTATTCCCTTTGAATATGTAATTATTTCTGGATACATTCTCAGAATATAGAATTTATCCAGTTCAAAAATAAAAAAATTACCAAGTTACTTCAAGCCTTGTAGAATTGAAAACAAAGAAATAAATAAACCCAAAGTGTCTTTCCTTTCATAACCATTTTTCCTTAAGTAAACACAGCATTACAAGGCGTGACCTCCATCCTCCTGTATGGCCAAGTACAGAAAGGAGATTCGAGCCCAATAATTATTAGTAAACATCATGGTTAATAAGAGAACATAAGGTTCATGGCCAGAGTGTTGGAGAAAAACAGCTTGGTACAACATGAACTGTTCCTTATTTACTATTTAAATCAGGAAGCTAATTGCTCCTTGTTTACTTAACCATTTACACCTGAAAAAAATGTCAGTCAGCTAAAAAATAATACCAAAAAACTTCATTAACTATTAACAAGCTGGAACTTCACAAGCTCCTATATTCAATTCTGGGCAGTCTGTATTAGTGATACCTGAGATCAAAGTATAAATTGTGCCTTTATATAATGTCCTCAGAAAGAATACATAGAAAAATATTTGCTTGAGACCTGATTTGTGTTTCTCCCCCTCGCCCCTGTGTTAAATATATTCCTTATTGGTACTCTTTTAGCCAAAACTTATATCTTTAGTGTTTGAGCTTCTAATGAATTATAGAACAGGTTTTTTTCTCTGAAATCTCACAAAGCTAATGAAAACCATATGTTATTGCTCTAACTCTAATCAAAAATAAAATATGGTTTTTGTTTGTTTGGTCTTATTGAAGAGAACATTATTGACATCCTTAATCTTGTATTCTAGAGATTCAAAATGGATATCCAAGCCTCATCAGGACAGGTGGCAACTAACAAGAGTCTTTCCTGAATTCTTAGTTTTAATGGTATTTTAAATTCTGTCAGTACCCCAGGCAGAGAAGGATAAAAAAAACAACCATAGTACTGATGGTATATGAGTTAATGGGAGGATAACTGATAAAATGAAACCTTTGTAACCTGCTGAGCTAACCCAAACTTGCTAAGCTACTAGAACATTAATGAGTAAGAGAGCTTAATTAAATTGTTTGTAATTAGTTCTCCCAAGAGGAAAAAGCGTAAAAGTATCACAAACTAAATACCTGTGGCACTTAGTTGCAATAGACAATGTAATTACCACACAAATGATATGCATAGATACCTAGAAAATATAGGTGTGCGTCATGTATATCAATGCCCTACAAACCACTGTGATTTCTCTTCTCTTGAAATTCCTCCTAGCGATAGTTTTAAATTATTGATATTAATATCTACCTGTTATTTTATGAAAATGATATATTCTGTCTTATCTGTAACAACTCTGAGTCTTAAAATGAACTAGGGATTTTCAGTTAAAGGCATAACATTTTCTATCTAAGTTTTAATGAGATTTAGATCATCCGTAGACTCTAAGACAAATTTGCACGTCAGAAGACCTGGTTAGGAAGGGGCCAATGAGCAGTGAGTTTACGGACGTGTCAAAAGTCATCTCTGACTTTTCCAGAGGAATCAATGCAGCCATTTCCAGTGACAGTTGTGCATCCCCCCTCTCGGGAAGCCTGGCATGACGGTGAGCCCACTGGACCATAACGCACCGAGCCCGCCGAACTTACAACGTAACTGTGTTATGAGGGGCTTATTCGTGAGCTCAGGGATTGCATTAGGTGCTGAGATACAGAAATGCAAAAGACACAGCCCTTGGCTTAAACACCTTGCAATCCAGTAGAGTTACGGCACAGAGAGGTAAAAGCTTTGACCAAGTGAGTTCAGTTTCCTAAAGCTCATTTTCATTTAGTGTTTTTTACATGTTCCTCTAGAAACGTCATTGGTTATTACATGAAAACTTCCAGATTGTGATGAACTAACATAAATGATAGTGTATATGAGTATATTTTGTGGGACTTGTGATGGCTTCTGCCATTATCAACAATCCATATCCTCCATCCATGCCTTTTGCTCGTTTATATTTAGTCATAGTCGTTGGCTTGACTGGGCCATGGGGCGCCCAGGTATTTGGTTAAACATTACTTCTGGGCATGTCTGGGAGGGTGCTTCTGGATGAGATTGAATCAGCAGAGAGAGTAAAACAGATTGCCCCGCCCCCCAGCGTGTGGGTGAACCTCAGCCGGTCCCTTGAAGGCCCAAACAGAATAAAAGGCTGAGTAAGAAAGAACTCTTTGGGCTGGGACATCAGTCTTCTCCTGCCTTTGGACTTGGACTCACTGGAACTTACCACCCCTGGCCTTCCTGGTTCTTGGGCCTTCAGACTCGGACTGGAATATGCCATCAGTTCTCCTGGGGCTGAACTTGGCCTCCATAATTGAGTGAACCAGTTCTTTATTGCTGTAAATATATCTTTCAGGTTGTTGCCTGACTTTTGATGTTATTACTTCTTTGTTTTGACATAGCAAGTTAAACATTTTTATGTCATTCCCTACAATTTCTCAAGACTTCCTCTTAACAACTGTAGAATTGAATAAAGCAATTCTGCTACTTTTCTTATGACTTCTTTTCTCATTTATCTTTCTGTACTTCACTTCTAAAAGAGAGCTTTCCCCAAAGATATGCCCTGTGATTTTTTTTCTTTTTGCACATGTTATCACAGTATAAAATATATACAGATGCAAGTCATAAGTGTTCACTCCAAAATTTTTTTAAATGAACACACGTGTATAAAAAGCTTCCAGATCAGAAAAAAAAAAAACCAGAATCCCAGAAGACACTTGTGCTCCCCTCTTGAAGGTAACTACTCTCCTGACTTCTAAAAGCAAAGACAACATTGCCTATTTTTTGAACTTCATATAGATGTAATCATAGCGTACGTCCTCCTTTGAATTTGGCCACTTCTACTCAGCATTTTTCTTGTGAGATTCAGCCATGCTGGTTATGGTTATTGTCTGTTAATGCTCATTGGTGTATAATATTCCCTTGAAGGAAGACACCACAATCCATTTATTCATTTATTGTTGATCAGCTTTGGGGTTGCTTCCATTTTTGGCTTTCATGTATTATGAACATTCCTGTAGATGTCTTTTGTGAATGGATGTGCCCATTATTGTTGGTAACTGGGTAGGAGTGGAATTGCTGGGTTATAATAGGATACTTCTGCTTCTTTGTCTTTTCTTTCAACACATTTTCCTTCATGAGTTTCATCAACAATATATTCTGGATTATCCTCTAAAACATGAGTAACTTGCTATTTTATATTCCCCACCTCTCTGCTCTCTTAAGCACCAACAAAATTATACATTAGTCATAAAAAAAAAAAAGTCCAAGTTCAACTCCTTGACTGTCATCCCCTCCTAGATTGTGGACTCACCCTCCTGCTATATCCCAAGGCAAAGGAGCATTACTTCCCGTTGGAAGTTTGCACTCAGACATCTACCTGGTCTGCTACCTCTGGGACCACAGATGAAATATAAAGATTAATTTTTACATTTAATTTAAGGCCCAAGAAAAAAAAAAAGGTTAGAAGTGTTTAAATATGGAATGGAATGCCTCCATAGCAGGGAAAGTTCCAATGCCCACCTTACCACACCAGCTGCATGAGAGACAGTTCTAAGTTGGAGGCGATTCAAGGAGGAAATGGTCCTTGCATGCAGAAGAGAAAGAACTAACCAGCCCACTCCTCCCTGGCACCTTAACCCCAAACGCCTGGGTCTGCTTACGATGTGGACCAGATCACAGCTCCTCCTTGGGCACAGAAGGAGGGGAGGGGAAGTTTCATGTGGACCACGAACCCTAGTCCACAATGTCAGAGTTCTTAATCAGAACACCTCCAGCTTAGCAAGTCGGAAACCAAACTCTGGTCTTTTCCCCAAACCAAGTCCCCTTTCAGACTTCTCAGTTTCTGTCAGCTGTAACATCACAATCACACAGCTAAAAATCTTAGAAACCATCTCAGATTCCTTTCCTTTATCTAGTCAGTCAAATGTTTTCAGCTCTTCTTCAAAGCTGTCTATTCTTCTTCAAAATGGCTTTTGTGTCCATATCAGCTTTTATTAACTCCCAAGCTTCCTGACTAACTCCCCGATTCAGTCTACTGCCCCATCCAGCTTGGCCACCACCTTGACACTAAGCTTTTCTAAAACAGTGACATCCTGAGGTTGCTTGTCTGACTACAAGACTCCAAGGTCTCCACCAGAGCAACAGGAACTACCGTGGACTAATGGACTTTTGAGTGGATAACAAGCCACTCTAATTTACATAGTGAAGTAACTTTTTTCAAGGAAAGTATAGATAGGGAACTGTTGAAGGATGACATCTAGAAGAATCAAAACTAGGAAGATTTCACCCATTTGGGAATCCAGGTTTACCAGCACACTTTAGAGGACAGTTCCAGCAGAATACTTGGAGCTGAGGGCTCGCCGGTGGATTGCAGGGAGGTGAGGGAGGAGAAGATATCTTGTGGGTGGCAGATATGGGCCTGTGCAGGACACATAGGCAATGGGTTTTGAATAACGTACAGAAGCCAGCATTTTCCTTCATGAGAAACCCAAGATGGACTGCCTATCACTGCATCTCTTCAAAGAGCACTTGAACTTGAGCACCTGATAAAATTTCTTCATGCTTGAGATGGGCCATCAGTCTAGTTCCCCTTTCTGTCTCTACCACTTATGTCCAAAGCTAACCCAGGTGACCTGGCCACCGACCTACTCACCCACCAAACCACCAGTCTTGTTCTAGTTCAAGGGCTCCAGCTTCAACCATGACACCTCCCCCCTTCTCTACTCCTGTTCCGCATTCCACCATATACTTGAGCATACATTCAAGATTCAACTGGGAATCCTGAAAGCAATGAAAAAAGTAGACTTGGTTTGATTAATCTCTCTTCTCTCCCCTCCATCTTCCTACAGACATTTGGTGAGTACCTGCTATATACCGAACACATTACCTGCTATAGGCTGAATACATTACTATGGGTTTTTGCAAAGGCAAAAGTAAATATCATACACTTCCTATCTTCGAGGAACTTACTCCCTAGACAGGGATGTAAGACTCTCTCTTTTTCTCCCTTTCTCTCTCTCTCACTCACTCACAGGCACACACATGTGCACACACACATACACAAGATAATAATATTGTGGTTAAATAACAATTGCGTATGGTCTGGTTTTTTATTGTGCTTGTCTTAGAGGATCAAGTAAGTGGTAGGATGCTCTGAATCTAATGGGCCTCGTTAGCTTTAGGCTTCTGTAGCTAGAGGCACCCTTCCAGGTTATCTGGACAATCTGGGGACCACCAGACCAAGATGCAAGTAGAGAGGGAGATTGGAACAACACATAGAAGTGCCAAAGGAGGCCAACAGGAAGTCCAGTCCCCTCCTCCCACGCACTTTGTTTGTAGAGCTGATGTTTTAAGAGACTGTGCTCTGAAGGGCACAGTTGGTGATGTGGCCTCCACTTCTTCCAGGAGCTTTGCTTTTCTGGATACTCAGCCTGTCATCGGATCCCCAGAAGACAATAAATAGAACAGGTGAGAGCTTCGCTCATGGCTGCTTTGAAGAGATACTGAATGAAAGAGTCCTTGGGAGGAGGCGAACTAATTCCTGAAGCATGAAGATGACAAGCTAAGACAATAAATATCTGGGAGCTTGCTGACTTGTGAGGAGATCCTGTTCATCCCTTTTTGTTTCCATTTGGGCTTCCTAAGAGGTTCCTGGCCTGAAACCGGACCTTCCACAAGGGCTCAGACTTTTATCTCCACGGGTACAGTTTCAGCTATAAAAAATGCAAATAAGAAGCTAGGAGTGCTTCTCAGGGAGGTACCTCACACCCAGGTACCTAGCCCTGGAAGTACTAGAGTAGAGACTGGAAAAAAGGAGAGATTTTCCTCATTTCCTTTGCTACCCAAGAGATGTGGGGACTTCCCTGGCCATCCAGTTGTTACGACTCCGTGCTTCCAATGCAGGGAAGCATTCCCTAGTCAGGGAACTAAGATCCCACATGCCACAAGGCATGGCCAAAAAATTAAAAAAAAAAAAAGAGAGAGAGAGAGAGAGAGAGTGATGGGAAGGTAGAATGTGGTTGTTGTTTAATGGCTGCACATTATTCGATTCTCATCCTATCAAGAGGTAAGGTCTTTGAAGCCTGCCCCGGAATCTGGGTGGGCCTCTGTGACCAATCTGACCAATGGACTGTGATGGAAATGGTAATTGTGGCTTTCCAGGTTAGGTCATTAAAGGCCATGCAACTTCTACCTGGCTTTCTTGGGACATTTATTCCAGGGAAAGCCAGTGTCCACGCAAGAAGTCCTAGTAACTTGCAGCCACCGTGCTCAGATGCTACGTGAAAGGATTTCAGTCACCAGAGCCTTACTTCCCAGTCATCCCCACCAAGGCACCAGACATGTGAGTCAGGTGGTCCTGGTTTCTCCAGACCAGCCCTTCCACCAGCAGAGGATGACTTATGGACCTTAGAAAATGCCAGGGGGAGAAAAAGAATCACCCAGATGAGCCTGCCTGAATTCTTGAACTATAGAATCCATGAGATGTAGTAAAACACAATTTGTATTAAGTTTCTGTGTTTTGAGATAGTTTGCTAGTGCAGCAATACTGTATACAGCCTGGGAATAAGTGTCCAAAGCCTTGTTGAAGGAGATTTGGGTGCAGAAAGGAATGCTTGTGTATAAGTTGATTTGCTGAGTGGGTCTAAAGTGGGGAACTGGGGAGATAAAAATGCTTCCTCATTGGCTTTTAAAATGTTAACATTGCCATGACCCTCGCATTCTCAGCTCCCCCTTGGTACAACATGCCTATAGCACTAGTAGAGAAGGATCCAGAAAACCTGTTTTATGTCCCCATGCTGTTGCTTGGGGGCTATATTAGTTTACTAGGGCTGCTGTAACAAAGTACCAGGACCTGGGTGACTTAACTGAAATGAATTGTCTCACAGTTCTGGGGGCTAGAAATCCAAGATCAAGGCGTCGGCAGGGTTGGTTCCTTCTGAGGGCTCTGAAAGAGAATATGTTCCATGTGTCACCTCCAGCTTCTGGTGCTTTGCTGGCCATCTTTGGCATTCCTGGACTTATAGAAACATCACTCTCATCTCTGCCTTTATCTTCACAGGGAGAACACCATGTGTATGTCTGGTATGTCTACTTCCAATTTTTTCTACTTTATAAGGACACTAGTCATTGAATTGGGGTCCATCCTAATAATCTCATCTTAGCAAATGACATCTGCAATGACCTATATCCAAATAAGGGCACATTCTGAGGAACTAGGAGTTACAACTTCTACATATGAATTTGTAGCAGGGGACACAATTCAACCATAACATGGGCTGTGTAATCTTTACTACGAGGGAAAATAATAATAAGACATTTACTACCACCTCAAAGAGATGCTGCAAGAGTTAAATAAAGTAGGGAAACCGGAAGGCTGTGCATTGGGTGCCAATGCTTAAATTTCCCTGCTCCCGTCCAAGCAAGAAGGCACGTGAGGTACACGGGGTGATGTGCCACATGTCAGGTGCTCAGCTGCTGTGCTTGCGAAAGGGTGCGGGCTGAGTGGGTGTCTCGGTGGCATTTTGCAAGGGGATTTTTTGGGGGCTGGCGTTTCTTTGTTGCGTGGGATGGAGTGCATTGATGTTATTTTCACTTCCTACATTAGCAATGGCAGGTGCACGGTTATGGAGAACTTCATCCCCCCAGTCTGCTTCGGGGGTTTGTGTGTGGTCAGGTTGTTGTGACGAAAAGCAGTTCACTGAACAGAAGAGGGCACAAAGCAGCAAAGAATTCAATCTAGGCTACTTCCCGCACCTTGTTCAGCTGGGGCTTGGCAAACCATGATGAAAAAGGGGCAGTCACCTCTACATGGAGGTCCTGGGACAGGGGTCTCCTTGTCGAGGAGACAAAGATGCCTGCCAAAATTCTCCATCACAGCCGCTGCCATCGTCCCTCCATCACATCAAGTGGACCCTTGACCCACTGCCCCAGGGAGCCCAGAAGCAGGTACATACTGCAGCACTGTGTCCGTGACTACCCTGCCAGAAGGAGATGTTCTGGGAAGCCCTCCTGGAAAAGCCTGATTTTATAGAAAGAGGCCAGTTTCCCAGGAAATGGAAACAGACATTACTTACTTATTTTACTGGAACCAGGTTGATTCTGAAGTGGTGCCCACCAGTGGCCTGAACAGAGGTCAGGACTGTGTCGGAAATCTGGGCACATTGCCCTTTAAGCATTTGCACATTGTACATCTGAAAGCCAAATCTGAGTCCGGGGACAAAATCAGCCTTAGTGAGGGCATCTGGGTGTCCTGGGATGAGATGATACAAGGAAGCACATTGGCTTCATTGGGATAAGTGGAAGATTACATGACTGGAACCAAAGCTCATGGAGAAGGGGACATTTCAAGGAATGGTGTGTTGAGTGACATTCTCTGTGTCTACTATCCCAAAGCCTACAATAGAGAAGTGGAGGAAGGCCCATGATCCTCCTTCTGGGAAAGTCTTCTCACTGGTGAGAAGCAAAATTACATTTCAATTGCAGGATATGTATTTGATTCAAAATCCCTCCCCTCCCCCCATGCATTGTCCCGCAGCTTCATCCTACACCTCCCCAAGCCTTTTCTATCCTCCTCTGTGATAATGTTCTCCACTCTATTTATATGAAGGAAAAAAAATTCCAGGCATAAGAGTTGGGTTTCTCAAAGTGTGTTCTGAGGTCAACCTACATCAGAATTACCTTTCCACGTAGGGAAGGTCAGCAAAAAGCAGAGCTCTGTCTTACACCCGTGGAAACAGAATCTCGGAAGGTAGGGTCTGTTTAGGTCCTTGGTACTCAAAGTGCAGACCAGCAGCACCTAGAGGTTTGTTAGAAATGCACACTCTCAGGCCACACCCCGGACCGATCGAACCAGCAATGGCGTTTTAGCAAAATCCCCCACTTTTATACACATTACCAGCCAAAGGTCCATTAATTGGTCTGACTCTCCAGACCCAGAGCTGGTTTCCCACCTCGGAAAAATGACTCAGGTACTTTGGTGGCCCTTGATTTCCACCTTCATCTTATTTTTATCTGGATACAGGTATCAGAGGCTACAAGGAAGGTTTTTCTAACCCCTGAATTGTCAGCAGCCTATATTCTCTCTCTCCATCCCGACAATGCCTTTGAACTTCACATTTCCTGACTTTCAAAGCACAAAGCCTCTTTTTCTTATTGAGATTATTATACCAATTTATTATCCCACCAGCAGCATATAAATTTTTTTTTACATCCTTATTGGAGTACAATTGCTTTACAATGGTGTGTTAGTTTCTGCTTTATAACAAAGTGAATCAGTTATACATAAACATGTGTTCCCATATCTCCTCTCTCTTGCATCTCCCTCCCTCCCACCCTCCCTATCCCACCCCTCTAGGTGGTCACAAAGCACCGAGCTGATCTCCCTATGCTATGCGGCTGCTTCCCACTAGCTATCTACCTTACGTTTGGTAGTGTATATATGTCCATGCCACTCTCTCACTTTGTCACTGCTTACCCTTCCCCCTCCCCATATCCTCAAGTCCATTCTCTAGTAGGTCTGTGTCTTTATTCCCGTCTTACCCCTAGGTTCTTCATGACCTTTTTTTTTTTTTCTTAGATTCCATATATATGTGTTAGCATATGGTATTTGTTTTTCTCTTTCTGACTTACTTCACTCTGTATGACAGACTCTAGGTCCAAGCCTCTTTTATTGGAGCATGAATAGAATCTTTGCCTGAAGCAAGAGATCAGCTTCACCAGCTGACATACTATGTGTCACCTCCTTCTGAAAGCATCTGATACCGTTCCTTGGTGGCTAATGCTAACCTTCCATTGTAACAATTGTATATGCATAAAATGCCTGTGAAATTGTAAAGAGAAACCCACAATTAGCAAAGAGGAGAGGAGACTGGTGGCTTTGGAACCAGGAAAGGGTGACATGTCTCCCTGTATTCCTATTTGTAACCATTAAGGTATGACCTTACAAATTAAAAATAGATTTAAAGTAAAAATTAAATTGAACACAACATTGTAAATCAACTACACCCCAATAAAAGTTTTTTAAAAATTAAGTTGAAAAATCATCCTGTCCTTAAATTATTCCACTCAAAGACCTTTGCCAGCTTACCCCCTTGCTGTTGGCAAACCAACCGTGCCATCACTCAGTCAAACGTTTGTGTATCAGTTACCGAGTACCTTCTTGGAGGTGAAAAGAAAAGAAATGTGAGGGTCATGAAGGAGGAAAGAAGGGAAAAAGAAAAAATAACATCTATCTCAGCACACAGATTTAACCTAGAAAAAGAACTCAAAGTTAGGGAAAATGGAATTTGTGTGATGTGCTTTTCTCCTTGCCCCATTCTAGCCTGTTTTTGCTTTCTTTGAAAATCTCTACATGATGCTAACAGAAGCCAAAATGTCCATCTTCCCTGGCTGGCTTCCCAAATGTTACACCAAAGTCAATGTTACACGTTCTGGGATTCACTGAAATGACCAAGAGACCTCTAGTTACAGCTTCAGAGAGGCACCGAATGAGATGGAATTAGGACAGGAAGAAGGTGAAAATAAATTACTTTCTGAACCTTCTTGGAAGAGGTCCCAACCTCACGACTTCATTTTGAAATGGCAGGAAAAACAAAACACGTTGAAACAGGGCTTCGGTAGCAGCCCCAACTCAAACGGATGCAGAGAAGTGCTGAAGTATTCAAAATACTGCCAACTGGCACTTACGTATGCAAATGAGTTACAAATGTGAGGGTCCAAATTTTGGGTTATGTGTGCCAGGACGGAGGGGATGGAGGGAGCATGTGTCTATTTCTAGACAGCACCTTTTTTAGAAACTGATTTCTATATTGTCAGCTTCCCGAAACCATTATCTCACATTTTAAATGATAAACATATTTTTAATTCCATAGCCTGATACACATTTCAGAAAGACTATTACGTGTATCTGGAGGTTGTAACTGGTATCAAGTACCACGATGTTGAACGGCACTGTTCTCACCCATAGCATCACTTTTTCAAAGATCATCAAGGTCTGATCTGCTGAAATGTAAATGTCAGTAGAGCTGGGGTTTAGTGAGGACACACCAAGAAAGATGAACTACATTCTTATTCTCCTACAAGAAAATCCATTATAGTGTTTCAAAAAGAAGATGTCATCCTCAAAGCAGCTTTTCACCTACCTGAGTTAACCCAGGGTTAACTTGCAAAGCACTTACTTAGTCTCCTCTGAGCCCTGCCCTGGGACTGGCTCTGCCTGGGGAAGGACCCTCCTGCTGGGTGGGTACTCACTTCACTGACCAAGGTCCTTCCTAACTGCTGAGTCTCTGCTCACCCTGCCCTGAACCTGCCTTGCCCTTTCAGGTCTCCTGGTTCTCAGCTCTATATAATGCTCTGGGTTTGCATCTAGCCTTACAACCTGGCATTTGTGTCCTCATTCTTATCTGCATACCTGGGCTCTGACCTGCTCCTTGCTTTAAATGTCACACTTCCTGGTACCTCATGTGGCCTGTTGACCCCTTGGGGACTCACTGCTCTTTGAATGCTCTATTATGACAAGTTCTGGCATAGCACAGTTGCCTCTGATCCCTCCAGCTGCATCCACTGTGTGGGCATCCACACCCTTGTGTAATACCCCCAGTTTAATTCAACCTAGAATTATCAAAAAGAAGGCTTAACTAAGGCAAGCACCCTTCTGCTCGTTCATATTCTAAACCCACAAACAGTAGAGAGACAAAGAGAGAGCAAGACCATCCTCAGGTAACAGACATCTCACTAAAAATGGCAAATAGGGGCTTCCCTGGTGGCGCTGTGGTTGAGAGTCCGCCTGCCGATGCAGGGGACACGAGTTCGTGCCCCGGTCCGGGAGGATCCCACATGCCGCGGAGCGGCTGGGCCCGTGAGCCATGGCCGCTGAGCCTGCACGTCCGGAGCCTGTGCTCTGCAGCAGGAGAGGCCACAGCAGTGAGAGGCCCGCATACCACCCCCCCAAAAAAATGGCAAATAGTAAATGTGCGCCATCACGCTTGAACCGTGAATAAAAGTATTTCCTTTGGAGAGAAAGGAAGTGAGGAACAGCAACGTCCACCTTCTGCAAGTCTCCACAGCAGATTACACATGGGAACAAAATGGGTTCCAGGCTTTTCTTGCCAGACATGCAACCTGCCTTCCCAACCTGAACTCCCAGCCCTTATCAAGAACTGTGCAGGCTCTGAGATTTTTTCCTATGATAAGCTAATAAATTAGCTTGATATCATTTCATGGACACCAGCAAAAGAATCAAGACTCCAGGATCAGAGCAAAAGGTCTTTATCACTACTAGTAAAAGCAGTATTGAGGTCTTCGTGTTCTCATGGGTTTGCCCTGTGCCCCAAGCCCCAAGCGGTGATGCAAGGGCTCATTGTGGATGCCCACACAGGCAGGGGGTTGCATTACAGGAAAGGGACGCTGAACTTGGGGATTTGCCACTTTTATAGCAAGCAGAAGCAAGGCGGCCTGACCTCAGCCCTCAAGCTTGCACACAGCAAACACTTCAAGAAACAGGGCTGCTCAGATGTCTGGGTCGGAAGTAGGCAGGCGTTCTCAGCAAGAATACACAGGACTTTCAGAGCCATGGTGGATGGCCTCTCCCACCATCCCTGCCCCAAACAACTCCAGATACGTGGGACTCCAGGCTCTGTCCCACAGACTCTCGGTATGCTCCTGTGTCCTGCCCTTGGTCGTGCTCAGGTTGCTCCACTGCCCTAAAATACGCTCTCCCAAACCTCCACCAAGGAAAGCATCCTTCAGTGATCTCTGCAAAGATTGCTTTCCCCCACGAAGCCTTCCCTGACCCCTATTCCTCCCTCCAGAGGATGCTTCTCTTGCATCTTGGAGTGAGCATAGCATTTCTTTTCTGGGCATGTATGTCTGACTCTCCGCAAGACTGGGGGTGGGGAGGCCTGTGTATATTTCCAGGTATAGGACAAGCTCATGCACGTGTCAGATAAACAAAAATGACCAAGACACACAGAAGAGAAAAACGTTGAAATCCAAAGAAGAAATTAATTTGTAGACATCCTTAAAACCAACCACCTCCCTTTCAGTTCTTGGTTTGTAAACACCATTCCTGGACGGCAGTGTGGGAAGACGCAGAGTTAACATCTCCCCACAACTAGGGCGCCTGCCGGTCGCTCGTGAGGGCCTCTGACACCCAAGGAGATGGGAGGAAACCCAAAGTGAACCCGTAGGACGTAGGGGGACTGAGGAGGGAGGAGAAGTGGAGGCCAGACAGGATTGGCGCCCCTGAAGCCAGGGAGATCAGGAGAGGCAGGCGGGAGGGACTCTCCCGGAAGAACAGGAGAGGAGCAGAGGGCGATCTCCTGGCCCACTGAGGCCGGGGAGCCTGCCGAGCTCCCAAGCAGATACCCCCCGCAAAGCCCCATCCAGGCCACGTGGGTCCTGGGGGCATAGGAAGGAGGCCAGGGAGATCAGGAGTAGAAGGCAGGACGAGCCACCCAGGAGGAGTGGCAGAGGAGTGGAGGGCGATTGCCCCACCCACTCGAGCCCAAGAAGCCTGCTGGGCTCCCATGTGAGGTCCCATGCCCTCTGAGACTGGGGGGTAGGGTGCAGGCCTGGGCCCCTTCTGTTTCTTGAGCCTAAGCCCCACCCCCACAGCCCCCAGAACCATTTCCAGCCCTGTGGGTCCTGAGCATTGGCCCCGCCCACCACCTAAACCTTGCCCTTGCTTAGGTCCCGCTGCTCAACATCCACCCTCTGTGGATTCCTGCTTCAAACCAGATGGACATTCTCCCATGAAGGATGCCAAGTTCCATTTGCCTACAAGCATCATCATAGCTGGAATCCATCAACCGCCTTTGACAACTTCTATCACCCCAGGCTGGATTGAGCTTAGTTTTGCTACCCACCCCCTCTTTAGGACACTTATTCTCATGACCCCTCCAGAGGACAGTATGAAAATCAGATCACTCCACAGTTCCTCCTCATTCCCTTTTGTCACTGCTGAGGTTCCAACACACATCACTGCCAAAGCCAAGTTGATGATGTGCAGTCCTCATATCAAGGAACTTTGCAAACTTTGCAAAGTGTGAATGCTAATAAAAATTAATTCTTTTTTTTAATTGCATCAGCCACTGTCCAATTCTGTCACTAGAGACCTGGCTCACAAAATACAATTTAAAAGGAAAGATTTATTATTAATTAGCATTCAGAAAGCTTCAACCACAAGCTCAAAGTATTCATAGGCGTGGGTCTCCAGTGATTCTAATTAAGCAACACTACTGTTGCAGCTTTCTTTGGGTTCTGCCGAATTTCACATAGGCAGCCGTTTGGGGTAACGTTACTAATACACACTTAATGCAAATGTTAACCAGGTTTTCTTTCCACCAGGAATAGTGTTAGATCTTCCAATTTTCTTCAGAAATGTTGAAGTTGGAAATCCACTTTTAAAATGATATATACATAATCTCACTCTTTCAAACATGTCAGCCACTAATTAAATTTCATTACACAAATAAAATTAAGACCGCAACCTCTGATTTTATGAAAGGCACATATATTTAAAGAAGATATAATAAAAAGGACCGTTTATGAGACAGGAAACAATGAAAAGAATATTTCTTAAGTATCTATTTGCTAATCATTGACTAGCATTAAGACATGTATTATCTCACTTATACGAAGAAGCTACTAAGAGTTGGGGTGGGAGACAAAAGAGTGAAAAGAGGAAGAAAGTAAAGGGTTTTGACACAGATTTCTGGAATGTCTTGTTTATCACCGCAAGGGTCAGCCTACAGGAGAATTGAAGGTTTCACTGAGGGAGCAAGATTTCTAAGGCAGGAAAACAGCAGTCTTCTCAGGAAAACTTGGCTATTTTGTTAATTTATTTCCTTCATATGTTTACTTTTATTTTTAGAATAACAGATATACTTGGAATCCTAATACATCACCCATTAGGGAATGAAAGTCTTCAGCTTCCTGTCTTCAATTCTCTGATTAAATTTAAAAAGAGTTGGTTATCGTGTCTCGTCTGTATGTATGTGACCTGGAATTCTCGCTCCCTTGCCTCTCTCCCATCACTGTTACCCTGCGGGCTGTTACAGCATGCAGGACGAGGCAGATGCTTGGAAAAAAACAGTCTGGGGCAGTTGGTGGATCATGTCCATGGAGGGTTGGACATGCCAGCTTCCCAAACCTCTCTATCACAACCCCACTGCTGGACCCTGCTCCCAAGATCTGCTCCGCTGCCCTGCCAGCCCACTCTCAGCACATCGTTCCCCATGTCTGATTTCATGCTTGAAGATGGGGTATGTATTGGTATCCCAGCAAAGCACCACCAACGGTGCGGCTTAAACAAGAAAGTGATCATCTCACAGTTCTAGAGGCAAGAAGTCTGGAGTCAAGGTATCAGCTTGATTTCTGAGTTTTATTTCCTACTAAGGGCTGTGAGGGAATCTATTCCATGCCTTTCTCGGAGTTTCTGTTGCTTTGCTGGCAATCCCCGGTGTCTCTTGAGTTATAGAATCATCACCCCAATCTTCCCGTGGACTTCTCCCTCTGTACATGTTTCTGTGTCCAAATGTTTCCTTTTTATTAGGACACCTTTACATTGGATTAGGGCCCACTTTAATGACTTCATCTTAATTTAACTAATCACACCTGCAACGACCCTATTTCCAAATAACATTTCATTCTGAAGTACTGAGACTTCAACATGTGCATTTTGGGGGAAATGTTCAACCCATAACAGGGAAGGAATCTCAGAGACAAAATAGGAACTGCAAACCCAAGAAGAGTGAATAGGGTTGAGATCTGATCCTGCTCCATATTGTTCTGTGGGAAAAATGCCAATGCCTAGGATTTGGAAACAGTCCAGGAGCCCTTCAGAGCCCCCAAACAACCCGAGAGCTTTGGCAGAAGCTCTGGGGCTGAGCACTGCCTGACCGTGCAATGCCAGAACCGTCTCTGTTAATAAAGTTGCCTGGCCCCCCTCTCTTCTCTAACTTTGCCTTGGACGTGGACAGCTCCTGCAACCAGACCAAATGCGTGGAGGGGACGTGAGATCTTCTTTTGAGAACCGAGGTGGCAATTACTCCACTCCCCGTGGTAGTCATTTGGAAAGAGGCAGAGCCAACAACCTGCTTTCCGTTTATTTTTGTCAACTCTGCTATACGCACATCTCTGACTTCCGGCTGTGAGTCCTAGGGCAATGGGTAAGATCTTCCACATCAGGTCGCGAAAGACTGGTCTCTAGTCACTACTATTTATTTTCCTCATTTTGGAGTGAACTCTGTTCACCATGAGATGCCTCCTGACTAGTCGGAAACTGTCTGAGTCCCCACCTGTATTCTGTGAAATCCTTCCGGAGCGTTCCTTTGGCTGCTTCCAAGCAGAGCTGAGGGACGTGCCTGAACAGTAAGACAAACAAACCTGGATGGGCTCCAAGCCCCCTGGCAGGGCTCCCCCCAGCCTCCCCTGTTTTCTGAGCATCACTATAGGCATCTAAAATTATCCCCAGCCTGCTGTCACAACATCAACACAGCTCACTACTCACTCAAAAGTATAGCATCTTCATGCTTCATGAATCCTAGAGGCTCTATGGCAGCCAGGAGAACCAGAAGGGATGTCCCTACATTTTACTTTTGTCTTTGGGCCAGAAAGTGCATATATTAATGCCTCTACTGCCATATGCCGTTCTCATACTACACGTCTATAGCTATGCCCAGTACAGGGAGGGTTGGCCCTATACCTCTAATTTATGGTTTCCTGTTGACATTTCTAAACCAGACTCCCTTAATTTTGCATTTGGGACCATTCAATGGGGAACAGGACCAAAGTTTATCTTTAGAGTCTACCTAAAGTGTTAGTTATGCAAATGGATAATGTCAACAAGATTTCCAGGAAGAACTCTTAAACGGTTGGTACTCGTTTCCCAGGGCTGCCAAGAACAAAGTATCACAAACTCAGTAGCTTAAAACAATAGAAATTCATTCTCTCACAGTTCTGGAGGCTTTAAGTCTGAAATCGAGGTGTTGGCAGGGCCATGCTCCCTCTTTGACCTGCAGGGGAGAATCCTCCCTCACCTCTTCCCAAACCCTGATGGAGGCCTTCAGTCCTTGGCATCCCTTGGCTTGCAGCTCCATCACTCCAATCTCTACCTCTGTTGCCAGCATTCTCCCCTCCCTCTCTCTGTCTCTGTGTTCCAATGTCCCACTTTTTATAAGGACATCAATCATATTGGGTTAGGGCCAACCTTAATGACCTCATCTTCACTTGATTACATTTGCAAAGACCTTATTTCCAAATTAGTTCACATTCAAGGTACCAGGGATTAAGACATAAATATATCTTCTGGAGGCGGCGGGGGACACAATTCAACTTATAACATTGTTTAACTGTAAAATTGTGTTCAAATATTTCTAAACCACACATTTAAATACTGACAATAGCCACACTGACCAAAAGTAACTTGCTTCAGAAATCCTCAGTGGCTCCTTGTTACCCACATAATGTTGAAATACCAGGGTCTATGTTATGGACCTAATGCATCTTTCCAATCTCATCTTCTAGACCTCACCAGTGAGACAGCTTACCATTTTTGTGAGCACATGTTGGACTTTTCTACCTCTGATATACACTTCTTGGAATACTTTTCCCACACATCAACATCTTTCAATATCTCTCCTATGAAATCTTATCCAATTGCTCACTTGTTAGCTTACAAGTATCTCTTGAAGACACGCTATCTGCCAAACAGAGTGGAAGCAGATGAAAGGCATACACCCTTCTTTCAAGGTGCCCCTAGTCTATGGGGGGTTACACAAAACAATTGTGGTGCTAAAAACAAGCGTGAGCACCATGGAGGTAGATTATGTGTACTGAGTCCCTCTACTATATAACAGACACAGTGACAGATATGTTATGTCCATCATCGTCTCACCTGATCCTCACGTACACACCGTGGATGGCATTTTTAACCCTATTTTGCAGATAAGAAAACTGAAGCTAAGAGAGGGTCAATATTTGATCTCGGTCACATAGCCAGCAAGTAAAGAATTAGGTCATGATCTCATATGCACCTCATTCCAAAATCCTTGCTGATAATGTTAAATGTGTTTAAAGCTGAATGATGGCAACATGGAGGGTTTTTTTTTATAGTTTTCTCTCTAATACTGCATATGCCTGAAAATGTCCATGCAAAAATGTCCGTGCTAAAAGTGTTTCCAAAATAAAGAATGAATCCTTGCTATGAGCCACTGCATGGTAGTTGTGGGGTTAGAAGAGCAGGGCCTTGTATGTCGGCAGCTAGGATTGCCTCTTCTGAATCCTCATTGCTCTGGTTTGGAACATCACATAGAGCATGATATTTACACGTGCACTATATTTTCCATCAACATCAAACCCCAACACCCGTGCACACACACATACACACAGCCAAATCCAAAGAAAGGGTAGAGAAAGGATATATTTATTGTACGATCAATATATTAAAATACTTATTTGAGCAGCATGGGGATTTGCATATATTACCCGGAAATAAATGTTTATTAAATAAATAAATACGAAATCAGTGAAAAGACACTAACTACTTGGAACTCCCATCTTGTTTTCTTAAGCCCTTGACAATAGGAAAACTGTCCTACTTACAAATGTATGATTTAGACTTTTTACTATTACCTTATCACTGTATTATTTTACTACATATATATAGTTCATCTTATATTATCTTATACATCTTTATCTTATTAATATCAATTAATAATATAAACTCACCCATTCCTAACATATAAGTATGTATTTATTACCCACATGAGTGTAATCCAAACCTGACAAGGGGGTGATTTTTGTCTGCTTTTATTCATGAATGATTCCCAAGCATCTGGAGTGGTACCATGCACACAGCAGGTATTTAACAACTATCTGTTAAGGGAATTGATGAATGGACCAATACATGTAAGTCATATGGACTACCTTACAAAAAAAGAGATGCAAGTGATTCAGTAATTTTCTATCAGTCTGTTAAAAATCTCCACATAATCCCAGTGATCATATATGTTGAGCTGTGTTGAAATACACAACTCAGCTCAGGTGACCTGTTGTGTTTCTTTTACGTATGGTGACACCTCAGTTATCCAAATATCACTTATAGAGTCCTCCCAACCTCCTAGGGCACAACTCTGAGCAAGGTGCAAGTAAAAAGACCACTGAGTTACCACAATAGGTATTACAAAGCCTCTGTCCCTATGGGCTATTCTAATACATTTGGCTCTCTGGTTTTCTATATCGCAACAGAATAAAGAGATATAGAAAACTGAGAGCTATGGTGATATCAGAACAAATGGACAACCATATGCAGAAAAAAAATGTTGTAACCTCACATCTTACACAAAAATTAACCCAAAATAAATCATAGACCTGAAGGTAAAACACAAAACTAGGGACTTCCTGGTGGCACAGTGGATAAGAATCTGCCTGCCAATGCAGGGCACACGGGTTTGATCGCTGGTCCAGGAAGATCTCACATTACACGGAGCAGCTAAGCCCGTGAGTCACAACTACTAAGCCTGCGCTCTAAAGCCCACGAGCCACAACTACTGAGCCCGTGTGCCACAACTGCTGAAGCCCGTGCGCCCTAGAACCCATGTTTTGCAACAAGAGAAGCCACTGCAATGAGAAGTCCGCTCACTGCAATGAAGAGTAGCCCCCGCTCACCGCAATGAAGAGTAGCCCCCGCTCACCACAACTAGAGAAAACCTGCGCACAGAAACGAAGACCCAACGCAGTCAAAAATAAATTTAAAAAAAAATTTTTTTAAACCACAAAACTATAAACATTTTAGTAGGAAAAAAAAGAAAAATTTTTATGACATTGGGTTAGTCAAACATTTCTTAGATACAACAGCAAAAGCATAATCTAAAAAGAAAAAATTAATACATTAGAATTCCACAAAATGAAAACTTTTGCTCTGCGAAGGACATTGTAAAGAGAATGAGAAAACAAGATGCAGACTGAGAGAAAATGTTTGCATATCACATATTCACAAAGGACTTGTATCCGGAATATATAAGGAAACTTTAAACTCAGCAATAATTAAAGATACAACCCTATTTTAAAAATGGACAAATGATTTAAAGAAGCACTTCACCAAAGACCGTACCTGGATGGCAAACACTTAAAGATGTTCATTATCATTAGTCATGCAGGAAATGCAAATTAAAACCACAATGAGATGCCATTCCACACTGGTCAAAATGACTAAAATTAAAAAGTATCAATAATACCAAGTGATGGTGAAGATGTGAAGGAACTAGATCTCTCATACATTGTAGGTGGAAATGTAAATGGGATTGCCACTCTTCAAGGCCGTTCTTTAAAAAGTTTAAATATACATGCACTTTCCATATAACCCAGCAATCCCAGGAGAACTGCAAATTTACTTCACATAAAAACCTATCCACAAATGTTTCTAGCAGTTCTATTCATAATCACCCTAAACTGGGAAAAAACTCAGATGTCCTTCAATGGAGGAATGGGTTAACAAACTGATGTCCATCCTTACAATGGAATACTACTCGGCAATAGAAAATAATGGCTTCCTGGTGCATACAACAACTTGAATGCATCTTATAGGCATCATGGTAGGTGAAAGGAGACAATCCCAAAAGGTAACAGACTGTATGACACCATTTATACACCACTCTCTAAAAGACAAAACTGTGGGGACAGAGAACAGATCTGGGAGTGTCAGAGTTTAGGGATAGGAAGACACCAATCAGAGATACAGGAAACCATGAGTCAAAGAAAGCTCTCATTCAGAGACAAGAGACTCAGGCAACCCAATGAACCAAGCTGGATCACCTCGACACAGGGGTAAACACAAAACAGGCTGCAAGGAAAGAGGAGTCCCCAACGGGAGCGCAAGGGGACAAGGGGATGCACAGCCAGGGGCCAGCCAATCCCAGAGCAATTCTTTTCTTCTTTCCTGAGCTACCTGGTTTCCTCTCATCAGCCTGAGAATGGGATTTTAAGTGGCAGTCTCCTGCCAGAGTAGCCTGGAAGTACACAATGATTTTTTTTTTTTAGTAGATTTCTATGCCAAATGATTAATGCTAATATTTCTAACTCATAATAGGATACACTTCGTTTCTTGACAAAACCACTTACAAGGAATAGCTCATTTACTGACAAAGTTGGATAATTGATGTGTTACTATCTCTGCCTTATGATTTCTATAATGGCAGAATAATGAAGTATTATTTAGTTTAATACAATCACTGAAGCTTCTCGATGTTCTTGGAAGGAAGAGACACAAGCTAGGAACATTTAAAAGGTATAATCAGTTTCTTATACAAGACTTTATACAAATAAAAAGTGGAATTAATTTAAATGGCAAGTGGTTCATTGTAGATCTTCATTATGTCCTAGGACTAGTGGTACCAGGAAAATTAGTCAACCAAGACTATTTTGAGATTATAGAGGCTGTAAGAATCTAGAATAGATCTATATAAAACAACCTTTTAAATAAGATTAGAGTTAAAGTGTATTATGAATTTTTATGTTTCATACGACAGCAAAACTCAGTTAAGTGGGAGAAAAAAATAAAAATAAATAATATTTAAAAAGGGACAAGAATAAGAGGTCAGAGTGGACTTTTCATTGACTCAGATTAGGTCTCTACCCAACTCCACCATCTGGCATTTGGCATTTGTCTGTCAGCAACATAATTTCTAAATGAGTTGACTGATTTTTAACCAAATTCAATACCTTCCCTAACAAAGAGTAATAAGATACGACTTAAATCCCTTTTGCAGCTCAGTTCTTTTCTTGCAACAGCTGATAGAAGCCTGTAAAACAATCCAACCAAGAAACTGTACCAGCCTGTTTTGCAAATAACTGCTTAATATTAACAAAAATATGTGTGTGAAAAAATATGTGTATGGCCGTGGCTTATTTGCAAATCATGGTTACTACTATATCCCTGAACTAGGAGTCTCATTTGGGCTAAACACATGCCGTAGCTCACAGCCTTTCCCACGTGAAATCTGTTGAAAACAAAGATATCACAACTTGAAAACTTGCCACAGAATCACAGGGCTATAGATTTGAGCTGTGCCACAGGAGTCCCGGAGAGTTAGTGATTTCTCCATAACCTGCTGATTCTTTACAACAACTGGTGGAGAAAACCAGTGCAAACTGAAGCTGAAAATTTGGGTTGCACAAATTGGAAAATTAGAGGTTCCAGAAGATAAGTAAAGTTATCTGTTTCAATGACAATGAAGCAATTGATAATAAAACATTTCAGAGTCTCCTTGGTCAAGTTATCAAATACAATCATTAATCCAGGAGGTCACCTAGTTAGGATGGAGCCTTCATTTGTCCAGTGGAATTCCTGAGTAAGAATGGAGCTTGTGTCCTCTATGGGAGATAGAAAGCAGTTATTCTCTTCAGGACCAGCGTCACAGCAGAGGAAAGATATTCATCCAACATGACTTCAGAAAGGATGTAAATTCCAGGGACGCGTAGGCTACAAATTGTGGGGCAAAGGAAGTGCAGAGAAAATATAAGAAGCAAGGGAGGAAAGGTGTCAATTGTTAGAGACTCTAACGGTGGTGCAGTCATGTTAATTAAAGGGTTCCACTAAATTTTCTGGGCTATTTTCAAAATGTGTGAGTGTGTCATGGTGTACCAGTTGGATCTTTTTAACTGAATCCTAGAATTAGAATAGGAAACTCAGTAAACACAATGCATCTGAATTTAATAAAACACCCGAAACTAAAGTGGTTTCCTGAAACGTGGTTTGAAGAATTGGATTGAACTGGGTCAGATGGAGGCCAGCCACGGAAGCAGAAATTTGGCCAGGGGTCCACACATACGATGGGGAACATAATCGACCAACTGCGAGGAACCTGGGAATGAGGAAAAGAGGGTGAAGCTCTACGTGCACCAAAAATACTCATTTGGGTTTCAAAAGGCTCTGAAAGTATATATGTAAAATAATTAAACTTAGAATATTGAGTGGGAAAAGAAAATTGTTAGTTCCTTAGAGATGACAGCAAATTCGCACATTAGTTCTGGACAAGGCTATGGAAAAAAATACAAACTCTACACCTCAGCTTAACCCACCCTTAACTGCATCACCCCATTCTGTGTTCTTTGAACCCCTCTGATCTCCTATTTTAGTAGAACCATGCCAGCTTACATTTCATATTATTATATCATATGTATTCGAAGCTTTCACATATAAGGCCTTTAAAACATTTAATTCTAATGGCCCTATAAGGTAGAGATTATTATACTTTTTTTTAATAGATGAGGAACAGAGGCTTCAAGAAATGAATGGTCCATGGTCACAAAACAGGTACTACCCAGACCCCAGCTGTCGGTCTCTACAGCCCGAGACCCTAACCCATAACTACTCCTTATTCTATTGTATCTTTTATTATACCATGTATTTAGTACGTTTTTTTAAAAATCTAGATAGTAGTAAAAAACTTCATCTACTTTGTCCTGGTTCTCTTTCATATTGGACAAGCCGTAGATATTTCGAAAGAACCCAGAACAAGCAGCCCTCAGGCAGAATGAGAACTATATTCTCTTATTAGAATGTGGGAAACTGCCGGCTTGTAACCATGGTTCCTGGCGGAGGGGAGCTGGGGGGAAGCAGGCTTGGAGAAGCACCTAATGCCTTCCTAAGCACTGCTGGACTCATTTCTGAAGAGCAAATACCTTCCAGGGATGTTGGAAATCCTGTGAGGCTGAAGGGCCAAAAGAGCAAAAGAAGGGAGTTAGAGCTTAAAACAGCCTTTGGAATAAACGTCCTCTCTTCAATAAAATCAACATGACATAAATTGGGTCTTTGGATCAAACTTCAAAATGGAGCATTCAGCAATGTCTCTGATCTTTGTAACATGTTTTAGCTTTCAGCTGTCACTCTGTGTTCAGCTGCTGAGGTCTCCAAATGTGATTGGTTCTTTGCCAGAAAATAATTGTACAGGTCCATTCTTAGCTTCTTTCCGAGTGAGATCTGTGTTCACAGGAAGGCATGTTGTTTCTAAATAAAGGCTCCATCTTATTAAATTCTTTAGCCTATATTTTTTTCCAGAGCGAAAAAGATTTTCAAGAGTTTTATTTTTCCTAAGGGGAAAAAAAAACCCTCCTAAGTCTTGTCATGGCTATTCATGGCTCTGTGCCTGTGTTTTTTTGGTTTGGAACATGAAGGGGAGTTGAAAGCACCCAGATCAGCTGTTCTGCAACAGCACTGAGCACCTTTTGGTTCCATTTCCTTCTGGGACGCCCTCCATTAAACTTTCCAAGGGTAGGTTTGCCTATATTCCCAGAGTTAAAGAACATGATATTTTACCCAATTTAAACAAGGACCCCATAAAAGCCAATATGGCAATGTGCTCTCCAAATGGTTTCCTGACCTCAACAGCCTTGAAATTAGCCACGTGCTCCAGGAGGCAATTAAGTAGGGAGTGGAGACTAGTCAAAAGTGACATGAGTCGAGGGATAATGGAACCACCCTCCACACCCCAAATGATTTCCATTATAAGTCAGCCCCAACTTGTATGAACAGAGTTTTCTTTCTTTGCAGAAAACAATTTCATAAGTGCAACTATACTCAGGAGGGGTTCAACCAATTTCAGTCATTAATAACTTAATGTGAATTAATCCAGGGCATTGGAGAAAATTGGACATTGGAAAGACAAAGAGTCATCTACAAAGCATTGCCCCAGCAATGGCGGGGAGTAGATTGCTGGTCTCTTGGAAGATGCCTTTAAGTGGTGTTTGGGATGGGGCTGGTGAGAGATACCTACAAAAGGAGAAATACAAATAAGGAGAAAGTAGGCATGACTTCCCTGACGGTCCAGTTGTTAGGACTCCGTGCTTTCACTGCAGGGGGCACAGGTTCGATCCCTGGTCAGGGAACTAGGATCCCACATGCCACGTGGCACAGCCAAAAAAAAAAAAAAAAAAAGGAGAAAGCAGGTAATTTGCGTACTGCACAATTTTAGTTCACCCCTGAATAAAACCATTTAACTTCCAGGAAACCTGCATAAGGCTATGATTCCAATGATGATAACTGCAGAGTTTGAAAGCAACCAAAGAACTTAGGTTTTGTTTGTGGCTAATTTGCAATACTTGAGTGACTACAACATACGGATTCTAAAAGCAAGTCACAGAGGCCCCAGAGTCAAAGCCCCAGGTAGCCTTGCAGCTTCCTGGGCAGTGCAAGACTGGAGTTTGTCCTCTAAGCAGGGAAGCTGAATGGGGACAGAGTATACCCGCATTTGGTCAGGTTAGAAACACATATACCTAATGATCCTCCCCACCTCATGGAAAACCATAACTGAATTTGTGAAGGACAGACAGAGGAATTACCGGTAATATCTTCCCTCTTCACAAATCTCTCATTAATCTCCAATTCTATATTTTCTTTGGGATGGAGTTCCTGGGTCAAGGGTAATGAATGCAATTACAGAAGGATTCCAGGTTCTAAAACATCCAGGGGAAAAAAAATCTAAAAAGTTATTTGTTGATGATGTATTTTCTATTTCAATCTTTCTCACATCTCCTGCTGCTAGCTCACTCCCTGCCGCTTCAGTGTGGTTATCAAAAGCAGAGTTTGCAGGATTCAAGCTCAGCCAAAGCAAACAGACCCAAAATTGAAGATATGATTTCTCTTAATCCAAGAGTAGTAATCCAATTTATTTGATTCGAATGCTTTAAATTTCATCAGCTAAACTAGCAGCGTTAGGGTTTGGCCAAATGACGTCTAGCAAAAGCAGTCCACGAGGTGTTGACCACTTGTGAACAGGATGATTCTCCCCTTAGAAACACATGTGCTGTGCTAGCTTTTCACGTTGGTGGCTGGCTAGCACAGTTGGTGATAGGTTGAAACCACTTGGGAGGGGTGTCTTTGACTGTGATGTCCTGTATCCCCTGCCTGACCAGTCCTCGCATAAATGTAGTTGCTGATGGCAAGAGAGTGAGGAACGGTGGATGAATTGGTGCGTGTCTATCGTCACAAGTGGAGAACTCTTGGGCCAGAGTGCAATCTAC
The DNA here is from genome assembly GCF_011762595.2 of Tursiops truncatus. NCBI lineage: Eukaryota > Metazoa > Chordata > Mammalia > Artiodactyla > Delphinidae > Tursiops > Tursiops truncatus. Next base: position 69,539,132 of record NC_047046.1, read on the forward strand.
TTTTCATGGGGTTAGTGTAATATTTGAATGGAAGAAGAGATTACTTGGTCAATGTCCCTGATATTAAGCAAGACGGAATCTCTCCTACTGCTTATCCACAATACAGAAGGAGTAGAGACTGCGTCCAGATCTTATGGGTTCATTAAAAGTTTTGCATTTATTTAAAACTACTTTCAAGGCTTTGAAAAGTAGCAACATAAATAGAATAGCATCAAATGGGGCAAAAGAGCTCTAATTTAGGAATCTACTGACCTGGGTTCTAGTAATTCTCTGCCCCTAATTATAAATAATTTCTGTGATTAAGCCTAAGTCTCCAGGTATGAAATAGATTCCTAAAGTCTTTATAATGACCAATTTTAGAGTTAATTGAAGTAACTTTTTTTGTCCATTTTATATTGCTAGATTCCTGTTATTATCATGTTTAAAGAGTCATTCCCAATTTTGTTCAAACTAATTTCTACGGTAGTCAAAAATACAGAATCTAACGTTCACAAGCCCAGCAATGGTGGGGAACAAGTTGTTGGTCGCTTGGAAGATGCATGTAAGTAATATTCAGGACAGGGGATTGTGGGAAGTACCCACGAAAAGAGAGCACAAATAAAGAGAAAGTAGGCAGTTTGCCTACTGCACAATTTTAGGTCATCCCTGAACAAGACCATTGGTATCATTTACTTAACTACCCAGGAATCCTGTATGAGGCTGTGATTTCAATGACAGCCACAGAGTTATTGGGCCATGATATCATGCCATGGCCTAAAGTGCTAGAAGTATGGTAAATCAATTTGCCTTGATTATTTCCTCCCTTGTTCTTTTATACCTTTGGCCTGTGGGCCAAATCAGTCTACTTCCTGGTTTAGTCAATAAAGTTTTATTGGAACACAGCCACACTATTTCCTTATGAATTGTCTATGGCTGCTTTCCTACAACTGTAAGAGAGTTGAAGGGTTGTGATGGGGACTATATGGCCCACAAAGCCAAAAATACTTACCATCTGGTCCTTTGCAGAAAAAGTTGCCAGCCCTGTTCTACACACTTAGATCTATATTCACTGTCTTTTCATTGCAATATATAATGGTTTCTCTTATCTTTCCTTGGACTTTTGGCTTCACATCTAATCAACATCTTCGACCTCATTAATGTCCCCACTCTTCTTTCAGTTCATTCTAGGGTCATGCTTTATTTGTTCATGCAATCTTTTCTTTCGACCTAGACTCATCTGCCAATTTAATATCAGCCAACATTCCTCCCTTTAAAAGCCTCTTGGAAAGTTTGTCCCGGAGGAAGATTTCAGTGACAATGACTGATAGTTAACGTGCCCTTAGTCTGTGCTGCGTTGTTCTGAATTCTTAGGTCATTTGTAGTGATACATTAAAAATTGTTCAGGGTCAGAGACTAGGTCCTTTGTTACATTATATATACAGAACTGCCTAGAGCCACCAATGTTTACAATGCTATGTAAATTACTTTTATTTTCTGTTGTGGACAATTCTTCTCCAAGAATTCTCTTACTGACCCCCAAACTAGGCCTATCCAAAAGCATTTCCATTTCTAAACAAACTTAGTTCTAATATATATTTGAATTTGTTGCCTCAAAAACTTGGTATACTTCTTTTATAGAACTTTACAGAATGATGGTTGTACACAGCACCATTGAAGAGCCTTGTTCCCAGTTGACAAATGAAGAAATTTAAGCTTGGGAGCTGACCTGTGGTCTTCACTAGAAAACTTGATGACATCTATTACCATATGTAATTGGGTAATAAAGCATGGCTCATAGCAGCTTTAAATATGGTAAAAGAAAGCAACCAAAATCTGCTTCAAACATTGTAGAAGAATACAAATGTAGTATAAAAAATAATTCGCCATTGCGTTGTTTACCATCGTTAGCCTGGTCTGACTCTCTTGACGTCAAAGATAAATATATAAGAAACAACTATGCTGAATTTTGTCCTTATAAAATTAGCTCTGGTGCTAGAGACACTTGCAATTTCACAAATATTAGTAAAAATGCACAGACACACAAAAATACTATTGATTTTCCATCTAGCTGGAGTTGTATTTCCTATAATGGAGGTGTTCTTCAAAGCCACCTACTTTTCCTCACCTAGTAAGAGAAAGGCATGCTGTCTCAGAATGCAGGAGGTGATAATTCTCTTTGGGAACATAACTGATCTATATGAGGATTGACTCTGTAACTTTGAGTGCTGTGACCAGAGGAGCTTAAACAAATGGCATTACCAGCCTGACACACAAGTTTAATGATCAAAAATAAGAACTATCTGGTATTTCTGGCTTTCTTTCACAAAAGTTCTTAAATGTAAAAGTGTAATAACCATCCAGTAGTAGACATAAATTCATTTAAAAAATATTGAATGAGCGGGGGCAAAGGAGTAAGTGGAGATAAAAAGAACAGGGGCTGCTGGTGCTGTAGTCATATCACAGGTTCTATTATTTGTGAGATAATTCTGCTGTATCTTATCCACCAAAGGAATTACTATAAGAAAGTTAAGATAGCATTCAATCCCAATGCAGATCCCCCCCCCGGGAGGAAATTAACCCCTGTTTGAGCACTTCCAGAGGCAGCATGGGAAGTTTGTTATAAAGTTTTTTGGTTTTCTCCTTGGTCCAAGTTTTATCATTTGTAACTAAACAGAATAAGTTCTGGTAAACCCTTGACTTTGTACTTAGGATAGTCATGAAGCATTGTTTCAGTTTCTGCTCTGAGCTAGGGATCTTGGTAGCCATTGAGGATATGAAGAAGTGTATAGCATAATACTATAGTTCACGGTTAATTGTACAGAAGGCAAATAAATAATCGCAATCAATGTAATTATGTGCAAAGTGCTGTGGGGTCACAGAGAGTAGAAGAGATTTCTCAGAAGAAGTCTCAGATAAGCTGCCTCTTAAAAGACAATTAGGAATCTGGGGGTAAAGCATTTAGGGGAAGGCATTTCTGGACGTAAGAAACATCATGGGCACGAACATGGAGATCTAAAAGAGGGCAACACAGTCAAGGAAAGGTCAACAGTTTGGAGTTGCTTGACCTAAGCTATGTGATTAGGAAGACTGGAGAAGGAAGATTAATCTCAGATAAATCGGGATCAAACAGAAAAACAAAAATCTTTGTCCATTTTCAAATAAGTTTAACTTTAAACATCAGGCAATAGGGCTCCCTAAGCAAAGGTGTACCTTGAACAAATTTATATTTTAGGGTAGGTATAGAATATAACTAGAAGGTAGAAAACCTGGAGACAGAATCCAATGCAAAGATAGAACAGTAAAGATATAGACTAATAGGCTAGTTTGGTGATGGGCGTGAAACTTGTAATGAAAATTGAAAGGAGGGTATAGATTCAGGAGATATTTAGACAATAAGGTAAATGGAAGATGCGGAAGAATTGGGTAATGAGTGGTGAGGCAAAGAGTGAAGTTAAAGGATCACTAAAGATTCTAGCTGAGATTCCTAAATTGTATTGCAATAAAAGTGGACCATAGAAGACAAGAATGAGGAAAACGTGAGTTGGTTTAAGATGTGTTGAGGATGTGGCCCCTCAGGAATGTCGAGACAGAGTTGTCTAGATGTGCACTAGAAGTATAGGTCTAAATCAGCAGAGAAGAGGGTGAATGTGTTTGTTTCAGAGTTGGCATTATTTGGTGATGGTTGAAGCCTTTAGAATGAATGAGATCCTCAAGAAATATGTGCAGAAAAAGAATCAGAACCAGGACCAAAAATCATAAATAAATCCATAAGGACTATCAAATGTTGAGGAACAAAGATATATAGGCAGTGAATAAAACAGAAAAGGAGAGGAGAGACACAAGGGACCCTGGAATGGCCTTACTGAAGTCAGAAAGGAGAGTTTTAGGGTCATGTCATCAATGTCAAACTGTAAATGATAAGTACAGTTTAAGTGGGACAGGTACAGGTACCGTAAAGACAAAATTAAGAAAACATTGGTACTCACCCATAAAAACTCAGAGCAAATGATGGTGGCGGTTGAGTGGGGTACAGGTGCTGGAGGTGAAAGCCAGATTGCAGTGAAGTGAAGAGTGCAGGAAATGTGGGGAAATAGAGACAGAGGGTTCAAATGCTCTCAGATAATTTCCAAGAAGCTTGCATTTTGAACCATACATTCAAACAAGAACACTACCATGAAGGTGTAAAGCAATAAGAATTGAGTGAAGGGGAAAAGATCACATAGAATCTGGGAGCTACAGGGCAAGCTCTGTGGGTCCAGAGACCACGTACTTATACGACACAGCCTTTGCAGGGCCAGCCTCATAGGCATGCGACTTGTGCAGTGGTACAGGGCCACCTGCTTAGAAGGACCCCACACTCCATTTAATACTCTGCCCTCTTGATTTTGAAATTCTTAATAATTTTTGAACAAAGCACCACCGTTTTATTTTGCACTGGGTCCCATACATTACATAGCCAGTCCCGGGCCTTTTATCTCCCACTTGGCCCAAAGTATAGCTGATTGGTGTGTAACTCAGATGACCTGCCAACCTCTGACTATGAAGGCGGTCAAAAGTTGAACTCCTTGCCTTCCTTTTTGTTACTCTAAGAGTTTCCAGATCCAATTTTTCCATTAATTTCAACAAGGACATAATAATTGCTAACATGCTTTGAACAGTTACTATGTGCGAGATTGTTCTATGCATTCTATACCAGCAATTCATTTAATCATTACAACAATCCCATGAGTACATACTGTTATCACTATTTTTTTCAATGAGCAACTAGAGGCAGAGCACGGTGAAACAACTTACACAAGGTCCCATGATTTGTAAGTGGTAAAGCTGGGGTTCGAAACCACACACAGTCCCAGTGCGTAGTCTCTGCACTTGAGCACTCAATTCCGTTGTCTTCCTTCCCTGGGTTCACGGTTATGGAGATTTTTCTTACCTCTGCCTCTGTCCTCATGTAACATACAGTCTGCCACCTGAAATCTGCTCCACATACAGCTGCTGCCTCGCTGCAGGAGGAAAACATTCTTCTCTCCACTTGAAGCATAAAGACCTCCTGCATGTGAGTTTAGGGATCCATACCCACTAAAATGTCTTGAATTGGTGCACACCTCTCTCCCATGTGGGAAGTGATAAGACCATGAGACTGGGGTATGGAATGGGTTATGGTCCCCATCCTACGGTCTCTGTCTCTTCCTCTCCTCCCTCTCCTCGACTCATGCACTTGGATGTCACCAGAAATTTTAGTTCTCGTCCAGAAAAGTTGAAATTTGGATTTAGCTCATTCCTTATACAAGCATCAGATTGAACATTTGGTCACTGTTCACAGAGAGTTTTCCCATTACTTCTGTCTCCCAATGCTCCCATTTTCTCAGAGAGTTAAAGTAAGGGAGATCACACTTACATATGGAATATAAATTAGTCAAACTCGTAGAAGCAGAGAGTAGAATGGTGGCTCCCAGGGGCTGGGGGGAGGGGGAAAGAGAGGATGTATGTCAAGGGGTACAAACTTTCAACTCTGCAAGATGACTCAGTTCTGGAGATCTAACGTGACAGTAGGTAACAATACTGTGCTGTATACTTGAAATGTGCTAAGAAGGTAAATCCTAAGTGTGCTCTTCCCACCAAAAAATAAGGGAACTGTGTGAAGTAAAGGATATGTTAATTAGTTTGAGTGTAGTAATTATTTCACAATGTATACACATCAAATCACCTAGATGTACATCTTAAATATCTTACAATTTTTAAAAAGAACGTAATTAGGGCAAGTCTTTTCTGGAAGGCAATTTGATAAATGTATTAAAAATGTTTTAAAAAACACACACAAAGTAAGAGAGGTCACTAACAATAAGATTTGCAGAATGAGATTGGCTAAGATAGAGCCCCTCAGCACTTCTGTGAAAAAAAAAATCATTGCGGAGATGAAGGAACAGAGACAATGGAATGGACTTGAAACTTCTCAGCACTGAATGCTTTTGAGGAAATGAATCTTTGGAAAAACGCCAGTAGCTATAAAGGCATAAAGCAGTATTTTAGCAATATAAATTTATCATTTCAAAATTTTACAACTATAACATTGGTTCCTTACAAATTCCGTCAAAGGGGCCATGAAAGTATTTCTAGAAGCATAAATATTTTCAGTTTTTTAGTGAAGCTTCTGTATGGTAATTTAAGACTTAGTTCAGCGTCAGCATCCGTGGGATTCTAATACAGTATTTTTTAAAGTTTTGAAAAACACGTTCATTTTTTTAACTTTAAAAAAATTTTTATTTTATTGAAGTGTAGTTGATTTACAATATTGTGTTGATTTTTGCTGGACAGCAAAGTGATTCAGATATATATATATATATATGTATGTATGTATTACATTCTTTTTCCTATTCTTTTCCATTATGGTTTATTACAGGATATTGAACATAGTTCCCTGTGCTATACAGTAGGACCTTGTTGTTCACCCATTCTACATACAATAGTGTGCATCTGCTAATCCCAAACTCCCAATCCAATCTTCCCCAACACCTCCATTTAAAAAATATGGACTTAGCCTACAACAAAAGATCTCAAGTTGGTGCTAAGGAGAAAAACAACAACTGTTCATGCTTGTGGCTACCTTTCCAGGAAAGGTAAGAGAACTAAAATGTATTGAACTTGACGGAGTGTTAGGTAAACAGAGCCCTGAGTATTAAAGTTTAGGCTCTAGTGATTAGGAGGGAAGTACAGGACAATAAGCCCAACAGGACACCAACAAGGTGTCCCTCAAGGTACTTTAGACTCAGACTGTGTTTACTGTCCAGTATCACTATGGAAGTATATGCCTGACTACATTTATGGTGCCATTTAGAACTTTAAATTAGGCTCTTACACTTAGAAAGAGGTTACTAAATTACTCACCCTGTAAGGTTTTCCTTGATTAGCGTAATTCCACCCATTCCATGGCTTATCAAGAATACGTTTCCATGGTGGGCACGTGTTTGGAAGAGACATTCAGGGATATATTTTCACGGTATCATGTCAATGCTGAGATACCCACCTTTAACTGACAAGAATGGCAAACTTTGGGATAAAATCCCTTTGCATAATTTGCAAAGGAAACTTTTCAAATTTCACACCTTTCCCTGTTGATGAGCAAGGGAACGTTGATAGCAAGTGACAATCTATTTATTCTTCCTCTGGCTTTCCACTAAAGGCTTTTCCTTTTTTAATCACCTTCAATTTCAACATTTTATTCAGAGAGAGAATGTGTGGATACCAATGGTTGGTGCCCTAAAGCTGGAACCTTTTCCGTGTAGAATTCAAGATTCTGTCCTAAGTGGTAAGAAAGCTAGCGAGAGAAGCACACATGTCCATAACTAGAAGTGGGGTTATCACAAGGAGAAAGGAGGCCTCAGTAGTCCCACCGTTTAACATGAATGGTGCCTCTGTCTGTGAGCCTCTGGGAACTCCTGGCTTCATTTCTTTTTGTTCCTCAGTATCTCAGGAGCACACCAAGAAGTTCCTGAGCCCACACTAGGTGGCAGCATGGTATACTGGTCATGTGGGGAGAGCTGAGGCCCCAGCAGTCAGAGCCCACAAGGCTCAATCACAGAACACACACACACACACACCTACACACACACACGACTTCTAAAGGGTCCCAGCTTCTCAAGTGTCATCTGTGACTGTACTTTACCTGGCAACGTGGGTCTCAGTGCTGGAAACGTCACCCTAGGATTTCTTCAAACATGATTAAAGGACTTTTACTCTGTGCAGCCCAGATCCTAATCTCATCCTCTGATGCCTGTGGTTTTATAATGTGAACAAGGTCTGCAGTTGCTTTCTGTTCACTTTGTGAGCACCCACAAGGTCCTTTCCATTGAATTCCTGCAACCTTGTACACTGGGTGTGTTTGAACGCTTCCCTAGCAGAGCTATTTCATTTAAAAATGACTTCCAGTCACAGCCGGGTTCAATATTTCCGTCTCAAGAGGAAAAGTCAAACTTGAATAGGACCTATGCTCAGAGCAGGAGCTCTCACCCTATGATTTCCAAGGCTTGGGGAGAAGGATCTGCCCACAGCATTTTAGAGCTGAGAGTCCATCAAAGCCAGTCAATCTCGTTTGACAGGAAAGGAAACTGAGACCCAGAAATCCAGCTTTGTCCGAGGCCACACAGCTTGTTAGAAGCCACGCCACAACTGGAAAACGGGTTTCCTGACTCCCTGTCCAGGGCCTCTTCCATCACTCCCTGTGTGATTTATAGAGAGTCATAAACACACAGCAGATGGAACCTCAGAGCCCCCCCTTCCCACCCCGCCCCCTGGCAGCTCTGGACCCCTCAGGCCAGCCCAGCCTGGACACCCCATCTCTCTGCCCCCAAGATCCTTCTCTTCATGAGCAGGAAGGTGGAGGGACAAAGAGAAAGCAGAGAATCAATATTCATTGGGAACTTGGATGACAGATACAGAAGTACTGAAATACTGCAGTTCTTCTTTGGCATTTCCTTTTGACCAGAAGAAGGAAATACCAGAAATCTCATAAGCCAGCCCATTTGGGCAAATTTTTTATACTCAGTATTCATATATTTCACATTTTTCTCCAAACCTTTGAGTACTAATTCAAACCGTCCAGCCTCCAGGTTCCCTAGGGGTTCACCTATCACTAAATAGTGTTGATTTGCAAAACACACAGATTCTTTTCATAGAACAGGCTCTTCTTTCATGACTTTCTTCAGATGCTGCGCCTTTTCCCAATTAAGCGATGGCCCAGCTTCTCTCTGGTTAGGATTACAAACAAACACCACCACCCTTTGCCTCTGCTCCAGCCACCCCTCCCTTCACTTTGACACATGGTTCTTTTGATCTCAACCCCAGACCATAGCAACAGGTTCCTAATTATTCACCAGCCATAAATCATGGCAGTAATGTGGTCCTTGCTAAGGAAAAGTATTCTGGGGCCATCAGAGTCTGGAAAACTTGGTGTGTTTAGTGTTTTCAAAAGCAAAGCAGTAGGGGGAAGGAAAGCAGGAAGAGAAAAGATGTTTAAAATGTTTGTCGAAATAGTTGCTTTGATCTTAAACCCTCTCCCAGAGGAAGTCAAGAGTCTGAAAACTCAGTCTATATTTTCTCATATTTGGAGGGGAAATGAAATCCACAAACCCACACTAGAGGCAGGTGTAAGTAGGGCCTCCTAGGGTGAAGACCAAGTACGTTTCCAAGTCATCAGAGCAAACAGAGTAAACATTTCTTTCCATCTACCTCTTAATTTTGTTAATTTAATTTTAGCTACTCACTTATGGGAAATCTTTTTAATTCCTCCATGACCTTATTGAATGGTAGTTAATCTGGTTAAATTTGGCATTTTCACCAGGAAGCTCTCGGCGAATCCCAAGTTGGTTTTTTTTTTTTTTAATTGCCCTGGGCCAGGATGTGCTTCCTGAGTCCTCAAAAATCCCAATAATATCAGTAAAACGGGTCAGTATCAGTCTAACCTGTGGCCAGACTATGTGAATATAATATCATCTTGTTAATGAGGTTTGTGGCTTCATTGAACTGAAAACCATTCCTCTTTTTTATTTCAGGATGAGAAATGTGACATAAACGTTGAGAATAGGCTATAGACATACTTCCTCTGGTAAATTCTTCCTCAGAAATAAATAGAAAATACCACAGACTTTTTTTTTTCTTCCATTTAATTAGTCATTCTACTTGGCTCTAACATGTGGACAAGACTGGGCTCGAGTGAAATTGTGAGGTTTGTCTTTGTTCAAAAAATAGTCATCAGGCTTCCCTGGTGGCGCAGTGGTTGAGAGTACACCTGCCGATGCAGGGGACACGGGTTCGTGCCCCGGTCCGGGAGGATCCCACATGCCGCGGAGCGGCTGGGTCCGTGAGCCATGGCTGCTGAGCCTGCGCGTCCGCGTCCGCGTCCGGAGCCTGTGCTCTGCAACGGGAGAGACCACAGCAGTGAGAGGCCCGCGTACCACAAAAAAAAAGAAAAAAAAGTTATCGAAGATCTACTCTGGGCTAGATCCTGGGGTGATGACAGCTATGAATTCAAGAGCAGACAAGGTTAATGCAACTATTTATCAAGGTGCGTTAGAACAGGGGCTCCAGACTGATGCATAATATAGAGCAGAGGTTGGCAAATTTTTTCTGTAAATGCCCAAGTAGTAAGTATTTCAGGCTTTGCAGGCCATACAATCACTATGTTCTAGATTCTGCCTTATAGCATGGAAGCAGCCATATGCGATACATAAAGAAATGAGCATATCTGTGATCCAGTCCAACTTTATTTAAAAACACAGGAGGGGGCCCAAATTTGGCCCATCTCCTATAGCTGGGAACTCCTAGTCTAGAGGGAGACACCTTTAAGTTTAGAGAAAATTACAAACCAAAATGATAACTGCAATGAAGAGGAAATACAGAGGACTGGGTGAGCTCAGAGAAGGGCAACTGGCCTCATTAGAGTGTTAATGGAAGGCCTTCTGGGGCAAGTAATAACTAAGTTAAGACCTGCTGGGTTGGTAAGAGTCAAACTAGAGAAGGGAATTGGGGAAGCCATTTCAAGGCAAGGGAATGGCACATGTCACAATTCAGAGGATGGGAACTGAAAGAAGTTCTGGATCACTGGACTGGAGAGAGCAAGGGTGGAAAAGATGAAGTGAAGCTGCAGTCATACAGTAGAAAGAGGCTCATCTGGAGGAAAATGAAAAGTCCGTGAAAGATCTGAGCCAAATGCAGGATAGATCAGGCACATCAAAGAGACCACATTGGCACTTACATAACAAATGTTTTCAGGACCCTTTTAGGAACCTCACTGCTTCCATATGCAAACAGAAACAGAAAAGGCTTTACTGCTTTACCTTCTCTCCAAAGGTGCTCCCAGGGATAACTGAATGCAGTACGTGGAATTCCTCCCTCAGCATCTGTATCTTAATAGGGATCAAAGCCTTGGCTAAATGGATGACGTTCTAATGGTAGAATTTCAAGCAACAGCCCATGCAAGGAAAAGGGTTTTGTTGTTGGAGGAGAAGAGAGAGATTAGAGCAATTTCAGCCCCCTTGAAACCATACCACATAGTCTTTTTTTTTTTTTCACCAAAGCATAAGGTTCTACTTAGGGGTTTCCCTTGTGCCAAGTTTCCTAACTCATTTGTTCAGTTGGATCCTCAGAAATAAAGAGATTTTACTTTAACCAAGTGACATTGATCCTATGAACCCTTTGAAATGAGGCCCTGAGGATACAACATCATTTCTGTAATACTCTTACCAAAAATGCATAACCTCATTGTAACCATGAGAAAATATCAGATGAACCCAAATTGAAGAGCATTCTGCAACACGAACCAGAACTTCTCAAAAGTGTCAAGATCACAGAAGACAAAGACTGAGGAACTGTCACTGACTGGAGAAGGTGAAGGAGAAATAACAAATAAATGCCATGTGGGATACTGGATTGGATCCTCAAACAGAAAAAAAGATCATTAGTGGGAAAACTGATGAGACCCCAATAAAGTCTATAGTTTAGTTAATAGTACTAGACCAATACTATTGGGCTGGTTTTAACAATTATGCCATAGTTTCATTAACATGAGGGGAAGCTCGGCTAGAGGTATACAGGGAACTCTATTATTTCTGCAACTTTTCTCTAAGTCGAAAATTGGATGAAAATAAAGGTTTTTTTTTTAAGAAACAGATTTCTTATTAAAATAATCCTGCTATAGTCTCCCATTCTAGACAAAAAAGACTGATAGTATGTTTCCTTGTCAAGTTGTTAATTTCTCTGTTAATAACCATGAAGATTGCCAATCAGCTTTTATATTCTTCAGATCTCAGAGTACCAAAAGTCATCAATAAAATAGAGAATCTTACCACTTAATCACTGATGCATGTGGAATCTCCCCTTCCATTTGGTGCTGACCATAGCCCGCAGAAGCTTCCCCATCTAATGCCACCTCGTCCTTTCTTTCCCTTGTGGTCTTGGGCCAGTGGTTACCCAACGCTGTGCCTGTTTCTTCAATGAGTAACAAAACGTTCCCTGCTACTTCACAGGGTTTGTGGGGGAGTGTTAGAGTTCTGCACAGTGTGGCAGAGTTTTGTCAAGTATAGAATCCTGGATGGGGAGTCAGGAAACCAGGATTCTTGACCCAGTTCTTCCATTCTTAGGCCCTGGAGTCTTGGGTAAATCACAGGTAAATCACTGACCTGAGATTCCTAACCCATAAAATCAAGCCTTTTCAGGAAAGATCTAAGATCTAGATCAGTAATTCTTACACTCACCTAGGCTTTAGAATCATCCAAGAAGCCTTTTTTTAAAAAATATTCGTGCCCGGCCCCCCTCATATTTCCTGATTTAACTCTTTTCACATGCAGGCTGGGCAACCAGAATTTTTTTAAAGCTCCCCAGATTAGTACTGACAGGTAACGGGGCTTGAAGACTACTGATCTAGATGATCTCTAAATTCTAACCTTCTAGGGGTTATCAGTAATGGTTATTTAAACAAGATGAGTCAACAAAACTAGATCGTGGAAAGTATTATCTTACATCTAAAGGAATCCTGGCTGTGGGTAGATAAGACTACAGTAAGAAACACTTTCCATCCTTTCCTCAAGACTCTGTTGTCTGTGCTTGTCTGATGTGTTATCATCTTGACTAATGACTTACACAAAGGGCTGGAGTATTTGGCTTGTGGAATACGCCCTGAAGAAGATGAAAAACTATGTACAGACACTTTAGAACAGGGGCGTCATTTTTCTATCTTCAGCACCTCTGTCACGGTGTCCTCTTTCCGTCACCTCCCTTTCCTCCTTCAGCTCCATATTCCACAATCTACACTAATATAGAGATTTACATTTAAAATAAGGTGAAAATGGCTGACATTGGTGAAGTATGTCTATTTGGGGGTGGGGCTGAGGAAGGAAGAAGGAGATCATTGCACTGTTTAAAAGACAGCAAGTACTTAAAGTAGGAGGAGCAAATCCAATGCCCACAGGAAGACCAACCTGGCAGACAGACAAGAGGGAAGTGGGGCCTCCTGGGAATCAGAGAGCTCACGGCCTTCCCTAATGGTCCCCCCTGAACAGGTCAAGTTTACTCTGCTCCACCCAATTGTGGCTGGAGCATGTTGGCTCAGCCACGCCAGAACTTTTGATTTTCAAGGGAATCAAAAATCCATAATTGACTTGTAAATGTTGAAAACCAACTTTCTAAATGCATACAATCACTATGTAAGCCAAATCAAACACTTGTACAGGCCAGATCCTGGCAGTTTGCCATCTCTCCTTTAAAGGTTAAAAAGTATGATAGGGGCTTCCCTGGTGGCCCAGTGGTTGAGAGTCCGCCTGCCAATGCAGGGGACACGGGTTCGTGCCCTGGTCCGGGAAGATCCCACATGCCGCGGAGCGGCTGGGCCCGTGAGCCATGGCCGCTGAGCCTGCGCGTCCGGAGCCTGTGCTCCACAACGGGAGAGGCCACAACAGTGAGAGGCTCACGTATTGCAAAAAAAAAAAAAAATATATATATATATATATATATGATAGGTAGAATTGCAGGTAAAACTTAAGAGTGAAAGAGGTGTTTTGTTTTGTTTCATTTTGCTTTGGGAGGTGGTAATATGGGAGCCTTTTGGTTGCCCTAAGACAGGCCAGACCCTCTCGATCCAGGCTTGCTGGGAGCCCACTGAGACGGGGACTAGGTAAACCAGAGCAGATGCAGAAGCTGACCCTGGTGAGAGTAACACGGCAGGACACCACACAGGGTCCAAGCTCGGATGCGGCTCAGGTAAGCATCAGTGGCCAGGGCAGCCCATTTGGCAAGTAGGAGTTTGAGAGTCAGAGGGTGTGGAGGTCAGGGGACAGTCAAGCTGGAGCCACGTGATTCTGAGATGTATCAGTTCTGCTGGATGCCTTCCAGCAGATGTGATAAGGTAAGAAAATTCTAACAATTCAGGTAAGGAAGGAAGAAAAGAAGGAAAAGGTGTCTTGCCCCAGTCAGAAGGGCTACAGTTGAAAGAAGGGCTCAAATCAATAATAAACACTATATAGACCAAAGCAAACACTCCTACAGGCCAGATCCCACCTGAAGGGGAGATGGTAAGGTATCCCATGGACTGGAGCAATGGTTCCACAGACACAGGAAGAAGCAGTGTTCAAACTTTAAGGTTGACCTACAGCAACAAAAGCAACTGGGCTGCCATGGCTCACTGCAAATCAAACCTATTGGGCAAGGTTTTTAATTCCAAGCCCTACCGGTTGTGAGACTGAGACTTTAATTTTTGCCCTGGTCAGGACTAGAAACAGAATGGAAATAGATCTTGGTTATACAGGTGCAGTTCATTTGACCAGTAGAGATCTGAGTATGAAAAGGGCAGAAAAAATGAGCCCATCCCAATACCCTGAAATCACCCCAAGTGGATAGCTATCATCTCTGCTGTGTTCAAAATGCTTGCGAGAGAGAGAGAGAGAAACTTGATACCATCTACCTGTGCCAGCTCTGTCTTAGGTCACTGGGAACCTTCAACCTTCAGCTTTACTTATCCACATGTGAATCTGGTCTCAGAATACCAGAGATCAATGCTAGATAGACTATTCCAGAAGCAGTTCTGAGAACTACCCAGTTGTCTTTGCAGTGGGCTTGTTTGTTTGTATGTTTTGAGATTTCTGATTTTTTTTTGATTTTTAATAATTGAAGTATAGTTGATTTACAATGTTTCAGCTGTACAGCAAAGTGATTCAGTTATGCATACATATGTATATATACTTATATATATTCTTTTTTGGATTATTTTTTATTGTAGGTTATTACAAGCATTGAATATAGTTCTCTGTGCTATACAGTATGTCCTTGTTGTTTATCTATTTGATATACAGTAGTGTGTATCTGTTAATACCAAATTCCTAATTTACCTATCCCCCGCCTTTCCCCTTTGGTAACCATAAGTTTGTTTTCTATGTCTGTGAGTCTATTTCTGTTTTGTAAACAAGTTCATTTGATCATTTCTTTTTAGATTCCTCATACAAGTGATATCAAATGATTTTTGTCTTTCTCTGGCTGAGTTACTTCACTTAGTAAGTAATGATAATCTCTAAGTCCATCCATGTTGCTGCAAATGGCATTATTTCATTCTTTTTTATGGCTGAGTAATATTCCAGTGTGTGTGTATATGTGTGTGTGTGTGTGTGTGTGTATCACATTTTCTTTATCCATTCTTCTGTTGATGGACATCATTTAGGTTGCTTCCATGTCTTGGCTATTGTAAAGAGTGGTGGGTTTTTATTCTTTCCAAGAGCAAAAGGAAGCAAATGTGGACAGTTGTTCTTCAAAAGAGTAGATTTCTTAGCACAGTTATCTACAAATTCCCATTCACCAGATGAATGCCATCTTCATTCTATTCTTGCTTTGGTTAACAATGCCAAAGTGGTAAGAGCATAATGGAAAGAAATTTCCCATGAGTAAGTTCTGGCTTCACTGCTTATTAACTGGAATTGGGGCAAGTAACTGTACTCTTTGAGCCTCAGTCTCCTTGTGTTTAAACGAATTTAACAACATCTGCTCTACTTACCAACCTCACAGGGTTGGTGAGAGAGTCAATGTGATAACTTGGTTAAAGAACCTCATATGCCAGCAATTGTTAACGCAGAGGGACAGTCTCTCCTGGAAAGAATATATCCACATTTCTAGGCATAGTGAAAAAGCACTGAAACTACAATTTTATTTAGAAAGCAACACTCAGTAAAACCTTCTATGTTGATTCTCACCTGGTGGCAGCTCCTCATAGGCAGATAGGGCCGTGACAAATATTTAGATTTTTTTTTCCAAAAGGGATAGGATTTTGAAAAGTTGTATAACACTCATCTATGTAAATATAAGATTTTAGTTCTTTGATTTCCATTACACTTAGCATACTTATCTGCCTTGTGTTAACGAAGAGGTACAGATTATAAACAGGAGTCAAAGACTTCTTGTGTTGCTTTAATCTGGCGTTTTTGGTTGGTTGGTTGGTTGGCTGATTGGTTGTTTAAAGCAACTTTACACTTAGAACCTTGAACCTGACTCTCCTTTAGTACCCCAATCCTTTGAGAGACTTCAAAGGAAACCTGATAGGAACATGGCATTTGAGCAGGTAACCCCAAGGAATGGCAATCTCACAGGAGGTTTATTTTATTTTATGTTATTTTATTTGGGAGACAGAGTTTTACAAATTTCATCCTCAATGGTAGAAACAGTTGCGTTGGCTTGACGGCAGCTGTGATAAACAGAGCATTCCTTGCTGCTTTGCACGTAGATGTTTATGCATGGCCAGCACCGTTAACTCACACACCTACGGATTTCATAAAATCTGAGTGAAAACAATCAGTGCAAAGGTGCAAATTCTGAGTCACACTTTAGAAATTTCAGTCCAAGCTCCACGTCATTATAGTGAAAATGCTAACGTTACTTCTGTGTAAAACATTAATTTTTTTACCTGTCTTTATCTTTTTGTAAGCATTTGTTTCTCCCTGTATTTAAGGAAGAATTTCTATGATGAAAAAACCTTTTGGGGGAGGAGAACTGATCAATTTGCTCCTTTCCATGTTTACAGTTTATATGTCTGGGGGCAAGGTATCTTATCTTCCCTACTTGTTGTAAAATGGAGATAAATCCATAGTGTTTTAATGAGAATAAAATGTCAACATATATATAAAACACATGGACTATCACAGTAGATGATTCATAAATAACTGTTGATTTTACTCTGAACTTTTTTTTCTTAACAACTCATCTGCTTCTATCTCACTTTGATTCTCAATTTTGTTTCTCAAATTTCAGGTCTAGAAGGGCTTAGAGGTAGAAGTAATCCATTATGACGCTAATTTTATAGACTAGGGAAGACGCTAGAGGCCAGAAAACTGAAGTAGGTTTCTGCTTCATGGGATCTTGGAATCCCAAGATCCCATGACGTCTCAGAACCAGGATTATCCATGTTTCCTGATTCCTAAACCAGTGATCTTTCCATGAAACAATATTTAACTATTTCTTCTATTAATCAGTGGAACTTATTTCAAGCCTACTTTGCCTAAAGTTATTTGTAAGACCGTGATATAAGTTTTTAATTTGAATATTTTATTTCCAACTCATGGGATCTTTTCAGTCCCTGGAGTTTCACTGTACTGCTATCTTCAGTGTTCACGCCAATGAAAAGGCCTGTATCAGAGGTTATTTACAACAGGTACTCTCGCAATAAACTATTCTTAGATGATCCAAGCATGAGTCAAGACTTCCAGTACCTATCACAACCACAAACCCTTCCAGGGACTCCTGTCCATAGCTGCTGCTGAGCAAGGCTGCCCTGGGAGCTTCCTTCCTTGTTCTTTGGCCATGGTTCTCTACTACTGTCTGCCCTCAGCTGATTGGAGCAAAGAGCGGGCACCTGACCAAAGGCAAACAACACGTGGGTTTGTCAGCATCCTATGAAGAGGCCTGGAATGAAAGTTTTAACCAAAAAAGATGAAGATGAACAGAACCAGTTAGATTCTGCTTTGGGGAAAGAAGCCATTAGTGACTAACAAGTGCTATAATTCATACTTTGCATATGACACAAACTCCAATACTATTCTATGGTAAAAGTGAAGAACATTGAGTCATTAATTCACTGTCTATAATGGTGGTGATATGAGTAGAAACTTAAAAACATAAACAACGTGTTCATAAAAAACATAAAGCCATGGAGGAATTCCCTGGTGGCCCAGTGGTTAGGACTTGGTGCTCTCGCTGCCATGGTCCCACGTTCAATCCCTGGTTGGGGAACTAAGATCCTGCAAGCTGCCCAGCGTGGCCAAAAAAGAAAACAAAACAAAACTACAAAAAATATGTATATAAAGCCATGAAAGTGAAATGCATTACGTTTAAGCTTTGGTCTGGATAGCTCAACAAACTAAAGAAAGAATAACATAAAAAAATCTAGAAATATGAACCAGTACATATCCTTAGGTCTTAAATCTTCTAATTTAGAAAAGTGTGATCTGTGTCGTGTTTCATGTTATAAAGGTTTTCAAACTTTAATCAAAGACATCTTTCCTGTCCAAGCAAAACACACACCATAAAAGATATCTCTAAAAGCCAGTGGTTAAGAACCTGCCTGCCAATACAGGGGACACGGGTGTGAGCCCTGGTCCGGGAAGATCCCACATGCCACAGGGCAACAGAGCCCGTGCGCCACAACTACTGAGCCTGCACTCTAGAGCCCACGTACCACAACTACTGAAGCCCGTGTGCCACAACTACTGAAGCCTGCACGCCTAGAGTCCATGCTCCGCAACAAGAGAAGCCACCGCAATGAGAAGCCCGCACACCACAAAGAAGAGTAGCCCCCGCTTGCCGCAACTAGAGAAAGCACGTGCACAGCAAGAAAGACCCAACACAGCCAAAAATAAATAAATATAAATAAATAAATAAAAATAAATTTTTTAAATAAGTTTTTTTTAAAAGTCTTTAATATTGCCAGTAACATTATCAAGAGAACTAAAGGATCTGTGTAAACATTTTGTAATAGTGATCTGAATATCTTAGTGAGGAGACTTGGAGAAGCCAAACTAGGTAAGAGAGTGAGGTTAAGAAGGGCAAACAGCACAGAATCCAAGGTCAGGTGTGGGCCAACGGGTGTCCATAGGATATGTCAGTTAGAAAATTTCATGATCGTGGATCAAATTGTCTTCATAATTTCATGAAAAATACCATTTAAAATTTGTTTTAAAATGATGGTTCTTTCAAACTACCATACCAGAGAGTGTCATTTGTAAATCAGTTTGTGATTAATCTTGTAACCTTTTGGAAAAATATTCATTCCAGGGCTCCAGATTTTCTCCACATTTGGTTGACTTAGACCTCAGATTCTTTCATAGCCTGTTGGCCATTCTGACTGAAGCAACACCTCTCCAAAAATTAATACTGGTCATTTCAGTCCAGAGAAGATGTGCCTACTTATAAGAATCACTTTGAAAAAAATCTTGATGGATTTCAGGAAGATACTTAGAAATCAACTTTGGAGAATTTTACTGTTTTTATATTAACATTTTACCCCTTAATTGAGTTTCCCCTCTTATTTTTCCATTTGGTTTTATGCAGAAATGATTGGAATGTAAAACATGAAGAGAGGACAATACACTCATGTGGCATTATTTGGATCAAGCACCTGGTTGATTTAAATCAATTATATCACTTCTCTCCACCTCCACTGCCAAGCACTGGTCCAGGCCACCCTCCCCCTCACCTGGATTATGGCAACAGCTCCCAGCCAGTCTCTCTGCTTCTCTTCTCACTCCTCCAATCTATTCTCAACAGACACACAAATAAAGGAATATTAATTGTATCACTTCACTCCCCTTCATTCATTTAATAAGCCTCAATTACATCTCTTCAATAGATTTCCATCCATCACAGTGGGAAGAATAAAACCCCCACTTCCCACTCTAGATTTTAAGGCCATCCTTGATCTGGTCCCTGCTTCTCTTTCTAGTCTTGGCTCCAACTCCTGGGGTCATAACCCTCCACTGGGCTTCTTTCATTCAATGTCTGGAACACACAGGCTTTCTCCCCTTAAGGCTATGCACACGCTATTTGCTTTCCCCGCAAAGCTCTCTCCCTCTCCTCCCCAGTTTTTGCTTACAAAACCCTTTCTCATCCTTTTGAGGTTAAATACCACCTCTTTAAGTAGGACTTGACCACCCATCTAAAGTATTCCACCTCCTCTACTTCAGTCCCTTGCTGGTTACCTTCATAGCACTTATCATAATTTGAAATCATCTTATTCATTTATTGTGTTTTATCCATAAGGGTAGACAAATGGCTGGCTTGCTGACTCTTTTATTCCCAGCATCCAACACAGTGCTTGGCCCAGAGTAGGTATCCAGTAGGTATTTGTTGAATGAATGAAAACAAAATGAATAATGTTTTCCCTTCTCAAATCTTTGCCATCAACTCGATCTGAGAGTTGAGAATATAATGGCTGAATTGTCTAAAGAAAGTCTACGTATCTCTTACATTTCTTATATTCAGAAAATGGCCCAGCTCTAGTGCTGGAGCTGAGTGGCTAGACCTGCTTTCCTGTGGGAGGGGCTGGGGATACCATCCATCCCATGGAGCCCATCATTTCCCATCGTGTGTCATGCCTACACTCAGCTTTTTGTTGTCCCGGTTTTAGTGCCATGCGGGAGAACATAAGAATAGGAAAGTCCCAATGTAGAGTTTCCTGCACTCCACCAGGGAATGGAGGGTGGTTTAAAGCAGGTTCTCTGGACTAGAGTCCAGTGATTAAAATGCAAATAGTCAGGACAATAGCAGATGGGTATCCCCTGAGCACCACGCAAGTTGTTCCAAAGACCTCAGATTGAGTTTGGGAGCTACTGGAAGAACTTGGAACACAATCGTGCATCTACTTGAGAGAACACTTTCAGATGCTGAAAACTTTCCATATTCCAAGGGCATGTTTGTGAGCTCTTTTCTCCAACACCCAACCCTCTTACACTTGGTGACATGTGACTCTGGGTGGTGTTACATAAGCCCTAAACTCTCTCTCTAGTGGATATAGACTGGGATCTTCCACGGGAGATTCATTTGTAAAGGGATATGTCTTTCCATGGGTTCTTCGTAAATTGGGGCGGGAGGTGACGCTATCAATTGTTCTTTAGTGCTAAGCATCAGAATTGTATGGTGGAGGGGAACTT
Source organism: Tursiops truncatus (assembly GCF_011762595.2). Classification (NCBI taxonomy): domain Eukaryota; kingdom Metazoa; phylum Chordata; class Mammalia; order Artiodactyla; family Delphinidae; genus Tursiops; species Tursiops truncatus. Next base: position 69,559,777 of record NC_047046.1, read on the forward strand.
CACATAGTCCAGGGGATGCTGGAAGTTTCTACCCTCTGGGTGAATAGAGTTTATCAGCTAAGCTCCTCTGGGGAAGATGACCTGGTAAGACTGGACACCCAGAGAATCTGACTGGGGCCAAAGCCAGAACTGGAGCTCCGAATTATGACCCAGATGTCCAGTGAGAGAAGTAGCTTGAGAAAGTCCTACAGAAAAGTCCCTCAGTGGTTGTGTTTTTTTACAAGCTCCTCCTTGACTTCACCCCCACCTCTACCTTTGTTTGTTCAACCTTTCATTTATTGACTTTAAATTAAAAATAAACTTTAAAAAAAATGTAATACAATAGTGATTCAGTGGCTCAGTGATCACGCAGCCCTTGCCCTAAAAAATGAAACAATTAAAATCCAATCAGTCCTGATAACGTTTTGTACTATGATGCTAGACTTCCCTTTGCTTTGACTCCTCTCCTTCCGGCATCCTGTTCTGGGACAGAAATGACACCACAAAGGTTTCCTGTGCCTGTCCTCTCCACTTCTGACCCCTCACTACATCCTCTGCCCACCTATTTGGAGAGCAATGATTTGGTTCCTCTGGAATTCCTCCCTGTCCATATGCTTGATGACACTTGTTGCTAATTTGGGATGCCATAAATGCTGGGCAAGGTCCGGACTGAACTCTTGTCGACTGTTAGTCTCCTAGTTACTTGCTTATTAGCAAAACGGGAAATGTAATATTCCCAGCTATTATCGGTCCTAATTTGTTGGGGGTCTCTCCTCACTGCAGTCTGCCTGACTGTTCTGTATATCTGAAACAACTGAAATCCTCAAAATCTTTCAGATACTTTCTGAATGCTCACTTATTTTGAAAAGACATTCTTGAGGTGTCAGAAATCAGTGTCCTTTGGGGCAACCAGAGAGAGGGTCCTCTGGATGGAGCCTGAGGTCAAGGCTACCAAATCGGGGACTGAGGAGGGGCCCCCTGCTGTTCACTCTTCAGAGCCTTCCCTTGTTCTCTGGGGATCTTGTGTACATAGAATTAAGGTTTCCACCTATTGCATAATAAGCAACGGGCACGCTTAATTCTGTGGTCTGCAGAACACTTCACACATTGTTGTCCGTCAGAATATATTAAATGGTAGTCATGACCATAATACCATATAAAAATAATTAGAAGAAGTTGGGTCCTGTCGCCTTCATGGCACTCTCCTCCCAGCAAGTTAACACCCGATGGGGTTGGGAAGTCGGGCCAGGTGCAGAAATGAGCCCCAGGCTGTAGATGGACGTGCTGCTCGCTGTGTGCACATCCGCCCTGCGTCAGGAGGCCTTGGTCCCAGTCCCCGCGCTGCCTGCCTGCTGGCCCACCGCCTCTGGACACTCAACACTGCCTTCTCCTCCTCCAGACACACAACTGGAATTAACTTCCCAACGGCACACGTAGGCCACATATTTTTGTCTTCTTTCTTAAAGTGAAATCATTTTTTCCTATCTATTGAGAGACCCTGTTAACTCATTTTCTCTGAACTCACACCTAAACAGGGTCACTGATGCCTCAGAAACCAGGACTTAAATATTGGCCTTCTTGGAGTCTGCATGTCCAGAGCTGAGAAATTCTAGAAATGTTTAGCCAAGTGCCTGGCCCAGGGATCGCAGTCAGAATGTAGTTTTCTGAAGGAAGGAAAGAAGAAGGAAGGGGGGCGGTGATGTTTTCTGACATTCTAAAACCCAGAGACATTCAAGGGTTAAGCCCTCTTTGGGTCATTCCAAGCCCTTCAAAGTGATCTAAATCTAAGAGAAAACACCTACTTCTTTGCTCCATGCTCTTGTGACAGAGATCTGGAGAGGCTGGGAAGGATAGAATAGCAACGGTTACATTAATGGTACCTAACAGTAACTGAGAACTTTTTACAAGTCACTTTGCAAATCTTTTACATGCACGGGCTCACTGGATTCTCAGAACAACCCTACGGATGATGTAGGTTATACTGTTATCCTTCTTTTAACGATAAGCAGACAGAAGCTAGAGAAGTTAAGTAACAGGTAGGAAGTCTTAAGGGGACTGAATTAGATCTCACATTCACTTGGGAATTTTTGTAAGAACTTTTGTGAAGGTTCTGGGAGGCTTCTCCTCAGTGCCAAGTTCTCTTTGGCTTTGAGCTGGCAGAGTGTGAAGCAAGGGGCCCAGTGTCCCCATTTGCTGTTGCTCTAAATTTGAGTCTGACTTGACAGTGATGCTACACTGAGTCCTCTTCCCAACTCTCCATCAGCCAGGATCTCCTGGTTCTCAGGACCCCCATCTCCCTGATCCTGGCAGTCTCTTGAAACAGCAGCCATGTTTCTTCTCTTTATTGCCTCCCCATCTTCTGGGAGGCGGGGTGGGAGTGTGCGGGGGGGACGACGGTTCGGTCTCTTTCAGCTGGATGTCATCAAGGCTTTTCTGAGTCGCTGCTATGGAGACAAAGCCCAGGTACCGTTTCCGTTTGCCACACTTGCTATTAAAAGACAGGCACGGCTTGTGAGCCCAAGATGTTCAGTGAATCAACCTGGAACTTACCCCTTTTTAAAAATTTTAATAGAGGGTAATGCATGCAAGTTTTTTGGCAAGCCATCTGCCTCAGGGACCCAGCACAGGTTAGATAATTAAACTCAACCTGTTCCTGCATGGCTGTCTGACTTACCATTTACCTTGTCTCAGACTCCTCGGCTCCAAAAACCCACTCTCCAAACTGGTTGACTCACTGTTTCCCCCAAACACCTGTCTCGCCTTCTTATTTTACCTCGTGCCATTCCACCCACCTGGAATGCCCTTCCCTTCCCTCTCCCTCTCCAGATCCTTCTCATGTGCTTCACAACGTGTTCCCTGATCACCTCCCTCACAAATATCCTTCTCCCTCCCCTGAATTCCAATCATGATGAATTCTATAGAATTCAGCTGGTAATTAATCATACACAGCCTTATGATATTCCTTCCATTGTTACCCTGAACTGTTATTTAAATCTTTAATTTTAATATAACTGTTTCCATATGTTTGCCTCATTGCCATAATTGGAATATAAGATCATCGAAAGCAGGAGATATAGCGTATAATTGTGCTCCCTTTAGTCCCTTGTATGGGGCTGAGTTGCAGATTTTCCTTTTTCTTTGTGATTTATTTATTGGCCAATTAGACAATCAAAATGATAAAACTTTATCAAATTACTTTGGCAATAGCAGATCATAGCTAGTGGGTGATAAACATGTGTGGGTGTTGGGAGAATGTGGTCCTTTCGCCCTTGAGGTGTGTTTTAAACCAAAGCACTGAGGAATGAATGAGAAAAGGGGAGCCACGCTTGAGGTATAGCAGGATAAGAAGGCATTTGTGAAGGAGTCCACCGGCCAGATCCCCTCCAGACAGCTTCCCTTCTGCTCTTTCTCTTCTAAGTGAGGACATAGTACTCTAGAAAAATACTTCCATCACCTCTTACCTTACCCTTCTCTTCTCCTCCAGCCACCTGGCAATTCACACACTCATATTTCTTCCCCTTTCCTCTCATCTCAAGCCCTCATGGAGACACAGTCTAATGCTTCCACTATGACTGAGGCATCTTCCCCTGCTCCTCAAGTCCAGGTACTTTGAACCCTCATTGTACATAGAAATTTAAAAATTCCAATGTTACCTTAGATGAATTTAGTGTATGTGGTAGACAGCCTCTAGGACAACCTCCAAGGATCTCTGCCTCCCAGTATTCATAGGTGTGTAGAGTCCCCTCCCTTGAATACAGCCTGGACCTAGTGACATGTTTCTAATGAGTGGAATGTACAAAAGTGATGGTTTGTCACTTTTAAGATTAGGTTGCAAAAAAAACCTCTGATTTCTCTCCTGTGCACTTCTCTCTCTCTCTCTCTCTCTCCCTCTCTCTCTTTCTCAGCCTTCCCTTGGAAGGAATCAGGTGGTGGGCTGTGAACAGCCCTGCAAAGAGGACCACATGGAAACTGATGTCTCGAGGGCCCGAGAACTGCCATGTGAATTAGTTTGGAAGCAGATCCTCCCCCAGTTGAACCCTAAGATGAGACTGCAGCCCTGCCAACACCTTAGTGGCAGCCTTGGGAGAGATCCTGAGCCAGGGAACTGAGCTAAGCTGCTGAGATTAAGTCATACTCACTGTGAAATGATAAATGTTTGCTGTTTTAAGCCACCACGTTTTTAGAATTATTTGTTAGGCTGCTCTAAACAACTAATACGGTATTTAATTCCGGTAAACCATTCGGGAAATGGCCAAGATTGTCTGAATGCCTCTGATTATATTTACAGCATTTTCCTTCTGAGAGCTTGAAGAATATGGATGGTTCATTTCAGATACGATCATTGAGTCGACACTCAGGTGGTTGCTACATCTCCTACTTGCTGCCTGCCTTTCATCATGGTGAAAACAGCTGATGCTTAGCAATCTAGATCAAGAGCTGGGCAAGGATTTTACAGCTAGATAATATCTGGTAAAAGAGGGAGCACGAAATGAGTCACTTAGCCAGCTCCGAATTTCAAGAAGTTCAGGGAAGTCTGGTATCCTCGGGGGCTTAGTCTCTGAAGTTCAGCAAAATTTGAACAGCTTAGAAAAGAACTAAGCTATTATTTCACTATTTGTGATAATACCTTCCCTCGTCAGAATAAATCTCACTTGTTTAATGGAGGAACTGGGGCAGCAAACCACAGCCCACAGGCCAAACCTGTACCACTGCCTGTTTTTATAAATAAGGTTTTATTGGAACACAGCCACGCCCATTTGCTTAGATACTGGCTGTGGCTGTTTTTGCGCTGCAATGGCAGAGTTGAGTAGTTGCAACAGTCAGTGAAACCCACAAAGCCTAAAATATTTATCATCCAGCCCTTTACAGAAGAAGTGTGTTGATCTCTCCTCAAAGGCAATGATTTGCAGAACGTATTAGAAGGAACACTGTTTCTACGGGATGTTAATTAACGTTATATGGGAAAACAATGGGTTCTGTGGTCAAATGTTTAGGAAATACTGAGTTAAACATGTTGCTTTCCACAAAACTTCTCTGAGCCCTTCATAAATCTCTAAGAGGAGGACATGGAATACTACATTTTTTCAACTTTTTTGACCAGGAAGCTCCTTGTTTCAGATCGCCTCTCAAGAGACTAGTGTCCAGCTCATGGGGAAAAGCTATGAAAGCAGCAGTTTTTAAAGTATTAACTTTGCAAATAAAATGGGGTAGATAAACATCAACAACCTTTGATTTCTAGAAGCATCCGTAACAATTTGAAAATATGCAGAGAGATGGCCTTACTGATCGTGAGCCCAATATGAAATTGACATTCAGAAAGTCAGACATAAACATGAAGTTGTGTGTTAACAGTGGGCTCTGTCTTTGCAGAGATAGCCACACTCAAAATAATTTTAAAGTTGAAAGGAGAGCAATATGTGATTCTACTTCAGTAGGTCTCAAATTTTGTACCGTGGAGTCCTCATGCTTCACATAGATGCCTTAAGGACTATTGCAGCTGGGAATTAAGGATGATCTAGATTTCAATAGCCAATTTGAAAAATGGCTTCTGTTACTCAAAAGAAGTTTGATAATCATTAATCTATTCCAAACTTTTGTTCTAGAAATGAAGGACAACAAAGAATGAAGATTTCTAGAGGACTAGAGAGATCATGGTCACAGACGGTCAGCCCTGGATCTACAAGCCAAGGTTCAGACCTACGTTATGACTGTCCTTTCCCTCACACCACGATGTCCTGGTTAAGGCCTGTGGACATATTTTGTGGGTAACTGGCCAGGGTTAGAGGCCCAGTCTGTAAGCCTGTGAAACTGCTGGCTCTATTCACAACCCCCGTCTGAACCAGCATGGGATGAGGAGAAGAACACCAGGAAGAGTTCGGTGAGTTCAAGTGAAGACGATAAATTACAAAGTATGACACTGATATAATAGGATGTAGAGAGGCATGTTTCCTGTTGTCCCAGAAACATGGCCAAGGTCCAAAGCTGAGCATGAAACTATTGGTGATAAGCACTTTCCCAGAGGGCTCCATCTCCGAACTGTCCCCAGTCAAATTAAGAAATGAACTGAGTTGAAGATGGATGGGTAGTAACTAGTCTTTGATGAAGTCCGTGTTCATGATGAAAGTCTCTTCCCTCATGTCTCTGTGGCCATGGAGGGTGCCTCCCTCTCCCCAAAGCCAAGTAAGGCAGTCTCCAAGAGAATCGTGAGTAAACACTGATGGTGACGCTGAGAAAGGGAGACTGGTGGGGTACATGATGGGCTGCAGATCTCAAGTTCTCCTCTGTTGCAGCCACAGGAATGGGGCCTTGAAAGCTATTGAGAGAACGTGCTAGGAAACAAGAAGTATGGCATGCTTTCCTTTCTATGTTCTAATACCTGCAAAGGCAAAAGGATAAAAGAGTGTTTACTTGATGCATATGACCTGGAGTCTTGGCAGGGGGTGGCGGCCAGGGGGAGCATATTTGAGTACAGAGACTAGTGTTCACTTAGAGGTTTCTGAAGGCAGTTGTCTAGGTCCAGAGCTCCAGTCAGCAGGGCTGGCATATGCCTGGAAATTAGATGCTGCAGCCCTACCCCATCTCAAGTCTCTGTGGACCTGGGAAACACAGAAGAGGACTCCAGCAGTAGAGAACTCTCACAGTTCCATGTGAAACAACATGGAAGTTAGAAGGACAGGGGCCACAGAGCCATTCAAGATAACCACTGGACCAAGTGATGAGAAGCCCATCACAAACAAGGGGTTGGAGATGTTTATTAATGCTCAAGCCCAAGATAAAAACTGCCTTCTGGGTGGAAGGAGGAGTTCTCAGAGATAGAAGGGACCAGGGAGAAGTTGAACACACATGAACACACACACACACATTCACACATACACCTCCTGCATGCAGGCTGACACATGAACTGAGGGCACCAAGATCAGAAAGGACCAGACTGAAGGAGGACTAGACCAGGACCCCTTCCTGTACCACATGCTCCAGTCCATCTGCTCCTTCCCTGCTGACCATGCCACGATGGAGGCTTCTGGTGTCTAAAGAAAGGAGTTCAAGGAGAGGAGGCAGGAGGCAAGTACGTGAAGAGCAGACTGCCAACTTCCAAGCCATCAAGTGGAAGACACAACAGTGTGTGTGTGTGGGGGGGGGGGATACAAGATTTGAGTCTGATTTGAGACTGAAGTATCAAAATAAATAGGACTGAGTCTTAAATAACAAAACGGACTGTTCTCATAACCAAAAGGGACAAGGAAGTTAGAGGAGCTGGCCAAGTTGCTGTTAAGGGAATTACTTCCCAGCAGGAAAGGTGGGTCAACATAGCCTAGTTGAAGGGGCTGTTATTGGATACGTATAAAATGGTCTCATTCGTATACCCAGAACATGTTGAGAAGCCCCAATAAATTTGTTCCATAAGATAAACACTTTGGACAGAATTTTAATGTTTTCTTATTTCTAATGCTTTTCTTCTAAGGGATTCTGAAGGCAACATGCCAATATTTTCCCCGTTCTGCAAATTAGCACACAGAGAGAGTGGTGTTGGTTATCGAAGGGACTCTGAATCTATCTACAGCCTTCTGTCTTCTACTCATATCATGAGGCAGCTGACTCCCTCTCAGACCCAAATGTGATCCACTTCTAATTGGGAACAGAACTTTTCAATGCTTGAGCCCAAAACAAATTAAAAAGTAGAGGCTGAGGAGGAGGGGAAGGAGATGGGAAAAGTTTTGCTTTTCCCCTAATTTGAGAATCTGTGATTTCTCACTGGTTTTTATCAGTACCAAGATTTTTTTTGTTTTGTTTTGTTTTGTGGTTCTTTTCATGTCTCTTTTCTTTTTTTTTTTTTTAATTTTCACAGTTCTCTATTCAAGACTAAATTTGTCTGTTTTAAAAAGTCCATCTGGCTTTTGTGTTATGGAAGCCCACACAAGCCTGCACCAACCGTTCTAGAAGCAACAAAGAGTTATCAAATAGACCGAGTTTCAAATGAAGGGACAGCAAGCTAATTAAGGGATAAGTTTCTTAATAAGGAAAAAAGCACAGTGGAGAGTTGAATGATGCCAAAACACATGAAAGTTTCAAGACTAAAACTGTGAGAAAAAAAAAGCAGAAATGAGTTGGCCAATTTTTCAGGCCTCACTCAAAATAAATACATCTATTCCCATTTGTATCAACAGATGAATGTAAATATCACTCAAATAATCTCAAACTAACATTAACATTATACTGAAATATAAATAATTCTGAATATAAAGACAAGTTCAAGACATACCAAAATATAAATATAATAAAACTAGAAATAACATTACATTATATTTATTGTTAAGAGAATGTCACTGGTTTTCTTCAGAAACTTTATTTTTCTGCCTCAACCATACTTAGATTTCCCTCTTACATACTATTCTGGACAGTTTAATTTTCTTTTAACAATGAATGAATAATGTCCAATATAAGAAAACTTTTGCAAGGAAATCCTTTTGTTCAAATGATTCCAGTACAAATGAAATGCAGTTTTTGGCTTTATTTTTAATATTTCATATCAATGTTAATGGACAAGGAAAGAGAAAGCACTCAGGAAAGATCAATATTTTCCCATTTATTGAAAAGCTTGTAGATTTAAAATGTATATTCCTTCCATATTTGCATGATCTGGGGTGGGGGAGAGTGGTTTGAAGAGGTTTGAAAGCTTTTTTCAATTTTGCCTCAAATGTGTTTAGGAAGCTGCTTTACTGCTATACCTCAGTTCACTCCTTAGAACAAGAAAACTGTTGATAACCACAGCAAACCCTGCATGCCTCTAGGAAATGAATTAAGAATCCATTTGTGAGATGTTTCTTCGAATTTCATAAAGAAATGGCATGTTGTAATTGCGTGATACCCCAAAGTGAAATCAGGGTGTGGTTACGTTGGAGCATTTCTTTGGTTGAACTAAAGATAAACAAGCAGCCCCTTCACGATCTCTCACTTTTCTGAATGTAGATTTCCTCAAGAGAAAATCAAATTGTTGCAAATTATAGAAATGGAGAGAAGACAGAGAGATGGATGGAGAATTTTGAGGAGGGCAAGAGACCAGACAAACTCAGAAAGCTCAGTTACCATCCTGTTAAAATATAACCCACAAAATGTTACACCATAGCATCCTTCACAGCCATCTGCTTCTGCCATTATCTTTGATTCCCACAAACAGATTTCAAAAGTTGAATCTGGCCCTCAGTGAGTTTAGGAACATTTAGCAGGATTTTCTGGGTGGGATCAGAAAAGCCACTAATTAACTCAGCATTCCTCGCTTCAGAAACAATCTACCTCTCATCCTTTCAATTAAGACACAGCATGGTCTTATAATTCCTTGTGCCTTTTCACATACTCCACAGGACCTAGAATAGAATTTGAATATGTATATTATGCATTCCCATCCATTTCTCTGCATCTCCATTTCCACCCCTCCCCCCAGGCCTAACCACCATCATGTCATCTTTCCACATCAGGATTATTGCAGTAGCCACCTACTGGTTTCCTGTCCTCCACTCTAGATTCCCTCCAATCTCTTCTCCACAGGCAGAGTGAACTTTGTCAAAAGTAAATCAGAGCAGGCACTCCCCTTTTAAAACCTTCAGTGACGTTACATTGCATTATGGGGAAAAAAAAATCCCAACTCAATGTAATAGCTGCTAAAGCATTATATGTCAGTTAGCTATTGCCGCATAACAAATTACCCCAAACTTAGTGGCATAAAATAGCAACAATTTCTCTTGTGTCAATGGGATTTTGCTGATATTGGCCAGGTATGCCTGGGCTCATGGATGTATCTGTGAGTTGGCTGGGGTTCTGCTTCATGTAGCTCTCATTATCCTACGTGAAGACTATGTGCTAATAAGCCAGATGTTAGTGAAGTTTTTTGTTGTTGTTGTTTGTTTTTTAATTTTAATTTGCAGTCAAACACAGTCTGGGAGTGGACCTGATTAGACAGAGCATGTACTATATACCTAGGGCCCACAGCACTTTCAGGAGTCCACAAAATTATTTTCATTTTACTTTAAAATCAGAAGAAAAAAATGAATATGATAAAAATATTCAATAATGAGTCCATTAGTATTTTTGTCTTATACCAACACAGTTATAAAATATCATTTTTAATCATTTTTTCATAGATGATGTAGCCCTTGAAGGTCAAAGGGCCTAAGGTCACAAAAGCCATAATGCAAACTTGCATAATCCTAACTAATGAAACTAGAACCCTAGAAAACTGATTGTTGGTCCTGTTTTTTCACTTCTGTAAGCCATGGAGATTTATGAAATTTCAATTTCATCCTTAAAAGAACAGGGAGTTAACTGGTGAGAGTTTCATCTAACCTCCTGGAAAGTCGGTACCGCAAATACTGGGGGATTCCTCCCTGGATTCATTAGCTTGCTCTACCCTAGCACACTTGGATGTTTTCCTCTATCTAGGAGACACAATTTTTAATGAATATCATCCCATGATTGGCCTATTACTCTGAGGTGCTCATCATCAACTCATGATCATGAGTTGCTAATACAACAAAGCTATGTGGAGAATTACTTTAGGCCTTTACTGAGAGCAGTGGAAGACGCCTTCCTGCAAGAGTTTATGCTATTTTTCCAGGCAGAGTATTTTCTCATTTTATTTACATAGAAGTCCTCTTTACATTTTATTTACATGGAGGAGGACGCAATCACATTGTCAGTTCTCTTAGGTTTACAGAAATCTAATGCTGGCAAAACACCATGAGACTCAGAGGAGACATAAAAATGGAAGTTACCATTTGAAAAAGTGAGGCAAAACTATCCTTCACCTTTCAAGATAATTAGATTCAGTTTAAAAGAACTTTCCTTATCTGGCATAGTCTTGTCCTTCCTACAAGAATAAATATGCTTAGTCACCATATATATATATTTAGTTATTCCATCCTTTTTTAAAGAAGCTGTGCAAGTTTTTAGATCACTGCATATATTCCAAAGTTCATTTGTCTTGTGAAACTATGAATTAGCTTTGCAATTTTAAAATTATTTTGACATAATTCTTTATTTTTTAATAGATAGTTCATTTCCTGTTTCCATGTGTCTCTTAATGATTATGTGAGAGCTTGGATTACTTTTCCTTTCTGGTCCCCAAACCACAAGTGGGAAAAACTGCAATCCTGCAAGGGCCACGTAAGCTACCTAAATATTTTCACAGATTCTGTGATTTCTTTTTTTGATGAACTGGGAGAGAACGTTTCATGGCATTTTTACCCTTCCGGAATGTAGAATTCATTTAATATCTTCTCTGTTTACACATATTTCTCGGTATTCAGTATTCCTAATACCCACGGGGCTCCATAAAAATATGGCTTGTCAAGCCCTCCTCTTTCGGAGACCCCACAGGTCTTGTGGCCCATGAATTGAAGAAAACACTCCCTCTCTCTCAACTCTCTGTTTGAATTATTGTGCTTAAAATTCCTAAGCTTGAGCCAGTTACCTATTCCTCCCTTTCATTACACTTCTGAAGGTGATACTTAGACATATCCTCAAACAATGTGGAGAGACAATTGGGAACGCCCTCTGTAGCATCCTGGGCAGGAAGCACAGGGGGCTGGCCTGGGCCGACTCAGCCAGGAGTCACCTGGAGAACAAGCTTGTGCTGAGCAAGGTGGCCACTCGCTCTCAGCTGTCTCCCTTTCTCACTTCTAGGAGGGAATCCCTAATTTCCCTTGTGGGACTAAGACAGTGATTCTCAAGGACTGGTCCCTGGAACAGCAGCATCAATATCACCTGAGAACTTGTTAGAAATGTAAATTATTGAGCCCCACCTCAGACCTCCTGAACTGGAAACTCTGGAGTTGATACCCAGCCACCTGTGTTTTAACAACCCTTCCCAGTGATGACGATTCTCATGTTTGAGAACCACTGGACTAAGACCTGGTTTTTATTGAAACTAAAAGTTAAACACACGACCTATTTACTTAGCACCTCCAGAGGCTTTTTGAAATCCGTGCTTCCTGGTCCCTATTAGAGCTCTCTGCTTCAGGTGCTCACTGCAGCCTCTGCCCTTCCGGGTCCCAGGCAGTGTTGGCAAAGGGCCACTGGAAGCAGTGTGCAGAGTCTGTTTTTGACAGCTTCTCCTAGTTCCTTTCAGCATTCTATCCTTTACATTTCTCTCTGTGTCACAGTCACACCAATTGCTGTTCCCTGGATCTTTTCATCCCCTCCCACTCTAAGATTTCAGGCGGTAAAGGCTGAAATTGCTACTCTTTCCAAGACAACTTGAATTTTAATGCAATATCTTAAAGACCTCATAACCATCATTATCATCTGCATCAGTCAGGATACCTCGGTTATATTGCACTGACAAACAACCCCCTAAACTCAGGGGTTTACAGCCATGAAGGATTATAACCACACTCACACCGGATGTCCAGTGTGATTCAGTGGGGAAAGGAAAACCTGCTGATTGAGGTGAACTGCAGAGGGGACCCCAGCTGGCAGCAACTGGAATCTGACCCGCCAGTGTGGCAGAGGGAAAGAGTGTGGCAAAGCACAGACTGGCTCACCAGGCTCTGTCCGGAAGTGACAGTGACATGGCTTTCCTTCCCATGTCATTGGCCAAACCTGCTAACATGGCCACGCCTGACCTCAGTGGAACACTGAAGTTTAGTCATGCCCCAGGGAGAAGAAACAGCTATTGCTGAACCGTAATGTCATCTTGGCCCATCAACCAAAGGACAGACCACCAGTATAGAACTTCAAACTCTGTGGTAGATAATGAAACAGCCTCTGAGTGCACGTGCTGGGTGGGTCCAGGGTGGAGGGAGCTTCCCTGTCGGAGGCTGCTCCTTGATGGTCCTCAAGCATAGTCATGGGGACTGTTCCCCAGAGGGAAAAGGAAACTGACTTGGATGGAGTGCCACCAGAGGGCTGGCAACCGTGCCAGACCTTCTCCATTCATATTCTCACCCAATCCTCATCTCAGCTGGAGACAAAGGAACTAACCTTCTACAGACAGAAAAAGCCAAGGCCCAGAGCGATTTGAAACTTGCCCACGGGGATACGGGATGTGGCAGAACTGGGATTCTGACTTCACGGGCGCCCACAAGACTAGATCTGCTATCAGAAAGATACAGGCTGGAGGAAAGACACCTCTCTCTCATGTGGCAAAGCAAAGCAGTGATTCCTCCCCTGAGCCCAGTGTTTCTGGGACAGAATCAGCCTCTAGTAGTGGGACAGGAATCACTCTCAGGCCAGTGCGGTTACTGCTGTCAAAGTGAAACTGTTTCCCCCACTATGGTTACAGATTTTCAGGATTTTAATCAAAGGAGCAGTTCTTCAAATAAATGTAGGGAAAACTATATTATTTTTATTTAATGAATATCAATTTTTTTTTCCAAATTATCTTTTACTTATACAAAAAGGGCATGTTTAGCAAGAGACTCACTGAGAAAAGAGTCACACGGCCCAGGAGACAGGGCTGGGAGGCGACAGGCCTTCTGAGGCCCTGCTGGGGAGAAGGGGTCTGGGAAAAGTGGTGAGAAGTCCTGGGTAAGTGCTGAGTGGTGCGGGCCCCAGAGAGGAGGAAGCTCCAGTTGGATCAACACTGTTGGCAGGTCACGGGTGGGATTCACAGTGACCTCGCTGCTAACTCCTTTGGGGGTTTCCAGTTAGTGCTGCCGACTGGAGTGAGAGCCGCCCACTGGTTCCTGGAGGCCACCCAACAAAGGACACAGGACAGGAAGCCCAGGATGGGAAGTGCAACTCGGGGTGAAGGCCAGGGAGAAGCAGGTGCTCTGCAGTGGCCCGGAAAGGTCCAGATGCTGAGGCAGCGTCGACTCCTGTTATGCGCGGGCATTCCGCCCTGTCTCTGCCAGGCACTCTCTGACTAGGGCCCGGGCATGGATGGTGCCTCTCTTCAGGTGCTCCATGGCACTCTTGCTGCCAGCATAGGTCGGATGGGCCGGATCTCTTTGCCCATCTCCTCTATGACTGACAGCAGGTCAGTGAAAGTGCTCCGGGAGCCCTGGGCACCAGGTGGTTTCACTGCCTGCACGTAGCCCATAGAGGGCGGTCCACAGTCATTAAACAGTGGTCTGAAAGGGGCAGCGGCTCTGGCGTCGAGCCGGCGATGGGACACTTCCGGCTGTAGGGACCGGGGTGCCGGGTCCAGGGGTGCTGCTGGGGGCGGGGGCGGTGGGTTTGTAGGACATCCCCAACTCCTGGGTGCCGCAGAAATCTAGAGTGTCCCTAGATGAATGAAATAAATAAACTAGTTTAATGAAACGAAAAAACTCCAGCATTTTAGTAAAGAATACTTCCTATCTTCTTTGCAGGAAGCTCTCTGGTTTACATCATTAATGGCGTATGGAAAGAAAATCTCTGGCTACATTTCAACTTCTAAACCGTTGAACAATAAGCACCAATAATGCACATCAGAAGGTATCACTGGTGGAGAAACTAAGAGGGAAAAATATCTGGGAAACAGGAGAAGAGAAAGCCTCCTACAAAGTGGGTAACAAGCAGATAACTTTGTCAACACCGGCTCCAAAAGTGCTTACCTCACTCAGAAAGGGCACCAGAGCCCTCGATGCAAACACATCATGAAATTGTGTCGATACGACGCTGCACTCAGCAGCTCTATCAGCAGGGCTCCAGCTGACTTCAAACGCCTCCCAAGAACACCATGAACTAATAACCACGAGTGCTGTCCAGGGTCAACCCTGAAACACCCCAGGACACAAACACTCAAAGCCCAAGAAGGATGTGATCTTTCAAAGAGTTTTGCAGAGGTCCAAGCCCTTCTAAGTGAATGCACGCCATAGGGACTAGATATTGGCTGTCCTGTAATCCCCAAACTGTCACGATTATAAAACAGGCAGTCTCCAAGAAATTTCTTGGCATTTATTATCAAACCCATTAGGGGTACTTTGGGAAAAGAAGAGATCTCACTAGCTGAGGACAAATGCCACAATAATATAGCATGGGGGTATCAGCAAACAACCATTTGTTTTCCTTCCAATCCCCGGGAGTGACTTGGGTTAAAATAATATAAACTTGGAGGCACTCATGTATATGGAACTAGCATAAATTAATCTCTAGGCCAACTGCCTGTAATGTAGTCACTTGCTGTCTAAATTCTATTGAAATGATAAAAGCCAGCCTAACTTTAATTACTAGGGTATCTTTCTGTGTTTTCAATAAGATACATACATAAATCCTGAAACTCAACAAATAATAAAGGAAAAACAGCTAAATACACATATAGCTTTAGGGAATACTTGGAACTGGCTGGTGATCCTATCATTAGCCTGTTAAAATCCACCAGCTCATCCTATAATTTTCCCTTTACTATGCTTTAAACTCTCTTTATTCCAGCGATGATGCTGAACACATTCATATATCACAATATGTCTCTCCATGTTTTCCAGATGGTATTTGATAAAATGGAAACAAAAGAAAGAGCAAAGAAAAATAGATGTTTTCTACTTTGGTTCTTGAAACAGTTTTTCCCTTGGTAGAGAAAAATACGTACCCGCCCATCCAAGGCTAATGAAAAAGCCCAAGAAATATGGTTCATCTAGAAGTGACACCCACTGGACCCAGAGGTTCAGGCCACTCTTTGGTCTTCAGCGAAGCTCTACAAACCAAGGGTGAAGAGTTCCTTAACTCAGGTGTAAGTTATTACTAGTTTGGGCTGGAAGGAAATTGGCAATGGTTTAGGTGAGTGGTTTGGGGGTAACAAGACTCATCCCGGTATTTGCCCCCAACCTTGATCACCAAGTTCAAGGAGAAAGACATCCACAGTTACAGTAATTTCTATTTTTTTAAGTCAGCATTTATAGACTCAAAGACCTTTAATAAATAAAATTACCAATTTCAAGTGCATCAGAAAAATATTCTAATGGGTCACTTGAGAAACAAAAATACCAAGTTAGACTATGACTTTTCCAAAGCCACCTATGAGGATTTGATTTTTGTACAGCAGATAACCCTGCGAGGATATTTATTTTCCTTTCAAGACATTTAAATATAAATGCTTAGGTCTTATAAGTCTTTTGTGAAGAAAAACAGACCAAAATTCAAAGAAATAAATTACATGGATGGTAAGGAAGATCAAATCATTTTGAATAAGGAATAAATCTTGTACATAATTTCTCTCATTTCCAATGGTCGTTGCCATTTTGTCTAATTCATCCCCTGGAAATAAGTTGGGGCTGCTTATATGCCATAATGGACTGCAGATATGGGCGCCTATCTGCTCTGCATTCACTCGTAGGGCTTGTACTGATGGTCAGGGAGGAGAATCTCACGGGACCTCAGGAATATTTACTCAGCATCACCTGGCCATGCCCTCCAACAAGGACACCTGGTCTTATTGATTGCAATCCCTTCGCCCAAAAATGTCTCCTTGTGTCATTTATCATCTCAAAAAAATGCCCAGAGAGGGGTGCAAGTGTCCCTATTCCGGTGAAACCATCTGCTACTGCAGTCAGGTAAAGGGAGCAGTGACTGGGGCTTCCCAGCTTTGCCTGAATCCTTTTCTCTAAACCTTCAGCCTGAGCCCCGCCAGCGTGTTGCTCGGCTCAGCCTTCCTAAGAGACACCATGGAACGTGAAACCTGAATTCATATTTCTCGGCATCTTGAACGAGCTGCACAACTTAGATGAGCTACTAGGACAAGCTGAGCCTAGATTTTGTCATCTGAAAAATGGGATAATAATTCGTACCTTATAGGTTCTTCCGAACACTAAATGGGATAACATTTGTGAAAACACAAAGTAAGAAGTACCTGGCATATGACTGACGTGCAACAAATTCAACCTTCTTTCTTTTAGTCAATGATACATAGTTTTCCAACTGTCCCCAGCTCTCTCTCTTACTGTCCTAATCTCTTTCAGGCTCTTCTAAAAAGTATTCACTGGCAACTACTAGCATCATATGGTAGCAGAGCTGGAAGGGTCCTCAGATATCATGCAATCTTGCTGGGATTTTTGCTATGCTTTTGCCCCACCCATACATCTCCTTCAGGGAGTGTCAAAACCACTCCTCTAAATGCTGATACGACATGTGCCTCTATCGTTTCATAATCTGAATAACCTCAAACATTAGCCGAGGTAAAGGAGCACGGACCATCAACACAACCTTCCCATGTGGTTTCTTAGAGGGGAGCTAGTATTTATTGAATACCTACTATGTACCAGGCGCTCAACCTTTGTTATCCTGTTAACCATCACACCTTTTTAAGAAAGGTTGCATATCTTCTGTTGTTGTGGTATATTTTGTACCTGTGGGAACACAGATGTCACGTGCTCAGTTAGTGACAGAGCCAGGTTCAAAGCCACATCTGTATGACTCAGAGCCTGTGTTGTTTTCGGATACCTTATGGCAGAGCAATGGCAAAAGCCACAACCGCCAGGGGTAGAAAGATGAGCTCGGAAACAGAGAGGGAGATGAGGACTCTAAAGTAATAAAGGCAGCGACTGCCGGTCGTAAGCACGTGGGCAGTCGCCTTGGGGTCTATTGCCGTAGTGAGTTCCAGGAAGCGTTGGAGAGCATGGAACCCTTATCAGGAACCGAACCATCCATTGCTTGGAAAACAAATTCTGAACTTTGCTAACCCTCAACAGAATACAAAGGTACAGAGGAATAAACAAAAATATGTGAGACTTGAGAGAGAACATTTGCAGAATTGAATTCAGGTTGGTTTGTACGAAGGACATATGCCAGGCGCTGAGCTACTCTTAATGGATTCGAATCAATTCTCTTATTACTACGTGGTGGGGAGGAAAAGATGAAATGCTTTTTGAAAGCCCTTTGAAAAGGAAAAGGTTTATAAAATGCACCGATTCATTAATTTATTGAAGAGATCTCTAGATTGGGAATCAGAGAGACCTAAGGCTTAGTGTCAGTTTTGCCTCTCACTAGCTGTGTGACCTTGGTCGGGCACTAAATTCTGTAGTCCCCAATTTCCCCAACAGAAAAATTAAGGGTCCCTTAGCAGTGTGTAAAATTTTGTCCCAGTTACTCACGTCATTGTATTCTCCAACCATTCTCTGCTGCCACAAAGAGTTGGGGGTGACTGAAAGCCAGAGCTGAGGTTTGCTCCCTCGGCATTGTTCCAAGGAAGCTCTAAATTTGCACATTGTACAGAATCAGGAGCAAGCACACACACACACACACACACACACACAAACACACACACACAGAGAGAGAAAGAGAGAGAGAGAGACAGATGGCATCAGGCAAAGTTGCTAACCTTTAAAAAGATTCCAGTCTGGCTACCCCAGCAGTCTAGTGGCAGGAATCTGTGCCTAGAGGAATTGAGACAGGTGAAGCTCTTCCAGGCTGCAGCGCCCAGACCCTGTCGATTCAGCAGCTTCGCCCCCTGCCCCTCAAAAAACAACCACGTGGCTCTCTAGCCACTGCCCCATCCACGCGGTCTGTGGGCAACAAGTCCGTAGAGGAAGCCCCTGCTTTCTCTTGTTGCAGACCGTTAGGAGCCAAGGAGTTTTGGTGAAAGTTGGGGAGTAAAAGGAACCCCGAGTCAGAATTTGGTACAGACTTATTTTCTTTGTTTAGTAGAGTCCTGGTCTGTTGGTGGGTTTGAACGGTCTCTGTAGAGTCAGCTGATGGACAAACAGTTTGGAAATCCTGTACCTCAATGAGCACCCTTTTCTGCAGAGTGCATCCCTCAAGAGTCTGTCCACTCCCACCGAGCAAAACCTTTTCGGAATTTGCCTCCAGGGAAGAATCCATGAAAAAATGGATTCTACAGCCAGACGGACTGGATTTTTGTTATGGGTAGTATAGTGTCCCTATCCCCTTCACCAAAGAAAGATACTTAATAGTCCTAACCCCCAGAACCTGCGGATGAGACATCACCTTACTTGGAAATAGTCTTTGCAGATGTAATCAAGTTAAGACAAAGTCATTACGGTTGGTTTAAGCCAATATGATTGGTGTCCTTAATAAGAAGAGGGAAATTTGGACACAGCCACAGACGCACAGGGAGAATGCTGTTTAAAGACACAGAATCACGTAGGCACAGATGGAAGAAGGCCGTGTGAAGGTGGAAGTGGAGATTGGAGTTACGCAGCTGCTGGCCAGGGAAACCCCAGGGCCACCAGAAGCTGGAAGAGGCAAGAAAGAATACTTTCATAAGGCTTCACAGAGAGGACGGCCCTGCTGACACCTTGATTTCAGACTTCTAGGCTCCAGAACTGTGAGACAATAACAGTTGCTGTTTTAAGCCTCCCCCTTTGTGGTACTTCATTATGGCAGCGTTAGAAAACGAATATGATTTCTTTTTCAGTTTTACCGAGAACTGGCTGTGTGACCTCTGGGCAAGTTTCCTAACCTGTCTAGCACTCAATAGCCTCATCTGTAAAATGGGAATAATGTCAAGACCTGCTTCACAAAGTTGGCATGGAAATGAAATAAAATAATAATATAAATTAATTAATTTAATTTAATTCAATAAATATGATGCTTGCCACACAGTAGCAGCTTATATAAGTGTATATAGTGATGATGGTGATGATGATGGGCCTATATCGTATCCTTTCTAAACATCATCAATGATGATAAATCTTTACTTTTTAAACCAAAAAGGCATTTAGAGCTGATTGTGTGAATAAGGCGGGCCACCAGGCTGAATTTATATTGTTTTAAAACAGAAACATGGGGCTTCCCTGGTGGCGCAGTGGTTGAGAGTCCGCCTGCTGATGCAGGGGACGCGGCTTCGTGCCCCGGTCCGGGAGGATCCCACATGCCGCGGAGCGGCTGGGCCCGTGAGCCATGGCCGCTGAGCCTGCGCGTCCAGAGCCTGTGCTCCGCAATGGGAGAGGCCACAGCAGTGAGAGGCCCGCATACCGCATAAAAAAAAAAAACAGAAACACGATCTGACTTTTAAATAGTAAGCGTGGGTGTGTAAGCGTGCAGGCATTGGAAAAGCCCTAGGTGGTAATAAATGTCAATCTCAATGGCCCATAACCAAGTGATTCGAAAAAGAGGCAGATACACTGGGGAAATTTGCCGTCATGAGTGGCACACCCACACATTACCCCACTTCTGAATCCACAAAAGGGCAGAGCTGCATCTTCCAACCCAACGGTTAAAGAGAGCAAAGGCTGAACTTTGGTGACACCTTTGCACGCCACCCACATTTCACACAAATGTTCCTCATCCCCTGTAGCCTGTGTCTCTGAAGTACCTAGAAAAATGCAGAGACCCAGCAGGTTTAGATACGGGTATTAGCAAGACAGGAAAATATTTTATTTTAAGCACACAATGTTCCTTTTTGGTGGGAAAGCATTATTTCAATGTTGGCAAGTTCTTTTCTGATAGTTTCAATAAATGAAAACCCAGGTATGTTTACACCTATCACCTGGTTTGTCCAGGTGCTTTGAAAGGTGAAAAGATGTTATATTCCTGAAGAAGAAATCAATACTCTACGCTGCTAGAAGCGCATCCTTTTAAGCCTGCTTGGTGGTGGAAATATCTCCCATGTATAGCCTCCAGAAAACCGTCTTTTCTAAAATCCTCTCTCACTTGTTAGAGGAACTTCCTGGTGTGAGAAGAGTGCCGTCCTATTTACAGTTCATGGGCTGACCTTTGATAAAAGGTAAAACTCTAGTTTACTTTTGACTAAGGACAGAGAATCAAAACTTTGAAATGCTTCCCAAGCTCAATAATCAAATTATAATCGAACAATCCATCCTTACATATGAGCACTTCCCCCCTGCTTCTCCCTAAGCTGTGGTGATGTGAGTCACAGCTTTTGTGCTTTAGAGAGAAAAATAAATACGTATTGAGCATATATTATGTTGTGGTTCACTGCTAATCCTTTCAACACACATTGTCTTGTGTCATTCTTGCTACACGAAGCGTGGGTTATTATTCCCATTTTATAGGTAGAAATGCAATGTAATAGAATGGAGAAAAATAACTAACCTGCATCTACTGATAGCACAATTCAGGATTTGCCTACTGGTCTTCACTCTCTAAAGCCTTAAATCTTTCCACAATGCTATACTGTCCAATCTTGTTGGTTACCCAAGACTTATACTTTGGGAAAATATATAATAAGGTGTAATGAAGGGTCAAAATGCCAAATTCCACCTGTTAAACGCTACAGAATTTGGAGAAGAGAACAATCTGGCGCATTGGAGGAAGTGAGAAAGGCACATGACTTTGACAGAACTCTGTTTTTTCCGTCTAATATTAGGCAGCAGATCTTTCACTTGCCTCCCATGTCAGCAGGAGAAAGAGGAATGTATTCATTTCAAATGCTTAGGATTCTAAGATAAACCATGGAGCAGTTCAGAGAGTGGGGCATCCTTGCCTACATAAACGTTTACTGTCTGCATTCTAAAAACTGTCTGAGCCAGAGGGCTTCCATGTGGTTATATCCTGAGATAAAAGGCAATATCTATGTTAGAAATAATAACAGAGACAAGACACAATACATGTGGAGAGTCACAGACCCTGGACTTTCTGGGGTAACCAGAAATGTCGCTCTTGAGGTCTTTTATTCATGGATGTGTTCATTTAATTATTCATTCATTCATTCGAATATTTATTGAGAGACTTAAGTATTCCAGAAACTTCTATTATAGTCTTTTGTCCTTATTTTCTTTCTTTAGGAGTGTTTTGAAATCTGCTTTCTTTCTTGGAAGCCCTATTGTCAGATTGTTAGAAATGTTGGTTCAGAAACATAAGTCAGCAAGACTTCTACATGACTCTTGTATGAACTGCCAAATATGGAATCCAGACTCATGGTGATATATTCTTAGAAAGGGTTATATTGAAGGAAAGCCTCCATGCTCTCTCTTCTTAATCTCCATCAATTCCCCTTAAGGCCCTTGACCCTAAGAAAAAGGTTCATTTAAATTCTCCAGAATGGTACCATTCAAATCTATAAAAATTTCATAGTTGGAAGATTTAATAAAGAAGTACTCCACATTTAAGAAAAAATGAATTAGAAGACTTTGAAAAGTGGCTTCTTGAAGCTTGTTTGTTATTAGTTTAATCACAAAGACCACATGAAAATTTTAATTCTCTGGAACCAAGCCTAGCCACTAAAATGAGAAATGTGGCAGTTATGCCTTGGAACTGCACTAGAGTATCAGAGCAGGGGAAGGGCAGCTGTTGCAAAAGCAATAATAACTGCTTGCCTCCCAATCTTATGTAATCATGAATAGATTCCTATAAATCACAAGGCAGGAATCACTCCTATTTTTAGATGAGCTTATTAAAATAGTTAGTTTAGGTTTCACTTCAATGCACAGAACATGAGCAACAAAATACTTCTTAGATCTGGCAAGAAAAGATAGGCCATAACTTCATCCACTCCAGAAGTATGTCATTTGTTCATTCATTCGTTCGTTCATTCATTCATCCAACAAATACTTATTGAATGCCTCTGATGTGTTAGGGACTCTTTAGGCATGGGAGATACACGAGGGCATAAAATATATATATTTTCTAGTGGTGGCCAAAGAGTAGATGAAAATAGAGGCAATCAACAAAATATAAAAGCAAAATAGGCAGCCCTTCAGATAGTGGTTAGTGTTATGAAGAAAAATAAAGTGAGGGAGTTTAGGGAGCACCAGTGGTCGGTAGAGAAAGAATTGAGGGAAAGCTTCATGGAAAAGGTGACACTTTCAAGGACGTGAAGGCAATGAGGCAGTGGGACATGCAGAGACGGCATGGGTGGAGTGGAGGGGAGAGAACGCCAAGAAAAAGTTCTAAGAAGGAGCATGCTTGAAAGCATTCGAGTCACAGAAAGAAGGCAGTGTGGCTAGAATGGAGTGAATGAGGGGTCACATCATGCGGAGCTCTGCAGGCCAGTGGAGGGGAACGGTCTTTTCCTCTGAGTAAGATGGAAGCCATGGGCGAGGAGGGGAGCAGATTTATCAGATGAAAACACAGGATACCAGTGAAATTTTAATTTCTGATAAACACTGTGATAGAAAGAACAATGACTCCCCCCAGATGTCCACATCTTCATGCCAAGAACTTATTACTTTATATGGAAACTGTTACCTTATATGCCAAAAGGGACTTTGCAGATATAATAACGTTAAAGGTCTAGAGATGGGAATATTATCTGGGATTAGTGGGGTGAGCCCAATGTCATGACAAGGACCCTTAAGAAACAGAAGAAGGAGGCAGACGAGTTGGAGAAGCAGACGTGATGGGCTACGTTGAGGTTAGAGTGATGTGATTGTTGCCCTTGAAGATGAAAGAAGGCATCACAGGCCAAGGAATTCAAGCTGCATCGATAACCTAGAAAAGACAAGGAAGCAGATATTCTCCGAGAGCCTCCAGAAGGAACTCAATCTTGTCAACACCTTGTTTTTTAGCTTCTGATCTCCAGAACTGTAAGATAATAAATTTGTGGTGTTTTAAGCCACTAACTTTGTGCAAGTTTGTTACAGCAATAGGAGAGGAATACAACCTGTTATAGCAATAGGAAAGCAACACAAAGAAATAATTTTTTAGTTTTGGAAACTCTAAAGTTTCGTGGGACAATGTTTTAAATATGTCCCATGAAACTTTAGAGACAGTTATGCTGAAAATTGTTCACTATTTATCTGAAATTCAAATTTAACTGGGCATCCCATATTTTAACCTATCGTGGGAGTTCAGAAACTTGACATTCTCTTATTTTCATTGTAAAGGAATTACTCTGGCTCTGGTATTAAAAACAAGGGTGGGAAGGAAGGTTAAGAAGCAGGGAGACCTATGGGAGGGCTAGCACAGTCATCCAGATGGAAGATGACAGTGGCTTGGATCAGGGTGGCAGTCGTGGAGGCAGTGAGTGTGTCCATCTGAATCTTGTCCCTAGGGAGGTGTCTTCACCCTGGAATTTCCCTTATGCCCGGCATTCTTCTATTAAGACGAATAAGTAGAATTTAGCTCTGCAACTAATTCATGTGTCTCCAGTGACTAAAACCCCCCAAAGAAGAGAAGGCTGGACCCAGAAAACAGAAGTAACACATGGAATTTTCATGTGTGCAAAGCGTGGATCACCATTTCCATTCTTTTTCTGCCACCCCAAACTTGTAAGCCATTTAGAAAGAGGGCACTTGGAGCACTTATTCATCTGTGGACGTTATTAATCTTTCGAAAAAGCAAAACTTTTTTTATTACAAAGACCAGAATTTTAGTGTATAAGTGGTTTCCTTGGCATAAATACTTCCCAAATACACATTCGTCTGATCCATGGCAAATCTTGCCAGCTTTCTCAGCTGGTCTGAAGAGCATCTTACTCCACTCTTTTCTATTCTTGGAGATCTTTCTTCTGACTTTCATGAAAGACTTAGGAGTCTGGGTGTCCAAAGAACTAGAATAGGAATTCTCTTATGTTGGCTATGATTGTTCTTCTGGTCCATTTGGCTGGGAGGGTACACTTGCCATTTTTATTCAACTCTGCTTGTCAGTGAATTCATGTAAGTGGGTTGTTTGGAGACCGCCATCACCAAAATCCCCCCTGCCAAGGGAAAGTGAAGGTGTGTATGAATGAAATTGCTATGCAGATTAGGCGAGCACACTCAGGTTCCCAGGTATCAGCTTCACCAAGATCTATGGTTCTTCCCACCGGGCCCAGACACAGGTTTCGAACTGGACAAGTGGAGGTTCAGTCTAATCTTCATCAGTTTCTCAGACAGAAGGAATGAAGGTGATGGTAGCTATAACAGAAATGGAAGTGATTCAAGTATTTTCCCAGTTGTATTCTACAAATGTTTATGCTGCCCATTTCACAGAAAGCATTATACCAATTATTTTACAGATGAAAGAGATACAATCTCGACCATCATATTTATAGACAAAACATGCAAACAACTCGAAGAGCCCCTTATATTGGGGAGTCTTCCACCTAATCCCTCTTCTCAGCTTTAATTTCTCTCTCCTTTTGTTCTGGAAGACTTGTCAACAGATCTGCAACTCACGATGCATTCAGGACATTTGTACAAGTGTGGTGATGTGACAAAGTCTGAAAAGTGTGCCCAAATCAGGCAGACTCTCCAACGAGACAAGGTTATCTTATCGGTCAAGTTAGCAACCGCTTTTGAGCTCATATAGGACATTTTATGAGGTACCACAAATAAAAGCGTACAAATAAATGGACAAGCACGTTTCTTTCCTTTCAGGGATTTGTATTCTAACTGAAGAAGAGAATTATCAATAGAATGCAACCACTAGAAAGGTATGTAGGCAAAGACAAAAATTCCAGTCTTTGGAAATGGGAACTGGATTGGAGAGAGGTCAGCACCATGTGGGGAAACGGGAGATTGAAAATGGAGAAGAGATGGCTTTGGGCAGGGAGGGGGCAGTTGGTACCCTTCAGATGTTCTTCTAAAGGCCTTATTCTGGCATCTTCTGGAACTCAAGTAGCTGAGTTAGCCGAATCTTTCTTCGCATCGCTGCCTATGAAAGGTTATATCTGTAATGAACCGGTGGTCTCTGGGAAGTCTCACGTGTGTACCGATCTTTCCTGAGAATGTTCTTGAGAGTGTCAGTTCACAAAGAACACCCCTACAGGGTCGCATAAGAAACCTAGCGATGAGTCATGAATTTTGCTTTCTGACACAACCCTGGTGCTAACAATTTCATTTCAAACAGTTTACTTAAAATCTTGAAAAAAGGACCAAATGATCACAGCATTTACCTACATACTAAAAAAAAAAAGGTTCCCTCCCCAGGTCTGCAAAGTGTCACACATTTGGCATTCCTTGTTTTGTTGACTGCCTTTCTTTCTCAAAATATGTATAAAGAATGTGCCAGAGGGCTTCCCTGGTGGCGCAGTGGTTGAGAGTCCGCCTGCCGATGCAGGGGACGCGGGTTTGTGCCCCGGTCTGGGAAGATCCCACATGCTGCAGGGCGGCTAGGCCCGTGAGCCATGGCCGCTGAGCCTGCGCGTCCAGAGCCTGTGCTCCGCAACAGGAGAGGCCACAACAGTGAGAGGCCCGCGTGCCGCAAACAAACAAAAAAAAGGAATGTTCCAGAGGCTACAGCATTGGGAAGTTTCATCTCCTCTTAACATGATCAAGACGAAGCCAGTGGAGAGCTTGAATTAGGACTTCACAGCCTGTCCATGCTGGTTAGAGGCTAGCTCTTCATCCTGACCACTTCCCTCGTCCTCTCCAGCTCCCCCCATCATCCTGGGAACCATCAAATGGGCCAGATGGAGAAAAAGAATTCCTACTGACCTGCTAGCTTTACCTGAAGAATTCTATGCACAGGTGACTCTCCTCTGGTCCCGCTCCTGCTCGGACCATCTTGTGAGTCATCAAGTCATGCTGCAGGCCAGTGCCCGATGGCTCCCGTTGCCTCATTTCCTGACTCCTTTAAAACCTCGCACCTGTATTGTATCCACACGGGAGGTTTAAATTAATAGCAGCCTCGAAGAGGATGGGTTGACACCCCGGGTTTCTTAAATGAATTTGGAAGTCGTAAGGCTTTAAATCGTAACCTACTTCCCTGGAAATGGTCTGTTCCCCAGGACATGTGAATATGCTAAATGGAAAACACCAATTTTGTCTGTTTTTCTTTTTTAAGAGAACAGAGGATGTGACTTAAATGCATCATATTTCAGGTTGGACACTGGAGAAAAGGTAAGAGGCTCCTTCCCTAGGAGTTCTTAAAGATAGTGACTTAGTTTTAATTGACTCAAATCCAAAGATAGAGTTTTCAAGGATGTGCCAGAGAAACAAAATGCCCACATATGTAATAAACCTTCACGACAGTACTGCTGTTACTACAGGTTTACTATTATAAAAATCACTGCTACACATAAAAGCCTGGAAAAGACAAGAACATGAAAAAGTTTTGTATTGAGGACCACATGATTCAATGTGCTACATTCATATTTAATTTTATTTCTACAAACATTTATTGAGTTTAAATGCTGGGTGCTAGGGAATTAGATATCAATCAGAAGCAGCCGCTGCTTTGGGGGATGTCCAGCAGCAAATCCAATTGTCTCTTAGGGGGAGAAAGCTGGAAAAGGCCTCCGAGATCTTATCTTAGCTCTGACTTATATAGATGGGGATTCAAGACGGAGAGAATATAAGACACTTCCACAAGGACACACAGGTCCAGAACTTCAGCCTCCTAAATCCTGCTCATGGATCTTTCTAGAAAGCCCAATTTTGCTCATCAAAGACACAGATGAGTAAAGTAGAGAAAGCCTGGTTTAGAATGAGTGGGTGTCAGTGTCCGCCCAGTTCCACCACTAACTAGCTGCATGTATCCATAGGTACTGGGTCCCTACCTGGGTCCAGTATTTCCTCCCTAATGATACAGATTACCTGGAGGGCTTCTTAAATGTGCTCATAGCCAGGAGTCTCCCCCTGGAGATGCTGACTTAGTTGGCATGGACGGAGGCCCAGACCTCCGCTGGGTCTTATCTTCAGAAAACTTGCAGAAACGCTGGACCAGATGAGCTCTCATCTTACCCTCCAACTATGAGAACATTTAAAGTAAAGTGAAATCAAAGAAGATGCGGCAGCACAAACATCAGTGTATCCAAGGTTCTTGCTTCTACAGGACGAAATCTCTTACCTAGCTCTATTACTGTGATCAAAATTCTTTACCCGCTGATCTGACTGGCTTCTTCTGGTCTTCTGAGGACAATCCCTCCCAATTATATATGTGGAAGACTCCTAAAATTCATAGAAACTTCCAGTTACCTGCAGACCATGGCCTATCATAGAATGATTTTCCTCCATGCAAATTTGGGGTATATATGAACATGTGGAAAGAACACGTATTTATATATTTATATCTCATTAGAGAGACAAACACATATATTATCACCAAATTTTGCCTAGCATATTAATAGGTTTGGGGGGATTTTGCTGTTATTGTTGAAACAAGAAAAGCAAAAACTGTATTGGGTTGGCCAAAAAGTAACATCTTACAGAAAAACCGCGAACCAACTTTTTTGGCCAACCAAACACTTGTCTTTCCTCTTGTTTCCAAGATGAATTGTTAGTGTTTAAATATGCTATTTCTGATAGACCAAATACTGCTAACAAGCATAAATGAAAGCCTTCAGTTAAACACACACATCGCTGGATTAAAATCAGAAATGTCAGCGCAGGCACGAGTCTGTGAACACACCCAGGTCACAGGTTTGTGACTAACTGATTAGTAGGAGTTTTGCCAACGTAGACGCTCCAGACTGAGTCTCTGGCTGGTGGGTCCATTCCCTTTCCCTCCATGAGAAGGCTAGACAGATAGGACCCATTTAACAGTGACGGCGGGATAGTCTATAAGCTTTGCTGTGTCGTTCCTTCCCTCTCTTTGAGACGCAGGATTAAAGACGTTGATTTCTGATATGAAAGAAGATCTGGCTGATGACATCATTCTGGAAATGTCTTGGCCTGAAATATCTGACAAAGCCAAGCAACAGGCTGGGCAGAAAAATCAGAGAGAAACAAGAGACTCGAATAATTCAAGCAAAACCAGATTCCTGATGCCTCTAAGAATGAGTGTGTGTGTGTGTGTGTGTGTGTGTGTGTGTGTGCATATTTAGTTCTGAGTTTCTTCTTCTAGTATGCATGGATCTAACTGTCCCTTTTCTCAGCAGATAATTACCGACTCCTCCTCTGTGCTAACTGCTAAACAAAAAGGGGGTTCCATGAAGGTAGAATAAAGAGGTGGTAGTCACTCCTCATGAGGAGGTATGACCATCACTTACATTTCCTCATTTATACAATGGGCATGGGGGTGAGAACACAGCAGTGAGGGAGGTAGAATGAGCACGAATCCAGAAACTGCTCTATTCCCAGTGTTGTCCTTCACTCACTGTGTCAAATGGGCCTCAGTCTCCCCATCTGTAAAATAGGAAACATTTTCAATCATATGAGTCAACGGTACCATGCAGCACAGAGGACTTTGTGAAGAAGAACCATTAATGGTCCCAAAGATATACGCAAATGTCAATGTCAGTTATTTTCTTGGGATAACTTTATAGGGTCATTTATAGGACTTGGGAAGGATGAGATGTTTGGGGTTTTTAGAGGTAGGTTTTTTCTTTGTTTCTTCCTTCCTTCCTTTCTTCCTCCCTTCTTTCCTTCCTTATTTCCATCTTTCTTCCTTCCTTTTTTTCGTTTTCTCTTCCTTTCTTGTGAAAGGAGAAGGGACGTGGGTACCTTACCCTTGTCTTTTCTTCTCACTGTTTTCTGAAGAAGGTTCTGGCTCCTTGCTCTGGAGATACAGTTATTACAGAACAAGTCCTTTGTTGGCCTCATGACCTGTAACAATGCAGAGACAAGTCTCCAGGAGCTGATTTTAGAATTCAAACCCCAAGCAGAAGTGGTAGATTTAAAATTCTGAGCCCAGCACAAACCTCTTCATTTTCAAGTTCATTTACCCTTGGCAACATGCAACCTCCTGTTTACTAAGAGGGGAAAAAAAGCTTTTAAAAGGCTCATTTAAAAGGCTGAGGAGTCTTTTGGGATCTCCGAAAGCTCTTTAAAAACATATTTTGATGATACAAGTGTAAACAAATCAAGAGCATATGGATTGAATTTCCCTTAAATTACACAGGGTTTTTTAAATGATGGGAGGGTGGAAATGTGTTTGGAAAAATATGTTTTTGGTTTTACTGACTCAGAAACATGGGAATGAGTTGAAGCTTTTGACAGACCCCAAATGATGGCAGGTTTGTCCATCATCTGTCTTTGAGGGTCTGTAGTCCTTCACAAGCCTTCTCTGGTTTCGTACCCAAGGAGTAGAGATTTCCGTTAGTGAAGACTCACAGAGAAGAAACACCAAAACCATGCGTTGTGAGTTCTATCTTTCCCTTGAGCAGAAGAGCCCTATTTCATGGGGGTTGGCAATGCAGACTCCCCTTGGACCAGTGAAAAGGATAAGTGTTCATTTTGTAAAATACAAGTCTGTACAGGGCTGCACAACCTGGACCCGGTGCCAGTGTCAGCAGCCAGGCTGCCTTTCTGCAGCCCCCAAGCTGGGAGCCACCCCGAAGCCTTTACCCCACACTTTTCAAAGTCCTCTGCAGAGTCACCTTGTCATCATTACAATTCCTTGTCTTTCAACCCAAACACACAACATGCCAGAAAAACGGGGGTCAACAAGCTGGGCCACTGCCTCTGAAGGGTTGCTGATGCCAGGATTTCAGAAGAAGGGAATAAAAGCCAAGGATACGCAGACAGAATGAAGAAAGGTTGTGACCTTATGAATACTAAGGCTTCATCTACAAAGCAGAATGTCAGCATCTCTCATTTTGATGCGTCCATCCAATCCGGTCCCAAAGGAAAATGCTTTAAACACTCTAGACACTTGCTCTACTTTCCTGTTTCCTTTATCTGAATATGCATGATTCAAGAGCTAGAGCAATGCCAGAGAGCTTCTGGAAGATTCAGGAAGGTTCTAGGCGGGCTTGGAGGACCAGGATCCTCTGAAGACACTTTCAGTCAACAGATGGGGGGCCAAACGAACCATCAGAATTACTTAAAGGCAAAAGAGCATTGTGCTTCCATTTTCACAGAATTATCTGAGAAAAATGGATTGGGTCCCTGTGAAGAAACTTCACTTTGGAAAGTTTAGTCGGAAAACATGCAATTACATGAGAACTTGACTTACCTGAGATCAAAGGAAACTTTGCATCATTTTTTTTCTTTTTGAGGAAAACAGCGACAAACATTCCCAGTGCCTCTTTCGACACACACTCAAAGAGAGAAGTTACCATTACACCCCCTTCCTGTTTTGTTTTGTTTTGTTTTGTTTTCCTACTTCAGAGGAGTGATGTGAGAAAGTACTTTGGAAAAATAAAGGGCTCTCTAGTAAAAATAGCTGCTACCCCGACTTGTGTCTTGAGTCCTAGAGACTTCTGTCCCCTGTGACAATGGTGAAGGCCTAACCAGCGCATAATTTTAACAGCACAATTTGCATTGCCCGGGCAGCTGTCTGCCACACCAGCTCTTTATGAAATACACCCACGGCATTTGACTCAATTACCTCTTGCAGCTGTGAATTCCACAGGTCCACCGCACTCTGCATGGAAAAGTATTTCTTTGTATCCATTCCAAATTTCTTAGCCATTTGAACCATTCCTTTGAGTGAATTGTATATTTCTAAGTGTTCATATATCACCAGTTTAGGCCCAAGTCCCATTAGCCTGTATTTAATATGCAGCTCAGAATATTGTGTTCGAAGGATACAGAATATTGTGTTCGAAGAGTATTGTGTTCAAACGATCCGTGTAAAAGCAGATCTGGTGTGTTGACCTCCACCAGAGTTTTGCTCAGAGTTCTCCAGCAGTGGACATCCTCCCAGCCCACCAGCCTCACAAGCACATGATCACAATCATAAGAGGGAAAAGCACTTCAGGGACCTGGGATGGAACAGTTCAAATTTTCTCCATGGTAGAAATACGAGTTGTGGCCAGACCTGATACACAGGAACATTCCTAAGAGGTAGGTGGGTGTACTGCTTTACAGATGAAGAAACTGAGTCAGAGAGAAGAGAGGTCACCTCCCATAAGAGACAGAGGTAGTATACT
This sequence comes from Tursiops truncatus, assembly GCF_011762595.2. Classification (NCBI taxonomy): domain Eukaryota; kingdom Metazoa; phylum Chordata; class Mammalia; order Artiodactyla; family Delphinidae; genus Tursiops; species Tursiops truncatus. Next base: position 69,591,266 of record NC_047046.1, read on the forward strand.
GCAAGCACCCAATCCAAACTAGGCATTCTGAAGACAAGTCCAGTGTTCTCACCCCTACCACAGAAGGCTCTGTAAGAAGATAAGAGTAAGATTCATGGATTATATAAATTAATGTTTCCCTGGGCCAGTAAGAATGGACATTCACAGCTCCTTGGAGGTTGGCCCCAATCATTGAATGCCACGCTTCTTCCCCTGATGGGCACCTTAGAATAGGATGTGAAGGAGCCTGGGAGTTTCTTTCCATATCCTAGAAATAGACCTCAAAACATATGCACAAGCATGGACTTCCAGCATCTTCGTTTAGTCTGGTAAATTACATTCTGGGCCATTTCTAAGTTCTTGCCTCTCTGTCATCATCCTCCAGGTCATATCACATGGAAGTCTCTCCTCACCTCCACCCCAGACAACCTCAGTTCCTGTCCTGGTCAAGTGTGTGATGTTGGTGGTCCCTTAGCTTCCCTCACTACCATTCTTCTACTGGAAAACAAGGGTGAATGTGAGATGGTCTCCATGTTTCCATGCTAGTGAAGAGCACTCATGCTTCACTGTCAGAGCTTCACAGTGCTAGCTTGGCTGTTTCTAGATCGTGACCACAGGCAAGAGCCTTAACCTCTCAGAGCTACAGTTCCATGGCCCCATCACAGTGGAGAAAATGCCTATCTTGCTTTGCTCTTACAGTGCTTAGCCATGATGGACCCAAAGTCCCCAGCCCTGTGTTCAGCCCATAGTAAATACTCGATATGTGTCAGCTGCTTGCTTTTTGCAAGTTTATGCTATACTTTAATAAGTGGTGCTAAAGGATGCCAAAGATACAACAGGCTATTACATCCTACTGCTTTTGAACGGGCAACTCAACTTAACAGCCTACTCTTAAAACCAGGTGTAGCAGTGACAAAATACAGAACTTAGGGCTATAGCTTAAACCTTTATTCCAAATTAATGTATGACCCAAGAGTAACTTCTCATGGCATACACCAAAATAGAGTTGCTTGATGAACAGAAAAGAGAGCTTTGTGCCAACACCCTTCCATCCCACCAAAGGAGAAGAAACGCCAGTTGGAAGTGAATTTAATAGCGACATGTTAAGTTGGGCGCATCTGCTTCCATTCCATGTCAAGAAATTACAGTCCACACTTGCATTCGGCAATTTATTCTTTTTCTAAAAGTTTCTTTGCTGTCATGTACAGGCTATGTTTAGGGTTTAATGTTTCAAGATGATTTTACTATAAAGCCAAATAGAAACAACTATGGGATATAGGGAATCTATGATCTCCAGCCTCTATAGGACCAGAATATCATTTGCCTTTTCAAATAATACAATTGTTTTAACCACATTTTTTTTTTTTTTTTTTTGCAAATTCTGGATCAGGGTATTGTTTTCTGATGAGAAATAAAAAACCTGTTGTCGGCAATTCAGAAAAACTCTGAAATGTTCCCAAATAGCATGGAGTCAAAGCACCATAACATTAAAAGGTTCTTTAGCCCTTGTTTCTAACATCAGCTCAAGTGGCCCAAGTGACTTTAGACGAGTCACTCAACCACAACCTGCGTCAGACCGATCATTTGCAACAAGAGAGATTTTGAGCTCCATCCATACCGTCCAACCTGGTGTTGACATCCTACGCTCTGTGGCGTGCTATTCGGCAGACAACCAAGCAGCTACAACTTCTTTTTGCCCCGACCATTAGAAATCTAATTATTCAATAGATTTTATCAAAGCATCCTTACCCCAGTTTCGTATCTGATAACCCCCACGGAGGCTGAGTTTGTGACGTTCCTATATTCTCAAGAAACAAGTCTATGAAACTGTAAACTTAAATTTAGATTTGAACACCAACGTCGGCTGAGTCTGCATTCAAAGGAAGGCAATTCAGAATGCCTACCTGATTGGTCTCCAAAAGGACACAGTTTGAGGCAGACCTGAAATTGCTTTTGAGCCTCTCTGTGCTCAGCTCTGGGCAAATCTAGGACTCACACTCTGCTCCTTTACTAACTGAATCATCCCGGACAACTTGCCAATGTTCTCTACACATCCATTAAAAAAAAAAAAGAGATAATTACCATATAATTTTTATATCATACAATTCACCCATTTAAAGTGTACATTTCAAAAAAAATAAATCAATGAATATTTTAAAAAATAAAGTGTACATTTGACATTTTTTAGCATATCCCCAGGGTGTGCAGCACAATTAATTTTAGATATTTTTGTCCCCTCTAAAAGAAGTCCTGTACACATTAGCTGTCACTCGCTGTTTCCACACACACCCCTTCCCAGCCCCTGGCAACTACTTTATTTCTGTAGATTTCCCTGTGCTTGACATTTCATATAAATGGAATCAGATAGCATGTGACTTTCTATGGCTAACTTCTTCCACTTGGCTTGATGTTTTGAAGTTTATCTGTTGTAGTGTGTATCAGTACTTCATTCCTTTTCATGGCTGAATAATATTCCATTGTATGGACAGACCACATTTGGGTGGTTTCCACATTTTGTCTATTATGTATATACTGCTGCTGTGAGCATTCATGTACAAGTCTGCACATCCATTTTTGTATCTACAATATTCTATTGCTTTCCTCACATGGCTATTTTGATTACTTTGATTAATGTAAAAGCTCTTAATAAATTACTTGAAAGACAAACTTATCACCTTTCACGTTATCACTTGCTGTTCTCCACTTCCCTGATGGTACCGTCTCTGTTCCAGGTCCTCGAGCTTTTCCAATATTTCAACTGTCCCTGCACTTTTCACTCTACATTGAATTCATTTCTGAATCCTCAATATCTAGGATGTGTCTTAAAAATCAAAACCTCATTTCTTCTCACTGAGTATCATCCTCACCATTAACTAGTCACCCAACCTCCAATCTCGCTTCCTTTCTTTCTACGACAAAATTTTAGTTCTAGCCATCAAAGACTTAAAAACCCTAAATGGCTCTCCACTAAAAATGATAGGGTACTAAGTCCTTCACCAGGTACAAAATTTGCAAACTACACACTTGGGTACGTAAAAACTTTGACTTGATCATTTTTCTATAAATGAACTTAAATTATCTTTTAAGCCCCATTTAACCTACTGGCAAAATACTTGATCTAGTTATAGTCAGGTAATAAATTCAGATACTTTATGATTTCCCACAGGCAACCTCTCCCATCCGTGATCCTGATGAGATGTCCCCCTCCCCTCTGTTCTCAGCTGATTCCACAACCTTGCTCTTCGCCTTTCCTGCTTAGAACTGGCCTTGTGTCAGTTCTGTCCTAAGTCTGCACCCCTTGCTGACACAGAGGGCTTCTCTTCAAGCCCAGTACCTCTCCAGGCATCCAGGCAGGGAGGCACCTGCTTACCTGTGTGGGATTTCCACTGTCCAGTCACCGCCACCCCAGCATAGCAGGCAAGGAACAGGACCCCTTCTCAGAGAAAAAGCCATCTTCTCTCTCTCCATAGCACCTCTTGTACCAGCTCCGACTACCTTTATCTGGTCTATGCAGACAGGCTAGTTGAGCTCTTTACCGATTTTCTTTCCAGGACATTTTTTATATCATAAATTGAAGGTTCATATTCCCTTAAGTGTTTTGTTTTCCAAAACACCCAGCTCCTGGAAATTAGGAGCCTTGGCTCTCAAGACCGTTGTCTCTTCCATGACTTTCAAGAGCGCTTTTTGGAATAGCTTGCTCTCAGGCCTGCTTGATTCCAATGCCTGGGCCCGTCACCGCTATGTTAGGCTGCCTCCTGAGTTCTGGGGGGTATCAAGGGCTGGGACCCAACTGTCAACACTTCAGGCCCCTCGAGAGCCTGTCGGGGTCCAGGGGAAACAGCAGGGAACTCCTGGCCAGAGCAGCTCCTCCAATTACATGTAAGTTGTTTTTCTTTTGAAGCTGGGGCCACTGATGCGTCCCACCCCACGCAGCCCCTCCTGGTCATGACCGCTGATCTGCAGGGCCTTGTCTGGGTCTGAACTAGCCTTCTCTTTGCAGAGCACCCTTCCAGAAGGTCAGCGAGGTACCAGATGAGACTGTCATACCGTATGACACATCAGCCCTAGTTCTGCTTCCTGGTACCTGTGAGGTCTGGACGGGGCATTGGGGGACATAACCCTGACAGTTAACTAAGGAAAGTGAAAGCACACAGGTGTGTGGAGCCCATTCTCAGGAAAGACATGGAGCAGAAACACACCATAAATATTACTAAAATCTGAGAAAACAAGAAAAAGTAGAAGCCAAAAGTAGGCAAAAGTATAATCCTAGTTCATTGTCTGTCTTCTGATAAAAGTACCAAATGAGTTAAAAGCAAAAGGACATGGTAGCCAATTCCACAAAGAGGAAAAAAGAAAGCCATATAGCAGTTTTTGTTTTTGTTTAAATTGGCTGTTCCTCACTATTAAAGGAAAAAGATAAAGGCTGTAATTTGTCTATAATCATTGTTGTGAATTCAGAAACTCAAGTTTCTGGTGAAGATGACTTTTCGCTGCTCTCTTAAAATGGGAAGGATCTAAACTGATTGGAACAAGCAGAAAGAGGATTTGAATTTTTTTTCCTCTCTGTGTGTCCTTCTAACTTCTAACATAATTGAAAGATGAATTCATTTGGCGAGAAGTGCCGCTCAAATTCAAATTTGGTCCCTCAAAGAAAGAGGCCCAAACCGATTTTTCTTTGGAGTCAGAGAATGATGAGCCATAGAGATGATACATTTTGCATATGGGTTTGCAAAAGACACAGTGTTCTTGTGGGGTTTTTTTTTTTTTTTTTTTTTGGTCTTGAATATGGGTCGTTGTAAAAGGAAGGTCATCTTGCAGGATTACTTCATTTGGTTATATCTCTTACTCAAGAGCAACTCTTTATCCATATTCTCTGGTGATAAATCCTCTGAAATTCCCTGCTAAAACAAGTCCCATTGATAGCCGATAACCCGGGCTCAGCCTTCTTAAGTTTTATGTCGATTAATCTCTGATTCATGTTAATGATCTTTCAACTGTTTTATTCCTTCTGATGCTGGAATTTTTATCATCTTAATGTGCTTACGGATAACCTAATCCATCTCTTCCTATCGTTGGATGACCATTGCCTACACGATTTCTGAAATCTCCCCTCCTCTACCAGCTCACTACCCTCCCTGTGCGCCCTTGGAGAATTTGCTTGGACTAAACATTTTGAATGCTTGGCTTCAATTTCTTTAAGTTTCTAGTTTGAAGAAATCACCTTATTTTTTTTTTAATTTTTGGTTGCGCATGTGTTTATATATTTAATGTGTTCACTCCTGCATTTGTATTTAATTGTCATTTTCCTGAGGCACCACATTTCCCCCCAGTTACTTTCTAATAACCCATTTTCAGGGGCATCTGCATGGTAGAGGCAGCAGCTGATTTAGATTACCCCCAAATTTTCAGAAACCACCATTGACCTAAGTAAGCCTTCCTTTCACAACTCTGTCCCAGGCACAGCGACAAGCCAGTGGCCATCCAGGCCCTCAGCCTTCTTGGGTTAGTGAGCCGCTATTTCTAATGATTTCTAAATTGTTTCTTGTTTTAATTGCTTAAAGCCATTAAAAACACACACTCAACATTTGTGCATTTTGAAAGAATTGCCAGAGTGCTCAGACCAACGTTTCCACTGACACAATATGACTGAGACGGAACATCAAAGCCTTGCAGACGAGACCGCTGAAAGCATTCTTGCTTCTCCACCCATTGGAGCTCGACATTGTCTAAAACAATGTGATTTCCAGAAGAAGCTGGCTAAATACAGGCCCTCAGAATTCTGGCAAAGTTAACTAAAGCAGCATTTGAAGAAATGGAGGGTTTGCTACCTGGGGAGAAGATCTTAGCAAGGGGGCATGGAGCCCCCTTTCTAAGAGGTGGGTCTCACATTATGTTACAAAAAGAGGCAATATGGTCCAGGTTCAAAATCTGTACTCAAAACATTGGGTTCACAGAATCTAAGGCTTCAAGGGAATTTAAATGTGTCTCTGGGGAGGATGCACCCAATTCCAGTATAACTAGCTTAGTGGGTGTTTAGAATTCAGGAAGTGGGCCACAATGTGCAAGTCTACCTTCTGGTAGGTTCCAAATCTTCATGGGAATTTCAGCTTGACATGGGCAGTTGTGTGGAAGGGTGATAAAGGGACCATGCTCTATGTCAAGCATGTAGCTCAATACTTGGCAATAAGTATTGGTCAAATGAGTAAATGAATGAATGATTGTATGAGCCAACAAGTTTGGAGTTCAAACATAATAAAACTAGTTGTGAATGTACCTATGTGCCCATTCTTTCTTCCGTTCCTCTCTCATTTTAGTAACAGTATAGCTTTCCAGCAAAAAATATATCTTTCCTTGCCCAAGATTTAGCCTTCTACCCATACCTGGGACCCCATTCACTTCTACCATGTTAGAGACCTCACTCTAAGAACTGACCTTTCCCCCCTGCATCGTTGATGACTCTCTTTCTCACGTTCACATCCCGTAATGTCTACGCCTTTAATCTCTCTCACTGCTACTGCTTTGGTTTGGAGCTTCATCATCTGTTAGTTTGAACTATTTCGACACTCTCTTCACTGAACAGCAGCTCCAATGTAACTAGGACACAGTTCCTTTCTCTGTCCTTGTCAGCCTTGCTTCTTCAGTATTGAATTCGTTCTTGGTAGACTCCTCCTTTATAGTTGTAAGACGGTGGCCGGCAGGTCTTGGGGTGCTTCCTTCTTTGTCACATCTACCAGGAAATAAAAGCATGCCTTCCAGTATCTCCAATAAAATAAGGACAAACTTTTCTCTCACAGGTGTCCCTAACACCCGAGAAATCCCTCCCCCTGTCTCTGTCACTGATATGCCCATTCCTGAGCTAATCACTATGCCCAAGGAGGAAATAAAAAGCTTATGGCTTGAAACCAGTCAGGTACCACCTCTACAACTAGAGGTGGGGACAATTTCAACCAAACTCAAAGGCAAGAGGGGGTGGGTGAATTGCCCAAAGAGAAGCCAGAGGATGATGGTGGGAGAAGGAGATGGATGCTTGCGAAGCAGGCAACCAAGATTGCCCAGCGCAGGAGTCAACAGAACAGGATCGACAGCAGGGCCTAAGACCAAAAATCTGTTCCGGTAGAAAGGGGTAAAAAGAAGGTCAGAAATCATGGGCAGAAAATTGAGTAAAGTCAGAGAAAGCAGTCAAACTCTATTAGCCAGAGCATGAAATAAGTCCAGTTCGTAAGATTCAGTTGAAGTAATAGTTACTTGAGCTGACTATTCATTAGAATCACCTGGAGGAATTTTTTTGTGTAATACGGATGTCTTGATTCCATCCCCAGAGATACCTGTTCAGTTAATCTGAGGCTCTTAAAATGGGGAGCTGCTGTGTGGAGGATGGGCTGGCCTGAAACAGGGGGAAGGGCCCCGGAGGGATTCTTGGCTGGAATGGCTGGCTGAGGAGGAGAAGTGCCAGTTCAGTTTACTGCACCTCCTACCCTCTGATGGGGGTGGGAAAGGAAGGCAGGGCTGCGTGTTTCCTTCTACTGGGCAAACCACAGCAGCAAGTCATCAGGTCACTTTGGAAAGGTCACAAGCAGTGGGTTGGCAGCCACAACAGGTCCAGGATGACAGCCTCTTATTTCCCAGGTACATTGACTTGATGTCTTTGCCTGAAATAGGTGGATTCAGAGCTTTTCATAAAACATGCAGTATGGCCCATAATTTGTCAAATATATCTCATCCATATAAACTGTGGTAGGTAATAACAACTACTTAATAATGAGTCTGTACGTAAACTTTCACTAAGAAACTAAAACATTTAATAATTTGTCACTTATTTCCATTTTTGCTAGATAGAGCCCGATATTATATTAAAAAATAAAAAGACTAGAACAATTCAGACATGGAAGAGGAAGTTGGGGGACAGTGGGTGGTACTCTGTTCATCAACCCTCGCTGCTGAAATCAGTCCAATATGTGTTTTCTTCCTGTCAACTTTAACGACCCTTTTCAACCCCTGATAAAAGATAAAGGAAAGAAAGGAACCTGAGGGTTTGGAGGAGATTTTGCTGTTTCCAACAAGCAAAAGGAATGAAAATGCTAAAAGACAGACTAGAACTCTCTAAGCCCTCTCCCCCTTCCCTCTTCCCTACCCTCTGCCCTCCAGCATCAGTCCAGGTGGGGCGAGGTGGGAGCTGCAAAATAACACAGGTCCTACTCTGCCCCTTAGGGCCCCAACATGTGCTTCCAACCCAAAATCCTCCAAAGGGAATCTATCTCCGTGCTGTTGGATGAAAGATGAGAAACACAGTAGCTTCTGGTGAATTTTGTTATGTGTCCGTTTCCAAAGCCAATTGTTTGAAGATTTTTTTTTCCTTTTAAGGTCCAGTACATCTTCTTTGAGTTTCTCGCCTTCCACGGGGAAGCATACACCCCAGACGGCACCAGTGACTCTGCACTAACTTTCCACTCTACTGAGTCCTTCATTACATTTTGGCCAAAGATCAGCATTGATCTAGGTTGTTGCCAGCTGTGCAACAGCTGTGCAATTCAAGAAAACCACAGTGGGCTCAGGAGGCTAAGAGACTTTATTAAATCAGGGGGGAAAAAATCAGTTTGCGGGTTCTTTCTTTCCCTCTCAACCTCCTCTAAATACTTCTCTCCAAAATCGATGACGTGGTATGTGGTGACACTCAGGTGTCACACCTCTCCAAGATTTAATTAAAGAGTTTCTATTTAATTAAAGAGTTTCTATTTCTGTTAGGAGGAAGAAGCCATAGAGATGAAAAGCTACTCGTGTCCTGTTTTGGAGATGGAGTGGGGTGGGAAAAGTTTTCCTCTGTTCCAGCATTCAGGAAAACTTTCAGTGGGCAATCTCTTTTCTCCCAAAAGTCAGAGACTAGATGGGGCTCGTCAAAGAGGGGGCTTGGGGGATTGAAACGGAGCTCTTCAAGTTGCCGAGGCTTTGTAGAATGCAGACAACCTTAGAACTCTAATAAAATGTTCCTCCTTGAGTCCAAAATGCATGAAAAAATTATAAAGGCCTTTCTAATACATTTGGTAATAAACCCACTAGGATAAGTCAAAAGATGGATTTATGTTTTATTTGCAATATGTTATATAGAAGGTCAATAAATGAAGGCTATATTTGTACCAGTTACTATTAGCCTAAAATGAAATAAAGTGTCTAATTTGTAAATCCATGAGAAACATATACATTCCTCAAAAGATAAATAGATGAAATTTTTGACTTTAATGAGGCTGTAGTGGTCATAGCCAGTACAGTAATTTCACACTCAAACTCCACCTGTAGTGAGAAGTATAGCACAGATGTGATTTAGAGCCGGTGTGGTTTACAGTCTTCCCGCCTCGTTGTTGTCATCTCCGAGACCTTAGCTACGTCGTCACTTTAACAGTGGCACGTTAAAATTACTTCCTGCTTGACAATGTCAAACATGAACGTGAAAATCACATGGCATAGGAGGTGCAATATTTTCCCAGCAATATTTCCCATCCAGTAAACTTTCAAATAAGATTACTGGGAGCTTAGGGATAAGTAGAATACCTGGTTATTTTGTAGGAAACAAAGGTACCATCTTTGCAGTGTAAAGGTGATGTCATCAGTAGAATGGAAGTTAGGAGATATTCAGCTAGAAGAGGAGGTGGATCTGCTTGTCAGTCTGACTGAAGCTGGGCGGGAGCTGTGTGCATTGCAGGATGGGCAGCTGAACTTTGGGGGTGCCACCTGTGGCTGCCCAAGAAAGAGATACTGACCAGCCCTTGTGGGAAATAAGTCTATCACCAGGGACTAATTAGAACTCATTTGTTAATCTGTCTAGGCATCTATTCTTTTTTTAAAAAAGTAAACATCCATCTTGCTTTAAAGATCCATGACTATTTTCCGAGAGAGATAGACATATGCTGAGTTGTGGCTTCCAGTTCATTTTACATTTAGTACAATGATAAATTCAGATCTTTGTCTTGTTTTGACAAGTGAATTTTTTGGTGAACAGAGGGAAAACAGTCATGAACGTCTATGTTTTTAGCCTAACTTACAGGCTGGAGACAGGTTTAAACTTACCCTAATGTATGCATCTCTCCTTACAGAACTTCTAAGAGCTTTCTGAAAGCGAATGCTGAAGCAGTTCGTAAAATTTTTTAAGTTTTTCGTAAGTTCCTTAGTCAGCATTTATCTTCATATTGAAGATGACTTTAATTGCCAAAAAATGCATGAATAAAATAATAGACACCCACCAGAGACTGGCTGCAACCATACAACTCATGCCTTTTGCTATAAATGACCCATCCTGAACACTTTAACGCTTTGCCATTCTTCTTCTTCTTCTTCTTCTTCTTTTTGTAGTTGATTTCATGCACTCTTTAATCATGGTTCCAGGGCTATTATTGCTTGGTCATTTGAGTAGTCTGTGGATAGATAATGAACGTGCAGGTCAGTCAGAGAATTCAGATGGACGCTGCCTCTGAACTTCCACCCACATCTTACCCACCACTGTTTAAGTACTCCTACCCACCCTACAATTTTCAACAGCTACGTTTTCCAGCCCCACAGATGTTTAGCAGGACTGATTCCTTCACTTGAGCAAAAGAAAATGAGTCAGGGATCTGACCTAATGGAGTTGACCCTGCTCTTTGTTTCTTGTAGCAAGTGTATTGCATTTGTACATTTAAGGTGTCCTAATGCCTCTTGGGAGTGAACTAAGGACAGACTTGGTGAGCTGACAACCCAGGGAAAATCTATGGGGTGGTCTTCTGGGCAAGGCTAGAAGAGCAAAGCTACGATCAATGATTTCCAGTCACTATGCAGGTAGGAAAGCACTACTCCATACCCAGGTAAGAAAGAAATCTAGAAGGAAGTGTTCTTGAAAAGATCTAATAGTACTTCCTAATGTGGTCTTCTGGTCTGGGGTCTGATTGGCCCACACTGATGTCCAGGAAACTGACCAGAGCTGATGAAGCTACAGGTAGCAGCAATTACTGACCCAGGGAGAAGCATGTAGGAGTAACTCAGAGGCAGAGAGCTCCTCAGGAGGGCAGCCCACTACATGCAGCTTGCTTGAGAGGTGGTGGACTGCCCATGATGGACCTTGGCATTGGGACAGCCTGTGAGTGACCTCCAGAGCCCCTGAAATCAAGTGGATGCAAATGCCCTGGCATCAGTGGGGCCAGAGACAAGGATGTCAAAGCATTGGGGTCAAATAAACCATTTGATTGGAGCTAGAGATCTCCTCACATGGGGGCTTGGTGGTGGTCAGTCTGCACTGGGGTCGGGTGTATTTTCTAAGCCTGGGAAGGAGGCAAGAATTCCAGATAACAGTAAGAGCTGGCCTAGGCCTGCCAGCCTGGTAGGTTCATAAAGCTCCTCTGGCAGGAAGTTCACCTCCTTTTTCCAGAGACGAACATTAGGAGGAAGTTAACTTTTCTTTGTTTGCAGTTGATCTAACGTTTGGGCATCTGCTCTGGATGCCAAATACCTGGGTATTTCCTTGTTGCCTCCACCATACTGAGCAAGGCCTGCCTCAGAGGCTTATAAAGGCAGGACTTTATTACATCCTTTAGGAAAAAACTCCCCTCTCCTCCAGAGCTCCCTCTTTGCCCTGTGAGTCAGTGTGTGTATGTGTGTGTGTGATGTGATGTGATGTAGGGTGGAGTAGGGTCAAAAGCAGGTGATCCCTGGTACCAATTCTGACCATCTTCTCCCTTAGTCTAATCTCTGACCGACCTGAGTCATTTTTCACAAGGACCTCACCCTGGCTCTGAATAAGTTGTCAAAATTTGTTGAATCATTCAGCAAATGTTATGAAAATTAAACTTGTCTCCCTTCCTCCCTGACCAGCCCCCCTGCCAACAAGTGAACCCAAACGCCTCAGTGTTTCATGAGGACATTATGCTAGCGGTCAAAGAATCTCTGGATGAGGTATCCAGTCTATTCCCCACCCCAAAACTATAGGGATATCTTCAACTTTCTTACGATCTACATTTTGAGCACTAAACATTGATAAGCCCAAGCCTCCTCTTTCTAGCCAATTTGGCCTTGCCAAGTCAGTTGACATAGGAGACTGTAGCTCACCATCATGGCCCTTCTGGAGAGTCCCTGTAGCATGGGAAGGAGGGGAGTCCAGGGGGGAGAGCTAAGCTTCCATGGAGGAAAGGGCCTAATTGCCAGCAGGTGTTTGTAACAGGAGACAATCAAAGCATCTTCTCTTCCACTTTCCAACACCCCATAAACACACACACACACACACACACACACACACATACACAATGTCCCAACTTTCAGTGTCCAAGGGGCTTGATATGTACAGTCCAACCACCAACTTACGTCACTGCCCTCCTTCCCATCTCTTGGGGGCAGGTGGGATAAGGGAGGAGTGGGGTGGGGGGAGTAGAGAGACAGGCAACCCTGGAGCAGGGGTTCCCTTCTAAGCCAGAGGCAGCAGCCAAAGCACCTTTCAGTTCCTGATAAGGGAGTGAAGAAAGAAAGACCCTTCTCTACCCCCTGAAAGGCCTATGTGAACTTTTAAAGGTTCAGGGGTCTACCAACCTGTCTTCCTTGACCCCTACAGGAAGACCAAGAAGAGGCAAGAGGATACAAGGAAAGGAAAACGTGAAGCATGATTTCCTCAATCCTTTATTCATCTAATGATCAACCTTTTAGAAAGCTACTAAATGACCAAATATTGTGCCACGTCCTACAGATACACACATGAACCATTGGAGTAGCTTCTGCCTCCTTAAGAGCTTAGAGTCTCTGGCTGACCAAGGCTATTTGGTTGCCTGCACTAAAAGCTGCCCTACCTACCCCCTACCCCTACCCCTACATTCCACCAGCCTTAAAAGTTCTTGGTCTCATCATCTTGTACCTTCAGGAAGTATCTTCAGGAATTTTATAATGAGAATGAACTTTCCCTCCTTCCCTCCACCAGTAACATATAAATCTATTGTTCAACTTTGGGTTATTCTACCATCAAAAAAATTTATTACGTAGGAAAGTAGAATATTGCCTAGAGAAGAAAAATCATGTTACAGACAATGCTCCCGAGGAATTTATAGCATCACAGCCTCAGAGGAGGCTAATAGGGTGATTGGAACCATATCAGCTGGCTAATAGGAAAAGAGCAAAAACATGACATGGTTTCAGCAGAGGGAAAGAATCATAGCCATCAACTCAGAAGCCGTGGAGCAGCTTGTTCCAAAATCACTATAAATTCTGTAGGGTGGCTCATCTACAGTTTCTGTTTGCTTTAGATTTTTCAAGTACCAATTTCAATATGCTATCCCCTCGTTCCAAAGAACCATTAAACTGTACCAGAAATTTGAATATGTTGGTTTCTAAATTGCATCTTCTGGGCTGCTTCTCATTCTTGGAAACAGCACATGAATTTTTTGGTTGTGATTTAGAAAATATCTTCTTCAGAGATTAAACCATTCGAAGTTCCGCTCTAAGCTTAATTCAGTGAAGACCACAAAAAGGGGATTGGATTGACTCTAGAGCTAAGTTGTCCAATATGGTAGCCACTAGGCACATGTGGCTATTGAAATAAAATGTACACCAGATTCCAAAGGCTTAGTATTCTTTAAAATGTACAGTATTTCATCAATAATGGTTTATATTGTTGAAATCATAATGTTTGGGATATACTAAGCTTTTTACAAATATAGTATTAAGTTAATTTCACTTATCTCTCTTTGCTTTTTTTAAATGTGGCCAGTTAAAAATTGTAAAATAACAGATGTGGCTCACATTCTATTTCTATTGAATAACACTGTTCTAGAAGTATAATCTAACCTGGTATTAAATAAATCTAATTTGAAGGTTTCACTCATTTATTGGAAGTCAGTTCATTTAGGATCTGAAGCCATGGGTTTACTAAGCGCACTTTGGTAGCTGAGAAGTAACTCAGTCTTGAAGAGCATCCCAAGTGCCAGGCTATGTAGAGATGTGTCATGTTGCAGATGGTACGTTGCTTGGGACATGGGAAGACTGCCCTCTCATCCTCACACTGTCGCTGACTAACTGTGCCCTTCAGAAAGTTATTGCAGATGTCTGGCCTTATTTACCCATCTACCAGGTAAGGAATTGGAACTGCATTATCTCTAGGTCCCCTCTGCCTTGCACATTCTGTTATCCCAAATCCTCTCTGTTCACACCACGAAGGGACATGACAGTGATATTAATCAATTATAGCTACTGACCAAACAAGAAACCTCAAACCAGCTTTGAGGAAAGGCAATGGTATCCGGTTTCCAGTTTGTTAGAGATAAAAGAATATGCTCAAACTATCAGCTACCAGATCCCTGACACTCTGGCTTAAGAGATGTGCTCCATCTGGGATTTGCTAAGTTGAGTCAGCAAAGACTTTCTATTTCCCTGAAACGACTTCCTGAAGTCATTTTTCACAAGGTTCCAACTTTCTAAGATGTTCTGCCATAAATGCCTTTGCTGCCAGCAGGCAGGGAGCCCGCCAGACTTGGCCTGCCCAGGACATTCCGCTGTGTACGCCCCTGTTCCCAGGAAGGGGAGGACCATGTATGTTACCACCCTTTGGAGAGTACAAATTATTCTCCCTCCTCCTTTGATCGTATACAAAGAATACTGTGCTCAGTCCGAGTGCCCTTGCAGAGCTGGGCACACTCTCCACGTACTCTCGTTGAGAGACGGGAGACACAGGACATTGCTAAACCAATAATCTTGCTTATTATTGAAAAATCAATATGCACCAAATAGAAAACAGAGCTGCTATGATGAGCAACAGAAGAGGATGGGGGGGGCGGGGATGCAGAGCACTTGGAGATACCGAATCACAGAGGATGTGAAAGCCAAGTCTTCACCAGGTGCCCCTTGCAATACTTTAGGTTTGATCACCCCCTCCTTCATGCACACATTTTCATGTGCTCCATTTATCATGACAGCGTTCTATTTTGAAGCCCCAATTTTTAAGATAAACTTCTTTTTTAAACCAGTCCAAGTGAGAACCAACCAGCTGGTTCAAAAGAGAAAAGCCCAAACTTACATTACAGATGGAAGGTTTGGAAGAAAGGTAGAAAAATGGAATTTTAAATGGTTGGGAAAGGAATGGGCCAGAAGACCCAAGTTGGCTTCTAAATTGGGGGAATTGTCAAATAGATGTTCTAGGTGTTATGTACAAAGCTTAGCTCCTCTTCAGTTCTTAGGACCTTGGGAAACAAGAACAAAAGTGCTGAACTCCATTACCCTGCATCCTAGCAGGTCCTCAATAGAAGACATTTGCTTATCTCTTATTTTATAATAGTGAGTAAAGAAATGTGAGACTAGGGCTATTTCTCTCTGTAACCCCAGTGCCCAACACAGTATCTGGTCACAGCCATGCAGGAAATGTTGAATGAATGAATGAATGAATCAAATATAAAGTAAGACTTAAAGCCTTTGCACTTCAGCAAGTCTTTTCAGCTCATGTTTTAATTTCTGACTTTCCAATATCATGTTGGGGTGGAATAATATTTGTACTGAGCTTCATGTGTGAAAAGAATGCTCACGGCCCCCTTCGTTCTTATGATGAACTTGCACTGTGTCCTCCGTATCTCTTCTGTTTTCCTTTGAGGCCGGTGACTTGCATTTGGACCATGGCTCCTCCACATTTACTCCAGCATCAAGATCGC
This sequence comes from Tursiops truncatus, assembly GCF_011762595.2. NCBI lineage: Eukaryota > Metazoa > Chordata > Mammalia > Artiodactyla > Delphinidae > Tursiops > Tursiops truncatus. The sequence continues at coordinate 69,606,880 of NC_047046.1, forward strand.
CAAACTCACTCGAACTGAACTGACCCCTCCACATTTAATCACTCACAACATCTTGTGCTTTAACCACACAAACATCAACCCTGTGCAGCTCCTTGTTTTTGTCTCTACTGCCACTATTATCAGCAACCACCAGACAAGACGATGCCCTCTTATTTCTTGACCGATAGTTGTACCACTATTTAGCAACTACATTTATATGAGAGTTAGTGATGAATACATCCATCTTACATGGAAAGTGTAAGTTTCTTGTAGAAAAGAATAATTCCTCGTCCTCCTCTTTTAATTCTCCCTTTGTACCAGCAGCGAACAAGAGCACAGTGCCTTTGCTAAGTAGATACTCAATAAATGCCTATAGACTTGAAGAACTAGACACTGGTGTTAAATTTGTACCTGTCCCTTTAAAATGGAATTTTCATGCTGATTTTGTCTTGCCTCCCTATGTCTGCCCCTCTGTGCTCTACAGGTCTGCATAACCGTGTTTCTAAGCTGCCATCTGCTACTGTGAATTTACAGTCTCTTTCAGCAAATAGGGAAAGTAAACAGGGAAAGCAGAAACTATACTTCTTCAACTGAAAAACTGACACAGCACAAATGTGCCCTGGAGAAATAGTTTCCATTGAGGTGCCCAGTCTGAGGTGGAATAATTCTGGGTATACCTTGTTTCACCCGGATGTCTTCCTTCTGAAAGACACCATATGATAATAGAGCTTGTCAACTGATCTCTGATTTCCTGGAGTCACTCCACATTCCTTGATCTTTCAGCGGAGTGAAATGCAGGAAATTTTTAGCTGAAGTCTTCCTTCTCCACGGGTCCATGGAGAAACCGCTAAGATTTCCATGCATAAATTTATTACATTATTACCTAGTCTTCAGACTGCTTGGGGAATATCAAGGATGCTTCTATACACACCAAGTACTCAGAAAGTACATTTTGAAAATAACAGCATGTTATGAAAATGAATCTCTCTCAATGGTCCTCTCTCAATTAACTTTTCTTATTGCAACATCCGGGTGTCTTACAGATGGTATTAGGTCAATATCAAATATTGGATCTAAGATGAAAAGCCTATTAAGACTACCCTTCTCTCCATGAATAATATTTATAGATTGTCGGTAGGTCTAAGAGCTTGTTTTCTGGAGTCAACCCCACTGAATTCAGATACTTTTTCTAAACATTAATACTAGTGAGTCCTTGGAAAAGGAACTTGGGTGCTTCAGGCCTCAGTGTCCTAATCTGTGAAATATTGATATTGATAGTCACCACCTCATAGAATTTTGGAGAACATTGCACCGGGCAATTGCATGTTGAGGGCGTAGCACATATTCAGTATGATTAAGTCTGTACCTCTGCACCATTGTTCTTATGAATAAAAATGCATTTAAAGTATCTGTAATGGTTTTTATTATTCATAAAGGCTCACCCTCATTGATTGTCTTAATCTAGTACTCTGTAACTTGGAACCGCACTGCTGCTTCTTAGATTGGCAATATAATCAGAGGCCACAGGAAAGTACTTTCTATGTTTCTCATTTATCTTTGCAATTTGGAGCTTCTGTTGGTCTTCCCAGGTCTAAAATACACCCAACTATGTGTAAAGAAAGGCAGAATGAAGAAATATTCGCTGCCTTATTGAAAGGAAGAAATATTCGCTGCCATATTGAAAGGTATGGTTCCTTCGCTCTTGGCTGGCAAATGATCAGACTATTTGACCTCCAATGTCTGGTGAATTTCAGCCTCATCTCATGTAATTCACCTCATCCAGAAAAAGACAGCCAACTTCAAGCGCAGGTGCAGAAAATCCTATCAGTCTCAACAACTTCAAGTGATATGTTTGCATCTGCTTTCTTCCAGAGGAATCTTCTAGAGAGTGGGGGCAGATTGCACTTGGGAACCTTTTGAAGATTATCTCAGACTCCTTCTCATTTTGAATACCTTGTTATCACCACAGAGCATCTTGCAGTGTAAATGATTTCCAGCCGCCTTTGTAGAAAATGACACAGTCTGTCCTGCTAGCTGTTGAGCGGGTCCTGGAATGACTGTATCTTGTTAGTGGGGGTTGATTTCACTGACACTTAAAAGCAACAAAGGCTGAAAGTTCCCAGACTTGTGAATTCAGCTCCTTTGATGGTGGGTATGAGACTTTTCCCACTTATTCTTTTGTTTCTTTGGCTTTCCCCCCTTTTCCTACTTTCGTTTTTAAACATTCAAGAACACAAGTAACTGTCACCTTGGTATCAGAATCCAGAGCTCTAGAAGGCTCTTTATTCTGGGAAACACGTAGGTTGAGCATTCCTGAAATGGAATCAACAAAACCTGTGCACTCCCAGGTGTGAAGAGGTAATTGCAGGTGCAAATCGGGGATGGCACGAACAACAGGCAACTGAATGTAATGAGCAAGCCTCATCCCGACGCCTTGCTGCGGCTCCTCGGAACGTGTCTTTTTACTTGAATTCATTTGCATTTCTCCAGCATAGGAGGTGAATAATGAAACACTCTTTATATATTCCACCAGGCTCATCAGTCGATAACAGTTTTAACTTCAGCTTGTCCGTGTAACTCATAGGTGTGTGCGTGTGTGTGTGTTTGTGTGTGTGTGTGTGTGTGTGTGTGTGTGTATGGCAGGTGGCACATATGGTATCAATGCTCTGATTTGAGTCTTTCAACATAAGAACTGCTTGTTTGAAAATTCTGTCAAAATTCAGGAATCTGAATGATTTCCAGAACTTTGTGGCCACACACGGACTAAGAAAGTGAAAGTCAAGAGAGTGCGGGGGAGGCATTCAGTCAGAGTTGTACAGAACTTGACCTTCATTCCACGCCTAAGCTGATGTACATAGTACCACTTTTCTCATGATTTCCTTTGTCTTGCCTTTCTCCCACTCACCAAGCTTCTTTCTCCTTCTTTTTTCCCTCTTCTTCCCCACCCCACTCCCCCAAAATCAGAAGGGGCTAGCCCAGTTGACAAAGATAGAAAAGGATAAAAAAGAACTGAGACAGAAACAGGAAATTCTCCAATTTCCATTTTGTCCCCAGGTCAAAGTCTGGGCAGGGTAAAATACTTTCTGGAAAGTTAAAGATAAAAATAATAGAATTCTGGGGCTTCCCTGGTGGCGCAGTGGTTGAGAGTCTGCCTGCCGATGCAGAGGACGTGGGGTCGTGCCCCGGTCCGGGGAAGATCCCACATGCCGCGGAGCGGCTGGGCCCGTGAGCCATGGCCGCTGAGCCTGCGCATCCGGGGCCTGTGCTCCGCAACGGGAGAGGCCACAACAGTGAGAGGCCCGCGTACCGCAAAAACAACAAAAAATAATAATAGAATTCTGCTTTTTCTACTTCATTTCAGTAGAGTGTATCGGAACTCCATCCACAGGGAAAGGCTTGTCCCCTCCGGGGTGTAACTTTCCAGGGATTGGGAACACCAGAGCAAACCTTGCAGCTTCTCCTCACTGAAGCAGGAAGGTAGAGCTCACTTCAAACAGGTATCAGAAAATAATTGCATTTGAACCTCATGCAAAGATATTGTAAGAGAGCATATTAGTTTCCCATGGCTGTTTTAACAAATTACTACAAACATCGTGGCTTAAAACAGTACAAATTTATTATCTTTCGATTATAGAAATCAGAAGTACAAAATGGGGCTCAATGGATTAAAATCAAGATGTCAGCAGGGCTGCATTCCTTCTGGCGTCTCTAGGGAAGAACGTTTCTTGGCCTTTTCCAATTTCTAGAGGCCACCTGCATTCTTTGCCTCGTGGCCCCTTCCTCTGTCTTCAAAGCCAGCAATATAGCATCTTCAAATCTTTCTCTAATCCTGGCTCCTGTTCTGCCTCCTTCATTTTCTTTAAAGGACCCTAGTGATTACATTGGACCTACCAGATAATGGAGAATAATCTTGAGGCCAGCTGAAAAGCAAACTTAATTCTATCAGCAAACTTTTTTTTTTTTTTTTTTTGGTACGCGGGCCTCTCACTGTTGTGGCCTCTCCCATTGCAGAGCACAGGCTCCGGACGCGCAGGCTCAGCGGCCATGGCTCACGGGCCCAGCCGCTCCGCGGTATGTGGGATCTTCCAGGACCGGGGCACGAGACCGTGTCCCCTGCATTGGCAGGCGGACTCTCAACCACTGCGCCACCAGGGAAGCCTCCAAACTTTTTTTTTTTTAATAAATTTACTTATTTATTTATTTATTTTTGTCTGCATTGGGTCTTCATTGCTGCGCACGGGTGCTTTCTAGTTGCAGTGAGCAGGGTCTAGTCTTCGTTGCAGTGCTTCTCATCGCAGTGGCTTCTCTTGTTGTGGAGCACGGGCTCTAGGCACGCAGGCTTCAGTAGTTGTGGCATGCGGGCTCAGTAGTTGTGGCTTGCGGGCTCTAGAGCGCAGGCTCAGTACTTGTGGCTCACGGGCTTAGTTGCTCCGTGGCATGTGGGATCTTCCCAGACCAGGGCTTGAACCCGTGTCCCCTGAATTGGCAGGCGGATTCTTAACCACTGCACCACCAGGGAAGTCCCTCTATCTGCAAATGTAATTCCCCTTTGCCATGTAAATTAATGTATACACAGATTCTAAGGATTAGGATGTCGACAATTCTGAGGGTTCTTTATTCTGCCAACCACAGAAGAAAAAAATAGGATAACTCAAATTTACAAATCTACAGAAAGTGGAGACGTGCCAAAAACATACGGCCATGAAACAGAGAAAAACCACAACCTAATATTTCAATACAAGCTAAAAAACACTAAGAAAATAATAGAAGTGACAAAAGAAAAACATAAATTATATTTAGAAAACCTCAGAGGGTAGATGGCTAAGCAACTCTGAGAAATGAAAAAAAGAAATACCGACAGGGCTCAGGAACAATTTAGAAGGAGAGGCAGGGAAAAGCAAATCAATGAAAAGGAAGTTTCAGAAATGAACTGCCTCCCCAGCCAGTGTTTCTGGAAGGCGGGTGTCTAAGAAAGAGGAGGTTCGCTCTGCCAAGTCATGCTAAGCGCTGAACACAGCAGAAGCTGAAATCAGCCCATCACGTTCCCCCCTCCTCAACAGCACACCTCTCCACCCTCCCCTCCATGACAACTTTCTCCTGCAAGGTTTCATCACAATCTATCTGTAGGTATGTAAGAGTCTTTGGTTGGCAGGAGAGAGGGGTAAGAACACGGAGTTCATGGCTCTCCTGGGGCAGCCCCTGCCCTGTGCTGCTGGGAATGTCTGGCTATTGGTCCCTCACCCATGCACCTACGTCACTTCTTGCCTTGCTTACCATAAGCCGTCACAGGGTCCTACTCATTTTTCTATCATACCTTTGAGGAAAGTGGAATTTCCTGCCCATTAAGGGGAGAGACTGTGCTTTTTTCCTCACTGTGACTTCAGAAGCTGGCAGATTGCTTCCCACACGTGAGGTTGCACATAACTGCACACACAACCACGATGCAGTTTTGTTTAATGTGTTGAATGAAAGGGCATCATCAACGTGTAAACCAGACTAGAGATGCAGCAGCTTAACGGCAAGATGCTTTGTAGGTAGCCTAAGACCAGGCTGCTGAGAAGGGCAATGACCATCACAGTGCTGGTGTTTCTTGGGATGCTTTGTGCAGTCAGCATCAATGGCATAGACTAGGGAGTAAGGGAACCAGAAGACCTCGCTGCAAAATACCTGTCCATCAGGACCAAGCCAAGAGACGGGTCTATCGCCATAAACTTTCTCCCCTAGACTAAGGCTGCATCCTGGTTTCCTAGTGTCCTCCCAGCAACCAGAGTGAGGAGGAATCCACTTTGCAGTAGCCCCAGGCTCTCAGCTTCCTGCCTTACTCCTCCACTGTCTCTGGATGGTAAACAACCAAACATGACCAGACATGCTCTAAGTGAAGCTAATAACGGAGCAGAGCAGGGAGAGCCCCTCTCCAGCTCCTCACATCATCTCCTAGGTAGTTGTCTTCAACCGCCTGCTAAGATGGCTATTAGGCTAAGCCAATAAATTATAATGCTAAGAGGAGTGTGAATAACCCATCAGTCATGAAAGCAGTCACTGAGCACCTACTGTGTGCAAATCCCTGTTCTAGGCTGGAAGGGTAAACAGAAGTAAACACTTCAATAGCAAGATAAAGGTGAAGTGAGGAGGGCAAGGCAAGGTGGACATTTCTACTTCATATTGTTGAATAATCAACAATACGAAGTAACAGTAATAATATTGTTGAGGTAAGCATTTCTGAAAAAAAAAAGGAATTGGCAAGTGCATTAAGAGACTCTAAAAGTTCCAGCTTTTAGATACAATAACTTCAAATTTAGCAATGTATCCTACAGAAATAAAATAATTGAAGATAAATGTTTAGGAATAAAAATACTCACTACAGCATCATTTAGAATATTGAAAAATAGCAGTAACTTAAAACAATAACAAAAGTAATAATTGACAAAATTCTGGGAAGTCCATATATGGAATATTTTGTGACCTTTAAGTTGTATTTTTGGAGAAGAGTAATGACTTGGTAAAATCAATCAAACTTTTTAAAAAAACAATTCTCAGAATTTTAAACACACTCTAATCCAAGTTTTGATTTTAAACATGAATATGCAGAAAAAGCTACAACATGTCAAAATTATGATACATATTATCTGGAATTATGAGTGATCTTTTCCTTCCTTCCTTCTTTCCTTCCTTCTTCTTTCTTTTCCGTGTGTTTTCTAAATTTTCTACAATGGGCATGAATTGATTTTATAACCAGGGGTGGGGATTGGGGGAATGAAAGGAGAATTCCGTGTTATGATGACTGAAACTGCATCACACATTATTTCACTCCCTTAATATCTAATCAAATGAACAAAAATATCCAAAAAAAATACCCAGAAAAATCTATCAACTACCACCAAGCAAGGAAAGAACTAACCTAATATCTTAAACTTTGAAAGTGATGGCCTAAGAAAGAAACAGTGTAGTGCACCTGAAGTTAATATAATCTTGTAAATCAAGTACATGTCAATAAAAAAAGAAGAAGAAAGTGAAAGAAACAGTGTATTCGAGAGAAGAGGTGAAGGAAGTTTGGTTCCTAATGTCACCCCCCTCCCCAAAGTTATATTATATGAGGTTGAAAAACCTTGAAAATTCTTGCTAATAGCCTCCCTGATTAAAAAATAATAATAGAGAGGGAGATTGAAATATAGCATAATCTTTCTTCATTTCTGACTGGTGAAAAGAAATAAAGAAACTAAAAATTAGAGAAAAGGAAAGAAAGTAACTAGAGAAAAGGATCTATCTCTCACTGTAGGAAGTGAAATCTCCTGGGACTCATGTCGAACTGGACTTAAGACCTGAGACTATTCCCCGTGTGAGTGGGATGAATGCCAAGTTTAGGTGAATGCAATTTGTATGAGACTTTTAAGTGATCTCAGAGTAGAAAGCAAATCCAGGTATCCTAAAAAAATTATTTTGCCGGACCTGACCCTGCCATTTGCTCAAATTACACAAAAGTGGGAAAAATAAGAAATACCCAGCCCTCAGCCTCTACTTTAGAAGGAAGAAGAAGCAATGAGAGAGAGAAGAAACAGTGTTAAGAAGTCACTCATACAGGATCAGAGTAAATGGAAGTTTGAGGGGGGAGCTACACAAGCACGAACAGAAGAGAGAGAAACAGCATGGCAATGATGTCACTACATCCAGCATAAAAGTTACAAAAAAGGACACAGGATGCAAAATATGTGTAAGACAACCCAGAAGAAGAGGAGGTCAAGAAAAGTCAGGAATATATTCACAGTGTCTTCACAGCAACTAAGAACATTTAAACAAATTCAGCAAAACAGTATCTCAAAGTTAAGCGGTTAAACAGCCAAATGAGATGAAAAGAGAGACTACAGAGATAAGGAAACGAATTGAAGATCAAAAAGACCATAACAGATATAAGAAATAGAAAACAAAATCTGAAAAAATCTATCAACAACATATAAAAGAAGCAGATCACTACAGTGAACTCAGGCTGAAAAAAAAATGAAAAGATAAACATACTGGATTGCAAAATTAATGATGTACTTATATAGAAATAATTAGTATCCCTAAAGCATAAAAGCCAACAAATGAAAAAGAAGATATATTCATAGATACAATGTATAGATACAAAGAATATAGATATAGAATATAGAATATATTATACAAGAATATAGATACAATTCATAGATACAAAGAAAATTAACTTGACAGAAAGCAGAAAGGGCACATCGTGTTACCAGAAAATCTAATAAGCAACATTCATCACTGACATATCCTACTTATGTTACTAAAAATCAAGGGTAAAGAATGATTTCTTCAGTCATTCAGATAGGAAAAGCAACGGGAAATTATCAGGCTGAGCTAAAACTTGTGCAGCTAATACCAGAAAACAATGATATAAAGTTCTTGGGGCAAGACTGACCTAAGAATACCAAACCAGCTTGTATTCATTCAAATGAAAAGGAACCAGCAAAGCTTTCAAGAATTCATAACACATGAGCCTTCCTCAAAAAGGAATTTTCACTTTAGTACATGTATCTTTCCTAAAACTCAATTAAAATTAGCTGCACCTCAGTAGCAGTGAGAACACCTAAAAGGCGGATTTTGGTTTCTCATCGTCATTTTCTCCTAAAGCTAATAATGGCTCAGTGGAAATACGGCTGAACATAGGTCTGTGGCAGGAAAAGTACAAGGTAAGCCTAGAAATCTTATGTTAGAAATCAAGGAGTATCTCAAAGACTGATGAGACCTGTCCAAAAGGCCCGGGACTCAGGCTGAAGAAGCTCTCACTGGCTGAATGTAAAACAATCTGAGCATCAAAAAAAAAAAAAAACAATTGTGGTAAAGAGTTATAATCCTCTGAATAGAGAAAAGTTCACAGATTTATACTGATAACTGAAAACAGGGGATTGACATACTAGCTAAAAATATAACATCATCAATGTAGTAATTCACCCTGCCAAGGATCATCAGTGAATGCTGAAAGCATCCACTAGAAAGTTTTGAGAGAATAGGTTGTACAGATAATCTCGAAATATCACCTCAGAGTTCCCTTAATTATAAAGGGAAAGATGTACCCTTACAATGGAGAAGTCTGGTAATACCACTGTGAAAAGTACTCAAATTTAGCATCACTGATAATCGAACACACAGAATTACGTGCCTTCTTAAAGAGGCATTGGGAATTATACAACATCTCCCATATGGTTCTCCTGTCCAAAATGTTTGACCTGTATTCAATCATCCAGGTTTGGAGATATCCTACAAAGTACTTGGCCCGGAATCTTCAAGTATATCGATTTCATGAAGACTTCAGGAGTTTAAAGAGACATGACAACTAAAGGCGATATATGATAATAGATTGGGTAAAAAAAAAAACATCATGTAAAGAAAAAATTATTGAAAAATATAGATAAGTTGGATTATGGGCTGCATATTAAATAACATTATTACAATAATGTTCAATTTCTTGGTTTGATAATGATATTGTTGTTTTGTAAAAAAATACTGAAGCATCTACAGGTAAAGAATCAGGGGAAAGTTTTAGAAAAAGTTCCTTGGTATAGGTACAACACTTGGATTAGCAAATCAGAAGAAAGAAGCTACTTAGGAAAATTTATTGTGTGTCATGAATGATACACCATAATCTAATTCTTTGGAGGGTTACCAATGAAATAAAAGAAAGCTTCTGCTCTTGATAAACTAACCAAACAGTGAGCCAACAAGCCAAATGGTAACGTGTAAGTATAAGAACGTAAGAAGAAACTCAATCATCATCATTAGGAATTTACTACACACTCCTTGCACCCCTTACTATGATAACTTCTTAAAAGTATGAAGTATGAATAATGCCCATGAAGTTTAAAGTCTAGTTGGCAAGACATAACTTGTACACATGAAACGATTTAAAAGCAATGCAAGACACCATGTTCTCAAATGCCAAACTCTGTGGTTTGAACTAAAAATGTAATAGGAATTTTTGGAAGGAAGAGATCAATGTCAGATGAAGTCGCTGGGAATTGGGGCTTGTGACACATTAAAACAAGTACAGAACTTGATCTTAGTGCAAAAGCTACCCACATGTGTGCTGAGGAAATTCATTAATGGGGAGTGTGTGATGAAAGCCAGATTTTATTCACCGAAAGAGCTTTCATGGTGGGGGCGGGGGATGGATTTTGAGCAAAATTTGAAGGAGAGATGCAAATTATAGGACTTGCTAAATATACATTACAGAGAAAACAACCTTAGAGATCATCTCTCCAGGTTCATATGTTTATGAGTAAAGAATCTCAGGCCCAGAGAAAGGCTGTAGTTTGTAAGAAAGAAAGAGGAAATTTGGTCAATGGCAGGAAACTGGGTGGGAATCCAGTGACCTGTTCAAATTTGGCAAGCCATTCAGCATTTCTAAACCTTTGGTAACATGGCAGCTGGGATATTTTCCAAGAGGATAAGGTGTCTAATCCCCTACCTTTGAATCTGGGCCCCCTTAGTGACATACTTGACCAAGTGCATGCAGTGGAAATGACTTGGTGAAACTCCTGAAGTTAGGTCATTGGAACACTCATCCTTGGAGCCCTGAGCTGTCATGTTACAAGTAGAACTACTCAGAGGCCACCATGCTGTACGAAGCCAAGTTCCATTGAGAGGTCCTGGAGGATACAAAATAACATAGGGAGAAGGAAAAAAGCCAAGGAACACCAAGGCTATAGATACTTGAGGGAAGAGGCCATTTTTTTTTATTTTTTTTTTTATTTTATTTTTTTGGTACGCGGGCCTCTCACTGTTGCGGCCTCTCCCGTTGCGGAGCACAGGCTCCGGACGCACAGGCTCAGCGGCCATGGCCCACGGGCGCAGCCGCTCCGCGGCATGTGGGATCCTCCCGGACCGGGGCACGAACCCGCGTCCCCTGCATCGGCAGGCGGACTCCCAACCACTGCGCCACCAGGGAAGCCCCGGGAAGAGGCCATTTTTGAAGTGGCTCCTCCACAACTGATGTCAGGTGGGTTATAGATGAATCTCCAAATCTATTATGAATTTCTGACTGACACCTGTGAGTAAAACAAAAAAATGTTTTTTAACCACTAACCTTTGAAGTAGTGTACGCCAAAGTAATAGAGAATCCACTGGTTTCTAGTGTCTCTGATAACTTTATATTTTTCTGCTTTTACAAAATTCCACAAGATAAAAGTTTACAAAAGCTTGGTTAAAGAAGTAAGCAAGTAGGGGCTTCCCTGGTGGCACAGTGGTTAAGAATCTGCCTGCCAATGCAGGGGACACGGGTTCGAGCCCAGGTCCAGGAAGATCCGACATACCACGGAGCAACTAAGCCCGTGCGCCACAACTACTGAGCCTGCGCTCTAGAGCCCGTGAGCCACAGCTACTGAAGCCCACGTGCCACAACTACTGAAGCCCTAGAGCCCGTGCTCCGCAACAAGAGAAGCCACTGCAATGAGAAGCCCGCGCACCGCAACGAAGAGTAGCCCCTGCTCGTCGCAACTAGAGAGAGCCTGTGTGCAGCAACCAAGACCCAAAACAGCCAAAAATAAATAAATAAAATGAATTTATAAAAAAAAAAAGTAAGCAAGTAGAGGGTAACAAGTTAGTTTGAATAGAACGGTAGTTTGTGGCAGAAACAATAGGACGTATCTGTGGGAGATAAGAGGGTGCCAAAAATCAAGTTCTTATGTCACTTTCTAAGGATACGGAGCCTTATTTCTGGTTGGCAAAAAATATCCCTGTTTCCCTTCCATCCATGTAATTGACTGTCTTCCCTTTGAGTCTAACTGTCCTTTTCTGTAATACCTGAATGATAATATTGGTTCTTCCCGTCACAAAGAGGGTTGTGACAGCAAAACATGGCTGTCACCGATGCTGTTCACCAAGATTTGTTAGCTCTTTCCACCTTCCAGGCACATGGTAAGATTGTCCTTCTGTCCCCCTGTGGTTGAGTGAGGCCATGTGATTAGATATTTGAGCTGTGAGCATAAGTAACACATGTCACTTCCAAGCCAGGGCATTTAACTGCCAGTTCTAGACCTTCCAGAGTTCTACAGCGATCAACAACCGACATAGTCTGGGTCCATCATCCTAGATTCCTGAGTAAATCTGATGATCAAGGAGTCCAGCCAACCCGTGAAAGACATATAACGTGAATGAGAAGTAAACCTTTGTTCATTTAAGTCACAGAGATTTTTGAAATTGCTCGTTATTGCAGCATGATATAGCCTATTCTGACGGATGCAACAAAGATTGGAAATACTCTTGGAAATGGAGAAATGATACAAAAGTATGATATATTGTTATTACAAATGATAGGCTTCAGCAGGCTTCTGAGTAGGGCAGCAAACCAAAGGGACTCCATCAGTGGTCTACTGCAAGATTCTCTTGCTCCATCTTGATTAACAAGTCATCCAGCTTCTTGGAGTCAAATTTCTCTGTGTATATGATGGTGATGATGACCACAATGATGATGAACATGACGATTATTATGATAACAGCAGCAGCAGAAGTTGGAAGAACACTCACTAGTTATTGAACACCTACCATGTGATTGGAAACCATTGCATACATGATTTCTAATCCTCACAACGTATCTGTAGAATGGGTTTAACCATCCGTGTTTTTACAGATATAGAAACTTAGTCTAAAGAAGTTTAATACTGTGTTCTTTCTATTTCCTTCCAATCTTTGGATCTCCACTTAGGAAAGGAAGTCTAGTGCTGTGGTAAAGAAAAGTGAGGGTCTTCTCTATTAAACCCATATAGAACGTGGCAAATGTTTGGACTACATCATATGCTTGCTTTCATTGGTGTTTTAAAGGGAAGCTAAGACCAGCCGAGACAGCTCTGTATCCAAGTCATCTGGTACCCATGTGTGGGGATGTGCGTGCTTTCCTGTGTCCTCGCAAGATGGCACAGATATTAATTGCTTAATACGTAAGAGGCAGAGGCTGGGAATAATAATCCTCCATTCCAGAGCCAGCTTGGTTTTACCTTCATGGGCCCCCATGTGCTACCCACAGGCCTCTTGGGGCTTAAAAGCACCAATAGGAGCTTCAGCCCTGCTCAGGGCATGTGGGGGATGGCATCGAGGCCATAGCCCAACCTAATTAAGTACATATGGTAAACTTGAAGGGCAAAGATTTTCAAAATATCCCCAAACTTTGGGTGGCCCTAGCCCAGCCTGGAACTAGCATTTGCATGCAGAGATCTTAAATTAGAGCACATCAAATCATTCATTTCAGAGTGTTTCAGTACGGTCTATGGACAATAAGATCTTTGGAAGGGTTGAGGGGAGAGGACAAGAAAAGCTCATACTGATATGATTCTTGTCGGTACGATGTGGATCTGAGCAAACTTCCGCTGACTCCGTCTCTCCCTGCTCTCCTTGAGACACCAGCTCAAGCCTCTCTCTTCCTCGGGTTGTCAACCCCCAGCCCTCTGTTAGGTCCCACCCTAAGCCCCAGATGTCACCCTGTCTTCCTGTCCTTTCTCTTAGACTTCTGAAATTCCACTTTTTCCTCCAAGACATCTCCAGGAAATGAGATCTCCTACTCCACACACCTTGGCTAAGTTCAGAACTCCTGTATTTCAACATTACACCTTTCCTCCCCAGGGTAACTTCCCAGAGGTGCATGTATTAACCCCAGTAACTTCCCTTGGCTTCCTAGACATGAACAGACAATTTCCTCACTTACTCCTTCAAGTAATATGAGTTGATTGGCCACTCAATGTGCAAGGCAGTGGGCTTGGCAATGGGCATAGCCATGAATCATGGAGACACCATCCTGGTCCGTATGACATCTGCATTCTAGCAATGCTGTACAGTCCCCACCTTCTCCACACCCTCCACCCTCCATCCCCAAATGATCCTCCCTCATATGCTTCTCTCTAGTTAGGTACCAATCCTTCTCAGTGGGGATCTGGTAAACCTCTATCAATTTCATTTTAGAGGAATAGCTGTTTAAAGAAAAAAAAAAAAAACACTATACAGGGACTTCCCTGGTGGTCCAGTGGTTAAGGCTCCACGCTTCCACTGCAGGGGGCATGGGTTTGATCCCTGGTCAGGGAACTAAGATCCCACATGCCATGGGATGTGGGAAAAAAAAATAAGACTATATGCATTGAGTGTATCATATGTCTATTGTAAAAATATACAGTAATCACACTGAGTGCATTCATAGACAATGCAGAGTGGGGAGAGAGCATTGGACTCCAAGCAAGTTTCTAATCAGTCAGTCAGGAATTATTTTATACACACACACATATACACTTTGTGCCAAGCACTATTTTAAGTGCTGAGGATACAGCTAAGGAGACAAGGTACTTGCTCTCAAAGAGCTTAGATTCTAATAAAGTATGAGGTAGATTAGTTGTGGCCTCAATTGTTCGCAATACTTACCTCCGTGCCTTTGGGTAGTACCTTCTCATACTAACTCTGGGTTTGGCCTCGTCATGTGTTTTGGCTAATAGGCTGTGGCAGAAGTGACACAAGAGGCCTTGCACACTTCGACACTCTCTCTCAGAACTCTGCCACTGCCGTGTGAATAAGCCCAGGCTAGCCTGCTGGAGGATGAGAGAAGACATAGAGGAGAAGCAAAGTGGCCCAGCAAAGAGCAAGCCAACCCCTAGGGGCTGATATATGAGTGAGCCCAGCTGAGACCAGAAGAATTAACCTACTGAAATATAGATTTTTGAGCAACAAGAAATACATAATAATAAACATGTACTGTTGTAAACCATTGAGTACTAGAGTGATTTGTTACACAGTATATCTAACTGACACAAGAAGGAACCATACAATAAACGTGTAGACAAATTAATAAATCATATACATTCCAGAATAAGATAAATATGAGGATACAACTAAAAAACAGTATAAATAAAATGGAGTAATGGAGAGTGAGTGATGGGGGACTGCAAAAGGATAATTTGGTCAGCGTTGCCTGGAAGGTCTAACTGAAGAAATGGCACTGTGTTGAGATTTATCTAATGAAAAGGAGACAATTATGTCTGTATTTGGAAGAGGTGGACATCTAAGCTAAGATGTTGACTAGGCAGCTGAAGCTCAGGGGAGAAGACCAGACTGGAGATCTAAATGTGGAGTCACAGGATGAGCTGAGACCACCTAGACCACCTGACGAAATGAGCATCACAGAACAGTATCTAGGGTTGTGGAGGGTGTACTTGGGAGGTAGAGTCAGATTCACAGGGTTATCAAAAATCAGTATTCTGAGATACTCATCTACGACGATGCATAGTATAGGAGGCTTGGACTTCTGAAGTTGATTAAAGAGTTATGAGCATGGGAGGCACACTGAGAGTGTTTCCTGGACAGCTGAAAATGGGAAGCATGGGAAAGTGAAGATTTAGGGCATTGTCTTGTCTTGTCTGCAGCTGGAGATGTTATAGCAGCAGGGATGAAAGGCCTGAGGATGGCCAGTCACACCCTGAGGGAAAGGGCTGACTTAGGAGCCTGTGTTGTATATGAAGACTTTGAGGTGGTTGGTCTCGTCACTACTGAATGGTTCCAGCAACCAGACATCTGGCTTGGAATAAGTCTACTCTCTCAAGCCTTCAGTTTCTTTCTCTACAAATGAGGTCATAATGTCTTTCTCCAACGGTCAGTATTCTTTTTTTTTTTTTTTTTTTTTTTTTTTTTGCGGTACGCGGGCCTCTCACTGTTGTGGCCTCTCCCGTTGCGGAGCACAGGCTCCGGACGCGCAGGCTCAGCGGCCATGGCTCACGGGCCCAGCTGCTCTGCGGCATGTGGGATCCTCCCGGACCGGGGCACAAACCCGTGTCCCCTGCATTGGCAGGCGGACTCTCAACCACTGTGCCACCAGGGAAGCCCCGAATGGTCAGTATTCTTTAAATTGCCAGGGAAGTTATGGAAGCATCTCTAACTGCTTCAGGCAAAGAGAAAATTTATTGGTTCATATAAAGTCCAGGGGGTTGCTGTAATTTATAAGGACCTCCAACAGTATCACAAATCTCTCTCTCTCTCTTTCTTTCTCTCTCTCTCTCTGCATTTATTGCCTTTATTCTCAGAATACTGTCGTATATTGAGGCCCATAGCAGCTCTAACTTATCCTTACAGTTCATATTTTCAGAGGAAAATGAGACTCGCTTTCTCAATGATGCCAATTCAAATCCTGGGATCGGGTATCATTGATTGGCTTCACCTTCATTTTGCTTAAATGTCTTTTCATTTATCCTATTTCTCCATCATTTGGCCCAATACTGGCCCACCCTGTAGCCCTTACCCCTGGGAATGCCCTTATATTTCTCTTCTGTCCACACCTTCCCCTGCCCAGCCAAACTTTATCTTCAGTCTTAATTTCTCCATAAAGTCTTCCCAGAGACTAGCCTTCTCCTAGAACATTCTAAATTATAAATCGCGTGTCCTTCTCCCTTTCCTGTCTTGCACATTATTTATCATTTGGTGGCTTTTCTTCCCAAGGTGACCACGAGCTCAGTCCTAGCACAACAGTATATATCCTGTATCTCTCTATCTTGCATAGTGTCCAGGGCCCTGAGGAGGATACAGAAAGAATTTGCTAGATACTCTGTTGAGCGCCCTCTGTATCCATCCACAAGGAGCACTGGGCTCTACCTACATGCCACTTTGAAGAAAATAGACCAGTTAATTGAAAATAATTGGTCAATTCCATTCTTTAAAAAAAAAATCAATTCAACCATTTGTTTAATTAAATTAACTGGCAAATGCAGTTTCGCTTATGTAGAACTGAGTTAAAAGGAAATGACCTCAGTAGTTTTCAAATTAAATCGTGTCAGAGAAAGATTATTTCAAACTGGCAACTTGCAATGGAAACTATTCCACATTGCAATGTGCTTTCTCCCCTTAAATGCCTGACTGTTTTTATTATTGTAGGATTGCTTATATGCATGGTCAAAATGACCCCAGGGTCTGGATTTCTAAATCGAATGGCCCTGGCGTGCTCTTTCTCTGTCCAGACTTACGAGGCTGAATGAAGGCTTGTGTTTTGCACATTCAATAAATAATAACAGAAAGAATTCTGTGTTATTTGCCGAATGTTTTCATGAGAAAGCTTTATCTAATTAACCCAATATCATAAAACTGTGCTGAATAATTTATGTGTGTTTTAATTTTGCAGCCTGAGTAAAATATCTGTGGACGGGGGAGTGGGAGGATATTATACAGGATCAACGGCTTGCAGATTTGTGCAGAGGCGACTTGAGAAAAGAAAAAACATATTGGCTTAAATGTCTAGAGATCAGCCCTTCTCTTAAGCCTTCCCCCTATCTATCCTGCTCTAGATAGCAAAGCGCTTGTTCTTACCCACTGGCAAATTCACTGGCCATCTCTCAGAAAGCAGGGGGGCGGGGGGGACCAGCCACTAGGCTAGTCAGAAAATTCTTACTCCAGTGCCCTATTCCCAAAAGGTCAACCCAGCTTACTGGCAATGGCAGCCTGTCTGGCTAATAGAAAATAACAAATGCCAAGTCATTCTGACCTATTTCATCTGACTAAATCCATTTTTGGCCTTCTCTGAACCTCAGGCTTGAGGTTACGTACTGTGTGATGAGAAGGTCAGAAGCCACCCCAGAAGAGTAGGCAATGGGTCTGAACAGGATAGAAGGGACCAGAAATGAGAATCCCAACGTGTGCCCATGTGGAAGTGCTTCAGGAAGAGGGTGGGAGAGAAGGGAGTAATGGATGCATTTGTTGGACCTTTCACCGTGTGCCAGGCACTGTTGTAGGCACTAGGGGTTGCCTGAGTCCTGCTCGTAGGAAGTTGGAAAGGAGGAGTGGAGAGCAATAGTTTGAGCAATAGGGGAATCAGAAAGAATGTGCAGATTTCCAAGGAAGCACTTAAAAGGGCACCTGTTCAGGTTGGAAAGCTCTATGGAAGAAGAGATGTACTTAAAGGATAAGTACCAAGACCAAAGGGGAGATGCCAGACAGATGGCACAGCGAGAGGGGAAACAGGAGGCTATGAAAGAGCTAGATGCATCAAGCAAGAGTGATTCTTTTTTAACATTTTTAAAAATTGAAATATAGCTGATTTACAATGTTGCGTTAGTTTCACATGTTCAGCAAAGAATATATAGATACATATAATTCTTTTTCAGATTATTTTCCATTATAGGTTATTACAACATATTGAATATAGTTCCCTGTGCTATACAGTAGGTCCTTGTTGTTTATTTTATATACAGTAGTGTATATCTCTTAGTCCCAAACTCTTAATTTGTCCCTCCCCTGCCCCTTTCCCCTTTGGTAACCATAAGTTTGTTTTCTATGTCTGTGAGTCTGTTTCTGTTCTGTAAATAAGTTCATTTGTATAATTTTTTAAGATTCCACATATAAGTGATATCATATGATATTTGTCTTTGTCTGACTTACTTCACTTAGAATGATAATCTCTAGGTCCATCCATGTTGCTGCAGATGGCATTATTTCATTCCTTTTTAAGGCTGAGTAATATTCCATTGTATACTGAATAGGCTGTGAGTTTTATTGAAGATAGACGGTTCGTCCTCAATGTCCCCAAAACTACTGAGCAAGAATCTGCTAAAGCAGGGACAATACTTATCCAGTTCTTCACATGCTTGATAGGTGATTCTAATGCAAAGCCCTTGCTAAGAACTTCTGTTTTAGCAAGTTGCAATTTTGGTTGGAGCAAAAAAAGTGGCTGCAGAAGGAGCCTGATAGGAGAGTTGAAAGGCCTGAGCAATTGCTTTGTGTGCTCCCTAAGGAAGGTGACCTGATCCTGAACGCAGTGGAGAAGCATAAAAGGTTTCTAATTAAAAAATCGTATGCTTAGGTACACATTTTTTTTTTCAGTACGCGGGCCTCTCACTGTTGTGGCCTCTCCTGTTGCGGAGCACAGGCTCCGGACGCGCAGGCTCAGCGGCCATGGCTCAGGGGCCCAGTCGCTCCGCGGCATGTGGGATCTTCCCGGACCGGGGCACGAACCCGTGTCCCCTGCATCGGCAGGCGGACTCTCAACCCATGCGCCACCAGGGAAGCCCTAGGTACACATTTTTAAAAGATTGCTTTGGCAGCCTGGGGAAGAATGGGTGCAGGTCTGAGGATTAAAGGGGAAGGAAGCAAAGAAGGTGCTGGCCATAAGCAGGGGTCCAGGGGTCCAAGAGTTTATTTCAGTAGGCTAGGTAGGAGGTAGTGATGAGAGCCAGAAAGAAGTGGCAGTGACGGGACTTGTCACCTACTTGGATATAAGTGGTGAGAGCGGGATCTAGAAAGTCCTCAGTAACAATACAATGGAGAAGAAACAGTTGATGTGGATGCACTCTTTCTGCTGTGACAAATTATAATAAACCTAGTGGCTCAAAACAACATAAACTTATTATCTTACAGTTCTGGAGTTTCAAAGTCCAAAATGCATCTAGAGGGATGTGTTCTTTTTGGAAGCTCTAGAAGAGAATTCACTTCTTTGCCTATAGTTTCTATAAGCTCCTCTAATTTCTTGGTTCGTGGCCCACATCACTCCTATTTGTTTCCATTCTCACATCTCCTTCACGGACTCTGACTCGCCTCTCTCCCTTTTTCCCTTGAGATCACATTACAGAAGATTTGGGATGACATTGGACCCACATGGAGAATCCAAGATAATTGTCCCATCTCAAGATTTTTAACCTCGTCTGCAAAGTTCCTTTTGCTGTGTAAGGTAACCTATCCACAGGTTCTAGAGATTAGGATGTGGACATGTTTGGAAGGTCACTATTCTGCCTACCACAATAGGGTTTAGAAGGGGAGGGTGTAAGGCAGAGGAGATGATTTCAGTTTGAACGTATTGAAGTTTTGATGTGCTCCAAGGGCATCCAAGTGAAAATGCCTGGTCTGTGATTGGATATCAGGCTGAGCTTCCGAATGGAGTTCTCCGCTGGGGGTGGAAATTCCTGAGTCATCAGCATAGAAGTGTAGTAGGAGCTTTCTGATTGCATGAGGTTATACATGGATCAAGGAGGACTGAGATCAGGACCATGGTGGACACCAGCATTTAAGTGGCAAGGAGAAGAAAAGACGCTTGCAAAGGGCATTGAGAAGAAGTAGGTAGAGTTAGGAAGAAACCCCAAAACTGAGGGAAGGAGGAGGAGTAAATATGAAGAGGAAAATTGTCAAATACCAAAATAAGTCAAATAAGACAAGAATGGAAATGCACCTGTGGGCTTCGGCAGCACGGAAATACAGGCGACCTAAGGAGAAAGAAGTTTCCAGAAACTGTTAGGAGACAGAACCAGATTGCACTGGGGTAACAGGTAAAGGGCAACAAGCAAACACAGGTAGAAATAAACATAGCAGACTCCTCTGCAAAATTTTTACGGAATATTTTAAGCATGAGGAAAGTATAGAAAATGATTTGAGAAACACCTCTAATTAGCTTTTTCAAAGCTTAATATTTTGTTATGTTTGCTTCAGATTCTTCAAAAAGAATTAAGATGCTAGCTACAGATACAGATGAAACTCTGTTTTCTTCTTCTATTCCATCTTCCTTTCTCCTGTCCCAATGGATCCACCATCCTTAGAGTTTCAGACTGCTCACTTTGTGCATGTTTATAAAACTACTGCATACACCCATATTAATCAAAAGTATGTAACATTGTTTTGAATATTTCCAAATTTGATGTAAATGGAGTCCTAATGTATATCATTGGGCAATTTGAGTTATTCATTCAGTATTATAATTTTGAAGTGTAACTAGCGCTTTCATTTTAGCTGTTATATAATATTCTATTATATGACTATAATACAATTTGTTTATCTCTCTTTCTTGGTTGTTAATTTGTTTGCATTTTGTTACTACAAACAATGATGCAATGAACATTCTTGTCTTAGTCTGCTCTACCTGCCATATCAAATTATCATTGACTGGGTGATTTACAGAACGAATGTTTATTTCTCACAGTTATAGAGGCTGGGAAATTCAAGATCACGTTGCTGGAAGATTTGGTTCTTGGTGACAGCCCTCTTCTTCATATCCACTTGTTCTTGTTTCATTGGACTTGTTTTGGTTTCATAATTTCTTTTCCTATTTTAACGGGAGCTACACCTTTTACATTTTTTTTTTTTTGCGGTACGAGGGCCTCTCACTGTGTGGCCTCTCCCGCTGTGGAGCACAGGCTCCGGACGCACAGGCTCAGTGGCCACGGCTCACGGGCCCAGCCGCTCCGCGGCACGTGGGATCCTCCCGGACCCGGGCACGAACCCGCGTCCCCTGCATCGGCAGGCGGACTCCCAACCACTGCGCCACCAGGGAAGCCCTACATTTTTAAAGCATTCTAAATATAATAATTTTAGTGTCTTTGGCAGATTCTTA
Organism: Tursiops truncatus; assembly: GCF_011762595.2. Taxonomy (NCBI): domain Eukaryota; kingdom Metazoa; phylum Chordata; class Mammalia; order Artiodactyla; family Delphinidae; genus Tursiops; species Tursiops truncatus. Next base: position 69,628,175 of record NC_047046.1, read on the forward strand.
TCTTAAATTCATTTCATCTGGAGTGAATTCTGAATCAAATTGATTTTAGTTCTTTAGTGCTTTATAATTTGGGTTTGCAGAATCATTTCGAGTGAGAGGTGTATTTATGTTTCTCTCTTGTGCTCTCTCTCTGCTTCTACATTGCTGTCACCCAGACCCCAGGCTCAGAGTCCAGCTTAGGCGTGATGATATTTCTTGGCATGATTTGGTCCTAACTTGCTTCAAGCAACAAGATTATCTCAACCCACACCTCATTTGGAGCCCCTTACATCCTCACTAACCCTCAGAAGTCGAACTTCCTGTTACTACTAGCTGCTTCTAGAACCCAGAGCAGAGCCCTGCTCATCACTTAACATTTTTGTTCTTTTTTTGATCCATGGAGAACTTGTCTTGTTCTGAACCCTGGGAGCTGGTTTTGACTTTACATTTAATATTTTATTTATAATTATTATATGTTTTGAGTGGACAGGGTACATCAAATCATCACTTCCTGTGCTGCCTTGAATGGAAGGCATTCAAGGAAGTCAACGACAATTTTTTTTTCCTTTTTAAAAATACTTTGTTATTGTTTAGAGAGAAAATTAAGAGGAAGGTACAGGGAAATCTTTGATTTCGTGAGTAATTGAAAGAGCTATCAGTTAAAAGACCAGGGTATCATTTCCAACTATAGAATTAGAAAATATTTTATGTTAATATTCAGTGATAAGTAAGTATCAAAATATTGGTTTATTCATAATAGGGATACAGGCTGGTACAAATTTTCTGGAAAACATCTCATAAAAGATGCTATAAATGTAATAATGATAAGAATAATTCTAGGATGAACTATAATATATTACTTAGTGCCGTGGCTCTCAAAGTGTGGTCCCTGGATCTGCATCATCCAAGAACTTGTTAGAAATGCAAATTCTAGGGCTCCACTGCAGACCTACTGATTCAAAATATCTGGGTTTGGGCTTAGTAACTGGTATTTTAAAAACCCTCTGGGTGATTCCCTTGGGTGCTCAAATTTGGGAACCACTGGCTTTGAGTAAGAAGTAGAGCCATAGGCCAGAATATTCTGGTGGAGATACATCAGGGTGGGTGAATAAGAGTGGGAGATAAGTATTATCCCCAACAGTGGCCTCTGGGGGTGGGGGTCAGTTCTTAAAGCAGAACAAGTCCCAAATTTGGGATGGAGCAAGCACAAGGGCAATATAAACAGTGTTACGGGAAGCCCAGATCACTTTTTAATCCCACCTTGAACTTCTTGAGAAACCTCTCCCAGTTACCCCAGGGTGGAGTTCATGTCCTTTCTCCTTAAGTGAACAATTCTTTGCTCCCATTTCTATTATCAGCTGCCTTGTATTTGTTCATTTGCACAACAGTTTTCTTTTAGACAATAGGATTCTTTTTGAATCCTATTTAGAGCTGTGCTTGGAAAACAGTAGATAGGTAAATGTTAGTTGAATTAGTGATTTTTTGTCATTAACTAAACTACAGTCTTGGGACTTCCCTGGTGGTCCAGTGGTTAAGACTCTCCACTCCCAATGCAGGGGACCCCGGGTTCGATCCCTGGTTGGGGAACTAAGATCCCACATACCACAACTGAGCCCGTGCCGCAACTAGAGAAGCCCACGCACCGTAACGAAGACCCAACGCAGCCAAAATAAATAAATTAATTACATAAAATTTTTTTAAAAGAAAGAAATTACAGTCTTTTGGAGAAAGAGATATGTGTGACACATTACATATGAAAATGATAGACGTGTTTTGGGGTGATGTGTAATGATGCGGGAAACTTAATTTGAAAGGTGTCAGAAATGAGATGGATAGAGGGACAGCTACACATACGATAAAGCAAGTATAGGAAAATATTTATAGTAGAGTCAAGGTCAGGGATCAGGACATGCCTGTTTTGTAAATAAAGTTTTATTGGAACACGGACATGCTCACTCATTTTCATTTACACGCTACCTGCGGCAGCCTTTGCACCACATCAGCAGAGCTGAGTAGTTGTCAGAGACCATACGTCCTGCAAAGCCTACAGTATTTACTACCCAATCCTTTACTGAAAAAGTTTGCTGACCTCTGTTTCTAGGCGATGGGTATATGGGTGTTCCCTGTGTAATGCTTTTTACCTTTCTATAGGTTTGAAAAATTGTATAATAACATGGTGGGAGAACGATTTAAGACAGAAGATGACTGGAAACCAAATTGAATATAAGGAAATGCCAAAAGGGATTATAAAAAGGAATAAAGATAGAAAATAGATATGCAGCTGGGGCAAGATTAATAGAGACTGGAGTGAATATTGATGATCTCATGAAAGAGGAGAGTGGTAAGGATTGAAAAGGTTGATAGAATTAGAGAGAAGTGGGAGGTTTTCCAAGAGCAGTGAATATCATAATTACCACGGGGTCCACTGGGTGGGTACTTGCTAGTGTAGATGATAGTCAACCTCCCACCTACACAGCAATGCACAACACAAACACACCAATATCAGTGGGTCAGCAGATGTCCAGTCACATGCAGAGCAGTCTTGCTTTTGTTGTACCTGGGAGAAGTGAGAACAGTTTTACAGCAGGAAGGATCTGAGAAGGAGAGAAGAGAAGCTTGAGGGCATGATGACGTTTGTATCCCACTCGGTTCCTTGGGCTGGTTTTGAGCCCTCGAGGGAGCTTTTGAGGTAGAGCTGCTTTGCAGGCTCTGGTGACAGAGTGTGGTGAGGTTTGAGTGGGACGCCCTGCCTATATCACCTGTGCTGGCTCTGAGCGTTCGAAGCCTTTTGGAGCACCTTCATCCAGCACATAGAACAGTCTTGGGGTTCTCTTAAGGGAACTGTCCATGGTGAAGATTCTCTGTCTAGACTCAGGACAGAAACCACCCCTCACTGTCTATGTTCACATGACTTTCTATCTCTCTGTCTTCACTACTAGGGCTTTAACTTCCCAGAAGTCTCCTGTCTGGGCAAATGGTTCGCTTGTTCATTATAGAAACTTCCCAAACGGATCCTGAAAGACCCTTCAACCCTTCAGTGGAAAGTATCAACCAACAGTTCACACCCTAAGATTCTTTGACTCCCACGCTTAAAAATTTGCACCTTACTGTTCCCACCAAATCCTGGACCATTGCTTTGTGATCATTACCCTTTGCTAATTGAGCCCCCTGGTTGAAAGACCCACCTTAAACCAAACTTCCAATTCTCAATACAATTCTGACTTGTCTTCTCCCTCTGAGATGCTAGCAAAGCTTCTTGAGGTAGTATTCTTCCTACTCCTTTATTGCTTTATTGTAAGCAATAAACTCAGCTTTGTCTTATCAATAAGTTGTATTGGTGATAAATAAGGAGTCAGCTTTCTACACTGGAAAGAGCAGATGACCGATATAGAATAGATACCATTGCTGCAGTTAGTAAATTTATGGTACCCACAGCTTTGTAATTCCAAGGAATGACTGGGGGTCACTTGGTGGGGAGCTAAGGCTAATTTTGTGCAACTGAGGTTTGGAACTATCAGAGTATATTCTTCTTACATGAGGATCTCCATTGCCTTTGGTATAAAATCCCAATTCTTTAGCATGTTTTATTAGGTCCTACAAGTTGTGACCCTACTCGATGCTCAGCTGTGATAACCAACCACACAAGCCTACCAGTTTTAATACTTAAAGTCCCCCATCTCAGAAAACCCCCAGGTCCCAGGCAAACCAGGACAGTTGGTCATTCTCACAGTGAATCCCTTTGCACAGAATCCAGCCAGGATTATGAACCAAGAGGAAGTTGTAGATTCTGACAGCCTGAGTTCAGGCTCCTCAACTGACCAGCAGGGTGACCTTGGGCAAGTCACTGAGGTCACCTGTGCCTCAGTTTACTCATCTATACAGTGATGCTAAAAAATGTACCCATTTTATATGACTGTTGTAGAATGAATTGAGATAATGATGGTGAAGTACGTCAAGTGCCTGGCACCCAGGAAGTGTTCAAGAAATGTAGTCGTAAAAATAATGGGTTATTATTAATAATAATTAGAACAATTCTGCCTTGTTCATGAGTTTATTCTCTGGTTTAGCACCAGGTCTGGCACATAGTAGGTACTAGAATACATCTTTAAATGAATGAATGAATGATGACTATTTCCATTTTTATTACAGTTCCCCAAACATGCATGCTGTCACCTTTGGACCTTGCACACTCTATGGTGTGGTCCTCCCTCCCAGGGCATTCTCCATCATGAAATGCCCCCACCTCCTCCCTTTGCCTTTGATGCTGGCCCACCTGCCTGGCTAACGCTTGCTAAAGTTCCAGGTTTCAGATGAAGCATCGCATCTTCCAGGAAGTCTTCCCTGAGAGCTACCCACACCCAGACTGTCACGTTCACCTACACCCCCCACCTCGGCAGCATACAACAGATGCTATGGACTGAATGTTTATGTCCCCCCTCCCCCAAATTCATAATATGAAACCTAGTCCCCAATATCTGGAGGTGGGATCTTTGAGAGGTAATTGGGTAATGAGAGTGGACCCTCATGGATGGAAATAGTGGTCTTACAGCTTCCTCTTTCTCTGCTCTCCGCCCTGTAAGGATACAAGGAGATGGCCATCTGCAAACCAGGAAGTGAGTCGTACCAGACACTGGATCTGCCAACACCTTGATCTTGGACTTCCTAACTTCCAGCACTATAAGAAATAAGTATTTGTTGTTTAAGCCATCCAGTCTCTGATATATTTCTTAGAGCAACACAAACGGTCTAAGACACCATATTTCGTGAACTGTTTCATTAGGCCACCCCCATAGATAGCCAATTCCAAGCAGACAGCAACAAAATGGGTCCTTTTCGAGTTAATTCCTGGAGACAAGCCCATATTGGGCACTCAACTACATGTATTTTAAAAGAAGGAAGGAAATGTATTCAATGAATTATTTTTAATTAATCACTTCCAGCTATGCTGGACATTTTAACACACTACTACCTACATCTCCTGCAACACAAGGTCCAGCTTCCATTTCAGGAAAGTCATTTTCCAGTTCTGGGATACAACGTGGCAGAGCAGGAAAACAGAGACATGGAATAATTTCTCTATTTTACCCAAACTAAGTTTTTTGGGTTGTTTTGTTTGTTTATTTGTTTTTTTAAGACATATAATTTGGAGAAAGAACTTCATCTTTGGAATTTGTTCCTAAACCTTTCTAGTCTAGCATTATACATATCGATTTTTCCTGGCGACCTCACACTGAAATCTGATTAGCACCAGATTACAATACGGGGCAGCTTTTTTTAAGAGCCTTGCAAACCATATCCTCGGCAGTGGTTCAACTGATCTCCTAGCAGGCCTCTTCAGGGAAGCCAGTGAACCGGGACGTTTGGGTAGCAAGCAGAGGAATTATCTTGCGACAAGATTTGTCCAAGTCTTGAAAGTGGAGCATCTGCTTCTTGGCCTCAAAAGTAAAATAATCCAATAATTCCAGTCCTTGGTGCTTTTTTTTCTACCTCAGGAAAGATTTTGCAACTAACTAGCAATTTCCAAAAATATGGCTCAAGTAACACATCTCCTTATCTCCTCCTGTAGGAGAGGGTGTGAGCTGTAATGAAGCAAGGGCTCTTATCTTAGGGGTTCTGGCGAGGTGCTCTTGAGGACAGCTTTTAATTGGGGAAACGTGTGATGTCGAGGTCTGAGGCTTTGAAGCTATCTTCCGGGAGAAGCCAAGGCCCCATTTCCAAGGCGTCTGCTTAGGACATATTGAAAAAGCAGCCAGGTGGGCAGGAACAGGGAACCATGGGGGAAGAATAGCAAGTAAATAGTTTGGCATTTTCATACCCTTCTCTGGGGGCTGGGATTTTGCATTCAAGTTTTCAGAAATCCCAGGTTTTTGGAAGACAGACAAGAATTCCAGGTGATCAACCCACTCATCACTATAAGTAGCAGGTGGCCAGGTGTGAGGATTATAAATGCTGCTGTCACTCACAGCACCCAGGGATTGTGTGATGGGTGGACCCCACTGTCAAGGTGGGTGTCTTCTTTGCTTGTATCAGAGGGAAAGAAACATTAAACTTGAATCGTACTGACCTCTGCCTTTAAGTCAGACTGGAAGTCACTTGCATGTACCCCATTCAGGGCCACCTGAAATATGGATGTTTCTTTAATGATCAGCAGAACTGAGTTCTCTCTTGATTTTAAGGTCTTGTATACAGTAGCAGTAGGCCTCAAATTTCAGTAGTTTTCAAATTCCAATAGAAGTAGATCTCAAAATTCAGATAAGAATCATCTGTGAGCTTTTTAAAAACTTACGTTCCTGGGGGCTTCCCTGGTGGCGCAGTGGTTGAGAGTCCGTCTGCCGATGCAGGGGACGCAGGTTCGTGACCCGATCCGGGAAGATCCCACATGCCGCGGAGCGGCTGGGCCCGTGAGCCGTGGCTGCTGAGCCTGCGCGTCCGGAGCCTGTGCTCCGAAACGGGAGAGGCCACGGCAGTGAGAGGCCCGCGTACCGCAAAAAAAAAAACAAAAACAAAACAAACAAACAAAAAAACTTACGTTCCTGGATTCAGCTTGCCTCTTCCAGGCAGTCTTCCCTGATTTTTGAGGCCTCTCCTTCGTGTCCTCGTATAACCCCAGGAAAAGTGAAAACAAGGAAACTTGTCTACCTTTCCATATTTGAACCAAGGAGTGTTGGATTCACTCTACAAGTTTACTAAGGTGCATGAACATTTTCCAAATCCTCAACTTTCTCATGTACCCATCTTGCCCGAGCCTGAGCCGGTCTGCTGGCAATCATTTCCCACCTCCACTTCTGACAGTTCACAAAAGGAAGTTGAACCCTTCATCCACGTCAGATCTTACCTTGGTGCAGAGCCCCAGAGTGTGAAAACCTGCAGAGCAGGAAACAAAGAAGAGGAAGATGGAGAATGCAGTGCTCCTGAGAGAGAGAGTTGTATGAGAAAAAGCAAAGGGAGTGTCAGAAATAAATATTAAGGGCTCATAGTGACACTTTGCACCTTGTCTTTCTTTTTAGAATTAAAAATTCAAGAGAGAGATGGTTGTTATGGGGACACTTGAATTGAGAAATAAAATCAGATTTTTTTTTTTTTCCTGAAAGTTGGTTTGGTCTGGATGATGGGATTTTTTACAATAAAGGTAGAGTTTATTAGCTTGCTTGGTGAATTATTTATTCATTTACTTTTGAGCACCAGGGTCTTGGTGAAAAGATACTTAAAGCTTTTTTAAAGATAAAAGTATTTTTTAAATCAACAAGATTATATTGGCAAAGGTGTATTGAAATTCACAATATTTCCATTTTCTCAACTTGTTGGGAGAATAAACAAGGTACCTAAGTGGCAGAGAAACAGGTATAATTACTGAGAGTTGTTCCATAAGACTTGGTAAAGCCTTTTTGGTGTATTTCCCAGAAACTAGAAAAGTGAATGACTCTAATGACTGGGTAAGAAACCCTTTTACACATCAGGTGGTTTCTAATTCTCTGCTTTCATCACCACTGAAGGAGACCTAATCGAATTGTCAGCTGAGAGATCATTAGACATAATTTTTGAAGATAGATCCCCACATAACTTCAAAGGATTTCAGAGAATTGGGGGGTGCTGCTTTAACAAAACTTCCATTCCCACCTAGTATTTATGTGACTAAGATTTCTCAGTGCATTCTACTGTAAAACAAAAAGCAGGAATTGAACCATTGCTGGATACTCACCTATTAAATTAATAAGCATTATTCATTTGTGGACACTAGAAAATTGGGAGGAGAAAAGAAACTTCCAGCTGTTTCATTAGAGATGATTTTCCCATGGATTTTATCTTTCACTTTTTATGTCTAATAATTATTTATCAATATTTGTGTTGTATTTACATTGTTTTTGCTTAGTTGTACACTAATAATAACTGTAATACTAACTCCATCCAGAATAATTTTACTAAACTATTAGAGCATTCTGATGACAGGAAATTAAACTTCAATTTTATACACATTTTTGATGCAGATGTGTTTGACAGAGTGATAAAGACTTTTAAGTATAAAAATATGTTACATTTGGAAAAAGTTAAGTAGCAGAAGTTTGAAGGGAAATATGAGTTTAAGAAGAAACTTTTAAGGAGAAAAATGTAAAATTACCTTCTGTTAAATGAGGGCTTGTTGAATATTTTCTAAGGGGTTGGTGGTGGGTATTAAATTGCTATAGCATTTGAATTCCTTTAGATACATTTAAAAGAATGATGAAGCTGTTCTATTTCGAATGTCTATATTTCCAGTATACCGGAAATTCTATGCTGTCGAACTATTTTAAATTATGATGCAAAATTCCAGAATTGTAAACGACTCTGAATCCTATTGACTTTAGGTTCTGATTAAAGGAATCAAATAGCTATGAAAGCAGCCCCTACCAGCTCTTTGGAGGAAACAACTGTCAGGGCCAGCAGACAGTTACCAATATAGAAAAAGAGGAGGGACGGAGGAAAGCTTTGTGACGGTGATGGGGGAAAAAACTTCCTATTTCTTCCCCAAAGGGGACTTAAGCTTAAATTCAGAGAGCCAAGCGTGGTTTCACAAAAGCTCCCTTTGGCAAACACTGCTAGTTATCCCTCAATAGCTCTTTACCCCATTTCCATAGAACCCACAGGTATGGGGGGCACACGACTTTAGAAATGAAGACTAAATCTCCCAGCCTTCCTGGATGTCATGGGTGGCCTTGTGGCTGAGTTCTGGGCAATGCTATGTAAACAGAAGTTCATGCAGCTGCTTCAAGGAACCTTCAGGGAGATGATGCCAGCCCTTTGCTTCTCATTCTTCCTCCCTTCCTCCTTCTTGCTGGTTGGAATGTGGACTTGCTGGGCTGAGTTCCAGCAGCCCCTTGATGACCCGTGGAATGGACAGCAGACACAGTGGAGCATGAAAGCAGAAGAGTCGGAGTCCTCAACATGGTGGCCTTATCCTACCAGCCCTGGATGGCCCAACGCTGGACTCTGTGAATTTGATGGAGTAATACACTTTAGTTTTTCCTAAGCCACTGTTATTTTGTGACTCTGATACTTGTAGGCAAGTGAACTCCGGTTAGACCCATCTTCTCTAACCAACCACTAGCTACCACAGAGCTCCCTCCTCCCTTTGACGGGAACAAGTCTCTTTGGATGAGTCCTTTGAGGCTGTTTAGGCAGGAGTCGCCCTTCATCCATCCCCCTACCTCCAACCCATGTCAGATTGGGAATGTGGTTATTAACTACCCGCTACGCTCATCCACCTGACTCCCTGTTTAGTCTGGCACCAACACCAACCTGGTTCCCTGCCACCTGGTCGGGTGGTGATAGACACAGAGAAGGCCTTTTGGCCACTCACGTTTTAGAGCAGGAGTTCTCAACCCTGGCTGCAGATTAGAATCAATGGGGAGCTCTGAACACAAACCACTGCCCAGTACCATCCCAGACAAATTAAATCAGGAAGGAGGAGGGAAGAAGGGGGTTGGGATATTGATTTTTAAAAAAATCTTCTCAGGAGTTTCTAACAGGCAGCCCAGCTTCAGAACCACTCACTGTCTTCAAGGAAAGCCTTTCTTAAATGGTTAGCAGCACCTCCACCACCAGTCTGGTATTTTGTCAGGGCAGCTAAGGGTTCTGGTCACCAATTCCAACAGTGTGGGGTTCTTTTCCCCCCATATCACCAAGCAGTTCTCCGACACCAGCTGGGTAACCTACAATTCAACTCAATTCTGACATGCTCTCCCTGGAGATGGGATCAGATCCCACAGGTTAGGGGCTCCGTCTCACAAGACTGCACCGCCCCCCTACACACACACACACACACACACACACACACACACACACACTTTAGGTGCCAGTTACAAGCCCAAGTTGTCACCTGTGCTTTTGACCATAGGGCTGTAGATTGGAAGTTCCAACGACTCCTTCCTTGGGTTCAATTAATTTGCTAGAGCAGCTCACAGAACTCAGAGAAATCTTTTACTTACTAGATTGCTGGTTTATTATGAAAGGTTACAAATCAGGAACAGCCAGATGGAAGAAATGCATAGGGCAGGATAAGCGGGAAGGGACACGGAACTTCCGTGCCTTCCTCTGAGCACCATTCTCCCCAAATCTCCACGTGTTCACCAACCAGGAATCTCTCCCAAACCTGTCCTTTTAGGGTTTTATGGAGGCTTCATTACGTAGCCGTGATTAATTAAATCATTGGCCATTGGCTATTAATTCATTCTCCAGTCCCTCTCCACTCCCTGGAGGTCAAGGGCGGGACTGAAAGTTCCAAACCTCCAATCACATGGTTAGTTCTCCTGGCAAGCAGCCCCCATCCTTAGGTGAGCCAGGTGCTTTCCAAAAACCACCTCATTAACAAAACAAAAGACATCTTTCTTGCTGCGATCACCTAGGAAATTCCAATAGTTTTAGGAACCCTGTGCCAGAAACTGGAACAAAGACCAAATATATATTTCTTATTATGAATCACAATATCACAGCAGCACAATCAAACTACTACAGGGACATACTTGGAATCAGAAAGGAGACCCCCTAAATTCAGATGTTACCCCAGCCTACGCTTTGTCTTCTTTGTTTATTTTATATACTTAGTGCAGCTGATCAAGAACTAGAGCAAAAGTCCTCATGTTTTCTGCAGAATCCTTTCATATGCTTCAAAGATTATCGAGGACCCCAAAATGCTTTCCATCATGTGTATTATAGCCTTTAAGACTTACCATATTAGAGATTAAAACTGAGACATATAAAAAGTCTTTATTCATTAAAAAAAAAAAACAGTAAACCTATTACATCCTTAAAACTGAGCCAATTTTTTAAATGAAAAAATAACATTATCCAAAACAAGAAAAGTAATAAGAAGAGTGGTATTATTTTACATTTTTTCAAATCTCTTTAATATCTGACTTAATAGAAGACAGCTGGATTCTCATGTCTGCTTCTGATTTCAATTTGTTGCCATATGTTGCTTTGGTTGAAAATTTGAAGAAAATCTAGCCTCACATAGATATGTAATTGAAAAAGGGAAGAGTATTTAATAGCCTTTTCAAATTACATTCTTTTCTGATACTACACCAAAACTTGACAAGTAGTAGTATCTTAGGGGTTAGGTGCTCTGTAGATTCTGAAACCATATTAATGAACTTTCATACTCTGTTACATTAAACTCCACAGTTCTGTCTTAAACTCTGAACAGATCTTTCACCCATGCATGAATATGTAACATCATGCATTGATCATTTGAGGCATTGATTCTCTAAACTATGCAGATCTTCCAAGTATTGACACGTTTCATTATACCATAGCCCCAAATTCTCATTTGTTAATATTACCACTGAATTCCTCAGAAAAACCTTTAAGTACTGGGCAGTTGTCAAGCTCACAGCAATAGATACAAATTTTCCAAAATGTCACAGTGTTATTTTGCAATGTTATTTTGGGTCTTCAGGAATTAGCATCAGTTCAGAGCCAGTGTCCTGTAACCCCCAAAAGTCTGATTATTTCTCCTTCCTCAATGCATGGTCACTCTGTTAAATGGCCACGGGTCCCTTTGGGGAGGGCTTGGAGGAAGACCGATGGTATACATTTCGGCAGTGTGGCAGGTCCTTCCTCTGGCCACTCCTGCATTCCCAGGGCTCTGGGTCTGTGAACTGGCTCCAATCTGGGAATTGAGCGGCTGTGACTTTCGGTGATTTAACTGACTTCCACTTACACAGATCAAGTAAAAATTTAGCAGAAAGACTATCTAATCAATAGCCAACAACATAGCTCTCTCTGAGTCAGACTGTTATGATCACTGCTTTGACTCTGTTGTCTATGGTGGTGACCACACCCATCTTGCCTGTGGCAATTAAGTGCCCACACCTGGTTCCTGACACCCTGTCTCCCACCATGTTCATTGTGATAGGGATGCTGGGGGGTGGGGGGGCTTGTCCCAGTCATTTATCTCTCAATGCTGGACCCTGGCAGCGTGGGTAAACAGATTTTACATGATAAATCCACTCTATCATTCCAACCTCCCTAAGCTTTTAGATACCTTCCTCCGTAGGATACTAAGAAGTTCTGCCATTTGACTTCACTTGGAGTAGGTCAACTTGGGGTCCATGTTTCAGTCAACCAACCAAGCAAACTGTTGGAGTTATTCCTAGCCTCCTGAGCTTATACACTGAATTTGGATTCTCTGCTTAGTGAGGCTCTAGCAATACATTTTGCCTGAGTATATATTCCTTCCTCTTTGATCCCACACCCTTAAGACGCATTCCCACATGTATTCTCCAGGTTTCCATTGGTATAGTTTGACAAAATCATCAGATTCTTTTGGTGTGTATTATACTTCCTAATGGGCCACACTTCGTACCTTTGAGGACACCTGGAATTTGAGTCTGGTCTAGAAGCAAAAGAAGTGGTACAGGGCTTCCCTGGTGGCGCAGTGGTTGAGAGTCCGCCTGCCGATGCAGGGGACACGGGTTCGTGCTCCGGTCCGGGAAGATCCCACATGCTGCGGAGCGGCTGGGCCCATGAACCGCAGCCGCTGAGCCTGCGCGTCTGGAGCCTGTGCTCCGCAATGGGAGAGGCCACAGCAGTGAGAGGCCCGCGTACCACAAAAAAAAAAAAGAAAAGAAGAAGTGGTACAGTTAGATTCTGAGGATGAGCAGTGCCTTTAAGGCAACTTCCTCAAGAGAGGCCACTTTAAGTTCTTCAGGCAAGAGATGACTAACCTCCTCAGGCAGGGGTGGAAGGACAGCTTCTACTGCCCTGGAAGGCTTGGCAGAATTTAGGAGTTCAAACCCCCTAGCTTCATCAGAATGTCTCCATTCCCATAAGTCCTCATCCCAGTTTCCATGATCCCATCCCTTCCCAATCAATGCCCTAACCTTAACATAAGAGACACCTGACTATAGGTTGGAATTCAGTTTGCTTTGCAATTCCGTCACCTGCAAGCATAGACTTCTGTTTATTTTCAAATGAAACTGTTCAGCTACAGGAGAAAAATTTCTTTCAGAGCAGCAGCAGAAGCTTTCAGAACACTTATGTACACGTTGAATTGGGAATTTAAAGCCTTTATTTCATCATCTTCTTTTTCCCAAGTCCTGTAGTGCATCTAGAAACAACCAACCAAACCCAGTGTATTCCTTATTTTGACTAAAGTGTCCTATGCCGGCAACTACCTGGTTGTTTAGAGCCTTGCCTTCTACTGATACTTGGCTACGGGTATCTACAAGTGATAATTTGAGTAACAGCTTTGCCATTGTGTGCTATGGACCACCAGTGCCCCTTCTTGCTGGAAACAGTGTCATTAAAGCCTTGAATCTAATCAGATCAGAGAGCCCATTCCGTCAAGTGCAGAACCAATTCATAGAACTCATCATTAATATTTTGTTTTTCTGGACCACTCTCGGGGGGAGCTGATTAAGCCGTTCTCTGGAAGCCCACTGCTCTTCAATCTGATGCTTTTAGTCCAATCCTGGCCACCAGTGGGAGGACAGATGTCACAGCCAGACTGCCTTCACAGCCATGATGCTTTCAGCCCACATGTCGGGTATCTTCCAGGGGAAGAGCGAGAACAGCCAGAATCTGCATCATGAGCTGGAGATGCAGGTGGGCTGAACCCATGGCAGCTCTTGTCTCTAACTTCAATGGTGTGAATATTCTGCCATTAGACGCCTTCCTCACGCAACACCGAAACTATGGGGCTGCAGGGCTTCTAGAATGCAAACCCGACCCAATCATTTCTCTACTTAAATTCCTCAGTGGCTCCCCATTGCCCACAGGACAGTCCAAATTCTTTATTGGTATCAAGACCCTCACCCACCTCCTGCCGTGGTCCCACCATTTACACCCTGTTCCTACTGTTAAGTTGTTCGGAACTGCTTGGTGTTCCCAGAACGGGATTTGCAGTATCACACTGTACCGTCAATTTTCTTCCTTACTTTTCCTGTATGGAAATTTCTTTCTTGGTATCCAGTATTAATTTCAATTGTTATTTTCATTGCGAAGTTGTTTCTAGCAACGTTCTTCTGCTTCCTCGGTCCCCAGTCCCTCTGCTAGGGGAAACCACTGACCAAAACTGCCCACCCTGGCCAGGCAAGATAGTAACCACTTGCATGAGTGATCTTGCAACAGGAGGTCCTGGTAAAGAACTCGGAACTAACAAGCTACCACCAACCGGAAGAATCAGGAAAGGTCAAAAGGAGCGAGGAGACACCAGTCCACATGTCCTACCAACCTCCCAGGATCCTTCTCGCTGGAATCCATCTTGGCTGAGCAATGCGTGTGCCACCAGGGAGAACCCTGAGTCAGAACGATTGGACAGAGACAACGTGGAAACTAGGCCAATTACCCTAAAACCTGGGACTGTGAACCACGTGGCAGAGCCGTTTTCTTGGGTTCCTTCACCCTGCTGCTCTCCGCCCGGGCACCCCTTCCCAACAGTCTCTTTTTTCTTCAGCACGTGTGTCTCCTTGGAAAAGTCATTTCCTAATGTTAGCTAGAAGCCCACTCTCGGGCCCTGGAAGGGGTCCCCTTTCCTGCAACACCTCTTCCGGGCTTTTAAACCACATCTGCGCTATTATACATTTCACTTCTTCCCACCCAAGATCGTGACCCTCCCAGCCCAGCAGTCTTTCCCCAGTTGTGTCTCTCCCCTCCCACCCAGCATCTCTGCTCCCAAGACTGTCACCTTCTTAGGGGAGGCTATACCTTGATCATTGTTGTACACCCAGCACGCACTCAGCAGGTACTCATCAGAGGTTTGAGAAATATAAACATTGGATCTGTCTAGTTACAGGCTGCAGTGACCTATTAAAATCGCATGATAACGGGGCACCAAATTAAATATTTCTCTTGGAAAGTTCCCTGGGTAAATTGTGAGGAGACTTGTTTTCCTCCAGGCTGGGCCATTAGCTGTCTGCCCTCAGGCAATTCAGAAAGAGGAACTTGGAAATTGCTCTAAGTGCTGGCAGAAGGGATAAATGACCGCATCTTTATTAAATGCTTCTCGCACAGGGTGCTTCCGAGGATTAACTCTTCATGTTAACATCTTTCACAAAGATGATACCCTTCTTTGGCCAGAGCCTGTGAGCTCTGCTCTCCTGTATTTGCTTTTTTTTTTTTTACATCTTTATTGGAGTATAATTGCTTTACAATGGGGTGTTAGTTTCTGCTTCATAACAAAGTGAATCAGTTATACATATACATATGTTCCCATATCTCTTCCCTCTTGCGTCTCCCTCCCTCCCACACTCCCTATCCCACCCCTCTAGGTGGTCACAAAGCACCGAGCTGATCTCCCTGTGTTATGCGGCTGCTTCCCACTAGCTATCTACCTTACGTTTGGTAGTGTGTATATGTCCATGCCTCTCTCTCGCTTTGTCACAGCTTACCCTTCCCCCTCCCCATTTACATTTGCTTCATTCTTTCCATTTTTTTCCTTTGGTTTAGGGCACTAAATGCAGAATTTTGTGTCACGTATTTCTGCATTTAAATCTTATTTTGGTCAATTACTGGAAGCATGATCTTAGTAAGTCGATCTAATGCCTCTGGGCCTTGTGTTTCTCAAGAAATCTCATTGAATTATTGTGAAAACAAGTTGCTTATTAATTCTAGCATCTACATCACATAGCAAATTTTGACAGATTTCAGGATCAGAAGTCAGATGGCCTACCTTCCAATATCACCCCTCTGCCATTTACCCAACAGCTCCTTTCAGCCTTAATTCTTCCCTCTGTGATATGGCAATAATAATAACAACGAATACAATTCTGTGGATTAAATAAAATAAAGCACCAACTGGTTTTAGAGGAGAGAAATATTACCTTTCATTATTTTTTATGCATTAGTTTATTGAGATATATGCTTTTGGATGTGTGTTATGGTCTAAAAGAAGTGCTCAAAAATGCCCGTTGTTTCCCTTTTCATTTCTGCTTGTCTGTATGCTTTATATCCGCAAGAGATTTTAAGGTTCTTGCGGTAACAAGTTTGCTTTCTTCCCAGTGCCCAACACAGTGGCTTTGATCTATGATCCCCAGATGTTATTAAACTGTTGTTTTTTGTTTGCTTGTTTGCTGGCTTGCTTGTTTTTAAGTTGATGGAACAATCTTAAGCAGAATCCAGACAATGGAAATGACGTGTGTCCCTGGGATGAGCGAAGGCTCCGGGGTTGGCAAGCTCTTGGGATGCCAGGTTGTATGGTTGGGGGAACGTCTACAGAAGCTGAGTACAGCAGACGAACATCATTAGGGAGGGCGTGGCTGGCCTGCCATCCCACAAGCGGACCCATATCTTGAATTAGAAAGGACATCAGTCATCCTGTAATCCAGCCAATGAATCCCTCCTAACTCCAGACAGCTGTGGGAGGGTGAAAAATCCATGGGCCTCGACATCAAATAGACCTGGATCTGCCTCTGATGACATTGCCCTGGGTTACTTGCACTGACCACAGCCCCTGGAGCCTCACTTGTTCTCTTTCTAAGACATGGATGATAACACTGAGTTCTTAGGTTGCCATGAGGCTAAATTAATGTCTGTGGAATTGCCGTCATTTTGGAACCAGAGCTGTCACTAGGTTGAGCCTCTGCTTGAACACATTCTTTGCAGTATAGCTGCTTCTGTTTGCAGATTGTTCTAAGACTACCTAGGTTCCATTAATTGCAAGAGAAAATGGGAAGTCACAGTAGATTCTGGAAAGATGCACAGCATGACCAGATGATTCTTCCTGCCTGTGAGGGAAGAATTGGGGGGAGGGGGCAGGAAGTTGCGAATAGAGGCCAATGCAGACTATGATTGGAGCATGGATGTATAAATATTTACATGCCATACAGTCTCTGCGTAGTGCATTGACATTTTCTATGTGCCAACACTGGGTGAAGCACACCACGTACATTGTAGTATTTACTCCAAGATGTAGGTACTATTAGACCTGTTTCACAGGTTAGGGTTAGGTTAAGTGGCTAGTTCAATAGCACATACCTTATAAGTAGTATTAGGAGGTAAAGGTTCTGACCAGTTAGCGTATGTTTGTGGCAATGGGAAGGAAAGGCAAGCTCTTCTCCCCTTATCGCTGTTAATGATTGTCAGGGTGATCTCAAAAGCCTTTCAGAACAAGGCTTGGTAGAAATGAATAAAACAGGAAAGACAGCGTTGCCTCAGTCCACAGGCATCCAGACATCCTTGATTTACCACACTTTGTGTATCTATTCTTAACACTTTCTTGACTCAGAAGTCTGTACCTCTCACCAGCTAGAATGGTGTAGACACCAAATTGCATCTTTTTCATCCTCTACAGCTTTTCACCTCCTTCATGAAGACTTCCCATACTGAATCCTTTCCCTCCCTCCCTCTGGGTACCATCCTCCAGCATCCTTCCAATCATCAATGATACCCCAGCAGTCTTCACTTTAGGCCTACACTTCCCCTATTAATTATGTTTGTTCTGTTTCAGTCCCTTACACATGCCGTTGGGTTGTGAGCTTCTGGAAGACAAAAGTGTCCTTGCATTGACAGAATGACATATTGCAAAGCATCCTTTGGGTAGGAGTCAGGACACTAGAGTCGTGTGAACTGTGAGAATACAGCTGAGCTCAGGGCCTCACTCTCCTTCTCTGTAAAATCTGCAGGTTAGTCTAGATTCATTTTCAGGTCCTTGGAGTAGTCAAATGGAAGGCTGCGGTTACTTTCATTCCTCCTCACCCACAGGGCTCTGCACAG
This sequence comes from Tursiops truncatus, assembly GCF_011762595.2. Lineage (NCBI taxonomy): Eukaryota > Metazoa > Chordata > Mammalia > Artiodactyla > Delphinidae > Tursiops > Tursiops truncatus. The sequence continues at coordinate 69,645,842 of NC_047046.1, forward strand.
GGGGACCCGGAATAATTCTGTAGACCAAAAAGTCAGCCATGGGTTTCCAGGTATTTTTTGGGAGATGGAAAGGTGATGACAGTTTGAAAGACGTACTTTCATGGTTGAAGCTACCAAAACTGCTCCTAACCGTCTAGTTCTTTACTGTGCAGAAAGATTTGCCATTGTCTTAAATACATTATCTGTTCTGATGGTCAAAATGCACCTCCTGCCTCAAGGTCACTTTTACAAATGTCCTGTCTGCCCCGGCACCCACCCCAGCGCCTCTCTCCACCACTCCCTATCTTGTTTTGTTCCTGCCTCATGGCAACGGCTGTTGGTCAGACAGATGCCCTTGTTATCTTCTAACTGGACTTCTTAAATGTAGGGATGGTTCCCTTCGAACTCCCTCGGTGCTTTTGACCTAATCGGCACTCAGCAATAAATTCAGTGATGAGCGAACCATGTATGATTCGCTATTTAGACCAGTTTGTAGCTGTAGATCTCCCCTCATTTGCTTTCAGTTCCTTCCCATCTTCTCTTTCCTGTTCAATACCTGTCCTCACAGAGGGAGGAATTTTTGAGAGAAGGCAGTAAATGGGAAGAATTGTAAAAGGCGGGTCAGTTGATTTTTTATTGTAGTTCAGTTGGGCAGTGATTCACTTCGATAAGATTCTCAGACCATATGATGCTGTACAGACTCCAACAGTGCTGCCCGTGCCAGCACTCAAAGTGAGCTAGACTACAGCAAAAAGAGGGTCCTGGATTGGATTCCAGAACAGAAAAAGGATACGAGTGGAAAACTGGTGCAATTCAATTACAGTACAGTCAGCCCTCTGTATCCGTGGACGCTGAACCCGTGGATACAGAGGGCCGACTGTACTCTGCGTTTCATACAAAGAACTTGAGCACCCACGGATTTGGGGATCCACAGGGCCTCCTGGAACTAATCCCCAGCGGATATCCAGGGATGACTGCACCAATGTTAATTTCTTAGTTTTGACAAATGTACCATGGTTATGCAATATTTTACCCTTAGGGGAAACTTGGTGAAGGGTATATGGGAAGGCTGTATATTATCTTTGCAACTGTTCTGTAAATCTAAAATTATTCCAGAATAGGAAGTTTATTTTAGAAAAAGTGGACCAGAGTGCACATTTTAGTTTGGCCAGCAGTCTCTGACTGCATGGATATTCTCACAACTAGTTATAGCTGAACAATTCGTAGAATGAGGTTGAAAATTAGAACTGCAGAGAAGTTCAGAAATGCTCCTGTAAAAAAACAAACAAACAAAAATCCATGAAAAGGCAGTAGCAAAGATAAAAGCAAAACAAACAAAAAATGGAACTGGATGAAGCTGGGGAGGCGGGGGCAGGATCATGTTAAAATGTGGAGTCAGACCTGTCACTTGGGGGAGGTGGCCAGTACAGCGAGTACTGGGCAGTCAGGATACTGGCTGTTTTAGCTCTGAGGGCTGGAGCACGTCACTTGGCCTTCACTTCCTCTCCTTGAAAATGGCCTCACCCAACTCACAGATTAAGATTATGTAAAGTCAAAGAATTCCTCACAAAAATCAAGTTGTCCTATTCTTCAAAATTTGGTCATTTTGGCTCAAGAACAAGAGTTCCTCACCCGTGGGCTGGTCACCATCAGAAACCTCAAGCCGGTAGGTCTGATTCCGCATGAGCATTTTCACTTTGCACTTGGCAAGTTTCTGCTTCCTCTTGCAAGGCTGTTTGTTCAGGCCAACGCCAAAGCCATTTGACTTCTAAACATAGCGTAACAGATGTGAATGAGGATTGCATTATTTTTGGTGTTACACAAAGGGTCTTTCTTTTACCCAGAAAGGCCAGACACCAGTCCAGTTCTGGTGAGGCACAGCCATCTCGGTCAAGGTAAATGGGCTTGCTCTAGTTTTTCAAGCCCTGTAGCTTTAGTTACGGTATACTGGATATTCTTAACCCAGGATCCACGAACAAGCATCTCAAGTGTCTACGCCTAGACTCGAGGTTTATCAGCTCCTTAAAGTTGTATGTGATATGTCCTTTTTTTTTTGTATGGAGTGGGTTCGTTTCTCTTCAAAGGGTCCACAACCCCAAAATGCTAAGAAGCCCTGCTTTACAGATACATCTTCCATAGCAAACCCCCTAAACTACGACACTTGCTGTATTTAGGTACAGTAACGGCTGGCTGCCTGATTTGACTGTTTGGAACCCATAGAAGCCACTGCACTTCCACGGCTGCAACCTGAAGCACACACGCTTGTAACTAGTGTTTTCTCCCAGCTGTGGCGTTGAGCCTTCCTTTCCTGAAGACTTGAGGATTTTTGCTTAAGGCCACATTTGTTCAACAAACCTTCTCAATGTAAAGAATCCTTCAGGAATACCAAGGTGACTTTGGTTCTTCTTGCCCTTCTAGTCCTTTCCAAACTGACTAGCTTCTTTATAACCAAGCCATGACCAGTGAGCATGTAGCCTTGTAATTAGTTTGAAGGAGGAGCATGGCTGGTTGACTACGAGATCTTCTGGCTGGCAAAGCATTAACGGTCCCAAGTGCAATTTAAATGTATGATCCTGGGGTGATGTGAATATGAGAGACTAGTTCTTTTTCTTGTTTGCATGCTTTCCTTTCAACTGGCTTACAAATGAATGTTTTAGGCTGTTAGTCAAGAGAAAGGTGGTTTATAATTAAAGCCTAGGATAAAAACTTCACTGGGTCTTATATGAATGGATTCAATTATAAGACTAAAAACGATTGCCTGTTTCAGCTCCTTTGGATGATCTTTCATTTCTAACATTATTGGGATCTTCGTAACTTTTGGATACTACTCTAGTCTCTCCAGCGATTTAACTTCCCTTTGAAAAATGCACCGAAGTTAGAGTTTCATGTTTAATGCGGTCCTTTTAAATAAAACATAATGTTAATAGACTAGATAAGAGACACTGAAGTGGTGGCCAGGCTCATTTTCCCCCTTTTTAGTCATAGTGAGATGATCAAATATAATACGAAAAGACTAAATGCTTGGGGCTATTTTATCTATATTTAAAACACACAGTAAGAACAGAAGAACATCTCAAATCATTTAGAAGGAAAAAGGGCTTATCAACCAAAATCCTTGGAAATTTCATAAAATTTAAATGTCTGCAAACAATCCAACCAAAAAGAAAAAAAAAAAACCCAACATTTGGCTAATGGAGGGCATTTCACATGTGACCCAAATGGCGTTATCACATTTTCCTTCAGGTAAACTTGTCACTAAACCCCATTAGAAAGCGTACAAGAGCGATATGAAGACATCCCCAAATACCACGTACTGGATTTAGAACATTCTGTGATGAAGCGCTTATCTAACCACGGGCTTTCTTTCCATTGCATACATTACTTTACATTTCTAAAATGCAATGTTGAAACAGCCTCCAAGTTTTGCAAAGGAGATCGACGTCCACTCTACAAAAGTATTAACTTACAGTACATAACACTGAATAATTTTAATCTGTACATTTTTCCCCTCCCATCATAGGTGGCACGCATCAGTGGTACAAGTTCGAAAAAAGCCCATCTGGTTGTTTACACCTGGATTAATCGTCAACAGAGTCAACCAGAAGTAGTGGGCTGGGTAGAGTTTGAGAAACGATCAATACAGTGGAATATTAATCGTGGTTAACAATAGGCAGCTCTTCACAAAGCGATACAATAGATTTTTGACTGAAAAGATCTAGCTGAGGAGGTTCTGCCAATCGACCAACTGATCCAGAAGTTTAAGGCTGACTTGACTTAAGCAAGCTGCAGCCCAACCGAAAACACTGGCAACAATGGCGCAGTTCAAAGCTCTTCAAACGCATAGCTTCCGTGTTACATTAATTAGATTCCTTCAATTAATTAATCCTCTAGACAGTTTTCTTTTTGTTTTGCATGCATCTCGTTCCATTTTCATTAAGGGCATCTCTTCCTTGGTCAGTCATGTGCTTTGCTTTTTCAATTTGTTTTTGTGGGTTTTTTTGTGTTGGTATGTTTTGTTTGTTAAGCTGTCAATATCTCCAACACTTGCAAAATGAAATCTAGAGGCGGTTTTACTTACAGCAGAGAAGCAGAGCTATATGGACAATGCAAAATGAAATGAAACAAGTGTCAGAAACAGTTTATAAAAATGGCACATTTATTGCTACAGAACGGTCATGTACATGACTTCATCGAATAACTACAGATGGGAAACAGGTAATGGCCTAGACCAAGCTGGGTTTATTTTTGTCTTGAAGGAACTCCAGCACACAACCTGTTTAGACACTTCTACAAATCAGAAATACACCAAAAACATGAAAAAATCGAGGCACTCAGCCACACATTGAAAACAAGGTGTAACTGTTTATCTTTTTTTTCTTTTTTTTCAATGTTTTCCCTTTTTTTCTTTTTTTAACAATTTTTTTTTTTAGTTTTTAATGCTGCAGCTATGTGTACAGTCGCAAAAAATTTCCCCGCTGCGACCTACAACTAAAAAAAAAAAAAAACAAAAACAAAACAAAAAAAAAACAAAACAAACAAAAAAGCTACCATACAGTTTCATCTCAGTAACACATGGCAAAATAACATCTTTTAAATAGTAAAATAAAGTAACAAACTTTTACTCATAATGATTCCAAAAATCTACAAAGAAGAAATATTCAGAATCTGACAATTTTTTTTTGTAATATTCATGGTATAAAAGGATTGCTCCTGCGAAAAATAAGCCAAATATATTTTTTATTTTTAAATTTAGTTTTTTTCCTACTAGGGTGTACTACAGTCTATTTTATAGCAAAAAGAGCACTAGACAAACAAAGCTTTATAACAAAAAGCCAGGCACTGATACATGGTAAATCTCTGCTTTTTTTTTTCTTATCTTCACTTAATTGCATCACAAGTAACAAGAATGAAAAAGGCCACAGTTCATATATTTTCACCATTACATATGTCTATAATACTTGAAATGAGTATGGTAAAACCAGCACTGCACAAAGATGAGTCCACTTCAAGTCCCATGAGAGAGAGCATGTCTCTAAAGAAAAACAAACAGAACCAAAGCAAAATAAAAAGAGAGGCCTAAAGGCCTTGGTGCCCCATTGTGTTGGAATTCCTCATATTCCATCTTGACTTTTTTTTTTTTGTTTCCAGTCAGCCAGCAGACTAAATTTTTGTGCTTGTTTATGCTGAAATCGTTTCATTCCTGACTCAAGTTCACTTTTGGACACAGATCATATTCTGCCTGTTGGATCCAAGACGAAAATCCTCTTAACCCCCAAGTCTTGGTTCAACACCCTCCCTCCACCCCCCCCGCCCCATTCCCTCATCAAAATAAAGATCACAAATAAAAAAAAAAAAATCAAGAAATAGGAAAAAGCGAAAAACAAAAAGGAATCGGAAGACTGAATCAGAACCAGTTGCGTTACTGGGTGGACTGACAGTTGTATAAACATTAGTGTTCCTTGCAGCTACACAGAAGACAAATGGGAAAAATGTCTAGATGAACAGATCCCTAGTCTGCATATTCATAAATTACTTGAATGTGGAGGTGGATCAACTGTTCCAAGCTGCTTTTAAAGTCCAAGTCTCTTAAACAGATCCCCAGCCTAAGTATCATCATATACATAGTGTAGTATGGACCCTTAGGAAATTTCTGTAGAGTACTTTAATCCTAACTGTCTTCTGCTAAATTGCATGAGAAAATACAGCGCAGGATACCAATATCTTACCTGGGTTTGATAATTACAAAAGAACAAGAAAAAAAAAAACACACTACAAAGGCCACATTCCCTTTCATCTTTTTTTTTTTTCCTTTTTAATGGGGATACAACCCAATGCACATGGATAGGTGCAGATGTTTCTCCACCAAGCAAAAAGTAGTGAGCAGCTTTTGGTGGCCGTTAGAAAGTTTTTCGCTTATTTCCAAAGGGAATTCCACAATAGAGGTATTACATGACTGATTAATGAATGCATCAAAGCTGGTGAACAATAAATTGCAGCTTTTACTCTGTTTGACTGAGAACAAAATATAAAGCACCAATTTAAAAAATAATCCAAGAACTACGATTTAATTGTTTTTTGCTTTGTTTACAGATTTGAAAAACTTTAAATCAGCTCTATGAAAGCACCTTGATGATAACGTGTATCAAAAGTGCCAATCTTAAAATGTACATCAATGCAGGGAGTGTTTCCAGTTCCCTAAAGAGTAAACACCATATTTTCTTCTATACACTTATCCTGAATGTGATCAGAGGATACCTGCTTCTTATATAATATTGTTCCTAGGGATACCCGCCTTGATAGAGTATACAAAATGAGTGCAGAATGTACCACTAAAAGGAAATCTTCAACATACTGAGGGTACAAGTACACACAGTTTCCATTATTCAGGAGGAGGGGAGAGTATACAATATTGTCTTCCATGCCCTTCTTTGAGCCCCTTTGTTCATTCATTTTCACAGGGTAGCCTCAAAATAACTTTTCATGAAGTCTGATTTCTGCTATTCTAAGGTTTTAATCCACCTCCACATTTTAGGAACTTATCAACAAATCAAACGAAGTATTTTAGTTTTATCACTACTGAACATATTTACAGTTTTCAACACACACACAGCTAATCAAAATGTTTATGGGTTTGTAAAAGATGACCACGTGGTAACTATCTTATTTGTTCTTACATTTTCAGAAATGAACATAAAATTCAGATTCTTGTAGCTCACTATTTCATTTCAATGAGACGGTTTTTAAACCACACCGTTTAAAAAAAAAAAAAGGAACAAAAACCGATACAATGTATTAAAACACATAATAACAAGAGTCTACATGTAAAAATATAACTTTTACATACACAATTTCAAAATAATGATACGTTTGCCATTTGTTGCATAAAATTTACAAATGTATTTCATTACTATATAACTGGCAAAACAGGAGAACAGATGGAACATTTAGACCATTTCGATGGGTTTATGGCATTTACTCAGTGCTGATAGGTGGAAAAACTACTTGAACAAGGGATTTTTTTTTCTTAATACATGCCAAGATTGTGTGGCTGTAAAAACAGAAATGAGTTAGAGACAAAAGGATGCTGACAAATACTTAACTAGGAGCACTATTTCTTTACTGCACTATACACCAAAGTCAATCATTAGAAAGATTCACGATGGAAGTTGGTTCAATTGTGCCCAGACGTCAAAGCTAGCTATCTGATGAGTTGCTGTGCCATAGCTTGATCTATGTTTCTATCAAATACGTTAAGTATAAACTTCATTCATACTGGCCAGAGAAATACTGCACTACCCCTCCTCAAGAAAGTGCAACTTAATGCTTTAGGACTTATAAGGCTTGTTATAACGCTGCATGATGATTGAATATTGGCATTTTTTTTTTTTCAGACGAAGGAGGAGACAGTTAAGTCATCTGCATCTTAGTAAACCCATTTTGAAAAAAAAATCAAGAAAGCAACAAAATCAATCAGCTCTGTCACACTACTTGCAATTTTCTCATTGGATGGTCATTGAACTTCACTTGTTTTTTTTGTTTTTGTTTTTTTCCAAAAATCTGACCATGTATTCAGAAACACCTCACTGCACACTACTTCTGGCTACACATGTAGGTAACGCTTTAATCATTTTGTTAAATCACAGCCACTTTGATTATGTTATGTTTCCGATGATATAAACATTGGAAGGCACAGTGGTAACATTGTAGCATTCTAACCTTGTACCTCTGAAAATCCCAGAAGAGGGTCACAAACGCAACATTACAATTCAGACAAACTCTTTTTGCCATGTCTTGGTAATGCTGCTTGTTAATATCTACACATGATGTGACTTTTAAGTCCTGTGTTCCCAAAAGACTGAAGAAACAACTTTCTACTTATTTATGAATGAAAAGCAACATCAGGGTCAGCATTTCATCCTGCACTACCCCTCCGGAAGCAGAGTTGGCACTACAGGTTATGAGAACAAACCGGGGAAAGGGACAGAAATAACACCAAAAAAAAAAAAAAAAAAAAAAATCCATATTTACAGTAAAATCTTTCTTTTAAAAAAGTTAATCAGTACTATTTTTTTACAGGAGAAAAAAGTCTGAAACAAATGAACAAAAGCTTACCATAGTCACTAAATTTTTAATATATATTTATATATATATTTATATATATATTTGTCATAGGTCTATAAGATCCATCTGTTCCTCCTACCCTAAGGAATGGCTAATGTCATCACTTCGCTGTCATCAGGATGTTTGCTGGTTTTGTTACGAGGGCAGCCGAGCTTCCCTTATTCGATATCCGGTAATTATAAACACTAGCTGACTTGAATACCAACAAAAATGGTCATGTAGTTTTCTTCAGAAGTACACTTTTTCATTATTGCAAGTTTACAATTTTTTTAAATTAAATATTTTTTTTTCAGACTTACAAATTAATTATATATTTTTTTTTTCCAAAAGAAGTTTAGGCACAAATGCATTGTTCCACAGTGTGGAAAGATTGCCATTCAGTCTCTGGGCTGCGTCTCAGCCTGCACATACTGCTTTGAACATTCTGAATGATATGTTAAAGAGAGTCATCCCCCAAGTTGCACTTGTTTTCTTTCTTTTTTTTTTTTTTTGTTTTGTTTTTCGGTTTTTTGATCATTGGGAATGCTGAAACCTCTTGCGTCTGCGATTCATAACTACTCAGACTTGTCTTATATTACAAAAAAAGGGGTTAAGGACAAGTGTTTATGTGGGTTTAAGATAATACAGCTGTTAAGGAAGTGGTCTCTTGTATTAATGAAGCAATGTGGCAACTTGGACCTGAGTAAGAAGAGAGAGAAAGATGAATTAATACGTTTATAACAGAAAAAAGGAAAGCTTTTATTTTTAAACTTGTTTTTTTCTTCCCAAGGGGGAAAAAAAATTTGGGTCAAATATGGCTTTCACGGCTGATGCCTTGGTAAGAGTAACAAAGGAGAGCTTTCAGAAATGGCTGAAAACAAACTTGCCCTTTTACATCTGTCCCATGTGATTGGACGCGTCTCCCATGCCGGGGTGAGGGCCTGCCAAGGAGAGCGGGGGCGGCTCCGAGGACACCTTCTCCTCTTCCCTTCTTTTCAGACATGCAGCTTTCGGATTCAGATTCCTTTCTGTGGAAGAGGAAAGCACAGAGCATTTAGGTCACACCCACGGCTTCTGGTCCAGGGCAGTCATGCAACGTTTCTGTGGGGCTGTTGATCCTTCCTCTCAGTTTCTACCTTCCAGAACAAGAGGACCAGCTAGGAAAATGCACACGACTGTCATTCATTCGCTCAGTGGCTAGTAAAGGTCGAACTCCCTGGTGAAACCCTGCAGCCACTTTACAGTCTGAGAAAGTTGGTAAAGCAAACGTCCCCAGCTCCGGTTACCGAGAGGACCTATGGAAACGTCCTAAGGCAGCATCAGTTACAAGAACAATCCCAGGATTCAGTTACAGGAGAAAGGGGAGCTGCCTCATAGATTTAGATGAGATTGAAGCAATGATTCTGAAGGATGCCTAAGAGTCTACTCTCTGCCCCTGCTCAAGGCCGCCAGAGCATCTCTGCTCTCTCCAGCGGCGTGCGGCCGTGACCTCTGCGTGGAGGCCAGCTGGCCGGCACTGACCTCGGACTTGCTGCTCCAGGCTGAGGATGACGGCCACGGCCTGGTGGAGGATCAGAAGCTTGGTCTGGGGCTTGTCACTCTTGAGGTGCAGCTGCACCATGCGGCCCAGCTCCTTGAACGCCTCGTTGATGTCACGGACCCGCAGGCGCTCCCGGGCGTTGTTAGCCATCCTCCTCTCCTTCTCCCGCTCTGCCTTTTGCTCCGGCGTCAGGTCTTCGTCATCGTTATTGCTGCGGGACAAAAGGGAAAACGTGACATTTTCCAATGGGGTGGGGAAAAAGACAGTTTCTAAATTCCTTTTGTTTTCTTTCTGAGTTTTCAGGGAACTCTTGCATCTCAGGATCTTGTCCTTGGCAGAATTTTCCATCCACCTGGGCTTGGCGTTGCTTTAGGTGGCTGTGACAGTCGCTACGCCAGACGTTTGATGTCTCCTGGACATGAAACCCAAACCCAACAGGAGAGGTTCAAGTTGGGGCACCATATGGATGGAGGGGAGCAAAAAGGAAAACATAGCTTCCATCCCTAAGGTTACGCACGGCAGAGCGCTGTCAACTTCAGCACGAGCTACACACTTCAGGACCACGATTCAGAAAGTGTTTTAGACTGAAGCTGTTCTTTCTTAAAAAAAACTTTCATACTGTGACATCCGAAACCCAAGGAGAACCAGGGATTGAAAAATGATGTGGATAAGTCAAAATTAAGACGATGCAGCTCAAACAGGATTAAGAAGGTCCTACATTCAAGACAACAGAGCAATGGGAGTACACACGGGGACCTGCTGTCTATTAACCAGCTTGGGAGGCTTGGTCAGTCCACTTAATGTATCTGAGTCTCGCTTTTTCCATGTTTTAAATAGAAAGGTTAGAGAAACATCATCTCCATGGCCCAACTTTATGGATGTTTATGATTCCCCAGACAAGTTGGGGAAAGCTGAGTTGACATGAGTTCTAGGCAAACCCAACCCAACCCAACCCAACCCAAACACTTACTGGTTATCAATACCCATGATCTCATTGTGAGTCAAAAATGAAGCCCAAAAGCTCATCCCTGATTATGAGAACAGAGATATCACATGATTCATATCAAAGGCATGGTTGGAGCCAGGAGTCTGGAAAGGGAAGATAACTTCTGTTTCTGGGTGTCATGCAGACAAATTAGAAACTTTTGAATGGGGGGCAAATAGGAGGATGAGCCACCTGGAAAGCACGTCATATCAGGAAGATCTCATGGCGTCAAGGCTTCAATAATTCCTGGGCAATCACGTAAAAGAGAGAGGTGTGGAAAATGTCTCAGGAAGGCAGAACAGAACAGAGCAAAGAACCCTGAGCGGAACTAAATTAATTGCTGAATTAACAATGAATTAATATGAGCAAGAACCTTTTTTGAGTATGAGAGATATAAAAAATGAAGTAAACTTCACTCAAAACCAAGAGAGTCTTCACTGCAAGAAACAATATCGGGGTGGCCATCCATAAGGACGTTAACCTAGAGATCTGAGCACTGACCCCAAAGACCATCAAGGTGAGCCTCTACTCTAAAGTTCCATGAATCTGAAAGGCTCACAGAATAAAGATGTTAATCACAACCTTCCAGAGCTGGAGGAACACGTGGGAAGTTATCTATTCAATTCAACGCACGCTTAGCGAGTATTGGCTTAAAATGGATAGCCCCGAGTCTTCCACTGTGGAGAATGTCTGGGTAACTTCCAAACCGCACTAAGGATCCACTATGATGGAGAAGCCCCAATCAATCAGAAATGGAGCGGATTCCTGGGTTGCAGCACATGCTGCTCATAAAGATGACGTAAGTAAGCCAAGAACACTTATAAAGGAGGCAGACACCAAAGAAAGATGCTGTAAGACTTGGCTCGTCTTTCCTGTAGGTTAAACTCCCTTCCAGATGGGACTGTCTGCCTCGAATGCGTGCTGGTGAACGCGCAACTAAACTGAACCCATCGGAAAGTGCTCTCTTTCTCCGCCATCTGATTTTCCTCCTCATTTCCTTGCTGGTCCCGCTCTCTCCCACCCGTGACCTCTGCTGATGCCAAGGAAATCAAGATTACTATTAATTCACACCCACATTCTGACACACAAATAGGACGTAATAAGTGAAAAGAGAACAGAGTTGAGTTTCTGCTCATCCCATCCTGAAGTTAAAAATCTGGGTAATGTTTTTACGCATCAAACATATGCGACACCTTTTCCAAAGTGGGCCTGAAAATGGGAATTTGTTTTCCAAGGGTATTCAGGCCAATAATGAATGAGAATTGGTTAACCTCTTATAAATAAATTGGTTATGCGAACAAAACTGCCTAGATTTGGAAAGTCTCGCCTTACAACACGGTTTTGGGGGCCTAAGTAAATGTCAAAACAGTGACCTTTTAAAAGAAGGTTCTTAACAGCGAGTTAAAATGTTGTACTGAAACGTCAAAGAATCCATTGATATGCATGCGTTATGACCGCTAGTTAAATTACCAAGAGCTGACTGATCTAACAGAGAAGCTGGTAAGGATGTGAAAGGCCCTTCTTGGGATGTCTTACCAATGTGGCCAAGTCAGGAAACTCTGTAGCAACGGTGAAAAGGGGTAAGGTAGAAGCTTCCAGAATTTCTGAAACTGTGGTAGAACTTGTAATAAGATTTATCTCAATAACTATAAAGGCAATATGAAAAGGCGGCATGTCCTTAATTCCTAAAGGATGCCAGGTATAACCTTGAGAACGATAGCCTTGAAAAGGGAGGTATCCTCTTAGTACAATTCATTTAGTTTGCAAATAAAAGCCATCCAAGGGAACTGAGGTAAAGAACATGGGTGTCACGATACTCAAAAAAAACAAAAAACAAAAACCAAAAAACCCATCTGGATTATCAGATTAAAGTTCAAGGAGATAGATTCTAGTTTAAAGATATCGGGGACTTAAGAAAACCAACCAGAAGCTATTTCCCTGCAGTTGCAATTTTTCTGCCGAGAGAAAAAAAAAATGAGCAATTTAGGTATTGCTCTTATACATACCAACATGTTTAGAATAAAGCTGGGAAATCAGTACTTTCTCACTTTTGAGGTAAGAAAAAAGTTACCGTTGCGCATACATCGATTGAGCTTTCAATAGAGCTAAGCTCTCTTTTTAGAAATATTTTCCAAAGAACATTTACGACCAAATTTGTAGAATAAGTATAGTTTTACAAATCGACTGCTTGCATTTGAATCAGTTACAAATTGTTTTTGCCGTGTGTCATTATTAGCAGTGGGTCCAAATTCATAAATGCAAAGATATTTTTGGCTTTCCTAGAGTACAGGTATCTCAAACGATACTTTCGTACCTCTAGAGCAAAGCCTTTCACTTTCTTTTCAGCTGCAGATTTACCTGCCAGGAAAAAACTGAATAGTTTCTTCCTGTTCTGTTCACTTCATCAAAGTCCAATAAAGGAATTAAATGAAGCGACAGTATTATATACTGTTACCTAGATCTTGACCTAGTAATGGATTTGATATCCTTCTTGTCGTCATCTAATTTCTTGTCCTCGGAAGATTTCGTGTCTTGCAGGTTTTCATCGCCCTCGTCGTCGGATTTGATCTCAGAGCTGCCGGAGGAGACACTCTGGCCCTGCAATCCTGGTGGCATGCCTGCAGAAAAAAAAGAGACCAGGTGACACGGCCACCAAAGCCTCGAGGCACAGACATGCGCACCCCAGACTGGAGAGCTGCCAGCTATACAGTTCAGACCACCGAGCTGTGTGATCTGTCCCTTTTTTCCATGGTCTTTGGTGAAGTTTCAAAAATGCACCTGCAGAAACAAGTTTTCCCTGCATTGGCTCTGAGGTTAAATTCTATTTTGCAATCTTTTGGAGTAGACGGTAATTTCACTGTCTACAAAACATCAACTTAATTGCAATGAAAATCATAATCATGAAAATCACACACCTCAATGTTCTGATTAAGAACCCAAGTAAATATCAGCTATTATATTGAGTTTCTTCCATATGCAATGATTTAACAGAAAAATGTCCTTAAAATATAATTCCCAGGGAGTATATGCTAAATATGTACAGTCAAGACTTCAATAGATACCCTAATGATATTCTGAAATTAGGCTTCTCTTACCCTCAAGGAGTAATCAGCATTTAAAAATGGTACCTATGGAAAGCAGTTACTGCTCAATGAAGACATTTCTAGCTCTATTACTGCTCAACTTTCCAAGGTCACAGTGTATTTTAAAACGTGACCCTAATGTAATCATTTATTTCTAAGCTAGAAGTGCGTCTATTTAGTGTTTCCTTCTATTTGTAGAGTCTAGAACTTTATCACTCAAACTCTCGTCAGTGGACCGGGAGCATCCTTATCCCCTGGGAGCCCATTAGAAATGCAGGACCCCAGGGGCTTCCCTGGTGGCGCAGCGGTTGAGAGTCCGCCTGCCGATGCAGGGGACGCGGGTTCGTGCCCCGGTCCGGGAGGATCTCACATGCCGCGGAGCGGCTGGGCCCGTGAGCCATGGCCGCTGAGCCTGCGTGTCCGGAGCCTGTGCTCCGCCACGGGAGAGGCCACAGCAGTGAGAGGCCCGCGTACCGCAAAACAAAAACAAAAAAGAAAGGGCCATCAAAGTATTACTATTCAATTAAAAATGGCGGCACACCCACGTGTATAATTCACGCCCAAGATTCTTACAATGCTTAACAGGTGGGCAAATGCTTATACATATTATTCATTCTTGTGCCACTGTTATCACTTTTATTCTCAACGTGAGGGGAATGAGGAGATGTTATGTAAGCATTTTCGGGTCACCTGGCCAGCCAGTCGCACAAGGACCCTGGGACCCAGGTCTTGCCCCTGCGGCACAGCTACCTGGGGTCCTGGGAAGCCGAAAGGAGTCAGTGGTACGAGGCAATAAGGACGGGGCTTGATGACTCAAGAGCGAAAATCATCCCAGTTCCATGTTTGTAATGTACCTACATTTCCTTCCATCGCAAGCAACAGAAACCATTTCCTTCCTTCCTCTTCATTTGGAAACATCACTGTCAGGCTACAACTAACCACATTAAAGGATCTGAATGAGCACAATGTGGAAATAGCTAAAATCACATTTCCTCTCATCAGGCTGTGGTCTCATTCCCTGCTGAAACAGGAGCAGGATTTCCGAGGATGCTGGAGCAAAACAGTTACTGAAGAAACACAATTAGCCAGCGACGTTTGAAATCCTTTCCCATTTACTTACCATCTTTGTATCAAAATGGATTCTTGGTGATCTGCCAGTGCTTCCTGAGGGATGAATGAGTAAGCACGGGATCCACACGGGATCTATTGTTTCAGTGAGATCAGAAGCGCCCGCGGAGGCGGACCTACCTCTGTAGGGGTCCTGGGGTGGGTTCAAATCAGGGGACGTTGCAGACTGGACAGGAAGCTGTGGAACTGGTACCTGGTTTGGGACAAGAGAATGGCTGCCCCTCAGGGCCACGCCATCTTCACGATGGGCCCCAACCTGAAAGGGCAAGAGGAACCGTAGAGTTTAGTGGGAATCAGAGGTGTGATGGCTACTTCCAGGGCAGCAAGGACCCAATGAAGGGAGACTAACCTTTGAAAAACAATACTCCCAAATGCATTTCACTAGAGGGCGCTAAAGGACCACGCATGCACCTAGAGTACCCAGCAAAAAACACTTTAACACTCAGTAAGATGCTGTGCTGTACATCCAGTGACAAATATGGCAGAGTAGCTCAGGCAGGTAAAACGTCAAATTGTCTCCCAGGGTGCTGCAGTGGAGTGCACTGATTCGTACCCATCTGTCTTCTATCATGTCCGCCAACAGATCTGACAATTATCTTAATGCCCATATGCTTAATTGTGGTCTCCTCAATTCCCCCATTGCTATCGGAAATCCTACAGGAATTTCAATTTGGCATTCAACTTTCATTTCAGGGGATAAGATTCTCAGGCCTGCCATTTTTTTTTTTCCATAATGCCAGCTAAGCCACTGACAGCGGAAGCTACAGCAGTATGGGACATAGCCCCTGCTCGGTACAAGTATAATAAAATGTCACCTGGCTTTCCAAAACTGGCAGCCCATTCCAAATTAATGTTTACTGTATTTCCTCAGCTGCTGAGTTCCAAATCCAAAGGGGGACCGTTTCTGCCAATGCCACCATACCGGAAAATGTACCAATAAAGGTTTTATTAAACACACCAGTAATGCCATCATTGCCATGCAAAGATGTTTGGACATTTTTCCATATTTTTTTTCCCTATTCTGATCCTAGAAAGACACCATATTGTAAACACTCTCTATGCTTCCAAGAATAAAATTATAGAGTACAGCATGATGACTTGGTCTGAAAAAAATACTGCTGAGCTTTTTATTAACTACTACTACCTACTCTGGGGTCCAGAGATGTTGACCTTGTGGCATTGAGACAGCAATCACTGACTTTATCGTGTACACCTTCAAGTAAGACCAGTAAGCATTTGCAGACCAATAGGAACATGAGTAGCGTTTTCAATGGCATTTCCAAATAGTTATTTTCTTAGCCTATTGTTAGGTGAACGTTGACACAGGACAGTGGGTCTAACACTAAAAATACTTATCCATGAATTTATACGGCTATGAAGCAAAAAGTGTAATTTTTTCCCAATCCAAAATCTGAAACCACGAAGCAGAATCATCACTCTTTTGCTACCCAGTGTTTTAAAAGAGTATTTCCACAAAGTGCAACAATAATAAGAATCTGAACTAGCAACAATAAAATTCACAGAATCAAATGAAGCATGTGCTATGTAAAGGCAGCCTAGCATAAAGTGTCACCTTTATATCCTCCAAAACAATACAGAAGAAAATAATTCAGGGAGAGAGAGGAGGATCATACAAATCCTACTAACTGCCCAGATTCAAAATACAGCAAAAATAAAACCATTATATATAGAATGGATAAAAAATAAGGTCCTACCGTATAGCACAGGGAACTACATTCAATATCCTGTGATTAACCATAATGGAAAAGAATATGAAAAAGAATGTATAACTGAATCACTTTGCTATAGAGCAGAAATTGATACAACATTGTAAAGCAGCTACACTTCAATAAAATAAATTTTTAAAAAAGTTAAAACAAAATACAGCAAAAATAGCAAAGGATTTAAGGACTCAGGAGCAGCAGGACGTATAAATGAATGTTGTAGCCGAGAGATCTGGGGAGTCCAGTGTTTTCTGCTACTTGGGTGCCCGTGTGCCTTCCCAGAACAATCTGAATGGTGGTCATTTAGTGTCTATGTGGATGCTTCAAATATATTAAGACCCTGATTATCTCCCAAAGCAGCTCACTCCATTTTCACCACAAGTTGGCCTCCTTGTACATTCCACCCAATGGTCCGAGATTCAACTTCTGGAGTTCCATGGAATAAGTGTCAGCCCTTCTCACATATTTAACACCATTGCCACGCCACTCCCATTTTTCATCAGTAACTGAAGCCTAATCTTTTATAGGTAGAGCATGCCCACCCAATTCCCTTCAACCATTTCTCACTCTTCGTGTATTGTTTTTATTTTCCTTCCAGACCAAAGAGTGGTAGCTGTTTTCCATTTTTGTATCTGTGCGTTTAGAAGACTGATTCAGTCAGTGATTATCCTTTCAATCTGAGATGTCCACTTGCAAGCATGACTTTTACAGCCCCTGATCAAATGGTAGCTCTTTAAGACTGTCCATCAATGTTAACCTAAATAATTACCCAAGTGTTGATTCAGTTACTGGCATTCCCAATGGATTTCATTTCTTTCCACAAAGGATGATTCTAAGTTGGAATCACTGAAGGTAACCACGGATTTGAGCACAGCAGAGATTCTTGTACTCTCCTCCTATTTTAGAGTCATCCTATTAAAACCCTCAAGCCTTCTTTGTGGGCAGCTACGATGCAATTCAAGGTTAATATTTTGCTTTTGAATTAAAATATATTCAGTTATTAATCTTGAAATTTCTTTTTTTTTCCCTTCTAGACACGTTTAGCTTTTAAAAGAGGATAGAAGAACCTACAACCAATAACCTTTCTATTTCCTTTCCTTCAACTGTAAGTGAAAGGCAGTGCAACTGAGTGAAAATTATACAGTAATGAGAATTAATATGTAGATTATAACGGTAACTGGTCTTTGTTTGCTGTATAAGTATAATCATGGGTAAGTTGCTCAAATCCAAAACAGAGAAAATAACATTGGCAGTTAAAGAGAGTAAGTTCCAGGTTTATTGCAAGGAGTAGTAGTATGCATGACAGCTAGTACACAAAGGTACAGAATAATTATTGATATTGTTAGGTGTTCCAGTTGAAAATACTTGCATACTACATAAAAATAAGAGTCTACATAGTTCAAGAAACCTTAGAACTCAAGCTACTTTCACTTACAATCCCTTTGCACTCTGTCTCTATTTTGTTTATATCCATTTGATTTTAAATCTTTCTCCTGCAGAATGACAGTAAAATGTTAAATGATCTATAAGCATGTTTGATAGTTGTTCCAACTAGGTTTTCGACTTTTAGTCACGCATGTTAGCTAACTTTATTTTCTATAGATCATCTCAAATAATACATCATTTTCCATAAAGGAAGTTGGAAACAATATTATCCTTGACATTCGAAGGTCTCCCTTGTAAACTATGTATATTCCAGGTCAAATGAATGACTAATGATAGGTCCACATCCATGGACCCATCTAATTAGCTTGATTCTCCAGGATCAATTCCATTGCCTGTGGCTGTGGAATAGTATCCCGATCTGAAGAATTAGCTTTGCTTTACGTGTTTCCTTGACCACAGACAGCATTTCCTAACCCTATTTACTTCTCCCTCAGAAACATTATTTCTGGTCACATAAGAGACAAGGAAAAACACCACAGTGAATGGCCAGCACAAACCCATCAACAGAATAACTCAGAAATAGACGGAGAAACCAATACTGCCTTCTGTATATATGAGGGTCAGGATTTGTCCACTTACAAATATAATAATAGTGTAACCAGAAAAAAAGCAGATTCCTTTAACCTACAAATCAATTCTAAGGATGGCACCCAGAAAATCCAAACTTCATTAAAGCCCTATTTTCATAAACCTTTTCATCTAGATAAGCAATAAAGTTAAAAGGCAGCCTATGAAAGCTTAGCTTTATCAATATTGATTGTAAACTTTTTTTGCAGTCTTTAAGAATACAGTCATCTTATAGCCACATACAATATGGTTTTAGATATATCTATGCTAAAAGTAGAAGAACTAAAATCTAAAAATTATTCAATAATTATCAGTTGACTGATCCAAGAGTACACTTATTAATTCAACAAATATTTCCTAATCTAGCCCATGCTTGTCACTCTGACAGGTACTGGGGACAGGGTGCTGAATAATTTAGAAGTGGCCCCTGCCCTCATGGAGCTTATAAGCGATTCTTGGTGGGATTCTCGTGGAGCGATCAATTTAGTGTGCTGGTTTCAATAGGAAAGACCAGAGACTCATTCCAGCTGGCTCAGGTAAAAGGAGATTTAACAGGAAGATTTCTGTGATCTACGTTTTGGGCCTGGAGAACTCTCGGGACCTAAGGCCACCCCTTGTGTCTCTGGAGCTGTTCCAGCCTCTCTCCTTCTTCTGTTGGTACCTCTGTCTCTCTCTGGCTTCTGCCCACTCAGAACTATGGCCTGGACACTTCACAGGAGTTCCCAGTACATCCTTTCAGGTTCTGAATCTGCTCCTAACTCTCTGTCTTAGAATTTCTGAGTTCAGAATGCCAAGATCACCAGATGGTCCAGCTCATCATTTTGAAGCAGACACAGGCCACCCACTGAATGGGCTAGCCTGGGATCAGGTGTCCTCGCCCCTGGTCCAATGAGCTATAAAAGAAGAGGGGGAGGCAAGATCATGTGGTCCAAACATGGCTGCCCCTTCCTCGGGCCCCCATAAATCATGGCTCTTATGTGCAGATATCTAAGTTTCATTGTATCTTAGGACAAGGAATATTCAAATTCTGACACAGCTATTTAAATTCTCCAGTGTGACTTTATCACTGGGAATTGCTAAATACTTTTAGAAGTGTACTACCTCTTTTGAATCACATAAGCACCATATCATTTTAAATAATCTTACTTTCTGAGGAAAGAATTGATATATTAAGAACACTTTTCAATCACAGTATATAGACTTTAAGGGAAGGGTCTGGGGAGACCTGGATACCAGTTAGGACAAACTTCTCATTTTACAAAGAAGAAAGCAAAGGCTGAAATGGTTAAGTGACTTAGAGAACATCTGGTTAGAGGACTAAAACAGATTTTGAACTCAGAAAACTTATAACAACATTGAACAACTTGATTGGGCATATATTTTATATATATATATATATATATATATATATGTATGCATGTATATATATATACACACAAGCACACACACATAGGGGAGGGGAGCAGAGTTTAGGGACAAATGGGGTTACTTCCTGGAGTTTTCATTTTAAAACAGTGTGTTTATGTGTGTGTGTGTGTGTGTGTGTGTGTGTGTGTGTGTGTACGCATACATAGATGCAGATATAAAAATCATTTTAGTTTTCCTTATCATAGGGGGAAAAACATCATGGTCCACCAACTCAGGCCAAGCCCAAGATGTCTAACTAAATTACAAAATTCAATATTTGCCACGACTCCTCCAACATAAACAGATTTAAAAGATATGCAGGGCTTCCCTGGTGGCGCAGTGGTTGAGAGTCCACCTGCCGATGCAGGGGACACGGGTTCGTGCCCCGGTCCGGGAGGATCCCACGTGCCGCGGAGCGGCTGGGCCCGTGAGCCATGGCCGCTGAGCCTGCGCGTCCGGAGCCTGTGCTCCGCAACGAGAGAGGCCACAACGGTGAGAGGCCCCTGTACCACAAAAAAAAAAAAAAAAAAAGATATGCAGTTTCAAATTAGGTGGCTGCTGGCAAGGATGTTGTTATGTGCCGATAGGAAGAGAGCATCCTGGTAAATGTCCTTATCCTGGTCCTCAAGCTAAAAACAAACACCACAAACAAAAAAGGCATTCAATGTTTCTGCTCTCTTTGTTTCCAGGGAGTATTGTGAAAGTAATTATTCTGTTGTATTTAAGAGGCCTATTTCATGGATGGGAAAATGTATTAAATTTCATTTGGCAGTTATTCAATCCTGGTTAACGTTATCTCCAGAGATAACTGCTTCAAAACAGGCTTTCAGACCTCAGTTCTTTCTCCTCTACCATAATCCTTCTAAAAGAGTGTAGGATGGAAACTTTAGGAAACTTGTCATCAATTTCTAGACCTGCGAAAATGACACAAAACCAGAAATGCTGTTAGAAACATTTAGCTCAAAACGAAAGTTTGTAATTAATGGCACAAGGTTCAAAATCTTCCTTTTGACAGAGGTGTTTTTTAGAAAGAAGAAAAATAACAACAAGAAAATGGGGCAAAGAAAAAAGTCCTGGTAACTTTTACTTTTCTCTCTTCTTTCTCTTGTTTTGCCATAATCATAAAAAAAAAAAAAAAGCTGATGGGCTGGTTCTTTTTATTGTAATTGGACACCCATTGACAGAGAAAACAGTTTTGGTGTCTGAACTGTAATCTCCCCATGAAATATCAATTATACATGACAGTCATAGAGTGCTAGATTTCAGTTTCAATTATCTTGCCAGATCTGTCTGTGTCATATTAGAGGAAAGCAAACATTTTCTCAAATGTGCAAAAAATACCATTGAGTCCAAAAGGTGCATCTTTTAAAGAAGTGGGAAGTGGTCCTGCAAACTTTCTTTAATAGCTCACAGATGGGGACTCGGAAGTTCATGAAATAGCAGTGTAGACACTGTGAGGAACAATATTGGAGGCACCAAATTCTGTAGAAAATGAGACTAGGCTCTGATAACCAACGCTTTCGTGAGAAAAAGCCCTGACATCTGGGACACCCTTCAACCACGAATATAATTTCCATACTCCTCAGTTTTAAAAAAATTATCAGACCATTTAAAAAAATTCATGTGATTAAACCATTAAAAGGACTTTTCACTAAAGTCAGATCTGGATTGAATTCTTTAGTTTGGATTTCGATTCTTAAAATGTTTATTGGGAGAAGGCCTCCTCATTTTCTTAAAAACACCTGTTTTTTTCCCCCAGAAATTTCACAGCTTCACTTAGGCTTTGCCTGAAGTAAGGTAATTCCTTACTGGGCAATTCTTGGAAATGTATTTAATGCTTATTCCCCAGATGATAAAATTACTTTCGAGAGGATTTAAACACAATCTAAATGACCCTGACCTTGGCAGTGTCATGGGATCAGCTAGGCTGAAACTCCCCTGATGTCCACCAAAATGGTTAAAGATGAATGATTCTGCGATCTAGTTTGAGAGATGCAAACGGCTGTTACCTGATTTCAGTTCATCTTTTTATATTTTTTTTTCTTAACTCATAAGTTCCATCTAGTGAAACTGTTTCATTTCTCTCCTCTGCATACCCACCCTCCACCCCCAATTCTCTACATCATTTTCCTACACAGGAAACCAGAACTGGATGCAGCCCACCAAGCGGGGACCTCGGTGGGTGGTTAGCAGTCCATTCCATCCCTTCCTTCCCCGGGGTAGCAAGTTAGTAAGTAGGCTGGAGGGAACTAAAGTTAATCCATGCCTAGTGAACCAAGCCCATGTAGCACAGAGATTATGGTGCACTTTTGCAATTACTTGTAAGCAGCTTCTTTTGTCTAGTGTGAAGGAAAAGACAACTGGACACTTGATGTGTACTTGGAATTTCGGGTCCCCCCGGTGTAAACACACCGGTGTGAGGCCGACTGGCACACAAAGTGCTCTGTAGCCAGCCCAGGAAGTCCGTCACTAGGGATTCATCCTTACCTAGCTGGCCTTAGTTTTAAATTTTTTTAATTAATTTTTATTGGGGTATAGTTGATTTACAATGTTGTGTTAGTTTCTTTGCTGTACAGCAAAGTGAATCAGTTATACATATACATATATCCACTCTTTTGTAGAGTCACAGATGTGGAAAACAAACATGGTTACCGAGGGGGAAAGGGGGGGTGGATAAATTGGGAGATTGGGGTTGATATATACACACTACTATATATAAAATAGACAACTAATAAGAACCTACTGTATAGCACAGGGAACTCTACTCAGTACTCTCTAATGACCTATAATGGGGAAACAATCAGGCCTTTATTTTTTAAATGCTTTTTTTATTATCCAATTAACATCCGCTGATTTTCACATATTCGGAAAGGCAATGGAAGTGTGAAGAAGCTTGCCTGAACTAATAAAACATTTCTTTCCCATCACTTCCAAAATACTCAGCTTGTAAATGCTATATCCTCTGCGTATCACTTGGTCTCTTGGATATCAAGTTTCCAGCATGGCTTTTCATTGTTCTACGGATTAAGTCTAAGATCAATACCTTATGCTTCTGGGTCCTTCACCTGGACACCAGAGGACCATGCTTGTACCCTCCTATTCTTAAATTCCTTCATCTCAATATTCAGTTACCTACTTGTGGCTCCTCATCTGCTGCCTTCACTCCCACATCCCTAAGGCTTGAGCTAAGCCCTTCCTCTTCTGTCCCCCAGGGCTGGTTTCCTCCCCATGACCCCTGAACACTTCTCTTTCATTAGTCCCACAGACCCCCATACTCTCATTCCTCCTAGACTGTCTGGGTCTCCAGAACACTCATCATCTTGCTGGATCTGGACAGGGCTCTCCCCTGATGGTTCATTATGGACACCACCCTTAAAACACGCTCCAGGCCACTGTCTAACGGGGCAGGGCATACGCATCAATGATTTTGTTTTGCTGCTATTCACAAAGCCTATACTTGTCTTTTTTTTTTGGCCGTGCCACGTGGCATGCAGGATCTTAGTTCCCTGACCATGGATCAAACCCGTGCCCCCTGCAGTGGAAGCGCGGAGTCTTAACCACTGGACCACCAGGGAAGTCCCAAGCCTATACTTGTCTTGAAATGTAATTATCCCAAGGGCAAGCACTGGCTCCTTGTACAGGGCTGTAATATCACAAGGTGCAATTAGTTACTTCCTAAACTGGAAATGATGACACCATTGGCATATATCTCGTGAGACTAACTGAAATCTAAAAGCTTTCGGTACTGTCGAATACAGGTTTAGCATGTTTCTATCAAAAAATAAACATTTCATTTATTCAACGAATGCCTTAGGAATGCCTATTATATGCAAGCCACTGCAGGAAAAAATAATAAAAGATAGATGTGTGTATTCCTTTACAACCTCTTACATCTTAAAGACGAATTAATATAATTACTATATAGGGCAAAATAAGATGAATGTCATAAAGGAGTATAAGGTCATGTAGGGTTTTAAAGGATGGGTGAAATCGTATCAGATGGAGAAACCAGAGACTACTTCAAGAAGGTGGCATTTTAGATAGGGTTTGAATGATGGGTAGAATTTTGATATAGATTATCTAAATATATATATATTTTTAAAAACTGATATTTGGCATTAATTAACATCTCAACTTTAAATAAAAGTTCCTATTTTTACAACAAGAAGTGTCAATATTTAGATTATACATATATATATATATATGAAGCAGCAGCTAACGACTGCACATCAACGCGTTTTCATACCGTCAGACAACACATTTTGGACAAAAAGCAGACTTTTGTAAAGCCCTTTATAAACCTCAATGGCTTTGTTACAAAGTGAACAACATAGGGCATTTTGGATACAAATGGTACCTCACTGTGTGTGTGTATTATTGGCCTAAATGATTCACTCTTATTTAACTGCAATGAAGTCTTTCATCTCCCAGCTATACAATAATAGTTTCCATATGACCAGTGGCTCTGCTATAAATAAGATCAAAAGCAAAAGAAAGGATTTAATAAAAGAAAATGACATTAAGAGTAGCATTAAATCAGGGGAAAATACCAATATCCAACTCTTTGTGGGTTTTTTTTTTTTTTTGAGAATAAAGCTCCACAGAGTACTAAGCAGCTTCCCCAGTATGTCATGAAAAGGCATTTACAAGCAGTAGGCATGTGCAAAACCCATTTGCATAGGCCTCAGAGCGGCAAAGATGAAGTTGGGGTGTGGGACGGGGAGAACACCCCCCATGTAGAGGCAGGCCGGAGGACAGGTACCAGACCAAACAGCTAGTTTTACGGTGCACAGTTCAAGGGAACGTGTCAGTGGCAGCCGTCCATTCACGTCTCTGTCTTTTTCTGTTCTATTTTATGGAGATGGGCTTTTTGGTAATCCCGAGTTTCTCAGAGAATCATAACATTGCTCAACCCTAGTACATGAGTTCTGAGAAAGGAAGTTTTTTTTGGCAATGCACAGTGACTTGATATGAAGAGCCAACTTCTCAAACAAATTTTCTTCTAGTTCTTTAAAAAAAAAAATTACAATGTTAATCTCTATTCCCGACTGGATAAACAGCTGCTAATAACCCCCAGCTCCCAGGGGAGGAGGTCGTTTCCTTTCATCTTCAGGCTGGTGGATATCTGACATGCACTGGACTTTAGTGATTCCACATGTTTTGTACTTGGCCTTTTTCAAAACTGCCTTGTCCTGGTTCTGCCAATTTGGGTTCCTTTTCTGCCTTTCCCCGAGATTGCCTCCATGAACTTGGAGGACGTACTCAGTTCTGGGACTACTTATTTGAAATCATAGTTCTTTTACTGTGGGTGTATTTAAAGAGGAAATTCAAGCACTTATAATACCTAAAGGAAGTTAAAGCCTTGGACCTTTGTATTTGAAGCCTTGGGAGGGAGACAGCCATTTCAGAGGGAGCAAATTATTCACTCAAGGGCTGGCCATGTTCAAAGATGCTCAATTTCTAATAGCATCACTAATGCGATTAGTTTATCTGTTTGCGTCCTAAATAAAGGAGCCAACTTCAATACTTTTTCCTCTAATAGGAAGTACCCTGCAGAAGATGACAGGGCCAGCCGGGCCCCAGACTCTTTCTCACTTGTCCCTAAGCACCTGCTTTTACTGGTGACCTCAGTTCTACACCTCAAGATTCAGACATTTCGCAAAACAGCTTTTTAAACAAAAACCAGCTGTTTCCCATCTAGACTGCAGGGGGAAAATTTTTGGGCGGCTCACAGAAACATTACCCAGAGACTACCATTCTCCAATAACTTTCACACACTTTCAGCTCCGAACGAGACCCATCCCTGTGCAGAAGCTGGGGAGCAGGCAAATGTGAAATTAAAATGTGGAAACTCAACACTGTGGTTTTTGACAATACGTCCAATTAACTGCTTGAAAATGAATGTGGCTATTGTATCAGGACAATGCTTCCTCAAAAGACGTCATTTAACTAATATTGGACAGATCTTTTGGTTAAACTCAATTTTAGAGTTCTAAGTTGACTTATGGACCTAGAGGAAGCTATAATTATGCACAGCTGTGAATGTCAACCAATTAGGTAGACTCCCCGCATTTCAGAAATTCGACGTTAACACTTCTGTGTTTTTTTTTTAGGTATGCACTCCTAAAGGTGCTTTGCCTAAACCCTCTTCTTATTTCAAATCCATTTTGCACTTCTGTTTTCTAAGCAATGAAGATACTTTTGATTAAAAAAAAAAAAATTACAGCCCCAGTAAAAGTTAACAGAACACAACACCTACAGGTTTTGAAAAAAATATAAAATAGCCAAGGTCTAGTCTTGGCTTTTAAACGGTGCCAAGTTGCTCCAGTATTTTCTGTTTTGGTATGAATGACATAACTGAATTACTTCATGAGCTGCTACTTTAATTCCTAAGGGTGGAAAATTCCATGAGTTAATTTAATTTGGATGTAAAAAATATACATGAAAATTCACTCTTCCTGTCGACTCTCCTGTGAAGGATGCGAGCCAGTTGTCGGAGCTGCCGTGCTCGGAGGAGGGGCTCCCGGCCCAAGGCAGCCCTGCCTGGCATACCGCATCATCGGGTCATTTCCCTGCTTCCACCTGGGCACTTAAGATCCTTGCTTTTCTGCGTATTTTTTTGGATCATGTTTATTCTATGGCTCTGTAATGCCTTTTCTAGCCTTGTCTCTATTGAAATCCAACGCAGACTCTAATATGAGCTCAATGACCTCTCCTCCGGGAAACTTTCCTAGCCATCCCGAAGGCTGGCCAATGTTCGTCCTTCTCCGACTCACCTCTCGGGTCACTTAATCATTCCACCCTGCGTGATAGTTAGTTAGGCACATACTTGTGTTATCATCCCCCCAGAGCCAAAGGCCTGTGGGTTCAGAGACTTTCTCTTACACATGTATGTATCCTCCAAGGACCTGAAGCACAGACAATAGAGAACGAGTGAAGAAACATCTGTGTAATTTCTAACCTCTACAATACAGATTCTTCCCTTCAGAAAATCTGCTTTCCTGAGAAAATGAGGGTAATATTACCTTTTAAAAATGTACAGGTCGTGTCTTCTCTAACTTACGGACTGTTTAGCACTGTGTCTTTGTCCCCAACAAAATGTAACTGTGCTACTGAAAGCGTCTACCTGCTTTTTCCTCTGTTATTTAAGAAGAAAGCAAAGTCAAAATGTGTTGAGGTAACAGAGTCTGTTTTAAATGTGTTTTTATATTTTAAAAGCAGAGGAGACAACCGTTGGGTTTTATGTATTTAAGGTTCATGACACCAGGGTGCTAACCACAGGGGAAAGATTAAGGAACTAGGCTTGGCTTGTCCTAGAAGCAAGGAGAAAGGGAGTCCTTTGGGTTTGACGGTCCAGTGCAGACTGACTGTCTCATTTCTAGGTCACGGGGCCTGAATTCAAGTAAAATGGGTATTGGGGGAAGAAAAAGGGGATATACCTAATTTAGACCTAGCGCTGTGGGATCTGGGCACACATCATGCCGAACCACTTGTCTTAGAGCTTGTTAATGGAGAGTAAATGGTCTCCCTGCTATGGCTGGATTCAAAACCTCTTGACTTTTGTTTAAACGGATGCTGAAATATCAATGTTGACCTCAAGGATTCTAAAACTGTCGTAACTAACCCATGGTCAAGAGAACTTCTCTAAGTCAGACAGAGAAAGACAAATACTGTATGTCTCAGTTATATGCAGAATCTAAAAAAATGAACTCAAAGAAATGAGAGAGTAGAATGGTGGTTGCTGGGGGCTGGGGGAAATAGGGGGATGTTGGTCAAAGGCGAGAAACTTCCACTTATAAAATAGATAAGCCCTGGGAATCTAATGTACAGCATGATGACATTAATTAACAACACTGTATTGTATATTTGAAAGAAAAAAACCCAATTATGTGAGGGGATGGAGGTGTTAACTAACCTTACTGGAGTAAACATTTTGTAAAATATACATGTATCAAATCGTTGCACTGTACACCTTACACTGACATATGTTAGATGTCAATAATATCTCAAAAAAGCCGGCAGAAGTTTTTTAAATGAAGGGAGTTTCTTCAAGTTATTTTCCCTTTCTGCCTTTTCCGCCCAGGTTTTCTTAAAATAAAGTACAACTTGGATATAGATAAAACCTTTCAATTGAGGTTGCTAATCAGTTTCAGAAATTTTTGATAATTGTGGAGAGTAGGAGAGATGGTAGAACACTAGAGACAGGCAAATAATCCTCATTAAAGAAAAACAAAACCCAATGTAGAAGCTATAGAAAGATGATGCTGATGACTAAGATCTTGGGTGAAATTCCGTAACAGGCCATTTAAAAGACAGTTCCGAAATGCTCTGAAACACAGGCGATGACCTCTCAACTCAGTTTAGTTCCACCAAGAACAAGTCTTTCTGTATAAAACTCGTTCACGGGAATGCTGCACACCTGGCGTTTGGTGACAAATTTGCCAACAACAGAGCTGCAGAATATGTGACTGAATGAGGATTTAAAGGAGACCCTGACACCGGAAACGGTATGAAATTCACTGATACAACAAATAGTGCACAAGGACAGTTGACGGACATGTGGCTGATGGATTTCAGCTGATTTCAAGTTCAGTGTTTGTCAGTAGAATGATGATGTCATCAAATACTGCCAGTAGGATGCTGTTAGGTGGCCTTTAATGAAGACACAATGTATTTAATGGGTTTTGTGACAGATCCACCCTAGTCTGTGCTAATGATTCCTTGAGCACTGTATTCAGTTTGAGATTCACACTAAATGGTCCTGGGCGAGCAGTGGGGGAGTATTCTTTTTAAACTTGGAAGAATGCACTGGAAAGTTATAAAGTCAAAACTTTTTTTTTTTTAGGATAAATATTTGAAGATACAGATGTATACCCTAGAGGTAAAAAAAAAACGAGTAGACTGTCTTCAAGTTTCTCAAGTATTTGTTGAGTTGACTTAGGGGTAACTCCAATGGGCAGAAAAATGAAAACTTCACAGGGAAATACATTTGGGCTGGACCTAAGGAAGAAACTTCTAAAGTCTGATGGAAATGGGATTTGTGGTCATTTAGAGTACGTAGCCTTGGAGGAAGGAGGCTAATAGAGGCTTGTTCACTGCCTGGCAGCGAATTCGTAGAGGGATTTGGAAGGAGATGCCTTCTAAGGGTCTCTGAGATTATATGCTAATAATTGCTTAGAAATGAAGCAGGTGCTCAAACATACACAGAAATTTATGGAATCAGAATCCCTGAAAACCCAAGAGGAACAAGACTGAGGATGACTAAGCCCCTGTGGTTCACACCTTTGTTGAAGACGGCCACGTAGAAACAGAGTTTTCTGACTTCTGTTACTTGCATTACAACATACCAGTAAATGCTACTCAAAGTATCACATCACGGCCCACTACTCTCTCCTGGGGCCAAATCAGATTGGCAGAACTAAATAGCAACAGGGTGCAGAGAGCCAAGGGGCAACTAAAGAGTTCTCTTGGGTTTCATCAGTTAACAGAACACGAGTAATACCAGCCACAGTTTTGAAATTGCTATGGCGTCGGGTGAGAGAGGAAATTTGTTGCGGCAGTGTAATATTTAGTACAAAGAGTGCTGGTCTCGTTGCTGGCTTGTCTGGTTTCTAATCCTAGCTCGGCCATTAACCAGAGAGTATCCATACCTGGGTCACTTCCCCCTCTGGGCCTCAGTCCTCAGCAGTAAAATAAAAGCAACGGGCTAAATGACTTCTGCGGTGCTTTCAGCATCTAAAATTCAATGGTCCTAATTCCTAAGAACTATAAAAGCAGAACTCATTTGTTTATCCTCTGAAATCTAAGTGGTCAAAGCTCTCCTATATTTAGTGTCACTGAAATAAAAAGGTGCTTCTTCACCTAATGACTGACCTTCTAATGAATTCTTTGTAATCCAAAGTCACACTAAAAATGATACTGAAAAGAGGGAAAGTGGGCTAAGACTGGCTTATACCAGTGGTTTCTAAAACGTGTGCCACATGTCACCTAGGAGTCTAGTAAGAGGCCTCAGGTGATGCTGTGGAGAGCAGGTGTGGGTGGTGTGTTTCACAGGGCTCCTCCACCCCTAGGTCATCTAGGGCAACTAGATCGTTAGGAGACCACTACTCCTACCAAGTGACAATCTGATCCTTCCCTCCCAGATACCAGAGCTGGGCCCTGCTCTCCTATGAGTCTTACCACACTGCCGCAGCAATTTTTTAAAAAATATATACCGTATCCTACGAGACTGTGAACCCCTTGAGAGCAGAAACCACAACTTAGCATAGAGCTCAGCATTTGGTAATGACTTGGTAAATGTTTTTGAAATGAATAGATGGGCTTTAAGCAAAAAGGCTCTGGGACCCACACTAATATTATATATTAATAGTATAGAAGCTTTTCAGCTAAAATGATCCCACCATTGCTGACTCTACTGACGAGTAATCAAGAGCAGGAACAGGGCTTCCCTGGTGGCGCAGTGGTTGAGAGTCCGCCTGCCGATGCAGGGGACACGGGTTCGTGCCCTGCTCCGGGAAGATCCCACATGCCGCGGAGTGGCTGGGCCCGTGAGCCATGGCCGCTGAGCCTGAGTGTCCGGAGCCTGTGCTCCGCAACGGGAGAGGCCACAACAGTGAGAGGCCCGCGTACCGCAAAAAAAAAAAAAAAAGCAGGAACAGAATCACATGAAGGTATCGGGTTGGCCAAAAAGTTTGTTCCAGTTTGTCCATGAGACAGTATAGAAAACCCGAATGAAGTTTTTGGCCAACCCAATATTTTTACTTTTTTTTTTTGCGGTACGCGGGCCTCTCACTGCTGTGGCCTCTCCCGTTGCGGAGCACAGGCTCCGGACGCGCAGGCTCAGCGGCCATGGCTCACGGGCCCAGCCGCTCCGCGGCATGTGGGATCTTCCCGGACCGGGGCACGAACCTGTGTCCCCTGCATCGGCAGGCGGACTCTCAACCACTGCGCCACCAGGGAAGCCCAAACCAACCCAATATTTTTGATGTGAGTTTCATTCTTGTTCTGTTAAAAGAGGAGTGAGGTGACCTGAAAGACTTTTTTTCAGGGCTCAGCTGAATACTGCATGAATAACGGAGAGGCATATTTGGAAAACCGCTGTTTCAGTAACTTATCAAAAATGTAATGATTTAGTATCAAAATTGATATCCGAGGGCTTCCCTGGTGGCGCAGTGGTTAAGAATCGCCTGCCAATGCAGGGGACACGGGTTCGAGCCCTGGTCCGGGAAGATCCCACATGCCGCAGAGCAACTAAGCCCGCACACCACAGCTACAGAGCCTGAGCTCTAGAGCCCCGCGAGCCACAACTACTGAGCCCGCGTGCCACAGCTACTGAAGCCCACGCGCCTAGAGTCTGTGCTCCGCAACAAGAGAAGCCACCACAATAAGAAGCCTGCGTACTGCAACGAAGAGTAGCCTAGAGAAAAGCCCATGTGCAGCAAAAAAGACCCAATGCACCCAAAAAAAAAAAAAAAAAAAAAAAGAACTGATATCCGAGGCACAGAGGGGAATGATATCTGGGGGTAAGAGTTTCTAAGCAGGTGAGTAATAAACACAGCTATTTCTTTCTTTCTTTATTTATTTTTGCGGTACGTGGGCCTCTCACTGTTGTGGCCTCTCCCGTTGCGGAGCACAGGCTCCGGACGCGCAGGCTCAGCGGCCATGGCTCACGGGCCCAGCCGCTCCACGGTGTGTGGGATCTTCCCGGACCGGGGCACGAACCTGCATCCCCTGCATCGACAGGCGGACTCTCAACCACTGCGCCACCAGGGAAGCCCCCAGCTATTTCTTTAATCTCCCACATTCCGAAATTTCTGCTTGGATTCCATTAGAAAACTGGGAGGCTAAGGTAAGAAAAACAACTTAATGTTTTAAAATTAACTACTCCAACCACCTAGCAAGGAGCACTCACCACACCTCTTGCCACTTAGCACAGACATGTTGATTTAAGAATAAGTGTTTAGACAAGGTGGGATTTAATCCAGCATACTACCATACTGGAGGAAAGTTCTTTACCTTTCCATGTGGGTAGGGAGCTGCTTTGGGAAACTGGCCATAAGACACCTAGAAACTTCTCTCTTGTCGACCAACATTTGTTAAGATTTGAAAATCATGAGTTCTAACCACCTGAAATTAGCTCTTAAAAGGTATAACTATAGATCCTGTCTGAGGAGTGCTCATGATGGTAAGACAGAGCATGGAATTCACAGTCAAAGTCCCCTGAGTTTAAATCTAGCTTCCGGACTTGATATTGACCACTCAAACCTTCTAAGGCTCATCTGACCAACACCTAAAATGGAACGCATTACCATCTTCACTGGGCTCTTGTGAAGATGGCCTGAGATAAGGTATATGGAGCTCCTAGCTGAAGGGCTGGCCACTTGTCAGGCACTCAGAAAATATTGAGTTTCCTTTCTTCCCTTTTAACTGACAATTTATCTACTGGGAGGGAAACAAAATGTAACACATGGTACTCGAGGAATTGACAATCTAGTTGGTAAGACAAAAATCAGACCTACCAAAGATATATAGCTTTGCCTAAGTGGGTAAAATAAATATCTAGCCAATGGTATGATTCATAGCGCTGTGAGAGTAGAAAAGAAAAAGACTCTCACAGGTGGAGGTGGCAAGGAAAGGCTTCCTGGAAGAGACAGAATTTGAGTGAGAGTTTTGAGAATGGGTGGGAATGAGATGGGCTAAGAGCAGTGGATAGAACAGGACAAGCCAGATAGACGCAAAAGACGTACCTAGTGAGAATGCACAGCGCAAATGCTGGTAATATGCAGAGGTTGGTCTTGCTGGCAAAGTTTCTGCATTGGAAGAGCTAAGCACAAGGCTTTTGGTAGACAGTGATGGGCTTAATAAGCTAGGCTAAGAAATATGTAGATAATGGAAAGCCGGTGAAGGTTTCTGAGCAGGAAGGAGCAAGGACAAATAGTATCACCTAGAAAGCGCACAAGAATCAACATTCGCTCGAGTGCTATGAGCCATGCTGCTGTGAAAAAAAAAAAAAAAATCCCTTTCATGATACTAATACTTAGTCATTCACTGAAGACCTACTTCAGAACTCCAAGGAAAACATTTTATGAATCAAAAGCTAAGTACAATATGTTAGCAATTAAATGAGATAACATAATGGCCCAGGCAGAACCACGGTTCTCCCCACCACGATTGCAAGCTGCTGCAGAAAGAAATGCTTCTATCATCTTCCAAGTGATCAAGCCATTTCGTTTTGATTTTGGAAGGCAGGGAGAGAGGAAACGAGGAGAGACGGAGGTCAAGAGAATTCAAAGCTATCTGTTCTTTAATCAGAAGGAATTATTAAGGAGAGTTATAAAGGAGATTGGCTCAAAACAAAACCAGCCCTGGGATGGGTGTTAAGTTACTGCAACTCGCTTACACTCCAGAACAACAACTGAAGGTGTGTAGCTGGGAATGAAACTCCCACCAGCACTGGTCCGACGTTTCCAGTGTGTACCTCCCACTGCTACTTTATTTACTGCAGCTGGCCAACGTTTTATGGCCTGTTTCATGTATTAAAATTCAAATGTGGAAAACATTACCAGTATCCTCCTTGAATTTTTTTTGTTGTTGCTGGGGGGAGGAAGGGGGGGTGGGTTTTTCCCTTCCCCTTCAGCTTCCTTTTTATTGTGGAATGTATCAAATGGTCAAAGGCTAACTTCAGACTGACTAAATTCAAAAACTATTTCCTTTGTTCTGATGTTTTTGTTTGAAAAGTCATACCAGTTTGCGCAAGGCAAGAAATGAGGATCCGATCTCTTGTGCACACGTTGGGGTTTCGGGCTGAGGAGCTCAGATGCGCTGGGCGCCCTGAACGTTTTTGAGAAAAAAGGAGAAAGACTGCTAGGCCTCCGTCGGCTTCAAAGGGCAGCAGGTTGTCCTGCCATGGCTTTGGAGTTACTCTGTGATCTGGTTGGCTCGGCCGTCACCCTTGACTGCATTAGAAATGTCTTCAGGAGAGTGAGTGGGCACTTTTCCTCATCAGCAAAACTAGCAGTTTTATTGCTTCGGCATCGTTTCTTCCAAAATAATTAAAGACGTTGCTGTGTAATATGGGCTGATGATTTCCCCTTTTCTATTGCTCTGTTCATTCTCTCCCCTCCCCCTCCATCTGGGTCAGTCCCACTTGCCATCTCCAAAGATGAGTCTAGTCTCTTCCTCCTATCCCACCTCTGAATCAAACTCAAAGAGGCGGCAATTCAAAGGTCAACTAAAAGGTTCCAGAAAACATCTCTGTATAGTTTATTATTTTAAAGAACCACTTAACCTACATCTGGTATTTAAGAGCAAACTTTACATATTTATGGAAAAAAAAAAAACCTGTCTCTGAAGCAACGTCCTGGGTGCACGTTGCATCCGTTTAACATATGCAAAACGAACACAGCTACAGAAATTAAAGTATTTTTCTCTTGATTGAGAGCAGATATACAGAAATGGTTGTAAGTCACAGATCTGGCTTTTAATAAAGCCAGATTTCTTAATTAAAAGCAGTATTGTTTAAACATTGTAGTTAAAAAAAAAAGCTGTACAAACTGAAATCTCATATTATATGCATCCCAAGCGTATTTAGCACATTACCTGAGGCCAAGCTAAATTAAAATCTAGATTTTCCTTTTGTAAACTCTTAGCAACTGCCATGAATAGACAAACAATTTTTACTCAATGAGGAATTTTTAGGGTAGAGTCTACGAAAAGCGAAAAAGGAAAAAAAAAAAAAAAGATTTAGCTTTGGCATTCAAAAATACCTTTCCACGTTTTAGAAGTGAGTTCACTGCTTCTATTTATAAACCAGTATTTTTGGTTTCAAATTGGTTGCAGGTTTCCATAACATACCGCTCAGGATGGGACTCTTAATCTTTTCTTAAGAGAAATGCAAAGGAGGGCAGAAGAATACTTCTGAACGAGAAAAGAACTTAAAGAGCCTCACAATAACCTGCACTTCTTTTGCATTCTCCTTTTGGAATCATCTTTAAGTAAGAGATGCTCTAGTGATAATGGAAAATAGACCTTCATACGTGCAACTTTCGGAGAGCCTGTAAGGCACGAAACAGGACACTAAGGTGTCCTCTGGTCAGGAGTTGGTAAAGAGCAGAATTACACAGAATCACTAGTAATATGAAATTCCCCACCCATATGGTCACTTCATTCATTGTCATCACTTAACATTTTGTTAGGGGGATTTGCTGAATCTTTGTAATCATCCAAGAAAGAATGCACTACCAAGTCCTTTCCAAAAGTAAGCGGCAAAATTGAAATTTCAATTGTAATGTGGACAAATCTGCTTAATTAGTATTCAAATAAACACATTCATAAATAGGTAGTGGTAAAACTACGACATACTGAAATTACATGGTGCCACATCATCTATTTAGACAGACACACCATATATTTCTACCTCCCACAGCATACTCAGAAGCAAAAGACATTGATGTGGCTTATTTAATAATAATTTAAAAAATCCAACCTATTCACATGTGAAATGCCAGCAACGTAACATGAACATTGGGATCTTTAGCTGAAGTCCCCAAACTGAAGATCTGAACACACCAGCAATGACCCAGCAATGATCTCCTAGGCTTATACTTAAGTGAAATGAAAACATATGTCCACACAGAAACTAGTACATGAATGCTCACAGGAGCATTATTCCTAATAGCCAAAGACTGGAAGTAACCCAAATATCCATCACCTGATGAGTGGATATTTAACGTATAGCTATACAATGGAATCTTTTGGGGAATAGGCCAAAAAAAAAAAAAAAAAAAAAAAAAAAAAGAATTATGCTCTGATAAATGATAAAACATATATAAACCCTGAAAACATTATGCTAAGTGAAATAAGTCAGTCAGAAAAGACCACCACCTACTGTGGGATTCCATTTATAGGAAATATCTAGACTAGGCAAATCTATAGAGACAGAAAGTAGGTTAGTAGTTGCCAGGGGCTAGGGGGAGGGAAGGATGGAGAGTGACTGCTAACGGGCATGTGGATTTCTTTTCTTTTTGTAGGGGTCAAAAATGTTCTAAAATTAGACTCTGGTGCTGATGGCATAACCCTGAGAATATATGTAGAACACGGTACATTGTAAAAGTGAAAGGGGTGAACTGTAGGTTAAATAAATTACATCTCAATAAAGCTGTTTACAAAAGAAAAAACTGCAGCAGTAGTATTTGTACTAGAAATTCTAATTCTATAAGATAACTAGAGTCCCTAAATTTAGTCACTTACCATGAGTGAATGTCTGTTGGCAGAAAGAAGACCGGTTCCATACCCTGAGGCCAGACCACCCATTGCTCCGTTATGAGCCGGTCCAATGATTCCGTGCATGTCCCCATGACCACCAGGCATGGCTGTGGACGGGCCCACGGCATGATTCCGGAGAACATGAATAGCATCGTCCAGTCTTTCTAAACGATCTTCAATTCGGCTTTGCTGTTGGTTAATAAATGATGTGAAATTTGATTTAGTTCGAAATTCGTGTGTAGGTTATATAAATAAAACCTGAGTTGACACGAATCACACTTTGGGTCTCTGAATATATGTTTCCAGTAAAGTTTATTTCCTTAAAATTATAATAAAAATAAATAGTGACCTTCCTAGAAAACTGGTGAAAATTGTTAATGCTATAATTATGGTGTAATTTTTTGTGAACAAATTCAGTAATTCTTCCAGGACATTGTTAGTACACATGCTACACTATATTGCATAACTTTGAAAGAGAATTTAGATTTACTTCAGAAAAGAAAAAACATTTATTGAGTTTAAGGAACGTTCTGGCAGGCAATTGTTAAAGATTTCAAAAAGTTAACAATGGAAAGGTGACCTATTTATAGTTTCCCAATTAAATTATCTTCTTAAGGGCATATCTCCTGGGTTTCCTCTGTGCCATATGATATAGTGTTATGTATCAAGTCAGGGACAGGTAAATGCGTACAGACTGTAATTTCTTATCAAGTACTAACAATTTTTACTGTGTTTCTTGCTTTCTAGCTACCATCACCAGCTTGTGTGTGTGTGTGAGTGTGTGTGTGTGTAAAGGGAACTGGAGCCTCAAAACGGCTAAAGAAAAACATCGCAAAAATTCTGTCAACCAAAGTGGTAGGAGATTTCAAGACTGAAGAATCATAAAGACTTGAATGAACTGTTCACCAGGGGCTTCTAATTGATTTCAAAGCCCTTACTATAGTAGAGAATTCACTACCTTATAAAATGAAAAACCAGCTGATCTTTTTTTCACCCCAGCCATTAGGATCCTAGTTTTCCACAACTGGATACAGCCTATATGGATGGGTTTTGGTGAAGAAATTGGACATGGAGATGTGTATTCATTTTTTTCAGTGTGATCCATAATGATATCAAACAAACATCTCCAGGGTGCACTTTAAAATATACCGTCTCACTGGATCCTCACTCTACATGTGTAAGCAAGCAGCGAAGACATTATTATCCCTTCCTTATAGATGTGCAAATGAGGCTCAAAGAAATTAAGTGAATTAATCATTCAATGTCACACCGCCAGGAAATGGTAAAGTCAGGGTTACGATCTAAGTCTTCAAATCTAGTGCCTCTTTGTACCGGATCATGCTACAATCCACTTTGATTTCCAACGGGCTGTGCAAACAGATACACCAGCTCTCCCGCCTGAGAAAAACAATTTCTAATTATTCCCTACTAACAGAAAGAACGTGTGTCTAATACAGTCAGCCTAGGGTACAGAGCCTTCTGATTTGGTGGGCTTTGGTGTTAAGGGGCCTCCTTTAAACTCCTAGCTCTGCTGCTTATGTGACCTTGGAAAAGTGACTAAACTTCTTTGAGTCTATACTTCTTAATTTATAAAAATAGGAATGATGATATACGCTTCCAAGTGTAAGCGTGAGCACGAAAAGAAATAATACACGTGCCTATCATCCTTTCCGGCTCACAGCTTTTGGGTGGAGAGCAGTTTCTGCTTGGGAATCCCCTCTTGAGTGTTCAGAATTCAAAGAGAATTAAAGCTGCCGTTCACAACTGTAAACCTAGTCTTTACAGCTCTAGAGCTGGAAAAAAACCAGTTTTGATCGATGGGTCCCAGAGACTGACTAATGGAAGGAAACACTTAAAAGGACGATGGCCTGTAGATTCATGGGGCTTACGTAGGCAGTGCTTACACCGTCTCAATCTGTGGTCACCTTATTGGCTAAAATGTGGAGGTGGCCGATTTACACACGACAGCATGGAAAAGCACAGTGAAGGGGAAATCCACCTTTGTATCTGCATTTTTAGATTTTCCTTAAGTTGTTAGCCAAAAGGAAGAAAGGAAACCCTGAACGGCTGACAAGACAACATAAAGATAGATAGATAGATACATAGATCTATGCCTACTTCCATGTTCCATCTCAAAATATGCAGAGAAAAAGGGAAACTCAACCTTGAAGAACAGCTCCTTGCTGCTACCCCTCCCCATCTGACTCATATACAGACCAGACAGTGCACAGAGCAGTGTTGCTTCATGCATGTTTCCAGCCCCTTCCACCTAGAGCTGAGGGTCAAACACTGAATCATCATGTGATTATTTATAATATTAATTACACCAAGGGAAAATTTTCAGCTATTCCCTACAAGAGAGATTTAATGAAATTACTAGATTTCCGCGAGAATCAAAGTGAATGAGGAAATAAGCAGTAGGCTTCTTATTCAGAGGTCAAGAGGAACACGCCTATAAACCTGTTATTCTGGAAAGCAAAGCACAGAGACGTAGACTCTCCAAGTGTTCCAGCTCCACAGCACAGCTGGAACTCCGGCACTCTCATGTCAGGAGAGGCATCTAATCATTGATGCACATCTTCCTCTCAAGGGGAGGAGGCCATGATCCTTCCAAGATTCTCAATCTCTTACCTGGTTCTAGATATTTAGAGCCCTGAGGCTTCCACTGTAGTAGTATCTGGGTTACAATCTATAAACAGGAACAAGCACCGTCTAATAACTCTGGCTCTAACCAAACGCGTGGGCTTACCTGACGTGAAAATAAGAACCTTGGAGAGTGAACTCAATGGTAAAGGAGACACATGGCCTGAGAATGGTCAGAGTGGGGACTTCCCTGGCGGTCCAGTGGTTAAGACTTCACCTTCCAATGAAGGGGGTGTGGGTTCAATCCCTGGCCGGGGAGCTAAGATCCCACATGCCTTGTGGCCAAAAAACCAAAACGTAAAACAGAAGCAATATTGTAACAAATTCAATGAAGACTTTAAAAATGGTCCACATCAAAAATAATCTTAAAAAAAAAAGAAAGGCCAGAGTGAAGATGTGCAGATGAAACTTACCAAAGAGTGTAAGGGTCCTTCATAATTAGGAGATGATGAAGCCTGTCCTCCATTTCTAGACCAAACAGCTGTGCCTGCTGATATGAAAATGGGAATTACAATGAGATCCGTATAATCTTAAAAATAATCTTACCAACATTTTAAACAGTTCTTGTAAAAATTAGCAATATTGATTTCTACTTGGACAACAGGGAAATACACGTAAACTTCCCATACAAGAATTTGGGGGCGAGGAAAACATTTTAAATGTAAAACATGTAGACTGTACGTGGACTCAGAATTCTCTCAGGCTTCCTCCTAAAAGGGAACACTTCAGTGATTCTGAATTTTAGCTAGAGAAATGTCCCTTTGATAGAAAACTATCATACACAGTCAAGGTACTTTTAAGAGTGCAAAGAGGGGCTTTCATTACACCCTCATGCAAAGCCAGTTTGTTAAACCAAAATTCTCTCACCAATGAAAAGCAGCTCTGCTACTTGTTTTTTAAATGATCTTTAAGAAAGGATAAGCCTTCAGAAACTTTTCAAGGAAATAAGATTAGCTGGCAGCGATCCACTAAACCAGAACTTTAAACACTCAATATAACAACATTAAGTAATTTCTTCCCAAGAAAACACGTTTTTAATGATTCACTATACTTAAAGAAAGATTCCTGCTATAATAAACATAACATGTCTAACCTACCACTTTCAAAATAAAAACCACTTTTAAATTTAAAATAATACATACTCCATGTAGAAAACTTAGAAAATAAAAAAAATTCAAGAAAGGGGAAAAAAATCTATGATCTCACAGAAATCTCCTGCTCCGACACTGTTAGCACTTTAAAAATCCATTCTTCCTGCCATTTCTGGGTGTGCATGTGTGTGTATTTTTATGCTAAATAAAAATAGAATATTTCGTTCAATTACTTTTAGTGACAGAATCTGGACAGAGCGATTGGTGTGAAAATAGCAGTCTATCCCCATATTTATATCTTCATAAAGTTCTTTCTTCCTAACATGTGCTCTTCCAGGATGGATTACCAGCACCCCAAAAGTGGCCTTGTTTCAGTGTCTTCCACATAAAGCATGCTCCTCGGTTTGGGGGATTTGTGGCGTTTTCTGGAATGATTTGTTCCCCGTAACTTTCCCCTCCCATCCTTAACCTGGAAGTGGAGTGACAGAGTGGTGAGCCCTGGATTCCAGCCTGAGCTCTGATATTGCTACTGATGGATCCTCAGCACATCCCATACTCTTTCTGGGCCTTCGTATGTCCATCTGTAAATCAGAGCATTCAACTCAAACAGCTGTTCTCAAACGTTATTAGGTTCTAGAATATTCTTTTTTCCAAATTACAAAATGGATGAAATCCGAGCTGCTTTGTTTGAAATGGGGAACTTGGGAGTTCTCCCTGTCCAGACTCCCTCACCCCTGGCCTCACTGGGCTCCGTGTTGTCTCAAGCCTTCTCTGGCTCTGGACATTGACACCTGTGATCATTTTCCAGAGCCTAACAATATGGTACTGAGCCGGAAGTGTACAACAATTCTGAACCTGACTTTTCTGTCATGGGGAGTATTTCCTTGCTGCTCCATTATCTTCTATGTCATCTCTGGCTCTTCCCGGTTTCAACATTAGCTCTCTGGAGATATGAACTAAAAGGTCCAAGCTATTTCCCTCTCTATTCTGTGACCCCCCTGGTGTCAATGGAGGCTTGGAAAAGGCTGATATGAAGTCTCACCTAAGCCACTCTGAAAGCTTTGTGGCCATCTGAAACCTCCCACTCTTTACCAGGGAACCCACGTTATGAGGGGCCATGTGAGTGCTGCATGCAGGGAATAATAGAGAGATGGAGGTGGCGGCATTCAGGCAAGTGACTCCAGTCTAAATTACAGTAAGGTCAGGTTTCAATCAGGTACAGATGTGATTTCGTGTTTTTTTTTTTGTTTTGTTTGTTTTTAAGAAGCCACCTGTCCTCTTTCCCAAGAGAAGAGACATGTACCAGACAAGGCCTTTCTGGAAGCATTTATACTGGAAAGGCAATGCGCCTTTAAAATGGAGCTCCGAAAAGTGCAATGCTTTACTAACACAATTTAACAACTTATAATGTTATTATTTGAAGCCACAGGTCATGTTAATTTGTTCTATTAAATGGCAAAACATCCCCTTTTACTCCACAGCTACATCACAATTTATTTACATAATTATAGTTTTCTTCAAACATTACAGTAACAAGGACTTTAAAGAGGGAACCTGAAAAGTCTAAAATTTCTGTGGGAAATGATCCTTTTGAACAGTCTATATTTGATGACTACATAATCTATATTCCTATTCATGACGATGTGAACTGGGTTTTCTCATTGAGATGTTTTCTTGGAGTATATTATTCTGTGCAGTATCTTCTACAGAGCCAAGATAAGTTTAAGAAGGAAGTTTCCCACATGCCTGTATTTCTAAAAACATGTAATTTTTAAGAAAAGTTTTGGATGTAAATGACTTCACCATCGTAGGGCAGTCTGTCTCTCCCACCTCTTCCTATTTGTCTGTCCAGAAATGCTCTGGTTTGAGCTTTTGGAGGGAGTGAGTTTCCACCTAGTAGCACAGGAAGTGTAAGGGGGAAACCATTCCATAAACTGACACTCGGATGCAGTGGATTTATGGTACTGTACCTGACAGAGACGGGGGAGAGCCAACAGGAGTTGAAGGGTTTGATGAAAAGCTGTTGTTAGTGTGATCTGGAGAATAGATCTTAAAACAGTGGGGAGAAAAAAAAACAAACAAACCCTCATTCATTGGGAATAAATATTCAACAATTTTAAACTACAAAGTGTCAATGCAATTCATTTACGAATTCCAAGGTACACAATGCATTCAACGATCAACTGTAGTACCAATATTCTAAAATGAAAAACTTAATTGATTTTTCAATAGAAGAGCTATTGAGGTGGTATGAGATAGTGGTCAAAGAACCAGACTGGGGTCAGCCGACTTTAGTTCTTGTCCATTTCCTCCCATGTCCTCCCATGGCTGTGTGGCCATCAACCTACACAGATACTCCAAACCTCCCTTTCCCTCCTCCATACAACAGGCGGTTGGACAGCGTCATCTCTAAGATTTTTGTCCAACCCCTTCTGCATTATGTTTAAGGCATGTGATTCCAAGGCATAAGAACGCGCAGACTGAAGAAAAACTTTTCCTTAGGTCACAATGCTAATATAAGTCAAACTCATCTCTGCCCCCATTGGTAAGGAAAAACCAACTGAAGAGACAAAACGTTAGAGCAAGTCTCCACTTACGTTTACAAATGATCACATTCAGCTTTTGAAGACCGTACCAGGTACACTCCTTCAGACAAGGAAGGGTACCATCTGTCACTAGTGAACATGCAAGGAATGCTGGATTCTAGCCTCTAGGCAGTGGGCGGGCAAAGCGGAGAAGCTGAGTGCCAATTATGTGACAATTTCTCCTGGGTCTCAGTTATGGTCATTTTTCTGAAATGCCTTTTGCAAAGTGTTTTGGAATTACCCCTTGGCAAAGTCAGTCAGTCAGGGAGTACCCAAACGACTTCAGAAGAAAATAAGACATCAAGATAGAAAATCTATCCTCTTAAAGGCCCTGAGAATATCCACCAATCCACGATCGAGTACCGGGAAGCAGAGGAGGCAAGATGGAAGACCAGCCATCCGCTGGAATCTTCAGTTCTCTCCTCAAGTTTTCCAATGATCATTATGCAAGGAAGCTAGCCTTTCCAAAAATCAAAGCTATTTGCCATCCATTTTCTAAAATTCTAAATGTCCACTTCTGATTAAAGTTCACCCTTCTGCCATGGTACATATGAAGTCCAAAGTCAATATTTCCTCACCGAAGCAAGTGCTTTCCCCAGAGCATCTCCAGTCTGGGAGCTGCCTGCTGCTCCGCTTCCTCTATTTGCTGCAAAAACAAAAGGCAGAATATGAAAAACCAGGCAGTGAGACGCCAAATGATTTTCTATTCCTGGTCCATTTACTCACAATTTAATTGCATTTTTAATGCTAATTACGACACATTAATCTTTAATTAGCATTAATTTGTTTGCTGAGGTAGATGTCAAATATATTCATGTTACATTTTTTTACAGATAAAATACAAACCTGACACCCTGGTTTAAAGATAAAGTGTTTTAGTTGCTATTACATTCCCCCTGGTTGTATATGAGTGGTTGGTGGTGAACAGTGGCAGGTGAGCATATGATGGTCATTGCTAAAAAGTGTGCAGTACTTTCAGGTCCCTGAAATCCTCAGAATTTGCCTTTTCTTTATATTTTATATAGTAAACTAAATTATCTTCATGAATGATTTACATCTGCTTTCAAATTTAAAAAAACCTTTTTTTTGGCTATACAGCAAAATGAGATACTCCTCTCAGAGTTCCACAATCAACCAAATAAAACAAAAAAATCTATAACAGGCCTGCCTTCCTAGGAGGGAAAATATTTTTAAT
Organism: Tursiops truncatus; assembly: GCF_011762595.2. Taxonomy (NCBI): domain Eukaryota; kingdom Metazoa; phylum Chordata; class Mammalia; order Artiodactyla; family Delphinidae; genus Tursiops; species Tursiops truncatus. Next base: position 69,689,578 of record NC_047046.1, read on the forward strand.
ATTTTAAGTAACATATATTCTCCACATATTTTAAGTCTGTGTTCACATTTAAAGAATTTGAACCCTTAGCTACTAAAAGTCAATGTTGTCTCAAATTCTGGAGATAAAGTAAGTCCACATGATGAAGAAGCAATCTCTATTATCTTAAACACTGGTGTTTCTACCTACAAAATAGATGAACAAAGAGTACAGTCAGCCTTCTGTATCCACAGATTCGGCATCCAAGGATTTAACTAACCTCGGATCAAAAATCTTCAGAAAAAAAAAAAAAAATTCCATACAGTTCCAAAAAGCAAAACTCGAATTTGTTGTTAGTGGCAACTATTTACATAGCATTTATATTGTATTAGGTATTATAAATAATCTAGAGATGACTTAACGTATATGAGAGGATGTGCAGGGTTATATGCATATACTGCGCCCTTTTATAAAGGGACTTCAGCGTCCTCAGGTTTTGGTATCTGTTGGGTGGTCCTGGAACCAATCCGCTGGAAGGATACTGAAGGATGACTGTACTGTTAATAAAGGGATATAGGTTCTGGTATATAATTCGAAGCCAGCTCTATCTAACAAGTGTCTTTTGGAAGTAATTTGCCTTTATAAAATGGTATAGCTAGTGGTGTCCTTCTTTTACATTTATTAAGGCCTCAGCATAAGCAAATAGATATAATATTTAAATAAAACCTATTAAGCTCCAGGAGAAGATGTTTCTCACTATTTTGTGAAATAAGAAAAGGAAATCTTAAATCAACTGATTAACCCAAGCAAAACTTCATTACACATTTAAAACTTAAGAAAAATTCCCAGCCCTATCCTCAACCCAAGAAAGCAACCCTTCTGGCAAATGTGACATCTTCAGCTTCCAGATCTGTAAAATACAGTCGCGGGATCAGATGGCAAGTGGTCAAATTATCTTCGTCTCTAGCTTATCTTGACCTCTGCTTAGCATAGTTAAATTATGCTTGTTATTTTTACATATTTATATGTTAGGTATGATAGTTCGATAATCTTTTGATGTGTGCTTTATTTGGTTAACAAAACTCACACCCACATTCATTTGTTAATTACTAAAACTGAAAGAAGACTGGTATGTGATAAAAAGAACACAATCACCTTCTGACAAAACAAACCTATTCTTATTCTTATCACAAATTCATAATAATAAAAATATATTAGTTGCTAGTACTAAGGAATTTATGTATAAGAAAGTTCTTTGAAATGAGGGTCTGACATCATACAATTCAGCTAGTGGAAGGAACTCAGAGATCAAGAGTGCTAAAAATACTTAATATAAGAGATAACTGAAATTATATCTGGTGTGAAAATAAAAATTTCTGCATCAAGGAGTTCTTTTAAAACTTAAGACAATTCTAAAGAGAAAATAATAAAGATTTTGAAAACACAAAGAGCACTAACACTTTTTAGCATGTATTACCATGGTATTTGGGGGCAATTATACGTATATATTTGTTTTTCTTCCCCCCCAGAAGCAATATTATCATATATACTTAAAATTAGATTTATCAGTCAAAATAATTTGTGATATCTGCTTGACTAGAAAACAGATCTTCATGAAATGAAAATTCAGAGCCACAATAGAAAAAAATTACATTACCTAACAAAGAAACTAAACTCAAATAGGATAAGATATTGTTATACTGATGGATAAAATTTGCTGCTGTAGTAGCTTTCAAAAGATTAATTCTTTGAACAGCTTTAAAATGAGAATAATAAGTGTTTTAAAATATACTTTCATGAAACCAAACAGAAAGAATTAAAAACCAACAAAAATATTTTAGAGACATTTAAAAAATAAAGTATACTCTCAATTTATCCCTTCCTCCCACCCTTTCCTCTCTGGTAACCATAAATTCATTGTCTAAATCTGTGAGTCTGTTTCTGTTTTGTAAATAAGTTCATTTGCATCTTTTTCTTTTTAGATTGGGAGTATGGGATTGACATGTACACCCTGCTATATTTAAAATAGATAAGCAACAAGGACCTACTGTTAAAAAAAAAAAAAGAATATGCCTAATTCAAAAATAAATTATATAGGGCATAAAAATCATACTTTAGAAGAGATAAGATACAATCCTTACGACCTTTTCATACTACGCCTTTCTAACTAAACTTTCTATTAGTGCCTGTTTTATACAGGGAGATGTTAGAACTCAGGAAGTATAGTAGAAAGACAGGATTTAGCGCCTTACATTATGTTGTCATGAAAATGTTTCAGAAAACTACAAAGGCTGTTCATGGAAGCCACTGATAAGAGCAGACTATTTTTTAACATACAGCCAGCCATTCTACCTTGCAACAGCTGGAGAACCACCCCCAGGGCTTAAATTTCAAAGCAGTTTATTGGGACCAGTTTGCCCTTTCACTTGGAATGCCTTTTGTTCTGTTCCAGGAAACACTGGAGAAGACACATTTTCAAGAGTCCCTAAACATGTTCAGCTACATGGGTCCTTCTCCTGAAGATTTCTTTGTAGTTGTGTGCCTGTTATGTGAAAGGGCATGAATAATCAGAAAGTGAATATATATTTAATTCTCAAATAGCAAAATTTCTTCTATACTGAAGAAACGGGTCATGTTTAGCAAACTACACTCCTCATTAAATGTGTGCTCATCAAATCCACTTTCCCACCTTTAACGTAACAGGACTTGATTACTATTCCAGGCCTGAGTTTCTGTCAACTGATATTATCAGAGATTACCAAAATGCCCAGATAACAGAAATAAAGAGAAAAACTATTGCCGCCCTGCTTGGTAAAGACTGGATGGATTTCTCATGTTATTTTAGCTCTTACCAGTTTCTCTAGCTCAAGAGAAAAAAAAAAAAAAAAATCAAATCTCTAAGTAGAGCTGTAACATAAATATGAATGGAAGATGAGAAGTTATTAAGAGGAACTGTAATTTTGTAGGAGGATTTGACACTGCCAGCCACCCAAGCATTATTCAGATGGCTTGAACACAGGTGCTATTGCTTGCCAGAAGATGGAGCAAAAAGAAGGGTTTAGTCTTTTCAGCTACGGGTGGGACCACCCTCGGTCTCAAACTCCACTTTGGGGAAAATGACAATTTCCATTAGACATACCCTAATCCAAACATCAGGATGAGTGGTGTCTGGGGATTGACTGCTGTGAACCAGAATTTGGAAGATGTGTTACCCCTTTACTGCACACCCAGAATCCCAGGCTGGGCACATCCTGAAGATATAAAGGGATGAAGAGGTGCAATTCATAGTGCCTGTGTCTGAAAGAAGATGATGGTTTTAAAAACTTAAGTTTTTCTGAACTGTGTCCAAGTGACCCTCATGTTATTAAACTAGTAGAAGCAGCCTAACAATGTCATGAGATTCTCTACAAAGATAACAAAAGAAGGAGCATTTCCAGCCTTCCTACGACCTACAATTTTAGAATAAAAACTTACATCTAGGCTACGACGTACTCATTTTTAGCAGGAGGGATTCCTAGGAATTCAGGGGGGAAGCTGGGCCCCCTGACCATGCGCAGGAAATGGATGAGAAGACTTAAATCAAACCGGTTTATTGTTCTCTGTTGGTGGTCTTTGTAACTAAGATGCCACGACACTGCTGGATAAAATTCCTATTACTCTTAGGCTCTGTGCCTGTTCATCACCCAACTGTATTTGAAGGCTCAAGATTCTTGTAAAAGACGAAGTGAATCTTATGTGACTACTCTCATAATAAAATTACTGTGAAACCAAGTCCTCAAGGGGAAACGGACATAATGTTTCTACTAGAAAAGCCACATACTAAAACGCATCGTGTCATACAAACATGTCATTAGAAGTGAAAGTTGGAAGCCAGATTAATCCATGAACCAGATAGATATTCCAGGGTAATCTTTAGCATATGTTGCATTCAATCAATCTTGGAAGTCTGTTCCTTCAACACTGTTTGGTTTGAGGTTGAAAAACATGGCAAATACCATGCTTTAGAAAAGCAGGCCGGTTAAAGACTAATAAAACAATAACAGTTATTATAACCATTATGCTAGCTCTATGCCCAATTCCCTCTGAGAAGAAGGGAGGGTGTGTAGCCCCAAACCACAAGCACTCACACCCTCTGAATGTATACAAGTGGTATCTCCCAGTGGGTAACTGAAGCGCTCTTGTCCTTGGGTAGTCTAAGGGGATTGTGTTAGTCTCAGGGGATTGAGGTGGGTCTCTCAACCCTTTTGAATAGGAAGGGCTATTGGATAAGGCAGGTAGGAAGGAAATATGCAGACAGTACGTACCTACATGTACCATGTATATGACTACCATCTTCTAGACATCTCTCTCCTCTAGAGTTGGTATCTAATAACTAAGTACATTTCCTCCTCTGTATGCATGCTCACATGCAGAGGCATTATTGGACTGTAGTGATTCTAAAGTACACTGAGCAGCATTACATTGAAAGAGTTTTAGGAATCAAGTTGAAAGGCTCTGATGGTGGTAACTCTTGAAGCCCTCAGACTTAGCTTCTATCCTTAACTGGCTGCCACATCAGGTGAACGACTAAGAATCCACGGTGTGTTCCATGCACTATATTCATGTAATTTCAGGGTGCTAAACAGACCCTTCTAAGTCAGACATGCCTAATGCAACCTCCGGAGTTTGCTGGCAAGGCTTCGCAGAAAAGTAGTGGTCTACATGCCACATGTAAAATATTTTACTGTACGATTCTTTCAAAAATCCATGGATGAATGTGTCATTTTAAAAAAATCCTGTCGATGGGCTTCCCTGGTGGCGCAGTGGTTGAGCGTCCGCCTGCCGATGCAGGGGATATGGGTTCCTGCCCCGGTCCGGGAACATCCCACATGCCGCGGAGCGGCTGGGCCCTTGAGCCATGGCCGCTGAGCCTGCGCGTCCGGAGCCTGTGCTCCGCAACGGGAGAGGCCGCAACAGTGAGAGGCCCGCGTACCGCAAAAAGAAAAAAAGAAATCCTGTCGTTAATACAATCTGAGTCAGCTTTGTCCTTCCAAGCATTTCTCAAAAAATGATATTGGGCGTTAAAGGGCAAAAGAAAACAAAACAAGAAACAACGGCTATCCCTCCAAGTCAAACACAGCCATCCTGAACCTCAGTGAGCATCTTCCATCTTTCAGATGCAGAGGACAGAGCCGGAGGCAAAGGAGCATGTTTCCAGAGAGGTTACCCTCTGATGATTCTGGAGTTTACATCTCACTCCACATGCATTTTGTTGTCCTGTCACTGGTTGAGGACAATCATTGACTGCCAGGAAGACACGGTATAACATGAAACTGAGAGATGGAGCAATGATCTTCCTCTGAACTGAAAAAGCCACTTCCTAAGACATCAACGCCATTTATGAAAAGACTGCGTTGCCTTGCAACTTTTCACCAAGAAAACTTGAAAAATGTGATGTCCATGTGTTAGTGCTTGAACCCCATTCTTACGGCATTAGTATTGCTTACAGCCATTTTCTACAGAATCATGTGTGTAATCGCAAACATGTGTCAGGCTATGTGTTCCCTATTTACCAATTATTTAATTAGTTCTGTTTGTTCTTTGAGATACAGGCAATGTAATATTTCTTTATTTCCTGCATTTCAGAATGAGTGAGTATATGCCAAATATTTTCAAAAGTCTACAGATGTATCCTATTAATCCATACTGTTTGTTAGGGAAGTATCACTAACATCAGAAGAGAAATCTTCTCTTCTTGTTACACAGACATACTGCCATCCCTGGCTTCTACCACACTGTGAAAATCGAACTAAAGCCTAGCAGAATTAAAGTGCAAAGAAAAAAATAATAAAGTGCAAAGAACCAGGAGCGACTCGGACCCCGTGCAATATTAAGGTTTACTATCATACTTAAAGTCTCCTCTGTATTTTAACTTAAGGAATTTGAGGATGTATTATTTTAGGGATGAACACTCTAGAATGTTCTCCCCTAAAGTAACCCTAAAGTAATAATTGTATGTATGCAAATTAATAAAGATCTGTTCCTCCAGAAAGCTGAATTACCATGTCTACTTATGTCCCGAAATGATTCTGAAGCTTTCTCACAGGCTGCTAGTGATTTTGACAAGTACACCCATGATGATGGAGTAATTTATGCAATAAAGTTGTTCCTAAAAAGCATTTTCTGGGTTCCCAAATCGCACACTTTTCCCTTTGAAAATTATAGCTCCTTTATTATTGTCTAGACCCCGCTCCACTTAAACAGGGCCCTTTGGTCTGGATAAAAAGTTAAGTCCATCTTTAGGATGTACCTGAGCCCATTAGTATGTAGAAGTCACCTATTATTGCCCTAACCGCCCAGACCAAATGAAGGAGAGTAGATATTCCTGTTCATCTACAAGCCAGTAATGAGCCAATCAGCTTAAATAAAGCAAATTCCATTCCCACTGAGACTTGTCGTGGCTCTGCTGACCACAGCTCGTGGAGGATAATCACACCATCTCATAATATCTCTTTCTCCCCAAGTCCTGACTTCCTTCGTGGCGCAGTGGTTTAGAATCCACCTGCTAATGCAGGGGACATGGGTTCGAGCCCTGGTCCGGGAAGATCCCACATGCCACAGAGCAACTAAGCCCATGCGCCACAACTACTGAGCCTGCGCTCTAGAGTCCACGAGCCACAACTACTGAGCCCGTGTGCCACAACTACTGAAGTCTGCACGCCTGGAGCTCGTGCTCTGCAACAAGAGAAGCCACTGCAACGAGAAGCCCGCGCACCACAACGAAGAGTAGCCCTGGCTCACCGCAACTAGAGAAAGCCTGCGTGCAGCAACGAAGACCCGATGCAGCCAAAAAAAAAAAAAGACTGTTTGGCAAATCAGTCAATATAAACTTCTTTTCAAATGGTGCCTAGGTCTACTTTCCTCAACTCAAGCTTTTGCTCTACCTTTGTACCTTCCTAAAAAAAGAAAATTACTCAAACCATAAGTAGACAGGAAATGTGCCTTGTAAGAGGATGAATGACCGGTCATCCTTCTTTATAACTAGACCTCATGACTGCAGAAAGGGGTTTTCCATTTGTCAAACCACATTGAAGTGAAATATGCTTTTCTCACTCTTTCAGTTCTGCACTTCTTTCTTTCTTCTTGTTTTTCGGATCTGCCAAAACTGCATTGATAGCTAACAAAACTTCCCCACTCGACCTCTGCCCGTAGCTCTCCAAGGTCAAACTGATGCAACGCATTGGTAGAGGCTTTGTTATGAAAGTTACAAAAATGGAAACTCTTCCCTAAATTCGCCTCTTAGTGCGACATGGCGGTGAAGGGAAGGGCTGCTAGCTGGCTCATCTCAAGTGTGAAGTATATTATTGAGTAAGCAGGGAGTGTATTATTTAGGCAGAATTCTATTTGCAACATTTCAAAACACATCTCTTCTCGTTCATCAAAAACTCTCCCCCTCATAAGTGATTCATGCCACTTCCCGAAGTTCCAGAGACTATCTAAAGAAAATGAAAAAAACAAAAAAAAAACAAAAAAAAAACTGCGAAGAGCTGAGGAGACTAAACAGCAGTATTCTTCTGCCATACATTCTTCTCTATAAAATGTACAGTTAGTGTTCTCGTCACGAACTGGACCCACTAGAAGTGATCATAAGGCCGAGCTAGGGGTGGGTTTGAGCTACAGCCAGAGGAGGTGGCGACCAAGGGAAGTCTGAGGTTTTAATAAGACCCTGAAGCGTCAGGCTGTGCCGCTCATCTGAATGACAGGGTTGTCAAAGGCAGAATCAGAAGCTGGTGGCTGCCTCACCGCTAACCCGGACTCTTCCTCCAGGGGCAGCTGCATGCCCTGCCTGGCTCTTCCCTCCAGAGAAGAGTGTTGGTGGGCTAACCATCCGTCCTAGGGAGAGGACCATAATGGGCATCACGAAAATTGAGAAGATGATGGCTCAGCTCATTCGATAGAGGCACTCTGCTTGGGTTGTAACTTATCAGTGAATTTGCTGCGAAAAAGCAGCAACTAACTCCTGGCCCACTGATGCCCAGGCATCCCCTCTCCCATAAGTCAGCAAACACTTTGTCCCCTCTTCGTCCCCCCCCCACATCTCCTCTCCCATAAGTCAGCAAACACTTCGTCTCCCATAAGTCAGCAAACACTTCGTCAACGATGCCACAGTCTCCATAAGGTGAAGCTATCTAGTTATTAATAACAATCTATAAATGTCACACGAGCTAGTTTTCAGAAGACAGCGCTGTGTTACGGTTAAAAGCTTTGCACAGTGACTGGAACTAGAGAAGCGATAAATAACTCCTACTTAGAGCTATTATGCCTTCTATCTTACTAATCTTCAATGGTTCGTCTTACTGAAGTTCACTTTGTTAGCTGTTTGAGACTGTGAGAAGCAAGGTAGTTTTGGTCTATTTAAACCTTTATTCGATCTAATCACTCACAATGGAGAAAGTGGCCAAATTTCATTTTCTTGGGACAAAAAAAGTGATTACAGTCAAGCCAATGACAATTTGTGTTTGGTTCATCTGTCTGTTCATTTTGGTTATGTGATAAAAATCCACTGCTTGATTACTGTTCAGTGATGGGGTGGGGAGAGGTCCTCGATTATTAAACCCTGACACTGGTTGTCGGCAACAGAACTGGCGTTTCCAAGACTCACCCATTATACTGTCTGTTCCGTTGGCAGGAGGTGTACAAGACGAGGTGCTGTAATGGTTTGTACCACTACGGTGGAAAGTGGACATCGGAGGAAGACTGGAATTGATGTCTGCTGAGGAGTGTGATGGATAGCTCTGTGGCAAGAAGCAGAAAAAGGAGGCCATGTTTAATCACAAAACATCTGGTGGATTAGTTTTCCAACACTTCTTTCAGAACTCTTCGCTTTGCAATGGAGACAGCCCTCGGAATTTCAAAATATCCAAGAATACATCTTGCTTAGCTCTGACAGCTTTCATTTTTCAAATAATAAAATACAAAGACATAGTTGGTTTGGGTTTGCATCAAATCTAGGGGAATATAATGGCAATGCTGGACCTTGAGAAATGATCACGATCTCTAAATATAAAAATTACTGCTTAAAGGCGTGTCTAGGACTTCAGCAACATAAGAGACCACCACCACTATTCTTTTTCTGTATGGCTTATTGATCAAGTAAGAAAGATTCCATAATATAATGAATAAAACACCACCATGACCCACAGCGTTTACATTCCACTTCATCCTGACCTTCTGAATACAAACGGACCAAGAATAACCAGTCTCAAATCTTCTTCCTGACAAACTGGATCATCTTTCTGAACGCCAGCAAGAACAAAATGGTAAATGAAAAATTTAAAAAGCAGTAATGATTCAATATCTCTGTAAAGCATTAACACATAAAGCCTGACATCAATGACCGTGTTGAATTACACTGGAACAAACGAACGGAGAATGACTTATTTTACTTCTTTCTTTATAGGTCCTCTCGCTTAGCAATATGCCATAGAGTTGACTATGAAGAAAGAACATCGTCTTTTACAGAATCATTTACTTTAAGGCTTAGCTTTGGGTTCGACTATCATACTAGTTGTCCAAATAAGCTGCTTTTCTTGGGGCATCTCACAGTGCCTGTAAGTGCTGTACCATCAGCAGATCACTAACAGAAACGTGGTTATTTACAAAACCATGGTCATTTACAAAAATAGAGCTATTTTCTTTTTCATGACAAGAAAGTAGCTTAAAAAGTTATTCTCATAGGCATTTGAATGGATTACAGACATGTGAAGGAAAAGTATGTAAGTTAAAATATAATACTTTTTCTTTCTATGTAGTATATTAATGGGCTATGCATCTTTATTATATCATTATTGGAGATTCTGCTGAAATTAAGAGATTGAATATGATGCTGAAAGTCAGGGGTGATTAAAGCGTGGACACACTGTGTCTTGGGATCCCCTAGTTATTTCGTGAGGCCCATCTTGGGTTCTATCTCTTCCTTGAGGGTCCCTTACTACTTCCAACTCTTTCATAATCTCGTCTCTTTGAATCCCTAATGCGTTTACATTCTGCACTGCGCCATTAAACACTTAATTAAATGTTGCTTTTCCATGCTTTCTCTTTCAAGAGCATTTCCACCGAAACTGTAAACTCTTCAAGGGGAGGGACAGAGCTCATAGCTCCGCATCCCACAACTTGTGGCTGAGTGCTAAACACACTCATCCTATGAACAAAGAACAACAGGTTACCAGCTCGTGTTTAATAAATAGTGGACTGAAATGCTACTTATCTGAGAGACAACTAAACAGTTTAGAAAATGAATCTACATTTTGGAGTCAGTTTGCCAATGACGTGGCAGATGCCTTTAAAAATATTACCTCTGCACACTCCAAACAGTCCAACGGAAAGGACAACTTCAGTGAGAAAGTTGGGATGATGCCCTTAAACCATTCCAAGTTCCCAAGAATGCCTTTCAAACTTTAAAATTTCATGGACATCTTTGCTTGACCAAAAATTCCTTAGGCCACCTGTTAAACTCATTTCTACTTGGCACTTACAGAATACCCCAAGTAGTCCACGAAATTTTCTCCAAAGAATGATAGAGTGGGCCCATTCCATAGTACGACTGACCTAAAAAACTGGATAAGCCATGGAAGACCAAACTTAGAAGAGCTATTTCTGCTTGAGAGCTAAAGACTATAATAATGTAGAAAAAAGAAACAGACTATGGAAAAAGAAAAGTAAAAAAGATGCTTTGATTTCATTTCTACCCAGTCCTATTCCATGCTGAGTTTCTGAAGCATAGAGAAACCTTATAAATCAGTCCCAAGCTTGCAAAAATCAAAACAGAGGAAAAAGCATTTTGAAAAATAGTTAAATACCTACAATAATGACAGGATGAGACAGGAAAAAGATTACTGCATCAGTGAGAACTTTTAGACCCTTTCAACTTGGTGTAAAATGGGCAGTAATTCAGGATTTGACAAAGGGTTACTACTGAGTTCAGAGAATAAAGAGAAAAGTTCTTCCCCACAGATTTTAATGGGGAAACCAATGCAATCCATGTAAATCAGTAATTTTTAGAGACTCACAGAAAATTAGATGCTGAAAGAAGTTAATGAGATTTATAACTAGACTATTTCACAAAGAAAAGGATTTTGACAACTACTGTCACTCAAAGACGTAATAAAAACACCACAGAAAATATTAGTGATATGTGAATAATGTCTCTTGAAGAGTATTTAGGGATCAACTATAAGCACTCCCCTTAGTCTTTCTTACTTCAGCTATTAATACTGTCCACCCTGCTTGCCACAAAGGCAAAGGAAAGGGGAAGTATGACAAAGTGTTATGGTTTTACATGCCCACTATTTGTTTATTTATTTTTACTTATGATACCCAATTATAGTGTATTTGGAGTCTACTGACAGAGTAAATGTTGAAAATGTTTCCATGAGTGATGTTTTTATCAACCTATGGGTCGATAATTCACAAAGAAGAAAATATAGTTGTTAGCACATACTAAGAATAAAGTAGTCAAACTCTGGGCTAGAGCAGGGTTGCACAATCTTGGCACTGTTCATCTTTTGTGCCTGATCATTCTTTGCTTGGCAGGGGTTGGGTGTGGGTGTAGGGGGGTTCCTCCCACGCATTGTAGTATGTTTCCCGAATCCCTGGTCTCTGTACGCTAGATTCCGGCAGCACCTATATGCACCACGCCCCTCTGAGTTGTAACATCCCAAAATGTCTCCAGAGATCACCAAACATTCCCTGTAGGGCAAAATTGCTCCCAGTGAGAGTCACTGGAGTAAGACTTTATGTTACAAACAATGAAAGACAACAGCACTTCCTTTATATTAAAATTCCAGACTCCCAGGACTATTTCCCTCTGTGGTACAAAGACCATGCCTAAGCCATGCCAGACTGCAGGGACTCTATCCTATTTTTGAAAAGAACTCTGCCAAGTCATTCCAAACTTAAGCCTTCTACAACAGCTCATCCCAAAGCTTAACCACAAACTCCATTCTTCTGAGTGAGTTTGCATGTGTATCTGTGACATAGCAGTGATTAGCTGTGGGATTGTTGTAGAGGCTGAAACTGTTCAGGGGATTTAAAGAATCAAAATGGGTGACTTGACAGTTGCTACTGATATATGTGGATTTTAAGCTTTGTGATTACATGTTCTATTATAACACAGTATAAAGTGATAAAGGCAATAATGTTTCTAAAATGTGCTACCTTCAGAGACATACTAATTTGGCCAAATTACACCCAAAGTAATCCAAGGAAAGCTTTCTTCTTTTTCTCAAACTATTCCTTTGTTCAGTATAGAATTGGGCAAAAGCTCCAGATGAAATTTTTTTTTTTTTTTTTTGCGGTACGCGGGCCTCTCACTCTTGTGGCCTCTCCCGTTGCGGAACACAGGCTCCGGATGCGCAGGCCCAGCGGCCATGGCCCACGGGCCCAGCCACTCCGCGGCACGTGGGATTCTCCCGGAGCAGGGCACGAACCCGTGTCCCCTGCATCGGCAGGCGGACTCTCAACCACTGAGCCACCAGGGAAGCCCTCCAGATGAAAATTTTAAGGAACTACCATTACTTTGAAATGAAAGGTAACTAACCACCTACTGTATACTCAAATGATTCTCAATCACTCTCAGACTTTTAGAAGTCACTTCAGCAAGAGAATTTTGAATAGTTACTGAAATCACAATGATTACTAGATATAATCATTCAATAGTTTCCCTATCAGTGAGAAAATTCATCAGGATACATTACCAGAGACCTAATTCATTTGCCCTTCTGAAAAACAAAACCCCTCATCTCTAAGATCTGCTAAACGATCATGTTAAGAATGAAAACTGTTTTGAGATGGATAAATGACATTACAAATATAGCACCTGATACAACCTATTGGGTTACTCCTTCAAAATGATCTTTCCTCCTGGTTGATAATATTGTTTTGGTTCAGCAAACTTTTCTAAAAGGGTGTAGCTGGTTTCCTTTTTAAAATTACATTTTCTGTGCCTTTGAGCGCATTTTCAACATGCTTCCCCCATGCAGTGAACTCGATTGGGATAAAAATCAAACCACCTAAGTCGAAGTTCTAGATCATGATAAAGGAAGAAAGAAATACAGGAGCGAAGAAAAGTAAATGTCAAATGAAATTCCAACATATAGTACAGTGCCGAAGTCTTTTATTTGTAATCAAAACTTTCCTTGCCTACAGGACACATACAATTTTGATCATGGGTTCTTTAGAGAAGTGCAAAATGATGATGGCGAAATAAAAATGTTAGCCAAGAAGAAATTCTAGTATAATAATAAGTGCTATTTCTTTAAACTTTCATGCTAATGACTCTAAGTAGGAGGTGGGAGAAGAAGAAATTTGAAAGTAAATCATCTGCTATTTATTGAAAATGTGCTGAAATTTCAGATAGTTTGTGATTTCCACATTCAAACTTGAGAGATGATTAAAAAAAGGTCAATTCCATCTCCATCATTTATCTCTCATTTGAGAATAAGCTAACTGACCTCCCAGTGTCTCTGTCACTAGGACTAACTAAATTGATACTTGAAAGGATATCGGAAATCTTAACCTCTGGGATGTTTTCAGTCATCAGAATAGGATATGTCACCTTTTCAATATCTCTGGTGGCCGAGCAAAAGAGAATAAAGACCACAGAAATCCAGAAAGTACTATCTCCTATATTAGAACAGAGAAATAAACATAAATCTGGGTATTAGAAGAAAAAGGAGCACATCGCAAGATGGAGAGTAGTAATATAAGTCCCACTAACTGGATTTTTCATACTCTTTTGCATTTTGAAGATTAGAGGTTCATACCTTTTTTAAAGCCATTTTACTGAGCAAGATACTTGGTCCCATATTATCTGCATCCCAAACCTTCATCTAGAAGTACTCTTTCCTCCATTTAGTGATAGACTTAAGATCAGTGGGTTCTGGGCTGTGGTAGGTTTTGAGGTTAGAAAAACATCTGATGCGTTACTTCCTCCAGAATAAAGACACATACTAGGATGGATGAGTATAGTATTGGAGGGTATGGAAGTATAGCTAAAATACTGAAAATTGGGAATCTGATCTAAACAGAAGCCCCATGGTTGCTGTTACTGATGGGAGTGTATAGGAAACATGAACGCTTTCCTTCAGGTGTGGTACAAGAGTTCAAAGCTGTCACCAGCTACAGAAGCCGGTCAAGGGGAAATGGAAATGCCCGTGGGAGATGTGTTATCACCTACTTTCAAAGTCCACCGGCTATCACTCTGCCCCCTGCAGTATATCCTTCAGTACTACAGATAGCAAAAAACCCCACCCCAAACCAAAAACCAAAAAAAACCAAAAAAAAAAAACCCAAGGAGCCGCCACAGCTAAAATTCTGCAACTCAAATACAATATGTATTTATGTACCAAGGGACGATGACACCGTGATAAAGAAAGCACAGAACAAAACGCAATAAACAGAAGGACAGCGACAAAGAGAATATGGCTTAGGAAGGTGGTCTGATTGAGTTTATGTCTTTGACTGCAGAAACAATACAACTGTAAGAATAACGGGTACGTGCCAGTTTTACATTCGTCGACAGAGTCCACGTGTACGTGCATGCAAAGGCAGGGTGAGATTTAATAAACAAGCTGTGTTGTCCCCATTACCAAGTGAGTCTGCCTTACCAAACGTTCATGTGGATGCAGGCTGCAGTAGCTGCTAGACTGTGGAATATGAGAAGAATTGCCCAACATTCCTCCATAGCCAGGCTGATTCATCCCACTGGAGGAGCTCCAAGGGTCACTGCTGTGATGGCCATCTGTAAAGGACAAAGAAAACCATGACTTTTCTGAGGCACTCAGCCTTGCCTTATAGAGTAGGGTGTTTTCATATCCTGGAAAATGACTGCCTGTTGTATATTCATCTTTGTGTTGCTGAGCTGATTATATCAGAAGACAGTCTCATTATTTTTTCCCAAGTGGCTCTATATTGCCAAACAAATATAAATATTTAACAGAGTTAAAGGGTTCTTAGTAAAAATTTAACTGTAAAAGAACAGAACATATTTCTACATAGAACTATGTCAAGACAGCAAGGTAGCTAATGCTAAAGAAAACATTTCTTAGAGGTCTCCCTTTTTTTTTTTTTCTATGAAAACCAACTAAAAAATTAAACTGTTCCTAAATTTTGGGGTGAAAATAAAACACTTGAGATATTACAGGGTTGGCAAGCTTACAAGTTTTGAGAGCATATAAAGAAATAAGTAATAATGAAAAAAAAATTTCTGATTTCAGATTGGATTTCATTTTTGTGACACACAGAGTAGATGGAATTAAAGCTGGAATTACATTCTGGTTTGTAGGGAAGAGGAACCTCATGTATATAGTTCTGAGTTTTTGACTTCCTTTTAAATGTTTGTATTTTGGTATATAGTTAAATAGCTATCGTAAGCCTTCAGTAGCAATTGAAAGGATACACACATGTCGTAAGGTAGATATTACCGTAAGGACAATTTTGAGAGCCTCTGGATTTTATAAAACTGTGAGTTAAAAAGAGGTTTAAAATTATATGGAAATTATATGAAGTATCTTTTAATACCAAGTTAATCTTTTATTAACACCATATTAAAAATATTCCTACAGATTTTTTTTTACTCTCTGGACCTACTGGCCTCGAAGTTACTACTAGATTGCTATTGTTTGGTCTGGGTTTCTCAAATTAAGGGAGCAGAGCATCTATGTTACTGCTCAGTTCAAGTTTTCTTTCCTTCAGTAGTTTAACAAAAATGATTAAATGCCAGATATACACAAGGCCATCAGCTATAGGTGTTAATTGTATGGCAGGCATTGCTCCCTTGAAAATAAGAGTATTTTCACCTTACACGTTATTTAATAAAGGCCTTTTGAAAATGTAGGCAGTATAGGCAAGTTAAATCTGACACTATATTTCATAAAGCTTTTTTTTCCCTGAGTTTTTCACCCCAGAAGTTAGAATTCAGAAAACTGGAATGGTTTCAGGGCAGGAAGGAATAATCCAGAGATGTCTTAAGAACTATGAAAGCAAAATCATGTCTGTGATTTTGACAAGTAAAGAGTTTTAACGAGAAGGTGGAAGCTAAAGTTAAAAATAAGAGGTCACACAATAGTGGGTTTAAAATAAGCTACTAAAAAGAAATAAAATAAAATATGCTATTGACAGTCTCTGAATATCTTTCATCTAAACTGTATTTTCTTCAAGACCTGAATTCTCAGGGCACTGTGGACCCTTACTGAAGGACATTGATGTGAAATGGGATCACGACGTACTGTTTCTGTGATCATAACGTAAAAACATAGGACTTTTTAAAAAGTTCTTATTCATGTACTTCAGATTTAGCTCTGAGATTGTGGAAGTTCAGATGCCATCTTAAATTCAAACATGAAGTTTAAGACCACTGACATTTCAAAGAGATGACATGCATGGCAAATAAATTGAGAATCTCTATCATTGAAAAAGAGTCTCCTGAAACATTCTGACATGATGCCCTACAAGGAAATACATTTAGGATTTGTTAACACAGACACTCTACTCAATGCAGACTTACAAAAATACACATTTTACATAAATTATGCTTTTCACAGTAAATTAATATTTATCACATCCCATGATCTTGGCATAATGTGGGTTTGAAAGAATAGAATTAGATGTGTGCAAATTAATTGTGCTCATCATAAATGTCAACTCAAAAAACATTTTTTCTTTTGCTTCTTGGGTATTCATATGCAGAAAAGCAAATTCGTTCCCCGTAGTTTGTTTTGCGTGGTCTGCTACGGAGAAGAGCCTACTGCTTTACTCAACCTGATCTTTCCTTGCAGTGTGCACGGTTTAAGCAAGTGACCTTCCTGAAGGCAGACAGAAGAAATCTATCCTTCTGTCAATTTTCTCAATGAAATTCAGCTTTGAGTGATGAGTCCTTGAGCTGGCTATCTCTATAAGCACCGGTAGTGGTAGCACACTCTCTCTGACTGGTCATAAAAGAGAGGCGCTGGTGCCCAAGTGGCTGCTACCTATAGCTGAAGGGGATACACCTTTTGTCATGGCACAGAACACACCCAAGTGACATACCTGCTGTTCCCCTGGAGAGAAAGGGACATCGAGGACAGGTCACAAAGATAAAAGACCCTGGTCAACAGGAGCTCCATTACGTGTGGAACCAATTCTCTCTATTCCCGAGGGACCCATTCGATTCAATTTTATAGATTTTCCATGGAATTTCACATGTGAACTAACAACTCAAAAGAGCTAACACTCTGAAGCGAAAGGAAACAAACCCCTTTGAAACAGAATGAGTTTGGGTATGTCCACTGTAATCTAAGGGAGATGCCAAGTCACCTCCCTGGGACTTGCTGCCCCAAGTGGCTCCCCTTCCCATGGCATGGTCCTTCCGGGAGGAGCACGAAGAAGGAAATCCCATGGCACTTTGCCAATGCAAAAAGAGTAAAGTTTGCATACAGGGGTTCTTGGTGAATCCCACATCTGAATTTCAGAGTATTAACCTGGAAACAAGAGCATCACATTTTGACAATAAGTGTCCCAGGGGTATAGGGAATGGAGCCTTAGCTGCACCCTCTGGACGGTCTCCTCTCATAAGCAGCTGCTGTCATTTCAACCATCTTGGTCTCTTCTAAGCAGCAGAAAGAGCTGTATTACCAGGGGTGAGATTATAAGCTCGGGGAACGCACATCCATGTGCACTGAATTAAATACACTGGACAATTAAATGGATTAAATATACCTTATCTACCACGAACCTGTAATTTTCTATATTTTTCTGGGAAAAAAGTTGGGTCTTGGGCCCTCAATCCGTATGTTGGAATAGAGCTTTTGCTGTGTAATGAAATAATATTCCTGACTTTAGATAGGTCACTTCATCTTCAAATGGGACACTTGTTCTTACCTATAAGTTAATAAGTGGCCAACGTTTTTACTGATAAGAACAGATACTAAACTTGATCTTAGCCAAAAGGCCGAAAAGTGATTGTAAGTGTCCAACATTTTTATATAAAGGTATATATGAGGGTAATTTGTTCCTAGGAGGCTAAATCCGGGATGCTTAAAATACACACTCTTCTAAACATATAAACATACTCTTCTCGGGAAGTGAAGACACAGAAATGATCAGTCGTGGAAGACCATTCCCCAAGAAGAATCTGTTCTAAGTAAGCAAACCAGTCTAATCTTAACTCATGATCTCTCAAGTGGCTTTCACTTAAAAAATAAGTCTTAGTGAAGTTTTAATTAATTTATTTTAAATGAATTCAATTCCTAAAACAGAGCATGACCTTCAGTGTTCTACACTTGCCTCCTATTCCATTTCTTGAGTCACGGATCAGCACTCTTCTGTCCCACATATGACATGAAAAGACCCGTGGATTTCCCCTCGGAAGAGGTGGTGTCTTACCTTGCATGAAGAAGGAGCTAGGGAAAGTGCTGGCTGCTGGTTTGGAGGAAGGGTAGCCTGGCGAGTCCCTATTGTAGTCGGCAGTGCTGGCTGACGGAGCATAAACCTGGGGAACAAGAGCCCGTTTAGTTTTGCTTGCTGCCTGGACCAAAGCATCTCAAGGTCCATGACTTTACAAGAAGCAGGCACAAAAGGCAAAATTTCTACCACGTCCATCCTAGATCCGACCAAACCCTGGAAACACTGCCCCTTTCCGAATACAGAAAATCAAAAAAAAGGCCGAGTAGGTTTGTGTGAATGGAAAACCAGGTGTGATATTTTCCGGTTATGGGCAAGAATATTGAGAACTAGGTCTGGTTGTAAATATATTATATAATACCCATAGGGTTGTCCTGGGAGCCTAAGCATTCTTTTTTTTTTTTTAAACACAAATGGCCCATGAGCATGTAAAAGGTAAAAAGAGAAACACCTGCCTCAAGCTTCTCCCGTTTTGTCTACCTTTCAATTAAAATTGAAAGAGAGACAGAGAGACAAAAAAAGACAGACAAAATGAATGCACTCTCCAGATCTCAGAAAGTGACACACAGATCTTGGAATATTAAATTCCCATAGTGTTAGCTTTTCGTAGAGATGCATGAAAAGGGCCATTAAAAGCCCAGCTCTACACAGACCCCCGACAATCAGTGTGTACACAGGAAGGGGGAGGAAAACCCTCATTTATAGCTCTTATTATCTTTGTATGTTCAATAAACTTAAAAACTGCCAAAATCCTAATTTACTTACATTCGTTTATTAATACTCAGGAGACTTGGGGAACCGGTCCTTTATAAAAATAGCTTGTGTATTTTCTTGTTTATGTTTGCTTTAAAGAAGACAGCACAGCAGAAAAGCATAAATTCATAAGGTATGGTTTAACTTTCACTGGGTTTCCCCCTTGCCTTTTCTGCTAAATATAATTTTTTTTTTAATCCCCGTTCCCTTTTGCTCCAAAAGTTCCTCTCTCCAGATGGTCGGAGAGACTGAAACGCTGTCATCCTCTTGATGAAAATGGATACCTTCCTGCCTCCAATTTGAAGCGGGCGGCTCACAAAACTGGCAGTGAACCTCTGGTGATATTCACAGGTCACAGGAAAAGAAAAAAGAAATCCACCAATAAAAAGGCAACTGCAGGGTTACCAAAAAATAACTCCCATTTTTTTTTTTTTCACAGCGCACATGGAATAAACACCCTGAGAAAAATTATATAATTGTTCTCAGAACACCAAGAATCACGAACTAGGCGCTAATACAAGGTCTAGGATTTCACAAAGGATAGGGCCACAGAGACAGATGTGGGAGAATATGCATACACATGCATACATCAAATAAATGCTACGTATGCCCCAGAGTGCCCTTGAAATTGGGAGGTCCTGGAGACTGAACAAAACAGAAATAAACCAGAAAAACCCTTGCACACTTTACAAAACAAGGATTCTTCCTAAGTCATGAAAGAATCTAAGCCCTATATTTTTCCTGGGCTAGATTTCATTTGATTTTTAAATTTTAGTCATACTTTAAATGTGTAAACAGCTCCTTGCTTCTATTTCTACAGGGCTTACGATAAGGGGAAAACTTTTTCACGTATCTTTTAGGGATAAAGAATAAAACGTAAGCCAGGAACCCCAAAGCAAATCAATACGCTAAGTTTATCAAGCAAAACCCAGTATTTCCTTGAGAATTATACAACTGCCCAACAGTTTGGAAAATACTACTAAATGTATTAGAGGTCTTGAGATGAGGCTAAAAGATGAAAAAAATATTACCTTCTAGGGAAAGGGGAAATTGAAAATTAGATCATCTCATTCTAATGACAGAATGAGCACAAACAACTATAATATACCTACAGACTATTAGTCTGACAGGTTCCCGGTCAGTCGGTATTAATACAAGCTAAATATACTATGTATTACTCCCAAATTTCAGAAATCAATATATTTACTCTAAAACTGAAAATAAACTCTCCCACATTATTAAATCACCTTCTATTTTAAAACAATCAAAATAAATTCTTTTAGGATAATATATAATTTTAATTACATATTCTACTACATTACCCTTAAACATGTAGTATAATTATTAAATTATTATATACGTACATCGAATACATGCCATGTGACGGCACCTAACCAGATTCATCTTTTTCCCAGATCTGGGTAGAATTATTTGATACCTCTTTTGGGAGGTAAAGACAAATCTTTGGTAATTTTGCTCGTATAAGGAGGCTACTTGGACTGTAAATTATGGTCAAGCACAAAGATCTGAGAATAAGCACACTTAACCCAAATTCAGAAATACTGCCTGCATGAAAAAGAGTATCTATGGGGTTAAAAAAGTTTTGAGGCTATATCATACCACACAATTTCTGTTTTTCTGGTGTAGCCAAATTAAGATTCTTTAGATGAGGTGCAAGCCTTTGTTAACAAATCGAACACTGTTTATAGCTTCTTAAAAAAGGCAATTTCTGTATATTTTATAAATTTTCTTCATATTATAACTGATCAGGTACAACGTTATTCCCTCTTAATTCATATACTTCATCTTTCTCATTCGGAAGTTATTTTTAAGGTAAGTGCTCTATATATTCGTTGATATAAATAAATATCACATAGAACTATTATATTTTTTAAAGTAGAAGGAATCAAAGATTTAGCTTAAACCTGTCCCCCACATTTTAGTTATAAGAAAATTCAATAATGGAATGGTCAAAGCAACTGCTCAAGATAGGCAACTATCAATTACTCTTTATTTTCTACTACTTAATGGTTACACTTTCTTTAAAAATCTTGGTGGAAGTATAGGATGATATTTGTGAAAACAGAGTGATCACTTCAGTTTATCCTTAATGGTTTAATTTTTAGTAACCTGGATGACCAGTAAGCTGCCTCATTATTTTATTTCAGTCAACTATTTTCCCAATCTCTCAAAGGACTTGAAAGTACGGGTTGCAGGAAGGTATTTAATAGACATACTAAATTCAATAAGAAAAGCTCACATCCACTTAATTTTAATTATCATACCCTAGGTAAATAGAAAGATGACTTACACATTTGTTAAAGAAAATAGCTTTTAATTTAACAGAACAATAACAAACACCCCAGATATCTTCAAATGACTAACACAAGAAAATCAGTCCAATGGAAAATGAAATACGAATCCCAAACTGCAGCTTGTATTGTAGTGTATTGAAGTGACTCTGTCAAGGAAACATGAGGAAAGACTAAAGGGAAACAAAAATCTACACTTAGTTTTTTTCTGATAAGGTATCTGAGATCAAGGTGACCTTTGGCATTCCAGTTCCTGCCACGAGAGTAACTAAAGAAGTGTGAAATTTTTGTTGCAAAATTGGAAATGGGGAAACTTGGCTCAAGCTCAAAGGCTACAGCCCTTTAAGTGAACTATTTGTTTAATAAAAGCTTCATGGAAGGGCTTCCCTGGTGGCCCAGTGGTTAAGAATCCACCTGCCAATGCTGGGGACACAGGTTCGATCCCTGGTCCGGGAAGATCCCACAGGCTGCGGAGCAACGAAGCCCGTGCATCACAACTACTGAGCCGGCGCTCTAGAGCCTGCATGCCACAACTACTGAGCCCACGTGCCACAAGGATTGAAGCTTGCGTGCCTAGAGTCCATGCTCCACAAGGAGAAGCCACCGCAATGAGAAGCCCGCGCACCACAACGGAGAGCAGCCCCCGCTCGCTGTGCAACTAGAGAAAGCCCGGGTGCAGCAACGAAGACCCAACGCAGCCAAAAATAAATAAATAAATAAATAGATAAATAAATAAATAAATAAATAAATAAATAAATAATTCTTTAAAAAAAGCTTCATGGAAAACTAATAGCTAGTTAATATTCAAAGTTAGCACCATTATCTTTTCTCCTACAGTCCTGAATTTAAAACAAAATCACAAATACAGAAATTCTGAGTTTAACAAAACTCTCTAGATAACAGTAAACCCTGAATGAATAAAAACTCTAAAAGTTCTCATTTTACAGATTTAATTTTTGTTGTAATTTGCGATGTATTACTATGGCACATTAGCTGTTCCAACCAATGTTCTGATTATCATTTGTTCCATCATCAAAGAAACAATGTGACACATTCTTTGAAACAGAACCTCTGTCTACTAGAAAAGAAGAAAACCAAGCCAACACACAAACCAACGAACAAAATGAAGCGAGTAGAATGCATATCCTACCTTTTCCCTTTGAGGTGCTCATTTTCACCTGTCTTGGCATGTCACTTTCACTTATGGAGATTTTTAAAAAATAACAATGATTACCATTTGTTCAGGGCCTCTTGTGGAATAGCTTTTCTGCCAGGAGCTCCATACACATTATTTCTAATCCTCATAAAAATCAAACAAGATGGACATTATTAATAGTATCATTCCTATTTCATACAGCTGAAGGACGGCAGAGAGGTCAGATGCACTGGCCCAGACAGGCCTGGGTCTAAGTGCCCGTTCCATCATTTATGAGCTAGGCAACCTTGGACCTGTTACTTTACCCTCTCTGGTCTTCAGATTCCTGCCTGTAAAGAGGGAATGACAGTGCCTGGTATGCCAAATCCTTGTAAGAATTAAAAGGCATAAAGCGTATAAACACAACTAGAATAATACCTGGCACTTACTAAGCATGCAAAAAAATCAGATAATTGTGTTAATGTTGTGCCGCTATTTTTTTTTATTTTAATTATCTGGACAAATGTGACTCAGGAAAGTTAACCCACTTTTCCATGTTAAAAACTCACCAAGTGGTAAAGGAAAGATTCGAACTAGTCATCAAAGTCTATGTTCTTTCCATTAAAAAACAATTTCTTGATCTTAAGAGGCAAAAAAGAAAAAATATTTTAGCTATGAACACAAGGCTGTACTTTGGCCACGGTTTAATAGAAATATTCTTGTGGGGTCTCATAATTACCTTTTAAGAAAATAAAATGTGATAAGGCATGTTGACAGTAAAACCAACATATGTTGGTTACTTTCTTCCCAAAGTGGGAAGCTGAACTCTGGAGGGGATAAAGAGAAGTGGTTATAGATGGTGTATCATGAGGCGTGTAACTGAGTGGGGTCGGGGGATAGCCACTGGGCTGTGCAGTAGACCTTTAACATTCATTAACACTACTACCTCTTTGTGATCTGCAAGTATCCTCTGAATAAATAATTTCCAAAGAGAACCAGTTGAGAATAACTGAGACATTGTAATGGAGACTTTCAGATCCTTAAAGAGAGTTACTGTGTGCTCCACAATGAGTAGAAAATAGCAAAGCACAATTATGCCTCAGATGTCCAAGTGCTGGCGAGGCCGACTTGGTAGCTCACACCTTGGGAGATTTCACAAATATTCTAAACTGTGACAGTTAGACACTCAAGTGCCAAGAGTTTATGGTGTGCCACTGATGTTCACAAACCTAGGCACATGCATTGATGCTTCCCAGCATCTAATGGGGAAAAGTACTTGTAGGGGGATCAGCTCACTACTCAGGCAACTAACCGTATTGGACCTCAACTCTTACTGTTTGAAGGACATGGGTCACAGTAAGAGAAAAGAATGGCTATAGGGCAGTGATGCCTACCCAAGGGCCTGGACAGAGCCCAGGGCTCCTGACTTCTCATCCAGTCCTCCTGGCACTCTACTTCCTAAAGTCTTTTTTAACTTTATAACTTAAATATTCCAACGGGTAGTAAAATGGCATAAAAGGTTAATAAGCAGATACAAGTAACAGAGTTGAATAAGTTGTCATAAGGTTTATAGGCAGTGAATAATGCTCAGGAGTATTAAAAAGAAGGCAACACACAACCCAACAGTGCAAAGAAAAACAAAAACCAACTACAGAAATAAAAATTAATCATCTGGTATATTTTCAGTATATATTACCAAGTCAAGGAATATTTACTAATGGAAAAAGATCCTATTTCATTTCCAAATGATGGTTAAAGGCCACTTTGCATTATTATCACATAAACAGGAAATAAGTTTAGAGATAACACATAAATGTTGCAGTATATTGACAAATAGATGGATATTTAATTATACATGAAAAAAAATTCAGAGGTATAGTCTGTTGCAATTGTGAAGCTTTTATTTCCATCTCAATCACTTGAAGCTTTTATAGGAATGAAATAAATAGTTCTAAGTGCCACAAAGTAGCTCCCAATAAGAAGAGTTTTACTCCTCAAACTATTTTTATTAGTAGTCTGAAAAAAAAATCACAATTATCTAGACATGTATAAAATGTACCATTCATGTATACGATATTCATATTTTATTTCTACTAACAGCAATGACCTGTCTTCACTCTACCATAGTGCATCACAAAAAACAAATGAAAAAGAATATGAACCCCCAAAAGAAATTCCTTGAGTATGTAATATATTTAGAACACAAGTCATTTTGAGCATATATCCAAACACTCCATGACAAATACTACATAGAACTTTTCTACCCTTCCGAATATCAGTTGAGTTTTGATTATCCGTTCATGAGTATATTAAACCTGAAGCTAAACTCTACAAGTGAATTACAGCCAAGAATTTTATCCTTCTCAGCCACGAAATTTCCTTTTCTATGGTAAGTAGTAAAATTGTAAGAATTTTAATTCCCTTCTTTGCATCTCTATCTATCAAATTGTGTAACTCAATTAAAAGAAATTAAAAGACCCAAAAGAAAGCAACAGAAAGGAGCAGCAGAGATCTGAGTGATCTATAACGGATCAGAAGCACATAAGCACGCAGGATGGGCAGACTGCAGCCCATGCACTTTCGACCAGCACACTCAGCCTGCAGCAGGCTTGGCCATGACACAGTAAAAAAGGGAGCTGGACCTATTATTAACCGCAAGAGCTACAGAAAAACCTGACGTTCTTTATGGCCAGACAGTTCTACCTTGTTCTTTCCTTTCTTCAAATTAAAAGGCAATATGTTTTTAAATATAGCTAGTTGCAGTATATTTTTCAAATCTCTAAATTTCAACCTATTAAAAAAGAGTCTGTGTAGCTTAAAAATTTACAAGGAAGGAAAAAAACTTTGCTTTAATTAAAAATAAAAAACAACTAAGAACCACTAATAATTGTATAGCAATATTATTGTGATTTAGATCTACATAGTGTCCCATTATTTTACAAGTATTTTACAAGTATCAGTGTGTTATCACTGCAAACATGAGGCAGCAAAACAGTGAAGGTAGGTATGATTAGGCTCACTCTGTTATGATATCATAGATGTATCACACATATGATATTGGGATATATCATAGATATAGAACGTTTGAGATTTTAAGCTGTTTTCACATATTATCATGCAGCCATCTCAGTGATATATGCAGGGAGTTAACAGTTAAAAACAAAGAAAAGGAACCATTTATTATGGTATTATAACTTAACACTCTCTAGAACTGGAAAGGGATCTGGTCCCAATATCTGTCAGACCAAGCTCTTGTCACTGTTGGCATGACAAAGTGATGCCAGTGATAAAAAAATAGCTAACACCAAATTTACTTAGGGCGTGCCAGACACTATCCCAGCAAAACTACATATCCTCATTTTGTCCTGACACCAACCCTATTGTTTTATCATCCCAGTTTCAC
This sequence comes from Tursiops truncatus, assembly GCF_011762595.2. Taxonomy (NCBI): domain Eukaryota; kingdom Metazoa; phylum Chordata; class Mammalia; order Artiodactyla; family Delphinidae; genus Tursiops; species Tursiops truncatus. Next base: position 69,715,556 of record NC_047046.1, read on the forward strand.
ATAGAAGGAATTTGGAGGCATAGACACATTAAGTAACTTGCTCCAAGTCACATAGCTCGTTAAGTGGAAAAATTGACATTCAAAATCATGTCATCTTTCTTGCGAGTTTGAGCTTTAACATGATCTCTTGATCGCTAAGGGGCTTCTCTCCAAGGTGGTCACAGACGCCTAGCTAAACCCAGATTTGTAGAACTCTGGATCCCCTTTACATACTCTATGGCCATGTAGCAGACAAGGGGCTGAGAACGCTGTTTGGCCCAAAGAGAAGAACACAAGATGACCTCAGTAAGCAGGGCACAAAGAAAGTTCTTGTGCACTACTACAAGGAGGACCGTTCATCTGTCTTTCAGACCTGAAGCTGAGCCATGTAGCAGCAGGACCTGATTCTCTTGTTTGACAGTACTAAAAACAGACAGAGGCAGAGAATCTGCTGAGAGTTACACTGGGGTTTAGTGGTGACTAAATACCAACACACTAAACTTGTTTTTTTTAATAGAAATCTCTGCCCATCTTTTATTTATTTTTTTAAAAATAAATATTTTATTTTATTTATTTTATTTTTGGCTGAGTTGGGTCTTCGTTGCTGCGTGCGGGCTTTTCTCTGGTTGCAGTGAGCGGGGGCTACTCTTCGGTGCAGTGTGTGGGCTTCTCATTGTAGTGGGTTCTCTCGTGGAGCACGGGCTCTAGGCACGTGGGCTTCAGTAGTTGTGGAGCACGGGTTCAGTAGTTGTGGCCCACGGGCTCTAGAGTGCAGGCTCAGTAGTTGTGGCGCATGGGCTTAGCTGCTCCACTGCATGTGGGATCTTCCCGGACTAGGGATCGAACCCATGTCCCCTGCACTGACAGGTGTATCCTTAACCACTGCGCCACCAGGGAAGCCCAATATGCTAAATTGATGAAAAAAACCCCACCACACTATTACTTAAGGCATTCATGTGAAGTGTGACTACAGTCCTGTCTATGTGTACCAGCCTCTGGCTCCGAATACATCTTTTTATTTTGACACCTGCATTGCTCTTGCTCTTGGCACTGACGGAGCAGATACTGTATGTTTGCTATTACTGTCAATGTGGTGTATCACGGGAATGCCCACTACCAGCGTTCTGAGCACCCTGGCCCTCCCTGAGAAGGCCTTAAATTGATTAAGTTACACCTGGCTAAAGATCTCTTGGAATACTTTACTTAATTGCGTAAAATTTGGTCCAGGTGAAACCTGACTTCTTCCTGGTTACATTCCTTATGTTACTTATTCACAGGGGAACCGGCTTCCTGACCAGGCTTAGGATCAGCACAGATAAAAGACTGTAGATATTAAGCCCATCACATGTCTTTAATATGTTTTGAACACCTAAGTTGTTTCCAAGCTTTTATTTATTGAATGTTCATTAGAAATTAAAGGTAATGTTAAGAAAAATGTGATTTATTATTTCTAGTTATCTTCAATCATAAACAGATGTAACTAAATTATTTCATATCTCTATCTCAGCTGTCACATCAAATTCATGACTATCAATTATTTCTAATGGATCAGCTCCCATCTCAATACTATATTTTCCTCTTTCACTACCGTTTGCTTTTTTTTTTTACGTGATAACTATGGGGTCATGAGGAGGTATTGGAACATCAAAATCCTGTTAGTTATATCTGCCAATAAATAGCTTTGTGACCTCTGATGACATGGTTTCATCAATTGAATGAGGGCAGCACGTTTTCAGGATGAAAACAAATTATATGATTCCACAAGAAAGAGGAAAATTAATTTTAGGTTTATTCTGATGTTGATTATTGTTGTTTCTTCTATACTCTGCTGAAGGCTAAGAAGGCCTGCTGAGGATGGTCCATCACAAAAACAATAAAGTTTAAAAAAGTGTTATGAAAAAATGTGCATTTTGTGTGTGTGTGTGTGTGTGTGTGTGTGTGTGTGTGTGTATGGTACCTGGCACAGAATAGGCCCCAGTAGTTACTAAATGCACACATGAATGAATGAATAAACGCACTGCACACAAGACACAAGTCAAACTAAGAATAACATCATAAAGCAGAGAAAGATAAACATTCATTGGTTCTGCCAAAATAGATTTGAGTACATTTCACGTCTTGATGTGTTTTAGGGCTGAGCTGCCTTTCGGAAGTGGAGGCAATTACCTCTAACGATCCATATGTAAGGGTTCTAAAGAGGACCATTTCCCGCCCTTTTCCCTTTGAACCTAAGGTCATAGGTTGATGCCTTAGGACTAGAGCTCACATCCTTCACTGGATGTTAATAGGTGTGATTTTTAAAAAGGGATCTAAGCTCAAATAAGTTTGGTCACTATTGGGGTAAACAAATTAATACCATTGCAGCAGACCTTAGTCAATGTACAATACTACAGGAGGTACAAGTCTACCTCCCTGGAAATAATTCCACGTCACAAACCCACTTTTCAACACACCTGCAATCATCCCCCATCTTGGGAAATGCTTGTATAGTCTGTTAGCAGTTATTACACTTTGATGTGACAAGGTCTCTAATCTTTTCCCAGGAACTAATTTTTAAGAATGAGAGGGAAGTGAAGAGGGGATGAGGGTACAGAGAGGGCTTTACCAGAAGGGAAAGCAGCACCAGAGAAAAATGCTGATTACTTTATAGTTTGACCTTGTGCAACCCTAAATGTGCCATTCCTATTCCTCCAATCCCAGTGTCTTTAGGGCTGTGTTTGTACAGCCCAGACGGCTGTACACCTTCTTTGACCTTGAACTTAATTGTATAAAAGGAAATTTGGTGAAATTCTATGATTAATCATCATAAAAAGTTGATATTTTCAAAGTATTTTGAATTACAAAGACTTTCTACATCCATTACATTATTTAATAATCACTTTAAGATTGATCGCCTACCCAAGTGGTCAACTCTCTCACCCATCTTATACATTAGGAGACAGAAGCTGGGAGAGCACCTTCTCTTCCCAGTAGTCAAATGACTCTAGGACAGCACGAGAAAGGTTATAACCTAGGTCGTTTTTCTTTGCTGTTGTTCATATATTATTGTGTGAAATTTAAAAAAAAATTTTTTTTATTTTACTGAAATATAGTTGATTTACAATGTTGTGTTAATTTCTGCTGTACAGCAAAGTGACTCAGTTATGCATATATATATATTCTTTTTCATATTCTTTTCTATTATGGTTTATCACAGGATATTGAATATAGTTCCCTGTGCTATACAGTAGGATCCTGTTGTTTAACCTTGGTCTTTTCACTGCAAATCCCAGATCAGAGTTGTTAGCACTTGATAAGAATATCCTTCCAAATCACCTATGGTCTAAAGAATCTGGAGATCAATTTTTCATATTAGTAAATGATATCTACTAACGTTGAGTACAGCTAAAGATGAATTCTAGGCTGGTCTTCGAAGCATCAAACTTAACACTGGGTGCTTCAAACAGATGCCTTCATCTTCTACTTACCAAGAGAATTGTTAAGAACATTGAGTTTCCAATCTGGTAAAGTTTTGAACAGGAATCACTGCCATGGTACACTGTATAACTATTATCCCATCCTCCCTTTCACAAAGCTGAAAGAAGTACAAATGATCTTTTTTTCTGTCAAAACGTATGGCGCTAAGTACTTTCAACTAAAAACAAAAGCATGAAATAATTACCAAATGTATAACTCTGTGGCACAGAGTGAAATGAAAAAAAAAGAAGTATGCAAATTGTCAACCTCTCTGTCCAATCAGCCACCTCTCTTTATCCCTTCAGACACCTGCCCCTCCCCCATACCCAGGGCAAACTTTCAGGTAAAATCAACCAGCAATGTTTCACTGCCTTAACTCACAGCAGAGCTTCTAGATGCTTTGGTACATAAAAATAAATAAATAAATAAAATAGGAGGCCAGAATTTTCATTAGAAGCTAGCTGGGAGATTTCAGACGTATAACAATCAACTAGAAAATGTATGAAAGTGAGTATAGTTTGTACTAAATGTTTATGCAAAGGAAATGTAAAGGAAATTATTCCATTAGGCTAGGGTTATTTAAAAAAACCTCAAAGACTGGGCAATAGAAGACCAAGTGACCAACAATAAATAGGTCATATCTTCAAGCACATTTAAAATACAATTCAGTTGACTTTCTCTAATATTTAAATTCCAGACACTTTTGCATGCGATCTAGTTCTTCTTAATTTTAAAGATATACAGTTTAAAGCTCTGCTACTGGCTATTTCAAATATTTTTCTGGAATAACAAAGGTATAAATAAATATAAACAATAGTAACTTCTTTAACAATAAAAATTACAGTAAGAATGCCCCTTTGATTCCTTTCCAAGAAATGAAACCTTTTATAAATAAGTTACTTTGTTCAATCATTTTGAACCTTCAAAACAGAAATGTAAAATCCAGATGATTGCTCACTATTAAGATAAGGGAAGCAGTTTAAAATTCTCAATGTTGAAGAACGTTATGAGAAAGTTTCTCTTATAAGAAGAGGAACACAGCAGTTTCACATAATAAAAGGCTTAGAATTGATTACTATTTTTTTTTTCTTCCTTGATAAATTACTAACTGGTGAGAACTTAAGAGAAATATACAGAAAGGTTAAAAAGAAGCAAGGGATGTTTTCTTTTCCTGATGGAGAAAAATCCATTAAATATATACTTCTTTGCTTACATAATTAGGACATATTAGATCCTCTGTCAGAAACTTTCCAATCTCTAGGTAGGCAGGTAGGTAGGTAGGTAGATAGACAGACAGACAGACAGATAGATGTGTATAGTATGAATGTATGTGTATGCAAGTTTGTGTATATGATGAAATTAAAGCTTTATAAAACACAGCCGCAGGTGGATAGGAAGGAACTACTTAATGGGTATGGGGTTTCCTTTAGGGGTGATGAAAATGTTTTGGAAATAGACAGATGCAGGGGTTGCTCAACATTGTGAATATACCAAATACCAATGAATTGCCCATTTAAAAATGGTTAATTTTATGTTACGTACATTTCACCTCAATTAAAATAAAACAAAACAAAATCACTGTAGCAGGCCTAAAACTTATGTATCCTTCACAAAAAATATTAGTGAGGACCCATCTGCAGGGAGGTGGTATTCCAGGAGAAGAGAGGACCAACGATCGACCATATTTCTTAAGCAGTAAGCCTTGTCATCAGAGGCTAGTTGGAAAATGTAGGTAAATAATGCAGCCATTATCGAAACTGCTCTCTCACCAAAGTCACTCATCATCTCTTTGTCACCAAATTCAATCTTCTTCATTCTATCAAGGAAATGAACTTATGATTCTCCCTCATTGCCGAAACAGCTTAAGTGAGCTAACCAGCTGTAGATAATGGTCCCCAATGGAGACCATCTTTCCAGTTTTGGTTCTACCACTCATCAACTGACCGTCGGTAGGTCATTCAGCCTCTCTCTCAATCTTACAATATTCATTTGGAAAATACAGATCATGACACCTGCTGCTACATGGAGATGTGTTGCAAATAAAACCAGATCATGCTCTGAGAAAACACCTTGAAAAACAACGGACCTCAACGTATCTAATTTGTATAGCATGTTCAGTACCTTAGTGATGCTTAAAATATTTTTTGATGGTGATGAGTCCATTTTCTTTAATGGAAAATTTCTTGATACGTACACAACCTATTCAGCTCTTTCTCTATCAATTACAAATGGGAATGGGAACCAGGGGTGTCATATCGACAGGAGTATAGACCAAAAAACTTTGGGGAAAGAATGAGCTCAGTAAGTTTTAATCAAATATATTTCATCTTCTAAACTTTCCCAGCACTCTACTTTTAGAAATTTGTAAATTTTATGAATTATACAGGTCTTCTCTCCCATAAAATACTGTGGGCTCCTCAGGGAAAGAGGGTGTGATACAGAGGACATTCAATGAAATGACTGCCTACAGCAGGTGCCCAATAAGTATTTATTATACAAACAAGGGCAACAGCCAAAGTAAAAGAAGACCAATTCTTTCCTGCACTTACAAAGCTTACACAGCAGATTTTCGGCACTGAAGTCCCTTACAGAAGTGTATTTCAGGTATCTTTGTTGAGAACTGTCCTCTGAATCATGAATGGCTTCTTTAAGGTACTGCACAATGGGGGTGAATCTCTGGCCTCATACCAAGAAGATGTCACATGGAGATTACACAGATGTAAAAGACACTGTGCTTCAGTTTCACAGATGTCCAGCATTGAATGTGCAAAATTTCTCAAGGAACTCATCCATGTAGATTTATGGGAATCTCTGATGTGCTATATTTGTGATATCTGTTCCTTCGTTTCTGTGTCCAGATTTTAAAAATAAAGATTGCATGAAACTAAAACAAACAGAGAGTCAGTCTAGGACTTTAATTTTCCAAAAAAAGATTGAGAAACTCAAACAGAAGTCACAGGCAGGTTAGGACCACACATCACCTTTGATGGTGTTTTCTAGTATCTCCATTCAATGGGAACTCAAAACCAAACTGGACTGGGATAAGGAGGCATAACACAGAGTACAAACCTCAAGCTACACTCACCACTTAAATAACTCTCCCCTTTCATCTGCCATCTTAACATCGGCAGGCGGACTCTCAACCACCGAGCCACCAGGGAAGCCCCATCTGCCATCTTAATTCCTCCTATTCTTTCATGGATCTGTCCAGATCCCTCCTTCATCTGACTGATCTGTAAGGCTCATTTTACCCTTTTCATGTCTTCTAACTTGTGGTGCTGTCTTCTGCTTTATATTTATGGTCTATTTTCCCAAATACATTCCAATCCCCTGGGTTGTAGGTGGCTCATTCTTTCTACCAGTCTCTCTGTCTGGAAGATGATTATTTTCCATTGATGATGGTGATGATGATGATGACAATGACGATGGAAAAAGCATTTTGCCATGGACTTTCCCCATTTCTTTATCTTTTTTCCATACCCACTCCTCCAATGAAACTGCTCGAAAGCTCCTGGATGCTGCAGCCAAATGTCACTTTCACTCTCAGTAACATCTCACACTGTTGACAGTTTCCTCCTGCCAGTCAAATCTGCTCTCCTTGGCTTCTGTGACTATGTCTTCCTGTTGTTCCTCCCATCTCTCTGGACTTTTAAATGCAATGACATCTTAGGCATATCCATTTGAAGGGCTCCTCATGACATCAAGATAAAATCTGAACTCTTCAATGGGGTGCACAAGGTGATTTATGATCTAGCCACTGTTTATCTTTTCAGTCCCATCTTTCACTATTATCATCGTGCACCATGAGCTCCAGTCATCCTGCACCACCTTTGGATAACAGTATATGCCCTTCTCTCCCTTGATCTGGTTATTACCCTTGCATTTTGCCTGCTGAATTCCCATTCATCGGTGGACCTCACTTCCTCCAGGCCAAATGTGGGATAGGTACCCTTCTTGTGTGTACCTTCAACAGCCTGTACTCCCCCATCGATGCATTATCAGACTAAATGTAGCTCAGTTTACTTGTCTGTCCCACGTCTGTCTTGTTCAGAGTCGTATTTCAGCACTTGACTCAGAGTTAGCATCCAAGCCTGTTACCACCATTTGAGTGAAGGAGTTAGGGAAAGAACATTAAAATGTTTTCTTAAACAACCAAAACAACACTTTCCTAAAGAGAAAAGATGAAATCTCCCATCTCTCTCTAATTTCAAACTGATAACCTCAGGTGACAGTGCCAGTCCAAAGAATGGATAAAGGATGCCATTCAAGTGCACGTCAATGACTTACTCTCCGTGGGAGAAGCCTGAAGCTCTGGCTCTTTTTGTTCCCTAAATGCCCACGTGCTCTGCTCCTGTAGTTAAAGCCAGATGCCAAGGAACAACATATCAAGGAGAGAGGATACGGGGGCTCTAAGAAGTCTGCAATTGTCCCAGGACTTAGACTCCCTAATGTTATTAGCTATCTTGAGTGCAATGTGGGAAAGAGAAAGCAAACTTCCACTACCTACAAGGCCACAGACCTCAGCAGTGAAAAAGATCGGAAGCCAAGGTCGTGATCTGTGCTTGGTAGTGTACAGCGGGGCTGGCAGGCCTCCCACTATAATGCCAAGAGAGGTAACTGTTCTCCTTCAGGAGGTTTTCACCTGCGGTGGTTTAGCGCTTTGATTTAATAAGGCAGCATCAATTTCAGGACCAGTTTCTTAATAATGATGCTTTTCTTCTGTTCGTCTCCAGTCACACCAAAGAGGGCCGTACCAGTATGACTGTTCCTAAGGTGATCTGTGGTATTTTCTAAAATAGTCTGACGTGAACCAACTGGGTCAAAAAATGCTAAGATTTGCATTTCCTTGAAATGTGATGCTATTTTTGAGCTTCTCATTGAAAAAAAAAAATTAAACTGCAAGTAATTAAGTGTGGAGGAGCACACCAAAGGTGGCTCGCATTTAGGCACATGGTAAACTGATTTGCCATTGAACTGGGAGGTTAATATTAGGAGTGGGGAAGCCAAGCCGTGGTTTGTGTTTGTTCAGTGTCTCATACTATTTTTTCAAATGTCATGGGCTCAGCAAAACCCGAAACACATTTTCTCAGCACTTCTCTCTATTTTTCAACCCATATGTATTCCAAGAGCAGTTTAATTCATATGTTTCTGATTTATTTACATGCAAGTCATCAGAATGTTGTTTTGTACGAACTATTTGATGTCCAGGAAGCCTGTTGAGTCTTGCCTTTGAGGTTTTTTCCTTAGGATCAGGAAGCCATGATTTGCAAATAGAAAAAAAAAAAAAAAGAAAAGAAAAGAAAGAAAGAAGAAAGCTCATCAGAACCCCCAATATTTTGAACCTCAAAGGTTCAAAATTGTCTTCAAAAGGTAGATGGCATAAAGTCTGAGTACAATTCTTACAGTCTGCAGACTTTGTATTTTCCAGGTCCTAATTGACATTGCCCTTCTCAATGGTACTAATGCCTTCCTTGTGGACATAAAAGTACATATTTGCAATGTATGAACAAGAACAGATCCTAAAGAGATGCGAGGACCTCTTCAAAGATGAAGTGAATGCCTTCTGTAACATGGTATCTGGGGCAGGGGAGGGGGCTTCAGTATCCAGAGAGAGAAATGTTGTTATCACTTTTCCAGGAGAGTCCTGAGAAAATGAGGACCAGTTTTCACCCCACTAGGGATTTCTCTTTCCTCAATTTGTAAAAGTAACTCTGATTCAGTTGTGATCTGAGAGTTGTTTGCATACATTTAAAAAACACCATAACATAATTTTATAAATATTTCTCCCTTTGTAAGTAACTGCAAACTAAAAAAAAAAAAAGAATACTAGTTAATTGTTAGGACTTCCATGGACCAAGTTAATTCAAGGATCCCTATATTCAGACTTTTGAAAGAGCTGGGGTTTTTTTCTTAATAAAGATTGATACCATGTAGTCAGCACATGTAGGAGGGCTTTTATCTTTTAGCAAGGTGTCTACAGAAGCAGTTTAAATGATACTGTAGAAGGTAGTAATAGTTTAGAGGCTGAATCTGATTTTAATAGCAGTGATTCTTTTAAATAGATTTTTTAAAAAGAAATTGTATATTAAAAAAAGGTTGGGCTTCCCTGGTGGCGCAGTGGTTAAGAATCTGCCTGCCAATGCAGGGGACACAAGTCCGGGCCCTGGTCCGGGAAGATCCCACATGCCGCAGAGCAACTAACCCGGTGCGCCACAACTACTGAGCCTGTGCTCTAGAGCCCGTGAGCCACAACTACTGAGCCTACGTGCCACAACTGCTGAAGCCCGTGTGCCTAGAGCCCATGCTCTGCAACAAGAGAAGCCACCGCAATGAGAAGCCCGTGCACCACAACCATAGAAAGCCTGTGCGCAATAATGAAGACCCAACGCAGCCATAAATAAATAAATAAATAAATAAATAAATAAATAAATAAATTTATTTATTTAAAAAGAAAGAAAAAAAGGTTGCCTCCTCTACAAACGTTCCTAAATTTCAGTCCCCAAATCAAATTGATGCTGGGCAAGAAGCATGTAAGTGGTCTCTAACACTATCACATGCCTCTGTAGTGTGTCTCTAAAATATAAACCCACATTTCCCATCTGACTCTTTGTCGTCTGTTTGGCGGGATAGATTAGAAGTGTTGGCTAGTCTGAGCTGGGACTGAAAGATTTCTACCTATGCCGCCTTCCAAAACTGAGCTATCTCCCTTCCCAAAAACTCTTTTCCATTTTCCCATTTTCAAAACCAGAATGGTGTTAGGGCTGAGAAGATTCAAAAAGTCTTCTCAGATCAAATCTCTCTCCAGCACAGCTGCTGTTAAGTGACCCAACATGTTTTAAGACAGGTTCATATTCCTTACACTACATTATTTTTCTATGAGTCCCCAAGTCTACACATTTCAGAAAAGCTATATATATATATATATATTTTTTCTTAATCACCAAAATGGACTTCTCAATACATCCCTCTTTGAAAGCAGCTAACATGGCACGCGCAGCAAGGAGAAATGTTGTCTTACGCTGTCAAGCTGAATGGTGATTTAAGGTTATACTCTGTGTCCAGTAAGTATCAGTCAAATAACTAAATAGCCACTACTAAAATATGTGACTAGAGCAAAGAAATTAATCACTAATTGCTATGAATTCAAACACAGCTCAGGGGACGAAATTTTATTAAATTGTAGGAAGATTACCAAGTAACAAAATATAATCATTATCAAGACTGTAAAAAAAAAAGGAATCATTTAGCAAGCCAATTTGTATACTATATAGAGAAAGCTTGGGCAAAGGAAGACAGCAGCCTTCGGCAAATATCTTAAGACACAGTCAATACCATTGTAAAAATATGGTCAGTTTTCTCAACACAGTCATACAGACACCTCCATACAATTTAAGACAACAGCTTAAGTTTTTAGCTTTTACTACCTTTCAATGGAGATCAGCTCTCAGGTAGAAATAAATATAAAGAAGTGTGTCACGTACTCTAATTAGGTTTCAACAGCTGGCCTTCAGAACTAATAATTTATCTCACATTTGAAGACCTTTTGGGGAGGACATGTTTTGATCTGATGGTCCTGGTTTGTTGGCTTTCTGTTAAAAAGGAGGAAGACATCAACAGAAACATGCACTTGTGAGCTACCACATTATCTTTTTCAACTATATAAAGTCCTAATTGGGAGTAATATTTCGACATGCAACAGCTGAAGTGAAAAAGTCACAGCCTCATGGACTACCCATCTGCAGAACAGATTACAAGACATGTGAACTTGAGAGCATTACAGAAAAATGTTACTTGGAAAGCAAACATTTTCATGGGTAGCATTAAAAGTGTCTCTAATGTTCTTTCCCCCTCTTTGCCTCTCCGTTCCCCAATACTAGACCTTCCCTTGGCAAACTCACAGATGCAATCCCTGCTGTGCAGCAGTAATGAGGAACCTCTCCCTGGGTACCACCGACCGTCAGAAATTTAGTAAAATTTAGTCACTGAGTATGGGAGAGATGGGTCTCCAACCTCCCGCTTCTGAAGGGAAACGCTCATCCAGAACCTATACGCCCCAACTTGCTGCTCCATTTTACGGCTTGAGATGTACAGGAAGGCAGAACCTCAAAGAATTCCTGCCCCATGAGGCAGATGCTCAAACAAATTCAAAGAGATGTCCTAGATGAAACTCACACATGCGCACATATTAATCTCGATCACTGCCATTTTTCAGCGTCGTTTCAGTGTTTAACAACCTGAACTAACAGCCATTTGAAAGCATGTCCCGAGCTTCTGGAGGGAACCCACTCCCACCACCCATTTGGTGTTCAACTTTAGTAGAATTCTGCTCACCTCCATAGGCTGACCTGCTCTGGGATTTTAACAGAAGGGTGGACAATTTTTTTTTGTTTGTTTGTTTTAATTGAAGGTCCTTAATGTGGGCCACATGTTTCTGGCGGGGACGGGGAAGTACAGAGGAGGCAGGGGCCAGGAATGCAAAGTGGTAGGGAGCTGGGGTGGGGGGGGAGAGGGCAAAGTGGGGAGGGACTGGATGATGAAAAGACCAGTTCCACAAGCGAAGCACATTAGCAACCCGGAGTGGAAAGGGCCGGAAGGAAAACCCACCCACCTCACCCCTGCGTTCATTCTATCAACCTGCAATTGCTGCGATCAAAACCATATGTCGGTTCTTCCAGATCTTTCTCACAGGACAAACATGCAAAGGGCCTCGGGCCTGGCGTTGCCATCAAATGGTAATTGATACCAGATGAGCCACAAAACAGAAAAGCACACGCAAACGGCAACCTCTCTCGCTGCACCCGCACCTTCCCAACCCCTGCTTGGCCCCTTGAGAGGGATGAAATTGCAGGTCTTGCCGGGCTGCTAAGTGCGCTGTGCACCACGAGAAACACGTGTACACCGCCGCCAGTAACCACCTGTAAATCAGAGGGGAAACGCAGGTCCGCCAGCCAAGAGCTGGGCCCAAAGAACAGGCCAAGGCGCAAGGTCACTCCAGGTTAATACAAGGTCATCGATCAGGGGGCTGAAATGAGCACAGGTGTGAGGCAGATCACAGGCCTGCGTGCAGGGAACTGCCTCCCCCCCGGCCCCCGGCACATCCGGTCTGGAAGAGGCTATTCCCGCTAAGCCACATCTGCCTTCCTCTCCTCCTGCAAGTGAGATGGTGGGAAAGGGAAACCACTCCCCAATTACAAGGCAATTAGAAGAAATCTGCCCGGCTCCTTTTCTGAAGCTCTTTTCTGCATCCCATTGTTCTCACTGAAGGAGAAAAAAAAAAAAAATAAAGTCCAGAAAACCTGCAGAGCTGGAGGTCCTGGCAATTGCTGGTTGAATGTAATACAGTAGGTAAAAAACATCCCTTATTTCCCCCGACACTGACAGAACCGCGAGCAGCGCACGGCTCTCGCCTCTGCATGTATATATTTTCTTATTAACTCGATCGGGCAGAAATTTGCAGAGATTTGTTTGGATTTAGAAGTCACAACAAAACGTCAGTTTTACAAACCGAGGATCATTCTGTGGTGAAATGTAGTGCTCTGGACCCGACCAGTCACTGCACACAGCTATTTGTTCCAATTCTTCTAGCAGCGCTTCTGAACAAACAACTAACTTATTCTAAATACACGCAATGGGTCTCATTTTCCTTCCTTCTGCCTATCCCATTATATGTGATATTTTAGTCTTATAGATCTTATGAAGTTTAAATATTTTCCAGATGGGACTAGGGAACACAGAACCCTGTAAACACTCTATGTTATAAAAAGGACCAACTGAATACTTTGAAACAGAAGAGGAAGATGATAGAACATACTTCTTTTGCGAGCAGTAACCCTGTAAGCCAACACCGCAAACTGTAAAAGGGGAACGGTTATCAAGTCTCTTTTTCTTTCCCCAAATTCTCAAGGACTGGCTGATTCATCCTCATTTAGGTCGTATCTATTTATATCTTTTCTAATTAAAAACGTTTCCCCCCAAAGATGATTTAAGCTCCATTTACAATTCAATGCATCTCAATGGTAAGAAAGAAAACCCTGGTTGTAGCCTAATGATAAATTCCACTGTCCCAGAGGGAAAATAAATCAGGCCTATCAATTCCATCCGTTTGCCCAGATTCTCAGCAGAACTCTCTTCCTCGAAGTGTGGCCACAAAAGCCCCGAACGAGGTGGCATTTTGCAAGGACCCTCAACCTAGAGGCAATCCAGGAACATTTATAGTGACAGCACCGATCCAAGAGAAAAGGCAGTGAGTAAATGACAGGAGGAAAGTAACAAGGGCAGCAGATTAAAACGAAAGTTCTGGTGAATGCCAGGGGAAGAAAGGAGTAGGGCAAAGCAAATGGGCAGCACACAAGCCAAAGCAGCAGAGTGGGGCTCAGAAGGGTGTCAAATCAGGCAGGCTCGGGAGACCCACTCTGGGGAGACTCTGACCTTACCTGTGCTTTCCCTTGGAGGTCCAGTCAACATAACCCTGTATCTGAGCATCTGCACTGTTTAAATTTCATCCTGTGGTGTTGTTTGCTGATTGATCAGACATGGCTGACAGCATCAGAACTGCAATCTGACAGACAAGGAGCAAGCAGGACCACAGCACAGAATTCATAATAGGAGGGAGAGAGGGAACTTCATGCTGGATATAGGAAAGTCAGACCCGCAGACATCTGCTGCGAGGCCTGGGGCTCGCCTAGGGGTGGGAGGGCCCAGGATGAGGCTGGGAGGAGGGCATGGAGAAGGGGAGGTGGGACGAGCCCAGCCACCCAAATGACCAAGCACGAGGCTTCCCCCTGGATGGAGCTGCATCTGGACCCCGTTTAGCAGCTTCCCTCTGGCCACTCCCAGTTCCTGCTACCTCCAGGGAATACAGCAGGCTGCTCTCCCTGAAAGCCCTCTTCCCAGAATAAAAGTGATGGGGTTGGGGCTTCCCTGGTGGTGCAGTGATTGAGAGTCTGCCTGCCGATGCAGGGGATGCGGGTTCGTGCCCCGGTCCGGGAAGATCCCACATGCCGCGGAGCGGCTGGGTCCGTGAGCCATGGCCGCTGAGCCTGTGCGTCCGGAGCCTGTGCTCCGCAACGGGAGAGGCTACAACAGTGAGAGGCCTGCGTACCGGTAAAAAAAAAAAAAAAAAAAGTGGTGGGGTTTCCAGTTTGGGATATGGCAATTTTCCTTTCCTTTATTTATTTTTCAACATTTGTGACGTCTTCCAAAGGATACAGAAGGTACTCAGGAGAGGCTGGCCGACAAAAGCATCCCATCTAGATTTTTGCTGTGCTGGGGAATGGCCTCCCACTGAATGGAATTCTTTACCTATCTGAGAGCAGTAAAGCAAAGAAGTAGAGGAAGAGACAGAGGTTGAAGGTGTTGGGAAATAGTAAGTGAAATAATCGCTGTCAAAAATGGAACAGAGAGAAAAGAAGGAAAATAGCTAGGAAATGGGACGGAGAGAGGAACCACCCCCAGCCCTGGGTCAGAGAGGATAGGTCTTCATTCTGACCCAAGTATCTTCTTCTTTTCTGGCCAACAGGAGGTGCTGAAAGCAACAGTGGCTGGCCACACAGATCACCCTCTACTGTCCCCATCTTGCTCCTAATAGATACACACACGTGTGCACACACACACACACACACACACACACACACACACACACATCCCTGAACCAGTCTACTATCCAACAACGACAACTGAATTTACCTGCTCTAAATGTAGGATCACCCTCCCTCATGAATATCGATATGTAGGGTTTTCACCTCCAATTAAGGATCAATTTGAACACTTGCCTCCCTGTTCCCCACTCCCCAGAATCATGACTATACATCTTGGGGGAAAAAATTAAAAGAATTTCAAAATCCAAACAGAATTCCCAATGCTCATCAAAAAACATTACTTGCAAATTTCCTCTTTCCTAGCATTGTCTGTTAGTAGAATTTGGGGAAAGTCATCATGGTTTCATTAATAATTACAGAAGAAGAAAAGATACAAGGTGAAGCGAGGATACAGCAGAATGATTTTAAAAAGAGATGGATAAAAGAGGCAGGGAATCAGGGTAAAATAAGGGCCAGAGAGATCAGGTTATTAAAACTAACCAGTTAGGTGGACAGAGAAAGGAATAAGATGCTTTGGCTGAGGGGAAGGAAAAGGTTAACGCAACAGGAAAATCAAGGCTTAATAAAAGTTAATCCTTGAGAAACACCATCCCTGATCTAACATCCATTTGGAATGGTAAAATGGCAGAAAAGGGTAAAGTAAGTCCACCTGGCTTAAAACTGAATACAAATTCCACCAGGATCTTCACCTCCAAAAACAGACAAGAAAGAAAAACCTCATTTCCCCCCTTCATTTTGAAAACACGATTATATAGAACTAATTTGTGAAATCAAGCTAGAAAGACACAGCACTGAAATCTGAAGAGGCAAGACAAGGGAACCAGCGTAAAGGAACTGTACGTGAAAATGAGTGCAACAAGGCGGGAAAAGAAATGAATGTAAGGGTTTGATGTGAACGGAGGAAGTGCTGGACAGAAGGCGAAGTCCAGGGAGAAAGGGACAGCCAGAAGGTCTGGATTTCACTCAGAGAAGAAAAATGAATGAAACACACTAGGCCAGGGAATAGAAATGACTGAACAAGAAAAAATGGAAATAAGGATACAGGAATGTGAAATGGGGGTAAAAGGGATAAAGACAGTGCGAAAGAGATCACATAGAAATTGGGAAAACAGAAGACAGTTTGCTTGAAGCATAAAAAAAGTGCCTTAGGATTTACGGAATGACAAGCACAATTTTGCTAGAGGTATTCCATTGAAAACATCATCACGGGCTGAGACTATGTGAAAAAAAATTTCACAGGTTATTTGAATCCACTTTCCAACTTTATAACGTATCCTTAATTTCCAGGATCTGTTTGCAATTGCATGAGACAACAATAAAAATATTACACAGGGACCTTACTTTCTCCCCAATTTTGTGTCAGAAATGAACCTACGCAGTGCACATGATCGCTTTGTGACACTCTTCATTATCTATGGCATTCAAGGTCCACGTTCTCTTAAAGGAATATTCGTGCAAACACCTTGCCCCAGGCCAAAGGAAATCTTAACGCTCTTCATTCAAAATGCTGAAGTTACCCTGGAATCTGGGAACTAGATATTTTAAAGATGAGTCAAGAAAATGTCACTGGAGGAGACGGCATTTCCAATGGGAGCCCTGAGAATCTCAGCAGCCTTTCAAGCTCCTGGCCTGGGTTTTCTTTTATAACTCAGCAGAGGCTCAAGTTGGTTCCACTGATAAGCCAATAATTGCACATTTGGTGGAAAAGTCTACAGCTCTGTAAAGCGGGGAGGGAAGCACGATGACAGCCGTTTCAGGTGCGGAGACACAATAAAAACAATACAGAAAGAAAATGTTTGCTTTTTAAGTCAACTGAGATGTCATACCCGTTAATAAATCTATCTGCTAAATCTACTCTTATTCATGTGGGACATCACCAATTTAAAGTAAAATAAATTATCTTTAATTAAATGGAATTGTCCTCTTCCTCCCGTTATCATCCCCAATTATTACATTCTAATCAGCCCTTTAGGGAGAGAGCAGGAGAGAAGGCTGAAAGGCAAACTGACTAAAAATAATTTCTCTTTCTGTCAAGTGATGAAATTTTTATCTTAATTATTGGTTATAACTGTAATTTTTGGGTATAAGTAATGAGAACTATAAAAACTTTGTCATTTATGGGGGAAAACACTACGTGGCCACTTCCAAAATCTCCTTGCACTTTTTCCTCTGTGAAAATTTCAGAACTTAAAAGAAGCCATTCCAGACTGAGCAAATGACCTATTTAAACCTAATATATTACTTTTATTTCCAGCACAAAAGTGCCAGTTTTAATTAATACTTTAAAATACAGAGCACTAACGGAATGCCAGCCCTGTTATTTTTAGACTGTGAGGCTTTCCACAACTGGGATTACTGAATGGTATCGACTTATGTTTCGACAAGAACAGCACAGACACGTTAAATGTTAAGACATGTAGCTGCATAAAAGGAAGAGGCTGATCTACTTACAAATATTTAGTGACTCTCTCTGTCCCAATTCCTGGCTCCCCCATATCCCTCTTTTCTTTTTTTTTAAAACTGCACCCAAATTCCAAAAAAAGCAATGTGTGTTTCAACCTAGCAATCTGTATGAAAGATACCCCATCATCAGCTCTCACGGATGCAACAATGCCCCCCCCAAAGAAATGGTGAAATCAACAGGTGAGTAGTGTCTGACCCCCCAACTCCAAAGGCAAAGAGAGCAAATATGCTCCTAAGAGTAATAAAGAATGAATTTGGGTTAAATCTTGGGTTAAATCTCTGCATATATGTTGTAACGGTGCCCGACCCATCTTCCTCCCAAGCCACAGCTTGGTTTTTGTTTGTTTCACTTTTTATTATAACTGTGGACTTAGTCAGGACCGGGAGTTTTCTTTTAGCCCTCTATGTAATGACAAAATTAACCACTAAAATTGGGAAATTTATCTTCTGTCTAGAATAAATAGGTGGGGGTACTGACTGTTTTCTGACTACTTAGTGTTACTTTTAAAAATGTATTTTTTTCAGGGTGTAGTACTGTTTTCATTTAGCATGCCTTTGAATTGCCGCCTACAGAAGTAAAAAAAGAAACCACAGCTATACAAGCCTGCTGACTTTCTTATAAAAGAACCAGTTTTAAACTTGTTTATACTACTGATTCCAAATGAATTCAAGATGGTGGCTAGTTAAAGAAAGAGAACTCATGCCAGGGAGTTTGATCAAAGAACTTCAATTCAGCAATGTTCAGTTTTAATTGACCACTAATTAAGCTACATTAGTCCAAGAAAGGTCTGTATCACTTTGAGTAATAAAGAAAAGAATTAATTTAACCCTGTGTCACTCAGCTTCAGTAAATTCATCTGAAAGCAACTTCTCAAACGACAGGCATGAAAGAGGAGTTTAGCGTTAAATGCCAAAAGTGGTCTACAGAATTCAGAGAAGACCAGAGGCTCGGTTTTCTACTGCATTTGTTACTTCACGAGTGATGTCACCTTGCAGGTATAATTATCTTCATTACAGATACAAAGATGTCAGCTTTACTCCCTGGGTTGCAAAGGGTTGCTTTAAAATTGGATTCAAAACATGGCATCATACCAGCCACAGTTTTAACTTTCCTGTATTCTAGACAAAAATAGAGTGGATTTGCAAAATCATGAGAATTTTCAAAGGCCTGGAACTCTCCTTCTGGGAAAAGTGAGTTGAAGACTGTGGGGGGGAGGAGTGGAACAACTGCAATGACACCACCAAAAAAGCCCATTATAATTAGAGACCACAAGCTATGACAACATGACAGCAGCATTTGAAAGTCCATGTGCTAAAATAGTTAGTTTCTGAAAGTCCAGTTGCAAAATTTTTATTTCCCCACACAATGCCCTTAGCAAAATTGTATGCCTACAATTCTGATTTTTGAAAAATCTCAGGCAGGAAAGTAACCATAATAAAATAGCACAAACCTCATTTTAGGATTTAACATCAAAACGTAAGACACTACGTTACAGCTTGTTGATGACTTTTAAAGTTCTTCACGTTAACTCAGAGGTGAATTTCCTATGGTCTTATGGCCAACATAAAAAAGTAAAGCATGCTTCCATTTTGAAAATAAACCCAAATGTCAGTGGTACGCTGGCTTCTATGTTATAGTAATAACCCCCGTCCTCCACGCCTACGCCTGTAATAGCATTGAATGCCATAAGGGCCAAACATTCTCGAAGAGGAATATCCTTGTGGCCTCTACACACACATTATATTTGGTCTTAATGATTTTGGCAACTACTGCATTTTCTACAATAGAATGTAATGAATAACGTTTTTTCTACATTCTGCCAATACTCATTAAAATGCACTTGTTTGTGAAATGCAATAGCTAGCTATATGAAACCAAAATATTAATGCAAATTGGAATTTCTAAGTTTAAAGCGGTATTTGCATAACAGGAACTAAACAGGGTACAAGCTGCAAGAACACAAATGCCTCTTAATACCACGATTATTACCAAGAGGAATGAGGGCTTGTGTACACCATTAGAAGTTCAAGGGCAAAGCGTCTGCCAGGATGTACCACTATAGGCTCCTGGTGCTTCCAACAAAAGGATGACGGGAAAAATCTGCGATCATCTCGTCTATTAAAATAGTATAGGTGTAAGGCCCAAACACTCATTCCCTGTGCTTAACAATACCCTAGAGCTAGCCCACTCATCCACTGCCATGCCTAGACATCACTGAAAAATATTCCACACAATTTTGAATGTGCATGTACGAATCAAGGGGGTCATCAGGACCATCAACATTCACCAGGCACATTTCTCCAACGGCATGATGCAAGGAATGAAAAGATATATATTTTCATTCATTCAACCAAAAATGTCCTAGTAGGCCATGTTGGATCAGAGGAATCTTGAGAAACATGACATTAAAAAAAGTTTCAGTACATACTGGTTTGTTCAAGAAATAGTATTTGAGTAGCTCCACAGGCTAATCTTTGAATTTGACCTCTAAATGCCTGAAAGCTTGTCGGGAAGATGTGAAGATTTCAAAACCATGCAGTCAATTTAGGGACTAAACGAGTGTTAGGGATAAGACGTGCAGACTTTTTCACTTATTAGGAAGATATATTTGGATTATATGATGAAATACACATGATTTTTCTTTTAATAAAATTCTACTTTGTGGTAGAACAGCCAGAACAAAGGTATGAGCTCTCCAAATTCCACGGAGGCCAGCTCTCGGGGAGCACTCTACGTAAGAGTCTTGCCTAACTGTATATACAGGCGTAGGCATGTATGGTGCATGGGGGACTCATTCATTTGGCTGTATAAACATTTCTTGGTTGTCCACAATACGCTAACAAGTGTATAAAGATGCATTAAGACATTGGTTAGAATAGGCATCATCAGAAAATCTACAAACAACAAATGCTGGAGAGGGTGTGGAGAAAAGGGAACCCTCTTGCACTGTTGGTGGGAATGTAAATTGATACAGCCACTATGGAGGACAGTATGGAGGTTCCTTAAAAATAGAACTGCCGTACGACCCAGCAATCCCACTACCGGGCATATACCTGAGAAAACCATAATTCAAACAGACACATGCACCCCAACGTCCCTTGCAACACTATTTACAATAGCCAGGACATGGAAGCAACCTAAATGCCCACTGACAGATGAATGGATAAAGAAGATGTGGTACACATATACAATGGAATATTACTCAACCATAAAGAGGAACGAAATTGGGTCATTTGTAGAGATGTGGATGAACCTAGAGACTGTCATACAGACTGAAGTAAGTCAGAAAGAGAAAAACAAATATCGTATATTAACGCATATATGTGGAATCTAGAAAAATGGTACAGATGAACCGGTTTGCAAGGCAGACACAGAGACACAGATGTAGAGAACAAACGTATGGACACCAAGGGGGAAAGTGGGACGGGGGTGGTGGTGGTGGGATGAATTGGGAGATTGGGATTGACATACATACACTAATATGTATAAAACAGATAAGTAATAAGAACCTGCTGTATAAAAAATATATATTAAATTAAATTAAATTTAAAAAAAAGCTACAGTCCCTCTCTCGGAGGACCTCTTATTCAGAAGAAGGTGATTCAGGGTCTGCACTGTGCGTAGACAAAGGGCTATATCCTTTGAAAAGTTTCTCTACATCAAGCTTTAAAGTTAATTAAGAAAAAAGAGATGAACACAGATGAGATACGCGTTCACTAAAATGCCAGGTAGCTTTAAACTATCCGTTCTTACTTCGGATGTCAATATATTGAAATACACAGCAGAAGTGCCTCTAGTTCTGTTATAATCCATATGATGTTGAGCAAGTGAGCTAATCCTGTAACACTACCATTTCCCAGACCTGTCCAAAACTCGCCACTAACCACCACATGCGACTCCTGAGCATGCGATATGTGGCTAGTGTCACTGAGGACCTGACTTTTTTGAATTTTATTTCATTTTAATTAATTTACATTTAATGTTAATAGCCCCATGTGGCAAGTGGCTATCTCAATGGACAGTCCAGTTCTACCTAGACTGCAAAATGGGTTAACAACATTTGGACCACCTATCTTACTGCGATGCGATGCAGTACGCATTAAGCTGGAAGGTGTTCAAGAAAGCATTCGGAAAGAACTGAGGCTTGCACATGTATTTTGTTGAATGCTGATTATTACTACAATGAAATATTTACTGCAAGCTTTATTTTATCTGTAAACCACTTCCCTATTAATTACAGAAATTCACAAGATCGATTTTTAGACTCCATACATGTCTGACAAATACCACACAAGCAAGCTCTCTGAATAACATTCCAAAACCGATGTGTAAGCAAATTATAATTCTAAGATTATTCAGAGAACAATACTGGGACAAAAGAGAATTATTCAGAGTCCAACAGAGATAATCAATGATTGATCAAAAATAGAAGCAAGGTCCAAAGAGCCCTGACTTAAAGCAAACTTGCAATTAAAAAAAAATTACCGTCTCCCAGAAACAGAAATACCCAAATCGAGGACATGACCATCAAAAATGGTCACCTTTGCTTCTTGCCTGGCATACACATAAACAAGTTTACACATTTTCTTTTTCATTGTTCGCTTTGAACACAGTCAGCTCTGTACAATAAAAAGTGGAAAACCCATCAAAATAAATGTAAACTGAGGACCATCTTGTAAGATGGCTTCAGTTGTGACGGACACAGTAAAACCCAAAGGCATCAACGTGATTTTACTAGAACTATGTTGCACTAGGGAACAGGGAAACGGGACGATTCTCAGTACAGAGTCAGAGGATACTTGTGAGATGGAAATGAAATATAACAGCCACTGGGCTGAGCAACCCTTGAAAGAATATCCCACACCAAAGACAGGCTTCAAGTCAGAGCTGCCACTCCATTCCCCGCTGCCATCTCTACTTCCGTGGAACCTCGGAGAACCTTGTAGGGCACGGGGAGGAAACTGAAGAGTGGCAGCAGTTACTGTCAGACTTGGCAGCTCTCTCCACACCTTGGCATCTAAGACATGAGGTGTGCTTCTGGGTTCCACAAGTTGGCAGGTGTTAAGACTCTGCCACCAGATACCGCCACCTTCCTCCCCAGGATACTAGGGAAGGCAATCTAGGTTTTAAAATCACTTCCAAATCACTGCCGAGGATTATCCAACACTGATGGAAGCTCAGCAGTGCAGGAAGAGAGATCCCCAGTTGCGAGTGGAGAAAGAAGCTGTGTTATTGGGAGAGCTGAAAAGAGAGTCTTTAATGTTGGTTTTCAGCTTTCAACTTTTCTTCGCGCAGAGGACATGGTTAATGATGCAAACAATATCCTTAATGCCCAAAGTCATCAACTTTAATTATTAATTAGTTTCTTTATGCTAATTTATTTCCTTTTTATGTTCTACAGAAAAAAAAATCATGGTAATAAACTTTTCTTTTCGGACGATTCCAATAAACCAATGGTTACACTATGAGAGAATTCAAGGTATTTTGAAAGGTAAGATATAAATATATATTCAGGGTATGGAGAAATGTACCTTATTGACACAACATATTTTAACAGCTGATTTGAAGCCATTCCAGTTGGTTCATAAATAATGTACTATATTTACAACATCTGAAAGAAAATCTCACATTTTCATGGTACATGGTGGAAATACCTGGGCAATACTGAGAAAGAGAGACAGAGAGAGAGAGGGAGGGAGGGAGGGAATTGTTATGGGAAGAAAACAAGAAAAAAAGGAAAAGAAAAAAGAAGAAAGGAAAGGAAAGGAAGGAGAAGGGAAGGAAAAGGGAAGGAGAAGGGAAGGAAAAGGGAAGGAGAAGGGAAGAGAAGGGAAGGGAGCTACCATCATTCGTAAGGTGGCTCACCATGCCGGAAATTAATTATTAAGGTCCAGATACACGACTTCTAAAGTAGGACTTCTCAATCTCAGCACGAGTGAGGGGCTGCCCTGGGCACCACAGGATAATGAACAACATCCCTAGCTTCTACCCACTAACTGCGAGAGGCAAGCCCTCACCCTGTTCCTGCAGTTGGGACAATTACGAATTTTCCAGATACCTCCCTATGTCCCCTGAGGGGGCACCACTGTTCTAAAGATACCTACTTGTAATCAGAGTATGTCAAATACCCACTTCAATTTTCATAAATCTTCACATAAAAAATGGTCATCTCTAGGAGTATCTTCCTTCACCAAACAAGAAAATGTCCACTTACATTCCTGATCACTTCGTATGTGACATTTTGACCTTGTGATCTTGTGGTGCACATCAGTGAAACAAGTTACCTATGTTCATTCTAGAACTTTCGGCACCATCTCTATTGTGATTTGCTTATGTGATGGGAAATTATTTTTTTCCACTAACTTATTCTAAACTGTATGCAATAATCAAAATAATACTGTGTATGTAAACTTTTGATGAATAAGCAAGCTGAGTTATAAATAATTGGCATTATCTTTTACTATCTAGTTATGTAACCCATCCACCTATCCACCCAACGGTCCGCACTTTCTCCGATCCAGCCATATATTTATCATCATAAAAGCTGTCATGCTTTCAATTCTGATTGAGTTACACAGGTAAAAAGCCTAGGACCAGCCAAAGAGTTTAATCTACATAGCTCCCTATTGGCAATGCATCTGTGAAGGCATGATTACCTATAAATAATTCCACATCAGGCCAGCTGTATGTTTTCTACACCACACCGTCTATTTCAAAATGTAAAACTATCTCCATACCTAAATGTGTCTAAGTTTTGTTAGATCAGTTACATTGTTAAATAGGTGACTGATCTCCTGTCACATTCGAGATTCCAACACTGAGAAGGTTAACATCAAAATAGCTCAACCCAACGCAGGAAGCACTCTCTCACTCTAAACCAGGTTAAAAAGGATCTGTAAAGGGATCCTGAAAAATGTATGACAGATTCCCAAAACAAATGCTTGCCTAAAACTGCTTAGGCATAATTTGTTTCTCCTTTTTCATCTGTTTTGCTTTTTTTTCATCATCTAAAAATGATGGAGGAAAAGAGCCATAAAACCGGAACTTCCTCCATAAGGAACAATTTAGTGTGGGTTTGCATTTCTCAGTGTCATATCTGAAAGGTAAAAAGAAGTTTAGAGGTTAGGATCTCATAATGATTCCCGTAAGTCATCCTCCTCAGGGTTAATAAAGTAAACTGAATCCTAAAAGGTCTTATTAGCAAAACTGACATTGGAAAGTTGGGCCAAGAAGATCTGCTGTTACATGAATTCTTTAAAAGGTAAACGCGTTTAGCAATCATGCATCTATTTCTAGCAGTTTGAGCGCTTTCCCTGCAAGCATCCAAGAGGTTTGCTGCACTTCGCAACCTCTGGGAAGAAGGATTACCAGATCCATATCAACATACCTAATTTTACAGTTACCTTATTTAAGTTTCTAATGTGGCACAGGTCTTTTTCTCAGGTGTTAATAGAAAAATCAATTTTAAGTCACAACAGCTGTGAGCATTTTAAATATCACAGCTGTCACGAGTTGAAAATAACCAATTTGGGCACACGCATTCTGCTGCAAATGTAACAAAATGAAAATATGATAGAATTTTATCTTTTACTCCCTCTGAAGCTCAATGTCTAATACAATAGTAGAGTAATAACTTACTTGCTTTAAAATAAAATCAGGCTCCCATTTCTCTGCTGACCTAGCCAACAGATGGCTTAAAAAAAAACAACAGAAAAGAACATCATCTTGAAGGTATACTCCGATGGAACTAACTGTGAACATGCTTAATTATAGAAATAGTATTAATTCTGGAAAGACAGAGTTAAAAAGTTGATATAAAAATTGAGAGTTCATTTATGTAAACATTTTGCTGTGAAGCCAGGGGGCAGATAAAGTGGGATCCATGCTACACATGAAGTGTTATTAAAGTCTAGGAATTTAAATGAGCAATATTACACAGGACAAGATCCAAACTCATATGAATAGTGTTAACTAGTATCTTCCAGGAAATAATGGCATTTTAACCACTTCTTTACAAACTCAAACTATCTGCTGATGGGATGAAATAAAGATAACTTTTCCCCCTCTCAGTGCAAATTTAATATCACATTTCTAAGAATATAATGCCATTCTTAAGGAAAGTAAGAAAGGAAAAAAATAAAAGGGAATAGGGCTTTATTTATTCCACTAGCTGCAGAAAGTTTAGGTTTCTCTGTGTGAAGTTAATTGTAGTCAATGAACACCCAAGAAGTTCTAGAATCATACCAACCAACAGTCATTGCCACCTATGCTCAGATGTTTGAAAAACGATATGGTATGATTAAGACAAGGAGGAAATAAACTAAAGAAAAACGTACATTTCAAACCAAAGCACTGCCAATGGTAGATAACTTACTGCTGAAAACATTCACTCAAAGTCTACCAACCTCCTGGCCAATATATAACCAGAAGAGAAGAAGTCTAAAGGATTTTCGACCCAGATCTGCAACACTACCTAAATTAATTTGATACGCCCCTCTTCTTCCCTTCTTTTCCCTTACAGATTCACAGGGTAGAGATGAAAAGTTGGCACTATTTATACCTAAACAACGTCTAATAAAGAGCTGATATCCTCCCCCCAATTCTGCTTAGGGAGGCTTAGTGCAGTCAGTACAGAAGAGCCCGACCATCCCCTATTATTTACATATTAATTTCAAAGCTACATGAAAAAAACACTGTAGTCTTTTAATCACATCAACACTCCAAAAGGCACTACAAAGTGAAACTACACTTGTTAACCATTTATCCCAACCCTCACATCACACAAAGGAGGCCTAAGAAAACAGCATCCATCCTGCTCCTGTGTGTGAAGCCTCCACTTCTGAATTGTAATAACAGGTGCAGAAATAATAATGTGCTGGGCAATCAACTTTTCTTCCTCTGATTTGTCAGTTTAGCTTAATAATGCCATTAGGAATGTAAACATTTCTGCAATTTATATTTAAAAGTCAATAAAATAATGGGGTACAGGATTTATCCTTTTTAATTTTTTAAGTAATACATTTGATTATTTTAATCACGTCAGTATTTAACTGGATGGGGTTTAAATATGCATGTAACATCAATTTAATTTGTTTTATTCGTGAGAAAAGCTATTGAGTAACACAGCACCATTCTCCTTAAAAAAAAAAAAAATAAAAGAAGAGCACACATTCTGGGGAAAAGGGAGTGTAGACACTCTACTTTTTGTTTCCTTTCTTGGAGATGAGATTCCAGTACCTTCCGAATGTCTTTCATTATGAGCATTTTAAAAATGGTACCCAAAGAGGTGAGAACCCAAGACGCACTCACTAGGTGGTTCATGATAGAAACAAGGAGTGCTTCCATACTGTGGATAAACTTTCTTGGGGCTACAGTAATAGGACTGTGGTTGGTAAATGAATCAACTGTTTTTAAAATGGTGTGAGAGTTTTTCCCAACATAGCAATTCCCCCCTTGAACAGGATCATTATCGGTTGCAGTCATTCCGGACTCTATAATTCTCACCCTTAGGTTTGTGGAGGTGAAAAGAGCCAAGTCAAATGTTAGCCTCCACTCTTAACATCCCCTATTCATTTTCAGGGCAGCTACAATGCAAGCAGCTGGAATTCAACTCTCCCCACTTTGTCCTACCAATTACCTCAACGTGCCCTCTCTTCAGAGGAGTGTAATTTGGTCTCCAGGAAAGCACAGCCCTTGGGTCCCTGGAGGATGCCAAAGCCTGCATTTTTTCAGTGGAGGCTGAAATTAGACCATCATCTACACTGCTCCCACCCCTGACTTCTCAGGTGTTTGAAACCCACTCTTTATCCCCATTTGGGGGGTGGACTGCCTTTAAACAGGATAGTCTCCCAAATAAAATGTTACAGGCATAGTGTCCCTTTTAAGTCACTTCTGAATAAAATGCCCTGATTAGCATGTGCAGCTTTCTTGAAGAAATAAGGAAGAAGAATTTGAAGAAAGCTATGGACATGAGGCAACATGGAATTGGAAAGACCCAACTATCAGCAACGTGAATTTTAAAATTCTAATCAGAATATGGTATCGTGACATAAATACATCTGCTAATAAAAGTTGTAGTTCGGAACCTAAGTTATAAATCTTCGGCATTGCAAAAAGGAAAGTTTCCCAAAGTTGAAGTGGAGTAGAACCTAATTCTCAAACCATTTTCAAGCCCCAAACCTTAAGAACTCTTCTTCAGAAGGATAAATTTGTTTTGCTTAACAAAATACAATAATATCTGTATGCCTAAGATGATCCAATAAATGTGGCAAATAGTTTATTACAGATGCTAAAATGTTAAAAATCGTCCAACTAGTGAAGTTTTCTGAAAATTCCATGAATAGGTTTTGAGCAGATCACTTCATAATATAATTATTTTATACAAGTCTCTCTTTCAGTTTTGTGACTATTCCTCTGCGTTTCCTGGTATACAGATAACTGTTTTTTTAGGACTGTGATGATTTCCTGAATAGATATAAACATTTTATAAACACAGAGTCCCAAACCTTATTTTTTTCAAGTAATCAATAATGTTTACCACATATAACTTTACCCTGTGTCACCTCAGAGTTATATCTGAAGTATTAAGGGCGAATTTAAACCCAAATATATATAAACTCTGAAAGACTGAAGTCTAAAATTACTGACTGTGAAAAATTAGCTTCTGTGTAACTGTGATGATATTAGAGGAAAAAGGCGAAAAAGCCTCGTAATCTTCAGTGTTTCTGTCCTGAGATTCTCAGTTACAAGTGTTTGTTTGATACACGGAACAAATGTTTTCTTACTGCATTTCTTTTAAGATAAGAGTAAACCTGGGTTCTAACAACTGTTAAAATTGCCACAACCTATCCATGTATTTTTACAGGATTAGAAATTAAGATTCTTTAAAAAATGAATCTCCTGATGGCTGCTTGCTGACTGTACGTATGGCTTACAGGGTGATTCTAAAGAAATGACACTAAAGCGTTTGTTTTTTCCTCAGTGGCATCACAGGGATAGAAGTTGCAAGCAAGCTTAGAAACACACTCACATAACATTGAGAATAATGAAAGAGGATAATGTCTAAAATCAAACTATACTAAAACCCATTTAAAAAATAAGTTGCAAGGAAGAAATCACTTATTCTCAAGTCTCTGTAGTGGTCCTGCAATTTTAGTAAAAAAAAAAAAAAAAAAAAAAGAAAGCAAAGCAAAATAAAACACAAATAGGGAGTGTAATGCAAACCACATTTATAGTGGAACAGGAAACAAACAATTCTTCAGCACAATTTCCTGTAGATCAGTTGGAAAGGTATTTAAGGACTACACCAGCTATTAGATCTTTTCTCCCCGGCCACTTTTCTCCCTAAACCCTCTTCCCCCTGTGTTCCATTTCTCCCTAAACCCTCTTCCCCCTGTGTTCCAGTGTCCTTCCTCCCCAATCTCCTTGAAACAATGCCATCGCCTAGCGCTACAAGGATGCTTATCAATTATCAACACGATATTCAAAATGTTCAAACCTACCAGAAATTAGGGATTAAATAAATTAACCAAATATGTAACCGATCCATCTTTTTTTCCTGCGAAATTAGCCCCAGAGAAATGTTCAGACTGTCTGTCATCTGTGAATCTCACGCAGGGATTTTGGAAATTTAATCAGAGGCAGAAGAGCAAGATGTAGCCACAAGATCAAGATTATGCGTCTGGTGAATTTTTACCAGCTTAAACCTACAGAACAAAAGCAACATAATTTTCTTGTAACCAATCAAGCACAGAAGGAAAAAAAATAAAATTTTCATTGTTATTTTAAAATGAGTAAATTAAAATGCTTTGTATTGTCAACAATATCAAAAAATAGGTCCACTTAAAGAAGTTTTTCCTGCATGTTTGTTTTTCCTTTGATATGTTTTGTTTTCCTGAATCAGTGGGGAATTGAAAAATTATATTAGTTTGAACCTAAGCAAATTTTGCTCTGTAACAACAGCTAAACAATTATTTTTTAAAGTAATGCATTTATACCAGCTACTTTCATTTATACTCATGGTTCTGAAAATAGTTAAGTATGTGAAATAGCTTTTAAAAATACTAAATGGAATTTACGGTCGATACACTACTGAAAACTTAAAAACCCAGTGCCTACCTGCATGAGGTTACCAGAACCAACTGTGAGGTTTGCAAAGAAAGGGCCATATGTAAAATGCACTGGAAAATATTATTACTGGTGCTATTTAAATATTAAGCTTTTTATGTGAGCACTTCCTGTGGTACATGAAAAAAATAGCTAAACACTTCACATCCTGATTTTTAGCTTCAAACAATTTAGGTGACTGAGATTTTTACTTATTCATAGGAAAACTTTCTTTTAAGAACATATTCCCAACTGAGAAATTTTGGAATTAAAATGTTCCTTTCTTCCATCTTAAGCAAGGAATCATGAAATTATTTTATTTTTTTGGCCTCGATATCAGAAATAATCAATAACCATCTTCATCTCTCAACTTTATGGAGTTGAAAAGCTGTATCCTATGACCAAGAGTCAGAATATAAACGTGGAAAGCTCATTACCATTTACTTTCTGAGATCTGATGACTTGACAAATAACTATTTCAAAACAACTAGTTTGAAACATGGTTTGAAGCTTGTTAGTATAAAGCGAAAAGAGCAATTACAATAATTACAGGTTTCTCTATACGGTATAACACATGCACATGCTGGCGAGCGCTGATGATGTGATCTTAAATTACCATTAGGAGGAAATTTCGCCACTTTTGTTTTCAATTTCCTTTGCCATAATTTTATCTTTGTGGAATTGCTTTATTTTTAGATAGGTGGAATTTGACCAAATAATTACTTACTAAAATTCTTATTCGATGAGTAAGACATGTAAGCAGTTATAAAAATCAAAATTTAGAGCTAAAACTACACTTATGGTGGACCAGGTAATGCCTGACACTTATTGCCTCAATGAGGACAGACACAGCAATATTATTTGATAGGCGTTTATACTCAGAGCACTTAAAAGAAACTGTACTGATTTTCTCTGCAAAAACCCTCTCTCCCATAGTTAAGGAGTAGTGCTTTCAAATTTATTTAGCTGAGAATGGGCTTCATTTATATTGAAACCTCTAACCCATAGAGAAAAGAAATCACACAATTCACGTTGGTCAAGTTCATTAAACTCTCACCTGAGGAGGAGCTGATTTTTTTAAAAATACATTCTGGTTCATATTCAAGATTTAGTCTTTGGCAGCTCTAGGGTTATGATTTTTTTTTTGGTAGGTTTTGGCTTCTTGAAGTCCACAGTTCAGGACAGG